>NC_088918.1:8765000-10015000 GCF_963576675.1 Euphorbia lathyris
ATTGGGTTACTAACCACATTAGTAACTAATATGTTATTCACATTAATCCCAACCATATTGCCCATTAGTTTATGACAACATGAGTTTGCTCATCCAATTATCATAATCTAATTTAAGTATTACCTCATATTCATGAAAGAATAACTTTCGATAATTCAGGTGTTACCATAAGACCCCGAGCTTTAGTTTGCTCAACAATCCAAAGGCTCCCAGTACTGCCGGCTGAATTATAATATTAGGGAGGGGCAACCGATTTTAATAACTTGCTTATTTACTTAACTTTTTAACGAGGGATTTTATTTAAGTCTCATAAGATAACTTAGTCTTGATTTGCTTTAGCATACATCAGACATATATACATTCACATACATTGGCGTTATGGACACATCATCTAAATTATTCCATCGAGCCAGAGACGGAATAAAAGGCCAAACCTAAGGAAATACTAACTATTACATATTTCTCTTTAGGTCCTCCGTCTTCTCCATGGCGCCTTGAAATTACATATTAATTTCTATACTACTATAAGAAAACTTCAATTGAATTGAAGGGAATCAGATAAGAGGAGAAATTACAATAGATAGTAGAAAGGCAGGACGCGCAGGCCCTATTTCAAAAATACCAAAAGACTAAAAGAGGGTCCAAATATGTCCATAACTCCAAACATGCATAGACTCAATTAAATAAATTTAATTGGTTGATTACATAACCGGCTTATGTAATATTTAGGTTAATCACATTAACTCGTCAAATTAACTTTCATCCAATTTTACTTCTAATCGTTTTGTATCTTTATATTAATCCTTAGATTAATATAACCATATAAAACGTTGATTATGCACGTCCCAATTATTTTGATTTCAATTCATTTAACACTTTGATTTACATATTGGTAAAAACAAACATTTAAACGAATTTTTCATTCGATAATCAAAACAGAAAACTATTAATTTCTGAAACATATATATACATTTAATACAAAACGATTTTAAACCATTTAAAATCAAGTGGGTATCGGGCCGGACCCGAGAGCGGGCTGCTGCCGATTGGCAGCAGCCCTTAGGGCACGTGGGACGCCGCTGCCTTGCGGAAGCGGCGCCCCTGCGCCGCACGCGGCTGCTGCCACGAGGCAGCAGCCGCGCGACAGCGGCCAGTCGCGTCGTGAGGCGTAACTCGGGCTACTGTCGTTATATATATATATATTTTTTTTATTATTAAATATATATATATATATATATATATATATATATATGTATATATATCAGTTCTAAAACAATTTTAAAACGATTTTCAGAAATAGGAAAAACTACAATAGATTTCCGTTTTATCATTTAGAATTAATAAAACTAATTTTATCAACCTAACTATAAAACTAATAGATTTTTTTTATAATGATTATTAACCGAAATAATTAGGAACATAAGCATAATCAGTTTTAATTAACAATTAATCAAAACTTTATTTATCTTTAGAATTAATTAATCAAAACTATTTGTCAATTAATCCTAACCATAAATATTTATTCAATCCTATTGAAAACTTCTATATTTTCATATATGAAATAACGGATTTAACGATGGCTCTGATACCATTGAAGGAAATTAGGGCTAAGGTATAACGGTATAACAGTGGAAATATAAATTTTTTAGCCTATTTCCTTTTAACCATAGGATCCGTTAATCGTTATTTCATATAAAGAGGGATAAGAAGGAATACCTTTCGATGAACAATCTACCGTTGTTAAAGAAGCGCCCACAATTCTTCTCCGAGATTCCAACCATAAAGTTTAATACGGTGAGGTTAAGATGAAATCAACCATTATGAGATGCAACCAAAATAGATTGCCTCTAATTAACCAACACAAGATCAAAGAGAAAGAGGGATGAATAAGATTAATCAATCAATGGAATGCCGTATGAATTCTTGTCCACGAACTGGGGGATGGGAATTCTTTTTCTTTCTCTAATTAGTAATTTCGAAAATCACTATAGGGGGAGGTTAGAGGCTTGGTCGAAATTCACATGGGAGGGGGTATATATAGTTAATTGAATCTAAACCCTAGTTAGATAGGAATAGGTTACTTAATAGGAATCCAATTCGGAAAAGGATTCCTAATTATTATCTCACTATATATCTAATATATTTAGGATAATAATAAATAACCTAATTGGATAATAATAGGAGTATATTAATCTAATTAAAACTCCTAATTTAATTATCTCTTAATTAATTTAATTCATAATTCTAATCAAATTAGGATTAATGGAATAAAATCAATTCATTATCTCTATATACAAATTTCGTCCCCCTCCATATATTTGGGCCTTACTCGGCTCAATTGGGCTTCCATCTATTAATCATATCCATCTCTCTTTTGGTTCCAAGTCTTATCTGTGATCCATTAGGTTCTTACTACTTCTGGCCGTATGCAACTATTAAATTAATTTCTTCAAGAATTATATTTAATCCTTGCATAACGGAATGATGTACTGAGTATGTTATTGGCAAGTCTGTAATCATTCCCCCAGAGTCCGTTAAGAAGACAGGTTGATTCTGTCGTTAACCCTTCCGTATGAGTTACGGTATAATACGATCCTTTATCAACTACATCCTTGAACTGAATCTTATGACTATGGGTAATGTCAAGTCACATATAGCGAGATGTTCGTTTTACTTGTTCTTGGCTGAGTCAACTCAAAAAGATAGGTTAAGTGAAATCTGTATTTATACTCTTAAGCTATCACCTTGCAAGGGTTTAGAGTCGAGTCTTCCACAAGCGATCCTTGGATGTATCTCCCATTAATCGGGAGTGATAAATGCTCAATCCAATGTATAACTACCCTGGCATTACTTCCTGTGACACCTAACCTTTGCAGTTCACACCCCAGAGTCATCTCTATTAAGGATCGTGGGACCGCAGGATCAAAGTCTCACATTCAGTAATTCAGGATGACCAATTAACATTCTTTTGAGTCTGAGGATTAGTTATACCTAGTAATAGCAATGAGATGAACAGTTGACAAAAATGAATCTACCCATCCCGTTATCTCAAATCGGATCCCCAATCCTAATGAACAACGTTTCACCGGATCTATGTAACTGTCCAGATATCTATATATATGAAGCTTGTGAGATCAGCTTTCTGTCGGACAGAAGACATTGTTACATACAAGTCTCAACCGTGATATATCAATCCTAAACATATCACTTGACTTGGGGTGGTTTTAAGTTTATTAGTTTATTATAAAGTTTTGTCTCACTTCATGCTTGTATGAACACTTTATAATCACTTTAAACAAACTAACGGATTTCCTTTTATTAGACTTTATTTAGTGCTTAAAAGGGATTGCCTTTATATAGTTATAAAACATATATCTCATTAAAACAAATGATATAAAGAACAATTCATTTACAATAAGTTTGTATCCCGCAACAATTGACTATGGGACACTAAACCCCAACACAAGCATGGTGCTGACTCCACACACTTCTGCCGTCAGCACAGACAGTATTCGGATTACCACTTCTCCAACCAAACTCTCTGCCGATCAATCAACTATCCTAGAACCACAAGTGCAGATTGACAACACTATTCCAGTCACTAACCAGGTCACTCCTTTCACTCCTCTTCCTTCCGGTCACACTGATGTCCCTGAAGGCTCACAAAGCTATCTGAATGCCACTGAGTCCGGGAAAAAGATCATTGACTCAGTGCAAGCATTGATCAGAGACCTTCAACAGTCCACTCCTTATGCTATTGGGTCTTCATCGATTGAGACCACTCAGCTCTCCCAAGTCACTCAGCTTCTCAACGAAGTTAAGGGACTCAAGGACTTGCTGAATGTACTCATCACCTTTCAAGCACAGCAAGCAAAGCAGGATTCGATTGCCAAGATGGCTGAGATCCAGCTGACAACTGTGCAACATTTGAACTCTTTACAACAACAGGTTCAGCAATTGTCAGCTGTGAACACTGACTACGCCACCTCTTCTGAAATCAAGATGCTATTTGCTCAGCTTCACACCGAGCAACTCAAGACCAATGAGCAAATGGTTTCTTACAATCAGTGCTCAATAGAGCAAATTGGTGAGGCTATTCGCTTACTTAATCTGAATAAGCAAGAGATCGATACTGACGCAATGAAGTAGAATGAGATGCAGTCTATCATACAACAAACCTTCAACCACATTCGTCATAACAATATTCAACGTCAGTATTACGACACAGCTCTCTTAAAGACCTTTCACCAAATCTTTGCTGGACTTACTAAAGCTCTCATTTGGCAAGGCAAAGCTCAAGCGTTTAGCGTCAACATGCTCAGTGCTGCTGAACTCAACATACCCAAAGAGGTATCAGCTGATGGAGTTGCAATTTTTGACGGCGTCAATGAAAGCGCTGAGAAACTTAAGGAGCTATCCCAAGAACTGACTCGAGCTGCCTTAACTGATGCTTTCAGACTTCCTCCTTCTGATGCTGACAAAACGGGGGAGAAAGAACAAGCAGCCAGAGCTCGGCATGAGCGAAGTCAGTCGCAACACAAGAAAAAGAAATAGATAGGCTAGCTCAGTTTAGACTAAGTCAGATGTAATCCATATGCCTTATCTATTAGTTTTGTTGTGTAAACACTGACTGCTATCTATATATCATATCTGCATCTTTTATTCCTATTCTTGAGTTATGATATATGTTACTGAGTACTGAGTCATTATGTATCTTCAATTATATCAGCTATGTTTAATACTTATAAAACTTATTGACTAAATCAAATGCTGATAACATGTTTGACATTGACCTATGTGTTTATAAAACATTAACTGATAAGAACTCATTGAACAACAAATTACTCAGCGCACTCTATATGATTAAACCTTCCGCTTAATACTGAGTAAATAGAATATGTTGAATTAGCTGACCTATCTGAAAACTAACCTTAGACTTACTCAATTAAACCTTGAATGTTTAGAGTAAAACTAAGTCAGTAGCTCAACCCTTACGGGGGAGTTTGCTAAGCTGTAATAGGTCAACTATCATGGGGGAGCTCAAACTGAGTTCCTCGCTGAATAGTTTTGCCAACATCAAAATGGGGGAGTTTGTTGAAACACCTTTCCACATAATTTTGATTTGACAAAATTGTTTAAGTATAATTTAAATACATATTCTAAACACACTAAGTTTAAATGCTTTGATTTATTCTACTAATGTGTTTGTTCAATGTTGAGTTAAATTGTTTATAAGACACAAGAATTAAAAGGCCCAAGCCCAATACAAGTGTCAAAGCCCAAGTCAAACAACTCAGTACAACTCGGCCCGCGTTTGTCAAAACGTTGTTGTTTTGGACAAAACGCAACTCAGCAAAAGAAGGATCTAGAAGACCTTCGGGAACAACTTCAAGATGAAGCTGTTGAGTAGATTCGACAAACGTACAAGACAGCAGCTGACTAAGGAAAACTTCCAGACAAAGTATTTCCCCTTCGGGTAAAGTTCAGACGACACAGTATGCTGTCCAGTTGACTTTACCATAAAAGGAGAGACAGTCTGCTGAGCTGGCCGAGGACAGAAGATACACAAATCTGATTGGCCGAGAGCTCTGAGCAAGTCAGGATGACAATGACAGGAAGCCGTTTCCCTCCAACGGTAATTTTGAAATTCGAAATGACCGATGCCCAGACGTCTCTATAAATAGGGCCATCAGATGCTTCACTCAATATAGAACTTGATCAAGCCATTACGCTGACCAAATTTCTACACAAGTTCTGCAAGCAAAGAAGCAAAGCAAATCTTACACTACAATTCATACATTTGTGTAAAAGTCTAGAGTGATTGTTTCAATCGTCTAAAGTGTCTTAGCAAATCTTTGTATAGGACAAACACTTATCATTTCTAGAGATTAGAAAAAAGAGGCTGAGTACTCGGTTATAGTACTCAGCGTGAGATTAGGATTGAGTAGAGGTATAGAGGAAGGTACTATTGTTATACTCAGTTGCTAAGATTGTAAAAGGTTTGAGGCTCTACCTTTAAAGAGCTCAGTAGAGGATTCGAAATCTCGGAACGTGTTCCGGGGACATGACGTAGGCTTAGAAGAAGCCGAACCTGGATAAATCTGCTGAGTAAAGTATTTCTTACCTTTAAACTCCTTATATATATTGCTTGCTTAAAATAACAAAAAACTGACCAAGTAAAGAGATCAAGTTGAGTTGTGCGCGTTAAACATTTGAGCTCAGGAATAGACTCTAAGTGATATCTCCTGACTCAAGCTAAGAAACTGACCTAGTCACCAGTTGACTAAGCCAGTATCTTGCTGTTTACTCAGCGCCGCTGTTAAAACCTTTTTCCTTAGAAAAAGAAGTCTGCCCTAATTGAGAAAAAAGTTTAAATAGTTCCTAACCCCCCCTTGGAACTATACTTGCAACCTTATAAGGGTCCAACAGTTGAGTTCTCCCATCATGGACATTTCAAACTCAGTCTGCATTTGTTTGCTAAACTCCTTGCACATTGATTCGTTAGTTGCACCAAATATTATATCATCAACATAAATTTGGGCCAGCAGGGTATCTTTACCTTTTCTCTTAATGAATAAGGTTGTATCAGCTTTGCCCCTGACATAATTTCTAGTCAACAGAAAACTGGTCAGCCTCTCATACCAAGCACGTGGTGCTTGCTTGAGGCCGTACAGAGCCTTTTTGAGTTTATAAACGTGGTTTGGGAATTTAGGATCCTCAAAGCCTGGAGGTTGATTAACATAAACCTCCTCGTTTATAACTCCATTAAGAAATGCACTTTTGACATCCATTTGGAATAATTTAAAGTTCATATAAGATGCATATGCACATAGAATTCTAATTGCCTCTAGCCTTGCCACAGGGGCAAAGGTCTCACCGTAGTCAATACCTTCTTGCTGACTGTAGCCCTGAGCTACAAGCCTTGCTTTGTTTCTGACTACATTTCCTTGTTCATCCATCTTGTTCCTGAAGACCCATCTTGTTCCAATGGTCTTTTGACTCTTTGGATGAGGCACTAGCTCCCATACATCGTTTCTTCTGAATTGATCGAGCTCCTCTTGCATTGCGATCATCCAGAATTCATCGTACTCAGCTTCAGCAAAATTCTTCGGTTCTTGAACTGAGACGAAAGCTACATTGCTGAGGTACTTCCTGAGTTGATTCCTCGTCATCAGGGTATTCCCAGCAGAATCAAGGATTGCACTTTCTGAGTGCCCTCTTAGAATCCTTATCTCTTTAGGTAGATTTATGTCTTGTGCTGTCTGTGTTTCAACAATCTCTGCAGAAGTAGATGGGTCAGTAAAAGTAATCTTAGGTTCACTCTTACTCTTGGTCAGCCTTTTAGTGAATGACTCAGTAGCTGGTTCTTGGTCAGCGGTTACTGAGTGTGGATCATCTTCGGTCAGCGGCTGGTATTTACCTGCAGGGTTAGTTTCGTCGAACTCCACATGTACTGACTCTTCTAGAACTTGAGTTTGCTTATTAAAAACTTTGTATGCTTTGCTGTTTGTTGAGTAGCCCAAAAAGATAGCCTCATCAGCTTTTAAGTCAAACTTTGCTAAGCTATCTTTGGTATTTAAAATAAAACATTTACAGCCAAAGGCACGAAAGTATCCAATATTGGGCTTTCGTCCTTTCCAAAGTTCATAGGGGTTTTCTTTAATATAGGTCTAACTAGAGCCCTATTAAGAATATAGCACGCTGTGTTAACAGCCTCTCCCCAAAAATACTTTGGAAGCCTATGCTCATCCAGCATTGTCCTGGCTATTTCAACCAGAGTTCTGTTCTTCCTTTCTACAACCCCATTCTGTTGAGGTGTTCTAGGAGCAGAAAAATTATGGTCAATGCCGCTGGCTTCACAGAATTCAACAAACTTTTAGTTTTTGAATTCTCCACCATTATCACTTCGGATGTGAGCCAGTTTTAGGTCTTTATCATTTTCAATTTTTCTAACCAAATTTGAAAATGTCTCAAAGGTCTCATCCTTGCTACTCAGCAAGATGACCCACGTGTACCGAGAGAAGTTATCTACAATGACCAAGGAAAATCTTCTTCCACCCAGACTCAGTGGCTGGACTGGACCAAAGAGATCCAAGTGTAGTACCTCTAACAGGCGCTTAGTTGAGACAATATTTTTGCTGTGAAAAGATTGTTTGGTTTGTTTTCCAGCTTGGCAAGCGTGGCATAATTGATCTTTTTCAAATTTAAGTTCAGGCAGTCCCTCAACCAATTGCTTTCTTGCTAATTTGGCCAGGAGGTCCATGCTTACATGACCAAGTCTCCTGTGCCATAGCTAGGAATTCTCTTCCTTTGATACTAAGCACACAGTTTTTGAAAACTTTTTCTCTAAGTCTAGCATAAAGACATTATATATGCGAGGGGCAGGTAAGATTAACTCATTTGTTTCACCCTCGTATATTTTACATCCAGTAGCATCAAATATAACTTTTCTCCCATTGTCACATAGCTGAGCTACGCTGAGTAAGTTATATTTGAGTCCGCTGACTAGGGAGACAGATTCAATAGTAGGATTACCTCCAATGGTTCCTGACCCTACTATCTTACCCTTCTTGTTGTCTCCAAAACTTACACTTCCTCCTCGTTTACGCTCAAACGTGATGAACTGAGTTTCATCACCAGTCATATGCCTCGAGCATGCGCTGTCAATATACCACATCTTTGACTTCTCGGCACATCTCAGGCTTACCTCATTTGATTGCTCCTCGTCATTTGATGCGACGGATAGGTCAGCATGCTCAGAAACGCGCGGCTCAGCAAGTTCGTCAGCCATGAAGCATATCTTCGCTGACTCGGTGGCCTCAATTTCTGTAGATGAAGACTCATCACTCTCGCTCCATGTAGCCACCATTGCCTTTTTGCCGCTCTTCTTGTCTTTCCTCAGTGTGAGGCAGCTTGACTTAATATGGCCTGTTTGATGGCACTCAAAGCATATAATGGGCTTTGAGCTGTCCTTTTTGTATTTGCTGTCGCTTGAGTCAGCTTTATACTTATCAAACTTTCTGTAAGGCTTCTTAGAATATTTGTCATTCTTCCTGAATAGCCTTTTCATCTTCCTTGTGAACATAGCCATCTCCTCATCATCAGTTGAGCTCCCGTCAGTGGAGTCAGCTTTCATGACAAGAGATTTTTGCTTCTTGTCTTCAGATTTTTCCTTCACCTCGAAGTTTTTCATAGATATCTCATGGGTCATCAATGAGCCAATGAGTTCGTCATATTTGTAGGTGGTTAAATCCTGAGCTTCCTCAACAGTTGTCTTCTTTGCTTGCCAGTCTTTAGGAAGACTCTTGAGTATCTTTTTGACTTGTTCTTCCTCAGTGAAGATTTTCCCAAGTCTCTTGAGCTTATTAATGATGTTGGTAAACCTTGCATTCATGTCTGAAATGCCCTCATCATTGTTCATCTCGAACAGCTCGTACAGTCTCATCTGCTGATTCACCTTGGACTCCTTTACTTTATTGGTTCCCTCGTAGGTGACTTCCAGCTTTTTCCAGATCTCTTGCGCTGACTAACAACCTGAGATTTTATTATATTCTGCAGCATCGAGCGCACAGTGAAGCATATTGATAGTCGAAGCGTGATTTTGAAGCTTCTTAAGATCATCCTCTGTCCATTTGGCCTCAGCTTTTACAACTGTTTGGCCAGCCACAACTTCGACAGGTACAAATGGGCCTTGAACTATAGGTAGCCAGGCACTCATATTTGTAGCCTGAATGAAATTTTTCATCCTATTCTTCCAGAAGGTATAGTTAGACCCGAAGAATAGGGGAGGCCGAGTGATGGACAGCCCCTCAGGCAGTATCTGAGTTATTTGGTTTCCTGGGAGAAACCGAGTACTGTTTTCGCCCTTGGTAGGGATCAGTTTAAGGTTGTTAGACCTTTTACAGAGAGCTTTTAGGCTTTGATACCACTTGTTGGTCCCTTATAACGTTACAAGTATAGTTCCAAGGGGGGGTTAGGAACTATTTAAACTTTTTACTAAGTTTGGGCAAACTTCTTTTCTTAAGAGAAAAGGATTTAACAACGGCGCTGAGTGATTAGTAAGATACTGGCTTAGTCAACTGGTGACTAGGTCAGTTTCTTGACTTGAGTCAGGAGATAGCACTGAAAGTCTATTCCTGATCTCAGATATTCGATGCGCACAACTCAGCTTGACCTCTTCACTTGGTCAGTTTATGGTTATTTAAGCAAGCAATATATATAAGGAGTTTAAGGTAAGAAATACGTTACTCAGCAGATTTATCCAGTTTCGGCTTCTTCTAAGCCTACGTCCTGTCCCCGGAACAAGTTTCGAGATTTCGAATCCTCTACTGAGCTCTTTAAAGGTAGAGCCTCAAACCTTTTACAATCTTAGCAACTGAGTATAACAAGAGTAACTTCCTCTATACCTCTACTCAATCCTAATCTCTCGCTGAGTACTATAACCGAGTACTCAGCCTCTCCTTTCTAATCTCTAGAAATGATAAGTGTTTGTCCCATACAATGATTTGCTAAGACACCTTAGATGATTGAATAATCACTCTAGACTTTTACACAAAAGATATTGAATGTAGTGTAAGGTTGCTTTGCTTTTTGCTTGCAGAACTTTGTGTAGAGATTTGGTCAGCGTAATGGCTTGATCAAGTTCTGTGAGTTGAAGCTGCTGATGGCACTCTATTTATAGAGACGTCTGGGCATCGGTCATTTCGAATTTCGAAATAACCATTGGAGGGAAATGGCTTCCTGTCGTTGTCATCCTGACTTGCTCAGAGCTCTCGGCCAATCAGATTTGTGTATCTTCTGTACTCGGTCAGCTCAGCAGAATGTCTCTCCTTTTATGGTAAAGTCAACTGGACAGCATACTGTGTCATCTGAACTTTACCCAAAGTAGAAATACTTTGTCTGGAAGTTTTTCTTAGTCAGCTGCTGTCTTGTACGCTTTGTCGAGTCTACTCAGCAGCTTCATCTTGAAGTTGTTCCCGAAGGTCTTCTAGATCCTTCTTTCGCTGAGTTGCGTTTTGTCCAAAGCGACAACGTTTTGACAAACGCGGTCCGAGTTGTACTGAGTTGTTTGACTTGGGCTTTGACTTCCGTATTGGACTTGGACCTTTTGATTCTTGTGTCTTATAAACAATTTAACTCAATATTGAACAAACACATTAGTAGAATAAATCAAAGCATTTAAACTTAGTGTGTTTTAGAATATGTATTTCAATTATACTTAAACAATTTTGTCAAATCAAAATTATGTGGAAAGGTGTTTCAACACACAGTTGGTTAGTTGAATGTTTTCTCGTTTAACATGTCATTTCCGATTTCTTCCATTTTTGTCGCATCGATAGTTGTTCTTGTAACATCTGCGACAACAGTTTTCGCATCTATGAGAATTTTGTCAAAAATGCGACAACAGTTGTCGCTTCTGCGACGAAATTACTCCTATCACAAAATCAATAGAAAGGTGATATTTGACAAAGTTGCAAAAACCTTGTGTTTTTCGTTGTCAGAGGTTTTGCATATTGCTTGATGAAAGTTTTCACATTTGAGATCAATTTTATTAGTGAAAATGGAATTCATAGAAAAAGCACCATGCTAGATGAAAACCCTACGGCCAATTCGACTATTTTATGTTTATGAAATAGATTCTTTATTCGATCTGTGTGTGATATCCCTCTTCTTCATCTTCGGGAAGCTTCTCTGGGACTTGCTTTGCTTCGAGCTCGTCTTCCTCGCTAAAAGAAATCATGTGGCCCTTCGATCGGTGATCTGTCTAAAGCAGAATTCACGAGGTTAGAATCCGATACTAAACTCTTTTTGGGAATCATGGTGGCATACAAATCACCTTATCTTGATACCATTGCCAGTGTAAAGACCAATCCCATCATAGCATGATAGGGCCATAAACTAGAGACGATTAGATATCACCATAAGACTTCCTTAGCGAATACTAGCGCCATCCTCAGACACCGACTGATATTACTATTTATCGCCCCCAAATGACTTATCACCGCTCCCATTTGGACAATTTTATCGTTTCATTAAAAAATTTCAAAATTGATTTTTTTAGAGAATCAGCCAAAATTTGGCCTAAACGGATGCCGCATCCGCCCGACCCATGGTGAGAACGGATGCGGCATCTGTTTAGGCCAAATATTGACCAGTGCAAAATCGTAAAAATTTTAGTGATAAAAAATACTAAGTCGTTTAATTTTTTATGACGAAAAATGAAAAATCGTCATAAAAAATATATATTATTTTCATGAGTTCGTTGATAGAAAACGTAAATTTTAATGTTTCCGACTTCTAATCATCCATTTCCGGGGTTCAGATCACACATCAAATATTTTCATAATTTCAATTATTGTTGTTCGGGTTTATGATTTTGGAGAGAGAATTTTCAGTCTTTGATCAAAATTATGAGAAGGGCAAAAAAGTCCAAATAGGAATTATGATAAATAACTTGGGTGCGGTATTTACTAATCCACAGCTTTCAGATTGAACTCATGTTCCTTACTTGATTGAACAGACTTGTAACAATTTAACTCATGTCTATGTGTTGGTGGACGTACGGCTAAATTACACCCATGGCCACTGAACTTTACCTATTTTTATATTATGGCCATTGAACTTCATTTCTTTCCGATATGACTACTGAACTTTACACTTTTAACACCGGTGGCCACTTAACGCCTCAAAACGACCATTGACGGCTAAAAATAAAAAATCAAAAGCGTTAATGATATTTTAAGAAACTTTAATTTTTGAAATTTTTCGTTTTGAGGTCATTTAGGTATTGTTTGGTTAGGAGAGAGAAAATGAATTTTAGAAAGAGAAAGCTCCAAAAAATGTGATTTTCAAAAATAAAAAATGTGGTTTCATGGTAAATGTCGTTTTGAACAACTTTAATTCTTGAATATTTTCCTTTTAAGGTCTTTAACGATCGTTAACAGTCATTTTGAGAAGTTGGTAAAAATTGAGTAGCTACCGGTGTTAAAAAGTGTAAAGTTCAGTGGCCATACCGAAAAAAAAATGAAGTTGAGTGGCCATAATATGAAAATGGATAAAGTTTAGTGGCCATAGGTGTAATTTACCCGTGGACCTACAAGATCACTTTGATGTCTTTCATTATTCTGATATTACATTGTCTGATGAGGCTATGTGTTTGTTTAATTACACTCAAGGCCGTTGAACTTTATCCAGTTAACATTGTGATTACTGAACTTCAATTCTTAACAGTATGACCATTGAAACATTACTTTTTAACACCGATGGCCATTTAACGTCTCAAAATGACCGTTGCCGGTCTCAAAATAAAAAATTCAAAGAGTTAATGATATTTTAAGGAACTTTAATTCCTGAAAATTTTTGTTTTGTAGTCATTTAGATGTTTTTTGGTTAGAAGAAAGAGTGTGATTTTCTAGAGAGAGAAAGCTCCCAAAAAAAAGTGATTTTGGAAAATAAAAAATATTCTTTCATGGTAAATGTCGTTTTGAACAACTTTAATTCTTGAATATTTTCATTTTAAGGTCGTTGCCAGTCATTTTGAGAAATTAGTTAAAGTTCAATGGCCACCAGTGTTAAAAAGAATAAAATTCAGAGGTCATATCGTTAAGAATTAGAGTTCAGTAACCATAATGTTAAAATGAGTAAAATTCTTGGCCATGAGTGTAATTTACCCAAACCCTTAATACTAACTGTAATTTGGATAAGTTGAAGCGCTTATAATTTTTTAAGCAAGTGCAAATGATCATTTAAGTCCATAATGTAAATAGCTCATTTATATAAATTCAAGGCAAATCTGTTTTTCTAAATCGAGTAAATTACACCCATGGCCACTGAACTTTACCCATTTTCATATTATGTTCACTGAACTTCATTTTTTCCCAGTATGGTCACTGAACTTTACACTTTTTAACACCGGTGGCCACTCAACATCTCAAAACGACCGTTGCCGGCTAAAAATAAAAAATCCAAAGCGTTAATAATATTTTAAAGAACTTTAATTCTTGAAATTTTTTGTTTTGGGGTCATTTAGGTGTTGTTTGATTAGGAGAGAGAAAGTAAATTTTTAGAGAGAGAAAACTCTAAAAAATGTGATTTTTAAAAATAAAAAATGTGGGTTCATGGTAAATATCGTTCTGAACAACTTTAATTCTTGAATATTTTCATTTTGAGGTCGTTAATGATCATTAATGGTCATTTTGAGAAGTTAGTTAAAATTGAGTGACCACCGGTGTTAAAAAGTGTAAAGTTCAGTGACCATATTGGGAAGAAATGAAGTTCAGTGGCCATAATGTGAAAATGGATAAATTTCAATGGTCATTGATGTAATTTACCCCAAATAATTGACTCTTAGTGATTTAAGAGTGACTAAGATATATCATCTCCAACAATGCTCATTATATTCACTCCTTATTTATTATTTTATTATTAAGATTATTATTTATTGTTACATTACCAATAGTGTGAGGAGAGAGGAACATCAATAATAAATTATTAATAAAAAATGAAGTTAGGAGGCACTACAAGGTGGAGAGAGTCTCTCTATTAATAGAGATGATGAAGATGCTCTTAGGGTGCGTTTAGTACGCTGTAATGTAATGTAATGTAATCAAGATTGTAATGTAATCAAGGTTGTAATGTAATGGAATGGAATAACCATTACATTACCATGTTTGGTCAGTAAAATTTTACAATTGATGTAATGTAATTACCATTACATTATCATTAGGGGGTGTGCATCGGTGTAAAACCGAACCGAACCGAATCGAAAAAACCAAATACCAAAATGATCAAAATAATTCATACCGACACCGAACCGAATAATAGGTAAAACCGAATTAAAATCGAATCGAAATATGCGGTTCGGTTCGGTTTAAACCGAACAAACTAATTAAGTTAAAAATAACAAATAAAAATCACTATATTTTCTCATTAAATTCACCTCAACAACAACAAAAATTGAAATATTTTCAAGGGTTCTTATCTCAACAATAATAAAAAAAAATAAACTTGTATAATCAAATATATATATATATATATATATATATATATATATATAATATGTGTAATTCGGTGCGGTTCAATTTTTTTACATTTTCTGTCAAACCGAACCGAATCGAACCGAATACCGAAATAAACTTAAAATTAAAACCGATACCGAACCGAATTGTTAAAAAAACCGAACCGATAAAACGAATTCACTCAGTTCGGTATGCGGTTTAAACCGAACTGATACACACCCCTAATTATCATGTTTGTTTTGCTATGTATAATCATAAATTTCTATTTACTCTTTTATATATATATATATATATATATATATATATATATATATATATATATATATATATATATATATATATATATATATATATAGCAATAGTAATAATAAAAAAATTAATAATAATGTGATGTAAAAAATGGAGGAAATGTTGAAGGAATTAGGAATACATATTGGAATGGGAATTCCTATTGATTTCTTTGGTAATCCCCGTTACAAAACTTATTGAAGAAAATTGAAATCATGGAATTTCCATTACATTCCAATAAAACTATAAAGAGCATCCAAACATAGTAATGGGCTTTTAATGTAATGAGCATTCCATTACAAAGCCTATTACGTCTTACCAAACGTATCTTTAGTGATTTGATGAGCCACTAAGAAGCTGTTGGAGATGAATTTTCATTCTCTCTCCACCTTTTAGTGCCTCCTAACTCATTTTTTATTAATAATTTATTATTGAAGATTCCATTTACTTTCACTATTGGTAAATATCACAATAATTAATAATTTTAATAATAAAATAATGAATAAGGAGTAAGTACAATGAGTATTGTTGAAGATGATATGTCTTAGTCACTCTTAAATCACTAAGAGTCAATTATTTATATTATTTTTAGGGAGTTTACTAAGAGTCTCTTGGAGATATTCTAAGAGGCTGTTGGAGATGCTCTAAGCTTATTTTAAGAATGTATCTGATTGGATAAGTCATACAACTTTGACTCTGTTCTTTATTATTTAATTTCAATAACAATCAATTCAGTTCAGTTTTTTTCAGTGATAAACATTTGTGCAATGGCTTATGCAATGGATGGTTGAAGAGCATGTTCTAAATTTTCCTTGTCTGTTTTTGTTACTCCAGTTGCTTGATTATTTGTTTTTTTTTTTGACTAAAAGGTAATATATTGAAAACTCAGACGTTACATAAGAAAGTTGGCGGCCTAGCCTGCCACATCCTACGATCAGACACAGAATCAGCCGCTCGAGCTAACATATGAGCAGACTGGTTCGCTGATCTCCTAGCAAAAAGCAAACTACTGTTGTTAAAATCATCCATCAAGGATTTACCGTCACCAAGCACTACACCTAACAAGGACTGTGGGGTATCCATCTTAGCATAAAGCTGCTGCAGCAAGAGACTATCTGTCTCGAAGATTATCTCCTCCCACCCTTGGCTTTTTGCCCAGTTTAAAGCTTCTCGAAAGGCCAATGCTTCCGCCATTAGCGCCTCGGGCGGCCCTGCAAGACTACCATGACAACAACTGATGAAGGCTGCATTTGAATCCCTGGCAATACAACCAAACCCCAATCTATCAATTCGATGGAAGATAGCCGCATCAAAGTTAATTTTCACCATATGCACAGGAGGCGGAATCCAATTCCCTTCACCATCAGCATGCTTGGACCTCACCACATTGTTCATCAACCGGGCCTGTTTCCAACGAGACAAGAACGCAGTACAATTACTAAACAGAACCGACGCTTCTTGGTATTTGTTATTCCACAGCCAATTATTTCTATCAGACCATAGACCCCAGCAAATCATAGCTGCGATTTCAACATCAGTTCGTAAATAATTCACCACAAGATAGTTCACAGGCTTTCAAAAGATTGAAATTGTGAGCTTAGGTCGCCCATAGCAGTAAAGCGCCAGATTCTACGAGCCTTTGAACAACCAACCAGTACATGAAAGAAGTCCTCAATTGCTGAGCCACACCATTGACAGTTCAATTCCATGGGGACATGCCGCGTCACTAAAGCCTTCTTCGTCGGTAGGCTATTTGCCAAAGCTCGCCAAACTACATCTTTAATTTTTGGAGGAACTGTCATATTCCAGACATAGCTCCAGTTTACTCTTGCCAGATTCACCCTTAACTCAGAACTTAGCCTTCTATATCCACTTCTAACCGAGTAGATCCCATTCCTCTCATCGTTTCATGTCCAACAATCCTTAATGTTCCGACATGAGACCAGAATACGCCTGATCAACATTCTATCCCGGGGACTGAAATTTTGAGCCACCAACTCCATATTCCACTGCCCTGTCTCCCCATCCCTAAGGGCTGCTACTGGCGTTTCAACAATCGCATCTAGAGGGACACTTTCCACATATGGATTTGTTTCATCTGGTAACCAGGGGTCGACCCATACCGCAGTATCTAGGCCATCCCCCACTGACCTCCTGCTACTACTAGTTCCCTAGCTGCAAGGATACTATGCCATATGTAAGTTGGATTATTCCGGAGAGTACCTTCTCGGAAGGAAGCATTAGGATAGTACCGAGCACGCATTACACGAGCCACCAGAGAATCCGGATTGGTCATTAATCTCCATCCCTGCTTTGCCAGCAGAGCAATATTAAACTTGTGAATCTTTTTGAACCCTATGCCCCCAAACTTCTTAGGAATGCAGAGCTTATCCCAGGATTTCCAGTGAATTCCTCTGCTTTTGGAACCAGCCGAGCCCCACCAAAAGGAATTCATCATCCTTTCTAGCTCCGAGCATAGTGAGTCAGGAAGAAGGAACAACCCCATAGCATAAGTTGGTAAGGCCTGGAGGACCGACTTAATAAGCACTTCCTTACCTGCTCTGGATAGAAAGCGCACTTTCCAACTCTTCACCCTCTTTGAGACCATAGAGCACAAAAAGTTAAAAACTTCTGTCTTATTATGACCCACCAACGAAGGTAAACCAAGGTATTTTCCAGGATTAGAGGTCAGAGAGACTCCTAACTGCCCACTCAAGGAGGATTTAATGCCAATTGAACAATTCCGGCTGAAAGAGATTGATGATTTTGAAAAGTTGACCTTTTGACCTGATGCCGCTTCATACCGACCCAAGCAGTCTTTAACAGCAATGCACTCAGCAGTAGTGGCTTTAAAGAATAGATAGCAATCATCCGCAAAGAATAGGTGAGAGATAGCAGGGGCTCCTACTGCAATCTTGCACCCATGAATTTTACCTGTAGATTCCAGACGAGATAGCTCTGCTGACAATCCTTCGGCACAGATCAAAAAGAGGTAGGGCGAGATTGGGTCTCCCTATCGGAGGCCTCTTTGTGGAATGATAGGTCCAACGGAATGATGCCCATTAACAATATGATATCGCGGACTGCTCACACACTGCATAATTAGGTTAATCCATTTGTCATCGAAGCCCAACTTCCTCATCATCTGTTGCAGGAATCTCCATTCCACTCTATCATAAGCCTTGGCCATGTCCAGCTTTAATCAAGCAAAACCAGTGACCCCTTGGGTTTTTCGGAACAAATAATGGTTTACTTCAAAAGCCATCATGACATTATCAGAGATTAGGCGGCCCGGGATAAATGCACTTTGGGCAGGAGATATGATCTCATTGAGAATCACCTTGAGCCGATTAGCAATTGTTTTGGAAATAATCTTATAAATGAAATTATAAAGCGCAATTGGTCTCAAGTCGGCCACAGTCTTAGGCTTTGATTTTTTGGGGATGAGGATTAGATTCGTCTCATGAATAGAATCAGGTAATTCACCGGAGTTCAGCCATTCCAGACACGCCCCTATAACTTGGTCACCGATGACGTCCCAGTGTTTTTGGTAAAAACACGGGTTAAAGCCATCCGGGCCCGGGCTTTTATCAGGGTTCATACTGAAAATATCACACTTAATTTCCTCCCCTGTATACGGTTTTAGAAGTTCCACATTCATTTCCTGGGTAACTTTTGGTTGGATACCCTCAATAATACTTCCATCATGAGTTCCATTAGAAGAGTACAGAGTATTAAAATAGTTTGAGAGGAGAGAGTCTAACCCTGAAGACCAGTCATACCATCGTCCCGCCTCATCCCTGAGGGAAAGAATCTGATTTTTCCTCCTTCTGTTCGAGGCTGCTGTATGGAAATATCGCGAATTAAGGTCCCCGGCTTTGAGCCATAGCTGTTTGGCTCTCTGTCGCCAGAATATCTCTTGCTGATACAAGATTAAATCAAGCTGCTCCCGCTCCCTCTACAGGTCCAATTGAGCTTGCGGGTCGTTATTCCATTTGAGCCGTCTGATAGCCGTTCTGCACTTCTGTGCCTCCCCTCGGAACCGGGCCCTGATATTTTCTCCCCATTTGAACAATTGGTTTGCACACTCTTGTTGCCTAACCATTAACTCTAGCGGTTCTCCTCCTTTCTAAGCTGATACAATCTGCTCCTTTAATCCTTCTTCCCTCAACCAAGAATTTTCAAATCGGAATTTCCTGACCCATCGAACAGAATCCGCATCAACCGATAATGCCAGAGCTGAATGGTCGGAGGCATGTGCATCCTCGTTTGTGACACGGGCGGAGGTGAAAGTGGATAGCCACGGTGTATTTACAAAAGCCCAATCCAGCTTCTCTTTTATAAAACGAGGCGTACCTCTACTCTTTTCCCAAGTGAATTTGTGGCCCCTCCAATCAATTTCATACAAACCACATTCCTCTATAGCGTCCCGGAAACCCTGTAGAAGGGAAGGAGGATGCCTATGGCCCCCACGTTTATCCTCGTGAGAGAGCATATCATTGAAATCCCCTATAATACACCAAGGGAGTGTACTCATCGTCTTTAACTTCCTCAATAGCTCCCACGAATCATGTCTCCGAGCTCGCTCAGGGAAACCATAATAATCGGTTACTCGATACTCCGGCAAACCAATACTAGTAATATGCACATCAATATAATTAGCTGAAAAGCCAATAAGCTTCATTGATCCCCTCACACGCCAAAGGAAAGCTAACCCGCCCCCACAATTAACAAGATCAACAAAGAAAAGACCATCATAACCAAGCTGACGTTTTATTATTTCAATTTTTCCACGATTATATTTCACTTCCATTAAAAAGATAAACTCAGGCCTAACTTTGGATACCAGATCCAACAAAACGCGGACTGTCCGGGGGTTGCCCATGCCCCGGCAGTTCCAACTTATGGTGCTCATTTGGTTGGGCAGGGCTGTTGAACAAAGCCCGCCTGTTTAGATTGTTGGGTAATTGTCACAAGGTGCCCATCATCCACCTTTTCCTTGTCACAGTCCATTGGGCCTTCAGAATTAGGGCCAATATTGGACTCTAGGGCCTCCTGCCTTCTCCTTTTCGTCTCCAGGATGATCACATCATCTTCTTCTATTATGGGGTCTCCCTTTTTGCCATCTGTCATCCCAACCAATATCTGATTCAGAATAGCGTCAGACTGCCCAGCTCCCACTTTGTTGGATTCCATAGTAATTGAGTTAGATTTCAGGGAATGAAGGTCGATAACAGCCTTTCCTCGACTTGAGGAACCCCCACCTGTGGTCACTGTCGGAGCTGTGAGAAGAAACTTTGATACCGGGGCAGAATTATTTCGGCGAACCGGCGCGCGTAGCCCAACACCGTACGCCATGACTGCTTTCGCTGGCTCAGGAAGATCCAATAGGTCCGAACAGTATTTATCAGCATGCCCAATTCTACTGCAGTAAAAACAAAACGTAGGGACACGTTCATACTTGAAATTAATCCAAGCTGGTTCCCCACCCACCTTGCTAATCTTCATCTTTCTTTTCAATGGTTTGGTTATATTCAGTGATACACGAATCTGCATAAAGGTTCTACCAACTCCATTAAAATTATTAGGGTCCGACTCAATATAGACCCCAAGGAATTCTGCTACAGCCTTGGCCACTTTCTCTGACATAAAACCCACCGGCAAGTCATACATTTGGACCCAAAATTCGGTTTCGTTCAGTTGTTCTGTTACCGATGCCTGCACTCCATCCAATCTTCGAATAACAAGCAGTTGTTGTTCAAAGGTCCATGGGCCGCCCTTGATAACCCTCTCCCTCTCAAGCGGGTGGAAGAAATCGAAACGAAAGATGTTTTGTCCCACCTCCACAATGCAGATACCTTTCGACGGGCGCCACAGGTCAGCTAACGTATTTTTCATAATTGGGACCCTGATATTCCTATCAGTAAGCACTCGTCCTACTAAGCTCCATGTTGGTAGTCGTTGCGGCTCAACGAGATCGCCTTCCGGGAGAACCAGACCCCCTTCAGCTTCTTCTGATAAGGTAACGTGTGAGAGAGCATCATTCAAATCCATGGCAATCGATACACAAGCTAGGAACAGGTACCGAGGTGCTGCTGCAAGGATGGTAATGGCAATAAAGTAAGGAACAAAACCCTAGCTCGTCAATAGCGAGAAAAATCAAAATCTACTTAATACAGCATCTACTAATGGTTTTTTGTTTGCCTTTTCACTTTAAAAACAGTCTTTTATGTGTTTAGTTAAACTCATCCCATATTTGATTATTTGTTTCTCTCATGGTTGTTATTTCATTTGTTTTTTTAAGGATTTGTTATTTAATTTGTTAAATTCAAAACAATTGAAGGGAATTAAAAAGATGAAAAGAATAGGGGTGAGAAACATAAATAATATGAAAGAAAGGAGTAAAGAGAAAAGGATAGGATGCACTAACATCTTTATTTATTACACTAATTTTGGTGTTTCCTTTCTTTACCAATTTCCGGAATGACTTTATTAATGCTGAACTTGTCCAAAAAGGTTGATTGTCCTGTAAATTTATATGGTGTTTTATTAGTCTCTAAATTTATTTAAATTATCATGATTAAGTGATTAAATCTATAAAAACGCCATAAAAATATATAAAATAAAAAGTTAATTTGTTTTAAAGACTTAAAATCACGAATTAAGCCTTTACATTTTAAGTTTTGAATTTTTTTTACTCATTTAGATAAATTGCAATATAGGTTACTTTAAACAAGTTTAGAAAACAAATGGATCGCTGTAAGCAAGTTCAAGGGGCAATAAGTCATTTTAAATAAATTCAGGTGGATAATAAATTATTTTAAATAAATTGATGAGGATAACGAGACACTATGTAAGTTCATGGGTCCAATCAATTTTTTTGGACAAGTTCATAGAGCTTTTGATGTATTACGCCCTTTATTAATATAAAAATGAAAGTGGGTGACTTGTTGCAAGAAAGTGAAGTCTAGTGTCATTTTTGAAACCAACTCTAATGCAATGATCATTGTTGTAATTAACTCGATAAATTTGGTCTAAACTAAAGTTCAGAAATCAATTTGGTTATTCGATTTGTCGAATAAAGTCTAATGGATTGTAGCTTAACTGACAATGTAAGTCGAGTTTGTGAGAAGAGATAAAGTTCGATTCTCACTAAATATATCTATAAGGAGGTATTAAATATATCTATAAAGAGGTAAGTTCAGTCACTTTATTGAAAAAAAAATGAAGCTCAGTAACTTTTTGAAATTTACTCCAAATTTCAGTGACCATTCGTTGCAGTTAGCTCAATGAATTTGGTCTAAACTCAAGTTGTGAAATCAATTTGGTTTCAATTTAGGGAAAATTACAAAACTGGGTCAAATAGGAGGCCCATTTACATATTAAACCTATTTACTAATTCTACTACATATCTTGACTGATTTTGTGTGACTTTCCAAAAATACCCCTGACCTTTCCACTTCCACCACTTGCGAATTGCCGCTCCCTCTATCTCCTTGGTTATGCTAAAAGTTGCTCCAGCATTAATGATTTCTAGACTTTTGATCTTCATTTCTTCCTTTAAATTGCACGAAATCTGCACCATTTAGTCAAAATCATAATGAATTTCTCTTTTTCATCTCTTCATCTCTTGATTCTGCAACTTCCCAACCCTAGAAAACGAGTAAATGGTTTTTCATCTTCCTGTTCGTTACATGGTTTCTTTCTTCTTGTTACCATCAAAGAAATGGTTTTTCTACGTTATTTTCTTCGTTCTTCCCATGTTATCATATTGTTATTGTCGCTTTTGGGGATGAAAGGGGCGAAAAATGTAAGTATCTGTTTGTTTTTTCTGTGTTTTTTAATGAATTCACTTCGCAATCGATGGTTTCGCTAAGCTTTGCGAAGAGAACGAGCCTGGAAAGTGATGATCTACTTCGTGAATTGATGATTTCGCGAAGTTCTGCGAAGAGAAAGAGTATGAAACGTATGGGTCTACCTCGCGAATCGATTAGTTCGCGAAGTCTGCGAATAGATCCTCACATTTCAGACCTCACAGACTTCGCGAAAGCAGGGATATGCGATGTAGATAGTCACATTTCAGACCTCGCAGACTTCGCGAAAAAATTGATATGCGAAGTAAAATCACCTCTTCCCCTGCACATTTACATTCGCATGCTTCACTAATTTTCATGTCGCGAAGCCAAAATCGTCTTTTTTCCTAACTAACACGGTTAATTTTTTCTGTAGATGGTTGAATACGTAACATCCCTTTCTGGAAGGTGGCGTACTGGGCTGCAGGGGAGATGAGTTTCCTTCCTGTATAGGGATGAACTTCTCCAAGATTGACACATTCACTCCTGAAATGATTCGTTAGGAGAGGTTGTGTCAATCTCGGGGTGCACCATGGGACACGTCCATCCTATGGTGCCAATCTTCAAAGTGGATCTAACTTAATCTGGTGCCAATTTTGAAGCGGATGCGTAATCTTGGTACCGGATTAGTTAGTTTCACTTTGAAATGATTAGTTAGTAGAGTTCATTGTGGCAATCTTGTTGTAAATTTTGATAATGTTATGATTTGAATGTTGTTATTGTGGCAATCTTGTTGTAAATTTTGATAATGTTATGATTTTAATGTTCGAATCCGTTGTTGTTTGCCAATTTTTGTTATATACCACTTCGCGTATTAGCTTCAAATCATATCCAGCATTCGCATATGCGAACTAAATTCATCAAGAAAAACAAACTCCAGCTTCGCAGGCTTCGCATATGCGAACTAAATTCATTAAGTAAATTAAAACATTAACTTCGCAGGCTTCACATATGGGTGAATATGCGAAGTCAGACGGGATGGGGCGCGCTCCGCGTAAGTATTGAGGATATTTTTGGAAAGTCGCACAAAATCAATCTAGATATGTAGTAGAATTAATAAATGGGTTTAATATGTAAATGGATCTCCCATTTAACCCAGTTTTGTAATTTTCCCTTCAATTTATCGAATAAAGACCTACGAGTTGCAGTTTAGTTGGAAATACTGGTTGAGTTTGTAAGAAGAGATATCAAGGTCCGTTTCTTGCTAAATATATATGCAGGGAGGCATCGTTGCAATTAATAACTCGATAAATTTGGTCTAAACTCAAGTTCATGAATTAATTTGGTTACTCAATTTGTCGAATAAAAACCTACCGCTTCATTCAATACCTACGTTTTAATTAGTCTAAAATTATACGTGTCATCATGAAGAAGTGATACATGTTAAATAATACCAATCATACGTTGACACATGTTTTTTCCGAGTTGATTTGGCTCTCGATGCCAATTTGAATGGTCAAATTTATATCCAAACTTATTTTTTACTAAACCAAATATCCTTAATTTAACATTCGTGGAAGTAGTCAAATTGATTTAAAATGACACCGGTTAAAATGTAATCAATGGGTGTTTTTTTTTTAACATACAGTAAAACCTCTATAAATTAATAATGTTGGGACCATGGAATTTTATTAATTTAGAGAGTTATTAATTAATCGATAAATTAATAATTATAGAGTGATTTTATTTTTTTTAAAATAAAGTTTAAATTACTAATTTAAATAAAGTTTTTGTCTAAAATCAATGAACAAATAAGATTAAATGTGTATTATATAAGTTAATTGAACTTGGAAGTTCATTGTATTTATGTTAAAAATATTCAATGTATCATAGTTAATGAATTACTATATAAATTTATATGGAATGTTATTTCAAATCATACCAAAAATAGTCTTCTTATGAATCTGTCACAACGAATTTAGAGGAAGCAACCACTGAAGACATTCATGAACTTGAGGGAATAATTGATCAGCTTGGTTACCGCAATCCAATGGATGTCAATCAAATATTGGATTATCCAGGTGAAAACAATGAATGCTCAAGTTTAGAAGAAATTGTGTAGAGTGTTAAGCAAAATTCAATTGAGGATGAAACTGATGATGATTCGGTACCTTTGAAACCAGTCATAAGAAAGGAATCAATTATAGCATCATCAACTTTTTACAATTTTTTGTTACAGTTTGACAAGGATACGTCGGAATGCACCGAGAATAGTTAAAGATGAAATTCAACTAGATTTAAATTTTAAGAAAAAATAAAATATTATAGATTCATATTTTTGCTAAATTATCCTATATATATATATATATATATATATATATATATATATATTTCGCATATGTATTTGAGAAATTATTAATTTATAGAGGTAATAATACAATGTATTTATAAATGGTTGTTCCAGAAAATTATTATCTTATTAATTTATTAAAATGGATCAATTTTTGAACTGGCCCAAGTCGGGACCAGAAGAAATTATTATTTTAAAGAGTTTATTAATTTATCGAATATTAATTTATAGAGGTTTTACTGTATATTGCTTCCTCACAAGTAGACTTGTTCATAGGGCTGGTTTGTCCAGGTCCGTATCTAGTGGACTAGGTTGGGACAAGAAAAATTATTCTTAGGTCCAATCTGACTCAGGTCTGTTAAAATCCATTTATATTTTGGACAGACTTGGATTTATAAAAATAATACAGATCGGTCCAATCCGGCTTGCCTTTTAATCCAGTCCGGCTCGCCTTTTAATATTAATTCATAAATTTAAATATTTAAATGTTAATATTTATTTTGAAGTACAAATATTATTTTTATTAGTAAAAATTATTGTGGTTTTTATGAGTTGGCTTTGGGATTTTATTTTTGAGTCCGAGCGCAGTCCAGTCCGAGTTCACCTAAATGAACATCGGATTGGTCTGGGTCTAGGCTTAACATTTTTAGATAAAAGCCCACCGGATCCAGTCCATAAACAGAACATTATACTTAATTTTTGGAACACAAAATATAAACTTTAGAACATACGTTATGTTTTTTAGAACATACGTTATGTTATTTAGAATATGAGTTATAAATTATATTATAGAACAAATGCAAAAATGGTTCATATATTTACTATTTTTTTTAAAATATTATACTTAATTTTTAGAAAACAAATTATAAAGTTTAGAATATATGTAACAATATTTAGAACATCGTTCTTAACATTTTAAAACATAAATTATAAACATATAGATGAATTAAATAAATAAGAAATTAGATGATGTTTTGGTATTTTTTTTGTATTAATAATTCATTATTATACACATTTAATCGATATTAATAAGTGTATGCATCAAATATTAAACAATAGAAGCTAAAAGGGCACTGGTATATTAAGCAGTGCGAGACATAGAATACAAAAAAAAAGCAATTGGCTCAGTGATAATGATTGTGTAATGTAGATGAAGAGTCCAAGGTTTGAACTCCACCTGCAGGAGCGTTTTTTTTTAATTTTCCTACTCAAAACGACGTAGTTTTGAGAGTTCTAACCATAAGGAAGTGTCATCACTTAAGAACCATCTCCTATATATATATATATATATATATAGTAAAACCTCTATATAGGAATGCACTTGTAACCGTGCTATTTGTATAACATTTGAGAGGTTATTACTAAATAGAGTTTGGTCATAGAGGTTATTACCAAATTATTGGAACCGAGTTTTTTTTTTATAATAAAATAGAGGTTATTCCTATATAAAGTATTCTTATATAGAGGCTTTACTATATATATATATCTTTAAAAATATGACAATAATACCATTGAACAATTCAAACGAGTAAAAAAAATGTCCACAAATTATATAATTTTTTCAAAACTATGAAACAACGATCTTAAACAACGAGAAAATCAGATCGGTTTCTCGATTTCAAGCAGCTAGGCAGATTATTTGACCGATTTCTTTGTACAATACCTGCTAATACCGATTCATGCTATTTTAGACTGATTTCGCCTTAAAATGACACGTGTAACATATAATCAATGCATTTCTTTATACGTGTAACTTTATAATGTCGACACATGCCACTTTAACCTATAATTTTATCTCAACACCTAGACCCGGCTATGGCCGCGGGCCGAATAGACTTTTATGAAATGGAAAATTACACAGAAATTCATATTTTAAATGAAAATCATAAAATGTATAAATAAATCAAAGCATTTAAATTTAATGTGTTAGAATATATTTTTTTTATCAATTTACTTAAATAATTTTGTCAAATCAAAATCATGTGGAAAGGTGTTTCAACAAACTCCCCCATTTTGATGTTGGCAAAAATATTCAGTTGAAGAACTCAGTGTTGAGCTCCCCCATGATAGTTGACCTTATATTACTCAGTATACTCCCCCGTAAGGGTTGAGCCACTGACTTAGTTTTACTTTAAACATTTCAAGGTTTAATCAAGTAAGTCTAAGGTCAGTTTTCAGAAATAGGTCAGCTTATAAGTCATATTCTTTTTAACTCAGTTTATGCGGAAGGTTTAGATATCAGAGAGCGCTGAGTATTTCTTTGTTCAATGTGTTTAAGAAGACATGTAAAAGAGGTCAACATCTTGATCAACACAGCATATATTCATAAAGCAATGTAGAAAAATAACACAGTTGATTTAGTGAAGATGTGTTTAACTATTCAATACAAAACATAAGTAAGCATCATATAAGATTGGTCAGTGTTGAAAAGATAGATGCATAGTTTTGTATTCAGGTCAGCAAAAAAAATTCATAAAGGAAAGACTACAAGTTTTAACACAATTGAATATAGTCAATCCTAGTCAAGATATTTCTTCTTGTAGTTAAGTTGGGCTTCATGCTCTTTAGCTTTACCCTTTCCCTTGTATCTTTGCTGACTTCCTAAAGATTCCTCTGTTTGCTGAGTTCTTTGTGCTTGTTCTTTCTCCCCCGTTTTGCCACCATCAGCGGGAGGAGGAATGAAGGTGTCTTCAATGGCAGCTTGAGTTAGGCGTTTAGAGAATGCCTTTAGTTTTCGTGTGCTTGTATTTATGCCGTCGAAAATTGGAACACCATCATCCAGAATAGGTCGTGGAATACCGATAGCTGCAACACTCAACATACTCAGAACAAATGCTTGAGACTTTCCAACCCAGTGTATGCTGTTAGTGAGCATTGCAAAAGCTTGATGAAACATCTTTAGCAAAGACGAATCAAAATACTGACGCTATGCATTTGTATGGCGCACATGGTTGAAAGTGACTCGACAGTACTTCAGGATTTTGTTGGTTTTGAGCTGGTCAGTTTCCATCTCTTCCTTGCTTAAGTTTAGCAGACGCACAGCCTCACTAATTTGCTCAATGGAGCATTGGGAGGAGGAAGAGAGTTGGTGATTGGTTTTCTCTTGCTCAGTATGAAGCTGGTTGAATAGTTGATGAACTTCGGCAGAAGTTGCATACATTGTGTTCGCAGCTGACAATTGATGAAGTTGACCCTGGAGAGAGTTCATATGATGTACCATGGTCAACTGGAGTTCGACCAGCTTCGTTATAGAGTCCTGCCTGGGCTGTTGAGATTGTAATGAAGTCATGACACTCAGAAGATCCTTCAGACCTTTGATCTCAGTAAGAAGCTGAGTGACAGACGAAAGCTGAGTTGGCTCAATATTAATAGACCCAGCTGCATCGGCATTTGTTTAATGAAGGTCCTAAAGAAGGGCTTGAGCTGAGTCAATGATTCTTCGACCAGACTCAGAGGCAGTGAGATAACTGAAGGATCCATCATTTGTTGGCCCAGATGCCAGAGGAGGAGTAGAACCGAATAGAGGCAGTGTTTGGTTCTTCTCATTATTGGAAGTGCCAGCATGATCTGCGGCTGGTCTTAAATTCACATTTCCAGTTGACACTGACTGGATTGTATTCTGCACTTGGATTTGTGGAAGAGGAGGATTGGCAGAATGTGTTACTTGCTTAGAGTCAAGCTGAAGCTGACTAGGTGTTGGAGGTTGAGGAAGTTTAGTGTTCACCTGAGTAGGTAATTCCTTAGCTTGCTCAACATGTTGAGTAGCAGGATCTTCGAGCACTTGCTCGGCATCGTTTTGGCTGGGGGAAGCAGTTAAGTCGGCATGTTCCTTCGGCTGAGAAATAGAGGCTTGATTTTCTTGTTGCTCTGGTTGAGACTCAGGAGGATTAGAGAAGAACTTAAGGTGTACTTCTGTTAGGTCAGTGATCTCATCCCTCAGCGGTGAGTCACCCATGAGGTCAATGACAGGGGCTCAATATGCCTTCTTCTTCTTAAGTCTTCTTAAGTCTTCTTAGTCTCTTTAGCTTTGGAGGAGTAGGGTCAGCAGGAATGGACTCAATAGAGTCAGTAGGTGAAGTTTCCCTTTGAGCAGCGGGATAGTTTGCCGTTGGCTCAGCGTCTTCTTCTTCAATCTCCTCAGTGTAGATTGTGCCATGTTGGTCAACGTCTGATGGCTCATCATGCTCATCCTCCACTGTTACCTCATCATCGAACTGACCACCCAGTTCTTCTTCTTCTTCAAACTGACCACCCAATTGGTCTTGTTCTTCCTCTTCTTCTGACTGTTGTTCAGTGTCAATGTCTTGACTCTGTACATAATTTGAGTTAGGAGGAATGACAACGTCAGTTGGAAGGGCATCGATAGGACTTAATTCTGGAGAGATCTTCTTCTGCTTTCTTGATGGTTGCTCATCAATATCCTCTCTTTCTTCTACCTCAGGCTCAGCTTGCCTTGGTCTTTTCTGAGCTGACCTAGGTCCATCCTGACCTTGTTGAGGTTGAGGCTTAATTCCTCTGGATACAAATTTAAGCTTCTTTGGTGCAGGGACAGCTTCTTTGGAGGTGCTTTGAACAGCTTTCCTCTTTCTTTCTGACCTTCCCTTTCGAGTCACCGGCCCCTCAGTTTCCTGGACAGCGGCCCCTTTTCCTTTCTTGGGCACTATAGGTTGATCGTAGAATAGACCAAACAGTGCCACAGCAGTGATCTCTGTCCCTATTGCGTGGACTTCCTCAACTAAGCTCACCCTGTGATCCTTAAGGATTTTGGTGATGATGGAGCCCAGCCTAAGGGTTCCGGTACTTCGTTGGAATCCACCGATTATGAAGACAGGCATGTTTATCGGCGTATAGGTCAGCATATGCCAGATAAAGCACTGCTCGAAGTTTGTCGATGAGTTGGTGCAATTGATCCTGGGGAAGATGAAATTGGTCAGTATGTAGTGGGCCATCTTCTGATTCCGACCCATGGAGGTACTTGAAATTTCCCCTACATGACCAGGAGGTTTGCAGAACTCCACGACGTAGTTGGTTTTGTCTTGGTCACCAGATTTACAAAGTATTGCTCCTTCGTTTTTCTGCTTGAGTAGCGAGGCCAGGTAAATAGGGTTGATGAAGATGTCTTTCCCTTTAACCTTGGTAACCATGTAGTCCTGGTCATCATCAGCGACTTTTAGGTTAGCATAGAACTCTTTAACTAACTCTGGGTAGGTTTCTTCGTGAACAGAGAACAGCTCGGTCCAGCCGTTGTTCTTTATCCAGTCACAAAAGGGTTGCTCAGCTTCCACAAAACCCCGTAAGAACCATCTGGAATAGTCTACCTTATACCCCCTCACACTCTCGTAAACTTGAGTGTAGGTGCGTTCCACAGGCTTCTTTGCCTTATCGTTCTGTTGCTTTCCTTTTGAGGAGGCAGCTTGGTCAGCTTTGGTTTGCTTGCTCGGCGTAGTGACCTTAGGGTGGTCACGCTGGGCAGGAAATGAAGGATTTTCATCGGAGCGATTAACGGCATCGGAGACATTCTGAGAATCTTTCGTCATGATTCTTAGAGAAGTTTGAGAAGTTTGGGAGATTTTAGGGAGAATATGAGAATACCAAAGATTTCTAAGTGTAAAGAGATAAAAGTGGGAAATCATCCACTATTTATAGAGGTGTCGAATTGATCCTACGCGTTGAGGTGGCCGTTTGACCTCGAGATACTCAATCGACAAACATTCTGGCATTTATGACACATTCGGCGCGTGTATTTTCTAATTATTGCGCTTACGTCATCCTAGGTGTCTATTTAATTTGCGTGTTTTGCATTAAGTTTTGCAATGGATGTTTACTCAGTGTTAAGAATTTCAAACGTTTAAAGTTCTGAGCAGTCAGTGTTGCGCAAGGGATAATTCGTGTGTTTAATCACTCAGTTTAAGATAAACACTCAGCATGTATATCTACTCAGCATGTGACAGCACAAAATATTCAGCATGGTGATTCACTCAGCATGCACATATCACATATTATACTTGGAATTTATTGAAGAGGATTAAACATACCAATGGATTCTCTAAGTATGTTGAATTGCTCACGAGCCAGTGGCTTTGTGAAGATATCAGCAAGCTGCTCATCCATTGGGACATAGGTCAGTTTGATCTCTTTCTTGAGTACATGATCTCTGATGAAGTGATGTCTTATGCTGACATGCTTCATCCTGCTGTGCTGGATTGGGTCCTTTGATAAGTCAATGGAACTCTTGTTGTCACATTTGACTTCAATTGTTTTAGTATGAACACCATAATCTTCAAGCTGTTGCTTAATCCATAGGACTTGAGCAACACAGCTTCCAGCAGCAATGTACTCATCTTCAATGGTTGACAGGGCTACTGACGCCTGCTTCTTACTGAACTAGGACACAAGACAGCTTCCAAGGAAGTGGCATCCTCCCGAGGTGCTTTTTCGTTCAAGCTTGTCTCATCCATAGTCAGCGTCAGTGTATCCAATGAGTGTGAAATCATGAGTGTTGGGATACTACAAACCTGCATTCACTGAGCCTTGCAAATATCTAAGGATTCTTTTTACAGCTATGTAATGAGATTCCTTAGGGTTAGATTGATATCTAGCACAACAACATACTGAGAACTGAATGCCCCGGCCTACTAGCAGTTAAGTAAAGTAGAGAACCAATCATACCTCGGTACAATCTGCTGTCTACTGACTTACCACTTTCGTCAGCGCAGAGGACAGTGTCAGTGCCCATTGGGGTAGATATTGACTTGCAATTCTCAAGTTCATGCTTCTTCAATATCTCCTTAGCATACTTAGTTTGACTGATGAAGATGCCATTTTTCCCTTGTTTGATTTGAAGTCCAAGGAAGAAGGTGAGTTCTCCCATCATCGACATTTCAAACTCAGTCTGCATCTGCTTACTAAATTCCTTGCACATTGACTCGTTAGTGGCACCAAAAATAATGTCATCAACATATATCTGAGCCAATAGGGTATCTTTACCCTTTCTCTTAATGAATAAGGTTGTATCAGATTTACCTCTGATATAATTTCTAGTCAGCAGGAAACTGGCCAGCCTCTCATACCAAGCACGTGGTGCTTGTTTGAGGCCATACAGAGCCTTTTTGAGTTTATAAACGTGGTTTGGGAATTTGGGATCCTCAAACCCTGGAGGCTGATTAACATAGACTTCCTCGTTTATAACTCCATTAAGGAATGCACTCTTAACATCCATTTGAAACAATTTAAAGTTCATATAACTTGCATAAGCACATAAAATTCTTATAGCCTCTAGCCTTGCCACTGGGGCGAAGGTCTCACCGTAGTCAATACCTTCTTGCTGACTGTAGCCCTGAGCTACAAGTCTTGCTTTGTTTCTGACCACGTTCCCTTGTTCATCCATCTTGTTGCGAAAGACCCATCTTGTTCCTATGGTCTTCTAGCTTTTTGGTTTTGGCACTAAGTCCCATACTTCATTTCTCTTGAACTGATCAAGTTCTTCTTGCATTGCATTCATCCAGAACTCATCATACTCAGCCTCAGCGAAGTTCTTTGGTTCCTGAATTGAGACGAATGCAACGTTGCTGAGGTATCTCCTGAGTTGATTCCTTGTCATCAGGGTGTTCTCAGCGGCATCAAGAATGGCACTCTCTGAGTGTCCTCTTGGTATTCTGATCTCCTTTGGTAGATTGATGTCTTGTGCTGGTTGTGTTTCAACAATCTCTGCAGGTGTAGATTGGTTAGTGAAAACAATTTGAGTTTCGCTTTTACCTTTGGTCAGCCCTTGAGGCAATGACTCAGAGGCTGTTTCTTGGTCAGCGGGAGCTGAGTGGGGATCATCCTCAGTCAGCTTCATGTTTCTTCCTGCAGGGTTAGTTTCATCGAACTCAACGTGTACTGACTCTTCTAAGACTTGAGTTAGTTTATTGAAAACTCTGTATGCTTTGCTGTTTGTTGAGTAGCCTAAAAAGATAGCTTCATCAGCTTTTGAGTCAAACTTAGCTAGGCTGTCTTTGGTATTTAAGATAAAACATTTACAACTGAAGGCACGAAAGTATCCAATGTTGGGCTTTCATCCTTTCCAAAGTTCGTAGGGGGTCTTCTTTAATATGGGTCTAACTAGAGCCCTATTAAGAATGTAGCACGCTGTGTTGACAGCTTCTCCCCAAAAGTACTTTGGAAGCCTATGCTCACTCAGCATTGTCCTGGCTATTTCAACCAAGGTTCTGTTTTTCCTTTCAACAACCCCATTTTGTTGAGGCGTTCTATGAGCAGAAAAATTATGGTCAATGCCGTTGGCTTCACAGAATTCAACAAACTGTTGGTTCTTGAATTCTCCACCATTATCACTTCGGATGTGAGCTAAATTAAGGTCTTTATCATTTTCAAGTTTTCTTACTAAAGTTGAAAACGTCTTAAAGGTTTCATCCTTGCTACTCAACAAGATGATCCAAGTGTACCGAGAAAAGTCATCTACAATGACCAAGGAAAATCTTCTGCCACCCAAGCTCAGCGGCTGGACTGGACCGAAGAGATCCAAGTGTAGTAACTCTAATGGACGCTTAGTTGAGACAATGTTTTTACTATGAAAAGATTGTTTGGTTTGTTTTCCAGCTTGACAAGCGTGGCATAGTTGATCTTTTTCAAACTTAAGTTCTGGCAGTCCCTCAACTAATTGCTTTCTTGCTAATTTGGCCAGGAGGTCCATGCTTACATGACCAAGTCTCCTGTGCCATAGCCATGAATTTTCTTCCTTTGACACTAAGCATACAGTTTTTGAAAACTTCTTTTCTAACTTCAGCATAAAGACATTATCAATACGAGGGGCAGTTAAAATCAATTCATTTGTTTTACCCTAAAATATTTTACATCCAGTGTTATCAAATATAACTTTTCTCCCATTGTCACATAGCTGAGCTACGCTGAGTAAGTTATATTTGAGTCCGCTGACTAGGGAGACTGACTCAATAGTAGGATTACCACCAACGGTTCCTGACCCTACTATCTTACCCTTCTTGTTGTCTCCAAAACTTACACTTCCACCTCGTTTACGCACAAATGTGATGAACTGAGTTTCATCACCAGTCATATGCCTCGAGCATGCGCTGTCAATGTACCACATCTTTGACTTCTCAGCACACCCCAGGCTTACCTGCAGTATAGCTAGTTGCTTTTAGGTACCCAATTCTTTTTGGGTCCTTGTTTGTTAGGTTCAATAGGTAAAGCATCATATTTCATTTTATGACGACACACTTGGACAGTGTGTCCATTCTTCCCACAGAAGTCACAGCTGACCTTCCATTTTAGGATATCTCACTAACTGGTCAGCACCCCAGTGCTGAGTGTGCTAGCACACCTTTGTGGTGTGTCCTTTCTTCCCACAGAAGTCACACTGGACATTCCGCTGAGGATTCCATCTCTGCTGACTAGTACTTCGGTACTGAGTGTTTAGAGGAATATTTCTTTTATTCGGAACCTTAAGTTGGTTCTGAATAGATGTGACATCCTTTTTCAGTTTCTTGGAATCTGATTGGACCTTAGAGACAAACTTTTGCATAATTTCTATATTACTATGCAAAGTTGAGTTGTCCTAGAGAAGATATCGAAGGTCACTCAACTTGACCTCCTCAATCTCGTCACATCGCCTGCTGAGTGCTCTAACCTTCTTATTACACTTTTTGACAAGTGTGTAGAGGTCACTCAGGGCATTAACCATTTCATTTCTGAGCAAGGGTAGTGATATTACCTCAATTGAGTGTTCCTCATCGTCAGATGCAATGGAGGGGTCAGCATGCTCAGAAACACAAGGCTCAGCAAGCTCATCTTCCATGAAGCAGATCTTTGCTGACTCAGTGGCATCGTCTCCTGATGATGATGACTCATCACTATCACTCTAGGTTGCCACCATTGCCTTCTTGCTGTTCTTCTTTTCCTTCCTCAAGGTAGGACAGCTTGATTTGATATGGCGAGTTTGATGACATTCAAAGCATGTAATGGGCTTTGAGTTGTCCTTCTTGTACTTGCTGTCGCTTGACTCAGCTTTGTACTTGTCAAACTTCTTGTAAGGCTTCTTGGAATATTTATCATTCTTTCTGAACAGCCTTTTCATCTTTCTAGTGAACATTGCCATTTCTTCATCATCTATTGAGCTCCCATCAGTGGAGTCACCTTTCATGACAAGAGACTTTTGCGTCTTGTCCTCAGACTTTTCCTTCACCTCGAAATTCTTCATTGAGATCTCATGGGTCAGCAACGAGCCAATGAGTTCATCATACTTGTAGGTGGTTAAGTCTTGAGCTTCCTCAACAGTAGTTTTCTTGGCTTGCCACCTTTTAGGAAGACTCCTCAGTATCTTCTTGACTTGCTCTTCCTCAGTAAAGATCTTGCCAAGTCTCTTGAGCTCGTTGATAATGTTTGTGAACCTTGCGTTCATCTCAGAGATTCTTTCATCATCGTTCATTTCAAAGAGCTCGTACAACCTCATGTGCTGGTTCACCTTGGACTCCTTCACTTTGTTGGTTCCTTCGTAGGTGACCTCCAGTTTCTTCCAGATCTCCTGCGCTGACTCACAACCTAAAATTTTGTTGTACTCTGCAGCATCTAAGGCACAGTGAAGCATGTTTATAGCCGAAGCATGATTTTGCAGCTTCTTGAGATCATCCTCTGTCCATTTAGTCTCAACTTTAACAACCGTTTGGACGTCAATAGTTTCAACAGGAACAAATGGGCCTTGGACTATAGAAAGCCATGCACTCATATTTGTTGCCTGAATGAAATTTTTCATTCTGTTCTTCCAAAAGGTATAGTTAGACCCGAAGAACAAAGGAGGCCGAGTAATGGACAGTCCCTCAGGTAAAATCTGAGTTGTCTGATTTCCTGGGAGGAAACGAGTGCTGTTCTCAGCCATAGTGGGGATCAGCTCAAGATAGTTATATCTTGCTCAGTGAGCTGTTAGGCTCTGATACCACTTGTTGGTCCCTTATAACGTAACAAGTTTAGTTCCAAGGGGGGGGATAGGAACTATTTAAAATTTTGTCCGTTTAGGCTGACTTCTTTTCTTAAGAAAAGGTTTACATAGCGGCGCTAAGTAATTCTAAGACACAAGCTTAGTCAACTTATGACTAAGTCTGTTTCTTTCGTTGAGTCAAGAGATAGCACTTAGAGTCTATTCCTGAACTCAGCTTCTTAGTGCACTCAACTCAGCGTGAGTTTGTTACTTAGTCAGTTTTATAGCAAGCAATATGTAAAAGAGTTTAAGGGTTAGAAATTCGTTACTCAGCAGATATATCCTGGTTCGGCCTCTCCGCCTACGTCCAGTCGCCAGAACTCGTCCGAGCTTTTTGAATTCTCTACTGAGCTCTTTAAAGGTAGAGCACGAAACCTTTTACAATAGAAGCTGAGTATACAAGAGTACTTTCCTCTATACCTCTACTCACTCCTATATCTACCGCTGAGTACTATAACCGAGTACTCAGCCTCTCCTTTCTATTCTTCTAGAAATGATAAAGTGTTTGTCCTAAACAACAGTTGCTAAGACACTTTAGATGATTGACAATCACTCTAGACTTTTACACAATAATATGGAAATTGGTGTAAGGTTTTTGCTTTGCTTTTCTCACAGAACTTCGTGTATGAATTTGGACATCGTTTCGGCTAATTGAAGATCTGCATCGATTGAAGCAAATGAGAGGCCTATTTATAATGACACTTGAGGCACCGGTCATTTCGAATTTCGAAATAACTGTTGGAGGGAAACGGCTTCCTATCGTTGTCACTCAGTACGCGCTCAGTGTCGTTGGCCAATGAGATTCTTGCATCTTCTGTCCACGGCAGTGCTCGGCAGCTTTTTGTCTGGTAAACAGAATGTTTCGACATTTTTGGCAAAGTCTTTCAGACAGCTTCCTGCGCCTTCTGAACTTTACCCAAAGTAGAAATACTTTGTCTACAAGTTGGTTCTTGTCTGCCGCTGTCCTGACTGCTTGTCGCTTAACTCAGCAGCTTCCTCTTAAAGCTTTTGCTAGAAGGCTTCTCGATCCTTCTTCACGCTGAGTCGTCGTTTTGCTTAATACGACTTCGTTTCATCTTCTTGGGCCGTGAGGTCTTGATTATGTTGACTTGGGCTTGACTTCCACTTATGGGCTTTTAGACTTTGTATCTTAATGTCTTATAGATAAATAAACTCAACATTTGAACAAACACATTAGTATAAATAAATCAAATCATTTAAATTTAATGTGTTAGAATATATTTTTTATCAATTTACTTAAATAATTTTGTCAAATCAAAATCATGTGGAAAGGTGTTTCAACAATACTTACCCAAAGAGTCAATCAGAGGAATACCAGATAAATCACTAAGCCTTTTACAGACATCTTTATTCATGTTCTTAGAGCATAACATCCGGGATTTTTGGATATTAATCTTCTGGCCAGAAGCAGCGTAGAAACAGTTGAGGATATCCATAACCACACCAACTTGCTCCTCATTCCCTTCCACAAAGATCATCACATCGTCAGCGAAGAACAAATGTGTAATCGAAGGACAGAATTTGTTGATGGAAATAGGATGGAAGTTCCCATTTCCCACAGCCTATTGGATTAGGTGCGATAATCTCTCCATAACAATAACAAATAAGAAGGGACTCATAGGGTCTCCTTGACGGATCCCCCTGGAAGGAGTGAACTCTTCTGACATATCTCCATTGATCAAAACCTGAAAAACATGAGTAGAAATGCAATCCTCAATCAATCTCCTCCAACTATCCGGGATACCAGCTCTCTTTAAACTATCTAGAAGGAAACTCCAGTTTAAGTGGTCATAAGCTTTTTCCAGATCCAGTTTGAGGGCCACAATACCCTTCTTAATCTTCATGGAGTGAATCATTTCCTGGGCAATAACCACATTGTCCATCATCTGTCTGCCCGGAACAAAACTACCTTGATTTTGGCTAATAATCTCAGGAAGAATACACCGGAGTCTGTTTGCCACAATTTTAGTAATAGCTTTGTACAACACGTTGCAAAGACTAATATGCCTCATTTGTAGAAAGGAGGAAGGTTTCTCCACTTTTGGTATCAAGACCAGAAGGGTTTGTTCACCAGTCTAATATCATTGGATCCGCAGAAAACACCTTTAACAAAAATGTAAATGCCTTCCTTCACAGTTTCCCAATGTTTATGATAAAAGCTTGCAGGAATACCATCAATCCCAGGAGCCTTAGAATCTCCAATACTAGAGAAGGCCGAATCAATCTCTTTCTGGTCAATAGGATGGAAAGCTTCCCTAATAGTTTCCTCTTCCAACCTAGGAAAAGAAGACCCAGAGAGGGCTTTATCCAGATCCACCTTTTCCTCTTTAAATAAGTCTTTATAAAAATCAAGAGCCAAGCGACGAATGTCTTCATCCTCATAAACCCAATCTCCATTTGATTATTTGATAGCATCGATCTGATTCCTCTGCCTCCTAATAATAGTAGAAAGGTGGAAGAACCTGGTATTACGATCTCCGTCTTTAATCCAAGCCTTTCTGGATTTTTGAAAACAAAGAAGCTCTTCCTGCCTTAGCACAGCTTCCAACTCGTTCTAGAGAGATCTAAGATGACAATTCAGACTGTGATCAAAATGGATCTCCAAACTACGATCAATGCCTTCAATTCTTCTTAAAATCTTATTCTTTCTTCTGATAATGTGGACAAAGATGTTTTTATTCCATCCCACCACATTCCTTCTAAACCCCTCAGCAGCAAGGAGAACATTGGAATGGGGCTGCCAATTGTCCTGAACAAAGTTGTTAAAATCAGGGTGGGACTCCCAGGCCACCTGGTACCTAAAAGGTCTATCCCCCTTAGGCCGATGACATTTAACCAGCTTAACAAGGATGGGACAATGATCAGAGTGGCGGAATGGGAGGTTCAACACATTAACTTCGGGAAATCTAAAAATAGCCGCAATATTCGCATAAACTTTGTCTAATCGAACAAACACGCTGTTGCGCTTCCAAGTAAATTTGTGACCAGCGGCTCCCAGATCAGAAAGCCCACATAAATCCATATTCTGCTTATGATTGAGACACCGGTTCACATAGTGATTCCCACCCCCTTTTTGATCACTCATCAGGGCAATATCATTAAAATCCCCAGCCACCATCCAAGCATCCACCATGCTCGTACTCATAGTGTACAGGATTTCCCACAACCTTTTACGATTGGCCATGATAGGATCGGCATAAACAAAGGTGATAAATAAGGGTTTATTCCCAGGGTAAGAAACCTTACTGTGAATAAATTGCTTATCCATACTGATAATATCAATTTGAATATGGTTTGGCTTCCAGAAAAGCCAAATCCCCCCGGCTCGACCAGTAGCCTCCGATCTGACACAATTCCAATTTTTAAACTTTCTAACCACCTCATCTGCTCTGCTACCACTGATCTTGGTTTCCATCAACACAAAACAAGAAGGATTAAATTGCTTAATTAAATCTTTAACATGGATACGGGTAGCCTTACTAGCCGCACCTCTAACATTCCAAACAAAAAAGTCCATCAGAAAGGAAGACTACTGACTACAGGCCCAATAACCTAAACCAGGTATTTATTCGGGGCTCCTAAGAGCCTTGAAGAGGTGCCAGCAGGCCCCCTTTTATCCCAAGCATTCACAGAGCTCTGGTTCTTTTTATGATTACCCTTAGGTTTTTTCATATTCATCTTAATGATTCCCATAGCCTTTCCATTAGAATCATCAACATAGGTTTTCAGAATACTAACCTCATTATGCTTCTTTATCCCAATTGGGCCACTATTCTGGGAGCTCCCCAAGGCAACAACTTTGGACTCAAACAGAGGGTTTACAGAGTCAACATTGTTGGCTTTCGGCTCCACAGATTCTAACCCTGGCATACTTAGCTCCATATGCTCATTTGAGGAGTCCGAATCCTGACCATCCTTACTAGACAGGACTCCGAATCTTGAACCTGAACCGAGGACCGTTTCAACACCAGAACCAATCTTACTATCGGGGGGCCTTTCCTTGATCTCAGGAGCAATCTAGAGAGAATTCATCTCCATACTAATGCCAGGGGGTTGATTTCGAACAACAGTTGCTCGCGGCCTTCGTCTAACCGACCATTTAGCCAGCATCCAGGGTCCAAAGTTCCTCCCTTCGCCTTGAATCTCCTCTACTCTTTCTTCATTAGCCACCATCACCTCTTGTACGACCTTCTTCCTTTTAGGACAACCATCATAAGTATGGCCAAACATTCCACACTCATAGCAAATATTGTGAATACCTTCATATTCAATATGATACATAGTATTATGAACACAGAATTTAGACATAAGAGGCTTAGCAAGATCAATGTCGATACAAACCCTGTCAAACTTGCCTCTCACTGCCCCAATGGTAGTTTTGTCCACATGGTGAACTTTCCCAACAAGGCCTCCAATTTTGTTAAGAAATATTTCATTATAGTATTTAATAGGTAATCCTGGGAATCTAACCCAAGTTAGGATCTTGTTAACAGAACAGTCATGAGGATTAAAATTTGGGACACATGGCCTTAAAGCCAGAACATGATTGGATATAATATAAGGACCGCCATTGACAACGGCATTAAAATCCTCCACCCTAGTAAATTTAATGACATAATAGTCATTTTCTAAGTCAGTAATGGTGACTTTCCCTTTTTTCGCCCACTACGCCTGGATTCTTTGGGAAAAATAATTAAAACTAATCCTTTTTCCAAGCATAGTAACTATTAAGGCTAATTTCCATTTAAATCTAAGGGCACGTTTATCTCCCGAGGAGAGCCGAATCACAGGACATAATGGGTCCTCTTGTTCACCATCCTCCACATCAGAGTCGGAATAGACTTTCTTAGACTCATCTTCGATCATTTCTTCCTCTAACACGGGTTCCTCCTCGGACACCCCCATCACCTTATCTCTCCAGGAGAAATTCCCCACACCTTGCTTGATAGAATTTTTGTTATCAGTAATCACACCTGACCGCAAACCCGGATTCAAACTAGAAACAGGTTCAATTTGAACCGCACCCCCCTAGATAGTTGTCCCGCCCTTCGGGACAGCCGATCCACCAATCTGGACCGCCGGCACACCCACAGGGGCAACTGGGCCCCTGCCGCCCACCTCTTTCTCCCCTACAGCCCTAAATCCAGGGGCCGCTGTCGGCACACCAACATGGGCAGCCGCCAGCCCTGCCGGCACACCCGTCTGGGCCGCCGATCCAATACCCAGATCCTCGCACTCCCCTTCTGCCCTGGAACCAGCAGACTCGTGCCTCACTCCCTCATCCGCCCTAGAATCAGGGATCCCGCACATCCCGCCTTTCTCACCAGCCGACACCCCCTCAAGCAATACCGGCAACCCATCCAGGCCAGCCGCAGCCTTACCGCCCACAGCTCTCCCCTTCGCCGCCTCAGATCCGACCTTTTCTCTCCATCCCTCAACCCTAGCGTCCCTCAACACCGCCCCTTTCGACCCCACCTCCTTCTCGCCACCCATGTCCCCATACAGATCCAGCCCCCCGCCCCCTTTATGCGCTGCCGGCCGATCTCTTTCCCTAGATCGCTCCCTCACCCTCACACCGGATCTCACCATCGCTCTATCGTCGCCCTCCTCGGTTGTTTTCATATCGCCTCTTTTAATTGTATATTTAACTATTTATTTAATACATGAATGAATCTTTCTACTTTAAGGTGAACTTACTCTACTTATACTAATATTGAACTGTAGAAGACATTTACATCTTGAGGAGTGGGGTGTGCCATATGTCTCTTGTTGATAGGAGAGAGTAAGCCCATATATCGGAGTCTGATATCCTTCAAAACCACTTGGCCCATGATTCACGGGATCGAATCTGATTGTGGTAATAGCTGGATTCTTGACTGGATCTAGTGAAACTTCTCGAGTCACGTTTTTAGTACGAAGTCGTTTTGCTATATTTAACTAAGAAGACGCTACATATTTTATCTTTCGAGAGTAGATTCGAGCTTTTGCTATGCCACATAATAAAGTCATAGTTGCCAAATATCAATAATAATAAAATGTCAAAAGGTCTACTATGAGAGAATCTGTGAATTAGTAGTCTGTTGTGTATACATCATATTCAAACTCAAACTATATAGTATGATATTTCAACTTTACCCTAGTTCACATTTTGATATCTAGATTACATTTTATCTCAAAAATATAACTGAATTAATTATGATTATACAATTTAGTATATTTTACCAGTAAATGGAAGTTTGACGAGTAAATCACACTAATGATACTTGAACATTACTCTTTAAATTCAAAAGTTGACCGGTTAATGCAAAATCAATACATCATGTCAGCAATTTTGACTTTTATAGAGGTCAAATTGCTAACGTGGCACATTGACTCCGTGTTGACCAATCATAATTACCGGCTATAGACTTTAGTAGGAGGTCACCAAAAGGTTATACAGTTTTGTATACAAAATTGAAAGTTGTATACCAAAGTGTGAAAATTAACAAAGGTTATACACCACATATGTAATTTACCCTTTTATATTACATTTTGAAGTTTAGTGGTTATACCGTGAAAATGAACAAAGTTCAGTCGCTATTGATGTAATTTACCTGGTTAATATATGATAATTATGTCACGTACGAGAATTGAAAGGATGACGTATAAAAGCATTTCCAAGAATTTTTTTAACCCAAAATAAGCATTTCATAAAAGAATAGGATTTGCATCCTCAACAATAGTGTTTAACAGCCATTCCGACACAACAGAAGATAAAAAAATCGCTAGCATTGGAATAGGCATGCCTAGCTACCAAATGAGCAGCCCTATTCGCTAAACGACGAACAAAAGATACTGAAAAAGTAGGATTAGAACTTAGGATAACTCGACAATCATGAATAAGCGTTCCAAACTCCGAGATATCCTGTTTGTTGGAGTGAATTGCATGAATAACAAGTTTAGCATCTGATTCGAATTCAACGTTCATGTAACGCATAGAAGCAAGCCATATCATACTCGTTCGAAGTGCTAATGCCTCGACCACCTTAGGTTCTCTAATGCTTGCAACAGAACTGCTGCTACAGAATAGGAATGTACCTGTGTAAACTTTTTAAAAATAAAAGTAAAATTCTACTTTTTTTTAAATAATGTCAAAGTTATATTACCTTAAATCAGATGAAAGAATATTGCTAAGAAATGGTGGTGGACATGCCCACTCACTCCGAGCAAACACAAAATTGACCGCATTTGCTAGAACATGGGCAACCGATGAACGCTTAATAAAGAAGATATAGCACACCTCTAAATCTCGTAATAAATGAATACAATCAGAAATAATGTCAACTAAATAGGAAAGACCTTTTAAACCCATTTGAATTGCCTTGATTATGACGTGACAATCCGACTAAATTTAAATTTTCTCACTGGGGCGATACTTCTTAATCCAACTTAAAGCTTCTTTGATAGCTATGATATCGGCTAGCTGCGGACTGCGATTTCCTTGAAAAGCTCTCATTTTAACTAGGATGTATTTTCCAGAATGATTACTTAATGATGCTATAAATGAAAAAAGAACTTTTGATACGAAAGTTGAAAAGAAAAGAGGAAACTTGTCAAATTATGCTTTTATTTTTGTATTAGCATATCCCAATAGATAGGTGCCAATACCATTGCTTAAATAAAACCCCAAATTTCCATCCATATTACTACTACTACTAGTGAACTCCACAAACAAGCAAATCATGGTTGATGAATTACAGGTATATTCTACTTTGGCGAACAGGCAATATGATGTATATCTATGCATTATTATTATTCTTTTGCCAAAGTAGAGTTGCCCTGCCATTCGCTCACCAACCATATATATACGTTATCACGAGGAATGTGGATCAAAGGCGGTCACTAGGTCCAAACCAATCAAATCCAAGATATACAAATTTAGTAAAGTATAGATTTGACTTTAATTAATAAGAATAAGTAGTTTATTGATATCACTCAATGATTGAAAAACAAAAGATTGCAATTCAAATCTCACATCTTACATCTAAAAAACAATGATATTTATTAATATATAAAAAAAATTATGACGGGTAACGGGTACCTTAGGAGTATTCCCATACCCGTCCCATTACTCTAACGGGTAATGGTTTTGATCTCATACCCGTCCCATACCTTTTTATACAGGGTACGAGTAGTCCCATTAGGATCGGATAGTGCCAAGTACCCGTGGGTATAATACTCGTTGCCATCCATACTCCGACGCAGGACCGGCGACCGGAGTAGCAGCAACCTCGCCTCATGTACCCAATCAACTCCGAAGATCCCATGGGATCTTTGGAGTTGATCGGGTAAATGAGGCAAGGTTGCTGCCACTCCGGTCGCCAATCCTGCATCGGGGAAGGTCGCCGGTATACACTCTGATTCTAAAGTTAGTAGTAGTATAAGAGTAGAGAAATAAAGTAGCGAGAGAGTCGAGAGAGAGCCCCATAGCTTCCATTTGTAGGGATAGTTATAGTGAATATGGTGTGCTTATGGGCTTAGAGGGCCTGTCTTATCTTGGGGTTGGGCTTAGTGGGCCGCCTTTGATCCACATTCCTTATCATATTATATAATTTCTCATACGTTAAATATCTCATATTGTGTAATTAAAAAGCTATATGTTACGTTTCTTTTATATATATATATATATATATATATATATATATATATATATATGAGATAATTTTCTTGCTTTAAGTATCTAAAGGGTTAAATGCATTATTTGTCATTGAAGTTCTATGACTATCTCAAAATAATTACTCAACTTTAATTCGTCTCAAAAATCATAGATTTTCATCGAAAAAACCCGGCTTTTAGCAACTTTTTTCATCTAAAATGATAGATTTAGAACTAGATTAGGCAGTTCTGAACCTAGATTGCTCAGCAAGGGTCATAAATCATTCTTAACTTTAAATTTTGTCTCAATTAAATTACTTTCGTGAGTTCAAATGCAAAAATACACCGGAAAAGTAACTTGGTTGCCATATCTGTTGACCGGAACGACACATGGCTGCCACCTAACTAATCGACAATGACACGTGACTACCACCTAGTTGACACGTGTCATTTCGATCAGTTAGTTGTAGCCCCATGTTGTTTCGGCCATCGGTGAAAATTGGCTACTACTGATGTGGCAGTTACGTCACTTTTCTGGTGTTTTTTTGGTCTAAAAGTCACTAGAGTGACTTAATGAAGAGAAAATTCAAAATTGAATTATTTTTAAAAACAAATTGAAGTTAAATGAATATTTTGAATTACGTCTTTGTTTTACATCCGGTTTCAGTAGCAAAAAAAATATATAAAAAAAACTAATTATGCTTGGATGTTTTTTTTTTTTTGCCTCTGCTTTTTTAACAGATCTTATGTTTATTGATGTTATAAGCAAGACCTAAGCGTAGATGATGGATAACGCGGGTTTAATACATTAAAGTGATAGGATTAACGCTCTAAATCCACATGGAAAAATAAAATTAGTTTTAGACAAATTAAAATATATATCACCTTAAGCAATACCAATTGATCACTGTAAATAAGTTCAAAAGACTAATATATCACTTTAAATAAATTAAGAGTTAAGGTGCAAAAATACCCCTAACGTTTTGGGCCAGGAGCAATTTTATCCATAACGTCTAAAATGGTGCAATTTTACCCCTAACATTGAAAGTCAAGGGCAATTTTATCCCTAACGTTGACAAATTGGCTCTATTGAGAAATAATTCATCAAACTGTCTTCTCGGTCATGAATATTGTCATCTACACTTCCTACGTGCGTCATTTTATTAGTATCAAATTACAAACATATATTGGGATGTGAAAAAAATAAAAAAATAAAAAAATATATACTATCTTTTGCACGAATTAGATAAAAAAATTTAAAAAATTCACCGAATTTATAAATATTAATGAGTCATTTACATATAAAAATCATAAATAATAATATTATTATTGTTTTATCAATTTTAATAGTTTAATTCTTAATATATCAAAAGTATTAATTTTTATTTTATAAATATCAGATTAAGTTTTTAAAAACGTGAATGAGTGAAATGGGTAGTGGAAGATACATTTCCTTTAACTGTGAATATTTTTAGATATGATATAATTAAAATTAGATTTTGATAAAACTGTATTTATTTTTTTAAACCTGAATTTCCTTGTAAAATTCTCAATATGGAACTCTAATTCTATTATTAAATTATAAGAAATATGAAATTTTTTTTTAAAACGAATTGATATACAATTTGTGCAGAATAAAAACAAAAATATATGTTTTTTATAATAGTGTCTGAAATTGATCTAAATTATCAACGTTAGGGTAAAATTGCTATTGGCTACCAACATTGGGTAAAATTGCACCATTTTAGACATTACAGGTAAAATTGCTCTTGACCCAAAACGTTAGGGATATTTTTGCATATTGACCCTTAAATTAAAGTGATTAATATATCATTTTAAGTAAGTTTAAAAGACTGATAAGATACTTTATAAGTTAAGGAAGTTAATTAACTTTTTGAATCTGAGTTAATAGGGTCGATCCTGACAATTTAGAGATCCTAGGCAAAATAAGTAATAAGACCCCTTAAGTGTAAAAGTTAGACATGCTTTTTAATTTTTTTTTTTTTTTTTTTATCAACAGACTTTTAGAAAGAAATAGGCCCTCCTATATGATTTTATCACTATTTATGTTATACAAAAATTAACTTTAATTTATACATATAAGGCTAAAAAAAACACAATTAGACCCCTTCTAACCCCGAGTCCTAGGCGGTCGCACCCCAAACCTAAACCCGGGGCCGGCCCTGTAAGTTAAGAGCTATTGATGTATTAAGTCATTAATATGTTTTCCTCTTGAAATGCATGTTGGATGAGTAAACCATTATAATTTATTTATCTCTCCATATTCAATTTACTCGGATTTTGCTCTAGAATAGAGCCCATATGAAAAATATAGTTTCATATAGGGCTTAATACATCCCTTGCTCCTTGAATTTGTCTAAAATAGTTGATTGTCCCCCTGAATTTTTAAAGTGTCTCGATAGCCATCTGAACTTGCATAACATGTTCAGTTAGCCCCCCTGAACTTGCGTTAAATATAATCAATTAATCATTCGGTTGTAAAAAACTAAGTCAAATACGGAAAATATGTTACACGTGCCTTATAATGTGATTACATACTTCACAAAATGGATTAAAACATGTTAAAAAAAGTATTTCTTACTTATTCAACTATAAAACATTTTCTCATCTAATATTATAATCGAATGCCCCGATCTTGGTCGTTTTACTTTTTTAAGATGTGTGCAACATATCTTCCGCATTTAACTTACTTTTTTACAACCGAGTGATTAATTGATTATATTTTACGCAAGTTCAGGGGGCTAATTGAATATTTTATGCAAGTTCAGGGGGCAATCGAGACCCTTTAAAAGTTTAAGGGGCCAATCAACTATTTTGGACAAGTTCAGGGGCAAATGATGTATTAAGCCTTTCATATAGGTTAAAAATAGAATCTCATATAGGTTGAGATTAAATATTATGGGGAAAATTACACAGAAATTCAATTTTTAACCACTATTTACAACTATGTCAAGTTATAATTTAGGATTATGTTAAACTAGTAAAATCAGTACTTTTAATATATTTTAAAGATTAGAATTTATAAATTAGAAGTCTAAAATATTTTTTTTATAGTTTATAATTTATGAATTAGAGTCTATAATTTTTAAACTGTAGTGTAAAATCATATTATATGTAGAACACTCAATATTAATAAACTTCAATTGGTATCGCGAAAGAGAAACCGGAAGGGAGAGAGCGGCGGAAGGCTAGGACGGCTTCGGCTATTGGCGGCACAGGCGGCCGTTCGGACCAGGAGTGGGGGGATCGGGCGGCGGCGAGGTCGCTGGGTGCGGATCCGGGACCGGTTGGGGAGGAAGCGGTGGGCGAAGGGAGATCGGCTGAGAAGGAGAGGCCGGCCCGCTTGGAGGTGGAGAGGTCGGATCCGGCGGTAAGGCGAGGCAGTGGGGAGAGGGAAAGGGATCGGAGCAGAGAAAGGGGGCGGCCGGCTTTTCCCGATCCGACGTTGCCTAGCAATGGCGACGAGGGTTCGATGGTGGATCCGATGAGAGTCGGGTTCGGAAGGGAGGTGGATAGGTCGGATCCGGCAGGTTCTCGGGTTATCGCAGGGGTTGGAGGTGGTGTTCTCGGGGACCTGGCCGTGGATCTGGATAGGGTGCCCGGGGATGCGTCGGGGATGCCGGGGGCTTCGGATGTAGTGTGTGGAGGGGGGGCCGCCCTTCCTTTGCTGGGAGGGCAGGCTGCGGATTTAGCGCAGGCCACTAGGGCCGCGCAGGACGCGCTGGCCGTGCAGTCCGCAAATGTTTCTGATGTAGTTTTTGAGGAGGTTGGAAAAGGAGGAGGGAATCCGGTAGTTTCGACGGCCTCCGGGGTTAATCCTACTGATAGGGTTAGTCCTGGGAAGTCATCATGGAGAGACAAAGTTTTAGGTGTGATTGAGGAGGACACTATGGTGGAAGACGTCAGTAGCAAGGATGTTTCTGAGGTTGAGTTTTCTGACTCGGATACTGAGGAAGAAGGGGTGCAGGATGACCCTCTTTGTCCGATGATCCGTCTGTCTTCTGAAGACAAACGTGTCCTAAGAGCAAAATGGAAGTTGTCTCTAATTGTTACCGTTCTTGGTAAAAGAATAAGTTTTAAATATTTTGCTCAGAGGATTCAGGCCCAATGGGCAGGTAAAGGGAAGGTCACCATTACTGACCTGGAGAATGACTATTATGTCGTCAAATTCACAAATGCTAAGGATTATAATAGAATTGTCAATGGTGGTCCGTATATTATATCCAATCATGTGTTGGCCTTGAGACCTTGGGTCCCAAATTTTGACCCTCATGACTGTTCAGTGAATAGGATCCTTACCTGGGTTAGATTCCCAGGTGTTCCCTTAGAATATTATAATGAAAGATTCCTAAACAAAATTGGTGGTCTTGTCGGGAAAGTCCACCATGTTGATAAAACCACTGTTGGGGCAGAGAGAGGCAAGTTTGCCAGGGTCTGCATTGATATTGATTTGGCTAAGCCTCTTCTGTCCAAGTTCAACATCCGAAATAAAGTCTTTCATATTGAATATGAAGGGATTCACAATATTTGTTTTGAATGTGGCATGTTTGGTCATACCTTTGAGGGATGCCCTAGGAAATGGAAGGCGGTTGATGAGATTGTGGAACCTATCATAGGTAGAGCTGAGCCTCAGATGGATGAGAAGAATTTTGGTCCTTGGATGTTGGCCAAAAGGACGGTGAGACGTAAGCCTCAGGTTGCTTCTGTTCGTAACCAGAGCTCTGAAATTAGTAAGAAGTTGTACGCTTTGCAGATTAATCCTGAAATCAAGGTTAGACCCCCTGATTCAAGGACTGGTGCTGAGGTTGCTTCTACTTCCGGTTCTAGGTCGAGATTTGGGGTCCTGGCTATTGATGTAAGTCAGGATAATGCTTTATCTAATGAGCATTTGGAGTTAAATTTGCCTAGCCTAGATTCTGCTGAGCAGGACTCCGCCCTGGGTGACTCTATCAATCCTATTTTTGATCCCAATGCAGTACTAAGGGAAACTCCCTAGTCATTAGCCCTAGAGGTGGAGTAACAACCAGTAAAGTCAATAATTCAAAATCCCCTGTGGATTGTCCTTCTTTGAAAGTTATGGGTGTTAACAAGTTGAAATTGAAGAAGCCTAAAGTTAACCCTAAAAAGAGCCAGAATTCTTTGGGATCTTGGGATAAGAGGGGACCTGCGGGTTCCTCCTCTATGCTCTCAGGAGCCCCTAATAAATACCTTGCTTAAGGTTGGGTCTTGATCAGTTTCCTCTTTTCTGATGGATTTTTGCGTTTGGAATGTTAGGGGTGCGGCTAGTAAGGCTACCCGCATTCATGTAAACGATCTTATCAAGCAGTTTAATCCCTCTTGTTTTGCCCTTCTCGAAACCAAGGTTAGTGGAGTCAAGGCTGATGAGGTGGTGAGTAAATTTAAGCCTTGGAGTTGTATCAGATCAGAGGCCACTGGTCGGGCTGGGGGGATTTGGCTTTTTTGGAAGCCAAATCGGATTAAAATTGATATTATTAATCTTGATAAACAGTGCATCCATAGTAAGGTTTGTTATCCAGGTAATAACCCCTTCTATATGACTTTTGTTTATGCTGATCCGGTTCTTTCTAACCGTAAACGCCTTTGGGAGCTTTTGTATACGATCAGCACTAGCATGGTGGATGCTTGGATTGTTGCTGGTGACTTTAATGATATTGCCCTCATGAGTGATCAAAAAGGGGGGGGGGGGGTAATCATTATGTTAACCAGTGCCTTAATCATAAGCAGAATATGGATCTTTGTGGGCTGTCTGATTTGGGTGCCGCGGGTCATAAATTCACTTGGAAAAGGAATAGTGTGTTTGTGAGACTGGATAAAGCTTATGTGAATGTGGCCGCTCTTTACAGATTTCCTGATTTGTATGTGTTGAATCTTCCTTTCCGGCACTCTGACCACTGTCCTATCCTGGTTAGAATGGTTAAGAGTAATAAGCTGAAAGGGAACAGGCCTTTTAGGTACCTCGTTGCTTGGGATGCCCATCCTGGGTTTGGTAACTTTGTTAAAGATAATTGGCAACCCCATTCTGATGCTCTTCTGGCAGCAGAGGAGTTCAAAAGGAAGGTGGAAAGATGGAATAAAAACATCTTTGGCCATATTATCCGAAGGAAGAATAAACTGTTGAGTAGGATGGAAGGGATTCAGCGTTGTTTGGAGGTTCGTTTCGACCACAGTCTGAGCTGTCAGCTTAGAGCTCTCCAGAATGAGTTGGAAGCGGTGCTCAGAAAGGAGGAGCTCCTCTGGTTCCAGAAGTCTAGAAAAGCTTGGATTAAGGATGGTGACCGGAATACTAGATTTTTCCATCTTTCTACTATTATCAGGAGGAAGAGGAATCGAATCGACGCTATTAAAGACTCCAATGGTGATTGGATTTATGAGGAGGAAATCATTCGCCGCATTGCTCTCGATTTCTATAAAGACCTCTTTGAAGCTGATGAGGTGGATCTGAGTAGAGCTCATTTTGGGATTTCCTTTCCAAGACTAGAGGAGGATGTTAGGGAAGAAGCTTTTCGTCCTATTAGCATTAAAGAGATTGATCTCGCCTTTTCTAGTATTGGAGCTACTAAAGCTCCCGGGATCGATGGTATTCCTGCTAGTTTTTACCATAAACACTGGGATACGGTCAAGGATGGCGTTTACAACTTTATCCTAGGGGTGTTTGGGGGCTCCATTGACATCAGTCTGGTTAATAAAACCCTCCTCGTTCTGATCCCTAAAGTTGAGAAACCTTCTTCTTTTTTGCAAATGCGGCCTATCAGTCTTTGTAATGTTATTTATAAAGCTGTCATTAAGATTATATCCAATAGACTCCGGATTATCCTTCCTGGGGTTATTAGCCAGAACCAGGGTAGCTTTGTCCCTAGCAGGCAAATGATGGATAATGTGGTTATCGCCCAGGAGATGGTTCATTCTATGAAGGTGAGGAAAGGTAAGAAATGGATTGTGGCTCTTAAGCTTGACTTGGAGAAAGCGTATGATCGCTTAAATTGGAGCTTTCTTATGGATAGCTTAAATAGAGTTGGCATTCCTGAGAGCTGGAGAAGGCTGATTGAAGATTGTATCTCTTCTCCTCTCTTCCAAGTCCTGATTAATGGGGATATGTCGGAGGAGTTCTCTCCTTTAGGGGTATTCGGCAAGGTGATCCGATGAGCCCTTTTCTCTTTGTGATAGCTATGGAGAGGCTGGCCCTCCTTATTCAAGAAGCAGTGGATAATGGAACCCTCCATCCTGTGTCTATTAATAATTTTTGCCCTCCTATTTCCCTTTTTTTGCAGACGATGTGATGCTTTTTGTGGAAGGAAATGAGGAGCAAATTGGTGTTATCATGAATATTCTTGATAGTTTCTGTGCTGCCTCGGGCCAAAAGATTAACATCCATAAGTCTCGAATGCTCTGTTCTAAAAATATGGACAGGAGTGTTTGCAAAAGGCTTAGTGATTTGTCTGGTATTCCCCTTACCCACTCCTTGGGGAAGTATTTGGGGGTTCCGCTCCACAGTGATAGAGTGTCCAAAGCTTCCTTTAAGGAGATTCTGGATAGGACTAATGGGTTATGTGCTAGTTGGAAAGCTAATTCTCTCTCCTTTGCTGGCCGCCTTACCTTAGTTCAATCTGTCAATTGTGCGGCTCCCAACCATATCATGCAAGCCTGTAAATTGCCCGAGCCGGTTCTTAGTGACCTGGATAAGATTAATCGTCGCTTCCTTTGGGGAGAGTTTGGAGAAGGTAGGAAGATCCACCTGGTTCCCTGGAAGGAGGTTTGCCAGCCTAAAACTATGGGTGGTCTCGGTATTAGACATGCTTAGGATAATAATAAAGTCTTATTAATGAAGCTCCTTTGGCGTATGTGGCAGTCTCCCTCTTCTCTTTGGGTGCGATTACTCTGTGGTAAATACAGAAAGGATAAGATTTTTGGAGGTCCGAAAGATAGAGTTGCTAATTGCTCGTTTACTTGGAAAGGTCTTAGCGCTGTCTTTGCCGAGTTCTGCTCAGGCGTTGGTCTGGATGTGGGGAATGGTAAATCCATTAGCTTTTGGTTTGACTCCTGGATTGGGGATAGACCTCTTATGGAAGTCTGTTTCTCCCCCCGCCTTCCAGTATCCATAATTGGAGGATTGCTGACGTGGTTGACGCTGATGGGGACTGGAGGTGGCCTATGTTTGAGTCCTTCTTTAGCCTGGATATTCTCCTTAAAATCAGGGGAGTCAAGGTAAGTACTCAAGAGGAAGACATGGATAAGCATTGTTGGGCTCTTTCCAATAATGGTATTTATTCATGTAAGTCTGCTTTTGAAGCCTTCTCCTGTAATGGGTCTGTTCATCCCTCCATTTCTTGGAAATCCATTTGGGCCATGAAGATCCCTTACAGAATTAGGAGCTTCATTTGGCTGGGAGTGAAGGACAGATTGCTGACCAACGCGGATAGACACAGAAGGCATCTTGCGGTCTCAGGTGCTTGTAGTAGGTGTACTGGCCATGTTGAGTCCCTTTGCCATGCTCTTAGGGATTGTTCTAAAAGTATTGAGGTTTGGAAGAAAGTTCTCCCTCCTCACATTCTTCCGTCCTTCCTTGCCCATCCTGAGACTGATTGGTTCCACTCTGGGATGAGTGGGAAGCTTCTGGCCAATTTGGAGCATGGGGATGTTATTTTTGCTATTATTTGCCACCAAATCTGGAAGTGGAGGAATGAGGAAATCTTTGGTGGAAAGGAGATGTATGTTCATAACTTATCTGAGTTTTTCTCGAGAAAGCTCTCTTCAGTTATTGAAAGTTTTAAAGGGGATTCCCTGGCCAGTGCTACTTAGAAAAAAGAGGTGCGTCTTGTCGGTTGGGTTAGGCCTAAGGAAGGGGTGGTTAAGCTTAATACAGATGGTTCCTGTCTTATAAGTGGGAGAATTGCGGCTGAAGGGGTTTTGAGGGATGGAGGGGGAGCCTGGCTGTCTGGTTTCTCTCATAACCTAGGGATGGGCTCGTCTTTTTCGGCGGAGCTGTGGGGTATCCTCTCTGGTATCAAGCTTGCCAAGAGTCTGGGTGTCAAGAGGCTCTCGGTGGAGTCTGATAATAAGGAGGCCATTGATATGATCTCCGATAATCATGCTATTTGTTTTAATAGCCAAAACCTCATTAAAGCCATTAGGAGGCTTGTCTCCGTCTTTGAGTCTGTTGATTTCAGACATATCTACAGAGAGCAAAACCGTATTGCTGACCGCCTGGCTGCTGCCGGTCATGAGAGGATGCTGGGAGTTTCCATTCTTGCTAGTCCTCCTTCTTTTCTTCATTCCCTTCTTCTTGAAGATAGGGTCGGGGTCAGCTTTCCTAGGCTGATCCCAGGTTAAGTTGTGCTTGTTTTGTCCTTTTTTCCTTTCTTTGTTTACCAAAAGAAAAATAATATATGTAGAACAATGACATATTAAGAATTAAGTTTGATGATATGATTTAATTTTTTTTTTATAAGATGATATGATTTAATTATAATTTTATACTTAATTATGATATTCATGCATTTGACCCCATATTATATCTACTGTAGAGTTCAGTTAATCAGAGTGCAAAATTGATTGCTCAACTATAAAACTTGTCTTCTATAAAATACTCTGATTTTGGTCGTTTCACGTGTAATACATCTTCTGCATTTAACTTACTTTTTTTTTGCAGCCGAGTGATCAATTGATTATATTTTGCTCAAGTTTAAAGGGTTAACTAAATATTTTATACAAGTTGAGGAGGCTATTACGAATACTTTGAAGTTCAAGGACCAATCAAGTTTTTTAGATAAGTTTAAGAGACAAATTATGTATTAAGCCTTTATATTATTTCGTAGTTAATGTTAAATAATCACTTTCTAAAATTAAATGGTGAAGTTTAAAGTTTAATGATTTGAAGTAAATTAAAATTTTCAAAAGTATAAGGACATGTTTTGAGTTTTTCTTTTAAAATTTTCAAAACATTACCACCGATTTACATATTTTAAATATAATAATTAAAAAAAAAAAAAAATTCGACTCAAAACTCTATTAAAAAGAGTGTACAAACGGTGGGTTATGTTTGTGAGTGAAAAAATTCAAAACGAGTCCCTATACTTTTCGAAATTTTAATTTCACTTCAAACTATTAATCTTTAAATTTCACTATTTAATTTTGGAAAGTGGTTATTTAGTCTTAATTTATATGAAATAGTACAAATTTAAACCTATTATTTTAAACCTAAATCAATTTTAGTTTAACGTCACAAAAAATTTAAAAAGACTGTCTCGACTATTATTTAAGGGTCACTTCAGACCTTCCAATTTAATCATAATGATTTTAACTAAGATCAATTTTCACCTTACTGAAAATTGAAAAGAAGTTAGAGATCCACATCCAAAATGACAGTTAAATACTAGTTAAAATATTATTTTCAAAATTTCGATGACGTTAGGCTAAATTTGGTTTTATTTAGAAATATTAGGTTTAAATTTATACTATTTCGTATATTAATGCTAAATAACCACTTTTCATAATTAGATAGTGAAATTTAAAGATTGATGATTTGAAGTTAAACTAAAGTTTTTAAAAATATAAGGACCAATTTTAAATTTTTCTTTCAAAATTTTCAAAACCCGTATAAAGTCCACCGCTTGTAATATTTTATTAAAATATAATTCTTGAAAAAGATAGCGGTTTCAATTAAAAATAATTTTAAAAAAATATATATTTTTTTTAATTATGAAACCGGTAGATACCGGTTTTTTTACAATTAAAACTGGTAGACTAGCTACGAGTTTCAGTTTCGTATTCTGGTTAATAGAACCTTACAGTGGACTTAATGTTTAATCAGGACTCTTGTGAGACTTTATTTTTCATACGGGCTCCATTTTGGGGCAAAATCCAATTTACTTTCTAAACCTGTTTAATGTGACCTATAAATAAAAAATAGGCCTAATGCTTCCCCAGTCCCCTTAACTTGTCCAAATTGGTCATTTTACCCCCTCAACTCATCGAATGTCCTATTTACCCCCTTAACTCCATAAAAGTGGTATTTCTTACCCCCTCAATTTGTCCATTTATCCCCTCAACTCATAGAATGTTCTATTTACTCCCTTAACTCCATAAAAATGGTATTTTCACCCCTTACAATCCGTTATCGAAGCCTAAATTGGTAACTTTTTTTAAACGTTAAACCTATATTTATGCTATTTTATAAGTAGAACCTAAATTGATACTTCCCCAAAAATCATAGGCCCATTTTGGTACATTATCTCTACATATAATGTATTTAACTTGTTTATATTAATGTTCTTGGTATATGTATTTTTTATTCGTTCTTTCTCTTTTCAACTTTTTTTACTACTATAAAGGGATAAGAAATACAATTTTTATGGAGTTAAAAGGGTAAATAGGATCATAAGTTGTGAGAAATACCACTTTTATGGAGTTAAGAGGGTAAATAGGATATTCGATGAGTTGAGAATGGGTAAAATGACAAATTTAGACAAGTTAAGGGGGTGAAAATACCATTTTTATGGAGTTAAGGTGGTAAATAGGATATTCGATGAGTTGGGGGGGTAAAATGACCAATTTGGACAAGTTAAGGGGGCTAGAGAAGCATTAAGCCTAAAATATACATAAAACATTCCTCTTGCTCATTTCAGCAGTACACTTTTTAATATTATTCTCTTTAAGTTGACTTAGGCATCAAAGTAGAGGTCCCCATCCTATCCTATCCTTGATATGTTTTATGTCTTATTTTATGTACTAAAAGAACTTTTAGAAGTTGACTACAAATTATCATAAATCAAATTGGTGTAGCGAGCGTGGACCAGAACGATCAAAACCATGACTCAATTGAACAACCTTACGATCCCTGCATCATTTGACATCCCTTCATCATCAAACCAGCCACTAAGGACAGAGTCCCTATAGACGAGATGACAACCTGTTCGAACCTTTACATATTAACCATCTCATATACAACATGGGCTCTATCCAAAAATCAATAAATATTCTCTAGGTCGGACATGTAAAAAAGATGGAAACCCTCGGAGAGGAATTGAAAGAGGAAAAGAGGACCAAACATGCAAGACTCTCTTGCTTCCTCTACCGGACACCACACCATCTGAAGTTCCCACAGAAGAGGGAGTGGTCCCTAGAATTTCAACTAGAGGGAACAAGGCGCAGATCTTAGATGAAATGAGTAGAACCTTCGTTTTCTAAGGTGCCATCATTGTAGGACTCCATCTAGAAATCATCATAGGAAAAGATCTAAAGAGTCATACTCCCCTTCGTCCAAAATGCCACCTCAAAAACGTCATTGAGATTACTCTGAGGAATCAAGATCTCCGAAGCATAAGAAGCCTGCCAAATGGAGTTCAACCGAATCTTATTAACACTATCAAAATGAAGATCGAAGAAGAGCTTCAGGACCAAGATCTAAGGATCGGTGGTAGCCTAAATAATAGCGATCAACTCAAAGGCATGAGACATAGACAATGAGGAGATATAGAATCTCATTCGGAAGGAGCTCTAGAGTGTCATGGTTGATGCTAGCATCAATCTTATGATCCCTAAGATGACGGATGCCAACTCACCACTATACGTAGATATATTGACCAACCCTACCTATGTCAAAGGAATTCAAATACCTTTTTCTTACAGATGTTGTCATATTGATGCACAAAGAGACCGCTAGCTACATGGATCTCTTCGTTGCTACTTAGAGACAGATGTACCCCATCGTATTAAGTAATAAATCTGGTTAAGTCTAGGTATCCAATCCATGGGATTTATACCTACAAGTATTAAACTACAAGTATTTGAATTCATGGTTGATGCTAGCATCAATCTTATGATCCCTGAGATGACGGATGCCAACTCACCACTATACATGGATATATTGACCAACCCTACCTATGTCAAAGGAATTCAAATACCTTTTCTTACAGATGTTGTCATATTGATGCACGAAGAGACTGCTAGCTACAGGGATCTCTTCGTTGCTACTTAGGGACAAATGTACCCCCATCGTGTTAAGTAATAAATCTGGTTAAGTCTAGGTATCAAATCCATGGGATTTATACCTACAAGTATTAAACTACTCGGTTTTACATGTTATCTAGGCGGTGAATACTTTAGGCTTGAGTTGGTGACACTATAAACAACTCCTAAACTATGGGTGAAACAGATTTGTATAGTTCAAACTCTCATGAAGTGATACAGATAGTGATAAGTCACAATATACGACAAACAATATTTCAGAATATATATATACGAGTAACAATTTACTCTTGCAAAGACGATTATCTATAAACCGAACAACTCCGTGAGGTTCTTAGGTCGTGATTCCCTCTTAAGGCGACTCTAATTCTTAGGTTCAGAAAATAGGACCCGTAAGTTCCGTGGCTTGTCAATTCCTATGGTTTCCGGTTTTTCACTTCCGTTAAGGCAACACCTATGTGAATCCTAGTGGATTTCGGAGTTCGTAAGCGACCTGCACAATAATCAATTATAAGTATCAAAGCAAGTATATATATCAACACGTATAGTGAAACTGAAATTCTAAATCATATATTATAACTGTGGAACGTGTAAATGCGGAATACAACCAAGTCTAGCACATAGCAAGAGTATACAAGCTAATTAATAAGTAAAAAGGGAAGAAGAATCGGCCCTTAGAACTAGCTAACCGGACTCAAGGCCGTTGCTTAGGACTTGGAGGTAGAACTCTCAAGCTTGGAGAAAGCAGATGGAACGGAACTTTAATGGAGTAACGAAAGGATTACACAAGCTCTCAAGGTGATAGAGTTTTATTATACAAAATCTGAATGCCTAAATAAGTGCCAGGCACTCCTATTTATACATAAATCAAGCTCGGGGCATAATCGTAATTACAGAGAACTTCGGGATAGTTCACATTTGCTGTTGAAATTAAAGCTCACGCTCCGTGTGGAACATGTTTCCTCATGCGTTGTAGATTTCACACACTGAAAGATTGAATCCCCAAATAGTTTACTTGGTCCACGCTCCGCATGGTGCTGGCCAAGCTCCGCGTGGGTGAGTTTTTGGACTTTCATCATTGTTTATCAAGGTTCCACCCAGAGCATGGAGCATTTCAAGCTCCGCGTGGAATATAGTTGACTGGGGGCAAAGATAAGGTTGACTCGTTGACTGTCGTAATTCAGTGGGCACCAGCTGGCACGCTCCGTGTGGATGGTGGCACGCTCCGCATGGGTCGTTAAATAATTCCATTCTTTCACCGTCTTTTGCATCTTGTGTGTTTATCCCGAACTTGCAAAGCACAACTACGAACACCGAGATTACTTGATTCTTTATTTCTCTAAAATATTACTAAAGGAAATGAAAAATTATCAAAAGTACGTATTTCACTATTATTTTTTTATTTAATCAAAACACACTTATTTTTGGGATTAAACTTAATTATTAGCTCAAAATAAACCGTAAATCACGCTAAAAAGATAGGGACGTCCCTATCATATATGCAGACTCTTTCACACCACATCTAAGGATGCTGCAACTTATGGGTACGAACAATTCTTACCCAGATCTATTCACAATTCAACCAAACTGAGAATGAATTTGCTTAGTACTTCGTCACGTCAATACCAGAGAGCAAGACTATGCAATGTCTAGACTATTTAGTTCAAGAACTGCAATAAGATCTTCAAGAATGGGTTGAAAGATTCCAAAAAATGGAAATTCAAATTCGGCACCTTAATACGGATGGAGCGTTGATGACATGGCCTCAAACTGCAAAATTACGAACCTATCAAAGGAGATCACAACTCGATGGCTCAAAACGTTTCCAAACCTCATGTGACGGGCCAGAGACTTTGTGAAGTGGAATGAGAATCGCCTTAATTCTTTGCTAAAATATAGGTTGGTCCGATTAATACTTCAAAGGGACCCAAGAATGGAAAAAAAAACAGAGACGAATAGGACCATGAGAGTAGTTGGAACACAATTTCGCATCACTAAATGGTCTTACAAAGAGATATTATATTGCGTCAAAAATAAAACAACATATTCAATATTCGCTGAAGCTTAAAAGCTTCTATTGTCGCCACAACATGATGTATTGCAAATTTCAGAGTGAAGGTCATGACACTGAAGATTGCCGAAAACTTCATGAAAAAACCTCGAAAAGCACAGATTTCTGTCTTAAGGAGACTGTTAAAACAGACCTCAAATTTTTGTTCTTCAATATACTAGTTCAAGTTTTATGTTTTCATTTTGATCTGCTGTTTACAATTCCTTATTTAACTCTTTATTTAATATTACACGTCGTTCAATGATTAGAACTGGGGACTTCCATTGAAGTCCCCGCTCCTCCTCTGTGATTCCGTCACTGTTAAAACAAGAACGACAAATTCATAATAAATTTATGAAATTACATGTATAGATAAAAAAAATACTTAATATACACTCAAAATGTTGACAAAAGTAAAATAATCAAAATTAAACATACAAAAATAGCTAATAGAAAAAGGAAATTAATTAATGGATTATCCATCTTCTGAAAATGAAAGGAAAATTTGAGAAATTTTTGTATAATGTGTATATATATATATGTTTGTATGTGTTTATATATATATATATATATAAATTAAATATCATGATCAGAATTAATATTTCCTTCCACTATAACGGTTTTAATTGCTACTTTCCTTGATGTTTTTAGATGGTTTATGATAATCTAATGACTCCCGACCGCGGTTTGAGTCATCGGTGCTGGCATTTGTCGCGATTTTGCATTCACTTGCTGGGTTTTCGAGTCCTCGTAGAGACACTCTGGTGTCAGCTGTTGTTACTCTCGTATCCGGATTCGCTGCCGCTGCTGCTGCTGGCTGAACTGTTCTGTTTGCTGAGGTTATTTGTTACTTCCTCGGAAGGCGGAGTCATTGGAGGTGGAGGCGAAACCATATCGTCGGTTGCAGAAGTCGAGAGGAAAGTTAAAGCAGTTACAACGTCACTAATTAGCGGCCGGGTATCTGGTTCCTCCTGTAGGCACATTGCTGTTATTGCAACTGCCTGATTCAAATCCTTTTCGGGAAATGACTTGCCGAGTAAGGGATCTGCCATGTCGGGGAACCTTTTCGGGTTCCGAAAGATAGGTTGTGCCTGTTTCATAACAACAAAATAAGATTGGATGCGAAACATCATTTTAATAGCACATAATATTTTGTGACTAATATACCGATGTAATCTAATCGTTCATCTTTCAATTTCGTTAAAATGTACACCCCCGCGGACAAGATCATTAAGCATAGGATCCACACGGCATTAACGGACGCGTGTCAGAAATAATGCCACATCATCCAACTTCTTTTACCGAATTCGACACGTGGTGTCCAAAATGTCATGTTATTTCTATATCCTACGTGTCAAAAAAGTATGATGACGTGGCGTTATTTCCAACACATGGATCAGTTAATGGCGTGTGGACCCCACACGTGACATTATATATATTAGAGTACAGATTTTAACAAAATCGAAAGACGAAAGACAATCAAATAAATGATTACGGGGCCAGAAGTATCATTTTGCCTATAATTCACGAAAGATAATTTATGAATTGTTACGTGATCTATATGTTTGACATGATTATATATGATATAAATGCAACATAAACGGATTATCTCCGTAAATTGTTACGTGGAAGATGGATCTACTTACTATATATAAAAATTTAACCAAATTAACTTACCCAAGCGACTAGATTTTGCTCGTCGTTCGGTTTTGTGGTATCGATAGCTCTTCTTCCCGTGATAAGCTCCAAAAAGATAACTCCGAAACTATAAACATCTGATTTCAACGAGAGTTCACCTCCTCTTGTATATTCAGGAGCACTATAGCCATAAGTTCCCATGATTCTCGACGAGAAATGATTCTTCTCGCTAGAACCGAGCTTAACAAGTCCGAAATCAGCTAGCCGAGGATTAGAATCTTCATCCAACAAGACATTCGACGGTTTCAGATCACCGTAAACAACAGAAGCCTTGTTATGCAAGTATTCGAGACCTTGTGCGCAACCGAAACCTATTTTCATTCTACTAAACCAATCTATTGGCTCCTTTTCGTCCGCTAAATCTGCGTAAACGTACACACATACACATTATGATCATTCACTACAATGTATAGACACTTTCGTCGGGAAAGTAAAGATTTACCGAAGAGACGACTCTGCAAAGAGCCCCCGGATATGAAGTCGTACACGAGGAACCTCTGATCTCCGTCGGCACAGTATCCGACTAGATTGGCAAGATTATTATGCTTTAGAAGACTTAGTCTTTGAACTTCAGCAAGGAAGTCTTTGTTCTCTTGCATTCCACTCCTGTCAAGTTGTTTTATTGCAACTACCTGAAATAGGATGAAATTTGAGAATAAAAAACAAAATTTTCGGTAGGCGGATCTGATTAATCGGTTCAAGCCTCATCAGACCGTTTCTCCTCACGCGTACCTTAGTTACTATGAAGGGATACGCTTACAAATTTAGTCGTACGGCATGCACCGTCAACATTGAATGTTTTTGTATACGTTAAGTCTAAATTTGTTCTTTTCCGATAACTATAAGGCTAAAATTGTGCCTTATAAAAATAACGAGTCAATTTCGCCCTTAAATTTGGTGCAAAAAACTCAGTTCTGTTTTTATCGTACAAAACGATTCAATTTTTATCCTTTTCCTATGGAACTCAGTCGCTAATTTCTATTGGCATTTATGTAGAAAAGGGTAAAATCGAACTAGGATTTCAGAGTAAATTTGAGCTAAAATTTCTACCACCGGATGAAATTGGACTATTTTGTATGAAAAGGGTAAAATTGATCTTCCTTAAACGATAAGGGAAACTTATAAAAATTCAATTTTGCAATTCTTTTTATTGGGTCAAAATCGTGCCACACTATATATGCAAGAAAAAGAATAATTGTGTAGTGTTAATCGGGACATCTCTATAAATCGTGTTAAAATTTTCTAATAATTGTAAGGCTAAAATTGTACCTTATAAAAATAACAGTTAATTTTGTCCTTAAAGTTGATGGAAAAACTCCGTTTTGCCTTTATCATACAAAACAATTCAACTTTTACCCTTTTCCATGGAACTCATTCGCTAATTTTTACCGGCATTTATGTAGAAAGGGGTAAAACCGAACCAGGCTTCAGGGTAAAAATTGAGCTAGAGTTTCTACCACCGAACGAAGTTGAACTTTTACCCTATTCATCATCCTTAAACACTAATGGAAACTTATAAAAATTCAATTTTGCAATTCGGTTTATTGTGCCAAAATCGTGTCATGCTATATATGCAAGAAAAATTATAATTGTGTAGATTCTACCACGGGATAAAAGGGCTATTTTGTATGAAAGGGTAAAATTGATCTTCCTCAAACGATAATGGAAATTTATAAAGATTCAATTTTCGCAATTCGGGTTATTGCGCCGAAATCGTGTCACACTATATATGCAAGAAAAAGAATAATTGTGTAGTGTTAGTTGAGTTATCTCTATAAATCGTGTTATCGTGTCAAAAATTGTGAGGCATACCTGACCATTGGAGGCTAGTGTTCCTTTGAAAACTTTACCGGATCCGCCTTCTCCTAAGAGACATTCTTGTTTGAAGTTCCTCGTTGCAGTAGCTATTTCATGGAATCTGAATGTTTTTGCATCTATGTTTTCCACTGCGCCAGTTTCTGCTTCAGGTTTTTGTTTCTTTGGCTCTACATCAATCAAAAAATACATTGTTAACTTAAGTTTCAGGTTTTATAAATTTTACGTATTAAAACTGATTGTATTTGAGTTGATTTGATAAAAGCTTAATACAATACAAGCTTCTTACACTCAGGGGCGAACAGAGGATAAAGTTACAAGGAGCCAAAATTTTGGCTGGGCTGGGGCCAGTTGTGGATTTTGACGGGGCCAAAATCCTTCACCCACCGTACTAAAACTTATTTTTAGGCTAGCTGGGGGAAGGCCCCTTGCAGCCATAGTGTCGGTCCGCCCCTGCTTGTACTTTTTGAATTATCCAATTGCTCCCCTGAACTTTAGAGATGTCTCATTAGTCCCCTCAACTTACTTAAAATGTCTTAGCCCTTTAAGTTCATGTGGCGGAACAATGAAAGATTTGGGGGTGAATATACGCAAGTTCAGGAGGACTATAATGAGATATTTCTAAAATTTAAGGGTCAAGCAGATAATTTAGATAAGTACGGATACTCCTAATATATTCAACTTTTGTGAAATATTACCAACATAAGATAAGAAATAAGTTTATACCTAATATTCGAGTTGACCCGAAATTGATTTTGACCCGTAATTCAAATAACATTAGCATCCAGAAGGATGCATTTTTAACGTTAACCATCTTAATTTGCTTAAAGTGTTAGCGGTTTACGAAATGTGATGTACCACCACGTACTTCAAAAATGATAGATTAGCCATAGCAATTTAAGCAACCGGAGGTGGCAAAAACGTCATCTTGAAATTTTGCAGCTCATTAGGCATTTGAATGCAAGTTAAAGTTAAAAATACGATATTTCTTTATAATAATAATAAAATTAACCTTTATTTAAAACACCAATTTTAAGTGCAAAGAATTCGATAATTAAATCACCAGGTTGGATGTCAAATACCGCAACAAATGAGAAAGTTACATTATTTATTTAATCAATACACCGGTGTTTTAAACACCGGTTTCAAATGTCAAACGCGTTCGACATTTCACATTAACCCAAGTGATTCAAACAACGGTGTTTTGAACATTGATTACGTGTTTCATTTGACAATTCAAACATAGGTACACATTACGTCCGGAAATTTTTATCCGGGCCATATTTTTCTCGAAAAAGCAACATTATTCAGAGGAAAAATCCGTTATTTTCAGATAGTAACAAATCAGACAGAGAAAAAACATACCTGAATTTTCTGTAGGACTAGATGGATCTCCATGTTCTCTTTTAAAACTACCTTTCTTACTTTTCTGTGACTGAAAGCACGAAAAACAATTCATTTCTGATCCTTATAACAAAAGTCTTATGCAAAAACACCCTTAAAATCAAATAAAAACACAAGAAATCTAATAGAAAATGTGACAAATTGAGACTATCCCTAATAAATTAATCAATTTAGGAGAAAAGGGTTTGTGACAGAAATTGAGAAGAAGAAGAAAAAAGGGTCCTTCAATGGTATTGAAGGACCCAACTGGAGATAGAATTGAAGAAAAGGATGAGAAAAAAATAGTTAAATGAAAGCATAATTTTCTTAGTTTTCACTCTTTTTTTGGGATGTGAATAAAATTGAAGTCTTTTCCTTAGAGCTCTCCCTTTCTTGGAGATAAATGAGGAGAATTTTTTGGCTATTTTTTGGGGGTTTAAAAATAAATTTGTGGAAATTCTATTTCTTAGAGTTTTTATTTTTATTTTTTATAAATGGAATTATGTGATTCTATTTTTTATATATTTCTATTATGTTTGAATTCTTTTTGTAGTAAATTCTTGATTTGTTTTATTTCTTAACAAAAAAAAAATTGTAAGAAACTTTAATTCTTCAACGTTTTAGGTTTAAGGTCATTTAGGTGGTGTTTTTTAGGAGAGAAAAAGTTAGTGTTTAGAGAGAGAAAACTGCAAAAATGATGATTTTGAAAAATACAAAATATGGTTCCATAATAAATATGATACTAAATAACTTTAATTCTTAAAAATTTTCATTTTGAGGTCGTTATAAACCAATTTGGCAAAGTAAACCCAAAATGGCCAGTGATGCCAACACGTGGTTTGTTTTGTAACAAAAAAAAATCACAAATACTGATATGTAAAAACGTGAACCCATCAGAGGTTTTATTTGAAATTAACCCTTGAAACAATTCATAAACATTAATGCCAATATTTATCACGTTTCATATGAGTTTTAAAATGATGCATTGGAATTTCACCTAATTTTTCCTCCTCTAAAATTGAGTGAAAATGGATGAAATTGGATGAAACTCATATAAAAATGATTGAAACAATTAAGAAATATTAACATCATCATTTTATCAAGTTTAGCATGAGTTTTAAAATGTTAAATACTTATACTGCAATTTCACATGAATTTCACTAAATTTCACCTCTTTTGAAATTGAGTGGAAGTGAATGAAATCAGATGAAACTTAAAAATGATAAAAACAATGAAGAAACATTAACATCAATATTGTATAAAGTTTCATATAAGTTCCAAAAGGTAACAATGTAATTTGAAATGAATTTCAGCAAATTTTACCTCTCGTGAAATTGTGTAAAAATTGAAGAAATATAAATATCAATGTTTTATCAAGTTTCATAAGAGTTTCAAAAGGTAAAGTGCACTTTCAAATGAATTTCACATATCTTGTGAAAATTGAACGAAAGTGAATGAAATCGGTTAAATCTCATTTAAAAATGATTGAAATTGTTTTGTAGTATTAACCTAATGTTTCAAATAGTTCTATGGACATCGATTACACTTTATAACATACATATTTTTCCAAATTAAATACAAAACTTTCTCTCTCTACACAATCACTTTCTCTCTGCTAACCAAATAACACCTAAATGATCTCAAAGTAATAATAATAATAAAATAAAATCAGGAATGGAAGTTTCTTAAAATATCATTTCCATAAATTTACACTTGAGGATTACTTGATATTAGGGTAGTTTTGTTTGAGTGAATTTTATATCAATAAATGCAACTTGTGTTACTTTTATGTTAGAGTTTCAAATTGAGTGGTCACAATTGTAGTAAGAAAAAAGTTTAGTGGTCACATGTGTAATTTACCCTTTCAAGTTATTGTAATTGCAATTTCAAAGCTTAATACATATTTTGGAGTCCCGTGAACTTGCCCAAAAAGGTGATTGTCCATTTGAATTCGGGTAAATTTCATATATGGTGTACAACGTTTGCCTCATTTCACACTTTGGTGTACAACCTTCAATTTGTCTCACTAATATATACAAACTTATAGGTGACCTCCCACTTTGGTATACAACAGGTAAATATGACTGGTCAACGCAAAGTCAACACGCCATGTCAGCAATTTGACCGGTCAAAAAGTCAAAATTTGACCAACTAATACAAAATTACTTTTGTACCCTCTTCTTTATCCTCTTCTTCATCCTTCCCCTTTTCCCTTTCTCTCTCTAATTTCTCTCCCTAACTTATTTTATTTTAACGTTTTACAATCTCTACAAAAGTTTTGAAAGGTTCTCAAATTTCTCCAATTACGTGCGACTTCTTGTTCTTCTTCCCTCCAATTTCCAACTATCCATACCTTCTCTTCTACTGCTTCACTTGCCCATGGCGTCTCTGCAAGCCACTCCTAACAAATTTATTTAATTCCTTAAACTGTGGGGCTTAAACGAATATTCCCTTTTAAATTATTTGGATTTGGATGTGAACCTAGAAAATTGATTGGAATTAGGAATCCTCGTTCTCTAGCCTCTGTTATTTTTGGATTCTAACAAGGTGGACATGTGCTTTGACAGAATGAATTCGAATCTTAATTCTTTTGGCATGCTGGATATTTTTTATCAGGCAAAGGTCGGTAGGAGCGAGATTGATGTTGCAGATTGTAAGATTGTATATCTTTTAGAGTGTATGTAACCACTTTAAAGATAGTAAGATGAGAGAGATTGGTAGGTTGAAATTAAGGAAATGTGAAATGAGGAAGAAGGGTATAAAAGTAATTTCATTTTAGATGGGTTAATTTTTGAATTTTTGACCGGTCAAACTGATGACGTGGCGAGTTGACTTTGCGTTGACCTACCAACAATATTCTAGGGATGGTAAGAGTACTATACATGTGGGTACCCGACAATATTCTACTCTAATTGGACTATCTGCACCTTATATAAAAGGGTATGAGACGAGTGAGATCAAAACCATTACCCGTGACGGGTATGTGAATACCCCAGGGTACCCGTTACCCGTTATAACTCTTTTATATATTAAAAATATTATTGTTTTTTTAGATGTAAGATGTGAAATCCAAACTCTAACCTTTTGTTCTTCAACTAGTGTTACCATTAAGCTACTTTATTCTAATTGATTAAAAGGTCTAAATCATATGCAGCCCCCTGAATTTATCAATTTTGATCATTTTGCTCCCTTAACTTACGTGACGACCTATTTACCCCCTCAACTATTTAAAAGTAGTATTAGCAACCTCCTATTTTCATTATAACGGAAACAAAATGAAATTCCAACATTAGTACAAGTGTTCATGGAAGTATTGAAACCAGCCTGCATATATATAACCTCATTTGCAGCTTGTTTTAGTAGTGTATAACCATATATGCAATTTTTACAAGAGAACTTGTTTATTGTCTATACTAACCTTATTTGCTACTTATTTTAGTAGTACAGAACTCTTTTTATTATGACCTTGGTGCTTGCAATGAGAAATGTCATAATTATTTCCGTTATAATGAAAATAGAGGGTTGCTATAATACCACTTTTAAATAGATGAAGGGGCAAATGGACCGTCCCGTAAGTTCAGGGGGTAAAATGACTAAAAGTGACAAGTTCAGGGGGCTGCGTATGGTTTAGGTCTCGATTAAAATTCAATTTGTTCAATTTTTAAATAGATAATTTATGGATGGTTTATTAAATTTATACTTTGTTAAATTTGTAATATTTTTTATTTTATGTATTGATTCTTAATGGGTAAGGTACTCGCGAATTAAATGAGATGGATATGGAATGAAAAAAGTATATATGTTAGGATAATGAGACAGATACGTGTAATTAAAAGATAAACGGATAAGATTTTACGATTGACATTACCCATGACCATCCCTAGTACTTTAAATAAAGGGATAAGATGAAAAAATACCTCTAACATTTACAGTCAAGAGCAATTTTACTCATAACGTCTAAAATGGTGCAATTTTACCTCTGACACTGGCAGCCAAGAGCAATTTTATCTCTAACGTTGTTAAGTTGGGTCAATTTGAGAAATAATTCATCAAACTGTCTTGTCATTCATGAATTTTGTCATCTATACTTCATATGTGAGTCATTTTATCACTCATTAGTAACATCACATAAAAATATGATTAGACGTGGATAAAAAATTAAAAAAAAATTAAAAAACATGTTGTCTATTGTACGAGTTGGAAAAAAAAATTCAAAATATTTCATCGAATTTATAAATATTAATCTCCAATTCTCTTAGTAAATAAAAAAAATATATGAAATCTTTTTTTCAAAACGAAATGATATGCAATTTTGTGTAGAATAAGTAACAAAATATCTGTGTTTTATAATAAAGTTTGAAATTAACCTAACTTGCCAATTTTCGAGATAAAATTGTTTTTGGCTACTAACGTTATGGGTAAAATTGCACAATTTTAGACGTCAGAAATATAATTGTTTCTGGCCGTAAACGTTACGGGTATTTCCCTTAAATAAAGTTGAAAAGATTAATGAAACTTAATAAGTTGGAAAGTCAATTAATTTCTATCACATGTCTAATGAAATCCAAGAAAGAAAACTTAATTGACCCTGAAAAAGTAAAAGAACTAGAAAAAAAATAATAAAATAGAAACACATGCAAACCAAAATGAAGCCACATCGGAAAGTAAAGATTTCCATAAAGCTCACTTAACTTTCTTGACTTTCCGACGTGTTCCCCAACTTCTTTCAAAGAAAAAAAATATTGAAGGCCCTAACTTCTTTAATTATTTCTTTAACTCTTTCTACTTTTTAATTAGAAAAACCTTTGATTTTACCATTGTAGCTCAATATTTTCAAAGGATTTTAAATTAGTACTTTATTCTCCAAACTTATGAATTAAGGTAATTTACTTTGGAATTAATGGCTTATTTAGTATAAATATTCTTTAAAATTAACTATTAATTTTAGATGTTAATTGTAGGGAAAATATAAATGTTGTGGGTTTATCGATTTGCAAAAACAATCCACGTAATTTAAAAGTATGTTGTATTTTATGAATTTTGCAGTTAAAAGTAGACATGTCCATGAGTCGGGTCTAACAGGATTTTATGTAAAAACATTCAGTCCAAACCCAGTCCAGACCACTATTAATTTAGGCGGGTTCGGGCTAAAACATCAAATCTCAAGCACATCCCATATAAACCAACATAAAAATATATACATAATTTTTAATAAATAAAATAAAATTTATACGTAAAAGTAAATATTTAATATATAAATTTATTGATGTATATTAATGGACGGGCCGGGCTGGGCCAGTCCGTCCTATTTTTATCAATTGCAAGCCCGTCCAAAATATAGGCGGGCTTTAGCGGGACTGACCGGGTTGGATCTAAGGTCAAATTTCATTATCCAAGCTCGATCCAAGGGACACGGGTCTGGGCGGGTCGGTGGATATCTGGACTCGTGGACATGTCTATTTAAAAGGATATGTGAGTTAATTTTTCAGTCAAATAATACATGTGGTTTAGTTAATTTGTAAAATTAGACATTTAAATTTGGATAATTTACAAAGACGATTTTTTTTAAAAGAAAAAAAATTAGTCTTTTTAATTGCTTCAAATCACTACCTTTTGGGATAGATAGTTATGGCAACAATTTTTAAAGGAATGCCCGAGTTTGTAAACTACAAAAATCACAGACCTTGTTTACAAACTTTTAAACTGTGCGATTGTCTTTACAAATTGGTCAAACCATAAGGTTTATTTTTATACTTTTCTCTTATATAACAATAAATTATATGCATTAATTGGAACAACAAATTAGATTTATGAATATTAATTGGACCAAACAATATTAAACTGCTTTGTTAGATTTATGTATCAATTATCTCTTACAAATACCATATAGTTTCATGGTTTTAATCATGGGTAAATTATAAACATGGATGAAATGGAAGGTCCATTTACATATTTAATCCATTTACTCAATCTACTACATATTTAGACTGATTTTGTGTGACTTTTCCATAATACCCTAACCTTCCCACTTCCCCCTTACGCGAACTTTCTCTCTCCTCTTCTCCTTGGGTGCGCGAAAAGGATGTTGGCTCCTCCATTAATGATTCCAAGACTTTTGATCTTCCTATCTTCCTTTAAATTGCACGAAATCTGTTTCTCCAAATCAAAATGTATTTCTCTTTTTCCTCTCTTCATCTCTTGATTCTGCAACTTCCTAATCCTAGAAAACGAAGCCATGGTTCTTCATCTTCCTGTTCCTGCTCGTTACTTGGTTTCTTTCTTCTTGTTAACATCAAAGAAATGGTTATTCTACGTTGTTTCCATCGTTTTTCCCAGTTTATCATATTGTTATTGTCGCTTTTAAGGGTGAAAGGCGCGAAAAATGTAAGTATATGTTGTTTCTTCTACGTTTTTCCATGAAATCACTTCGCGTAGTCGATGATTTTGCGAAGATATGCGAAGACAAAGAGCCTAAAACGTGTCGATCTACTTCGCGAATCGATTAGTTTGCGAAGTCTGCGAGTAGAAAAGTTCATGATTTCACTCGCAAACTTCGTGAAAGCATCGATATGCGACGTAGATCGTCACGTTTCAAACCTCGCAGACTTCGCGAAACCATCGATTCGCGAAGTAAAATCATCATTTTCCCTGCACATTTACATTCGCATGCTTCGTTAATCCTCATTTCGTGAAGGCAAAATCGTCTTTTTCCCTACCTAACACGATTAATTTTTCCTGAAGGTGGTTGATTACATAACATCCCTTTCTGGAAGGCGGCGTATTGGGCTGCAGGGGAGATGACTTTCCTTCCTGTATAGGGAGAAATTTCCCTCAAGATTGGCATATTCACTTTGAAATGATTGGTTAGGAGAGATTATGCCAATCTTGGTGTGCACCATGGGACACGTCCATGCCAAAAGGTCTAGACTTCCATTTATCATCCCAAAAGGTCTGGACTTCCTGTAGAGGGAGAAATTTCCGTCCAGATTCATCACGTTGACTTTGAAATGATTTGTTAGGAGTTTATTGTGGCAATCTTGTTGTAAATTTTGATAATGTTATGATTTTAATGTTGTTATTGTGGTAATCTTCTTGTAAATTTTGATAATGTTATGATTTTAATGTTAGAATCCGTTGTTGTTTGACATTTTTTTGTTATATACCACTTCGCGAATTAGCTTCAAAACACATTCAGGCTTCGCATATACTAATTAAATTCATCAAGTAAACCAAACATTAGCTTCGCAGGCTTCGCATATATGCTAATTAAATTCATCAAGTAAACCAAATATTAGCTTCGCAGGCTTCGCATATGGTCGAATCTGCGAAGTCAGACGGGATGGAGACAGACGCGCGTAAATATTATGAGTATTATGGGAAAGTCACACAAAAACAGTCTAGATATGTAATAGGAGTAAATGAGTTAAATATGTAAATGAGCCTCCCATTTGATCTAGTTTTGTAATTTACCCTTTAATCATTCAAGACAATTAATAAGTATTTTCTATTTGGGAGCAAAGAAAAATTAAGGGTTTGGGAGACACTCGAGCATAGAATTTCTAGAAAATTCATGGTAATGCTTAATGTCCCACTAAATTACAATTCCGTCCTCTAGTTCCAAGTCTCATGTGCGACCTATTAGGTTCTTATTGCTACTAGCCGTATATATTCTTTAGAATTAATTCATCTTGATTAATTTTAACTTATATATAACGGAATCACTTCGCGAGCTGTTACTGGCAAAATCTAAGACATTCTCGCAGTGCAAATAAGAAGCCAGGTTAAATACTGACGTTTACCTTTCCGCATTAGATGCAGTATAATTCGATCCTTCATCAACTATATCCTGTGAATAATTCTTATAACCATGGAACGTGTCAAGGTTACATATAATGAAGAGTCCGTTTTTACTTGTCCAGGTTGAATTTACTTTGAAAGATATAAGTTAAGTGAAATTTCCATTTCTACTCTTAACTTTATCACCTTGCAAAGATTTCAGTCAATTCACCACAAGCGGCCATTTGGATATATCTCCTATTTATCAGGAGTGACGAATGCTCAATCTAACATTAACTATCCTGCAATTACTTTATTTGATACCCAAAGTTTCTATTGGCCTAAGATGGCTTCGGATGCTGTGGAGCAGGTCAAAAATATGTAGAATATTAGCAATTTGCACCAGTCATCCAACCTTCTTCGGACATAAGGATTATTCAACCGGCATGGCCCTTTGCAACATGGGGTATTGATATTGTCGGAGCATTCCCAATGGCTAGAGGCCAAAAGAAGTTCTTAATCGTTGATGTGGATCATTTCACTAAGTGAGTGGAGGTGGAAGCAGTTTCTTCCATTACTTCGGCTCACATAATAATGTTTATGGAAAATATTATTTTTTGTAGGTTCGGAGTGCCTCATACTATATGTTTAACGCATTTGGTGATTGGTGTGCAAGTGTGCCCGTAGTTTTGTGAAAAAACTACAAAACATAAATTAGATCTAACTTATAATCAAAGGAATGTGTAAAAGACTTAAAGGACATGAAAAAAGTCTAGAGTTTGTAGTAGAATCTAGAAGACTGATTATGACTACACTGAAAATAAAGCCAAGAAAGATAAAAGTGAAATAGCTTGCATCAAATCGAATAAGATTGAATGTTGAATTGTTGGGAGACTATAGCTAGAACTTACAAATTGAAAGTTGATCAAATTGAATAAACTAATACTGTAGATTTAGCTAAAGTCCATAATTGGAGAATTATTGAATTCCATTTGGATTTGAGTTTGATTTTGATTTGATTTTTATTGATTGTTTCAGTTGGATCGTGTTTCCCTCGATTTCTTCCCCTTTTATACTTTTTCACTTGACCCAATAACTGCTGGCTCCCACTTCCTCCACGTAGTAACCACCCACGTTCTTAGTAAATTCCATTCAACGTAAAAAGTTCTGTAACTGCCATTGATAGATCTAGTTACTGTCCGGTAAGATTCCTAAATTCCCACTAACAACACTCCTCTTTTTTGTGGCCATTTTCTCTCTTCAGCAGGTTTTTTTACCGACTTCATCCCTAATCTTTGTGTTTTTCCTTGATTCATCCATCAAGTTCTAAAGGTACGCTATTAATCCCCATTAAGCTCTATCTTGGGCTTTTATATCTTTTTTGCTTGTCTTCTCTAACTTGGGCCATTTCCAGTGGTTGTCAACTACTCGATTAGCCCAAACTAATTGTAGGTGAAACACTATTATAACAGACAATGGGAAACAGTTTAATTGTAAGACATTTAGAAGTTTTTGTGATTCTTTGCATATCAAGCTTCAATTTACCTCAGTAGCTCATCCACAAAGCAATGGAATGATTGAGGTAACGAACCGAACCATTGTCCAAGGATTACCTTTTCATCATTGCTATATTCTAGAAGGTATTTCGTATATTAGGTAATTATCCTATTATCATGATAAAAATGCAATGTACTTGAAAAAAAAATTCAAAATAATCTTTTAGTGAGTTGAAGGGTTACCATATTTGAAATCCCAAAACTTTGGAAATGATTTCAAGTATAATTATACCAACTAAGTCGTATATATCTTGAGATGATAGCTATTTACAATTGGCGTGCCTTCGCTATTGGTCCAGGGGCTTGAGGCGGTTATCTTCCATCATTGTCTTTAATTTGGAGATACTTATTGGTCCACATGGCATGTTTCAATGCACATGTATGTAATATTATCACTCATCAATAGCAGATCAAAACACGTGAACAAAATATGGAAATATTTAAAGGCTTCCTATCTATAAATCTATTCTGAAATCGCAAAAAAAAAAAAAATATGTAAAATTTTCTTTTTAAAGCAACAAATATGTAATTTGTGTAAAATATAAAATAAATATTTGTATTTTTTAATGATGTTTGGCCTTATTTATCAATGTAATCCATCAATTGTATCATTTATAATATCAGGGGTTGATTTGAGTAAACATGATGGGGAGTCCCTCGTTTTTTGTTTCAGCGGTTAAACGAGTCCTATAGCAAGACATAGGAGGATTAAAGGAGGGTAGGGATCTGACGCCCTCACTCTGAAACTTAAGTTAGCATGAAGATGAGAGAATATAATTCTAGGGTATATGGATAAGATACCTTGCAAGCACAACTCCATCCTTTATTTATAACGCTATAAAGAGATTTTTGGAAAGCATTGATTTTGGTGTCTTAGTTGACATTGCACACACGTGTAGAGATGAGATTGGAGGTACATCATCTAGCGTTATGATAGGGGTATTTTACCCCTATCTTTTAGCGTGATTTACGGTTTAATTTGAGACTAAATAAATAAGTTTAATTACAAAAATAGAGTGTTTTAATAAAATAACGTAGTAAGAATAAAATTCTTAGTGTTAGTTAATTATTTTTGTTTTTGGTTGAATTTATGAAATAAAACGTCAAGCTAACTCGGCTCTCGAGAATTGTATTTCAGGTACGAGCAAGGAGCAAAATTCATGCCAGTACGCGGGGCGTATCACTCCGTACGCAAGGCGTGAAACATTGAGTCAGAAATAATTGCCTTATCCGCAGACACCACGTGGATCCAACGCATAATACGCAAGGCGTACCCAACTTACGCAGGGCGTAGAAAGCAATAATTGGCCCAATCATAAATGTCAGACTGCATTGTCTCCTAAGTCAACTATCATACGCAGGACGTGTTTCAGGATACGCAGGGCGTAGTTGGTGTAATTCAAGCTCTTTTTAGCCAGGAGCTCAAACACGCGCGACGTATGTCAAAGTACACGGGGCGTACTTGGGACAGCAAGATCCGATTTAGGTCCACATGCAGGAAATTATTAAAGGCATGGGCTAGTACGCGGGGCGTACCCTACCATACGCAAGGCGTATTATGGGAATTCTGCAGAAATTAATGTTGCTTCATACTTATACCTTGTGAACTTACAATTTTGCCCCTAGCTTGATGTATAAATAAGAGTGACTAGCACTCATTTACATATACCTTGTACATAGCTACATTTTACTTCTTTTGATAGAATTCTTGTTGTTTTAGTTTTAGATTCAGTTTTTATGTAATAAAACCCTACCACCTTGAGAGCTTGTTCATTTGATCCGTCATTCGTCAAAGTTCCGTTCCGTCCTCATTCACCAAGCTCGAGAGTTCCACCTCCAAGACCTAAGAGACGGCCTTGAGTCCGGTTAGCTAGTTCCGAGGGCCGATTCTTCCCTCTTCACTTGCTAACTAGCTTGCACTCTTCCTATGTACTAGGCTTGGTTGTACTCCGCATTTACGCTTTCCATATTTATAATATATGATTTGCAATTTCCGTTTCTATATACGTGTTGATGTTTATTGCTTGTTTTGATACTCATAATTGACTATTGTGTAGGGGAACGTGATTTCCGACGCCATTCGGGCTATCTTTAGGGACTCATATAGGTGTTGCCTTACCGGAAGTGACAAACCGGAAACCGTAGGAATTGACAAGCCACGGAACTTACGGGTCCTAGTTTCTGGTCCCCAGCATTAGACACGCCTTGACTAGGAACCACGTAGTCTAAGTACTTCACGGGTCGGTCGAACTACACGTAGTCATCTTTGCAAGAGTAAATTGTCAACCGAATATATTCGGAGTTATTGCATATTATATTTATAACTTATCGTCACCTATATCATTCCTTAGAGTTTTTCGCTATATAAATCTGCCTCGCCTATAGTTAGGAGTAGTTTGTAGTTGTGTCTCACACCAACCCAAAGTAATCACCGCTTAAATAACATACGAAACCGAGTCGTCTAATACTTGCAGTTATAAATCCCGTGGATTCGATACCCGGTCTTAACCGGATTATTACTTGATACGACGGGGTACACTTGCCCCTACGTAGTGACGTCTAGTAGATACAAATCACTTAGAAAGACCATATCCATAGTCATAGCGCAATCATCGTGATATACATTTCGTAGTAAAGAAATACGACCACTAGACGGCACGCATCACGTTACTACACAAATTTAGCGTGCAATAATTATAAGCCGCACAAATTGGGATGGTTGCTTTTGGAGATTAATGCTTCTATCTCATTGGTCCACGTGTCCAAGGCGATTATCTTTTCATCATTGCTATATTCGAGAACAGGATAAAGAATGTGGGTTAGCCCTCTTCATTTGTCCAAAGGGCGAGCCCAATATAAAGTAGGCTCACTTTTCCACAGCCGAAGGGCATCGCACTCTAGACATTGGACCAAATGCACAATCCCATAAAATAGTAAGACCTCATTTATAGTAAAGGATCTTAAACTCCTTCATGTACTCTCATTAGTCATTAGTCTTTTGATATCTCAGTCCATAACTAATTTGACCATCGAAGTGCTTTTAGGAGACCGATCCTAGCACATGAGGAGATCAACGATAGAATAGTGACCAAAAATCTCATATCTCCATTATTTATAGGTAATTTATAGTATCCAAGACAGCTTACCTCTTCACCATTGCTATATTCTAGAAGGTATTTGGCATATTAGGTAATTATTCTGTTATGATGATAAAAATGCAATGTACTTGAAAAAAATTAATCAAAATAACATGCCCAAGGTGATAAATAATTGAGATAGCTATACTTTTGGAGATTAACGTTTCTATCTCATTGGTTCACATGTTCTAGGCGACTACCTTTTTCATCATTGCTATATTCTAGAACATGATGAACAGCGTGGGTCTATGGACCTAATCAGCTCGTTTTAGCTCTCTTTACCCGTCCAAAGGGCGAGCCCAACCGAAAGTAGACCCACTTGCCCATAACCAAAGGGCACCACTATGAACATTGGACCAAATATAATTCCTATAAATAGTAAGACCTCATTTATGGTAAAGTGTCTTGAACTCTCTATTTCTTCTCATTAGTCATTAGTCTTTTGATATCTCTGTCCAGAATTAATTTGATCATCGAAGTGCTTTTAGGAGATCGATCCTAGTATAGGATGAGATCAACGACAGAACAATGACAAAAAAATCTCATACCTCCATTATTTATAGATAATTTACAGTAGTATCCGATGTGGATTGTCTCTTCATCATTCCTATATTAATTTACAGTATCCGATGTGGCTTGACTCTTCATCATTCCTATATTAATTTACAGCGATGTGGATTGCCTCTTCATCATTCTTATATTCTAAAATGTATTTGGCATATTAGGTAATTTGCCTAATGATGATAAAAATGCAATGTACTTAAAAAAAATCAAAATAACATTTTAGTGAATTGAAGGGTCACCCTTTTTGAAATCCCAACGATAGAACGGTGACCAGAAATCTCATATCTCCATTATTTATAGGCAATTTATAGTGTCCGAGGCGGATTGCCTCTTCAGCATTGCTATATTCTAGAAGATATTTGACATATTAGGTAATTTACCTTATGATGATAAACATGCAATGTACTTGAAAAAGAAAAATCAAAATAACGTGCCCAAGACGATAAAAATTGAGATAGCTACTTTTGGAGATTAACGCTTCTATCTTATTGGTCCACGTATTCAAGGCGATTATCTTTTCATCATTGCTATATTCTCGAACATGATGAAGAATGTGGGTTCATGGGCCTAATCAACCCGTTTTGACTCTCTTTGCCCGTCCAAAGGGCGAGCCCAACCGAAAATAGGCCCACTTGCCCATAACCAAAGGGCAACACTATGAACATTGGACCAAATACAATTTCTATAAATAGTAAGATCTCATTTATGGTAAAGTGTTTTGAACTCTCTATTTCTTCCCATTAGTCATTAGTCTTTTGATATCTCTGTCCAGAACTAATTTGATCATCGAAGTGCTTTTAGGAGATCGATCCCAGTATAGGATGAGATCAACGACAGAACAATGACAAAAAAATCTCATACCTCCATTATTTATAGATAATTTACAGTAGTATCCAATGTGGATTGCCTCTTCATCATTCCTATATTAATTTACAGTATACGATGTGGCTTGCCTCTTCACCATTCCTATATTAATTTACAGTATACGATGTGGCTTGCCTCTTCATCATTCCTATATTAATTTACAGTTGCCTCTTCATCATTCCTATATTCTAAGAGATATTTGGCATATTAGGTAATTAGCCTAATGATGATAAAAATGCAATGTACTTCAAAAAAAAAAAAAAAAAAAATCAAAATAACATTTTAGTGAATTGAATCCCAAAACCTTGGAAATGATTCCAAGTATAATTATTTATTTACAATCCATTTCGTCCATGTAAAACTAAATAAAAATCAATTTAATATATAAAATGTAAATATTTTAATATTTAGAATGAAATACATCCAAATTAGCCTTCTAACCCTTACCCCATACATATAGACTACATTCTTTCTTTCAAACGAGGGGTCGTTTTGGCATTTTTCAGAGAGATTAAAATAATATTAAAACCAAAAAAATCTATGACTAGTCTATTTTTATTTAAAAGAAAAAGAAAAATGAAAAGATATTCTTCCTTTTTTTAAAATATTTTTCTTTTTGCCAGTATTCCTTATCCTAAACTTTACTATATATATATATATATATATATATATATATATATATATATATATTATATAAATATATACGTGATATTTTCTCCATCGGTGATTAAAACGAATATAAAAATATGTAAAAACAAAAATTAGAGTTAAGAAAACGTATGAAACAGTTAAATAATAATTAAAAGAAGAAAATTAAATAAATCTGATATATGTGTTAACACTCTCATAATAATAATTTTAAAAAAATACGTGATATTTTTCCTTTATTCAAGTAAATACAAAATTGATAATGTTTTCTCTATTGGTGATTAATAAAAAAAACGAATACAAAAATATGTAAAAACAAAAGTTAGAGTTGAGAAAACTTATGAAACAATTAAACAGTAATTAACAGAACAAAATTAGATAAATCTGAAGTATGTATTAGCAGTCTCATAATAATAATTTTTCCTTTATTCAAGTAAATACAAAATTGATAATGTTTTCTCTATCGGTGATTAATATAAAAAACTGAATACAAAATTATGTAAAAGCAAAAGTTAGAGTTGAGAAAGTATGAACAGTTAAACAGTAATTAAAAGAATAAAATTAGATAAATCTGAAGTATGTATTTAGCAGTCATATAATACTAATTTTTTTTAAACGTGATATTTTTCCTTTATTCAAGTAAACACAAAATTGATAATGTTTTCTCTATCGGGGATTAATAAAAAAAAACGAATACAAAAATATGTAAAAACAAAAGTTAGAGTTGAGAAAATGTATGAAACAGTTAAACAGTAATTAAAAGAACAAAATTAGACAAATCCGAAGTATGTATTAGCAGTCTCATAATAATAATTTTAAAAAAATATGTGATATTTTTCCTTTATTCAAGTAAATACAAAATTGATAATGTTTTCTCTATCGGTGATTAATAAAAAAAATACAAAAATATGTAAAAACAAAAGTTAGAGTTGCGAAAACATATGAAACAGTTAAACAGTAATTAAAAGAACAAAATTAGATAAATCTGAAGTATTATTAGCAGTCTCAGAATAATAATTTTTTAAAAAAATACGTGATATTTTTCCTTTATTCAAGTATATACAAAATTGTGCTTGGCTGTCTGGGTTTGTTCATAATTTAGGCATGGGTTCTTCCTTTTCGGCTGAGCTTTGGGAGATTTTTTCTGGCCTAAGGTTGGCCAAGAGTCTGGGGTTAAATAAATTGCTTGTAGAATAGGCCATCAAAATGATTTCCGATAAGAATGCTATTTGTCTAAATAGCCGTAATTTAATCAAAGGCATTAGAAGGCTTTGTTCTTCCTTTGATTTCATCAGTTTCAGCCATGTCTTCAGAGAGAAAAACAGGGTTGCGGATCGTTTGGCGGTTGATGGGCATGAGCGGATGTTGGGCGTCACAACCTTATCTTCTCCTCCTGACTATTTATCTTCTCTTCTTTTGGAAGATGCAATGAGTGTTAGCTTCCCTAGGCTAATCTCAAGTTAATTGCTTTGTTTTTTTTTTTTGTTTTTTTTTTCTTTCTTGTTCCTACCAAAAAAAAAAAGATAATGTTTTCTCTATCGGTGATTAATAAAAAAAAATGAATACAAAAATATGTAAAAACAAAAGTTAGAGTTGAGAAAACGTATGAAACAGTTAAACAGTAATTAAAAGAACAAAATTAGATAAATCTGAAGTATGTATTAACAGTCTCGTAATAATAATTTAAAAAAAAATACATGATATTTTTCCTTTATTCAAGTAAATACAAAATTAATAATGTTTTCTCTATCGGTGATTATATAGAGATTGGCCAGGCTATCTTTAGTATCGGGGCTACCAAAGCTCCGGGTATTGATGGGCTCCCGGTTGGTTTTTATCATAAACATTGGGAAACGGTTAAGGATGGGGTCTGCAGTTTTATCGAGGGGGTTTTTAGAGGATCTGAGGATATTAGGCTAGTTAATAAAACTCTACTTGTTCTGATTCCTAAAGTGGAGAATCCTTCTTCTTTCTTACAAATGAGGCCGATTAGTTTGTGCAATGTTCTGTATAAGGCTGTCACCAAAATTGTGGCTAATAGACTTCATTGTATTCTCCCAGATATTATCAGCCAGAACCAAGGTAGTTTTGTGCCTAGTAGACAGATGATGGATAATGTCGTTATTGCATAGGAAATGGTTCATTCGATGAAAGTTAAGAAGGGAAAGCGTGGTTTTGTGGCTTTAAAGCTTGATCTAGTGAAAGCCTATGATCGGCTTAACTGGAGTTTTCTTCTTGAGAGTTTGAGGAGAGCTGGGATCCTTGAGAATTGGAGGAGGTTAATTGAGGTTTGTATTACTTCTCTTGTTTTTCAAGTTATGATAAATGGGGATTTGTCCGATTATTTTACTCCTTCCTAGGGCATTCGTCAGGGTGACCCTATGAGCCCTTTCTTGTTCGTTATTGCTATGGAGAGGTTGACTCACCTTATACAAGAGGTTGTGGTCACTAAGAGATTTCATCCTGTGATCATTAACAAGTTTTGCCCCCCGGTGACACATTTGTTTTTTTGTGGATGATGTGATTATTTTTGTCGAAGGAAGTGAGGAGCAATTTGGTGTGATTATGGATATCCTCAATTGCGTTTTCTCTGCTTTTGGACAAAAACTTAACATCCAAAAATCCCGGATGCTGTGTTCTAATAAAATGGAACATGGTTTCTGTAAACAGCTGAGTGAGTTGTCACTGTCAGGCATTCCTCTTACCAAATCTTTGGGCAACTATCTGGGGATTCCTCTCCATAGTGATAGAGTGTCTAAAGCGTCTTTTAAGGATATTTTTGACAAAATTAATAGCAAGTGTGCTAGTTGGAAAGCAAAATCACTTTCTCTTGCAGGTCGTCTTACTTTGATTCAGTTAGTGAACTGCGCAGCGCCTAATTATATTATGCAAGCTTGTTGTCTTCTTGAACCAGTTCTTAACGGTTTAGATAAAATCAATCAGCGTTTCCTGTGGGGGGACTCGGTGGAAGGTAGGAAAATTCATCTTGTTCCTTGGAAGGAGGTTTGCCAACCTAAAGGTTTGGGTGGCCTTGGGATTAGACAGACTAAGGATAATAACAAAGTGTTGTTAATGAAACTCCTTTGGAGGATATGGCAATCTCCGTCTGCTCTGTGGGTCCGACACCTTTGCAGGAAGTATAGGAATGATAGGATTTTTGGGGGGCATAAAGAAAAAGTTCAGGTTTGTTCCTTTTTGTGGAAAGAGGTTAATGCGGTTTTTTCTGAGTTTTGCACTAGTATTGGATGGTCGGTTGGCAATGGGAGATCGATTAGTTTTTAGAATGATGCTTGGCTAGGGAAGCAGCCTTTGTTGGAGATTTGTTCTATTCCTCTGCCTCCGGAGTTTCGAAATTAGAGAATTGCGGATGTTGTGGCTGAGGATGGAGAGTGCGATTGGTCTAAATTTGATCTTTTTTTCAGCCTTGAAACTCTCCTGAGAATCCGAGGAGTTAAAGTTAGATGCATGGAGGAGGATGGCGATACTCGCTGTTGATCGTTTACTAATAACGGTGCTTACTCTTGTAAATCTGCTTTTGAGGCCTTTAATCAGGATATGGATATTCCTCCTTCAAACCTTTGGAAGGTTATTTGGTCCTTGAAGGTTCCTTATCGTATTAGGAGTTTTCTTTGGCTCTGTGCTAAGAATAGGCTCTTAACGAATGTTGAAAGGAAAAGACGACATTTGGTAGATTCTGATTCATGTAGTAGATGTAAAGCTCATGCGGAAACCAGTTGTCATGTTCTTAGAGATTGTGCTGGAAGTAAGGCCGTATGGATAAAAGTGTTGCCTGAACAGTGTCTTTCTGCCTTCTTTTCCTATTCGGAACAAGACTAGTTTAGGGAGGGTGTTGGAGGGAAGATTTTGGCTGAGCTCGAGCATGGAGCAATTCTATTTGCTGTGGTCTACCGCCAAATTTGGCATTGGAGGAATGTATAGGTGGTGGGAGAAGGAGCGGTTGTCATTTATAATTTGCTGGAGTTCTTCTTCAGGAAAGTTAAATCAATTGTTGAGAGTTTTACAGTTGATAGCTTAGCATGTTCTATTTAAAGGACAGTTGTTCATCTGTTAGGCTGGGATTGACCTGGTGAGGGGGTGGTGAAGTTGAATACCGATGGGTCATGTAAAGAGAATGGAAGAATTGCTACCGATGGTGTTTTAAGAGATGCTAGAGGTGCTTGGTTGTCTGGTTTTGCTCAGAATCTAGGCTTGGGCTCTTCGTTTATTGCTGAGCTCTGGGGTATCGTTTCTGGACTTAGGATGGCAGAGGGTCTGGGGATTAGGAAGCTACTCGTGGAGTCAGACAATCTCGAAGCAGTCAATTTAATTTCTGATAAAAGGCTCTGTGCTTAGGGAGCTAGAATTTAGTCAAGGAAATTAGAAGGATTTGCTCCTCTTTCGATAGTATCAACTTCTGCCATGTTTACAGAGAGCAGAATCAGGTGGCAGATCGGCTTGCTATAGAAGGCCATGAGAGGGCTTTGGGCGTCTCGATTTTCTCGTCCCCCCTGATTTCCTTTTGTCTTTGCTTTCGGAAGATAATGTGGGAGTTAGCTTTCCTAGGCTAATCCCGGGCTAACTTGTTGTGGTGTTTTGTTTTTTCCTTCTTTTCCCTACCAAAAATAAAATAAAAAAACAAATACAAAAATATGTAAAAACAAAAGTTAGAGTTGCGAAAACGTATGAAACAGTTAAACAGTAATTAAAAGAACAAAATTAGATAAATCTGAAGTATCTATTAGCAGTCTCATAATAATAATTAATAAAAAATACGTGATATTTTTCCTTTATTCAAGTAAATACAAAATCGATAATGTTTTCTCTATCGCTGATTAATAAAAAAACGAATACAAAAATACATAAAAACAAAAGTTAGAGTTGAGAAAACGTATGAAACAGTTAAACAGTAATTAAAAGAACAAAATTAGACAAATCTGAAGTATGTATTAGCAGTCTCATAATAATATATTTTTTTTAAAATACGTGATATTTTTCTTTTATAAGTAAATACAAAATTGATAATGTTTTCTCTATCGGTGATTAATAAAAAAAACAATACAAAAATATGCAAAAACAAAAGCTAGAGTTGAGAAACGTATGAAACAATTAAACAGTAATTAAAAGAACAAAATTACATAAATTTGAAGTATGTATTAGCAGTCTCACAATAATAATTTTTTAAAAAAATACGTGATATTTTTTCTTTATTCAAGTAAATACAAAATTGATAATGTTTTCTCTACTGGTGATTAATAAAAAAAAATCGATTACAGAAATATGTAAAAACAATAAAATTAGACTAACAAAATAAGTTCGAGTTGTCAAAACGTATGAAACAGTTAAACCCTAATTAAAAGAACAAAATTAGATAAATATGAGGTATGTATTAGCAGTCTTTTTATCGTTATTAACGACCATCTTCCAAAATACAACAGATTACGTAAGCGAAGTCTTACCCTACGTACATGAATTATCTTTGAAGCAGATAAACATAAACAATATGAACTTATGGATAGTAAAATTTACAGATAGTATTTCATTTTTAGTTTATAAAATTGATAGTTCAATTTTGTATAAATAGAATTAAATTTGGCATGTCTATTACGAATGAACGCAACAGTTCACGAACGGACATGACGACTGTTTATCACAGATATGGTCGTTCACGAACGGACACGACAGCTCATGAGCGAACACGACTGTTTCACGGAGACAACTGTTCATAAAAGAAGGTGTCTAGTGGAATTTAAACAAATTTCATTAATATATATATACCAATAAATTTGATATTTATAACTAATTTTTCTTGCAATTAGGAATTTAATGTGTTAGATTATAATTAATTAGTGCAAAACCGTTCGGTTCTCTTCCTCTCCAAATTTTTTTCTAACTGCTCCTTCCTCTTCTCTTCAATTTTCATCAATTCTTCACCAATTTCATCCATTAATCTTTCTATTAATTGGGTTTTTCTTCTTTTTCAAGTTGTAGTCTTCTATTTGAGGGGGAAGAAGGAAGATTGTCTTCCTTTTTCCTCCTTGCACCATCCTGTTGTTTTATTTTTTTTCTTTTTGTTTAATAAATTATAGTTGAATTACATATAAGTCACCAAATCTCTTATTCCGCTTGAATTGCATCTGTTGTTTATTGTCTTTTCATTGGTAACTTTTTCTGTTTTAGCAAGAGCAGAAATGATAGATCTTATACGTAGATCACTACATCTACGTGATTGCAAAAGAAATGACTTAGATCCGAAGATTCAGAAGAGTTTAAATGCTGAAGATGAGATTACGGATGTTTTTCTGCAAATTTGGTATTTGAAGAAGTATATATTTCATCTATTGTTTGTTTTATCTGTACCTTTGATGGTTTATTTTGCTCGTTGTAGTCGTTTTTTTACCTTTATGGATTTTGTAATAGGCATAGCCTGTACTTATTTAAGGTTTTATTCCTTACTTTTCTTGTTGTACTTGATGTTTTCGTATCTATAAAATGATGTATGCATTTTTATCAAAAAAAAAAAGATTATAATTAATTGATAGTTCAGTGTATTAAATTAGGAGTTAATTAATAAAAATTAAAAAAATTGGAGCCTTAATATTTTTTCTATTGATAAGGTGCAAATTTGCCTCTAACGTTTTTGAGGAAGCGCAAATTTACCCTTAATGTATAAAATAATGTAATTTTACCCCTAACGTTGTCGAGCAATATCAATTTTATCTCTACCTAACAAAAAATTTAAACGGACTGTTATATTGTTATTTAATTATCACACTAGACTTTTCAAACATCAATTATATCTAAAATATTTATTCTGTTATTAATATAGTTACAAATAACATGTTAAAATGACAATATTAAAGTCTGTTATAGATAAAATGTTTGTTATGTTATTAAAACACACATAAACAACTCATCAAAATACACAAAATTGATTTATTTTATCGACAAACTTGTTTGGAAGATGCGATGTGATAGTCGAATAAATGTTAAATCGGCAAATTCAAATTTTATGCTGTGTAAGGGTGAAATTGAACTTATGTGACACGTTAGAGGTAAAATTGATAATTTCATACATTATGGGTAAATTTGCAGTTGGGAGCAAATTTGGACCTTACCCTTTTTTCTATAACAAATAAATACAACTAGACATATTAATATATTTCCTCTAAAAAAACTACGTATAAAATGCAAATGTGCGCTTATCGTGTTTTTTGGAAGCACATATTTACCTCGTATAATTTTGCTTTTAACATTGCTAAATACAAGATAAATTTTACTATTGCCTAAAAAATATTTAAATAAATTGTGTTACTGTTATTTGATTCGTTGTTTAATTATCACATCAAACCGTTCAAACAATAATTCTGTCTAAAATATTTATTTTGTTACTGACACAGTTACAAACAATATGTTAAAATGTAAATATTTAAAACCGTCAGATATAAGTTAATTAAAAAATAGATAAAATATTTATTATGTTATTAAAATAAAGGTAAATAATTTATTAGTCCCCATCTTTTTACGTTACACATTGTTTAGTCCTTTTATTTTAGAAAACACATTATAAGGTCCATATCTTTTTTGTCAATATTAACATTTTGGTCCTTTTGTCTATTTTTTTATATTTTTAATCGAACATATCTTAACTTCTAGGACAACCACAATACGATATAAATAACCCTGGTACTCCGTTATTTTCTATTTGTCTGTTGATGCCAAATATAACGGCTAAAAATTTAAAAAATAGACAGAAGGATCAAATGGTTAATATTGACAAAAGATAGAGACCTTATAATGTGTTTTTCAAAATATGGAGACTAAACATTGTGATACGTAAAAAGGTGGGGACTAATAAATTATTTACCTGAAAATAATTATAAACAACTTATCAAAATATATAAAAATATTTCGATTTATTGATAAATTTGTTTAAAAAAAATTTGTTTAAAAAATTCGATGTGATAGTCGAACAACTGTCAACTTAGTTCGTTCAATTTCTTTTATTGAATAAAGATAAAAATTAATCTTACTTAATAATATTAGAGATAAAATAACACTATTTTATACATTAAAATAAAGTGAATTACTAAACCCAGCCATGAATTCCCACCCCTAGCCCCGTGAAAAGACCAAACTACCATTTACCCAAAATTTGAAAAAACACAAAACCTTTCAAAAACCCTACACACTCTTTGATCAAATCCGGACTAATTTGTGAACCAAAACATGGAGCGTAACAACAGCCGTAAAGGGAAAGCGAAAATGATAAGATTTACCATTTTTGTTTTTTTATTTAAGCTTAAAAATGGAATCTGTGTGAGATTTTTCAAAAACGCCGGAATCGCAATCGGGCGTATGAACATCATGCCCGACCTACGGTTCCGGCGTATGAATATCACGCCCGACCTGTGAGGTCGGGCGTGTGGCTATCACGCCTCACCGTGTGGTCGGGCGTGATAGCCCCACGCCTCACCTTGTGGTCGGGCGTGTAGCTATCATGCCCGACCACACGGTGAGGCGTGGGGCTATCACGCCCGACCACACGGTGAGGCGTGATAGGCACACGCCGGCGTGTCGGGAGAGCAAAAAAAAATAGCATTTTTCCACCCTTAACCCATGAAAGGGCATTTTCGTTCTTTCACGGGACTAGGGATGGGAATTTGAGGCTGAGTATAACAAAAAAAAAAAATAAAGACAAATTTAGAACTTATGCTAAAAAAATATAAATAGTATTGAAACTAGGGATGGCACATTGGCCGCAAAACTTAGCTGAAATTAGTAAAGTCGATATAAACACGGTTTAATACACGATTTGTCCCTAAATTTGTATAAAAAGTTGACCTAATATACAAATAACCCCTGAACTTGTCCAAATGTTGCAACTGCCCCTTCCAACTTTTAATTATAACAACTTACCCCTCAAACTTGTCCAATTGTAACAACTTACCCCTTAAACTTGTCCAATTGTAAAATACAACCCCAAATTGCTGACATGGACTACAATTGAAGAAACACGTGAAATACAAAATCTGCAACGCTCGTGGAGTATGATAATCAGATCTTTGGCGTGATACGAATCCGGGAAAACTTTTTTACGGTTGCTTCAAATACGGGGTAAAAAAATTCCCAATTTGGGGTTATGTTTTACAATTGGACAAGTTTAAGGGGTAAGTTGTTACAATTGAAAGTTGAGGGGGGCAGTTGCAATATTTGGACAAGTTCAGGGGGTTATTTGTGTATTAGGCCTAAAAAGTTTGATTAGCTTCATAAACTTTTAAAATATTATAATAGTCTTTTCAATTTGTTTAAAATATCATGATAATTCCATTCATTTATGTAAAATATAGTCAATTCATCACTTGGTTGCAAACAATAAATTGCATACGGAAAATATATTGCGCGCCTTGAAAAAGTAAAACGACTAAGATCGGGGTATTGAGTTCTAATATCAGAGATGACAAGTTTTACCATTTAGCAAGTATTTCCTTTTTAATATATTTTAATCTACTTTGTGAATTATGTAATAACGTTCCAATGCGCGTGTAACACACCTTCCGCATGCAACTACTTTTTAGCAATCGAGTGATTAATTAACTATAGTTTAAACAAATTGAGGGGGTTATCAGAATATTTTAAGAAAATTGATGGAGCTATTAGGACACTTTAAAAGTTTACAAAGTCAACTAGACTTTTAGGATAAGTTCAATGGGCAAATAATGTATTAAACCGATAAAACAATGGATAAACAATGTATAAAATTGTGCAAATTCAACCCTAATGTATAAAATTGTGAGGGTCACTTGGTGGCCTTTACAGCCGGTCCCAAGCCCGGACAAAGGAGGAGGGTTGCGGTAGGTTTTTGGCGGCCAGCGTAAAACTTAGTCACATCTTATGACATGAACCAATATATCAATATCGTGGGGGCGTTCCCTACTCAGCGACGCGCTGCACTTCCCAGACCCGGGTGTAGTGATAAATATGCAAGGGTTGCTAGTGTAGGAAAATAGACAAGCCTAGGCATAGCAGAATAATAAAATTTTATCTATTTTATCTATTTCCCTTTTCCAAGATCTGTTAATTGTTATTTCATATAAAGAGGGATAGATAGTAATACCTTTAGTGATGAACTATCTACTGTTGCAAACGAAGTGCCCACAACTTATTATTATCAACTCGTGAACCACGAATGTTTGATTCAACACAAAACCAAAAGATAATCAGTGATCAACCTTCAATGAATAGCAATCGCAATGATTGCCTCTAACAGAAATCGATACGAGATCAAAGAGGGAGTAAGAAATAAAGTAAATTAGCCGAGACGAAAGACAGAACGATTCCTCCTCTCCCTTTTTGTGTTGGTCGAATTTTAGGGGTTAGGGAGTCTATTTATAGACTTTTCTTAACCCTAATCCCAGTTGTGTTAGGTAATTAAATAATTGGAATCTTATTCGGAATAAGATTCCTAATTAGATAATTAAATAAACACTTTACTATTATATAAATAATAACTAATTATATCTAGATAATTATTATTAATCAAATTAATAATTAATTAATGTTAGGGATAATTAATTAGAGTTTCAATCACATAAAAACTTCTAATTAATATTATCAGATAATCTTTTAATTTAATTGATAACCATAATCAAATTATAATTATTAATCAAATTAATTTATCCCTAAATTAATACAAATTTCGGCCCATATGTGTATGTCCCACTAATTACATTTTCGTCCTCCGATTCCAAGTCCCATATGCGACCCATTAGGTTCTTTACTGCCACTAGCCGTATATATCATTTGAAATTATTCATTACGATTAATTTCAACATATATATAACGGAATGCCGTCGAGAGCTGTTACTAGCAGAACCTATGATATTCCCCTAGAGCAATTAAGAAGTCAGGTTGATAACTGACATTAACCTTTCTGTATTAGGTACAGTATAATACGATCCTTCATCAACTATATCCTGTCGGTCAATTCCTTATAACCATGGAATGTGTCAAGGTTACATATAACGAAGAGTCCGGTTTTACTTGTACAGGTTGAATTCACTCTGAAAGATAAGTTAAGTGAAATGTTTATTTCTACTCTTAACTGTATCACCTTGCAAGGATTTCAGTCAATTCACCACAAGCGGCCCTTTGGATATATCTCCCATTTATCGGGAGTGACGAATGCTCAATCTGACATTAACCATTCTGTAATTACTTCGCGTGATACCCAACCCTGCTCTCACACACCCTAGGCTCTCACCTATTGGATCGTGTTCACACAGAATCAAAGTATCAGACTCCGCGATCCATAATTACTAATTAATGAATGTTTGAGTCTGAGGATTAGTTATACCTACTAATACCAATGAGATGAACAGTTGACACATTAGATAAATCACTCCATTCTGTTATCTCAAGTCGGGTCCCAATCCTAATGAACTCCTTCATCAGATCCATGTAACTGTCTAGATATCAGAATATCTAAAGCTTGTGAGATCAGCTTTCTGTCTTGATAGAAAACACTGTTACATGCAAGTCTCAACAACAATATGCCAATCCTATAACATATTACTTGACTTGGGTTTACTTTAAGTCTATCAGTCTATTATAAAGTATAGTCTCACTTCATGCTTGTATGAACACTTTATAACTACTTGAATAAACTTAGGATTACTTCCTCTGCGAAAGATTTGTGCCTTTATATATAGTTACATATTAATGCTATATATCTGATTAAACAAATGACCAAATAAACAATTTATTCATTAATATTAATATCCAAAACAATTGTATTTACGACACTAAATTCCAACATTCTCCCACTTGGACTAAAGCCAATTGTTTCTGAAACTAATACCAGAAGAACTAAGATGTTTATCGTGAGCTCTTTGTGGTAACGGCTTGGTCAACGGATCTGCAACGTTGTCCTCAGTGGGCACCTTTTCTATTCTCACACCTCCTCTGGCTATGATCTCCCTAATGAGAGGATATCGCTTGAGATAATGTTTGGATGCATTATGAGACCGTGGTTCCTTTGCTTGTGCAATGGCTCCATTGATATCACAGTACAGAGTAATGGGATTTACAATGTCAGGCACCACTCCTTGTTCTGTTATAAACTTCCTAATCCAAACAGCCTCCTTTGCCGCTTCTGCAGCTGCGATGCACTCTGATTCAGTCAACGAGAAAGCAACACTTCCTTGTTTGGAACTCTTCCAACTAACTGAACCTCCATTTAGGATAAACTGGTATCCTGATTGGGATTTGTAATCATTTTCATCAGTCAGATGACTAGTATCTGAATATCCTTCAATTTTCAATTCTCTTTGTCCATATACGAGGAACATGTCTTTAGTTCTTCTAAGATACTTAAGAATGTTCTTGACAGCAATCCAGTGATCAAATCCTGGATTCCCTTGATATCGGCTCGTCATACTTAATGCGAATGCCACATCAGGTCTAGTGCAAATCATAGCATACATGATCGAACCAACCGCGCTGGAGTAAGGAATTACAGCCATGCGATTCTTATCACTGTCCGTTTTAGGACACTGACCATTTGATAACTTGACACCATGGACCATTGGTAAGTTACCTCTTTTCGATTCATGCATGTCAAAACGTTTTAGCACTTTGTCAATATATGTAGATTGGGATAGTCCGAGCAGTCTCCTTGATCTATCGCGATAGATCTTGATCCCTAAGATGTAGGCTGCTTCTCCCAAGTCTTTCATGGAGAAATTACCCGATAACCAAACTTTTACTGTTTGCAACATTGCCACATCGTTTCCCATAAGTAGTATATCATCAACATATAGTACTAAGAAAACGACTGAGCTCCCACTTGTCTTCTTGTAAACACAAGCCTCTTCTGAGTTTTGTTCGAAACCAAATTGTTTTATGGTTTCATCAAAACGCTTGTTCCAGCTCCTAGATGCTTGCTTGAGTCCATAAATGGACCTTTGAAGTCTGCAAACCTTGGTTGCATCCTGCATCCTTCGATGTGAAACCTTCAGGTTGCATCATGTATACATCCTCAAGTAGGTTTCCATTTAGGAAAGCTGTTTTCACATCCATTTGCCAAATCTCATAATCAAAATGAGCGGCAATTGCAAGCAATATTCTGATGGATTTGAACATGGCTACTGGAGAGAAAGTCTCGTCATAGTCAATACCTTGTTTTTGATGATATCCTTTCGCTACTAACCTAGCTTTGTAGGTACTAACCTTTCCATCCATGTCAGTCTTCTTCTTGAAGATCCACCTGCACCCAATGGGTTTTATCCCTTCGGGTGGATCAACCAAAGTCCACACTTGGTTAGTATACATGGAGTCCATTTCATAATTCATGGCTTCAAGCCATGCTTTAGATTCTGGACTAGCAAGAGCTTCTTCGTAGGTTTCAGGTTCATCGTCTAACACGGGAACCAATTCATTATCTCCCACTAAAAAACCATATCTAACTGGGAGTTCATGAATTCTCTGAGACCTACGTGTAGGATATGACACTTGTGTTTCATCTAGTGAAACGGGTTCAGGTTCAACTTCTTCCGCATTTTCAACATGTGATTCCTCTTGAACTTCTTCAAGTTCAATCGCGCTTCCATTCTGTGTTTCTTCCAGAAACTCTTTCTCTAGAAACACTACATGTTTGGATACTATTACCTTTCGGTCATCTGAATGATAAAAGTAATATCCCATAGTTTCCTTTGGGTATCCAATGAAGAAACACTTGTCAGATTTGGGATCTAATTTATCTGACACAATACGTTTGACGTATGCTGAACATCCCCATATTCTTATGAAAGAGAAAATGGGTTTTCTACCAACGAACAATTCGAATGGTGTGGAACTGGCGGATTTGGTTGGAACTCGGTTTAAGGTAAATAGGGCAGTTTCTAAGGCATATCCCCAGAATGATTTTGGAAGAGCAGTGGTGCTCATCATGGATCGTACCATATCTAGTAAGGTGCGATTTCTCCTTTCTGATACACCATTGTGTTGTGGTGTATAAGGAGGTGTCCATTGTGAGCATATTCCACATTCATTTAGATAACTCATAAATTCTTCAGAAAGATATTCTCCCCCTCGATCAGATCGAAGTATTTTGATAGTCTTTCCTGTTTGATTCTCAACTTCATTCTTAAAGCATTTGAATTTCTCAAAAGCTTCTGACTTGTGTTTCATCAAATAGATATAACCATATCTAGTATGATCATCTATGAAACTAATAAAGTATCTGAATCCTCCTCTTGCTTGGACTGACATAGGACCACATACATCTGAATGTATTAATCCTAGAGTGTCTGATACACGCTGACCTTTATTGCTAAAGGGTGTCTTTGTCATTTTTCCTTTTAAACATGACTCACACGTTCCCATCGATTCACAATCAATTGAGTCTATAAGCCCATCTTGATGTAGCTTAAACATGCGTCTCTGGTTTATATGGCCTAAACGACAATGCCACAAGTAAGTTGAGTTATCTAATCTAAGTCTTTTGGCATCAATTGTGAAAGCAGAAACTTTATCATTGAAAACATAAATCCCATTCAATGATATTCCTGAAAAATAGAAAACTTTGTTTCTATAAAATTCACAACCATTGTTCTTAATTGAAACATGAAAGCCATTATCAATTAGACAGCTAATAGAAATGATGTTGCGAGACATGTCTGGAATATACAAACAGTTCCTTAATTCTATTACAAGCCCAGAGTGTTGGTCCCTTGTAAGGTTGCAAGTATAGTTCCAAGGGGGGGTTAGGAACTATTTAAACTTTTTTCGCAATTAGGGCAAACTTCTTTTTCTAAGGAAAAAGGTTTTAACAGCGGCGCTGAGTAAACAGCAAGATACTGGCTTAGTCAACAGGTGACTAGGTCAGTCTCTTAGCTTGAGTCAGGAGATAGCACTTGGAGTCTATTCCTGAGCTCAGACGTTTAACGCACACAACTCAATCTGACCTCTTTAGTTGGTCAGTTTTGATTATTTAAAGCAAGCAATATAAATAAGGAGTTAAGGTAAGAAATACTTCACTCAGCAGATTTATCCAGGTTCGGCTTCTTCTAAGCCTACGTCTTGTCCCCGGAACACCTTCCGAGATTTCAAATCCTCTACTGAGCTCTTTAAAGGTAGAGCCTCAAACCCTTTACAATATCAGCAATTGAGTATGACAAGAGTACCTTCCTCTATACTTCTACTCAACCCTAATCTCCCGCTGAGTACTTAAAACCGAGTACTCAGCCTCTCCTTTCTATCTCTAGAAATGATAAGTGTTTTGTCCTAATACAAAGATGTGCTAAGACACTTTAGACGATTTACAATCACTCTAGACTTTTACACAGATATGAGAAATGTAGTGTAAGAATTTGCTTTGCTTCTTGCTTGCAGAACTTGTGCAGAAATTTGGTCAGCGTAACTGCTTGATCAAGTTCTGTGTCTTGTGAAGCTTGTGATGGCACTATTTATAGAGACGTCTAGGTCGTCGGTCATTTCGAATTTCGAAATAACCGTTGGAGGGAAACGGCTATGTGTCATTGTCATCCTGACTTGTACAGAGCTCTCGGCCAATCACAATCGTGTATCTTCTGTCCTCGGTCAGCTCAGCAGATGGTCTCTCCTTTTATGGTAAAGTCAACTGGACAGCATACTGTGTCGTCTGAACTTTGCTAAAAGAGGAAACACTTTGTCTGGAAGTTTTCCTTTGCCAGCTGCTGTCTTGTACGCTTTGTCGAGACTACTCAGCAGCTTCATCTTGAAGTTGTTCCCGAAGGTCTTCTAGATCCTTCCGATTGCTGAGTTGCGTTTTGAACAAAAACGGCAACGTCTTGACATACGCGGGCTGAGTGTACTGAGTTGTTTGACTTGGGCCTTGGCTTCCGTAATGGGCTTGGGCCTTTCGATTCTTATGTCTTATAATATTTTAACTCATCATTGAACAAACACATTAGTAGAATTAAATCAAAGCATTTAAACTTAGTGTGTTTAGAATATGTATATATATTATACTTAAACAATTTTGTCAAATCAAAATTATGTGGAAAGGTGTTTCAACAAACTCCCCCATTTTGATGTTGGCAAAACTATTCAGCAAGGAACTCAGTATGAGCTCCCCCATGATAGTTGACCTAATATACTTTAGCAAACTCCCCCGTAAGGGTTGAGCTACTGACTTAGTTTTACTTAAAACATTTAAGGATTTAAATGAGTAAGTCTAAGGTCAGCTTTTAGGTATAGGTCAGCTATATCACATATTCTATTTACTCAGTGTTAAGCGGAAGTTTTAGACATATAGAGCGCGCTGAGTAATTTGTTGTTCAATGAGTTCTTATCAGAATGTTTCATAAGTACATAGGTTAATGTCAAACATGTTATCAGCATATCATTTAGTCAATAAATATTATACAAATGAAGATACATAATAACTCAGTACTTAATAGCATATATCATGACTCAGTATTGGAATAAGAAAAGCAAGTATGATATATATTGAAAGAAGTCAGCAAGTACATAGTAAAAGAAATAAACTAGACAAATAGATTACACTGATATGGCCTAAGTTATGCTAGCCTATCTATTTCTTCTTCTTGCCCTGTGACTGACTTCGCTCATACTGACGTCGCTCATGCTGAGCTCTAGCAGCTTGCGCTTTCTCCCCCGTTTTGTCAACTTCAGGGAGCTTGAACGCATCAGTTAAGACAGCACGAGAAAGTTCTTGGGAAAGCTCTTTTAGTTTGTCAGCACTTTCATTTACGCCATCAAAGATGGCAACTCCATCAGCTGATACTTCGACTGGTACGCGAAGATCAGCAGCACTGAGCATATTTACACTGAAAGCTTGAGCTTTTTCTTGCCAGATGAGAGCTTCAGAGAGGCCAGCAAAGACTTGGTGGAAAGTTTTCAAGAGAGCTGAGTCATAATGATGACGCTGGATATTATTATGACGAATGTGATTGAAGGATTGCTGTGCGAGAGATAGCAACTCATTCTGTTTCAACGCGTCAGTATCCATCTCTTGTTTGTTGAGGTTAAGTAGCCTGATGGCCTCACCGATTTGCTCGACTGAGCACTGACTATAGGACACCATTTGCTCATTTGTCTTAAGTTGCTCAGTATGAAGCTGAGCAAAAAGCATCTTGAGTTCTGAGGAAGTGGCATAGTCAGTGTTCACAGCAGACAACTTCTGAACTTGCTGATGGAGAGAGTTCAGATGTTGAATTGTTGACAGCTGTATCTCTGCCAACTTGGCAAGTGAATCCTGCTTAGCTTGCTGGGCTTGGAATGACAAGATGACATTCAGCAGATCCTTGAGTCCCTTGACTTCGTTGAGAAGTAGAGTGACCTGGGAGAGCTGAGTTGTCTCAGGAATTGAAGATCCAGTAGCAGGCGAAGCGGAATGTTGAAGATCGTGGATGAGTGCTTGCACTGAGTCAATGAGCTTTTTCCCAGACTCAGTGGCATCCCGATGTACATCAGTATGAGCAAAAGAAGGTGGAGTGAAAGGAGTACCCTGGTCAGTGACTGGATGAGTTGGCTCAATCTGCACTTGAGTTGAAGGAATTGTTGATTGATCAGCAGAGAGGTTGTTGATGGAAGACATAACCCGAACACTGTCTGTGCTGACAGCAGAAAGATGGGGATTTAGCACCATGCTTGAGGAGACAGCATGGATAGTGGTTGGTTCAACCTGACTTGTTGAAGTGGTATGGTCGGCATGTTCCTGTTGAGAAGAAACAGAGGCTTGTTTTTCCAACGGCGTTGTAGTAGAGGAAGTTGATGGCCGTTTGAAAAACTTTAGTTGAACAGTAGAAGGGTCCTTTGTTGTCTTAGAGAGGACAAGTTCAGGAATAGATGGTGATTGCACAGGAAGTTCACTGACCATCACTTCACTGGCCTTAACCAGCTTTCGCCTTCTACGTGGTGGAGTGGTATGATGAGCAGGTTCTTCTGAGTGAGTAGGAGTAGGTTCCTTTTCCTCAGTATGGGTCTGGTCAGCTTGATCAACTTGCTCAACTTGCTCAACTCCAGCAGCTAACTCAGTGTCAGTTTGCACATTTCCACCAGCTAACCCAGTGTTAGCATCCTCAGCTTCAATTTCGCTGGCAGTTTCTTCTGAATCCTCAACGTCATCCTGACCGCTGGTTTCTTCTTCTTCCTCTTCCTCCTCAGAACTATCTCCGTCAAGTTCTTCCTCAACTTGGGAGATGAAGTGGTCATCTAACTGGACCTCAGTTTCTGTAGCATCAGTACCTTGGCATTGAGTGAAATGAGAATCACCCGGTACAATAAAGTCGGTCGGTATAACGTCCAGAGGTTCCAGTGTTGAAGTCTTTTGCTTCTTCTGAGGTAGTTCAGCAGCTTCCTCAGTTCCAGGCTCATCTTGCCTGGTTCTCTTTTTTAAGCTGACTTTCCAGTTGACCTCTGCCTCTTTGCAGGAGACTCAACATTTGGTGACTCAGTAGATTTTCTCTTGCGAGAAGCTGGAGCCTTAGTTCTTCTCCCTTTCTTAGGCTCAGCAACAGTTTCCTCAGTTTGGCCAGCTTGGCCAGCAGCAGCAGCAGCTGCTGCTTTTCCTTTCTTCAAGGGCTGCCCAAATTTCAGTGCCCTCAGCGAGGCAGCTGTGATCTCAGTTCCTTTGAAGGATTCCTCGCCTTCGAGATCAATCTTGTGGTCAAGAAGAAATCGAGTTATGAGTGACCCAAGCCTCAGCGTACCCGTGCTGCGTAGGAACCCAGCAACTAAGAAGATCGGCATGTTGATGGGGGTGTACGTCAGCATGTGCCATATGAAGCACTGTTCAAAGTTTGTTGCTGATGTAGTGCAGTTGATCTTTGGGTAAATAAAATAGCTCAGCAGGTAGTGAGCCATCTTCTGGTGCTGACCCATTGAAGATGCCGAGACCTCTCCTGAGTAACCCTTAGGTTTGCAGAAGGAATGGACGTAATCAGTCTTGTCCTGATCTCCTGACTTCCTCAGCCTTGCTCCCTCAATTTTCAGCTGGAGGAGATTTCCTATGTAGAGGGGGTTGATGAAGATGGTTTTCCCTTTTACCTCAGTGCAGAGATAGTCGGTGGTATCACTGGCTACTTTGAGGTTGTGGTAGAATTCCCTCACTAAGTCAGGATAGGTTTCATCCCGAACTGAGAACAACCCAGTCCATTCGTTCTTGGAAATCCATTCGGCAAATGGTTGTTCATGTTGTACGAAATGCTCACAGACCCATCTGGAGGGCTCAACCTTCCATTCGTGGACATTTTCGAAGACCTTGGAATAGGTCCTGATCTTAACAGCTTTCCCTTGGCCAGAAGTTTGGCCAGTTTTACCCTTGCTCGGTGTAGAAGGGTTTTGTGAAGGTTCATCGGAGCTGGACTTTTGGTGGCCGGCACCGGAGATATTGTAGGAAATCTTAGTCATAGTTCGAAGATGGGAAAGGTTTTAGAAAGATTTAAGAGAGAGAGAGTATTCTTTGCCTTAGAATGATTAAGCGTAAAGAGTAAAAGATGGGGAAATACCCATAATTTATAGACGAAATGAACGGTGTGGATCTTAATCGAATCCATGTGTCAGTTTTGCCTTGGGATCATGTACCGACAACGATCCTGGCATTTATGACACATTACGGTGAATACGTCATCCTAGGCTATACACGTGCTTTGCATTTATGCTAACGGATTAATCACTCAGTATTTAGAATGTCAAGCGTTTGATATTCTGAGTGGTCAGTGCAGTATTTAAGGATGATTTTAAGTTCAAGTTCTAAACTAATTTACTCAGCGTGCAAGTTTACTCAGTATTGTATATTCAGTCAGTTTCGATGAGTTACTCAGCAAACAATAAATCATTCAGCATGTAATTCACTCAGCATTCATATTCATTTAGCACAGGAATTTACTGAAGAGGATTAAACATACCAATTGCTTCTCTCAGTATGCTGAACTGCTCACGGGCGAGTGGCTTCGTGAAGATATCCGCAAGCTGTTCGTCCGTTGGGACAAAGGTCAGCTTGATCTCACCCTTGAGTACATGGTCTCTAATGAAGTGATGTCTGATGCTGACATGCTTCATTCTGCTGTGTTGAATTGGGTTCTTGGAAAGATCAATTGCACTTTTGTTGTCACATTTGACTTCAATTGTCTTCGTTTGAACACCATAATCTTCAAGTTGTTGCTTGATCCATAGGACTTGAGCAACACAATGACCAGCAGCAATGTACTCAGCTTCAGTGGTGGACAAGGCTACTGACGCCTGCTTTTTGCTGAACCAGGATATAAGACAGCTTCCTAAGAAGTGGCATCCTCCAGAGGTGCTTTTTCATTCCAGCTTATCTCGTCCATAGTCAGCGTCAGTGTATCCGATGAGTGTAAAATCATGAGTATTTGGATACCACAAACCTGCGTTCACTGAGCTTTGCAAATATCTAAGGATTCTTTTTACAGCAATGTAATGAGATTCCTTAGGGTTAGATTGATATCTAGCACAGTAGCATACTGAAAACTGAATGTCCGGTCTACTGGTTGTTAAGTAAAGTAGAGAGCCTATCATACCTCGATATAACTTGCTGTCTACTGACTTACCATTCTCATCAGCGCAGAGGACAGTGTCAGTGCCCATAGGAGTGGATATTGGCTTGCAATTTTCCAAGTCATATTTCTTTAAGATCTCCTTGGCATATTTGGCTTGACTGATGAAGATGCCATTCTTTCCTTGTTTAATTTGAAGGCCGAGGAAGAAGTTGAGTTCTCGCATCATAGACATTTCAAACTCAGTCTGCATTTGTTTGCTAAACTCCTTGCACATTGATTCGTTAGTTGCACCAAATATTATATCATCAACATAAATTTGGGCCAGCAGGGTATCTTTACCCTTTTTCTTAATGAATAAGGTTGTATCAGCTTTACCCCTGACGTAATTTCTAGTCAGCAGGAAACTGGTCAGCCTCTCATACCAAGCATGTGGTGCTTGCTTGAGGCCGTACAGAGCCTTTTTGAGTTTGTAAACATGGTTTGGGAACTTAGGGTCCTCAAAACCTGGAGGTTGATTTACATAAACCTCCTCGTTTATAACTCCATTAAGAAATGCACTTTTGACATCCATTTGGAATAATTTAAAATTCATGTAAGATGCATATGCACATAATATTCTAATTGCCTCTAGCCTTGCCACTGGGGCAAAAGTCTCACCGTAGTCAATACCTTCTTGCTGACTGTAGCCCTGAGCTACAAGAATTGCTTTGTTCCTGACTACGTTTCCTTGTTCGTCCATCTTGTTCCTGAAGACCCATCTTGTTCCGATGGTCTTTTGACTCTTTGGATGAGGCACTAACTCCCATACATCATTTCTTCGAAATTGATCGAGCTCCTCTTGCATTGCGTTCATCCAGAATTCATCGTACTCAGCTTCAGCGAAATTCTTCGGTTCTTGTACTGAGACGAAAGCAACATTGCTGAGGTACTTCCTGAGTTGATTCCTCGTCATCAGGGTATTCCCAGCAGAATCAAGGATTGCACTTTCGGAGTGCCCTCTTGGAATCCTTATTTCTTTGGGTAGATTTATGTCTTGTGCTGTTCCTGTTTCAACAATCTCTGCAGAAGTAGATGGGTCAGTAAAAGTAATCTTAGGTTCACTCTTACTCTTGGTCAGCCTTTTCGTGAATGACTCAGTAGCTGGTTCTGAGTCAGCGATGGTTACTGAGTTTGGATCATCTTCGGTCAGTGGCTGGTATCTACCTGCAAGGTCAGTTTCATCGAACTCTACATGTATTGACTCTTCTAAAACTTGAGTTCGCTTATTAAAAACTCTGTAAGCTTTGCTGTTTGTTGAGTAGCCCAAAAAGATAGCCTCATCAGCTTTTGAATCAAACTTTGCTAAGCTATCTTTGGTATTTAAAATAAAACATCTACAGCCAAAGGCACGAAAGTATCCAATATTGGGCTTTCGTCCTTTCCAAAGTTCATAGGGGGTTTTCTTGAGTATAGGTCTAACTAGAGCCCTATTAAGAATGTAGCATGCTGTGTTAACAACCTCTCCCCAAAAATACTTTGGAAGCCTATGCTCATCCAGCATTGTCCTGGCTATTTCAACCAGAGTTCTATTCTTCCTTTCTACAACCCCATTTTGCTGAGGTGTTCTAGGAGCAGAAAAATTGTGGTCAATGCCGCTGGCTTCACAGAATTCAACAAACTTTTGGTTTTTGTACTCTCCACCGTTATCACTACGGATATGAGCTAATTTTAGGTCGTTTTCATTTTCAATTTTTCTAACCAAATTTGAAAAGGTCTCAAAAGTCTCATCCTTGCTGGTCAGCAAGATAACCCACGTATACCGAGAGAAGTCATCTACAATGACCAAGGAAAATCTTCTTCCACCCAGACTCAGCGGCTGGACTGGACCAAAGAGATCCAAGTGTAGCAACTCTAACTGACGTTTAGTTGAGACAATATTTTTGCTATGAAAAGATTGCTTGGTTTGTTTTCCAGCTTGGCAAGCGTGGCATAATTGATCTTTTTGAAATTTAAGTTCGGGCAGTCCCTCAACCAATTGCTTTCTTGCTAGTTTGGCCAGAAGGTCCATGCTTACATGACCAAGTCTCCTGTGCCATAGCCAGGAATTTTCTTCCTTTGTTACTAAGCACACAGTTTTTGAAAACTTTTTCTCTAAGTCTAGCATAAAGACATTATCTATCCGATGGGCAGTTAAAATTAACTCATTTGTTTTACCCTCATATATTTTACATCCAATAGCATCAAATATAACTTTTCTCCCACTGTCACATAGCTGAGCTACGCTGAGTAAGTTATATTTGAGTCCGCTGACTAGGGAGACAGATTCAATAGTAGGATTACCTCCGATGGTTCCTGACCCTACTATCTTACCCTTCTTGTTGTCTCCAAAACTTACGCTCCCTCCTCGTTTATGCTCAAACGTGATGAACTGAGTTTCATCACCTGTCATATGCCTTGAGCATGCGCTGTCAATATACCACATCTTTGACTTCTCGGCACATCTCAGGCTTACCTGCATTGTAACTAGTTACTTTTAGGTACCCAATTCTTTTTGGGTCCTGACTTGTTAGGTGCAACAGGTATAGCATCATATTTTATTTTATGGCGGCATACATGGATAGTATGGCCATTCTTTCCACAGAAGTTACAACTGACCTTCTGTTTAGGATTTTTTACTGACTTGTCAGCACCCCAGTGATGAGCGTGCCAGCACACCTTAGTGGTGTGTCCTAACTTCCCATAAAAGTCACACTGGACTTTTCGCTGGGGATTCCATCTCTGCCGAGTACCTTGGTACTGAGTTCTCAGAGGAATGTTATTTTTATTTGGAACCTTTAGTTGGTTCTGGATGGTTGTGATGTCCTTCCTCAGTTTCTTTGAAACTGTCTGGACTTCAGAGACATACTCATGCATGATCTTCATGTTATCATGCAGAGTCGAATTGTCCTGAAGAAGGTATCTGAGGTCACTCAGTTTGGCCTCTTCCACTTCGTCACAGCGCCTGCTGAGTGCTCTAACTTTCTTATTACACTTCTTGACAAGTGTATAGAGATCACTCAGGGCATTAACCATATCGTTTCTGAGCTGGAGAAGAGAAATTACCTCATTTGATTGTTCCTCATCATCTGATGCGATGGATGGGTCAGCATGCTCAGAGACGCATGGCTCAGCAAGTTCGTCAGCCATGAAGCATATCTTCGATGACTCGGTGGCCTCAGTTTCTGTGGATGAAGACTCATCGATGTCGCTCCAAGTAGGCACCATTGCTCTCTTCCCACTTTTCTTGTCTTTCCTCAGCGTGGGGCAGTTTGACTTAATATGGCCAGTTTGATGGCACTCAAAGCATGTAATGGGCTTTGAGCTGTCCTTTCTGTATTTGTTGTCACTTGAGTCAGCCTTATACTTATCAAACTTTCTGTAAGGCTTTTTAGAGTATTTGTCACTCTTCTTGAATAGCCTTTTCATCTTCCTTGTGAACATAGCCATCTCCTCATCATCAGTTGAACTCCCGTCAGTGGAGTCAGCTTTCATAACAAGTGACTTATGCTTCTTGTCTTCAGATTTTTCCTTCACCTCAAAGTTTTTCATGGATATCTCATGGGTCAGCAATGAACCGATGAGTTTGTCATATTTGTAGGTGGTTAAATCCTGAGCTTCCTCAACTGCTGTCTTCTTTGCTTGCCAGTCCTTCAGAAGACTCCTGAGTATCTTTTTGACTTGTTCTTCCTCAGTGAAGATTTTCCCAAGTCTCTTGAGCTCATTTATGATGTTGGTGAACCTTGCGTTCATGTCTGAAATGCCCTCATCATTGTTCATCTCGAACAGCTCGTACAGTCTCATCTGCTGATTCACCTTGGATTCTTTCACTTTATTTGTTCCCTCGTAGGTGACTTCCAGCTTTCTCCAGATCTCTTGTGCCGACTCACAATCTGAGATTTTATTATATTCTGCAGCATCGAGCGCACAATGAAGCATATTGATAGCCGAAGCATGGTTTTGGAGCTTCTTAAGATCATCCTCTGTCCATTTGGCCTCAGCTTTTACAACTGTTTGGCCAGCCACAACCTCGACAGGTACAAACGGGCCTTGGACTATAGATAGCCAGGCACTCATGTTTGTAGCCTGAATGAAGTTCTTCATCCTATTCTTCCAGAAGGTATAGTTTGACCCGAAGAATAGGGGAGGCCTAGTAATGGACAGCCCCTCAGGCAGTATTTGAGTTGTTTGGTTTCCAGGGAGAAACCGAGTGCTGTTTTCGCACATGGTAGGGATCAGCTCAAGGTTGTTAGACCTTTTAAAGTGAGCTTTTACGCTCTGATACCACTTGTTGGTCCCTTATAAGGTTGCAAGTATAGTTCTAAGGGGGGGTTAGGAACTATTTAAACTTTTTCCGTAATTAGGGCAAACTTCTTTTTCTAAGGAAAAAGGTTTTAACAGCGGCGCTGAGTAAACAGCAAGATACTGGCTTAGTCAATAGGTGACTAGGTCAGTTTCTTAGATTGAGTCAGGAGATAGCACTTGGAGTCTATTCCTGAGCTCAGACGTTTAACGCGCACAACTCAATTTGACTTCTTTAGTTGGTCAGTTTTGATTATTTAAAGCAAGCAATATAAATAAGGAGTTAAGGTAAGAAATACTTCACTCAGCAGATTTATCCAGGTTCGGCTTCTTCTAAGCCTATGTCATGTCCCCGGAACACGTTCCGAGATTTCAAATCCTCTACTGAGCTCTTTAAAGGTAGAGCCTCAAACCCTTTACAATATCAGCAATTGAGTATGACAAGAGTACCTTCCTCTATACTTCTACTCAACCCTAATCTCTCGCTGAGTACTTAAAACCGAGTACTCAGCCTCTCCTTTCTATCTCTAGAAATGATAAGTGTTTTGTCATAATACAAAGATGTGCTAAGACACTTTAGACGATTTACAATCACTCTAGACTTTTACACAGATATGAGAAATGTAGTGTAAGAATTTGCTTTGCTTCTTGCTTGCAGAACTTGTGCAGAAATTTGGTCAGCGTAACTGCTTGATCAAGTTCTGTGTCTTGTGAAGCTTGTGATGGCACTATTTATAGAGACGTCTGGGTCGTCGGTCATTTCGAATTTCGAAATAACCGTTGGAGGGAAACGGCTATATGTCGTTGTCATCCTGACTTGTACAGAGCTCTCGGCCAATCACAATCGTGTATCTTCTGTCCTCGGTCAGCTCAGCAGATGGTCTCTCCTTTTATGGTAAAGTCAACTGGACAGCATACTGTGTCGTCTGAACTTTGCTAAAAGAGGAAACACTTTGTCTGGAAGTTTTCCTTTGCCAGCTGCTGTCTTGTACGCTTTGTCGAGACTACTCAGCAGCTTCATCTTGAAGTTGTTCCCGAAGGTCTTCTAGATCCTTCCGATTGCTGAGTTGCGTTTTGAACAAAAACGGCAACGTCTTGACATACGTGGGCCGAGTGTACTGAGTTGTTTGACTTGGGCCTTGGTTTCCGTAATGGGCTTGGGCCTTTCGATTCTTATGTCTTATAATATTTTAACTCATCATTGAACAAACACATTAGTAGAATTAAATCAAAGCATTTAAACATAGTGTGTTTAGAATATGTATATATATTATACTTAAACAATTTTGTCAAATCAAAATTATGTGGAAAGGTGTTTCAACACAGAGGGCAAACTCAAAACATAATCCCCAATTGCGAGGGCGACAACTCTTGCTCCATTTCCTACTTGCAAGTTTATGTCTCCTTTTAATTCTCTAGTCTGCTTTAGCTCCTGCATATTCATACAAATATGAGATCCACACCCGGTATCTAATACCCAAGATTCAGACTGTGAAATTGAGTTAATTTCAATATAGAACATACTAGAAGTTGAAGCACCATCCTTTCCCTTCTTGAGAGAAGCTAGGTACTCCTTACAATTTCTCCTCCAATGCCCATCTTTACCACAAAAGTGGAATTCCCCTTTGGGCTTATTGACTTGCTTTTCTTTGGTTTGGGCCGGCTTGCCTCCCTTGTTCTTCTTGGGATATTCTGGATTAGGAAAATTCCCCTTCCTCTTCTTTGATCCCTCAATCACAAGAGCGGGTACCACTTTATCTTTCTTCACATTTGTCTCAACTGTCTTGAGCATATTGGTGAGCTCTTCAAGAGAGGTCTTTAAGTCATTCATTTGGTAGTTCATGGTGAACTGCGAATAACTTTCTGGGAGGGATGTAAGAAGTAAGTCGACACTTAGCTCACGATCCATCGAGAAGCCAATACTAGAAAGTTTGGTGATATAGCCAATCATCTTAACACAATGTGTCATAACAGATGTGCCCTCTTGCATCTTGCAGCGAAACAGCAGTTTTGATATCTCAAAACATTCACAGCAAGTCTGTTTCCCGAACAGCTCTTTTAAGTGCATGACAATAGAATAGGCATCCATTTCCTCATATTGCCTTTGCAGATCTGGTGTCATCAATGCAAGTATGATGCACCCAGTGTGTTCATCATCGGATTTATGCTTCTGATAGGCATCAATCTCTTCAATGGGTGCATCATCAGCCAGAAGAGCGGGTATCGATGTATCGAGTACATACCCTATCTTTTCGAACTTCAAAACAATTTTGAGGTTACGAAACCAGTCGGCGAAGTTTGAACCATTCAACTTGTTATCGGTAAGGATATTTCTTAGATCGGTTTTCGACATGATTGGTTTTAGAGTACGAAAATTAATAACCTGAGAGTGAGAAAAGGTGACGGATGTTATTCATTTGTTTAATTCACTTACAATTTAAATACGTTGGACTTTTATGTTTTTTTAAATTGCTCCCACTATTTTACCAAATTAATAACCCTCTATATTAATTCGAAGGATATTCACAATTCCTTTAGTGAGCTAGAATCCTAACTCCTAAAATTTCACCTTGAGTTTACTCAACAAGCTAGTTTCATTCATTAGGTAGATTCATGTAATCAATCACATCAAAACATGTGATTTCTAGGTTGTTGGGTTACTAACCACATTAGTAACTGATATGTGTCGTTTATCAATCCCAACCATATTGCCCATTAGGTTAGAACAACATGAGTTTACTCATCCAATTATTCTATCCTAATTTAAGCATTACCCCATATTCGTGAAAAATAATTTTTTTTTTCGATAATTCAGGTGTTACCATAAGACCCTGAGCTTGAGTTTACTCAACAACCCAAAGGCCCCCAGTACTGCCGACTGAATTATAATATTAGGGAGGGACAACCGATTTTAATAACTTGCTTATTTACTTAACTTTTTATTAGTGAGGGACTTATTTAAGTCTCATAATCTAATCTAGTCTTGATTTGCTTTAGCATACATCAGACATTCATACATTCAACATTGACAATTATGGACATATCTCTAAGTTTATTCCGTTGAGCCAGAAACGGAATAAAGGGTCACCCTAGGGAAATACTAACTATTACATATTTCTCTTTGGGTCCTCCGTCTTCTCCTTGGCGCCTTGAATTACAACAATATTCAATTTCAAGGAAAACTTCAATTTACTTGAAGGGATTTGGATGAGAAGAGAAATACAATAGAGAGTAAGAGAAGGCAGGACACGCAGGTCCTATTTAAATACCAAAATACTAAATAACTATTAAAGAGGGTCTAATATGTCCATAATGCCAAACATGCATAGACTCAATTAAAATAAAATTTAATTGGTTGATTACACAAACTATTTATGTAATATTTAAGTTAATCAAATTAACAACTTAAATTAATTTTTCATCCAATTTCAATTATGCATATCCTAATTAATTCGAATAATTCATTTAATGCTTTGAATTACTTATATCAAATATTTAGGTAAAACAAACTTTTAAATAAATTGATTTTGATAATCAAAACAAATTATTATATTCTGAAACAAATATATATATATATATATATATATATTTATTTATTTATTTATTTAAAACGGGTTATTTTAAAACAATTTTAAAACCCGGTACCAACAATCGGGCTGGGCCGATTTAATCGGCCCGACCCTTTGGCATAGCTGCTATCATAGGGCAGTAGCTAGCGGACAGACGCTGCTGCCGTAAAGGCAGCGGCGTCCGCCGCTACTGGTTGCTGCCGCAAGGCAGCAACCAGCCGCAAATAGCGGTTGGGGTTGCCGCCTCGCGGCAGCGAACCCGAACTGCTATCAATATATATATATATATATATATATATATTAAATATAAATATATATAATTGTTCTAAAACAGTTTCAAAACAATTTTCAGAATATTAAAACAGTTTTATCTTTTAGATTTAATAAAACAAAACGTTTTAATTATCTAACTATAAAACTTTTAGATTTTGTTTAAAACCGATTATCAACCGAAATAATCAGGAACTATGCATAATCAGTTTTAATTAACAAGTAATCAAAACTTATTTATCGTTAGGTTAATTGAACTAATCGATTAATTAATTTAACCTAACAATAAATCTATTCAATCTGATTGAAAAACTCTTTTATTTACATATATGAAATAACAGATTAACATAGGCTCTGATACCAATGTAGGAAAATAGACAAGCCTAGGCATAGCGGAATAGTAAAATTTTATCTATTTTATCTATTTCCCTTTTCCAATATCTGTTAATTGTTATTTCATATAAAGAGGGATGGATAGTAATACCTTTAGTGATGAACTATCTACCGTTGCAAACGAAGTGCCCACAACTTGTTATTATCAACTCGTGAACCACGAACGTTTGATTCAACACAAAACCAAAAGATAATTAGTGATCAACCTTCAATGAATAGCAATCACAATGATTGCCTCTAACAGAAATCGATACGAGATCAAAGAGGGAGTAAGAAATAAAGTAAATTAGCCGAGACGAAAGACGGAACCATTCCTCCTCTCCCTTTTTGTGTTGGTCGAATTTTAGGGGTTAGAGAGTCTATTTATAGACTTTTCTTAACCCTAATCCCAGTTGTGTTAGGTAATTAAATAATTGGAATCTTATTCGGAATAGGATTCCTAATTAGATAATTAAATAAACACTTTACTATTATCTAAATAATAACTAATTATATCTAGATAATTATTATTAATCAAATTAATAATTAATTAATGTTAGGGATAATTAATTAGAGTTTCAATCACATAAAAACTTCTAATTAATATTGTCAGATAATCTTTTAATTTAATTGATAACCATAATCAAATTATAATTATTAATCAAATTAAGTTATCCCTAAATTAATACAAATTTCGGCCCATATGTGTATGTCCCACTAATTACATTTTCGTCCTCCGATTCCAAGTCCCATATGCGACCCATTAGGTTCTTTATTGCCACTAGCCGTATATATCATTTGAAATTATTCATTACGATTAATTTCAACATATATATAACGAAATACCGTCGAGAGCTGTTACTAGCAGAACCTATGATATTCCCCCAGAGCAATTAAGAAGTCAGGTTCATAACTGACATTAACCTTTATGTATTAGGTACAGTATAATACGATCCTTCATCAACTATATCCTGTCGGTCAATTCCTTATAACCATGGAATGTGTCAAGGTTACATATAACGAAGAGTCCGGTTTTACTTGTACAGGTTGAATTCACTCTGAAAGATAAGTTAAGTGAAATGTTTATTTCTACTCTTAACTGTATCACCTTGCAATGATTTCAGTCAATTCACCACAAGCGGCCCTTTGGATATATCTCCCATTTATCGGGAGTGACGAATGCTCAATCTGACATTAACCATTCTGTAATTACTTCGCGTGATACCCAACCCTGCTCTCACACACCCTAGGCTCTCACCTATTGGATCGTGCTCGCACAGAATCAAAGTATCAGACTCCGCGATCCATAATTACTAATTAATGAATGTTTGAGTCTGAGGATTAGTTATACCTACTAATATCAATGAGATGAACAGTTGACACATTAGATAAATCACTCCATTCTGTTATCTCAAGTCGGGTCCCAATCCTAATGAACCCCTTCATCAGATCCATGTAACTGTCTAGATATCAGAATATCCAAAGCTTGTGAGATCAGCTTTCTGTCTCGACAGAAAACACTGTTACATGCAAGTCTCAACAACAATATGCCAATCCTATAACATATTACTTGACTTGGGTTTACTTTAAGTCTATCAGTCTATTATAAAGTATAGTCTCACTTCATGCTTGTATGAACACTTTATAACTACTTGAATAAACTTAGGATTACTTCCTTTGTGAAAGATTTGTGCTTTTATATATAGTTACATATTAATGCTATATATCTGATTAAACAAATGACCAAATAAACAATTTATTCATTAATATTAATATCCAAAACAATTGTATTTAGGACACTAAATTCCAACAGCTAGGTTGTCGCCCCGAAGCGGTGCGCCACCCCAGGACCCGTGGGTGGTGTCAAATATGCAAGGGTTGCGGGTAAATAAGCTAGTCCACGGTAATGGTAGGGGTAGCGATAAGGGTAGTAGGTTACGCTTTGGGATATGGAACATAGGTTCTTTGACAGGAAGATTAGTTAAAATTGTAGATGTTATGAAGAGGATGAGAATAAATATAATGTGCCTACAAGAAACCAAGTGGGTTGGAGCCAAGGCTAGAGAGATAGCTCCTTGGGGTTATAAGCTTTGGTACTCAGGAAAGGATAAGGGTAGAAATGGAGTAGGTATGCTTATTGATCAGGAGTATATTGATGATGTAGTAGCGGTGTCTAGGAAGAGTGATAGAATTATGAGTGTTAAGCTAGTGATAGGGGATGAGGTTGTGAATGTCATCAGTGCATATACGCCACAAATAGGATTAGATGTCTCTATAAGACAAGCTTTTTGGGAGGACTTAGAGGAAGTAGTGCAACAGGTTCCTAGGGATGAAAAGATGGTACTAGGGGGTGATCTCAATGGACACGTGGGTTCTAGGCGAGATGGGTTTGAGAGTGTTCATGGAGGGTATGGTTTTGGAGATAAGAATGAAGCAGGAAATGATATTTTGGAATTCGCATCAGCCTATGACTTGAGTATCATGAACACATGGTTTATGAAGAGAACATCCCACTTAGTGACTTATCGGAGTGGCGGTAATGCGAGCTAAATCGACTTCTTCTTAGTAAGGGGTTCTTGGAGAAAGAGTTATATTGATTGTAAGGTGATCTCTGGTGAGAGTACGACAACCCAACATAGAGTAGTGGTGCTTGATTTTCGAAGTAGGAAATGTATAAGAAAACGAACACCACAAGTGGAGACTAAGATTAAGTGGTGGAAATTGCAAGGGGAGAATCAACAAAATTTTGTGGATGAGATGACCAAAAAAGATATTTGGACTTGTAATATGGATTTAGATATAGATTCGATATGGACTAAGATGGAGCATAGTATAAGGGAAGTAGCGAAGGAAGTTCTAGGGGAATCTAAAGGTAGCATGCCACCGGGTAAGGACACATCTTGGTGGACAGAAGAAATACGACAAGCAGTAAAGAGTAAGCGAGAATCCTATAAAATATTGGGGAAATGTAGGACTGACGAGAACTACGAAAAATACAAAGAGGCTAAAAGGGAAGTAAAGAAGGTCATACGAGATGCTAGAGCAAAGGTGAATCGGGATCTGTACACAAGATTGGATACGAAAGGAGGGGAAAGAGACATATATAGAATTGCTCGGATGAGAGATAGGAAGACGCGAGATCTAGGAAAAGTTAAATGTGTGAAGGATGTGGACCAGAAAGTCCTAGCTGGAGATAAGGATATCAAGGAATGATGGAGGTCCTATTTTGATGACTTATTTAATGGAGATCGCAGACAAGATGTAACATCCCTAAAACCCTAACATATACATCTTCCCACATTCATATATGTTTTCATGATTGAATACATACATTTTAGATTCATCGCGTTGTCATTAGAAGTTTCATATGCATAATGCGATTACCGTGCGATTAGTAGACGATTAGTGTATCGTTAAGATGTAACGATTGGTTAATTGAGTTAGGACTTAAATGAATGAATGAATGAATGAATTCATATGTCCTAAATTGATTAAGTTACACTTTAGGAGGGCTGAATTTGAGGTTTGTGAGCAAGCACGAGGTGTCACCCCAATATTAAGACAAAATACACCTCTTCATTTGCCAAATGATGTGCACAACTCATTCTTTATCTATTACAGCCACAATTTCGACCAAAGCTTCAGCAAAACCTTCCTTGTTCATACCCTAAACCTCTCCAAAGAAAACTCTTCCAATTTCTTCCATTTTCGAGTCAAACAAGTCAAGTTAGGAAGCATACTAGGTGATAGACACGAGTTGAAGGTTAGTATGTTGTTTTAGCTTGTTTTCTATGAGTTTGAGATTCTGAAATACCTAGGTATGATCATAGGATTTGTTGTGGATGAGTTGTGATGGAGTTTGTTGAGTTTTGGTGTTGTTTAAAGTGGTTATAGGCTGTCCAAATGAAAGATATGTATCAAGTGCCCTAAACAGAAATCTAGGGTACTGCTGTCAGTCATTTTGGAGCATGTTTTTCATATTGATATTCTTCGAATTTGAAGATACATAAAGAATAACATATGTTTCTATATCTGTTATGAAACCCTCTGTAAAATATGGTACTTTAAGTCCATATATATATGAATAAAACCTAGATGGAACATGACTGCCTCGAAATTGAATGTCATGTGAGGCAGCCATGTTGATGTAGCATTTTGAGGACCTTAGATTCATAATTTGAGAAAGGTTATTCATACAAAAGTGTTCCTAACTACTTGAAGTATATGTCTGTAAAAGTGTTTGGCAATCCATTGTGTTTAGTGTGAGATAGGTTGAGTGCATTATGGTAGATGCAAATCTGGATATTCTGTTTCTTGGCTGGAAACAGGACAGAATCATTTTGCATTCCATATATTGTGTAGAAGTGATATTAAAGTGAATTTTGGATATGGTATACCCATATATGTCTAGTTTCAGTAGGTTCAAGAATCAGGGCATTTGGATTCATATAGAGAACGTTATGGCAGAATGTGTGCAAGTAGGTCATGTGATGATCTAAGACAAAAGGATTAGATTGCATGAACTTTGTGGAGTTAGTGTCTTGTAAATCATATAGCATTCATTAGTTTATATTTTTATTAAGTTTATGTTAAGGCTAATTGTATAAATGTTATGTGACATTAGGAGGGCAAGGTGCAACTGAACGCACACCCGATCGTGTTGAATAGATCGAACCAAGTGCGACGGTAAGCATATTGCTTATATATGTGTATGACTGTATTGTGCCTTGTGACTTGCTGAGTGTGAGATGTGGTTGAATCTGATTTTAATGATGTGGATAATGTTTGAGTGTTTGTGATACATCATGATTGATAAGAAAGTGATATGATTGAGTATGTTGCAGTGTTATGAGTGAATACGGCATGTTGAGCCTTGTGCACATACTGGAACTGAAGAATGGTTGGATTATAAATGAATATGAGCTTGCTTAGATGGATATGTGAAATGGTCCAAGTTGAGAGTGCTATCCGAATATTGTGAGCCGGAAGCACATGTGTTGAGATATATGAGTAGGTGAGTTGAGTTTAACTCCTCCGTAGCACAGATGATTGTATTCCGAATTTAGTGAGCCGGAATACAGATTGGGCCCAAGAACCATTTTATATATATTGTTTAAGTACATCAAGGCCTTTCTAAAATAAGTATTACTATAATAAGTGAAACAGGTGAATAAATTCTAACTTGGTATTGATGATATATTTTGATTTTTACTCTTTACATTACTTTTGTATGCATATATGCGTAATATGATTATTGAGTAGGCAGCTCACCCCTTGCCAACAGATTTTACAGGTTAGGAGGAGTTCTTCTTGCTTAAGATCGCACCAGCAGTGTTAGTCCATTCTCATCTAGACATTTTGGAGTCTTGTGATGTACTTTTGTTTTGTAAATCCTCTATATAGGATAATGACTTAAACGTGTATTGTAAATGCTTTCTCTTATGTATAATATGTCAAGTTTATATGAGATTGAAGTTTATATGATTGAGAATTGAAAGCATGTCTATAACTGATATTGTGTGAGATATCATGTGATCCAAGTGAGGGGGTTACATTTAGTGGTATCAGAGCGGGTCTACTTTCCTAGGGATTAGGTTGTGTATGACTTGTTTTGGATTCCTAGGTTAAGACCACATAATCATATTTTCTTATTCTAAAGCATGTTGACATGGTCATGTTTCATGTAGGGTTATGGAGTCTGATGGTGAGAATGGACAATCCGGTAATGTGTCTAGTCATGGTTCAGTTGGTCATGTTCATGAGTCTGGGGGCTCAGAACATATAGGAGCTTCAGAACATGCAGGTTATCCTCAGGGTTACAACCAGTTTGAACAGATGATGGGAATCTATTTGGCTCAAGGTCAGCCTCAGCCACGTGTTCAAGCTCGTCGAGATGCGACAGTCTTTGATAAAAATTTTGAAAGGCTTAAAAAGATGGGCGCAACAGAGTTTGAGGGTAGTACAGAATGTCGACTAGATTCAATGGTCAAATATGTTTCTAATCTTTTCACTGATGAAGCTTTAGAATGGTGGAGATCTATAAAAAGGACAAGAATTAGAACTGAAATAACATGGGATATTTTCAAGAAGTTGTTCACTAATAAGTACATGCCAATGATATACAAAGATAGGAAACAAACAGAGTTTTTGACCCTTATGCAGGAGGATATGTCTGTGGCTGAATACGAGCTTAAGTGTAACACTTTAGCCAAATATGCACCTGCAAATGTGGCTACAGAAGAAGCAAAATGTCGTAGGTTTGAACATGGTCTACACCCAGATGTTAGAATTGGGATTCATGCACATGAAACGAGCTTTAGATTGTTAGTAGAATCTGCACTCAGAGCTGAGGAAATTGTGAAAGATAGAGAACAACTTTTTGTAACCAAAAGGGCTAGATTTGATACAGAGGGCCAGTCTAGCAGGCCAACAAAGAGAGGTGGATTCTCAGTTTCTTCTAGAGGCTATTCTCAACAATTTAGAGGTGGTAGTAGTAGTATCCATCGTGGTGGGACTAGATCACGGGGCGGATTTGGAGATGTTTTGAGTAGTGCTCCAGAGGTTATATCCGGTACAATTTCTATCCTTGATACCTTAGCTTTTGTTTTGATTGACCCTGGATCCACTCATTCATACATAACACCTGAGTTTATATTGAAAATAAATGGGAAGGTAGAACCATTAGGATATGATGTGGGAGTTATCCTACCAGTTGGGAATAATGTTATTGTAAATTAGGTTCTGAGAGATTGTCCTATAAAAGTGAGGGGAAGTGAGTTCCCTATAGATTTAGTAGTTATGGGGTTTAGAGAATTCGATATTATTTTGGGGATGGATTGGCTATGTAAATATGAAGCTAAAGTTGATTGTTGTTCAAAGGAAGTTGTGTTACATTTTACTTCAGAGTCAACTGTGTTATTTGTTGGGGAGAGAAAGGTTGTGCCGTCTTGTTTAATATCTGCAATTCAAGCAATCAGATGGATTAGAAATGGGTGTGAGGCATATTTAGCTCATGTTGTGGACACTAGGGAGGATGGAGGCAAATTGGAGAATATTCCAGTGGTGAGAGATTTTGCAGATGTATTCGTAGATGAACTACCAGGATTACCACCTCATAGGGAGATTGATTTTCTTATTGAGACCATGCCAGGAGTATCTCCTATATCAATTGCTCCATATAGAATGGCTCCAATGGAATTACAAGAATTGAAGAAACAAATAGAAGAACTACTTGAGAAGGGGTTTATACGACCTAGTACTTCACCGTGGGGAGCACCTGTATTATTTGTGAAGAAGAAAGATGGAAGTATGCGATTGTGTATTGATTACAGACAACTGAACAGAATGACAGTGAAAAACAAGTATCCATTGCCTCGGATTGATGATTTGCTAGATCAGCTTAGAGGAGCTCGTCATTTTTCAAAGATAGATCTACGATCGGGCTATTGGCAGTTGAGAGTTGCAGAAGCTGACATACCTAAAACTGCTTTTCGTACAAGGTATGGTCATTTTAAGTTTCTTGTGATGCCTTTTGGCTTGACTAATGCTCCTATAGCTTTCATGGCATTAATGAACAAGACTTTTCAGCCATATCTAGATAAGTTTGTTGTGGTGTTCATTGATGATATCCTAGTGTACTCAAGGACTGTGGGTGAGCATGAACAACATTTGAGAATTGTTTTGAAAATTTTACGAGATAATCAGATGTATGCAAAGCTGAGCAAATGTGAATTTTGGATGGATGAAGTTGTATTCCTTGGTCATGTGGTGTCAGGTGAAGGGGTTCAACCCGACCCTTCCAAAATTAAAGCTATTGATGAATGGGAACCGCCAAAGAACGTTACAGAGCTTAGGAGTTTTCTTGGGTTAGCTGGTTACTACAGGAGATTTGTAGAGGGGTTTTCTCTGATTGCAGGTCCATTAACTAAATTGCTAAGAAAAGGAGTTGTATTCCAATGGAATGATAAATGTCACCAAAGCTTTGAGGAACTAAAGAAGAGATTGACTTCTGCACCAGTGTTAGTGTTACCTTCTGAAGGTGGTGGCTTTGTTGTTTATACAGATGCCTCGGGCCAAGGTTTGGGATGTGTTCTAATGCAAAATGGGAAAGTCATTGCATATGCTTCTAGGCAACTGAGACCTCATGAGATGAATTACCCCACACACGACTTAGAGTTGGCAGCAGTCATCCATGCATTGAAGGTATGGAGACATTACCTATATGGGGAGACATTTCAGATTCTCACTGATCACAAGAGTTTGAAGTACATCTTTACACAAAAGGAGTTGAACCTAAGACAAAGGAGATGGATTGAGCTATTAAAAGATTATGATTGTACAATAGATTACCATCCAGGAAAAGCTAATGTGGTTGCAGATGCTTTGAGTAGAAAGAGTGTTGATATTGTGGCTAGTATGAAGAGTTATAGTTTAAATTCACTAGTGGAGATGCGAGCCATGGATGTGCAGTTAGAAGTAAATGAAGTAACAGGTTTGATGGCTACACTACGGGTAAAACCAGATTTGAAAGAAAGGATCCAAGAAGCACAATGGCATGATCTTTATTTACAGAAAATGCGAGATCGTGTACAACAAGGTAAGAGACTTGATATTTCTGTGGAAGATGATGGGACTATGATGATAGGTAGTCGATTATGTGTTCCAGATGTAGCAGATTTAAGATCAGAAATTCTACATGAAGCACATAATTCTCCTTATGCTATGCACCCAAGAATGACAAAGATGTACAGAAATTTGAGACCTTTTTACTGGTGGCCTACCATGAAGAACGATGTATCTACTTTTGTTTCCAAATGTTTGACATGTCAACAGGTTAAAGCTGAACATCAAGCTCCCGTGGGAAAACTAAAACCTTTAACCATACCAGAGTGGAAATGGGAGAGGATCACTATGGATTTTGTGATGGGATTACCAAGAACAAGGCGTAGACACGATAGTATATGGGTGATAGTGGATAGACTTACGAAATCTGCTCACTTTCTACCGGTTCAACAGACAGACTCGATGGATAAATTGGCTAGACTTTATGTGGAACAAATAGTGAGGTTGCATGGAGTACCTATATCTATTGTTTCAGATCGTGATCCTAGATTCACATCTAGATTTTGGGGCAGTTTACAGCACTCCTTGGGAACAAAATTGCATTTCAGTACAGCTTTTCATCCACAGACAGATGGACAGTCAGAAAGAACTATTCAGACCTTAGAGGATATGATGAGAGCTTGTGTTCTTAATTTCCAAGGTGAGTGGGATATACATTTACCTCTTATGGAGTTTGCTTATAATAATGGTTATCATTCAAGTATAGGCATGGCACCTTATGAGGCATTATATGGAAGACCGTGTAGAAGCCCTATATGTTGGGATGTTGAAGGAATGAGGCAATTGGAAGGACCTGAGTTAGTCCAGGAAACTGTTGAGAAGATCAATGTCATAAAGAAGTATTTAAAAGCTGCACAGGAACGTCAGAAAGCCTATGTGGATCAGCACCGAAGGGAAATGGAATATAAAGTTGGAGATAAAGTGTTTTTAAAAATATCCCCATGGAAAGGAATAGTTCGTTTTGGCAAAAGAGGGAAGTTGAATCCAAGATACATCGGGCCTTATGAGATCATTGAGAGAGTTGGACCATTGGCTTATAAGTTAGCTCTACCACTAGAATTTTCTTTAATACATGATGTATTTCATGTGTCAGTATTAAGAAGATATAGATCAGACCCAAGTCATATGATTCCTGAACCTGAGATTGCAATAGTGAACACAGACTTGACTATTCGTGAGCAACCTTTGGAGATTTTGGGACGAGAAATGAAACGACTCAGAAACCGTGAAATTCCGATGGTTAAGGTGAGATGGAGTCATAATCAAACACTTGATGAGGCAACTTGGGAGGTGGAAGAAAATATGAGGACACAATATCCTTACCTATTTGAAGCTTCTGGTAAGTGAATTTCGGGGACGAAATTCTTTAAGGGGGGAAGAACTGTAACATCCCTAAAACCCTAACATATACATCTTCCCACATTCATATATGGTTTCATGATTGAATACATACATTTTAGATTCATCGCATTGTCATTAGAAGTTTCATATGCATAATGCGATTACCGTGCGATTAGTAGACGATTAGTGTATCATTAAGATGTAACGATTGGTTAATTGATTTAGGACTTAAATTAATGAATGAATGAATTCATATGTCCTAAATTGATTAAGTTACACTTTAGGAGGGCTGAATTTGAGGTTTGTGAGCAAGCACGAGGTGTCACCCCAATATTAAGACAAAATACACCTCTTCATTTGCCAAATGATGTGCACAACTCATTCTTTATCTATTCCAGCCACAATTTCGACCAAAGCTTCAGCAAAACCTTCCTTGTTCATACCCTAAACCTCTCCAAAGAAAACTCTTCCAATTTCTTCCATTTTCGAGTCAAACAAGTCAAGTTAGGAAGCATACTAGGTGATAGACACGAGTTGAAGGTTAGTATGTTGTTTTAGCTTGTTTTCTATGAGTTTGAGATTCTGAAATACCTAGGTATGATCATAGGATTTGTTGTGGATGAGTTGTAATGGAGTTTGTTGAGTTTTGGTGTTGTTTAAAGTGGTTATAGGCTGTCCAAATGAAAGATATGTATCAAGTGCCCTAAACAGAAATCTAGGGTACTGCTTTCAGTCATTTTGGAGCATGTTTTTCATATTGATATTCTTCGAATTTGAAGATACATAAAGAATAACATATGTTGCTATATATGTTATGAAACCCTCTGTAAAATATGGGACTTTAATTCTATATATATATGAAGAAAACCTAGATGGAACATGACTGCCTCGAAATTGAATGTCATGTGAGGCAGCCATGTTGATGTAGCATTTTGAGGACCTTAGATTCATAATTTGAGAAAGGTTATTTATACAAAAGTGTTCCTAACTACGTGAAGTATATGTCTGTAAAAGTTTTTTGCAATCCATTGTGTTTAGTGTGAGATAGGTTGAGTGCATTATGGTAGATGCAAATCTGGATAGTCTGTTTCTTGGCTGGAAATAGGACAGAATTATTTTGCATGCCATATATTGTGTAGAAGTGATATTAAAGTGAATTTTGGATATGTTATACCCATATATGTCTAGTTTCAGTAGGATCAAGACTCAGGGCATTTGGATTCATATAGAGAAAGTTATGGCAGAATGTGTACAAGTAGGTCATGTGATGATCTAAGACAAAAGGATTAGATTGCATGAACTTTGTGGAGTTAGTGTCTTGTAAATCATATAGCATTCATTAGTTTATATTTTTATTAAGTTTATGTTAAGGCTAATTGTATAAATGTTATGTGACATTAGGAGGGCAAGGTGCAACTGAACGCACACCCGATCGTGTTGAATAGATCGAACCAAGTGCGACGGTAAGCATATTGCTTATATATGTGTATGACTGTATTGTGCCTTGTGACTTGCTGAGTGTGAGATGTGGTTGAATCTGATGTTAATGATGTGGATAATGTTTGAGTGTTTGTGATACATCATGATTGATAAGAAAGTGATATGATTGAGTATGTTGCAGTGTTATGAGTGAATACGGCATGTTGAGCCTTGTGCACATAATGGATATGTGAAATGGTCCAAGTTGAGAGTGCTATCCGAATATTGTGAGCCGGAAGCACATGTGTTGAGATATATGAGTACGTGAGTTGAGTGTAAATCCTCCGTAGCACAGATGATTGTATTCCGAATTTAGTGAGCCGGAATACAGATTGGGCCCAAGAACCATTTTATATATATTGTTTAAGTACAGCAAGGCCTTTCTAAAATAAGTATTACTATAATAAGTGAAACAGGTGAATAAATTCTAACTTGGTATTGATGATATATTTTGATTTGTGCTCTTTACATTACTTTTGTATACATATATGCGTAATATGATTATTGAGTAGGCAGCTCACCCCTTGCCAACAGATTTTACAGGTTAGGAGGAGTTCTTCTTGCTTAAGATCGCATCGGCAGTGTCAGTCCATTCTCATCTAGACATTTTGGAGTCTTGTGATGTACTTTTGTTTTGTAAATCCTCTATGTAGGATAATGACTTAAACGTGTATTGTAAATGCTTTCTCTTATGTATAATATGTCAAGTTTATATGAGATTGAAGTTTATATGATTGAGAATTGAAAGCATGTCTATAACTGATATTGTGTGAGATATCATGTGATCCAAGTGAGGGGGTTACACAAGATGTTGGAGATATAAGTATCCCTCACGATATGATAAATCATGAATGCATACAGAGAATTCAAAAGGGTGAAGTCAAAATGGCATTAAGTAAGATGAGGTTGAAGAAAGCAGTAGGACCTGATGGCATCCCTATTGAGATTTGGAGATGTTTGGGAGAGAGAGGAATCGAATGGTTGACGACGTTCTTCAACAAAATTTGGAGAAACAATAAGATGCCATCAGAATGGAGGAAAAATATCTTAATCCCTTTGTATAAGAACAAAGGCGATGTCCAAGATTGTGCCAACTATCGAGGAATCAAATTAATGAGTCACACTATGAAACTTTGGGAGCGAGTGATCGAACAAAGGCTAAGGAGGACGGTGAAGATCTCGGAAAACCAGTTTGGTTTTATGCCGGGAAGATCAACTATAGAAGCCATCCATCTTATGAGAAAATTAATGGAGCACTATCAAAATAAGAAGAAAGACTTGCATATGGTTTTCATTGACTTGGAGAAAGCATATGATAAGGTACCAAGGGAAGTACTTTGGTGGGCCTTGATAAGGAAAGGCATTTCGCGGAAATATATTGACATCATAAAGGACATGTATGAGGGATCATACACGAGTGTACGTACTAGTGTTGGGAAGACTGAAGAGTTCCCTATTACGATTGGAGTGCATCAAGGTTCTGTTGAAACACCTTTCCACATAATTTTGATTTGACAAAATTGTTTAAGTACAATTAAAAATATTCTAAACACACTAAGTTTAAATGCTTTGATTTATTCTACTAATGTGTTTTTTCAATGTTGAGTTAAAATTGTTTATAAGACACAAAGATCAAAAGGCCCAAAGCCCAATACGAAAGTCAAAGCCCAAGTCAAACAGTTTAAGGCAACTCGGCCCACGTATGTCAAAACGCTGTCGTTATGTACAAAACGCAGCTCAGCAGAAGAAGGATCTAGAAGACCTTCGAGGAACAACTTCGGGACGAAGCTGCTGAGTTGATTCGACAAACAGTACAAGACAGCAGTTGGCTAAAAACAACTTCCAGACAAAGTGTTTCCACTTTGGGTAAAGTTCAGAAGACACAGTATGCTGTCTAGTTGACATTACCATAAATGGAGAGACATTCTGCCGAGCTGACCAAAAGCTGACCGAGGACAGAAGATACTCAAATCTGATTGGCCAAGAGCTCTGAGCAAGTCAGGATGACAACGACAGGAAGTCGTTTCCCTCCAACGGTTATTTCGAAATTCGAAATGACCGACACCTCAGACGTCTCTATAAATAGAGCCCTTCAGTTGCTTCAAAAAAAACACAGAACTTGATCAAGCCATTACGCTGACCAAATTTCTATGCAAAGTTCTGCAAGCAAAAGCAAAGCAATCTTACACTAAATTTCATATCTTTTGTGTAAAAGTCTAGAGTGATTATTCAATCATCTAAGGTGTCTTAGCAATCATTGTTTAGGACAAACACTTATCATTTCTAGAAATTAGAAAGGAGAGGCTGAGTATTCGGTTATAGTACTCAGCGAGAGATTAGGATTGAGTAGAGGTATAGAGGAAGGTACTCTTGTTATACTCAGTTGCTAAGATTGTAAAAGGTTTGATGCTCTACCGTTAAAGAGCTCAGTCGAGAATTCGAAATCTCGGAACATGTTCCGGGGACAGGACGTAGGCTTGGAGGCCGAACCTAGATAAATCTGCTGAGTAACATATTTCTAACCTTTAACTCCTTTATATATTTATTGCTTGCTTAAACAAAAACTGACCAAGTAAAGAGGTCAAGCTGAGTTGTGCGCATTGAATATCTGAGCTCAGGAATAGACTCTAAGTGCTATCTCCTGACTCAAGTAAAGAAACTGACCTAGTCACTAGTTGACTAAGCCAGTATCTTGCTATTCACTCAGCGCCGCTATCCAAACCTTTTTCTCACGAAAAAGAAGTCTGTCCTAGTTTAAATTTTTTTAAATAGTTCCTAACCCCCCCTTGGAACTATACTTGTAACGTTATAAGGGACCAACAGGTTCCGCACTAAGCCTATTTCTTTTTGCCATCGTTATGGATGAACTAACAAGTTCACTTCAAGATGGTATACCATAGTGCATGTTGTTTGCAGATGATATTGTGTTGGTGGATGAGACGAAAGAAGGAGTGGAGAGGAAGTTGGAATTATGGAGACAAACTCTAGAATCTAGAGGCTTTAAGTTGAGCCGAAGTAAGACAGAATATTTAGAATGTAAGTTTAGCGGCCATATGAGTAGGGAGGCAGGGAAAATCACCCTAAATGGGAGAGTTGTTCAGGCATCGGACTGCTTCCGGTATTTAGGATCTATTATCCAAACGGATGGAGAAGTAGATGGAGATGTTGCTCATAGGATTAAATCTGGTTGGTCGAAGTGGAAGAGTGCTACGGGTTTCCTTTGTGACCCCGGCATGCCTAATAGATTGAAGGGAAAATTCTACCACACGACAATTAGACCAGCATTGTTATATGGTACGGAGTGTTGGGCAGTGAAACACTGTCACATCCATAAGATGTCGGTGACAGAGATGCGTATGTTGAGATGGATGTGTGGTCAGACGAGAAATGATCGGGTGAGTAATGAAATAATTAGGAAAAAAGTAGGGGTTACATTTATTGAGAATAAAATGAGAGAAAACCGACTAAGGTGGTTTGGCCATGTGAGACGTAGAGCACTTGATGCGCCGGTTAGGAGGACCGAAGAGTGGCAAAGGGATGTAGTGGTGAGGGGTAGGGGAAGACCTAAGCAAACTTGGAGGAGGGTGATCGAGAGTGATATGAGTTTACTTGGAATTGAGGAAAATATGGTAGTGGATAGGACAGAGTGGAGGGAGCGAATTTGTGTCGCTGACGCGACTTGATTTCACGGTTTTATATGATGGTTCATGTTAGCCGACCCCGAATCATTTCGGGACTAAGGCTTTTTTGTTGTTGTTGTCGAAAATTAGAAAAACTGGTTTGACTGGTATTTAACTGTCACTTCAGACCTTCTAAATATGAATTAAGTCTAAGATATTTAGTGTATTACTAAAAAAAATTATAAAAATTCTTTTAAAATGCTAAAAACTAAATCGACTACATATAAATTGATGTCTTCGTTACTGAAATATGCTCTTTAACCATCTCCAATGACCTGAAATGACAACAACAGTCAGAAAATAGTGTCAGAGTTCCGACAAACACTCTCTGACACCTAAGTTAGAAGGGTACTTGAAGAAGTACGAGATAAACTTGAAAGCAGTAGAGTAACAGAGAGAATATTAAGAATTACGTACATGTAACTCTGATTCTCAAGATATTTATAGGCAATTCAGTTACTTACACAGAGTTTGTGTATCTTTACACGTGGCAGATCCCTATAGGATTCGGACCCTACATTTCCTCTTGGTCCGCATTAAAGGGGAGCTGTGAGCGTGTCTTTGGGATCCGAAACAACTATTGGTCCATGTGTCCACTTAGGCAGCTCCCAAATAAGCATCCTTTGCTGCTAAGTCTCTTCACTCTTAATTCTTTATGGGCTTGATCATCTCGGGCTCAAATGATGGATTCGGGCCTTAAGTTCTGGCCCATTCATTTACACCGTATCATAAATTAATCACAATTTTTTTTGTCAAACTGTCTAAAATATTTATTGTTTTATTAATATGATTACAACAAAACTAATAAAAAATATTTGAAACTACTTCAATTTATTGACAGACTTGTTTAGAATATCCAATGTAATAATTAAATAACAGTCAAACTAGTTTTTTCAAATTTTCGATAGCGCATAATTAAAATTGATATTGCTTTGAAACATTAGAGTTAAATTTGTACAATTTCATACGTTTGAACTATATCTGAACTTCTCTTGAAACGTTATGGTTAAATTTCACCCTCATCTCATAAAACAAACATAATTCCCTTAAGAAAATGTGAATTAAATTATTTTTTATTAAAAATTAAATTGGATAATTATATTTACAGTCCTTGAAACATTGAGCAGCATAGCCACTAAACTTCATTTATTATATAAATATTTTTAAATTATGTGTATTACAAATTAAATTCTATACCAGTAGAATCCATTAAAATTTTAACAAAATAGTAAATTTGACAATTTTGATTTTATCATTAATTTTTTTTATCCATATTATAAATTATTTTCATATACTTGTATTATCCCTCAAATATAAAAGAAAGATTCAAGAAAATATAAAAAATATAGAAAATTAAATATATGATGTCATGTATAATAAAAAAAGTCAAAACCTAATTAAACTTGTCAAAACCATAATTTCATTAATTGTTTAACAATTTTTTTTATTAAATTTGACTTTAATATTACAATGTGAAATTTAAGGATTGGTTAAAAAATGAAATTCATGATCACACCGTTATATAACGATATAGTTTATCCCGTCTGACGCAAGAAAATAAATACGTAAGGAAAAATTACGTAAGAAAGGAACATTACGTAAGAAAATAATTACGTAAAGTAAATAATTTTTCAGTTTCTAAATTTGTCTTACATTAGTATATCTTTCTATATACAAAATATATTATAAAATTCCTTATATTTTCAAAAATTAATTATTTATTACATTTTTTTCATAATTATATTAATTAAAAGTTAAAATTTATATAAAATGATAAATTTTATTGAATATTATAAAAAAAATTAATGATGGGTAAATTTGCAATTTGTATAAAACTTAACAAAATTTGGACAAAGGAAGAAGTTGATTTTGAGAAAATCAAAACCTCGCTAATTTATTTTCTGCTTAATATATCATTTGTTTCATAAATTTGTTAAAAAGCTTGATTGGTGCTTTGAATTTTCAAAATGTCTTAATAGCGCCGTAATTTGTTTAAAATATTCTGGCAACACCCTTCCAACTTGCTTAAATCAAAGGTTAATTTCAAATAAGTGTACCGTGGTTTCACGTTTTTGCAGATCGATACTTCTGAGTTTTTTTACAAACCAAACACCGTAGTTTGTAAAATTTTTACTTTTGTTTGATTTTGCCAAATTTGACCGATAACGACCTCAAAATGAAAAATTTCAAGAATTAAATGATATTTTTATGCAACTTTAATTCTTCAACTTTTTAGATTTCAAGACATTTAGGTGTTGTTTTTTTATGAGAGAGAAAGTTAATGTTTAGAGATAGAAAACTCGAAAAATGATTATTTGGAAAAATAAAAAATGTGGTTCCATAGTAAATATGATACTGATAACTTGTTACCTGAACTCGGCACGTGCTAAGACGATGTTGATGATCCAATGTCGTACTCGAGCCTGTAAAATAATATGCAGATCAGACAGGACCAGAGTCCAGCAAACCCACTCCGATGTCTAAGTTAGATTCCGAGTTAGGACCGAATGGAAGGGAATGGACAAGCTTAGAGATAGTAGTTAACATACCAAACCTTGTGCCTATACCCGCATATTTGGTGATGGGTTGACGCTTGTTGGGCTTGGTTCTCATCAACTATTTCCGTCCTGCTGGGGCAGTCTTGGATGCGTTTGGGCTTTTATCATGCTTTGGATCTAGGCTGTAATGAAGGTATTGATGATATCACGCACGTGATATCATTTAGCCCGATATCAGATGTCCCACACCACCTAGTGTTTAAGACATTCTTTCAGGATTCTATAATAAATCTTTTTGTGGAAGGTGTATTTTATTATTTGACTCTAAGTCTTTATTTTTTCGGAATCCTTTTAGAGCCTTTTCTATTTGCGTTGATGTGTCAGCTGGGGGATGGCTCTAGGATCTTATGTTTGGGCGGCTTTCTTTAATGATTAGTGCTTATTCCTACCTTGGAGACGTTTCAGTTATCTTCTGAGTCTTTTGGTTTTCCTCTCCTTCTCATTATCTTCCTTATTCGTTGTCATTTCATCTTATCATGTCATTTCCTTTTCTCTTAAGTTCTCCAAGCCACACCTTTTCTCTATGTATCCTTCGTCGTGATAAACTCATCTTCCTTTTCATCTACCATGGTTCAAGTTGAGACTTCTCGGAGCAAAGGCAAAGGTTCCAACAAGAAAAATAATTTAACAGATGAGGAAGGTAATGGGTCCTCAAAACCCAAGGTTTCTCCTCTAAGGAACTTTGAGCAACCTACTTCTTTTGATGAGTTCACCCTAGCCACTGTGGTGTTTAATTTCCCTGAATTCACGCATCTTAAAGTTAGGGTTCCTTCTTTGGACCAAGTAATAACCGAAGCTTCGAAAGGCCATCTAGGTTTTTACGAGATTTTTCTCGAAAATGGGGTACGTCTCCCATTTTCTGACAACGTCCTGAATGTTGTGGGAGAACTTGGGATATGCCATGCTCAACTATCTCCCAATTCCTGGCTCGACCTTTTGGGTTTGGCCAAGGTTTGTGAAGATTTAGAGTATGCTTTGATATGGTGTCTCTTCTGTCATATTTGGACTCCTCACTGTCGTCAATTTGACGATGCTCTTTACATTTTGAAGGTTCTTTCTAGGATGTCTTCCTTTTTGTATGATAGGCCTTCGAACAATAAAAACTTCAAGCCCTGCTGGTTTTGGATTTGTCTGCCTAGGGAAGAAGATGGGAAGATTTTGGGAGATTCCCTTTACCCTTTTGACTTTCCTTTCCGTTGCTCATGGAATCCGGCGGCCATGGCCAAGGATGCCTTCCTAGATTTGGCTCTTCCCCCTCTTTCTACCGATGAAAGGGAAATTCTGAACATTCTGCTGAGGCTGACACTTCGCTTCTCCAAGGATCAACTGGTGAGTCACTTGGAGCAAAATCAACCTTTTTTGGTGTTGGATGAGAGACACCGGGTTCACCTGGAAGGGTCTCCTACCTATGTTCATATTGTTATGGGTAAGTGAATGTCTTCTTATTTGTACTTTATTTTGGGTTGATTTTGATACGGGTAATGCTTTTTTATTATTAGCTCATCGAACGGAGGCTCAAAGGTGGGCTCGTGAAGAGGCACGCTGAAGTTGCCATGCTTCAGGCTGAGGAGGAAATTGATAGTTACTCAATTATGACTTCTTCCTTGCCAGGTGGGTTGCCCCCCCCCCCCCCCCCCATAGAGGTGCACTAAGGGTTATCGAAGGTGTGCATCCTACTTTTATCTGAATATGTTATGTTTTTGGTATTTTTAGTACATTCGTTTTTACCCTTGGTGTACTTTTAGTTTCAACTTTGGCTTCTCGTGCTACTGGGATAAGAGTTGTGCCTTTGGCAGTCGTTCCCATTTCCAATGCTGATCCTATTGAGGTCGTTTCCACTCCCATAACCCCTCATGTTTTTGTGGATTTGGAGGAAGATGAGACACCACCTACCTTCATCGGGGGTGGGGTTTGAAGCGGATAATGCTATGGCTGCTGAAAAAACAATTTATGTTGAAGGAAATCTTCTCTCTTTTATAGGAAACACGAGTAAGCTTCAGAGTGATATGCCAGGAGAGGCAATCACAAATATCATGAATGTTGTGGAAGAGAAGGCTGAACTAAGTGATGTGATAGGGGAGGCAATCACCAATATCATGTGTGCTTTGGAAGAGAAGGCTAAACTAGGGGCCTCATCCAAGCTCCCCCATTCCTCTCCTTCAATTGCTGTCCAAAATACTGAGAAGTCTCTTGTTAAAGCTCTTTTTGTCCCTATAGAAAAACAAAAGGACCCGGTCAAGAAGAAACCTGCTCCAAGTGGGGCTCATAGTTCGCAAGGTGTAGCGCCACCGGCTGGTGGTATAAGGATATAGGTGAAGAAAAGTTGTTCTTCTACTCCCCCATCCTCAACTAAGAGGACCAAAACTGTCTCGGGAGGATGGGAGAAGAGCACCTCCTACTGCTCCAATTATCCATGTTCTTTGTTCTTCCGCCGCCGGTTTTGATGCCCCATCCACAGGTCCTAGGGCTACTTCTGTTGGCATTGCTCATGTGATAGAGCCTTTGAGGGTGACTCTTGATTGCCCTTTTCCTGTAACTGTGGAGGTTGATTTGTCCCCAAAGTTGCTGGATCAGTTTGTGCGTTTCAACACCTATAATGTAAGTGTTATTTGTGGAGTAAATTTTTTTTGGCTTCCGTTTGGTCCATTTCTCTTATTGCTTCCCTGTTTTGGTGTAGCTTCGGTTAGCTAGGTACCCTTCGGGGCCTCGCTTGGAGTTCCCTCAAGTTGCTGAGTCTATTAGTTGTTTGTCCAAAATTCCTTCTGAAACCAACTTATATGCTTTAGCCAGTGACCAAGAGATGATTGAGATAAACAACGCTCACCAAGCTTAGGTTTATTAGCTTTTGCGTTTATTTGGAAGTTGCTACTTATTGAGTTATTTTAACTGTTTGTTTTTTAGGCGACATCATCTATGTTTGAAGTTACTGAATGTCATAAAGCAGCGTTTAACCAAATAGCGGAGCTAGAAGAGAAGTGTTATTGTGCAGATCGTTTGTAGTGGAGCTAGAGAAGATTTGGGGGCTCCTTACATGTCGAGATGTCGATCTTACTTTTTATCATCACGAGGAAAATTTAACGGATGAAGAAATTGCTTCGGCCCAAAGGTCAATAGGAAGTCTTCGCATTGATTTAGGCTTTTTAGAAACTGTGCTGTCAAGCACCCGAGCTTCCTGACTGCAAGCTGAGGGCAAAGCCAATGCCTTAGAGAGCCTTCGGCACCGCATTACTCAAGAGTTGGGATATTCTTTTTCCCGATGTGAACATCAGGTGTCGTCGAGCTGAGGATGAACAACATCACTTGCAAGCCGAACGTGATACACGAGAAGCTTGTGTTTTCAGTTTAGAAAAGGAGATTTATACTGCTCAAGCCGAGATCGCGGACACCTCTGCACGCCTTTCTGCTCAGTTTGCTAAGTCTGATAAAAGGTTGAAAATGTGTGAGTATAATTTGTTAGAAGCAATGGCAGAAGTTTCAACGCTGCATGCTTTTTCTGAAGAGCAAACCTCCACCATCTCCCAGCTTAAGAACAAATTGGCCGAGGAAGAGAAAAGTCATTTGGCAGAGCTAAAGAGTACTGAGGAGATTGGTTATATGAGAATGAATCAGTATTGAGTGAAGTTGTTGAAGGCCATAAGGGAAAAGTATCCTGATACGGATATGCAATTCTGGGTAAATGTGCAAGCTCCGAACGATACCAAATCTTATCCAAAGTTTGACTATTCCTTTCCTGCTCCAGCTAGTTTAGAGAATGTGGATCTCCCTTGGGTGTCTGATTCTGACTTTAATGGTGAGGTTGTGCCAAACTTAAGTGTTTAGGCTTTAGCTTTTCCTCTTTCTTGTAACTCCATTTTGATATTGTAATACAATTTTTTTTTTATAAATGAAGTGCATTTTTTTAAACATCTATCTTCTTTTACAAGTGTGTATGCCCTTATTAACTATACAGTTCATTTGTCTGTTCTGAGTAATGGTTATTTTAAGAACATACCTCATGTACTTTATTTTTAGAGTGAGTGTATTAGATCGAATGATATCTTTTCGACTTAAGACCTTTGGTCGAAATCCTTTTAGCATGTATAGGATTGAACTTCAATGTGGTTGATTAAGGAATTCTTGATTAATTTACTCAATAGTATGATTGTAAAATGTCTTTTATTGAAATGTCATAACACTGAGTACATTTTATATTATATTTAATAAAGTATAATAAAATACTTGCTAGATTCGTTAAGGGTAGTACTTTTAAGTTCTATTAACTTTTAAGCGCTATCACCTAGTAAGTTCTCCTCTTTTCCATGCTTGCCTTCTGCCCTATCTTTTTTACCTCGAAGTGTAATGCGCTAATACACTTGATTTTTAAGAATGGGCTTTCCCTATTTGAGTTCATGAGAGGCTTTGATGATTTATTTCCTCTGGAGTCCGCTTCATGGTTTGCATATGGGGAGGAGATGATGGGTTTCTCATTGATTTTTGAAGATCATAAGCCTTGTTTCTTAGAGATGTCATGCTTGCCTTTTTTGCACTATGGGAATCAACCACCGGGGTTCGGCTCGTGACTTCCCTTATTCCTCTGAAAGGAAGATATGGCAGGGAAGTGAGCTAAAGACTAGTTTGCCATTTGTGGTGGTGTTCTTCTCATGGTAAGTGGTTACCTAGAGGTTCGTTATGTGGCCCAAGTCCACCCGATAGCCTAGTTCTTATGGTCGTGGCCAGAATATGTTCGACTTTTGCTTCTCCCTAAAGGGTGGCATGATTCTTCGTTGATGTCCTTTATCTTCTATATTGGCACTTTTTCTAGCGCCAAACAATGGCTTTTTCCCTTTCTTTTCATCCTGGAGGGCTCTATGATTTCCTCGGTGTTTCTGAAGTTGGGCAAGTGTGCCTCTTGTCTTCTCAAACTGCTTGAGGATGGATCCCCCTCAGTTTTGATCTTAACCTGATCAGGCTAGTGCCATTTGTTGTGTTTCCGAGCCTTTCGACATGCCATCTCTAGAGTCTTGATCTCCTGTTTCACGCAGCCCCCATGGCCTTTTTGCCCGCTTTCTGCCACGAGCTGATGAAGTCTCAACGTTATTTGGTCAATATCTGAAGGTTCTTTATCTTTAATGTGGGCAATCCTTTACTTCGGGGTGTGGACCCTTAGCTTCTGATTTGGCATTTAGGGAAGTTTTGGACTTCCCCTCCTTGTGAATTTCCACAAAGGATGGCTTTCGACCATCCTTCTGATAATTGAAGGCCTTGTGGTCTTGGTCGGTATCCACCTCCCCTGATAGTCGGACCTCCAACTTAACGGGGTCAGATGGGTCCATTGGGCCCGCCATTGGCAGCCCTAGGCGATCGACATACCCTTGTTTGTTGGTATTCGCCATGACAAATACCTGATTGACAACATTCCTACCGATTTGGACATGAGCAGTCTTCCTAATATCACGTCGTACGGGAGTGTAACATTTGCCACAAAAAAATTTCGTTTTACTCCCCCACCTGGGTCTTGAATCACCAATCTCCACTTCTAAGCAAATATGACCTATCAAGGGGATTGTCCCACCATTGAGTCCTAGAGGGGGCATACCATGGTTAGACCTTTTTCATTTGACTTTCAGATCTTTAAATGCCCTCCAGGTTATGATATTGACGAAGCTACCGGTGTCAACGAAGGCTTTTTTAATGTGCAACGATCACTAGTGCCTCATTGTGCTTTTCAGATAGTTTTGACTGATGTTTCCTAGTTTTAACGGCAACATCTCCTGCTTTGAAATTTGGGGACCGAGGATCTCTTTCCATCATGTTAATCACTCCATGAGGGGTTCATTATTCCTTCTTTTTCTCTTTCTCCTTTCACATTCTTTTTTAAATTTTTCAAGAAAGTGGTCTAGCTTGCCGCTTTCTGTCATTTTTTCCACTTTCATTTCCAGCTATCTATATTCCTTTATCTCATGCCTTTCACTCTTGTGGAAGTGGCAATATTTCCCATTACTTCGGCCCTTCTACAGTTTAGGTGGATATTCGATTCACATCTTATTGTCCTCCATCCAAAAGAGCATTTTTTTCTAGGGAGCATTAAAGGAATGTCGTGGCTTATCCCTCTGTTCCCGTGGCCTGTTAGTGCTTCGCCCATTTCTCTCTTCCTTCCTAGGACGCTTGTTGTCGCTAGGTTGCTTTTTCCGAAGTAATCGGTTTAGTTTATATTCGTCCCAATGAGTGTAGTCTCTGGCTCTCTACATCAGCTACTGGAAATCTTTTGGTTGAGCGGTGATGATGCTTTGTTGAAGCGCCCCGCTTCGACAATTGCGCACTAGGGCGTCAATAGCTCTGCCCACATTAAATTCCTTTACCTGAATGTCTAGGGCCTGAAACTTCTCAATGAACTGGGCCAAAGATTCCCCCTTACTTTAAACTCCTCGATTAAGATCTAGCATGGTTTTCCCCTTTGGTACTGAAGTGATGAAATGGTCCACGAATGATTCGGCCATCTGATTAAAGTTACGAATAGACTCGGGTGGGAGTTGCTCATACCAAAAGGTCACTGATTCCTTCAAAGTAGTGGGGAAAATATGGCATAAGACAACATTAATAGCCGTAGTTTCTTCCATGATTCGTCGAAAGTTTTTGACGTGGATAACAGGTCGCCCATTCCTCCATATTGTACAAAGATTGGGACCCGGAATCCCCGAGGAATGGGCTGCCTTTGAATCTCCTTTAATAGAGGTGTGTTGGTCTCTACTAAGTTCGAATAACCATCATGGGAACTAGAATTTTGCAAAGAGTTCTTCTCTAGGAGGTCAAATATATCTTCTTTGCTAAGGGGCGCGCGCTATTTCGCCCTTATCTGCTCCGGTTTGGACCTTAGGTGGTGATTGCTCTAGGGTTTCATTGGGGAACGGTGTTTGCTTCACCCGTGGAATTTTTCACCATCTTTCGGCTCCCTTCGTCTCGTATGGTGCTGATGTGGGCTCCTCGATCTAGAATACCTCCACATAGGGGATTGGCTTCCGGAAAAGGCTTTAGGGGTCCCAAAGGATTCTCCACTTGATTCGCCGTTCCGAGCTGGCTTTTTCGCTCATCTTTTTTTGCTTTTTGCAATTGTTATCGCAGATCGGCCATCTCTAACTCATGCGTGGCTTTTATATCGTCCATCTCTTTTTTGCATAGCCGTTAATTTCTGGACAAACCTTCGGGACACCTCCTCGGCCAAGAGCTAGTATTGAGGGTCTAAGTGGGGCTGGGACCCTGCTTGCTGATCAACTTCTTGATTGTTATTTCGATGGATCTCTGAGTGAACGCGACTAGATTGAGCCATCACTGAGTATTCTAACAAATGGTAAAATTGCTCACGACTGTAAACATTATGGTATTTTTACACCTTATCCCTATATTATATAAATATTTTTAAATTATGTATATTACAAATTAAATTCTACGTGAGTAGAATCCATTAAAATTTTAACAAAATAGTAAATTTGACAATTTTGATTTTATCATTAAATATTAAATATATGATGCCATTTATAAAAAAAAGTCAAAACCTAATTAAACTTGTCAAAATCATTATTCCATTAATTTTTTAACAAATTTTTATTAAATTTGACTTTAATATTAAAATGTGAAATTTAAGAATTTTTGTTAAAAAATGAACTTCATGGATCATGCGGTTATATAACGGTATAGTTATCCCACCCGACGCAAGAAAAGAATTACGTAAGAAAATATTACGTAAGAAACGGACGCAAGAAAATAATTACGTAATAATGGAAAGTAAATAAAATTTTTTAGTTACTAAATTTTTGTCTTACATTAATATATCTTTCTATATACATAATATATTATAAAGTTGCTGATATTTTCAAAATTAATTATTTATTACATTTTTTCTTTTTTTATGAAAATTTATTACATTTTTTCATAATTATATTAATTAAAAGTTAAATTTTATACAAAAATGACAAGTTTATTGAATATTATAAAACAATTAATGATGGGTAAATTTGTAATTTGTCTAAAACTTAATTTATTTGACTAACAAAATTAGGATAAAAGGAACTCGAAATCTATTGTAATTTATTTTCCCCTTAATAGATCATTTGTTTCATAAATTTGTTAAAAAGTTTGATTGATGTCTTGAATTTTTAAAGTATCTTAATAGCCTTTTAATTTGTTTAAAATATTCTCACAACACTTCCAACTTGCTTAAATCAAGAGTAAATTTTAAATATATATGTCCTGTGATTTTACAGATCGATATTTATGGATTTTTTACAAACCGGACTCTGTGGTTTGCAAAATTTTCACTTTTGCTTGATTTTGCCAAATTTGGTCAATAACGACAATGAAAATTTTCAAAAATTAAATAATATTTTAAGTACCTTTAATTCTTCAACTTTTTAGATTCCAGGATATTTAGGTGTTGTTTTTTTATGAGAGAGAAAGTTATTGTTTAGAGAGAGAAAACTCCAAAAATAATGATTTGGAAAAATAAAAAATGTGGTTTCACAGTAAATATAATACTGATAACTTGTTACCTAAACTCTGTCACGTGCCAAGACGATGTTGATGCTCCAACGTCATACTCGAGTCTACAAAACAATATGCAAGTCAGACGGGGCCGAAGTCCATCAAACTCACTTTGATGCCTAAGTCAGTTTCTGAATTAGAACCATATGGAAGGGAATGGACTAGCTTAGAGATAGTAGTTAATGTACCAAACCTTGTGCCTATACCTATGTATTTATAGTGCATGATTAGGTTTAAGGTTGTCACCTCTTTAGGAATCCTTACAAGCTTAGAATTTCGTATCCCTCAAGGATTCCGAATCCTGTGAGGAATCCTTTATCTCGTAGGATTCTAGAAGGTCCTTTGATGTGTTGAGGCTTGGAGGTTTAGTGATGGACCACCGTTTGTTGGGCTTGGGCCACATCAACCGTTTCCGTCCTGCTAGGACTGTCTTAGATGCGTTTGGGCCTTTATCATGCTTTGGGTCTAGGACCGTCACGCACGTGGTATTGTTTAGCCCATGTCAAATACTAAACAACTTTAATTCTTGAAAATTTTCATTCTGAGGTCGTTATCGACCAAATTTGGCAAAGTCAATAAAAAAATAAAAAATTTACAACCGGATGGTTCGCTTTGTAACAAAAAAACCACAGGTACCGATCTGCAAAAACGTGAAACCACAGAGCATTTATTTAAAATTAACCCTTAAATCAATTAATCACTCAGTTTCTAGAAAGTAAGATGCATACGGGAGGTATGTTGCACGTGCCTTAAAATATTATTACATAATTCACATAATAGACTAAAATATATTACTGGCCTGGAAAATAAATTTTATTTTTAAAAACATATTGTAATGAATAAAATTTGTTAACTCTTGTTCTTGGTAACAAGTTTTTCGTTCCTCTTGTTCTTGGTAACAAGTTTCTTTTCTCTGTTGGCAGTTTTCTTTTGATAGTTGTCTTTTCTGATATGGTATGGCATCTTCCATCGGTTTAGTTTTTTTATGTGGTAATCTGACTTTGGAGGAGGAGGAAGATGGCAGAGTATCAATTGTCGATGAGGATCTCAGTGCAGGCCAATTGGATGTTCGTTGGTGTCTTGTGGGGAGATTCTTAACTGATCAACATGTTGATTTCATTCTATGAAGGATCTGATGGCCTCTCTTTAGAAGCCAGGAAAAGGGGTTTATACTAGATCTGTTAATCCGAATTTATTTCTGTTTCAGTTCTTTCATGAAATTAACATTCAAAGGGTAATTAACAATGGTCCCTAGACTTTTGACAATAAGATTCTTCTGGTACATAGGTTGAAAGATTCTGATCTTCCTACTAAAGTGCCACTTAACAATGTAGATTTGTGGGTTTAGGCTTTTAATCTATCGACTGGTTTCATTTCAGAACGTGTGGCTATGACAATTGGGAATTATTTGGGAACGTTTATTTCTTCTGATCCTAATAATTACCAAGGTTTTTGGAGGGCATATATGCGCATCAGAGTAAGTCTCAATGTTTTTTCACCACTAAAAAGGAGAATCAAACTTAAAAAGCAGTTTGGGGAGTGGTTCTGGGTAGAGTTCAAGTATGAGAAAATTAAACGGTTTTGCTTCATTTGTGGTCTGTTGGATCATGCTAAATATAACTGCCCAAAACTTTATGAAGTTGGTGATAAAATTCTTGAGAGGCCTTATGGTTCACAGATGCTCGTTCAACCGAATCGGAATATTCAATCCAAAGGAAGCAAGTGGTTGGTGAATGAATCTAGGTAGCGTTCTGGCGATGGTGGTGGTCAGATGAATGCAGTTATGAATGATGTCAATCATGGGATGAATTCTATTGGCAGTTATAAAACTGCAGAGGTTATCCAAGGTGACTCAGGAGTGATAGGGAGATATGCTATGGTAGTGGGAAGCGAGTGTGGGGTTGACAGTGTGACTGATGGGTAGAATTCTATTGAGAATCAAGTTGAGGGTTTTGTGATTATGGATCCTAAAAGAAGAAGGAAGGAGGACCATGTGGGGAATGCAAAGGAATTGGAAGTTTCAATCAGTAAGGAGGAGAATTCAAAAAATGGATTATTGATGGGTACTACAAGTCAGACTCGCCCATCATTTGAGCATTTTGTCCTAGAACTGTCGTGGGTTGGGAAATTCACGAGTAATTCGGTTCCTAACAGATCTTGCCCAAAATTATAATATGGATCTTACTTTTCTTTCAAAAATGTGTATTAATGGAGCAAAACTTGATGTTGTTCAAAGACACTTGGGCTTTGTTGGGTGTTTTCGGTTAATAGCATGGGTCATAATGGTGGATTTCCTTTTATGGAAAGCTAATGATGTGGTTAGTGTTTTTTCTTCTTCAAGGAATTTCATTGATGTCTCAGTTCAGCTATGTTCTGCGACAACTTGGAGACTTTCAAGTTTTTATGGGCTTCCAAAATGTGCAAAACGTCCAGAATCTTGGAATTTGCTAAATAATTTGGATGCAGCTTCAGATCTTCTATGGGTTTGTGTAGAGGACTTTAACGACTTGTTAGCTAATGAGGAGAAGAGGGGGCAGGTTTCTCATCCCCAATGGTTGATTCATGGTTTTCAATCAGCGGTTGAGGATGCCGGTTTGATTGATTTGGGTGCTGTGGGTTATCCTTTCACTTGGGAAAGGGGTCGCGGTACCAAAGATTGGATTGAAGAACGTTTGGATAGAGGACTAGCTAAGAGTGATTTGGCTAAATATTTTTCCTCAAGCGCAAGTTAAAGTTATTAATTATTCTTCTTCTGATCATTTACCTATTCTCTTGACGTTGTTGTGCAAAAGAAGCCGAGTCTGGGTTAAGCAGTTTCGTTTTGAATTTTTCGGTTGTCTGATCCTAACTGTCGTAACATTATGGAGGCGTCATTCTTCGATAGATATACAGGGTAAAATTCGACAGTGTGGAGAGGCACTTGTGAATTGGGGGAATACGTATTTTCTACACATTAAAAAAGAGATTGACTGTATTAAAAGTGATTTATGTAGATTGATGGGTGGAAGGGATATTAGAGATTGTACTAAGTTTGCCTCAAAATCAAAGAGATCCTTTGAATTGCTGGGAGATATGGAGATTTATTAGAAACAACTTTCTAAAGCTCACTGGCTTAAGGAGGGAGATAAAAATACAAAGTTTTTTCATTCTGTTGATAATGGCCGATGGAAAAATAAACAGAATTGATAAGATTAGAGATGTGAATGGGAATGGCAGGACTGGGATGAAGGTTTGGCTGATACTATGGTTTATTACTTTACTACTCTTTTTCAATCTTCCAATTCCTTCTCGGTTGAGGTTATTGATTGTATTGAGCATGTTGTGACTGAAGCTCAAAATGCAAATCTATTGGAGGACATTACTGATGTTGAGGTTAAGGTGGATGTGTTCAATATGCATGCTGATAAAGCTCCAGGCCCAGATGGGATGAATCCTGGCTTTCATCGTTCTTTCTAGTCTCTAGTAGGTACTGATGTTATTAAAATTTGTAAGGAATTTTTTAACAGTGGAAGGATGCATGAAGGATTGAATGCAACTAATATTGTTCTTATTCCTAAAAAGAATAATCCTGAGGTTATGGGAGATCTGAGGCCAATTGCTCTTTGCAATGTTCTGTACAAAGTTATTGCTAAAATTCTTGCTAATCGTATCAAACCGCTCCTGAATCTTCTTATTTCTGATTCTCAAAGTGCGTTTGTGCCTGGAAGATCTATTACAGATAATATCCTTATAGCGTTTGAGACGTCTCCTTATCTTCATAGGAAAAGACAAGGTAAGGAAGGATGTGCTGCTCTTAAGATAGATATGAGCAAAGCTTATGACAGACTAGAATGACGTTTTATACGGGATGTTTTGACTCGTTTCAGGTTCAATTGTAAATGGGTTAATTTGATTATCACTTGTATTTCCACTGTTAATTATCATATTGCGATTGAAGATCGCCGATTAGGACCTATTCATGATAGCCGAGGAGTGAGGCAAGGAGATATGTTATCTCCGTATTTATTTATCTTATATGCGGAAGGTCTAAGTGCTCTTATTCGTTTGAAGGAAAGGGAAGCAATTTGGCATTGTTTTCATGTATATCCTCGTGCTCCTACTGTAAGCCATTTATTCTTTGCAGATGATTGTTATCTATTTTTTAGAGCAAAGGCCGATGAAGCTGAGGTGGTTCAACAGGTTCTTAATGAGTATGAGCTTGTGTCTGGTCAAGTTGTAAATTTCCAAAAGTCTGCGGTTTTATTTGGAAGAAAATGTGCATGAAAGGGACAAGGTTGATGTTTGTCATATTTTGGGTGTCTCTGAAACTCAAGATCAAGGTCATTATCTGGGTCTCCCATCGCTAATTGCTCGAAGTCGTAAGGAGGTGTTGAAGTTTATCGAGGATAAAATTTATTTTAGGCTATAGAATTGGCGTTCAAAGTTCCTATCTCGTTCGGGTAAAGAAATTCTTTTGAAAACTGTTGTGCAAGCTATCCCAACATATGCTACGAATGTGTTTGTTGTGTGGAATTTAATGAAAGATAAATAAAAGAACAAATAAACAATCGAAACACAGATTTACATAGTTCACCAATGTTGTGTTGGCTAATCCACAGACAAAAGGATAATAGTATTTTATTAGGAGGCAGAAAAATAGATACAAATTAGGTTTACATAATAGAGTATTTATAGTACTCAAAATAACCTATGAATGTTATGACTATTTAATAATGTATTAAAGAGTCTTTGAATGCTCAAGTGAGAGTTACGCTACTTAATGCCTTTTAATAGCCTCTTTAATAGTGTTAAAATTAAGAAGTTACAAAGAAGAATTTCATCATCCATTAATCTTCTCTTTAATTGCATTAAAGCGAAACCCCCGTGTGTTATACCGATTCAAAGCATTATGACAATGTTTTTACTTCCATTGGGTTTATGTAATGAGATTGAGCGAATGTTTAATTCATACTGGTGGTGTGCAAATGGTAAAGGGATTAGATGGCTCAATTGGGATAGGCTTTGTGCTCCTAAGGAAATGGGGGGTATGGGTTTTAAGAAGTTTTGAGATTTTAATCTTGCTATGTTGGGTAAGCAAGGATGGAGGTTGATCATGGAACCAAACTCATTGATTGCTCGTATTTTTTGTTGGAAATTAGGCTAAGGTATAGCAGCGGAAATATAATTTTTTTAACCTATTTCCATTAACCCTAAGATCCGTTAATCGTTATTTCATATAAAGAGGGATAAGAAGAATTACCTTTTGATGATCAATCTACCGTTGTTAATGAAGTGCCCTCAACTTTTCTCCGAGTTCCCAAGCACGAAATAAAAATACGGGAAGATTAAGTTAGAATCAACCGTTGAATAGCAACCAAAATAGATTGCCTCTAATTAATCAAGACAAGATCAAGGATAAAAGAAATAGATGAAATCAATTGATCGGAAGGAAGCCGTAGAAAATCTCGTCCTCGAACTGGGGTGTCGAAATTCTCTCTCCCGGTTGCACTGAGTATTTCGAAAATCACAGTAGGGATTTGGCTAGTGGATTTCGAAAATCCTAAGGGAGTGGGTATTTATAATCTCCTGTATCTAATCCCTAGTTAGATAGAATTAGGTTACTGAATAGGAATTCAATTCGGAATAGAATTCCTAATTATTATCTCATTATATATCTAATATATTAAAGATAATAATAATAACCTTATTGGATAATAATAGGAGTATTATAATCTAATTAAAACTCCTAACTTATTTATCTCTTAATTAATTTAATTCATAATCCTAATCCAATTAGAATTAATAAAATCAAATTAATTATTCATGTATTTTGACTACATGAATTTCGACCCCCCCTTGGTCCATGGGCCTTATTGGGCTCAATTGGGCTTCCATCAATTAATTAACATCTATCTCTCTTTTAGGTTCCAAGTCTTATGTGTGACCCATTAGGTTCTTATTGCTTCTAGCCGTATGCAACGTTATTAAATAATTTTCAAAGAATTATATTTAATCTTTGCATAACGGAATGATGTACAGAGTATGTGATTAGCAAGTCCGTAATCATTCCCCCAGAGCCATAAGAAGGCAGGTTGATTCTATCGTTAACCTTTCCGTATTAGTTACAGTATAATTGGATCCTTTATCAACTACATCCTTGAACTGAATCTTATGACTATGGATGATGTCAAGTCATATATAGCGAGACGTTCGTTTTACTTGTACAGGCCGAGTCAACTCAGAAAGATAGGTTAAGTGAAATCTGTATTTCAAGTCTTAAGCTATCACCTTGCAAGGATTTAGAGTCGAGTCTTCCACAAGCGATCCTTGGATGTATCTCCCATTTATCGGGAGTGATAAATGCTCAATCCAATATATAATGATCCCGCAATCACTTCCTGTGATACCCAACGTCTACTGTTCACACCCTAGAGTCATCTCTGTTAAGGATCGTGTTACACCAGAGTCAAAGCGTCACATTCCGTAATCCAGAATACCAATTAATATTCCTTTGAGTCTGAGGATTAGTTATACCTATTAATACCAATGAGATGAACAGGTGACAAGGATGAATCTACCCATCCTGTTATCTCAAATCGGATCCCCAATCCTAATGAACTACTTTTCATCGGATCCACGTAATTGTCCAGATATCTGTATATATGAAGCTTGTGAGATCAGCTTTCTGTCGGACAGAAGATATTGTTACATGCAAGTCTCAACAGTGATATATCAATCCTAAACATATCACTTGACTTGGGGTGGTTTTAAGTTTATTAGTTTATTATAAAGTTTTGTCTCACTTCATGCTTGTATGAACACTTTATAATCACTTTAAACAAACTTACAGATTTCCTTTTATTAGACTTTATTTAGTGCTTAAAAAGGATTGCCTTTATATAGTCATAAAACATATATCTCATTAAAACAAATGATATAAAGAACAATTCATTTATATTAAGTTTGTATCCTAGAACAATTGTCTATAGGACACTAAACCCCAACATACTCCCACTTGGACTAAAGCCAATTGTTTCTAAAACTTATCCCAGTAGAAGTTAAATGACGATCATGTACTTTCTGGGTTAAGGGCTTTGTCAACGGATCTGCAACGTTGTCCTCTGTAGGTACTCTTTCTATTCTCACATCTCCTCTAGCCACAATCTCTCTTATGATGTGGTATCGCTTAAGGTAATGCTTGGACGCATTATGAGACCGTGGTTCCTTTGCTTGCGCAATGGCTCCATTGTTATCACAATACAATGTAATGGGATTTACAATGTCAGGCACCACACCAAGTTCTGTAATGAACTTTCTTATCCAAACTGCTTCCTTTGCTGCTTCCGCAGCTGCGATATACTCTGACTCGGTCGTAGAGAAAGCTACGCTTCCCTGCTTGGAACTCTTCCAACTGACCGCGCCTCCATTCAAGATAAACAGGTATCCTGATTGGGATTTAAAATCATTCTCATCTGTGAGATGACTTGCGTCTGAAAATCCTTCTATTTTCAGATCACCTTCTCCATACACTAGGAACATATCTTTAGTTCTTCTCAAGTACTTAAGAATGTTCTTGACGGCAATCCAATGCTCGTCTCCCGGATTTCCTTAGTAACGACTCGTTACAGATAACGCGAATGCTACGTCAGGTCTAGTGCATAACATAGCATACATAATCGAACCGATTGCGCTGGCGTACGGGACTACAGCCATGCGTCTTTTGTCATCATCGGTTTTAGGACATTGATGATTGTTTAACTTTACTCCATGTAGCATGGGCAAGTTACCTCGTTTCGATTCAAGCATGCTAAACTGATTCAGTACCTTTTCAATGTATGTAGCCTGTGAAAGACCAAGCAGTCTTCTCGATCTATCTCTGTAGATCTTTATACCAAGTATATAAGCTGCTTCACCAAGGTCTTTCATTGAGAAGTTACCAGATAACCATACTTTTACGGACTGTAGTAGAGCAATGTCATTTCCCATTAATAATATATCGTCCACATATAGTATGAGAAATGCTATAGAGCTCCCACTTGCTTTCTTGTAAATGCAAGCTTCTTCGCAATTTTGTTCGAAACCAAATTGTTTTATGGTTTCATCAAAACGCTTATTCCAGCTTCTTGATGCTTGCTTGAGTCCATAAATGGATCTCTGAAGTTTGCAAACTTTATTTGCATCCTTCGATATAAAACCTTCATGCTGCATCATATATACATCCTCAAGCAGGTTTTCGTTTAGGAAAGCTGTTTTCACATCCATTTGCCAAATCTCATAATCGTAGTGAGCGGCAATTGCAAGCATGATTCTGATTGATTTGGACATAGCCACAGGAGAGAAAGTTTCGTCATAATCAATTCCTTGCTTCTGACGATATCCTTTCGCTACTAACCTAGCTTTGTAGGTGCTAACCTTTCCATCCATGTCTGTCTTCTTTTTGAAGATCCATCTGCATCCAATGGGTTTTATCCCTTCGGGTGGATCAACCAAAGTCCACACTTGGTTAGTATACATGGAATCCATTTCAGAATCTATGGCCTCAAGCCATGCTTTAGAATCTGGACTAGTAAGAGCCTCTTCGTAGTTTTCGGGTTCGTCGTCTAACACAGGAACCTCATTATTATCTCCCACTAGAAAACCATATCTAACTGGGAGTTCATGAACTCTTTGTGATCTACGAATAGGTGGCACTAGAGTCTCATCTAATGGGACTACTTCGGGTACCTCAACCGCCTGTGTTGTTTCAGTCGGTGTTTCTTCTTCTTGAACTTCATCAAGTTCAATCATGCTTCCCTTTTGTGTTTCTTCGAGAAACTCTTTCTCTAAGAAGGTTGCGTGCTTGGATACTATTACTTTCTGATCATCTGGATGATAGAAGTAATATCCCTTAGTTTCCTTAGGGTATCCAATAAAGAAACATTTATCATATTTCGAATCTAGTTTGTCGGACGCAATGCGTTTGACAAATGCTGAACAACCCCATACTCTCATAAATGAAAACACGGGATTCCTACCAACGAACAATTCATATGGTGTGGAACTAGCAGATTTAGTTGGTACTCGATTTAGGGTGAAGAGGGCAGTTTCTAAGGCATAGCCCCAGAACGTCTTTGGAAGTAAGGCCATGCTCATCATGGATCGTACCATATCTAGTAGGGTACGGTTTCTCCTCTCGGATACACCATTGTGTTGTGGTGTATAGGGAGGTGTCCATTGTGAGCATATCCCACATTCAGTTAGATAATTCAGAAAATCATCTGAAAGATATTCGCCACCTCGATCAGATCGAAGCGTCTTTATTTTCTTTCCTAATTGATTTTCTACTTCATTCTTGAAGCATTTGAATTTCTCAAAAGCTTCTGATTTGTGCTTCATCAAGTAGATGTAACCATATCGGGTATGGTCATCTATGAAGCTTATGAAGAATCTGAATCCTCCTCTTGCTTGGACTGACATAGGACCGCATACATCTGAATGAATGAGTCCTAGAGTGTCTGATACACGCTCACCTTTATTGCTAAAGGGTGTCTTTGTCATTTTACCTTTTAAACATGATTCGCATGTTTCCAATGATTCGGGATCGATTGGATCTAGAAGCCCATCCGAATGTAGCTTTAGCATGCGTCTCTTGTTTATATGGCCTAAACGACAATGCCATAAGTAAGTTGAATTATCTAGCTTATGTCTTTTGGTATCAATTGCGAAAACAGAAATTTTGTCATCTAACACATAAATCCCATTTTGTGATATTCTTGAAAAATAGAAGATCGAATCTCTATACAAATCGCAACGTTTGTCTTTTATTGAAATATGAAAAGCCGTCGTCAACAAGGCGGCTAATAGAAATAATATTTCTAGATATTCCTGGAATATCCTCAGGCTGCATCCGGTATCAAGTACCAAAAGATTCAGACTGTGAAATTTCAATATAAAACATACCAGATGTTGAAGTCCCAGCTTCTTCCCCTTTTGAGGAAGGCTAGGTACACCAACAGTTTCTTTTCCAATGCCCGTCTTTACCATAGAAGTGGCACTCTCCTTTGGGCTTCTTCACTTCCTTTCCCTTAGTTTTGTTGGGCACGACTTTCTTACATTTCTTGGGATATTTAGGATTGGGAGAATTCCCTTTCCTCTTCTTTGATCCCTCTATGACAAGAACCGGTATGGCTTTGTCTTTCTTCATATTGGGCTCAAATGACTTGAGCATATTTGCAAGCTCTTCAAGAGAGGTTTGCAAGTCATTCATCTGATAGTTCATGATGAACTGTGAATAACTCTCTGGGAGGGATTGACGAATTAAGTCTACGCTTAATTCGTTATCCATCACAAATCCAATATTAGAAAGTTTGGTAATAAGGCTGATCATCTTAGCACAATGTGCCATTACAGATGTGCCCACCTGCGTCTTGCTTTTATATAACTCCTTTGTTATTTTGAAGCGCTCGCACCGAGTTTCATTCACAAATAACTCTTTTAGGTGCTTGACCATGGAATAGGCATCCATATCTGAATGTAGTTGCCTTTTTACTTCCGGTGTCAATGATGCAAGTATGATGTCTCCCGTTTGATCGTCATCAGATTTATGCTTCAAGTAAGCATAAAATTCTTAGTAGGGAGTATCATCCGTTGGGTAAGGGGGTATCAGTGTATCAACTACATACCCTTTCCTCTCGAACTTCAAAACAATTTTGAGGTTGCGATACCAGTCGGTGAAGTTTGAACCATTCAATTTGTTATCGGTAAGAATGTTTTGCAGATTGGTGTTAGTCATGATTTTAAGAGTGCATTTAATTAAACCTGAGAGTGAGAAAGAGTAAACGTATGTCATTCATTTGCTTAAAGTATATCAATCTAAAATTATAGGCCTTTTAGTTTATTTTAGATTGCTCCCACTATTTTGCCAAATTAATAGCCCTCCATATTAATTCGAAGAATTTTACAAATCCTTTAGTGAGCTAGGATCCGAACTCCTGAGATTTCGCCTTGAGTTTGCTCAACAAGCTAGTCTCATTCATTAGGTAGATTCATGTAATCCATCACATCTTTAATGTGACTCTTAGGTTATTGGGTTACTAACCATATTAGTAACTAATATGCTATTCACATTAATCCCAACCATCTTGCCCATTAGTTTATGACAATATGAGTTTGCTCATCCAATTATCATAATCTAATTTAAGTATTACCCCATATTCATGAAAAGTAATTTTCGATAATTCAGGTGTTACCGTAAGACCCCGAGCTTGAGTTTGCTCAACAACCCAAAGGCCCCCAGTACTGCCGGCTGAATTATAATATTAGGGAGGGGCAACCGATTTTAATAACTTGTTTATTTACTTAACTTTTTAACGAGGGATTTTATTTTAGGTCTCATAATCTAACTTAGTATTGATTTGCTTTAGCATACATCAGACACATACATTCACATACATTGGCGTTATGGACATACCATCTAAATTATTCCGTCGAGCCAGAGACGGAATAAAAGGGCAAACCTAAGGAAATACTAACTATTACATATTTCTCTTTAGGTCCTCCGTCTTTTCCATGGCGTCTTGAAATTACATATTAATTTCTATACTACTAAAGAAAACTTCAATTGAATTGAAGGGAATCAGATGAGAGGAGAAATTACAATAGATAGTAGAAAGGCAGGACTCGCAGGCCCTATTTTAAAAAAATACCAAAAGACTAAAAAAGGGTCCAAATATGTCTATAACTCCAAACATGCATAGACTCAATTAAATAAATTTAATTGGTTGATTACATAACTATTTTATGTAATATTTATGTTAATCACATTAACTTATCAAATCAACTTTCATCCTATTTTACTTCTAATAGTTTCGTATCTTTTATATTAATTTTTAGATTAATATAACTATACAAAACTTTAATTATGCACGTCCCAATTATTTTGATTTTAATTCATTTAACATTTTGATTTACAAATTGGTAAAACAAACTTTTAAACAAATTTTCAATCGATAATCAAAACATAAAACTATCAATTTCTGAAACATATATATTTAAATATATATAAAAACCGATTTTAAACAATTAAAATTCAAGTGGGTCTCGGGCCGGGCCCGAGAGTGGGCTGCTGCCGATTGGCAGCAGCCCTAGGGCGGTTGAACCGCCGCTGCCTTGCGGCAGCGGCGCCAAGACGCCGCACGCGGCTGCTGCCGTGAGGCAGCAGCCGCGCGACAGCGGCCAGTCGCGCCGTGAGACGCGACTCGGGCTTCTGTCATATTTTTTTTATATAATAACAATTTTAAATATATATATATATCAGTTCTAAAATGATTTTCTGAAAATAGAAAAAACTACTATAGATTTCCGTTTTATCTTTAGAATTAATAAAACTGATTTTATCAATCTAACTATAAAACTAATAGATTTTGTTATGATTTATCATCAACCAAAATAATTAGGAACATACGCATAATCAATTTTAATTAACAATTAATTAAAACTTATTTATCTTTAGAATCAATTAATCAAAACAATTTGTTAATTAATCCTAACTATAAATATTTATTCAATCCTATTGAAAAACTTCTAAATTTTCATATATGAAATAAGGGATTTAACGATGGCTCTGATACCACTGTTGAAAATTAGGCTAAGGTATATCAGCGGAAATATAAAATTTTTAAGCTATTTCCATTAACCCTAGGATCCGTTAATCGTTATTTCATATAAAGAGGGATAAGAAGAATTACCTTTTGATGATAAATCTACCGTTGTTAATGAAGTGCCCTCAACTCTTCTCCGAGTTCCCAAGCACGAAATAAAAACACGGGAAGATTAAGTTAGAATCAACCGTTGAATAGCAACCAAAATAGATTGCCTCTAATTAATCAAGACAAGATCAAGGATAAAAGAAATAGATGAAATCAATTCATCGGAAGGAAGCCATAGAAAATCTCGTCCTCGAACTGGGGTGTCGAAATTCTCTCTCCCGGTTGCACTGAGTATTTCGAAAATCACAGTAGGGATTTGGCTAGTGGATTTCGAAAATCCTAAGGGAGGGGGTATTTATAATCTCTTGTATCTAATCCCTAGTTAGATAGAATTAGGTTACTGAATAGGAATTCAATTCGGAATAGAATTCCTAATTATTATCTCATTATATATCTAATATATTAAAGATAATAATAATAACCTTATTGGATAATAATAGGAGTATTATAATCTAATTAAAACTCTTAACTTATTTATCTCTTCATTAATTTAATTCATAATCCTAATCCAATTAGAATTAATAAAATCAAATTAATTATTCATGTATTTTGACTACATGAATTTCGACCCCCCCCTTGGTCCATGGGCCTTATTGGGCTCAATTGGGCTTCCATCAATTAATTAACATCTATCTCTCTTTTAGGTTCCAAGTCTTATGTGTGACCCATTAGGTTCTTATTGCTTCTAGCCGTATGCAACGTTATTAATTAATTTTCAAAGAATTATATTTAATCTTTGCATAACGGAATGATGTACAGAGTATGTGATTAGCAAGTCCGTAATCATTCCCCCAGAGCCATAAGAAGACAGGTTGATTCTGTCGTTAACCTTTCCGTATTAGTTATAGTATAATTCGATCCTTTATCAACTACATCCTTGAACTGAATCTTATGACTATGGATGATGTCAAGTCACATATAGCGAGACGTTCGTTTTACTTATACAGGCCGAGTCAACTCAGAAAGATAGGTTAAGTGAAATCTGTATTTCAAGTCTTAAGCTATCACCTTGCAAGGATTTAGAGTCGAGTCTTCCACAAGCGATCCTTGGATATATCTCCCATTTATCGGGAGTGATAAATGCTCAATCCAATATATAATGATCCCGCAATCACTTCCTGTGATACCCAACGTCTACTGTTCACACCCCAGAGTCATCTCTGTTAAGGATCGTGTTACACCAGAGTCAAAGCGTCACATTCCGTAATCCAGAATACCAATTAATATTCCTTTGAGTCTGAGGATTAGTTATACCTATTAATACCAATGAGATGAACAGGTGACAAGGATGAATCTACCCATCCTGTTATCTCAAATCGGATCCCCAATCCTAATGAACTACTTTTCATCGGATCCACGTAATTGTCCAGATATCTGTATATATGAAGCTTGTGAGATCAGCTTTCTGTCGGACAGAAGACATTGTTACATGCAAGTCTCAACAGTGATATATCAATCCTAAACATATCACTTGACTTGGGGTGGTTTTAAGTTTATTAGTTTATTATAAAGTTTTGTCTCACTTCATGCTTGTATGAACACTTTATAATCACTTTAAACAAACTTACGGATTTCCTTTTATTAGACTTTATTTAGTGCTTAAAAGGGATTGCCTTTATATAGTCATAAAACATATATCTCATTAAAACAAATGATATAAAGAACAATTCATTTATATTAAGTTTGTATCCTAGAACAATTGTCTATAGGACACTAAACCCCAACATTTTTAAGGCCAAATATTTCCCCAATTATGATTTTTTTAATGCTAGTCGAGGTTCTAATCCTAGTTTTACTTGGTCGAGTATTGTTGCTGCTAAGATTTGCTTAGGAGGGGTTGCAGAAAACGAATTGGAAATGGTGATGATCTACGAATTGGGGTGGATCCGTGGATTGAAGGGAATGAATATGGTCTTCCTACTACTGAGTTACCTCAGGCTCTATAAGATGCTCTGTTGTCTTCATTGTTTGAAGTTGGGTACAAAAGATGGGATGTGGCTATGATTCGTGATTTGTTTAATGAGTTTGATTGTGCAAATATTCTAAGTATTCCAATTGCTAGTTCTGTGTTAGCAAATAATTGGTATTGGAAGGAGGAGCATAATGGTATTTATACTATCAAGTCTGCCTACAGGTCTATTCGGTTTTTGACTGATTCTGTTGATAATTCTATATGGCGGAATATATGAAAAATGCGGGTCCCCCCAGGTTTGTAATTTTATATGGCGAGCTTGTTTAAACATTATTCCGACTACTGCTAATCTGATGTCAAGAAGAGTCCTTGTATCAAATGTTTGTCCTTTATGTGAGAGAGCAGAGGAAAATGCTATTCATATTTTAAAAAATTGTTGTTATGTTACTGGTGTTTGGAGATTGACAGGATTGAATTTGGCTTTGGTTGGTAGTTTTGATCAGTTCAAAGACTGGGTGGTTTTCCTACAGTCTAATTTGTCAATTGACAAATTTTGTTTTTTAGCCACTGTTGTTTGGTGTTTGTGGAGAGCGAGAAATGATTTTGTCTAGAAAGGAGTTCAGATAAATTTCCAGTTGATTTTTCGTTAAGCTTGTTATAAACTGTCAGATTGGCATGATCTGTTACCTGGTTTTGATACAAATGCGATCGGTCTTCCTTATGGTGTTGTTGTTGCGAAATGGCTGAAGCCGACTGGTTTATTTACAAAAGTTAATGTGGATATTTCCATTACTCCAGGTGCTGGTTTAATGGGTGTGGGAGAGGTTATTCGAGATAGTTGTGGTGAATTTTGTGGAGCATTTGTCAGATTAATCGCTGGAAATTTCCAGATTCGCGAGGGAGAAGCGTTTGGTATTAAGGAAGCTCTTGGTTGGATCAAAGATTCTGGAAAAGATTTCTGCATCATTGAATCTGATGCTACTTCTGTCGTTATGCATCTTGCTCAACCTAGTTTTCAATCATCTTATGGTTTTATTATTGATGATTGTAAATTGCTTATCCGTGATTTTGCTGATGTTAGACTTGGCTTTGTTAATCGTTCTGCGAATATTGTTGCTCATACTCTTGCTAGAGCGGCGTATTATTTTCCAGAACCAATGGTCTGGTCTTTTAGACCACCTGATTGTATTCTTCATGCTTTGTTTTCTAATTCTGTTTCAATGAAGTTTTACTTTGGTTTAAAAAACATATTGTAAATTTTATTGTAAAGTACGAAAAATAAAAATAAAAATATACGTCCCTCCAGCACTTACGAAAAAATAAAAATAAATATATACGTCCCTCTAGCACTCACAGGCATCCAGCTCGATGAGCTAGAGCCTAAGTAAGTCTTAGAGGAAATTCCGATAGCCAGCTCGACGAGCTGGCCTCCAGCTCTAAGAAAAACGGAGAAAATCACAGAGACTCATTTTCTTATTTTTCTAGTAGTATCAATGTCACTTCAATTGACCATTTGAGTAAAAAAAGGATGAATTTTTTCATAAGGTTGGAAGTTTTAGAAACTAGACATCCCGATGAATCTGTAATATATTCGTGGGCGTAATTAGGATTCATATGAAGGGAGAAATAAATTTCAGAAATTAGAGTACGTGTCTGCTGTACCAATATCACTTCAACTGACAATTCGGGGTATCAAACAGACGAATTTTTTCACAAGATTAAAAGTTTTAGAAATTAGACATCTCAAGGAATCAGAGGTATATTCGTGGGCCCAATTCGGATCCATATAGAAGGAGAAATAAAGTTTGGAAGTTAGACATCTGCAAGTGGTTGTTATGTTAGTTACTACTCCTACTCTATCTCTAACTAACTTAACTACCAACCTTTCTAGCAACTAGAAATTGAAAATAAAGGGAGTTGGGTACTTAATGGAGGAAAGTTATGGGGGGTATCTGCAACCATAGCCAACCTCTTCAACTATAAATATAGCCTCTCATCCTCATCAATTCAACACAACCAACACATCCAACACATCGAACATCAACATAATTTTCTCTTCTTAACCTTTTGAGTCTTTTCCTTTGACTTTTTGCCTTAGATTTTCGATAGCTTTTTTTCTTTAGTTCGTCTATTCCAAATCCGGTTTTAGAGTTTTCTTCGTTCGAAGCTCATAATTTTCGATTTTGTTCTTCTTTTACACATCCTGCCCAGCCATCTTTGTGGCCTCATTTCAAGTCTATTTTGGTCTGAGTTTTCACTTTATGATCATTCCCAACATCCTAAATTTGATTATAGGCTTTTGTGTTACCTCATTTTGTGTCCGAAAACTCATTTTACATGATATTTTTTGCACCTCAAAATCGTTTTAACACAATCTCCGCATATTTCATACCTTTTGCCCAGCAATTTCGTTTTTACATTCCATACTCCTTACATTATATTTCTTCCCCCAATTTTTACACAAACTCATTCTTAGCATCTTGAATTTGATTTTAGGCTTTTGCTTTGCTTAATTCTATGTCCGAAAACTCATTTTATAGCTCTTTTACTAACTTGGTTCTCACTATTTTTCAACAAAACCGAAAATATGATTTCTTTTGGTTTTGTGTTATCAAACTAATTCAATCTTGAGTCATTAGTCTTATCTCTCTAAACATCATTTCAATCTTGCCAATTCCAAACTTCAATTCTCTAAATATTTAATTCCTCCACATTCATTATCATTAAATTATTATTGAAAGTTCATACTCAAAACATTCATACCTTCGATCGTTCGTTCAAGTCACATGCTGATTTCAGCACAAAACCTATCAAAGCTAGCCAGTTATTGATTTTAAGTTTGTCATTTCAATTTCGTCCAATTCTATTTTAGCATTTCAATTTCGTTCTTCGTAAATTTGATTGTAATTGCTCATATTCATCAATATCTACGTAATTAACCCATTCCATATCAATAAAATTGACTTTTTCTCAAATCATCGTGTCAATTCCGCATTTAAATTTCTTTTATTTAATTTATGGTAGCCATTAAATATTTAGTAAAGCTTTTGTATCATTTATCTCTATAAAATTGTTATAAATTACTAATGTTGGAAGTAGTTTTGTGTAGGGGTGAGCATCGATTCGTTTCGGTTACTAACCAGACCGAACTTTTGGTTAACCAAAGCGAAATATGACATATTTTAGAAACCGAACCGAATCGAATAAAATTAGTAACTGAATATTATAAACCCGAATAATTTCGGCTTGGTTACCAACCGAAATACATAAATTTATTATTTAAATGTTTAATAATAATAAAAATTGTACAAAAAATATATTTATTTATGAAAAAGAACATTATATTTCTTATAAATTTGAATTTCATTGAAGTTAAATATTAATTTGGCATTTTTAAAACCAAATATACCTATATATACATTTTGGTTTAGTTAATATAAAATAAGATTATAATGTTTTTAGTTATTTTTAAATTTCAGCTTGGTTTCGGTCAGTGTTGTAAAAGTCGCTAGGTGCTAGTCGGGCGGATAAGACCTCTAAAGATTAATAGGGGATTAATCGAAGATTAATCGGTGATTAATCGGATTTGTATTTTTATATTTTTTAGATTTATATTAAATAAATATTATATAAACACATTTAAAATATAAATTATACTATCTAAAAATAATAATAATAAATATTATATAATAGAAAAATATAAATATTTATTTTAAATAAATAATAAAATAGTTATTAGTTAATACTAATTACTTGTATTATTTTTTACTAATTATAATTTATAAATTGGGCCGATCTTAACCCATTTCAGCCGATTTTTTCCGCCTAGGCCGATTTTTCTCGCCTAACCCAACTTGTCCGACTTAACCCGATTTGAACTGCCTAGGTGGAAGAAAATTGAGCTCCCGACTTATGCCGACCAATTATATAAAATCAGTCGGTGGTGTAAAAATCACCGATATATCGGCCGATTAGTCGCCGACTTGACTGATTTTTACAACACTGGTTTCGGTTAAACCGATATTTTTTCGAAATAACCGAACTGATAACTGATTACTAAACTAAACCTAAACCAAATTAAAATTTCGGTTCGATTATCGATTTGGTGATCGGTCATCTGTTATTTTACTCACCCCTAATTTTGTGACTTATCCCCTTGAAATGTATTTGATAAATCTCATTGGATTTATATATTGCGAAAATTAATTATTTAAAGTTACTTACAAAATTATTATTTTTTTCGAAAATGCAAAATTAAATTATTTGAACTATATATTTTTATTTTTTTGGACAAATATATTTTTATTTTTAATAACTTAAGATAAACCAATTTCGGTAGATACTTAAAAGATAAACGAGTTAATCAAAATTAATTTTAAAAAATAAATAAATAGAAATTATTAAAAAAAAAAAAACCTTAGCCCTTAAGCATTCATGTGAAGAATTCTCTATATAAACAAGTGGTATGGTGAACCAAATGCCATACCATTCCTGGGGAAAACAGGAAAAAAAAATAGAGCGATGGAAAAAATGACTGGAGTTGATTTGTGCCGGTTGCCGGAGGACTGCATAGCCACCGTCTTCTCCTTCACGAGTCCTAAGGACACTGGCCAATTCTCCATAGTCTCTTCTGGTTTTAAGTTGGTTTCTAAATCTGATGCTGTTTGGAGACGCTTTCTTCCTTCTGATTACCAGGCTTTAATCTCTCAGTCTTCTAATCCTTCTCTGCTGTCTTCCTCTGCTTCTGCTAAAGATCTCTATCTTCGCCTCTGTGATAATCCTCTCATCATTGACAATGGAAAAAAGGTTAGAATCTCTGGATTTTGTGTTCTAGGTATGAAGTTAGGTCAATTTTGTATATGTTTCTCTTGAATTTCAATTTTAGGTTTACTCTGCTTATTTGGTGATGAAATGAAAGAGTTCAATTAATTCCTGTGTAATTCTCATGATGTAACTGTTTAATTGAATTACCCCCTTTGAATAGATAATTTTTAGAAATCTAATATGTAATTGCTTATTGACAGAGCTTTAGGCTGGATAAATGGAGTGGGAAGAAGAGTTTCATGCTTGCTGCAAGGGATCTCATGATTATCTGGGGTGATACTCCTAGATACTGGAGATGGAGTAATTCTGAAAACAAATCAAGGTTTGTGGATTTTCCTCATTTTTTCCCCTTTACCTAAGGTCATTTTCGTTATTTTCATAATTTCTATTGATAAATTCTAATTCAGCATATAAGAAATTGCAAACCAGGTTTGCAGAAGTTGCAGTCTTGATTTTTGGTTCTGTTTTTCTTAATTATCATGATTTTGATTGATATTTTCCTCATTTTTTTCCCTTTACATTCAAGGTCATTTTTATTATTTTCATAATTTTTGTTGATAAATTTTGATTCAGCATATAAGAAATTGCAAATCATGTTTGCAGAAGCTGCAGTCTTGATTTTTGGTTCTGTTTTTTTAATTATCATGATTTTGATTGATATTTTGATTCATCATATAAGAAAATGTGTACAGAATTGCAGAAGTTGCAGCCTTGGACTCTAGATTTTGATTCTGTTCCCATATTTTCATTATTGTCATAATTTCCGTCATATGATTTTCATAATTTCTGTTGATAAATTTTTATTCAGCATATAAGAAATTGCAAACCAGGTTTGCAGAAGTTGCCGTCTTGATTTTTGGTTCTTTTTTTCTTAATTATCATGATTTTGATTGATATTTTGATTCATCATATATGAAAATGTATACAGAATTGCAGAAGCTGCAGCCTTGGATTTTTTATTTTGTTTCTGTTCCCACATTTTCATTATCATCATATTATTTTCATAATTTCTGTTGATAAATTTTGATTCAGCATATAAGAAAATGCAAATCAAGTTTGCAAAAGTTGGAGTATTGATTTTTGGTTCTTTTTTTCTTAATTATTATGATTTTGATTGATATTTTGATTCATCATATAGGAAATTATGTACAGAATTGCAGAAGTTGCAACCTTGGACTCTTGATTTTGATTTCGTTCCTATATTTTTATTATTATCATAATTTCCTTGAGCATATATGAAAATACAGATTTGCAGTTGCAGAAGTTGCAGCCTTGGACTCTTGATTTTGTTTATGTTCTCATGTTTTCATTATTATCATAATTTCCGTCAGCATAAATGAATATAGATTTGCAGTAGTTACAGTCATGATTTTGTTTGTTTTTCGTTTGCGTTCAATTCATTATAATGATTTCAATTGCTATTCTGATTCATCATATATGGAAACGCAAACAGATTCACGGAAGTTGAATTTTCTTGAATTTGTTTCGGTTTCCTTCATCTTCAATATCATGTTCATTACCTACTATCATAATTCCCATAAGTATTCTGATTTAACACATCCGAAATTGCAAACAGATTCGCAGAGGTTGCTGAGCTGGTGGCCGTGTGTTGGCTGGAAATCCGCGGCAAAATCAAAGCTACAATGCTGTCACCAGAAACTCACTACACAGCATACCTGGTATACAGAACAACAGTGACCACTTACGGATTCGACAATCCGGTAGAGGTGAATGTAGGAATTTCAGGAGCAGAAGAAGGAGATTCTTCAAAGAGAAGTCTTTATCTGGATGTGGGAAGGGCAAGGCGTCGAAGGAACCAAGTTGTTGTGAGAAGGGTCGGTCTATTCGGGTACAGGCACGCTATGACGATGCACCCGCTTGCACGAACAATGGAGAACGATAATGATGATGATGATGATGATAATAACAATGCGAATAGCGATGACAATGGAGGTCATCAAAATAATGGTAATCGTCCACAGGAAAGACAAGACGGGTGGCTGGAGATTGAATTGGGGGATTATTTTAACAGACAAGATGAAGTTGGGGATTTGGAAATTAGCATTTTGGAGGTTCAGGGAGGTGATTGGAAAGGCGGACTTGTAATTCAGGGTATAGATATTAGGCCAAAGAGTATGTAAGAAGAAAAAAAACCCGAAACTTCAATTCGTTCTGCTCGCGCTGTTATGTCACGTTCTGTTTGTGGTCTGCTGTCTTTACTATCAATCAAGCCAAATATACAAGCTGCTGCTGCTGCCGCCGGGGATGATTAGGAGGGGGTTTGAAAACCGGTGGATTAGAGTATCTCGTGTCAGTGAATTCTAGATCCGTCATAGTCTGTTGCCATATTTCATAGCTCCTGTAATAGGTTAGAATATTAAGCTGTTAGTTACTAGTTTCTGAGTTTCTGAGTTATTTTATTTTGTTTGTTTTTCTGTTTTTTGTTTTTTTAGTTAAGACTTAAGTTTGTTGTTTGAGAAGTTTAATTTTGATCATATTGTAAGAAAGAGCTTAGTGTAGAAATTCTAGTTCAATTAATACCCTTTTGTAAGAAATTTGTGGCTAATTTGGCTATTTATTTTATTATGAGGGTAAAATTGAATTAAAGTTTTCATCGTGGAGTTAAAATTGGATTATTTAGTCCAATAATTTTACAGGGAAACTGTTTCAGTTTATCGATAAACTTGTTTAGAATGTTCAATATGACAGTTAAATATATCAAACCAGTCGGATCCAAATTTTCTATAAATTGGGGTGAAATTAAAAAAAAAATCTATGAAAAAGCTGTTATGGTATGTTATGATGATTGCTAACATGTAAAAAATCGGAGGAAATTTACAGTAAGAACAGCAACAAGAAAAAAATGTATGAAAACAGTGTTAGATTATAGGAATTGTGAGAGAATCATAAAAGAGTTTGGTTATCACAAAAACTGCCCGTCAAACCGATATCGAGATTTGAGTGTCAAACGATCACGAAGAAGCTGAAAGTGAGCAGTCGAAAGAGGTGTTAGAATATCAGCAACTTGATTGTCAGTTGGAATAAAACGAGCATTAAGAAAGCCATTTTGAGCTTGTTCGCGGACAAAGGGATAATCAAGTTCTATAGTCTCATTTGGTACGTTGTAATGCAATGCAATGTAATCAATGAAGTAATGTAATAAAAGTTGTAATGTAATAGTGATTCCATTACCATGTATGGTTGGCAAATTTTAAAAAAAATGTCGAAATGCAATTACCATTATAATACTTATTATGTTTATTATGTTTGCGTCGTCAAATGTAGATAGAAACTTCAATTATTTTCAAATTTTCATATGTATGAGAACATCATCCATATACAATGGTTAAATACTTGTTAGTTTTTGTTTTTCTCTTTTTTTTTTCATTTGTCGTGTTTTTTATGTTTTTAGTTTTCCACAATTTTTTCCATTTTTTATTTTTTTTATTTTTCTCGTTATTCGTGTTTTTCACGTTCTCGTGTTTTTCTGTTTTCACATTTTTTTCATTCTTCGCATTTTTCATGTTTTTCTCGTTTTATGTTTTACCATTTAATAAGAATTGTAGATAATAAATACAAATAATAAAAAATATTAAGGCTAGTTGTAACGAGGATTCATACCATACTTTTAATGTAATGCACATTGCATAAATTTGTAAACAAAATTGAGTAATGTATTTGTGATTACATTACAACAAAAACAATGTGATTAATCCAAACATGATAATGAGTCTCCGTTATAATGAGTATTCCATTACAACACTCATTACGATGTAGCAAACAAAGCCTGTGTTCGGTACGCTCATGAAAACAAGATTCTAAGTTAAATATGTATAACACCAAAATTGTCACACAATAGTTGCACCGACTTGGTAAGAGGAAAACAAATCTCAGTAAGAAGAGTGAAGACACAGAAGTTCTGCAGTGGTATTAGCAACAACTTTTTATTCACTTTTCTGTGGAGGAGGTTGAAGAACGATCATTAGGACAACCGCCTGAGTGACTATCTGAGTAGCAGTGAGCAAACCGGGTTCATTACATTCATGGTCATTCAGTAAAAAAAGACGACACTAAAAATCAAATGCAAAATTTAATGGGTTTTATATTAAGAAATCAAGACTTTATTGGTCATAATAAAAACCTTAAACGTTACGAAACAGGAACAATAGTAATAACAGTATAAATTTGATTCTGTTATGTTATATTATGTTATACTCTACTGTCGTTATTATCAATCAAACTGATTAGGAGGAGTAGTGGATTAGAGTTTCTCGAATCAGTGAATTTTGGATCCGTCACAATCTGCTGCCATATTTCACGGCTCTTTTAGGAATGCTGAATATGTTAGAACATTAAGCTATTAGTTTCTGGGTTTAATGCATCATTTGCCCTCTAAACTTGTCCAAAAAGCTTGATTGGCCTCCTAAACTTTCAAAATGTCCCAATAGCCCTCTCAACTTGCATAAAATGTTCAGTTAACCTCATGAACTTGCGTAAAATGTAATCAATTGATCACTCGGTTGCAAAAGAGTAAGTTAAACGCGGAAGATGTATTACATGCATCTTAATTAAAAAGGAAGTTATTACTTGCTCAACTATAAAACTTGTCTTCTCTAATATTAGAACCGCATATCCCGATCTTGGTCGTTTTACTTTTTTTAAGACGCATGCAATACATTTTTCGCGTTTAACTTACTTTTCTGTAACCAAGTGATCAATTGATTACATTTTGCATAAGTTTAGGGGGCTAACTGAACATTTTATGCAAGTTGAAGGGGCTATCGGAACACTTTGAAAGTTCATGGGCCAATCAAACTTTTTGGACAAGTTCAAAGGGCAAATGATGTATTAAGCATGGTTTCTGAGAGTGTAGAAATTCTAGTATTTAACTCTTTATTTTAATATCTACTTATCTTTGTTCTATGGAAAAAACCAATGAGACCCTCATATTTTTTCTCATTAATCTTTTAATTTAACATATTGATTTCTTTGTTAATTATGATCTTGATATCTAAAATGTATGCAATTGCTTCACTTTTATCGATAAACTTATTTGAAATGTCCAAATATATCAAACAAGTCCGTTCGAAATTTCTATTTTTAAATAAGGGTAAAACTTTTATCCTACTTTGAAATATTAGAATTAAATTTGTATCAATTCGTATGCACATCCTATTGGTCCCTTGTAAGGTTGCAAATATAGTTCCAAGGGGGGGTTAGGAACTATTTGACCTTTTTAAAGAATTAGGGCAACCTTCTTTTTCTTAAGAAAAGAGTATATGACAGCGGCGCTGAGTAATCAGCAAGACACTGGCTTAGTCAATTGGTGACTAGGTCAGTTTCGTTGCTTAAGTCAGGAAATAGCACTTAGAGTCTATTCCTGAACTAAGTCGTTTGCAGCGCACAACTCAGCTTGACCTCTTTACTTGGTCAGTTTTTAGTTTATATTAAGCAAGCAATATATTAAGGAGTTAAGGGTTAGAAATACTTCACTCAGTGGAGTTATCCAGGTTCGGCTTCTTCTAAGCCTACGTCCTGTCCCCGGAACATGTTCCGAGCTTTCAAATTCACTACTGAGCTCTTTAAAGGTGGAGACTCAAAAACCCTTTACAAATCAGAAGCTGAGTATAACAAGAGTACCTTCCTCTATACCTCTACTCACTTCTATTCTGATTCACTAAGTACTAAAACCGAGTACTCAGCTTCTCCTTTCTAATTCTAGAAATGATTAAGATTTGTCCTAAACAACAATTGCTAGAACACCTTAGATGATTGAAGATCAATCACTCTAGACTTTTACACAGATATGAAATTGTAGTGTAAGATTTGCTTTGCTTTTGGATGCAGAACTTTTGTATGCTTTTGGTCAGCGTAACGGCTTTTGCTCAAAGTTCTATATGTAATGAGGATTCTGAAAGCTTTATTTATAGAGAGCTGTGAGGGCATCTGGTTATTTCGAATTTCAAAATAACCGTTGGAGGGAAACGGCTTCATGTCATTTTCACTCAGTCTGTTCAGCAGTTCTCTTAGCCAATCAGATTCCAGCATCTTCTGTTCTTCGGTCAGTGTGGCAGTATGTTCCTCCAATTCAGGTAATGTCAAACAGACAGCTTCCTGCGTCTTCTGTTCTTTACTGAAAGAGGAAATACTTTGTCTGGAAGTTGCCTTGTGCTCAGCGGCTGTCTTGTACATTTTGTCGAGACAGCTCAGCAGCTTCTTACCGAAGTTGTCTACGTGGATCTTCTGGATCCTTCTTTGCTCAGCTGCGTTTCAACACTCAACGGCAACGTTTTGTAATACGCGGGCTGAGTGGTCTTGGCCTTGTTTGACTTGGGCTTTGACTTTTATATAGGGCTTGGGCCTTATGATCTTTATGTCTTATAACAATTATAAACTCAACATTGAACAAACACATTAGTAACAATAAATCAAAGCATTTAGACTTAGTGTGTTACACAATATTTAATTGTACTTAAATAATTTTTTCAAATCAAAATCCTGTGGAAAGGTGTTTCAACAAACTCCCCCATTTTGATGTTGGCAAAACTATTCAGCAAGGAACTCAGCATTGAGCTCCCCCATGACAGTTGACCTATTTGACTAAGTAAACTCCCCCATCAGGGCTGAGCTACTGACTTAGTTTTATTCTAAACATTTTAAGGTTTAATTGAATAAGTCTAAGGTCAGTTTTCAAGTATAGGTCAGCTTATGGGATATATTCTATTTTACTCAGTCTTTAGCGGAAGATTTGTATAGTAAAAAAGCACTTGAGTAATTAATTTGTTCAATTGTTCATTTTAGACAAGTTCAAACATTGTTTTTACGCAGCATACGTTTAACAGGTATTCTACTCATTTACTGAGTTTAATTTGTACTTAGAAGATGCATTCATAATACTTAGCATGGAAGGATAAATAACACAAGCATAGAACAGTCAGCATACATAATACATATTACACGAAGAGAGAAATAAGCTAAGTGTAGACTAAGTTTTAATGGTTATCTATTTCTTCTTCTTTTGCTGACTGTTGCCTTCAGCTTGAGTTCTTCGCTGATCTTTCTTCTCCCCCGTTTTGCCAGCACCGGGTGGAGGCAGCTTGAAGGAGTCCAAAAGAACAGCTCTGGTGAGCTCAGCAGAGAAGGTCTTCAATCGATCAGCACTTTCGTCTAACCCATCGAAAATAGGAACACCGTTGCTGAGGACATCAGGATGAATACCAATGTCAGCAGTGCTAAGCATACTGAGCACATAGGCTTGGCCTTTTCCCAGCCATGTGATTGTGTCTGTCAGCGCAGCAAAGGAGTTGTGGAAGGTTTTGAGAAGTGAATTATCATAGTGCTCGCGCTGAAGATTAGTGTGTCTAACATGGTCAAATATCTTCTGGGAATTGGTCAGTATTTGATCCTGTTTGAGCTGGTCGGTGTCCATTTCTTCTTTATGCAGATTGAGTAGACGAACTGCCTCACTGAGTTGCTCCATCGAGCATTGAGATGTGTTTGCGAGCTGTGCATTGGTCTTGTTCTGTTCAGTATGAAGCTGAGCAAACAGCATCTTTAACTCAGAGGAAGTGGCGAGATTTGGGTTCACAGCTGACAGTTTTTGGATTTGGGAAGATAGAGAAGTGAGGCACTGTACCGTTGTCAGCTGGATCTCAGCCAGCTTAGCAATTGGATCCTGCCTAGCTTGCTGTGCTTGTGAAGATAGTAAAGTACTCAGCAGATCCTTGAGTTCCTTAACTTCATTAAGAAGTTGAGTTACTTGAGAAGGCTGAGTAGTTTCGACGTGTGAGATGGCAGCAGCAGGAGGAGTGGAGTGCTGAATATCTCTAATCAGATCCTATACTGAGTCAATAATTCGTTGACTGGACTCAGTGATATTTACAGTGGCCTGAGAGATTGGATGTATAGTAGTTTGATCGGATAGAGAAGAAGTTGTTGGGTCAGTGACTGGAGTTATTATTGTGTTCTGCACATGTGTTGATTGTGTGGTTGTTGGGTCAGCAGGTACAGTTTCAGTTGTGCAGTCAGGTTGGATAGGGTCAGAACTGACTGGTACTGAGTTGTCTTTGAGATTTTGCTCGGTTTGGATTGGTGGGTTTGCAGAGATAGTTTGTTCGGCTTATTCCTGAGTAGAAACAGAGGCTTGTTTTTCTGCTGCTGGTGAAGGCTGAGTAGATGGTGCAGAAGGATTTGGCTTTCGGAAGAATGTCATTTTGATCTTTGAAGGATCATTCACTGAGGCGCTGACCGGTTGGTCTAGGATGCTTGCCTTTACCAATCTTCTTCTTGTCTTCTGTACAAGAGGAGGCTCAGCTTGATTTACATTAGCTTGAGATGGAGAACCTTCTACATTCTGATCAGCAGTGTGCTGGTCAGTTTGCTCTTGTTGTTGTTCAACTCCATCAGCTGACTCAGTGTGAGCTTGGTCAGCTTGATTATCTGCACTAGCTGTCTCTTCAGAGTCAGCTTCTTCCTCTTGCTCTTGTGCATTCCCTTCATCCTCAGTTCTGTCATTCTCAAGCTCTTCCTCGAGCTGAGAGACGAAATGTTCGTCTAGGTCCACTTCATCTTCCCGTTGCTCAGTTTTTTCAGCATGATGCTGAGCATAATGCGAGTCCGTGGTGACAATGAAGTCAAGTGGAAGGACATTGATGGGTGAAAGGGTAGAAGTCTTCTGCTTCTTTTGAGGAGGATCAGTTATATCCTCAGTTGCAGGCTCATCTTGCCTGCTGCGTTTTTCGGCTGACTGCGTATGGTCTTGATTTGACTCAGCAGCCGATTTGGACTTCTTGGACTTAGGCTCAGCTTCCTTGGATGGGGTACCAGTAGGCTTCCTTTTTCGGATAGCTGGAGCTTTTGTCCTTTTTCCTTTGGCTAGAACAATTACCTCAGCAGGTAGCTCTTCTTCAGCTTGCTCTTCTGGCTGCTCAATGAATTTTCCCTTCTTTAAAGGCTGATTGAACTTGAGAGCACGCAGTGATGTTGCTGTGATCTCAGATCCCTTTACACAAGTTTCTCCTTGTAGGTCAACCTTATGGTCAACTAAGATCTTAGTGATCAGTGAGCCTAGCCTAAGATTATTTGTGCTGCGCAGGAATCCAGCTACTAGAAACACTGCATGTTGATCGGCTTGTAGGTCAGCATGTGCCATATGAAGCACATCTTGAAGTGGGACGTTGAGCTGGTGCAGTTGACCTTCTGGTAGATCAGTTGGACCAGCAGAAAGTGGGCCATCTTCTGATGCTGACCCATAGACGAGTTGGATACTTCTCCAATGTACCCAGCAGGCTTACAGAAGGTTTCATCATAATAGATGTCCTCCTGGTCACCATTCCTTCTTAACTCAGCACCTTCAGTCTTGAGGCTGAGTAGGGATCCCAAATAAGTTGGGTTGATGAAGATGGTCTTTCCCCTAACTTCAGTGACTAGATAGTCATGGTCTTTTGCATCAGCTTTGAGGTTATGGTAGAATTCCATAACCAAGTCAGGGTAGGTTGGGAACCGTAGGGAGAATAACTTAGTCCAGCCGTTGTTCTTGATCCAATCACAGAACGGTTGTTCTGAGTCGATGAAGGTCTGGGATACCCAGCGAGAAGGTTCCACTTTCCAATCTCGTACATTCTCGAATACTCGAATGTATTGTCTAGGTTTAGCTGGTTTCCCCTGAGCTTGAATGGCTTTTTCTTTGCCATGACCAGCAGCTTTGGAGGGTGAAAGCTGAGTTGAGGGATTGTTGGTTGTTTGTTCATCGGTGGTGGTCTTGGAACGACCGGCACCGGAGATGTTGAAGGAGGCTTTAGTCATTTTGGGAGAGAAGTGTTGTGAATTTAGGACTTACATTCTTAAGGACTTCTGAAGCTTTTGAAAGTTCAGTACGCGTAAAGAGAAAGTAGTGGGGAAATACCCACTATTTAAAGACTTTACAATTAGGGTTTCCGTTTGAATTTAGGTCGGTTTTACCCTTGGGTTGTCCAATCGGCAGAATTCCTGACATTTATGACACTTTATGACATATACGGCGTATGCGTTGTACAAGTGTCATTACGCGTGCGTTTGTATTGAATGCTAATGATTACTTTTACTCAGCATTTGTTGTTACAAACGTTCCATATTCTGAGTAGTCAATTTTGTCCAACGGATAGTGAGAGTAATTAGTTACTCGGTCTGAGATAACTTACTCAGTGTGCATTAGTTACTTGGCATGTGATTTTAACAGATAATTTTTAAACACTCAGCATGTTAACATTCAGCATGCATTATATCACATTTGTACTTAGGAATTTAAGACAGTGGATTAAACATACCAATGGCTTCTCTCAGTATGCTGAATTGCTCTCGTGCTAGAGGCTTTGTAAAGATATCAGCAAGCTGCTCATATGTTGGCACATAGGTCAGCTTGATTTCTTCCTTGAGTACATGATCTCTGATGAAGTGATGTCTTATGCTGACATGCTTCATCCTGCTGTGCTGGATTGGGTTCTTTGAGAGGTCAATTGCACTTTTGTTGTCGCATTTAACTTCAATTGTCTTTGTTTGAACACCATAATCTTCAAGTTGTTGCTTAATCCATAGGACTTGAGCAACATAGCTTCCAGCAGCAATGTACTCAGCTTCAGTGGTAGACAGGGCTACTGACGCCTGCTTTTTGCTGAACCAAGATACAAGACAGCTTCCTAAGAAATGGCATCCTCCAGAGGTGCTTTTTCTTTCCAGCTTGTCCCGTCCATAGTCAGCGTCAGTGTATCCGATGAGTGTAAAGTCATGAGTATTTAGATACCACAAGCCTGCATTTACTGAGCTTTGCAAATATCTAAGGATCCTTTTTACAGCTATGTAATGGGATTCCTTAGGGTTAGCCTGATATCTAGCACAATAACATACTGAGAACTGAATGTTCGACCTACTTGCTGTTAAGTAAAGTAAAGAGCCAATCATACCTCGGTACAACTTGCTGTCTACTGACTTACCATTTTCGTTAGCGCAGAGGACAGTGTCAGTGCCCATAGGAGTGGATATTGGCTTGCAGTGTTCTAGTTCATATTTCTTCAATATCTCCTTGGCATATTTCGTTTGACTGATGAAGATGCCATTCTTTCCTTGTTTGATTTGAAGTCCAAGGAAGAAGTTGAGTTCTCCCATCATTGACATTTCGAACTCAGTCTGCATTTGCTTACTAAATTCCTTGCACATAGATTCATTAGTAGCACCAAATATAATGTCATCTACATATATTTGAGCCAGCAGGGTATCTTTACCCTTTCTCTTAATGAATAAGGTTGTATCAGCTTGACCCCTGACATAGTTTCTAGTCAGTAAGAAGTTGGTCAGCCTCTCATACCAAGCACGTGGTGCTTGCTTGAGGCCATACAGAGCCTTTTTGAGTTTATAAACGTGGTTTGGGAACTTAGGATCCTCAAACCCTGGAGGCTGATTGACATAGACTTCCTCGTTTATCACTCCATTAAGAAATGCACTCTTAACATCCATTTGAAACAGTTTAAAATTCATATAAGATGCATATGCACATAAAATCCTAATTGCTTCTAGCCTTGCCACTGGGGCAAAGGTCTCACCGTAGTCAATACCTTCTTGCTGACTGTAGCCCTGAGCTACAAGTATTGCTTTGTTTCTGACCACGTTTCCTTGTTCATCCAGCTTGTTCCTGAAGACCCATCTTGTTCCAATGGTCTTTTGGCTCCTTGGATGTGGCACTAGCTCCCATACATTATTCCTCCTGAATTGGTCGAGTTCCTCTTGCATGGCATTCATCCAGAATTCGTCATGCTCAGCTTCAGCAAAGTTCTTCGGCTCCTGAACTGAGACGAAGGCTACATTGCCGAGATACTTCCTGAGTTGATTCTTTGTCATCAGGGTATTTCCAGCTGAGTCAAGAATTGCATTTTCTGAATGCCCTCTTGGGACTCTTATCTCCTTGGGTAGATTCGTGTCTTGTTCTATTCGTGTTTCAACATTCTCTGCAGAAGTAGATTGGTCAGTGAAAAAAAATTTAGGTTCACTCTTACTCTTGGTCAGCCGTTTTGTGAAGGACTCAGTAGCTGGTTCTTGATCAGCAGGTGCTGAGTTTGGTTCATCTTCTATCAGCGGCTGGTATCTTCCTGCAGGGTCAGTTTCATCGAATTGCACATATATAGACTCTTCTAATACTTGGGTTCTCTTATTAAAAACTATGTATGCTTTGCTGTTTGTTGAGTAGCCTAGAAAGATAGCCTCATCAGCTTTTGAATCAAATTTGGCTAAGCTATCTTTGGTATTTAAAATGAAACATCTACAGCCAAAGGCACGAAAGTATCCAATATTGGGCTTTCGTCCTTTCCAAAGTTCATAAGGGGTTTTCTTAAGTATAGGTCTAACTAGAGCCCTATTGAGAATATAGCATGTTGTGTTAACAACTTCTCCCCAAAAATACTTTGGAAGCCTATGCTCATCCAGCATTGTCCTGGCTATTTCAACCAGAGTTCTGTTCTTCCTTTCTACAACCCCATTTTGCTGAGGTGTTCTAGGAGCAAAAAAATTGTGGCCAATGCCGCTGGCTTCACAGAATTCAACAAACTTTTGGTTTTTGAATTCTCCACCGTTATCACTACGGATATGAGCTAATTTTAGGTCTTTTTCATTTTCAATTTTTCTAACCAAATTTGAAAATGTCTCAAAGGTCTCATCCTTGCTGGTCAGCAAGATAACCCACGTATACCGAGAGAAGTCATCTACAATGACCAGGGAAAATCTTCTTCCACCCAGACTCAGCGGCTGGACTGGACCAAAGAGATCCAAGTGTAGTAACTCTAACGGACGTTTAGTTGAGACAATGTTTTTATTATGAAAAGAATGTTTGGTTTGTTTTCCAGCTTGGCAAGCGTGGCATAGTTGATCTTTTTGAAATTTAAGTTCAGGCAGTCCCTCAACCAATTGCTTTCTTGCTAATTTGGCCAGGAGGTCCATGCTTACATGACCAAGTCTCATGTGCCATAGCCAGGAATTTTCTTCCTTTGTGACTAAGCATACAGTTTTTGAAAATTTCTTTTCTAGGTTCAGCATAAAGACGTTATCTATCCGAGGGGCAGTTAAAATCAACTCATTTATTTTTCCCTCATATATTTTACATCCAGTATCATCAAATATAACTTTTCTCCCATTGTCACATAGCTGAGCTACGCTGAGTAAGTTATATTTGAGTCCGCTGACTAGGGAGACAGATTAAATAGTGGGATTACCTCCAACGGTGCCTGATCCTACTATCTTACCCTTTCTGTTGTCTCCAAAACTTACGCTTCCTCCTCGTTTACGTTCAAACGTGATGAACTGAGTTTCATCACCCGTCATATGCCTTGAGCATGCGCTGTCAATATACCACATTTTTTACTTCTCGGCACATCTCAGGCTTACCTGCATTGTGATCCGTTTCCTTTAGGTACCCAATTCTTTTTGGGTCCTGGCTTGTTAGGTTCAACAGGTAAAGCATCATATTTTATTTTGTGGCGACATATATTGACAGTATGGCCACTTTTTCCACAGAAGTCACAACTGACCTTCTGTTTAGGATTCTTTACTGACTTGTCAGCACCCCAGTGCTGAGCATGCCAGCACACCTTAGTGGTGTGTCCTTACTTCCCACAAAAGTCACACTGGACTCTACGCTGGGGATTTCGTCTCTGCTGAGTACCTTGATACTGAGTTCTCAGAGGAGAATTGTTTTTGTTTGGAACCTTTAATTGGTTCTGGATGGTTGTGACGTCCTTCCTCAGTTTCTTTGAAACTGACTGGACTTCAGAGACAGACTCATGAATGACTTTCATATTTTCATGCAGAACTGAGTTGTCCTGAAGAAGGTATCTGAGGTCACTTAGTTTGACATCTTCTACTTCATCACAGCGCCGGCTGAGTGCTTTAATCTTCTTGTTACACTTTTTGACAAGTGTATAGAGATCACTCAGGGCATTACCCATTTCATTTATGAGTTGAGAGAGTGAGATTACCTCATTAGATTGCTCTTCATTATCTGACTCATCAGATTGGTCAGCATGCTCAGAAATGCATGGCTCAGCAAGTTCGTCAGCCATGAAGCATATCTTCGCTGACTCTGTGGCCTCAGCTTCAGTTGATGAAGAGTCATCACTGTCACTCCAGGTTGCCACCATTGCCTTCTTGCCATTCTTTTTATCTTTCCTCAGCGTTGGGCAGCTTGACTTGATGTGGCCAGTTTGATGGCACTCAAAGCATGTAATGGGCTTTGAGCTGTCCTTTTTGTATTTGCTGTCGCTTGAGTCAGCCTTATACTTATCAAACTTTCTATAAGGCTTTTTGGAGTATTTGTCATTTCTTTTGAACAGCCTCTTCATTTTTCTTGTGAACATAGCCATCTCCTCATCGTCAGTTGAGCCATCATCAGTTGAGTCAGCTTTCATGACAAGTGACTTTTGCTTCTTGTCTTCGGATTTTTCCTTCACCTCGAAATTCTTCATAGATATCTCATGGGTCAGCAGTGAGCCGATGAGTTCATCATATTTGTAGGTGGTTAAATCCTGAGCTTCTTCAACGGCTGTCTTCTTGGCTTGCCAGTCTTTAGGAAGACTCCTGAGTATCTTTTTGACTTGTTCTTCCTCAGTGAAGATTTTTCCAAGTCTTTTGAGCTCATTTATGATGTTGGTGAATCTTGCATTCATTTCAGAAATCCCCTCATCATTGTTCATTTCGAACAGCTCGTACAGTCTCATCTGCTGGTTCACCTTGGACTCCTTCACCTTGTTGGTTCCTTCGTAGGTGACCTCCAGCTTCTTCCAGATCTCCTGTGCTGACTCACAACCTGATATTTTGTTGTATTCTGCAGCATCCAGCACACAGTGAAGCATATTTATAGCCGAAGCATGATTTTGTAGCTTCTTGAGATCATCCTCTGTCCATTCAACCTCAGCTTTTAAAACTGACTGGCCAGCAACAACTTTCACAGGTACAAACGGGCCTTGGACTATAGATAGCCAGGCACTCATGTTTGTAGCTTGAATGAAGTTCTTCATCCTATTCTTCCAAAAGGTATAGTTTGACCCGAAGAATAGGGGAGGCCTAGTAATGGACAGCCCCTTAGGTAATATCTGAGTTGTCTGGTTTCCAGGGAGAAACCGAGTGCTGTTTTCGCCCATGGTATGGATCAACTCAAGGTTGTTAGACCTTTAGCAATGAGCTTTTTGGCTCTGATACCACTTGTTGGTCCCTTGTAAGGTTGCAAATATAGTTCCAAGGGGGGGGGTTAGGAACTATTTGATCTTTTTAAAGAATTAGGGCAACCTTCTTTTTCTTAAGAAAACAGTATATGACAGCGGCGCTGAGTAATCAGCAAGACACTGGCTTAGTCAATTGGTGACTAGGTCAGTTTCATTGCTTAAGTCAGGAAATAGCACTTAGAGACTATTCCTGAACTAAGTTGTTTGCAGCGCACAACTCAGCTTGACCTCTTTACTTGGTCAGTTTTTAGTTTATATTAAGCAAGCAATATATTAAGGAGTTAAGGGTTAGAAATACTTCACTCAGTGGAGTTATCCAGGTTCGGCTTCTTCTAAGCCTACGTCCTGTCCCCGGAACATGTTCTGAGCTTTCAAATTCACTACTGAGCTCTTTAAAGGTGGAGACTCAAAAACCCTTTACAAATCAGAAGCTGAGTATAACAAGAGTACCTTCCTCTATACCTCTACTCACTTCTATTCTGATTCACTAAGTACTAAAACCGAGTACTCAGCTTCTCCTTTCTAATTCTAGAAATGATTAAGATTTGTCCTAAACAACAATTGCTAGAACACCTTAGATGATTGAAGATCAATCACTCTAGACTTTTACACAGATATGAAATTGTAGTGTAAGATTTGCTTTGCTTTTGGATGCAGAACTTTTGTATGCTTTTGGTCAGCGTAACGGCTTTTGCTCAAAGTTCTATATGTAATGAGGATTCTGAAAGCTTTATTTATAGAGAGCTGTGAGGGCATCTGGTTATTTCGAATTTCGAAATAACCGTTGGAGGGAAACGGCTTCATGTCATTTTCACTCAGTCTGTTCAGCAGTTCTCTTAGCCAATCAGATTCCAGCATCTTCTGTTCTTTGGTCAGTGTGGCAGTATGTTCCTCCAATTCAGGTAATGTCAAACAGACAGCTTCCTGCGTCTTCTGTTCTTTACTAAAAGAGGAAATACTTTGTCTGGAAGTTGCCTTGTGCTCAGCGGCTGTCTTGTACATTTTGTCGAGACAGCTTCGCAGCTTCTTACCGAAGTTGTCTACGTGGATCTTCTGGATCCTTCTTTGCTCAGCTGCGTTTCAACACTCAACGGCAGCGTTTTGTAATACGCGGGCTGAGTGGTCTTGGCCTTGTTTGACTTGGGCTTTGACTTTTATATAGGGCTTGGGCCTTATGATCTTTATGTCTTATAACAATTATAAACTCAACATTGAACAAACACATTAGTAACAATAAATCAAAGCATTTAGACTTAGTGTGTTACACAATATTTAATTGTACTTAAATAATTTTATCAAATCAAAATCCTGTGGAAAGGTGTTTCAACACATCCTACAAAATGTTAGGATCAAATTCGCCATTTGTTCTTAAAACATGTCATTTCTATTTTTTCTTTTTGAAGTTGTAAAAACATAAAACCCTTGCTTTTTAAACTGATATGTGTAGATCTATAAATAATATATTTGAATTAGCCTCAATTCGATATATATGATATCAGAATTAAAATTGTTCATAACATCCGAAAAGTCATATCATACATGTGGACCAATGAGCGTGGCATAACAAGAGCATGGTCGTTCTTATTACCACGTGGATCAATGGGAAGAATTCGATTCCCTATGTTCACACTGATAATTATGGAATGCCAGTTTTACTTGCCAAATTTGACTAGGCTCATCAGAGAGTACTCCGTATTAACTTCCTTAGACAGTCGAGTCTCTATTAGGATGCACAAACTATCAAACAATCAAGATTGCCCATGACAATAGAAAATGTTTATTCTGTTATTGACACAGAAAAGCAATCTGTGAAAATGTCAAAATTTAAATCTACCAGTTATAAGTTAATTACAAAAAAAAATGATAAAATATTTATTATGTTATTAAAATAATTATAAACAATTTGTCAAAATATATGAAATTGCTTTGGTTTATCAACAAATTTGTTTGGAAGATCCGATGTGACAGCCAAATAATTATCAACTTAGTCCGTTCAATTTTTTTTGTTCGTAAAGTCCATATACATCATTTGTCACTGAACTTATCTAAAAAATTTGATTGACCTCCTCAACTTTTAAAATTTCTCAATAGCCCCCTCAATTTATTTAAAATATATCAACTTGCGCAAAAGAGAGTCAATTAATCTCTCGGTTGTAAAAAAATAAGTGGCATGCAGAAAATATGTTGCACACGCCTTGAATAAGTAAACGACTAAAGTCGGGGTATTGAGTTTTAATATCAAAGAGGACAAGTTACACCATTTAGCAAGTAAGTATTTCTTTTTAAATATGTTTTAATCTATTATGTGAATTATGTAATAACGTTTCAATACGTGTGTAACACACCTTACGTATGTAGCTTATTTTTTTTTTGCAATCGTGTGATTAATTAATTATATTTCAAATAACTAACTATATCAGAACAATCTACGCATCCAATACCCTGGTTCTAGGGTTTCTTCGTTTCTACCCTTTCTTTGGGTCTAAGTCTTCCTCATTCCACCCTACTTCCGCCGCATTATTGCTGTCAAACACCTCCATCATGACCCAAAGCCACCGTCCATAACCTATTTCGCCCTCTCCACTTATCACAATATTTCACATTCAAGCTCTTCGCCCTTGCCAACCCCAAAACCATGGATGAACTCGCTTCCAACTATCTCTAGCTATCGCTTGCATATAAAGATACAGCCCCAGTCATCGTCCCAAATCACAGCCCGCTCCTGGAGTACGACTTACGTTGGAGCTGCATAGGTAGGTTCATCTCGGACAAACCTATCAATGCGGAAGGCGTGAAAATAACACTTTCCAAACTCTAGAAACCGATGGGTGGATTATCAGTTGTTGAAATATCAAAAGATCGATTTCTTTTCTAGTTCAGTCATATCTTCGACGTCAGCACCGTATTAAATGGAGGTCCTTGGTCCTTCGAGAATAAACTTCTTATGATTAAAAGAGTCAGCTGTCAGGAGGAATTCCTTATGATGGAACTTAACGAAGTCGCCTTCTAGATACAATTGCACCGACTGCCAGTGGGGTTCAGAACTGAAAAAATTGCTATAGCCTACAGCAGCCTGGTTGGGAAAGTATTATGAACAGATCATAGGGACTACTCTCAGAACTTCGTGGGCTACCTTCGAGTTCAGGTTTTGATGGATGTAAGAGCTCCTCTGAAACGCTGCACGAAGTTGGGTAAAACAGCATCAGAATGGGTCTGGATCAATTTTCAGTATGAGCGGCTCCCCCACTTCTGCTTCTTCTGTGGATTACTTGGCCATAATGCAAGAGACCGTGCGCCCTTTAGAGCGATGAACGACCCTGAACTACAAACCCTCTATGTCCCGTTCCTCCATGCTACTTCTCGCTGTTTTATGCAGAATGCCTCACCTTGGCTAAATAAAACTCCCTTCCTATCCTCACAAACGTCGGGTCCGACAGCAGGGCAAGGTTCGACATAGACACTAGAACAGGTACAGGAACGACTACAGAACCAAATGGATGAAGAGGAAATTACTCAATTCGTTATAGACACCAAGCATAAATGCAAAGTTGAGGAGAATAGTGACAAGTGCAACATGATGGGTACCACCAGTGAAATAGAGATATTGGCAGGCCCTGAAGGGGTCAATCGGAAGCTATGAAAATCATCAGTTGGAACTGCCGGGGGTGGGCAACCCAGCAACAGTTCATGAGCTCTAGGAGGTTATTTCAACCCACAAACCTTCCATTATTTTTATGATGGAAACAATGATCAACAAGACGGCAATGTTACAAGTCAAAGAAAATTTGAAGTTCGACAGAATGTTTGCTACTAACAGTGTAAGAGGTGGAGGTGGGTTAGCGCTTCTCTGGCAAGCCGAAGTAGACATCAAACTGAACAAATATGGAACAAACTTTATTGATGTAATCATCTCCTAGGAATCATTCTCTCCATGGAGATTAACATGTTTTTATGGATTCCCGAACGATCACGCTGACAGGCTTCATGACAGTGTCTGAAGGATCTGTACAGAATCTCCAATCTTCCTTGGCTAGTCGTAAGAGATTTGAACGAACTACTCTTTTCCTTTGAAAAAAAAAGGTGGCAGAAGCCATCCCTATAATCTCATGTCTGGTTTTTCCTCTACCCTTAGCTATTGCAAGCTGTCAAAAGTCTATTGGCACGGCTATCCCTTCACTTGGACTCAGAAACGTAACAATGAAGTAACTATCGAAGAAAAGCTCGACCGCGGACTGGCGAGTCAAGCATGGTTGGGACAATTCCCTTCGGCAATCGTTCGAAACCTTTTCACTACCCAATCGGACCACTCAATTCTATTAATTTCGACGACAGACACAACCTTCTGATCCAGCACCGTTCAGATACGAAAATGCTTAGGGCAGAGATGATGAGTGCAGGAACATGATTAATCAGACTTGGGAGCGCTCTGGTAGCATGACATTTACGGATCGGATAGAAAATTATCGAAGACGAGTGCAAGTATGGGGCGCTAACTTCAGAAAGCAATTCTGTGGTAAGGCCTCACGGTTACGACTCAAGCTTGAAACCCTTAGAGTAACACACAATGAAGCAGAAACCCATAGAACTATCAGAGAACTTGAGGAGGTCCGCCTAGCCCGGGAGACATATTGGAAGCAACGAGCAAAGATTAAATGGCTCCGGACAGGAGCTAAAAATTCTCAATTTTTTCATGCTGCAATCCGAGCAAGAAGACGGAAGAACGATTTTGCTGGACTAAGTACTACAGACGGCTTATTCCACAGCTGGGCATCGGGACTCATATGGTCCATACAAGCACACTTCAAACAGCTTTTTACCTCGCAAGGCATTCGGAATCTGTCAGCCATTGATACGGTAAAGGCGAGATTATTGCAGATACAGCAATAGTGCCTCTCGTATGAATTCGTGGAAGAGGAAGTTAAAACGACATTATTCGTGATGCATCTAGACAAGGCTCCAGGCCCAGATGGCCTAAATCCGGGATTTTTCCAGCAACATTGGGATCTGCTCGGTCCTGCAGTGTCTACCTTCTACATAAATTGTCTCAATACAGGTACCATTCCCGAACAAATCAACATTATGAATATTATTCTAATACCAAAGAAGCAGCCCCCTCTCGTTTTGACTGATATCAGACTAATTTCTCTCTGCAATGTACTTATGAAAATCATTACAAAAATGTTGGCCAACCGTTTGAAACATGTGCTAGATACTTTAGTCTCTCAAGCTCAGAGCGCCTTTGTTCCAACAAGATCCATTACGACTAATGTAATGTTGGCATTTGAAGCAGGCCATGCACTCAGATTAGGGAAGGGCGGAAAGAAAGGGTTTACAACTCTAAAAGTTGATATGTCAAAGGCATATGACATAATCGAATGGGAATTCCTCTGAGCGATGTTGACTAAAATGCAGTTTCCTGAACATCTTGTGAATATAATCATGCTCTGTGTCGCTTCAGTTGAATATCAGATTACAAATAGAAATTCCTCATTTGAACCATTCAAAACGTCAAGGGGCCTCAGACAGGGAGATCCCTTTTCCTCGTACCTATTTATACTCTGCACTGAAGTTCTCACTTCTCTACTCAGACAGGCTGAGGAAGAAAATATCATTCATGGTTGCAGGGTGTGCAGAGGAGCTCCATCTATTTCTCACCTGTTATTCGCAGATGACAGCTACTTCTTCTTCCATGCCACGGTTGAGGAATGTGAGGTAATTCAACATATATTCCAGGTCTATGAAAGTGCGTCTGGACAGAAGATCAATTTCGACAAATAAAAAATCATGTTCAGTGCAAAAGTACCCGCCTCCCGCGTGAATGATTTGGCTCAACTGCTCGGGGTCTAGATGGTTGACTATCAGGATATCTATCTAGGCTTACCATCAATGGTTGGGAGAAAATGCAAGGCTACTGTAGACACCGAGTCGGAGGACCTGTGACGAAAACCTGAAAACAAGACAGTTGAAGCGATTGATTCCGGAAGTTTTTGAAAAATATACATAAAGAATAATAAGCGAAGGAAAATTAACGGCACGGCGCGGGCGCGCAACGGCATCCCGCACGCGGACGACGTTGGTCGAACGCCCGCTCGACGGCTCGAGACGTGCGCGCGGCGTCCGTCGGACGCACCGCAAGTGGCACGCTCTCGACGTCCGAGCGATGCCGGGGACCGATGGCGGCGCGCACCCTCGTAGGCCGTTGAGCGCACGTGCCTGGTAGCGCGAGGCACGCGTTCGGTGGGCGCGACGCGCGAGCGTCCGGTGGCGCGGAACGCGCACTCGGCGGCCACGGGGTGCACGCGTTCGACAATGCGGGGCACGCCCAAGGGCCGTCGGGCGAGCGTCCAACCACGTCGGGCGGACGCCCAACGCGTCGGGCGAACGCCCGACGAAGGTTGGGCGCGGGCGCCCAACCTCGCGTTGGGCGCTCGCCCAACGCCGTTGGGCGATCGCCCAACGCATGGTTGGGCGGCCGCCCAACCTCAATGGGCGACGCCCAAATTTTTTTGGGCGTCGCCCATTATTACGGGATCCATGGGCCTATATAAGGCACGGATCCCAAGGTGAAAGGAGGAGGCCTTTTTGGGGGAAAAACTTTCTCACTCTAAACATTTTTAGAGAGAGAGAGTGGATTTTTTTGAGAAAAATATTTTTTTCTCAAAAATTCCAAATTTCCTAAGTTCAATTTTTACTAAATTTTTATTAAAATCGGGAGCTCGCGGTTCGTGGAATCAATCGGCTTCAACTGTCAGATACCGAATCAAAGGTATTATCCGAGGACTAGACTCTTTATTTTATTTAATTTATTTCTCTCCTTCTATTTATTTTTTATGCTATAGTTTTTATTCCTTTAGTTATTTATTTATTTTGTCACGTTTTATTTAGTTAGCGTATTTATTTAATTTTTGTTTTGTGTTAAATAAAATTCGGTTTTGTTTTAAAATAAAAAACCTCGTTTTGGATATCCCAATACGATTTGTGATCCGATAAAAAGGTAGTTCGGGTATCGAAAACGTTGTAATTATAAGTTTTTTAATTTAAAAGAGGTTCCCAAATAACGTTTTAAATTAAAAACATCGTTGTAGGAACTTCCGTTTTCGACTATGATCCATCATTGGTAGTTCGGAAGTCCAAAACGATTGAATTAGATTTAATTTAAAGCTTTTGCACAAATCTGGAAAATATGGGAGTGCTGTTGTAATTTGCCAATTCTGTCACTAAAGGCTGTTTACCGACGGATTTTCCGTCGGTAAATCTGCCAGAATGTAAAAAATACCATTTCGGTCCCCTTTTCTTAACTTTTAGACTTTTAATCCTTAGTATATATATACATAGTTATGTAATACATGTTTTTCAAATTATTTTATAACTTTAGTATATATGTTTATTTTGGAATGATTGTATATCATTTTTATTCTATTTTATAATATAAGTATAAATATATATATATGTATTTCCTTTTTTATTCACTTGGGTTATATTAGATCCTTTTTTTTTGAAGATTATTTACTTGGGTATTTTAGGGGGAATAATTAATGTATATTAGTATATGTTATTTTTTATGTTTAAAAATTATAATGGATATGTATATATGTAGTTTTGGGTTATTTGAGTTATTTTATTAATTGAATGAAATTATTTTTGGGTAAATATTTTCTTTCTCATTTATAAGATTTATTTACTACTTTCACATTTTTAAAGTATAACTATACGATATCTACTATTTTCATATACGTATAGTTTCTTTTGTATTAGCTTTTATTTTCATATCCTCTTTTGGTTTAAAGGTATATATATATGTTTAAATTATTTTCTTTATTCTTTTGGTTTATTCATGGGTCCATATTGCAAATGGGCCTTATTTGAGTGTGAATAATGGTTTAAATGGATTTGTTATTGTAATTATAATAGTTAGAGAGTCCATTAAATAAGTGGGGAAAATAAAAGAGAGTTTTCACCTTAAACTAATGAATTTTTAGAGTTCCCTAATTTGGATAAATAGAGTCATTTTGTTAGCATTTCGAATCATTTCTCAAAATGTCATGTTTTAAAACCTTAGCCCGTTCCAACGACGGATTAAGCGAACATTGTAATTAAAATCGTTTCCTCTGCAAATAATAAAGTTTTGAACCATTTTCTTAAAGAATTTGTACAAAGTAAAATTGACTTGTATGCTTAACCATGTTTTCTCATTAAAAGGTTTTTTTTATCTCAAACGTTTTTAAATACTCGGGTCGTTCCGACGGCAATTCGGGTAAACTTCATCAAACGGGGTTTTAAAACGTACCTGAATCGTTCCAACGGCGATTAAGGTGCGAACCATGTAAATAAATCCGTTTTTGGGAAATAAGTTAGCGTAGAATAAACACACGACATAATATTTAATACGGTTGTAAATAAATCACTTCTTTCTTCCCCCTCTCTGTGTATGTATAAACATAAATGGGTGATTCTTTACTGATGTGGCTTTTCAATATCATATGCTCAAAACGGTTTCTAAAAAGAGAAAGAAAAGGGTTTCAAATGAATTTTAAACTTAAAGAAGAATGCGATTAGTCCGTTATCGCCTAACACGCTGAGTAGGAGGCCGGTGGTTCATAACCGGGCGATGTCGGGGTGCCTAGTAGCCTTTCTCCGGAAAGGAGCTAGCCTTCTCGGCTCGTACCTAAGTTTCCGAACCCACACCGGTCTCCCGCAAGGGATCGGTGTTCATTTTCCCATTCGTGGGTGGCGACTCTTTCATATCTCCGAGCTCCGGTCCTGCCGAGCAGCTTGATTCCACGATTGGTTGCTTTCGGCGCCAATCACCGCTTACGTCGCCATGAGGTTGTCCACCCCCCGGTCCGTTCGGGAGATTAGGCCGCGGCACCTCGTCTAACAAGTGGCGACTCTGCTGGGGAAGCGAGAAATTTGATTCCGGAAGGCGTGTATTAAGCCCTTAACGGGGACGGATCGTTTTACTTCTTTTCGTATGCACTCATATGCATTATTGCAAACCCTTTGGGTAATTTCCGCGAAACCTCTAGCGAGAGTCCATTCGTCGCTCGAAAGAGGCTAGCGTAAGTTCCCCCTTACAGTAAGGCGCCAGAGGGTCCCCATCCATTCGTTAGGGGCGAATCTGTGCGGTCCTATGAGGTCCCGCGGTCAGCCGTGTCAGCATATAGTTGCCTTAGAAGTTTCCATAGGATTACCCATTACCATTTTTGATGTGATAAATGAATCAGTTCGTGTTTTCAAACCGCCATGATACGTGTCTAATCCTAAGTTATGTAAAGAAAATGAGACGATGCGTTAATATATGCTCATGAATCGACATACTAATTACCCTGAAACATCGAAACGGTTTGAACTAAAGACGACTTAGTCATCTCATATGAATGAACATGTGCGACCCGCCTTGTCCCTTTCAGTGTCCCGACGAAGGCACATGTTCAGGAAATGCGTTATGACGTAAGCACGTATTAGTATGAATCGGTTTGGTATTAAGGATAATTACATCTCGATACAAAAGACTGTATTAACAGTAGCCGTTATTCACATTCGTTAAATAAATTGGGATAAAATGAGATCATGACGAAATGAAAACAAAGAACATTTCTGTCTTGAATGACCCTGTCGTAACGTGAAAAGTTTCGCACAAGTAGCCCGTCCCTTCCGAATAAAAGACGAGCTTTTACGTTATGCCTCGTGTCGTTCTTAAGAGAAATGGATGTGTCCGCAAAGGTGACTAAGAAAACAAAAGAAAAGAAAAATAAACTAAACGACCAAAATCATCCCGAACCTACGATATATATCAATCCCGTGGGTAGTTAAAGAAAATAAACCAATACTGTTGAATACGTGTCTCGAACGATTATATACCCCGTTTAAAATCTCAAAGCCGAATTGAGCCAAACTATATAATTGCGCCATATGGACGAGACTGTGGGTTTTGACTAACGACTCGATCATTTCGACCGTTACCAAAACTGCAAGAAATATGGCCCGATGTACGGTTTGCTTAAATTCGCGCCTAGAGGAGAGAAAACGGTGATATCCTCGCTTCGAATAAACACGCGATCCAACGAAACGTTGATTTTCTATAACCACGCTAAGGTGACGTATCCCGTAGATTGGAAAGGATGAAGGATTGTTGTTAGCCGAAAGATTACCGTACGCTCAAATAAGACTCGCCGTCTTTTCATGTAGCAAAATGAGCAAACGAATTCTCGACGCTAAGAACAAACGCGTTACGCGATGAGTTCGTTCCCTAAAATAAAATCCAAAAGTGATTCCATCACTAAATAAACGCATGGTTACGTCTCTCGATAGATCCAAAAAGATCCCGTTGTAATCCAAAAATCGAGACACGAATCCACGTAAATAAAAGGGAACAAATCATAGACGATAACGAACGATTGGGCTAGAAGAATAACTCGTACCACGTCTAAAAAAAAACGAGATGCGCTCAAAGGGAGTCAAAACCCGAATTAATGCGTCTCGCGAAAGGACAAAAGACGAGTTATTCCGAAAGGACAATCCGACTTGGTCGATTTCTTAGCCACTGAACGCTGATACGTCAAAACAAATTGTATTGTCTGATGGATGATTTACTTTTCCGCAATAATCGACGGCATCACGCGTCCTCTGGACCACGATGTGAGCCCATACCAAAATCCTAGGAAAGAGACTTGGACCAACGAGTGTGTGGAGGAATAAGGATGGAAGAGAGATAATGTGATGAATGTGATTGTTATCTAACGTTTTCTTTCTCTTATTGCGATCTACTTACGCGTTATGTACGATTTTTCGCTAACTAGTTTGTTTGTATAGATTTATATATTGTTGTACATCAGTCAAGTCAAATTTAAGTTATAATACATTCTATGCTTAACAAATCATTGCAGTCATACCATGTAGAGCGTTGCATGCTAACCAAATTGCGTGCAGCCATTCTAGGTTTCGTAGACTTAGGACGTATTTATTAGGAATGTGAGAAAGAGTCGACCCCAACGTCGTGTGTCATTCTGGAGGCATACTAGTTATGTCGTGACGTATCCTATACGTCTTTGCCTTGTCATACCTAGGTGTTGGGATGCATCCTATGCATCCTTGGCACGTCTCACGCGTCTTCACCGTGTTGTTTGTATGCTAGCTAGGAGGCATGTCCATTATGTCATGACGTATCCTATGCGTCTTTGCCTTAGCATACCTTATGCATGGTAGTGTACCTCGTATGTTTCTTCAGTGTCATAGGCACTAGTCGGAAGGTATAACCCTTATGTCATGGCGTATCCCATACGCCCTTGTTTTGGCATACCCCGTATGTCACGACACCTCCAATATGTCCTTACCCTGTCAAGAGGCGTACTATTCTCTCGTGACGTATCCCCTATGTCCTTATTGTGTCGTGTCATCACGCGTCCACCCGTCAGGAGTTCCACCTGTCATGTGGTGATGTATTCCTTGCATCTTTACTTTGTCGTACCCCTGAGGACGTAACGCACCCCCCATGCACTTTCCAGTAAACATTCAGACACTGATCAAGGGGTGTACCCATTATGCTATGACGTATACCACATGTCCTTTCCCTGTCGTGCCTCGTATATTATGATCCATCCCTTGTGTCTTTACCACGTCATTACACACCGGCCAGAGGGGGTACCATGTGTGTCATAACGCATCATGTACATCTTTGCCTCATTCCTTGTGCCAAGCAAGGGGCATGAGTTGCATACCCCATATGTCAGGGCATATCCGGTGCTTGTTCACCATGTTATGTATGTTAGACGGAAGGCATACCATTTGGGCTGTGGTGTAGCCCAGACATCCTTACCCCATCCCATCTTCCATATCGTGGAGTGTCCTATGCGTCTCCATCACGTCAGCTATACACTAGTCAAGACGTGTACTCGATGCGCCACCGTGCACCGTGTACATCCAGGCATTGTCAAGGTCGTACATTGTGATAGGTCATAAATGCGTCGTCCATATCAGATACACTAGTCCAGAGCCATACCCCACATGTCACGACTTGAGTTCTCACCTTGTTAGGTGCCTAATGAAAGACATACCCCGTATGTCATGATGAATCTCGCACGTCTTTACCAGGTCTTGCATACCCGTTAAGTGGTCTACCTCTAGACCCCGAGGTGTTCTCTACGTCTTCGCCAGGTTATACTTTGCGTGGGATGGGTCGGACATATCTTTATCGTCCCGTTCATACCATTAGGGGGTATACCGCCTGCATCGTGACCTGCCACACACACCTTCACCATCGTGTTTAAGTCATCCGGAGACATATCCCATATGTCGTGACGTACTCCGCCTCCCTCTGTCATGGTTAACAATACCAAACTGCTTGGTGGTCGTACCTTGTTGTCCTAACATTCACATCGTGGGGAAAATTCCGTTCACTTTCCACATGGTCGACTCGAGACATACTATGTGTGTCGCCACGTCACTTACAACTTATCGATAGTTCAAAAAAAAAGAAACATTGTCATGGCATAGGTTCCCCCCGAGACTCGAATTAACCATTCGTCACATGTCTCACACACGTCCTACTTATGTCTCAAGACATACCATGTATGTCGCTACGCCTTAGCCAACATATCTCAAGATTATGACTGGTACCTTGATCTCAAATAGAACCATAATCTCATGGGTCATCGTCACCTCCCTTTCGTATCTCAAAACATACCCACGAATGTCGCCACGCTATACATAATGCCCAAGTGATTCCAAATATATGTTGTTATATTATCCATGCCCCTCACCTCGTAGGTTGCCATCATGACCTTCGCACGCTAAGACATGCCACGCGTGTCGGTGCGCCGTGCACCTATACTCCAAAGTTACGTGGTTGTAAGATCAAAACCTTAGGGTCAAGTGAACTGTTTCACATGAATCTCGTTTACCTGTCATCATTCGCATCTGGGGAGGTATTCCATACGTAGCACCTCCGTATTTCCAAAATTATGGGCAATACCCTGAGCTTCGAAACGAACCCTTGACTGGTATGTTGTCCACGCTTCCCATTTGTACCTTTAGGTGCGCCATGGGGGTCATCATAGTGTCCCCTCGTATTTACACCATCCCATTGTCCGGACCCCAGGTTCCCATTAACCCTCTGACGCACGCTTCACACGAAGTCATGGTGTCACATCCGCGTTTTAACTGGCACCTTATATGGCACCTCGTCACATCTAATAAATCCATGCGTCATTGCACTAAAATCTTAGCTTGTAGGTCATCCTCATGCCCCTATTGGTACTCTCGACCGTACTTTGTATATCGATACGTCATTGTACTAAGGTAACCTGCGCATCCTCGGCCTTCTTGAGACACACTGTCGCATCTTCAAAAATGGGCAAATCGATATGAGACATACCAGGTGTGTCATCATATATCGTAACACATCAGTATTCCAAACATGTGACACTAGTCCTTCGAACACGTATCAGCTTTCGGTGCGTATCCAGTATGTCACCACTTGCGCTTTAGTCATACGTTGGGCCTTGTCAAAATGTGCCCCACATGTCGCCTTGTCAATATTTGTAGTCCACGATTATGTCATTAGGCTATCCAATTTTGGACTGACCTTTGACGCACGTCATCCCTCGCACCTTACTCACATATCAAAGACTGAGTCGTTTATACCATCCAGGAAGGGTTAAGCTTGTGGCACACACCCCATACGCGGTTTGGTACGTCTTGTTCGCAGGTCAAAGGTCGAGTCATTCATGTCATTGAGTTTAAGTGGAATCTGGGGCAAGTTTATATATGTCATCACGTGCGTCTCGCTTACATCTCCAATGACGAGTCATTTGTATCGTCAAGTTCGAGTTGAACTTTTGGCACGTACCTGTCATATAGAGTGATTCATGTCGTCGAGTCCAAGTCATACCATTAAGCACGTGCCCTATGGGCCATCTCGAGGATCCCGCTCATACCTTGACACACTGAGTCATTCATGTCGTGAGGCTCCTATCAAACTCTTGACGTACGCCCTATAAATCGTCACTCATGTTTTGAGTACGCCTCAAACAGCGGTTTGTTTATATTGTCAAATCCTCGACACGCTTCCCCTACATCATTGGTACCGTTGTCCATGCGCCCCCAAACTCTGAATTGCCTTATTCACGAGTCTGAGACATATGCCATATGTGTCGCTATTTGGGTCTCACTCGTATCAGTAGTATCGAGTTGTTCGTACCGCGTCTAAGTCCAACGTTTGGCACTTAGCTCTAAGGTCTTGGTTTGCACCTTCGGTGCTCCTCAAATTGTTCATTAGTGATAGGTTCCAGTCGAACTATCGACGTCTACCCTGTGTGTCATTGCTGGTATCTCAAATATCAGTGATGGACCGAATATGTCATAAATATCCACGTAAGACCTTTAGGGATTCTCATAAAACATATTGTCATCGGGTTTGTGCTATGAAACAAATTGACCTTTGACACATCCCAGGTAAGTCGTCGTTTCCATCTCGTTGGTACCTCGATAGGATTAGAACACCTCTTATTCTACCAGATGCACCGATGTCCATGAATTCATCGAGGTATGTGTGTCTCTATCTTGAGTTAATCCTTGGACCGCACCCTGCATGTTGGTATCGTATCTAGTTGACACCTCCAATGTTGTTAGGAGGTGTGCTTCATCTATACCCAAAGTTGGTCAGATAATACGTGTGTCGTATGCGTACCGTGTTCGTGTATTATACCTAACATGTTGGATTTCCCCCGCGACGGTCAAAATTCCAAAATCAAGCCATCACATCGTTCGTGAGTTGTGTATAAGTCAATCGTGGGGGCACATCAAGTGGGACTCCCATCATGCCTTTTGGCTACCTCTAAGGCATACCAAGTATGTCATCGTGTTTCCTGAACGCACCACGTTTCAAACCACTATGTCAAGATGCTAGTGAGCCAAGTAGGAGTTAATAATTGACACGTACCTCGTACGTTGACATATGCATCCTATTCGTACCTCGAGTGTCGGAAATTCCGTGTTCGTTATCCCGTCAGATAATACCCATCATTGTAATAGTTGCTTTCCAGGAGAAGCTGACGATTAGCGCACATCACATATGTCACTCGAGCCTCCCCTATGCCTTAACCTATTTAGGGCATGTCCCGTGCATCACCACTTTCTGCATAACACGCCAAGGTTCCGTTGGCACACCTACGTATTCGTGTCTTGGGTTTAAACTAACCCTTGACCCACACCCCATATGCGGTGGTCTCATCCCGCTTGCTTCTAGTTTAGGACACGCCCTCTACGTCGGTCTGTTTCAGGAAACTTGTGTTTCCCAGAAAGACGGTTCCCTGTTATCAGTATCGATACCAAGTAAACTATGGACAAATGCCCCGCATGCCTCCATCACGGTCTGTTTGAGTCTCGGACATACCATGAACAGCACATCAGTCCGTGTAACACCGCCTATCTTCGAAGTACGTCATTGCCACCAAGGATGGCAATCCCTCACATACACCTCATGCATGGTCACTTAGGTTGTTCTTTTTAGATCGTGAGTCGTATCAATGTACCAAGTATGTCATTCCCACCACTCATGTCGCTACCCCTCTAATACCTAGCATCCTAGGGAACTTTACTCATCATGAGGGTCGTCTCAATCTCACAAGTGTCAGTCGTGTCAAGCGTCATTCAACATTGTACATCTTGTAAAGCATTGCAAGGTGAACTTGTAGGGTTCGTACTAATGTGTGTATAACAGTTGAAATGGTTTTAGGCATCGGCACTTCCAAACAGGTAAGTTAGCACAAACGACCAAAGTACTGCCGACGGCTCTGGTAAAAAAAAGAAAAAAAGAAAAAAAAGGTTTAGCTCCAGTCAAATCGTGTTTATGTTGTAAGAAATAAAGCGCAGACCACGAATCATGCATAAATCATACATCCATCTATAGGAGGCACAAGTAGATAGCTTTAGCATTCGCATCGCACGTGCATCATCAAAATTCATAATGCCTAAAAAGCTCCACTCACCGATCCTTTCTCTTTCCTTGTTAGAAACCCAACTCATGGCCCAGTCCAGCAATTCAAACCACAATCTTGAGAGCCGTGTGCAAGGGGCTTTAGCCAAATACATCTTTTCTGATGAGTTCAAACGTGCTCTTAATGATCCGGAGAATACTAAGCATGAGGGGGTTGAAAATTCCCAAGAGATGATAGGAGATTTCAATCTCAGAGCAGAAATCGAGCGAGTTCTTCCCGATATCCTTGCTTCAAATGAATTCAAGATAGAGCTGAAAAGGTTGGTCAGGGAGGTCCTGAGCGAGTCACTAGTTGCGGAGATCCCGAAAGCTGCTATGGAGAAACCTATGTTCCAGCTTGCGTCACAAGTTAATCTACAAATATTCACTCCACCAAGGGTAGTCTCACACCATATTTCACGAACACAACCAGATCCACGCCATCGGGGACATGAGATTACCAAGGTTGTTCGCCCTCCGTCGCCCACTCAGTATAGAAGGGAGGGAAGGGAATTCTCCACTTTCACTCAACCCTTATTAGAAGTATTGGAGGGCCTACAAATGCATGATATACTTCATCCCCTACCAGCCACGGGAGGTCCAACCACTGAATTAGTCAAACGCAGGGGCTACTGCCACTTCCACCAGAAATATGGTCACGAAACAAGCACTTGCATGAAGTTGAAGCATGAAATCCAAGATCTCATCGAAGCTGGGAAGATAAGTGACCCAGATCCTTCTTAGCGGATGAAGTCTTCGACTTGTTCCTTGAACGGTGAGGTCTACCACGGATCAGGATAAACGAAAGAAGAGGTTCTCTAGATTGAGGACACTTATGAAGCAGGAGAACTTGAAGCTTCCTGAAGTAGTATGAGAGAAAGGATTGCACTTGTAGTCTTTATCCTTGTCTTTTACCTTATCTTCTATTCCACAAGATGTTATTAACCTCCTTTTGAATTCAATGAAATTTCGTTTCCGCAAATTTATCCTAAACATACGTACTTACATTTGATATCTACTCAATCGAGATATTCCCGCTTCTATCATGGCACAGACGTAAGATCTAGAATATACTTATTGCTCAATACTTAACCACTGAAGAGAGAAAATTAAGAGGGTAAAAAAAAACCAAAATAAGGCATGAGAAGCGATTCCCTGACTCTACGATGATAAGTCGGGCGTAGACCCATCAAACGAAGGGTTCTCACCGGCTTTTGCCAAGAAGAAGATTGAGCGACAATCAACCAAGTCCAAAAGAGAGAAAAAAGAAAAGAAAATATGGAGCAAGCGACTAGCCCTCAGAGCCATACTTACACTGAGGCACCGACAAAGATTTCTCCCCCCAAAGGGATACACAAGTACAGGAGTGCGCTATTCAGAACAAGGCAGGCGCAACTAACCTATCATCGATAAAATATTTTGGTCTAGGATCAACGAAAGGGTTTAGACCTATGATGACTCAAAGTTAAACAAGAAAAGAAAAATGATGCTAAAAAGGCTCAGGGGCAAAATCAAGCCAATTAGAAGTAAGAGAAAATTATCAAGCAGACGTAACTAGCCGAGGGGCGTCAAGGGGACAAAAGCGGTTGACATTACCCAGCAAATGGGTAATCAAAGGTATGAGAAAAGCTCACTTTAACGAAGAAAGATCAAATGCGTAGTCAAGTGAAGCCGAAGGCGGCAACAAAGTTCAGAACTTTAATCAATCTCGAGGGAACCGAGGAATCCTTCTCATGAAAATTAAAAAAAGAAAAGAAAGAAAATCCCGATAGGTTGAAAATCCACAAAGGGCGGCCTATGCAACAATAAGGGACACCCCAATAAGTGAAAACCCCACGGGGCGCTTATTTGAAAATTCCGGGGACAAAAGGAGAGAGTTAAAATAACTGAAATGTGAAAACCCAAAAGGGCATACTTCGGTGGCAGTGGTTAATAAACTGAGCAGTGAACAATTCAATTCATGCTTGCCAAGTGCTTTACTTAAGCTAGACGCTTGCATTGGCAATGAAAACACCCGCATCAATAGACACCCCATCTCACCTCAACACCCATAAACCGATCCAAAATCTAAAAAAAAAAAGAGAAAAAAAGAAGATTATCCCTTTCTCTCATGCTCCATGAAGTCTGGTTCCTCAGCTCCTATGTGGTCCTCTCAAGAGTCATACTTCGGCCGAAGCGTCTCTCCTCCATAACTACTCCCGACGGCAGTATCCCTAGTTTGAGTGCAAGTGAAAATCTCACCTTAAGTTGGCAGGGGCGTGCGTTCGCATCAACTTCTAACCCACACCAAGACGGTAACTTCAATCGAGGATACGACCATGCAATCAGGTCACCGTCCATCTCGCTCCGGAAGCTTCTCCATTAACAAAGGCATCAGGCACAAACCCATCGTCAAATGCTCAACATAGAAGTGGCATGTAGATACGAACCCCCTGTGCTATCCGGTAGCATTTACAATAATAAAAAAAAACTGAACAAAAGTTGGATTGAAAACCTCAAAAGAGGTGATCCAAGCAAAAGGAGAGATAGAGAAAATCGGTGAGATATAGAAAAGATGAATTGAAAACCCCTAGGGGCAGTTCATGCAAAAGGAGAGATAGAGAATATCGGAGAGATCCCGTTGAGTTGAAAACCCGAAAAGGGCGGCTCAGGCAAAAATTAGGGAAAAAATGAATACAACTAACTCTGGTTAAAAGCGAGAGCCCTTTTGACACGAGCTCATCAAGACCAAATCCTCATCCTTACAACCCTTAGTTTCAAACTTAACCTCGCCCTCATCCTCGCACTCCTGGGGGACGGCCCGAACCATCATTTCTCGATCTGAAGCTACGAAAATCCTCCAAGCCTATGAAAAGGGAATCCATCCGAGTATCTCATCCACATGTACATAGTTTGCATTCCCACATGTCCATACATCCATATAAAGCAAAGCACATAGGCCACACGTGCGCACATTCAAACACACGCACGGTCACCTGCATACGCACATATAAGTGTTTACATGCATCCATAGATTAGGCTACATCCACCCATCTCTATGCATCGCCACATACCTTTCCTTGACACAAGCTCATCGAAACCAAATTCCCGTCCTTATAACCCTTGGTTTCAAACTTATCCTCACCCTCGTCCTTGCACACCTTGGGGATGGCCCGAAGCATCATTTATCGATCTAAAGCTACCGAAATCCTCCAGCCTATGAAAAGGGAATCCATTCGACCATGTCATCCACACATACATAGTTTGCATACACACATGTCCATACATCCGCATAAAGCAAAACACATAAGCCACACTTATGCACATTCAAACACACGCACAGTCACCTGCACACACACACATAGGTGTTTACATGCATCCATAGACTAGGTTACATTCACCCATCTATATGCATCACTACACGCCTGCGGTCGATTTAGAGACTAGGGTCGCTAGAAAGAGCTATTTTACCTGCGGTCGATTTAGAGACCAGGGTTGCTATTGAGCCATTTTACCTGCGGTCGATTTAGAGACCAGGGTTGCTATTGAGCCATTTTGCCTGCGGTCGATTTAGAGACCAGGGTTGCTTTTGAGCCATTTTACCCGCGGTCGTGGACCAGGGTTGCTTTTGAGCCATCTGACTCGCGGTCGCAGACCGGAGTTGCTTTTGAGCCATCTGACTCACGGTCGTAGACCGGAGTTGCTTTTGAGCCATCTGACTCTCGGTCGCAGACCGGAGTTGCTTTTGAGCCATGTGACTCACGGTCGCAGACCGAAGTTGCTTTTGAGCCATCTGACTCACGGTCGCAGACCGGAGTTGCTTTTGAGCCATCTGACTCACGGTCGCAGACCGGAGTTGCTTTTGAGCCATCTGACTCACGGTCGCAGACCGGAGTTGCTTTTGAGCCATTTGACTCACGGTCGCAGATCGGAGTTGCTTTTGAGCCATCTGACTCACGGTCGCAGACTGGAGTTGCTTTTGAGCCATCTGACTCACGGTCGCAGATCGGAGTTGCTTTTGAGCCATCTGACTCACGGTCGCAGACCGGAGTTGCTTTTGACCCATATTTACCTAAGATCGTAAATCCGGGTAGCTATTTAGCCATTATCCCCGCAATCGCAAATCAGGGTAGCTATTTAGCCATTATCCCCGCAATCTTAAAATAGGGTAGCTATTTAGCCATTATCCCCGCAATCTTAAAATAGGGTAGCTATTTAGCCATTATCCCCGCAATCACAAACTAAGGTAGCTATTTAGCCATTATCCCCGTAGTCTTAAAATCAGGGTAGCTATTTAGCCATTATCCCCGCAATCTTAAAATAGGGTAGCTATTTAGCCATTATCCCCGCAGTCGTAAATCAGGGTAGCTATTTAGCCATTATCCCCGCAGTCTTAAAATAGGGTAGCTATTTAGCCATTATCCCCGCAATCTTAAAATAGGGTAGCTGTTTAGCCATTATCCCCGCAGTCATAAATCAGGGTAGCTACTTAGCCATTATCCCCGCAATCTTAAAATAGGGTAGCTATTTAGCCATTATCCCCGCAATCGTAAAATAGGGTAGCTGTTTAGCCATTATCCCCGCAATCGTAAGCTAGGGTAGCTATTTAGCCATTATCCCCGCAGTCGTAAACCAGGGTAGCTGTTTAGCCATTATCCCTGCAGTCGTAAACTAGGGTAGCTATTTAGCCATTATCCCCGCAGTCGTGAACTAGGGTGCAACCCAAAGCAGAGTCTGAAGAAGTCAGAGAACAACGCCGGAGCGCGCAGCGCAAAGGTCAGGTATGTTCCCTCCTACTCTTTACGTGTCTTTTACTTTTATATGTTTTACATTGCATGTGTTACGTCAGCAAAAAACGTTTTCGAAACACACACATCACTGTCAAAATAGAAAAGTAGGGGCAACTGTAGACACCGAGTCGGAGGACCTGTGACGAAAACCTGAAAACAAGACAGTTGAAGCGATTGATTCCGGAAGTTTTTGAAAAATATACATAAAGAATAATAAGCGAAGGAAAATTAACGGCATGGCGCGGGCGCGCAACGGCATCCCGCACGCGGACAACGATGGTCGAACACTTCCTCACAGAACCACCTTTAATGAGCAGACCTTTAGAAGGTGAGAATTTATACATGTACGTTTCTGTCACTGATAAAGCAGTTTGTACTGTCATGATAAGGGAAGATGATGGCCAGCAATATCCGATCTATTATGTGAACAAAGTTCTGAAAGACGCTGAAACTCGATATTCAAGATTGGATAAAATGGCACTAGCCGTGGTCACCACGTCGATCCGCCTCAGACCCTACTTCCAGGCTCATACAGTCATTGTCTGCACCAACATACTTGTTAGACAAGGTGTCGAACGGCCTTGCCCGGGCGGACCGGGGGGTGGACACCTCATGGCGACGTAAGCGGTGATTGGCATCGAAAGCAACCAATCGTGGAATCAAGCTGCTCGGCAGGACCGGAGCTCGGAGTATGGAAGAGTCTCCACCCACGAATGGGAAAATGAACACCGATCCCTTGCGGGAGACCGGTGAGGGTTCGGGAAACTTAGGTACGAGCCGAGAAGGCTAGCTCCTTTCCGGAGAAAGGCTACTAGGCACCCCGACATCTCCCGGTTATGAACCACCGGCCTCCTACTCAGCGTGTTAGGCGATAACGGACTAATCGCATATTTCTTTAAGTTTGAAATTCATTTGAAACCTTTTCTTTCTCGTTTTGAAAAACGTTTTGAGCATATATTATTGAAAGCCATTTTAGTAAAGAATCACCCATTTACATAAATTCAATATACATAGGAGAGGGAGGGGGAGAAGGAAGAATTGATTTATTCACAGTGTGATTTATGCTTTATACACTAACTCTAAGCTAATCTCATTCCCCAAAAACGAGTTTATTTACATGGTTCGTACCTTAATCGTCGTTGGAACGATTTAGGTACGTTTCAAAACCCCATTAATGGTGTTCACTCGAATCGCCGTTGGAATGACTCGAGCGTTTGAAAACGTTGAACAAATAGTTTTAATCTAAAAACGTGATTAAGCATACAAGTCAAATTATTTTGTACAAAATCGTTTAGATAGAAAGACGATTCAAAACTCTATTATTTAGAAGGAAAACGATTTTAATTACAAGGTTCACTTAATCCGTCGTTGGAACGAATTAAGGTTTTAACACGTGATGTTTTAGGAAATGGTTTAAAGTGATAAGAAAACCTGTTATTTACGTTAGGAACTTCTAGAAAACTTAAGTTTAAATAAGCAAATTAAACTCTCTTTTTGTGGTTTTATTTTCCCCTTTTTTCACTCAGTTGAACCTTACTTGAACATAATCACAGCAATTAACAATCTAATCTCAATTCACCCAACCAAATACATTTGAAAGAATATATATATAAGTATGAAAATAGAGTAAATATACATAGATATACATATATATAAAAAGGGTAGTAATAATACAAAATTTAGAAAATAACACATATTAAGAAGTAGAAGTAGTAATAAAAAATAATATTGGATATAATATACTTTCATGTTAATTAAAACATGTAAAATGATGAACATGGTTCATAAATATGGAAAATAACCTTTAGTTCAAAAATAATATTTACATCATAACCCAAAAACCAATTAATCATCCCAAAAAGTCACAAAACCGAACCTTTATTTTAACACGAGACGAAAAATAAATAAATACGGGAATTTAAATAAGACGTGATAAATAAATAAGTAAACTAAATAAATAAAACTTTAGAATAAATAAATAAAATAAATAAAATGAATGAAATAAATAAAACGAGTCTAGTCCTCAAGATCGGTATCTGACAGTTGAAGTCGGTTGATTCCACGAGTTGTGATTTTCCGGTGTTTTTTGTGTTTTTGATAAAATATTCAACTTTGGAAAATTTGGACTTTTTAGGAAAAAAATATTTTCCCAAAAAATTAACTTTCTCTCTCTAAAAATGTCTAGAGTGAGAAGCTCCAAAAAATTCTCCCTCCTCTTTAATGCATGGGGATCCGTGCCTTATATAGGCACAGATCCCGGAGACTTTGGGCGACGCCCAACTAAAATTGGGCGTCGCCCAAAGCAGGTTGGGCGGACACCCAACTTATGTTGGGCGAACGCCCAACTTTCGTTGGCCGAACGCCCAACATTAGTTGGGCGAACGCCCAACTTGGTTGGGCGGACGCCCAACTTCTGTTGGGCGTGCACCCAACAGGCGTTGGGCGTCCGCCCAACGCAGATTGGGCGTTCTCCCAACGGATGTTGGGCGTCCGCCCAACGGACGTCGGGCGCTCGCCCCCACTCACGTTGGGTGCCTACCCCACATCGTTGGGCGCTCGCCCAACGGCCGTCGGGCACGCGCGCCCAGCGGACGTCAGGCGTGCGCCCCGCGCTGTCGGACGCGCGTCCGACTGTCGTCGGGCGTGCGTCGACTGCCGCAAGGCGCTCGCACCACGTCGCTGAGCACTCGCGAGCCGCCCATTTGACGACCGCAACTCCTTCTAACTTCTCTTTTTTATTATATATATTTTTTTAGCTTTAAAACTCCCGGAACCAACCGCTTCAACCGTCTTGTTACAGGTTTTCATCACAGGTCCTCCGACTCGGTGTCTACAATACCCATGAGAAAAGTTTTACAAAGGCCAAAAACTTTGGGGAGGTTGATGGAGTGGGCAATCTGCCTGGGCGAGTTTGATGTTCGTTACGAAGGTAGATCCGCCCTGAAGAGCCAAGTCTTGGCAGACTTTGTGAACGAATTCACTGAGGAAGGTGTAAATCTCCCTAAACCAAAAATAGAGGAGTGGACGATGTACACTGATGGCGCTTCTTCAGCGGAAGGTGCAGGAATAGGCGTAGTAATCAAGGGACCACACTACATCAAGCTACATTATGCTGCAAAGATAGACTTTCCCGCAACAAATAATGCTGCAAAATATGAGGCCCTACTATTGGGACTACGCTTGTTGAAGGAGATTACACTAGAGCGGATCGTGATCTATAGCGATTCCAAGTTGATGGTCAACCAGGTGATCAAAAACTTTGAGGTGAAAGATGAAACCCTGGCCAAATATGTAGAGGAGGTCAAGAAGCTATTAAATTACCTCGAGATCAAAGAAACCAAATGGGAACTAGTCCATGTGCCTCGGGGTTCAAACACGAATGCAGATCACCTAGCTAAACTGGCTTCTAGCAAGGATCAGTGGACGGACCTACAATGCCCATTCGAGGTGAAAACGAGGCCGGCATTCGCCTCAGAAATCATGGCACTTCTTACACCTGCCGTGGGAGATTGGAGATCACCAATCCGCCAGTACCTTGCAGATGGAACTTTGCCTGAAGACAAAGAAGAAGCTCGGTGGATGGTAAGAAAGGCAGCATACTTCTCCATAATAAATGATTACCTATGCAGAAAATCTTTTGGACAACCTTGGTTGAAGTGCGTGACGACAAAAGAGGGACAACAGATCCTCAAGGAATTGCATGAAGGTACTTGCGAAGCCCACGGAGCATCCGCCTCCAGATTGGCGGGATTTTATTGGCCCACAGCGGAACTTGATGCTCAAAAGCTAGTGGAGTCCTATCATAATTGCCAGGTCCATGCAAATGAATCTCACACGGCTAAGCACCTGCAAAAGCCCATTATCGAAGGACGACCCTTTGCCATCTAGGGAATTAACATTGTTGGTCCTTTTCTTCCTACCAAGAGACAAAGGAAATATGTTTTAGTAGCCGTAGACCACTTTACGAAGTGGGTAGAGGCCGAAGCTGTCTCTTCCATAAACGCAGAGCGGATGGTCGAGTTTGTCAGGGAGAATATCGTCGGAAGATTCGGAGTCCCCCACACGATTATCACCGACAATGGGACGCAGTTCAATTGTGGGGAGTTTAGAGCATTCTGCGAAAGTCAAGGTATTCAAAACAAGTTCGCCTCTGTTTACTACCCCCAATCCAACGGGATGACGGAAGTTACAAATCGGACAATCGTTAAAGGCGTAAAAAAGAGGCTGGGGAGCATAATAAGAAGTGGGCGGATCACCAAATGAATGTCCTATGGGCATACAGAACCACTCCTCGAACCGCAACAGGCGAATCACCGTTCGCCCTCACCTATGGCGTAGAAGCTGTGATCCCCATTGAGATCCAGGTCCCTAGTGACAGAGTGTTATTCTACTGCGAAGACAGGAATGACCAAAGGCTGAGGGAAAGTCTTGACCAATTGGAAACAAAAAGGGAGAAGGTGTATGGGTTGGGGTTTGGTGTCCTATAGACAATTGTTCAGGATACAAACTTAATGTAAATGAATTGTTCTTTATATCATTTGTTTTAATGAGATATATGTTTTATAACTATATAAAGGCAATCCCTTTTACGAACTAAATAAAGTCTAATAAAAGGAAATCCGTAAGTTTGTTTAAAGTGATTATAAAGTGTTCATACAAGCATGAAGTGAGACTAAACTTTATGATAAACTAATAAACTTAAAACCACCCCAAGTCAAGTAATATGTTTAGGATTGACATATCACTGTTGAGACTTGTATGTAACAATGTCTTCTGTTCGACAGAAAGCTGATCTCACAAGCTTCATATATATACAGATATATGGACAGTTACATAGATCCGATGAAAGGAGTTCATTAGGATTGGGGATCCGATTTGAGATAACAGGATGGGTAGATTCATCCTTGTCACTTGTTCATCTCATTGGTATTAATAGGTATAACTAATCCTCAAACTCAAAGGAATGTTAATTGGTCATCCTGAATTACTGAATGTGAGACTTTGATCCTGCGGTCCCACGATCCTTAACAGAGATGACTCTGGGGTGTGAACTGCAAAGGTTGGGTGTCACAAGAAGTAATGTCAGGGTAGTTATACATTGGATTGAGAATTTATCACTCCCGATTAATGGGAGATATATCCAAGGATCGTTTGTGGAAGACTCGACTCTAAATCCTTGCAAGGTGATAGCTTAAGACTTGAAATACAGATTTCACTTAACCTATCTATTTGAGTTGACTCGGCCTGAACAAGTAAAACGAACGTCTCGCTATATGTGACTTGACATCATCCATAGTCATAAGATTCAGTTCAAGGATATAGTTGATAAAGGATCGAATTATACTGTAACTAATACGGAAGGGTTAACGGCAGAATCAACCTGTCTTCTTAACGGACTCTGGGGGAATGATTACAGACTTACCGATAACATGTTCAGTACATCATTCCGTTATGCAAGGATTAAATATAATTCTTAAAGAAATTAATTTAATAGTTGCATACGGCCAGAAGTAGTAAGAACCTAATGGATCACACATAAGACTTGGAACCAAAAGAGAGATGGATGTCATTAATAGATGGAAGCCCAATTGAGCCCAGTAAGGCCCATTATTATAGAGGGGGCCGAAATTTATATATAGAAATATGGAAATTATTTTAATTCCATTAATCCTAATTTGATTAGGTTTGTGAATTAAATTAATTAAAGGATAAATAAGTTAGGAGTTATAATTAGATTATAAATGCTCCTATTATTATCCAATTAGGTTATTGATTATTATCCTAAATATATTAGATATATAGTAAGATAATAATTGGGAATTACATTCCGAATTAAATTCCTATTAAGTAACCTATTCCTATCTAACTAGGGCTTAGATACAAGTGACTATATATACCCCCTCTTTATGTGAATTTCGACTAAGCCTCCTACTCCCCTCTATGTGATTTTCGAAACCTACATTAAGAGAGAGAAAGTGAATTCGCATCCCCAAGTTCGTGGACAAGAATTCATACGGCTTCCGTCAATTGATTAATCTCATTCATCTCTTTTCTCTTTGATCTTGTGTTGATTTATTAGAGGCAATCTATCTTGGTTGCATCTCATACGGTTGATTCTAACTTGATCTTATTGTGTTTTATTTGTGCTTTGAAAACTCGGAGAAGAGTTGTGGGCACTTCATTAACAACGGTAGATAAGTTCATCAAAAGGTATTCCTTCTTATCCCTCTTTATATGAAATAACGATTAACGGATCCTATGGTTAAATGGAAGTAGGCTAAAATTTTTATATTTCCGCTGCTATACATTAGCCTAATTTCCAACAGTGGTATCAGAGCCATCGTTAAATCCGTTATTTCATATATGAAATTTAGAAGTTTTCAATAGGATTGAATGAATATTTATGGTTAGGATTAATTAACAAATTGTTTGGTTAATTAATTCTAAAGATAAATAAGTTTTAATTAATTATTAATTAAAATAGATTATGCGTATGTTCCTAATTATTTCGGTTGATAATCATTATAACAGAATCTATTAATTTTATAGTTAGGTTAATAAAATCAGTTTTATTAAATCTAAAGATAAAACGGAAACCTATTGTAGTTCTTCCTATTTCTGAAAAATCGTTTTTAAAATCGTTTTAAAATCTGATATATATATATATATTTATATAAAAAAAAAATTAACGCGACAGCGGGCCGAGTCGGCGCGACTGGCCGCTGTCGCGCGCGGCTGCCTCGCGGCGCTGGGGCGCCACTGCCGCAAGGAAGCGGCGTCCCGCGCGCCCGATTGGCAGCGGCCCACTCCCGGGCCCAGCCCGATACCCACTTGATTTTAAATAGTTTAAAATCGTTTTATATTTGAATATATATATATATATATTTCAGAAATTAATAGTTTTCTATTTTGATTATCGAATGAAAAGAAAAATTCGTTTAAAAGTTTGTTTTTACCAAGTTGTAAATCAAAGCGTTAAATGAATTGAAATCAAAATAATTGGGACATGCATAATTGACGTTTTATATGGTTATACTAATCTAAGGATTAATATAAAGATACGAAACGATAAGATGTAAAATTGGATGAAAGTTAATTTGACGAGTTAATGTGATTAACCTAAATATTACATAAGACGGTTATGTAATCAACCAATTAAATTTATTTAATTGAGTCTTTGCATGTTTGGAGTTATGGACATATTTGGACCCTCTTTTAGTTTTTTGATATTTTTGAAATAGGGCATGCGCGTCCTGCCTTTCTACTATCTATTGTAATTTCTCCTCTCATCTAATTCCCTTCAATTCAATTGAAGTTTTCTTATAGTAGTATAGAAATTAATATGTAATTTCAAGGCGCCATGGAGAAGACGGAGGACCTAAAGAGAAATATGTAATAGTTAGTATTTCCTTAGGTTTGGCCTTTTTATTCCGTCTCTGGCTCGACGGAATAATTTAGATGATATGTCCATAACGCCAATGTATGTATGTATGTATGTATGTCTGATGTATGCTAAAGCAAATCAAGACTAAGTTAGATTATGAGACTTAAATAAAAATCCCTCATTAAAAAGTTAAGTAAATAAGCAAGTTATTAAAATCGGTTGCCCCTCCCTAATATTATAATTCAGCCGGCAGTACTGGGGGCCTTTGGGTTGTTGGGTAAACTCAAGCTCGGGGTCTTATGGTAACACCTGGATTATCGAAAATCGTTCTTTCATGAATATGGGGTAATACTTAAATTAGAGTATGATAATTGGATGGGCAAACTCATGTTGTCATAAACTAATGGGCAAGATGGTTGGGATTAATATGAATGACATATTAGTTACTAATGTGATTAGTAACCCAATAACCTGGGAATCACATTCGAGATGTGATTGATTGCATGAATCTACCTAACAAATGGGACTAGCTTGTTGGCTAAAGTCAAGGCGAAATCTCAGGAGTTAGGATCCTAGCTCGCTAAAGGATTTGTGAAATTCTTCGAATTAATATGGAGGGTTATTAATTTGGCAAAATAGTGGGAGCAATCTGAAATAAATTAAAAGGCCTATAATTTTAGATTGATATACTTTAAGCAAATGAATGACATACGTTTACTCTTTCTCACTCTCAGGTTTAAATAAACGCACTCTTATAATCATGACTAACACTGATCTGCGTTACATCCTTACCGATAACAAATTGAATGGTTCAAACTTCACCGACTGGTTTCGTAACCTCAAAATTGTTTTGAAGTTCGAAAGGAAAGGGTATGTACTTGATACACCGATACCCCCTTACCCAATGGATGATGCTCCCTACTAAGAGGTTTATGCTTACTTGAAGTATAAAGCTAATGACGATCAAGTAGGGTACATCATACTTGCATCATTGACACCGGAGGTTAAAAGGCAACTACATTCAGATATGGATGCCTCTTCCATGGTCAAGCACCTTAAAGAGCTATTTGTGATAGAAACTCGATGCGAGCGCTTCGAAATAACCAAGGAGTTATATAAAAGCAAGATGCAGGAGGGCACATCTGTGATGGTACATTGTGCCAAGATGATCAGCCTCATGACCAAGTTTTCTAGTATTGGAGATGCGATGGACCATGAACTAAGTGAAAACTTACTTCTACAGTCCCTCCCTGAGAGCTACTCGCAGTTTATCATGAACTATCAGATGAGTGGCTTGCAAACATCTCTTGTAGAGCTTGCACATACGCTCGAGTCAATCGAGCCCATTATAAAAGAAAACGAGGAAATGTTGGCCCTTGCTATTGAAGGATCAAGGAAACGGAAAGGGGTCTCTCCCGATCCAAACCACCTTGATAAAGGCAAGGAGACAGTGCTCACCGAAACAAGGGGAAAGGAATTAAAGAAGCCCAAAGCAAGGTGCTACTATTGTGGTGACGTAGGGCATTGGAAGAGGAATTGTTCTTACTTCCAAGCTACCCTCAAGAAGGGAGAAGCCGGGACTTCAACATCTGGTATGTTCTATATTGAAATAAATATAGTTTCACTGTCTGAATCTTGGGTACTTGATACCGGATGTGATCTCATATTTGTACAAATATGCAGGAGCTAAAACAGACTAAGGAACTTAAGAAAGGAAGCATAAACTTGCGAGTGGGAAATGGAGCAAGAGTTGCCGCCATCGCAATTGGAGATTATGTTTTATCTTTGCCTTCTGGGCTTATAATAGAATTAAGGAATTGTTTATACGTTCCTGAAATGTCTCGGAACATTATTTCTATTAGCCGTCTTGTTGATGACAGTTTTCATATTTCAATAAAGAACAATAGTTGCAATTTTTATAAAGATTCGATCTTTTATTTTTCAGGAATATCACAAAATGGGATTTATGTGTTGAATGATAATATTTCTGTTGTCGCAATTAATACCAAAAGACATAAGGTAGATAATTCAACTTACTTATGGCATTGTCGTTTAGGCCATATAAACAAGAGACGCATGCTAAAGCTTCATTCAGATGGGCTTATAGATTCAATTGATTCTGAATCATTGGAAACATGTGAATCATGTTTAAAAGGTAAAATGACAAAGACACCCTTTAGCAATAAAGGTGAGCGTGTATCAGACACTCTAGGACTTATTCATACAGATGTATGCGGTCCTATGTCAGTCCAAGCAAGAGGAGGATTCAGATACTTCATAAGCTTCATAGATGACCATACCCGATATGGTTATGTCTACTTGATGAAGCACAAATCAGAAGCTTTTGAGAAATTCAAATGCTTGAAGAATGAAGTGGAAAAACAATTAGAAAGGAAAATAAAGACGCTTCGATCCGATCGAGGTGGCGAATATCTTTCAGATGATTTTCTGAATTATCTAACTGAATGTGGGATATACTCACAATGGACACCTCCCTATACACCACAACACAATGGTGTATCCGAGAGGAGAAATCGTACCCTATTAGATATGGTACGATCCATGATGAGCATGGCCTTGCTTCCAAAGACGTTCTGGGGCTATGCCTTAGAAACTGCCCTCTTCACCCTGAACCGAGTACCAACTAAATCCGCTAGTTCCACACCATATGAATTGTTCGTTGGTAGGAAACCCGTGTTCTCATTTATGAGAGTATGGGGTTGTTCAGCTTTTGTCAAACGCATTGCGTCCGACAAATTAGATTCTAAATCTGATAAATGTTTCTTCATTGGATATCCCAAAGAAACCATGGGGTATTACTTCTATCATCCAGATGATCATAAAGTAATAGTATCCAGATACGCAACCTTCTTAGAGAAAGAGTTTCTCGAAGAAACACAAAAGGGAAGCGTAATTGAACTTGACGAAGTTCAAGAAGAAGAAATACCGACTGAAACAACGGAGGTGGTTGAGGTACCCGAAGTAGTCCCATCAGATGAGACTACAGTGCCACCTATTCGTAGATCACAAAGAGTTCGTGAACTCCCAGTTAGATATGGTTTTCTAGTGGGAGTTGATAACGAGGTTCCAGTGCTAGACGACAAACCCGAAAACTACGAAGAGGCTCTTACTAGTCCAGATTCTAAAGCATGGCTTGAGGCCATGGATTCTGAAATGGATTCCATGTATAGTAACCAAGTGTGGACTTTGGTTGATCCACCCGAAGGGATAAAACCCATCGGGTGTAGGTGGATCTTCAAAAAGAAGACTGACATGGATGGAAAGGTTAGCACCTACAAGGCTAGGTTAGTAGCGAAAGGATATCGTCAAAAGCAAGGTGTTGATTATGACGAAACTTTCTCTCCTGTTGCTATGTCCAAATCAATCAGAATCATGCTTGCAATTGCCGCTCATTTTGATTATGAGATTTGGCAAATGGATGTTAAAACAGCTTTCCTAAATGGAAACCTGCTTGAGGATGTATACATGATGCAGCCTGAAGGTTTCATATCGAAGGATGCAAACAAAGTTTGCAAACTTCAGAGATCCATTTATGGACTCAAGCAAGCATCGAGAAGCTGGAATAAGCGTTTTGACGAAACCATAAAACAATTTGGTTTCGAACAAAATTGCGAAGAAGCTTGCATTTACAAGAAAGCAAGTGGGAGCTCTATAGCATTTCTCATACTATATATGGACGATATACTATTAATGGGAAATGACATTGCCCTATTACAGTCGGTGAAAGTATGGTTATCCGGTAACTTCTCAATGAAAGACCTTGGTGAAGCAGCTTATATACTTGGTATAAAGATCTATAGAGATAGATCGCGAAGACTGCTTGGTCTTTCACAGGCTACATACATTGAAAAGGTGCTAAATCGGTTTAGCATGCTTGAATCGAAACGAGGTAACTTACCCATGGTACATGGAGTAAAGTTAAACAATCATCAATGTCCTAAAACTGATGATGACAAACGACGCATGGCTGTAGTCCCGTACGCCAGCGCGATCGGTTCGATTATGTATGCTATGCTATGCACTAGACCTGACGTAGTGTTTGCGTTATCTGTAACGAGTCGTTACCAAGGGAATCCGGGAGACGAGCATTGGATTGCCGTCAAGAACATTCTTAAGTACTTGAGAAGGACTAAAGATATGTTCCTAGTGTACGGAGAAGGAGATCTGAAAATTGAAGGATTTTCAGACGTTAGTCATCTCACAGATGAGAATGATTTTAAATCCCAATCAGGATACCTGTTTATCTTGAATGGGGGCGCGGTCAATTGGAAAAGTTCCAAGCAGGGAAGCGTAGCTTTCTCTACGACCGAGTCAGAGTACATCGCTGCTGCGGAAGCAGCAAAGGAAGCAGTTTGGATTAGAAAGTTCATTACAGAACTAGGTGTGGTGCCTGACATTGTCAATCCCATTACTCTATACTGTGATAACAATGGAGCCATTGCGCAAGCAAAGGTACCACGGTCTCATAATGCATCCAAGCACTACCTAAAGTGATACCACATCATTAGAGAGATTGTGGCTCGAGGAGATGTGAGAATAGAAAGAGTACCTATAGAGGACAACGTTGCAGATCCGTTGACAAAGCCTTTAACCCAGAAAGTACATGATCATCATTTAACTTCTACTAGGATAAGTTTTAGAAACAATTGGCTTTAGTCCAAGTGGGAGTATGTTGGGGTTTGGTGTCCTATAGACAATTGTTCAGGATACAAACTTAATGTAAATGAATTGTTCTTTATATCATTTGTTTTAATGAGATATATGTTTTATAACTATATAAAGGCAATCCCTTTTACGAACTAAATAAAGTCTAATAAAAGGAAATCCGTAAGTTTGTTTAAAGTGATTATAAAGTGTTCATACAAGCATGAAGTGAGACTAAAATTTATGATAAACTAATAAACTTAAAACCACCCCAAGTCAAGTAATATGTTTAGGATTGACATATCACTGTTGAGACTTGTATGTAACAATGTCTTCTGTCCGACAGAAAGCTGATCTCACAAGCTTCATATATATACAGATATATGGACAGTTACATAGATCCGATGAAAGGAGTTCATTAGGATTGGGGATCCGATTTGAGATAACAGGATGGGTAGATTCATCCTTGTCACCTGTTCATCTCATTGGTATTAATAGGTATATGTAATCCTCAGACTCAAAGGAATGTTAATTGGTCATCCTGAATTACTGAATGTGAGACTTTGATCCTGCGGTCCCACGATCCTTAACAGAGATGACTCTGGGGTGTGAACTGCAAAGGTTGGGTGTCACAGGAAGTAATGTCAGGGTAGTTATACATTGGATTGAGCATTTATCACTCCCGATTAATGGGAGATATATCCAAGGATCGCTTATGGAAGACTCGACTCTAAATCCTTGCAAGGTGATAGCTTAAGACTTGAAATACAGATTTCACTTAACCTATCTATTTGAGTTGACTCGGCCTGAACAAGTAAAACGAACGTCTCGCTATATGTGACTTGACATCATCCATAGTCATAAGATTCAGTTCAAGGATATAGTTGATAAAGGATCGAATTATACTGTAAATAATACGGAAGGGTTAACGGCAGAATCAACCTGTCTTCTTAACGGACTCTGGGGGGAATGATTACAGACTTGCCGATAACATGTTCAGTACATCATTCCGTTATGCAAGGATTAAATATAATTCTTGAAGAAATTAATTTAATAGTTGCATACGGCCAGAAGTAGTAAGAACCTAATGGATCACACATAAGACTTGGAACCAAAAGAGAGATGGATGTCATTAATAGATGGAAGCCCAATTGAGCCCAGTAAGGCCCATTATTATAGAGGGGGCCGAAATTTATATATAGAAATATGAAAATTATTTTAATTCCATTAATCCTAATTTGATTAGGTTTGTGAATTAAATTAATTAAAGGATAAATAAGTTAGGAGTTATAATTAGATTATAAATGCTCCTATTATTATCCAATTAGGTTATTGATTATTATCCTAAATATATTAGATATATAGTAAGATAATAATTGGGACTTACATTCCGAATTAAATTCCTATTAAGTAACCTATTCCTATCTAACTAGGGTTTAGATACAAGTGACAATATATACCCCCTCTTTATGTGAATTTCGACTAAGCCTCCTACTCCCCTCTATGTGATTTTCGAAACCTACATTAAGAGAGAGAAAGTGAATTCGCATCCCCAAGTTCGTGGACAAGAATTCATACGGCTTCCGTCAATTGATTAATCTCATTCATCTCTTTTCTCTTTGATCTTGTGTTGATTTATTAGAGGCAATCTATCTTGGTTGCATCTCATACGGTTGATTCTAACTTGATCTTATTGTGTTTTATTTGTGCTTTGAAAACTCGGAGAAGAGTTGTGGGCACTTCATTAACAACGGTAGATAAGTTCATCAAAAGGTATTCCTTCTTATCCCTCTTTATATGAAATAACGATTAACGGATCCTATGGTTAAATGGAAGTAGGCTAAAATTTTTATATTTTCGCTGCTGTACCTTAGCCTAATTTCCAACAGTATGTACGAATGGCCGCCTACAAACAGAGGATCGCAGCCTATTACGACAAACACGCCAAGCTTGTGGATCTGAACCCAGGAGAGTTAGTGCTCCGAAAGGCGGACAAAATTCAATCCTTGGAAGGCAAAGGAAAGTTGGGAATCACCTGGATGGGGCCATACAAAATAGTCACCAAAATTGGACCTGCCACTTTCAAGATCCAATATATGGAGGGGAACACTCTGCCACGGACGTGGAATATTCAGAACCGCCGCAAATATTTCGCCATGGAGTAAAATGTAACCAAGGTCTTGAGTACTCTTTTTCCTTTAGTAAGGTTTTATCCCATGTGGTTTTTCTTATTAAAGGTTTTAACGAGGCTCACACATACGACCAATTTGTTGTAATAAGGTGAATCGCCATTTAATAAAGAGAAAATTTCATCTTGCAAATTCTTTCTTAAGTACTTTCTTGTAGCAATATAAATATTCCAGATTCAAAAAGGGGGAGGCAACAAACGCATTCCCACAGTAGAATAATGCTATCATGGCATAACTACTTTCTCCTCAAAGATAGGAGAATAATCTCAGCGGCGGATCAATTCACCTCAAAGATAGGAAATAATTGATCACCGTCAGAGACAGAGTTAAAACATTTCTCAAACGTGATATCTTTACACTCTCAAATACTCTTTCCAAAGAAGAGTTTCAAGTCCTAGTGGCAAATTGATTCACCTCAAAGATAGGAAGCAAATCGATCGCCTAAGGCAGCTTAACTTCCTCAAAAGGAATAAAAGCTTCAAAGCCTTCAAAAAGGCTCACATTCCAAGGTACGGCTGGCCACCTACCTTGAAGCAACAAAATAAGTCCTAAAACCTAGAAATTTACTTGCTGAAAGATATAAAGTGTAAAGTAAAGATAATGGTTGAAAAAAGGATTAAAATAAATTGTACTTAAGTTACATTCAAAGACTAAACATTTACAGGAGCATCCTCCTTAGCGTCTTTCTCTAAAGATGTGCCCTCTGGAGGAACCTCATTCTCCGCAACTATAGTTCCCTCTTGAGGAACCGTACAATCAATTATCAAATCGTTGTTCTTGTCACCCGCCCCCTGGGATGCTTCGCCGAGGTCATCTGATTCAAGATCAACAACAGGCTTGCTCTCCTCGGCTGATCTGCTCAGCTCCTTCCGAATTTGATCGCGGATGAAATCCTTAACGTTCGGGATCTTGCGATATTTAAGGCAATCCGCAACCTCGGGGACCACGTACTCCGGGTCCATAAAATCAATTTCGGGGTAGGAAAGTGATAGGGGTCAAAAACCCCTATCTTTTAGTACGGTTTTAAGGACTATTTTGTATCTTTTATTTTCTTTTTATTTACTTTAATAGCAATTTATTACTGTTTTGTCAATTTTATGTTTTTAAATTACTTTTAGCTTTTTATTAAATATTCCTAACTTTTGTTAAGTATTTTGTCACTTTTAATAAATTAATCTCTATTTATTATTTTGAGCTTTATCCGTACCCAAAATTAAGAAATTAACCTACCAAAAATAAATCAAATTTGATGGTTAGGTCTACCTATACCCTCACCCAGCTTAAGGTTCTTCCCATCATTGAAGTCAGAGTGTGGAGCCCTTCGACTTGGTAATTAAAAAGGATTTTTGGTAGGGTAATTAATTAATTTCGGGTGAATTGTCTAAATAATATTTTATGAGATTATGTGCAGATTTTTAGAGATAAAGGTGGAGATTTTTAAGGATCAAAATCAAGGACCCACTCGGCGCATCAAATTCAAATAAAAGTCATGCAGAATATCTTGGCAGATTTTTAGGGATTATCTTTGGGCTTTTTATATTTAAATAATTATATTTTATCCCCAAAGATAATTTAGCTTTTATTAGATAATAATTGGAGAGTTATTTTTCCATTAGAATAGCTTTTTATTAATTAGTCTTTCGTTATGAAAGCTTTTTATTAATTAGTCTTTCACTAGGAAAGCCTTTTATTTTATTTTTGGTAGGAACAGGAAAAGAAAGACACCACAAAAACAAAACTAGCCTGAGATCAGCCTAGGAAAGCTAAACCCAATCCTATCCTCTAAAAGGAGAGACGAAAGATAGATAGGAGGATGAGATAGGGTGGTAACACCTAACAACCCCTCATGCCCAGCAGCCGCCAAGCGATCCGCAATCTGATTCTGTTCTCTAAAGATGTGGCTAAACTCTAAGGACTCAAAGGAGGAGCCAAGCCTTCTGATAGCTTTGATAAGGTTCTACTACTAAGACAAATAGCATGGTTATTAGAGATCATACTAATTGCCTCCTTATTATCAGACTCCACAGCAAGCCGTTTGATACCCAGATTCCTGGCAAGCTTGATTCCAGAAAGAATACCCCAAAGCTCCACAGAAAACGATGAGCCTAATCCCAGGTTGTGGGTGAACCCAGACAACTAGGCACCCCCCGCGTCTCTGAGAACACCGCCGGCCGCGATTCTTCCAGTGTTGAAGCAGGAGCCATCAGTGTTCAACTTCACAATCCCATCCTTCGCCCTGCACCACCCAACAAGGTGAACCTCTTTATTCTGGGTAGCCTTGACAAGGGGGTCCCCTTTGAAGCTCTCAGTAATAGTAAGGAGCTTTTTCGAGAAGAACTCGGGTAAGTTCTAAATGAACACAATCTTCTCACCAAAGATCTCCTCGTTCCTCCATTTCTAGAGATGGTGGCAAACAATAGCAAAGAAAATGTCTCCCTACTCCATGTTAGCCAGTAACTTTCCATTAACCCCATTAGAGAACCAGTCGTTCTCAGATTGGGCAAAGAAGGATAGGAGAATGTGTTGCGGGAGAACCTTCTGCCAAACCTCCTTACTTTTAGAACAGTCCCTAAGGGCATGGCATAAAGGTTCAACATGGCCTCTGCATCTACTGCAAGCTCCTGAATCCGCCAAATGCCGTCTATGTCTATCCGAATTAGTAAGCAACCTGTCCTTAACTCTTAGCCACAGGAAGCTCCTCATTCGGTAAGGGATTCTCAAAGCCCAAATGGATTTCCAAGTATCCGAGAGAGGGTCGGATCTGTCGAGAGTAAAGGCTTCAAAGGCAGATTTGCAAAAGTAAGCACCATTGTTAGTCAGGGCCTAGCAATGCCTATCTTTGTCCTCCTCCAGATTACTAATCTTAACTCCCTTGATTCTGAGGAGAGTATCCAGGCTCAAGAAGGTATCAAACTTAGACCAAATCCAGTCCCCCTCAGAGTCCACCACATCAGCAATCCTCCAGTTGCGGATGTTACTGGGCGGGGGAGAGCTACAAAGATCTATAAGCGGTTTATCTTCGATCCAGGTGTCATACCAGAAGCTAATGGACTTACCATTACCCACCTCCAGGCCAACCCCCGAGCAGAACTCAGCAAACACAGCACTGAGCCCTTTCCAAAGGAAAGAGCAATTGACAACTCTCTCCTTTGGGCCCCCAAAGATTTTGTCCTTTCGATACTTTCCACAAAGCAGACGAACCCAAAGAGAAGAGGGGTTTTGCCACATTCTCCAGAGGAGCTTCATTAGTAAAACTTTGTTATTGTCCTTAGCTTGTCTAATGCCAAGACCCCCCCCCCCCCCTTGCTTTTAGGCTGGCAAATCTCCTTCCAAGGGACGAGGTGAATCTTCCTTCCCTCTCCAAACTCTCCCCAAAGAAAACGCCGGTTAATTTTGTCGAGTTTATTGAGAACCGGCTCAGGCAATTTGCAGGCTTGCATGATATGATTGGGAGCCACACAGTTGATAGACTGAATTAAGGTTAGACGGCCAGCCAAGGAGAGGGAATTTGTTGGTCCCTTGTAAGGTTGCAAGTATAGTTCCAAGGGGGGGTTAGGAACTATTTAAACTTTTTCGCAATTAGGGCAGACTTCTTTTTCTAAGGAAAAAGGTTTTAACAGCGGCGCTGAGTAAACAACAAGATACTGCCTTAGTCAACTGGTGACTAGGTCAGTTTCTTAGCTTGAGTCAGGAGATAGCACTTAGAGTCTATTCCTGAGCTCAGACGTTCAACGCGCACAACTCAACTTGACCGCTTTACTTGGTCAGTTCTTGGTTATTTTAAGCAAGCAATATAAATAAGGAGTTAAAGGTAAGAAATACTTCACTCAGCAGATTTATCCAGGTTCGGCTTCTTCTAAGCCTACGTCCTGTCCCCGAAACACGTTCCGAGATTTTGAATCCTCTACTGAGCTCTTTAAAGGTAGAGCCTCAAACCTTTTACAATATCCGCAACTGAGTATGACAAGAGTACCTTCTTCTATACCTCTACTCAATCCTAATCTCTCGCTGAGTACTAAAACCGAGTACTCAGCCTCTCCTTTCTATCTCTAGAAATGATAAGTGTTTTGTCCTATACAAAGATTTGCTAAGACACTTTAGACGATTGAAACAATCACTCTAGACTTTTACACAGATATAAGAATTGTAGTGTAAGATTTTGCTTTGCTTCTTTTGCTTGCAGAACTTGTAGAAATTTGGTCAGCGTAATGGCTTGATCAAGTTCTGTGTTGAGTGAAGCTTATGATGGCACTATTTATAGAGACGTCTGGGCATCGGTCATTTCGAATTTCGAAATAACCGTTGGAGGGAAACGGCTACATTTCGTTGTCATCCTGACTTGCTCAGAGCTCTCGGCCAATCAGAATTGTGTATCTTCTGTCCTCGGTCAGCTCAGCAGACTGTCTCTCCTTTTATGGTAAAGTCAACTGGACAGCATACTGTGTCGTCTGAACTTTGCCCAAAAGGGAAATACTTTGTCTGGAAGTTTTGCTTTGCCAGCTGCTTTCTTGTACGCTTTGTCGAGACTACTCAGCAGCTTCATCTTGAAGTTGTTCCCGAAGGTCTTCTAGATCCTTCCGTTTGCTGAGTTGCGTTTTGGTTCAAAACGGCAACGTCTTGACATACGCGGGCCGAGTTGTACTGAGTTGTTTGACTTGGGCCTTGGCTTCCATATTGGGCTTGGGCCTTTTGATTCTTATGTCTTATAACAGTTTTTAACTCAACATTGAACAAACACATTAGTAGAATAAATCAAAGCAATTAAACTTAGTGTGTTTAGAATATGTATTATATTTAAATAATTTTGTCAAATCAAAATTATGTGGAAAGGTGTTTCAACAAACTCCCCCATTTTGATGTTGGCAAAACTATTCAGCGAGAAACTCAGTATGAGCTCCCCCATGATAGTTGACCTAGTATAATTTAGCAAACTCCCCCGTAAGGGTTGAGCTACTGACTTAGTTTTACTCAAAACATTTAAAGGTTTAAATGAGTAAGTCTAAGGTCAGTTTTCAGATATAGGTCAGCTATATCAACATATTCTATTTACTCAGTATTAAGCGGAAGGTTTAGTCATATAGAGCGCGCTGAGTAATTTGTTGTTTAATGAGTTCTTATCAGAATGTTTTATAAACACATAGGTCAATGTCAAACATGTTATCAGCATATCATTTAGTCAATAAATGTTACAAGTATTAAACATAGCTGATTTAATTGAAGATACATAATGACTCAGTACTTAATAACATATATCATAACTCAGTATTTGAATAAGAGATACAAATATGATATATAGATAGAAGTCAGTAATTACACAGCAAAATTTTTTATAGATAAGGCAAATAGAATTAGATTACAACTGTCTTAACCTATACTGAGCTAGCCTATCTATTTCTTTTTCTTGTTGGGTTGTGACGACTGACTTCGCTCATGCTGAGCTCTAGCTGTATGTTCTTTCTCCCCCGTTTTGTCAACTTCAGGGAGTCTGAAGGCATCAGTTAATACAGCGCGAGTCAGTTCTTGGGATAGCTCCTTAAGCTTCTCAGCGCTTTCATTTACGCCATAAAAAATGGCAACTCCATCAGCTGAGACCTCTTCAGGTACTTTGAGATCAGCAGCACTGAGCATATTGACACTGAATGCTTGAGCTTTGCCTTGCCAGATAAGAGCTTCAGTAAGGCCAGCAACGATTTGGTGGAAGGTTTTTAAGAGAGCTGTGTCGTAATACTGACGTTGAATGTTGTTATGACGAATGTGATTGAAAGTTTGTTGTGCGAGAGTCATCATCTCGTTCTACTTCATTGCGTCAGTATCCATCTCTTGCTTATTCAGATTAAGCAACCTTATAGCCTCACCAATTTGCTCTACTGAGCACTGACTGTATGACACCATTTGCTCGTTGGTCTTAAGTTGCTCAGTATAAAGCTGAGCAAAGAGCATTTTGATCTCAGATGAAGTGGCATAGTCAGTGTTCACAGCTGACAATTTCTGGACTTGTTGATGGAGAGAGTTCAGGTGTTGCACGGTTGTCAGCTGGATCTCAGCCAACTTGGCAATTGAATCCTGCTTAGCTTGCTGTGCTTGGAAGGATAAGACGACGTTCAGCAGATCCTTGAGTCCCTTAACTTCGTTGAGAAGCTGAGTGGCCTGGGAGAGCTGGGTGGTCTCAAGAATTGAAGATCCAGCAGCAGGAGAAGTGGAATGTTGAAGGTCTCTGATTAATGCTTGCACTGAGTCAATGATCTTTTTACCGGACTCAGTGGCATTCAGATGGCTTTGTGAACCTTCAGGGACATCAGTATGACCGGAAGGAAGAGGAGTGAAAGGAGTAACCTGATCAGTGACTGGAATAGTATGCTCAATTTGCACTCGAGTTGTAGGGATAGTTGATTGATCGGCAGAGAGTTGAGTTGGAGAAGTTGTAATGCGAATACTGTATGTGCTGACGGCAGAGGTGTGTGGAGTCAGCACCATGCTTGAGGAAATAGCATGAATAGTAGACGGCTCAACCTGACTGGTTGATGTGGCAGAAGCATTAGGGTCGGCATGTTCCTGTTGAGAAGAAACAGAGGCTTGTTTTTCTAATGCCGCCGATGTAGTGGAAGTGGATTGGCGTTTGAAAAACTTGAGTTGGATGGTAGAAGGGTCCTTAGTTGTCTTGGAGACGACAAAGTCAGGAAGAGTTGGTAGTTGCACAGGAGGTTCACTAATTAGCTTCTCACTGGCCTTGACCAACTTTCGCCTTCTACGAGGTGGAGTGACAGTATGATCAGGTTCTTCTGAGTGAGAAGGGGAAGATTCTTGTCGTTCAGTATGAGTCTGGTCAGCTTGCTCTTCAACTTGATCAACAATGTGTTGGTCAAGTACTTGCTCAACTCCCGCAGCCAACTCAGTATTGGCATGCTCATCACCAGCAGCTAACCCAGTATCAGCATCCTCAGCCTCATGCTCACTGGTTGTTTCCTCAGAATCCTCAGCGTCATCCTGACTGCTGGCTTCTTCCTCTTCTTCTTCAGTAATATCACCGTCAAGTTCTTCCTCAACTTGAGAGATGAAGTGATCATCTAGTTGAACCTCATGTTCATCATGCTCAGCTACACTATCTTGACACTGGGTGAAGTGAGAGTCACCCGGTACAATGAAATCAGTAGGAATAGCGTTGAGGGGAGACAGTGTTGAAGGCTTCTGCTTCTTCTGAGGTTGCGCAGTAGCTTCCTCAGTTCCAGGCTCACTTTGCCTGCTTCTTTTCTCAGCTGACTTACCAGCTGACTTATGCCTCTTTGCTAGAGACTCAACATTTTTAGAAGGAGTCTTAACAGTTTTCCTCTTGCGGGAAGCTGGGGCCTTAGTCCTTCGCCCTTTCTTAGGCTCAGTAGTTCCCTCAGCTTGGCCAGCAGCAGCAGCTTTGCCTTTCTTCAAGGGCTGTCCAAACTTCAATGCCCTCAGCGAGGCAGCTGTTATCTCAGATCCTCGATTTTTCTCCTCACCTTCAAGATCAACCTAATGGTCAATGAGGATTCTGGTGATGAGTGATCCAAGCCGCATCGTGCCAGTGCTTCGAAGGAACCCAGCAACGAGAAAGACCGGCATGTTGATGGGGGTGTACGTCAGCATGTGCCATATAAAGCACTGTTCGAAATTTGTTGCTGATGTAGTGCAGTTGATCTTCGGGTAGATTAAATAGGTCAGCAAGTAATGAGCCATCTTCTGGTGCTGACCCATTGATGAAGCTGAGACTTCTCCTGAGTGACCCTCAGGTTTGCAAAAGTTGTGTGCATAGTCAGTTTTATCCTGATCTCCCGATCTTCTCAGCCTTGCTCCCTCAGTTTTTAGCTTGAGAAGATTTCCTATGTAGAGAGGGTTGACGAAGATGGTTTTGCCTTTCACCTCAGTGCATAGGTAGTCAGGGCTGTCATTTGCAACTTTGAGGTTGTGGTAAAACTCCCTCACTAGGTCAGGATAAGTTTCATCTCTAACCGAAAACAGCTCCGTCCAGCCGTTTTGTGAAATCCATTCGCAGAAAGGTTTTTCATTCTTTACGAAGTGTTCTGAGACCCATCTGGAGGGCTCAACTTTCCATTCACGTACGTTCTCAAAAACTTTGGAGTAGGTTCGAATTTTCACAGGCTTTCCTTGACCAGAGGTTTGGCCAGTTTTTCCCTTACTCGGCGTAGGGGGATTTCCAGTAGGTTCATCGGAGTTAGTCTTTTGGTGGCCGGCACCGGAGATGTTGTAGGATATCTTAGTCATTTTCAAGGATGGGGAAGGTATAAAAGGATTTTGAGAGAGAAAATTTCTTTGCCTTAGAATTTGATTAAGCGTAAAGAATAAAAGATGGGAAATTACCCATTATTTATAGATGGAATGAGCGGTGTGGATTTAATCAAATCCATGTGTCAGTTTTGCCTTGGGATTGTGTACCGACAAATATCCTGGCATTTATGACACATACGGCGAATACGTCATCCTAGGGCTATACGCGTGCTATTGCGTTTATGCTAACGGATCTAACACTCAGCGTTTAGAATGTCAAGCGTTTGATATTCTGAGTGGTTAGTATTGCATTTACGGATGATTTTAAAGTTTAAGTTTAAACTAATTTACTCAGTGTGCAAGTTTACTCAGTATTTGATGTTCAGTCAGTTTCGATGAGTTACTCAGCAAATAATCAATCATTCAGCATAGTAATTCACTCAGCATTCAAATTCATTTAGCACAGGAATTTACTGAAGAGGATTAAACATACAAATTGCTTCTCTCAGTATGCTGAACTGCTCACGGGCCAATGGCTTCGTGAAGATATCCGCAAGCTGTTCGTCCGTTGGGACAAAGGTCAGCTTGATCTCACCCTTGAGTACATGGTCTCTAATGAAGTGATGTCTAATGCTGACATGCTTCATTCTGCTATGTTGAATTGGGTTCTTTGAAAGACCAATTGCACTTTTGTTGTCACACTTGACTTCAATTGTCTTCGTTTGAACACCATAGTCTTCAAGCTGTTGCTTAATCCATAGGACTTGAGCAACACAATGACCAGCAGCAATGTACTCAGCTTCAGTGGTAGACAAGGCTACTGACGCCTGCTTTTTGCTGAACCAGGATACAAGACAGCTTCCTAAGAAGTGACATCCTCCAGAGGTGCTTTTTCGTTCTATCTTATCCCGTCCATAGTTAGCGTCAGTGTATCCGATGAGTGTAAAATCATGAGTATTTGGATACCACAGACCTGCGTTCACTGAGCTTTGCAAATATCTAAGGATTCTTTTTACAGCAATGTAATGAGATTCCTTAGGGTTAGATTGATATCTAGCACAGTAGCATACTGAAAACTGAATGTTCGGTCTACTGGCTGTTAAGTAAAGTAGAGAGCCTATCATACCTCGATATGATTTGCTGTCTACTGACTTACCATTCTCGTCAGCGCAGAGGACAGTGTCAGTACCCATAGGAGTGGATATTGGCTTGCAATTCTCCAAGTCATATTTCTTTAATATCTCCTTGGCATATTTGGCTTGACTGATGAAGATGCCATTCTTTCCTTGTTTAATTTGAAGACCGAGGAAGAAGTTGAGTTCTCCCATCATGGACATTTCAAACTCAGTCTGCATTTGTTTGCTAAACTCCTTGCACATTGATTCGTTAGTTGCACCAAATATTATATCATCAACATAAATTTGGGCCAGCAGGGTATCTTTACCCTTTCTCTTAATGAATAAGGTTGTATCAGCTTTGCCCCTGACGTAATTTCTAGTCAGCAGGAAACTGGTCAGCCTCTCATACCAAGCACGTGGTGCTTGCTTGAGGCCGTACAGAGCCTTTTTGAGTTTGTAAACATGGTTTGGGAACTTAGGGTCCTCAAAACCTGGAGGTTGATTTACATAAACCTCCTCGTTTATAACTCCATTAAGAAATGCACTTTTGACATCCATTTGGAATAATTTAAAGTTCATGTAAGATGCATATGCACATAGAATTCTAATTGCCTCTAGCCTTGCCACTGGGGCAAAGGTCTCACCGTAGTCAATACCTTCTTGCTGACTGTAGCCCTGAGCTACAAGCCTTGCTTTGTTCCTGACTACGTTTCCTTGTTCATCCATCTTGTTCCTGAAGACCCATCTTGTTCCGATGGTCTTTTGACTCTTTGGATGAGGCACTAACTCCCATACATCGTTTCTTCTAAATTGTTTGAGCTCCTCTTGCATTGCGATCATCCAGAATTCATCATACTCAGCTTTAGCGAAATTCTTCGGTTCTTGTACTGAGACGAAAGCAACATTGCTGAGGTACTTCCTGAGTTGATTCCTCGTCATCAGGGTATTCCCAGCAGAATCAAGGATTGCACTTTCTGAGTGCCCTCTTGGAATCCTTATCTTTTTAGGTAGATTTATGTCTTGTGCTGTTTCTGTTTCAACAATCTCTGCAGAAGTAGATGGGTCAGTAAAAGTAATCTTAGGTTCACTCTTACTCTTGGTCAGCCTTTTCGTGAATGACTCAGTAGCCGGTTCTTGGTCAGCGGTGGTTACTGAGTGTGCATCATCTTCGGTCACCGGCTGGTATCTACCTGCAGGGTCAGTTTCGTCGAACTCCACATGTACTGACTCTTCTAAAACTTGAGTTCGCTTATTAAAAACTCTGTATGCTTTGCTGTTTGTTGAGTAGCCCAAAAAGATAGACTCATCAGCTTTTGAATCAAACTTTGCTAAGCTATCTTTGGTATTTAAAATAAAACATCTACAGCCAAAGGCACGAAAGTATCCAATATTGGGCTTTCGTCCTTTCCAAAGTTCATAGGGGGTTTTCTTTAATATAGGTCTAACTAGAGCCCTATTAAGAATATAACATGTTGTGTTAACAGCCTCTCCCCAAAAATACTTTGGAAGCCTATGGTCATCCAGCATTGTCCTGGCTATTTCAACCAGAGTTCTGTTCTTCCTTTCTACAACCCCATTTTGTTGAGGTGTTCTAGGAGCAGAAAAATTGTGGTCAATGCCGCTGGCTTCACAGAATTCAACAAACTTTTGGTTTTTGAATTCTCCACCGTTATCACTACGGATGTGAGCTAATTTTAGGTCTTTTTCATTTTCAATTTTTCTAACCAAATTTGAAAATGTCTCAAAGGTTTCATCCTTGCTGGTAAGCAAGATGACCCACGTATACCGAGAGAAGTCATCTACAATGACCAAGGAAAATCTTCTTCCACCCAGACTCAGCGAATGGACTGGACCAAAGAGATCCAAGTGTAGTAACTCTAACGGACGTTTAGTTGAGACGATATTTTTCTATGAAAAGATTGTTTGGTTTGTTTTCTAGCTTGGCAAGCGTGGCATAATTGATCTTTTTGAAATTTAAGTTCGTGTAGTCCCTCAACCAATTGCTTTCTTGCTAGTTTGGCCAGGAGGTCCATGCTTACATGACCAAGTCTCCTGTGCCATAGCCAGGAATTTTCTTCCTTTGATACTAAGCATACAGTTTTTGAAAACTTTTTCTCTAAGTCTAGCATAAAGACATTATCTATCCGAGGGGCAGTTAAAATTAACTCATTTGTTTTACCCTCATATATTTTACATCCAGTAGCATCAAATATAACTTTTCTCCCATTGTCACATAGCTGAGCTACGCTGAGTAAGTTATATTTGAGTCCGCTGACTAGGGAGACAGATTCAATAGTAGGATTACCTCCGATGGTTCCTGACCCTACTATCTTACCCTTCTTGTTGTCTCCAAAACTTACACTTCCTCCTCGTTTACGCTCAAACGTGATGAACTGAGTTTCATCACCCGTCATATGCCTTGAGCATGCGCTGTCAATATACCACATCTTTGACTTCTCGGCACATCTTAGGCTTACCTGCATTGTAACTAGTTACTTTTAGGTACCCAATTCTTTTTGGGTCCTTGCTTGTTAGGTGCAACAGGTAAAGCATCATATTTTATTTTATGGCGACATACATGGACAGTATGGCCATTCTTTCCACAGAAGTCACAACTGACCTTCTGTTTAGGATGTTTCACTGACTTGTCAGCACCCCAATGCTGAGCGTGCCAGCACACCTTAGTGGTGTGTCCTAACTTCCCACAAAAGTCACACTGGAATTTTCGCAGGGGATTCCATCTCTGCTGAGTACCTTGGTACTGAGTTCTCAGAGGACTGTTTCTTTTATTTGGAACCTTTAGTTGGTTCTGGATAGTTGTGATGTCCTTTCTCAGTTTCTTTGAAACTGACTGGACTTCAGAGACAGACTCATGTATGATTTTCATGTTATCATGCAGAGTTGAATTGTCCTGAAGAAGGAGTCTAAGGTCACTTAGTTTGACCTCTTCCACTTCATCACAGCGCCTGCTGAGTGCTCTAACTTTCTTATTATATTTCTTGACAAGTGTATAGAGATCACTCAGGGCATTAACCATATCGTTTCTGAGCTGGGGAAGAGAAATTACCTCATTTGATTGCTCCTCATCATCTGATAGGTCAGCATGCTCAGAGACGCATGGCTCAGCAAGTTCGTCAGCCATGAAGCATATCTTCGCTGACTCGGTGGCCTCAGTTTCTGTAGATGAAGACTCATCGCTGTCGCTCCAAGTACCCACCATTGCCTTCTTTCCACTTTTCTTGTCTTTCCTCAGCGTGGGGCAGTTTGACTTAATATGGCCAGTTTGATGGCACTCAAAGCATGTAATGGGCTTTGAGCTGTCCTTTTTGTATTTGCTGTCACTTGAGTCAGCCTTATACTTATCAAACTTTCTGTAAGGCTTTTTAGAGTATTTTTCACTCTTCCTGAATAGCCTTTTCATCTTCCTTGTGAACATAGCCATCTCCTCATCGTCAGTTGAACTCCCATCAGTGGAGTCAGCTTTCATGACAAGGGATTTCTGCTTCTTGTCTTCAGATTTTTCCTTCACCTCAAAGTTTTTCATGGATATCTTATGGTTCAACAATGAACCGATGAGTTCGTCATATTTGTAGGTGGTTAAATCCTGAGCTTCCTCAACTGCTGTTTTCTTTGCTTGCCAATCTTTAGGAAGACTCATGAGTATCTTTTTGACTTGTTCTTCCTCAGTGAAGATTTTCCCAAGTCTCTTGAGCTCATTAATGATGTTGGTAAACCTTGCATTCATGTCTAAAATGCCCTCATCATTGTTCATCTCGAACAGCTCGTACAGTCTCATCTGCTGATTCACCTTGGACTCCTTTACTTTATTGGTTCCCTCGTAGGTGACTTCCAGCTTTTTCCAGATCTCTTGCGCCGACTCACAACCTGAGATTTTGTTATATTCTGCAGCATCGAGCGCACAGTGAAGCATATTGATAGCCGAAGCATGGTTTTGGAGCTTCTTTAGATCATCCTCTGTCCATTTGGCCTCAGCTTTTACAACTGTTAGGCCAGCCACAACTTCGATAGGTACAAACGGGCCTTGGACTATAGATAGCCAGGCACTCATGTTAGTAGCCTGAATGAAATTCTTCATCCTATTCTTCCAGAAGGTATAGTTTGACCCGAAGAATAGGGGAGGCCTAGTAATGGACAGCCCCTCAGGCAGTATTTGAGTTGTTTGGTTTCTAGGGAGAAACCGAGTGTTGTTTTCGCCCATGTTAGGGATCAGCTCAAGGTTGTTAGACCTTTAGCAATGAGCTTTTAAACTCTGATACCACTTGTTGGTCCCTTGTAAGGTTGCAAGTATAGTTCCAAGGGGGGGGTAAGGAACTATTTAAACTTTTTCGCAATTAGGGCAGACTTCTTTTTCTAAGGAAAAAGGTTTTAACAGCGGCGCTGAGTAAATAGCAAGATACTGGCTTAGTCAACTGGTGACTAGGTCAGTTTCTTAGCTGGAGTCAGGAGATAGCACTTAGAGTCTATTCCTGAGCTCAGACGTTCAACACGCACAACTCAACTTGACCTCTTTACTTGGTCAGTTCTTGGTTATTTTAAGCAAGCAATATAAATAAGGAGTTAAAGGTAAGAAATACTTCACTCAGCATATTTATCCAGGTTCGGCTTCTTCTAAACCTACGTCCTGTCTCCGGAACACGTTCCGAGATTTCGAATCCTCTACTGAGCTCTTTAAAGGTAGAGCCTCAAACCTTTTACAATATCAGCAACTGAGTATGACAAGAGTACCTTCCTCTATACCTCTACTCAATCCTAATCTCTCGCTGAGTACTAAAACCGAGTACTCAGCCTCTCCTTTCTATCTCTAGAAATGATAAGTGTTTTGTCCTATACAAAGATTTGCTAAGACACTTTAGACGATTGAAACAATCACTCTAGACTTTTACACAGATATAAGAATTGTAGTGTAAGATTTTGCTTTGCTTCTTTTGCTTGCAGAACTTGTAGAAATTTGGTCAGCGTAATGGCTTGATCAAGTTCTGTGTTGAGTGAAGCTTGTGATGGCACTATTTATAGAGACGTCTGGGCATCGGTCATTTCGAATTTTGAAATAACCGTTGGAGGGAAACGGCTGCATGTCGTTGTCATCCTGACTTGCTCAGAGCTCTCGGCCAATCAGAATTGTGTATCTTCTATCCTCGGTCAGCTCAGTAGACTGTCTCTCCTTTTATGGTAAAGTCAACTGGACAGCATACTGCGTCGTCTGAACTTTGCCCAAAAGGGAAATACTTTGTCTGGAAGTTTTGCTTTGCCAGCTGCTGTCTTGTACGCTTTGTCGAGACTACTCAGCAGCTTCATCTTGAAGTTGTTCCCGAAGGTCTTCTAGATCCTTCCGTTTGCTGAGTTGCGTTTTGGTTCAAAACGGCAACGTCTTGACATACGCGGGCCGAGTTGTACTGAGTTGTTTGACTTGGGCCTTGGCTTCCGTATTGGGCTTGGGCCTTTTGATTCTTATGTCTTATAACAGTTTTTAACTCAACATTGAACAAACACATTAGTAGAATAAATCAAAGCAATTAAACTTAGTGTGTTTAGAATATGTATTATATTTAAATAATTTTGTCAAATCAAAATTATGTGGAAAGGTGTTTCAACAGAATTAGCCTTCCAACTGGCACACAACCCATTAGCTTTATCCAGAGTCTCTTTAAAGGAGGCTTTGGAAACTCTGTCGCTGTGGAGGGGAAACCCAAGATACTTGCCCAAAGAGTGAGTAAGAGGGATACCAGAAAGATCGCTAAGTTTTTTACAAGTGCTCCTATCCATGTTCTTTGAGCAAAGCATCTGAGACTTGTGGACATTGATCTTCTGGCCAGAAGCTGCGCAAAAGCAATTAAGGATGTCCATGACCACACCTACTTGCTCATCATTCCCTTCCACAAAGATCATCACATCATCAGTGAAGAACAGATGGGAAATAGGAGGGCAAAACTTGTTAATGGACACGGGATGGAGAATCCCCTTACTCACAGCCTCTTGAATTAGGTGAGCCAGCCTCTCCATAGCTATCACAAAAAGAAAGGGGCTCATAGGATCTCCTTGACGGATACCCCTAGAAGGAGAGAACTCATCAGACATATCTCCATTGATCAAAACCTGGAACACAGGAGAAGAAACGCAACCCTCAATCAATTTCCTCCAGTTCTCAGGAATACCAGCTTTCCTTAAGCTATCCATAAGAAAACTCCAGTTTAAGCGGTCATAAGCTTTCTCCAAATCAAGTTTGAGAGCCACAATCCCTTTCTTACCTTTCCTCATTTTCATGGAATGAATCATCTCCTGGACAATAACCACATTGTCCATCAATTGCCTTCCAGGAACAAAACTACCTTGATTTTGGCTAATAATCTTAGTAAGGATACGTCAGAGCCTATTAGCCACAATCTTAGTGATAGCTTTGTATAACACATTACATAGGCTGATTGGCCTCATTTGTAAAAAGGAGGAGGGTTTCTCCACCTTAGGGATCAGAACCAAGAGGGTTTTGTTCACCAAGCTAATATCGTTGGAACCACGGAAAACTCCTAAGATAAAGTTATAGATACCTTCCTTCACCGTGTCCCAGTGTTTATGGTAGAAACTAGCAGGAATACCATCAATCCCTGGAGCCTTAGTAGCTCCAATGCTGGAGAAGGCAAGATCAATTTCTTTCTGGTCGATAGGACGAAAAGCTTCTTCAATAGCATCCTCCTCCAGCCTAGGAAAGGTGATCCCGAAAAGGGCTTTGTCCAGATCCACATCTTCCTCTTTAAAGAGGACTTTATAGAAATCAAGAGCAAGGCGACGAATATCTTCCTCCTCATAAATCTAGTCACCATTGGAGTCTTTAATAGCATCGATCTGGTTCATCTGCCTTCTAATGATAGTTGAAAGGTGGAAGAATCTGGTGTTTCGGTCACCGTCCTTAATCCAAGCCTTCCTAGATTTCTGGAACCAAAGGAGCTCTTCCTGTCTAAGCATCGCTTCCAACTCGTTCTGGAGAGATCTAAGATGACAATTCAGACTATGGTCGAAACGTATCTCCAAACAGCGTTGAATGCCTTCCATCCTTCTTAAAAGTTTGTTTTTTCTTCGGATAATATGGCCAAAGATGTTTTTATTCCATCCCACCACATTCCTTCTAAACTGCTCAGCAGCAAGGAGAACATTAGAATGGGGTTGCCAATTATCTTTAACAAAATTCCTGAACTCAGGATGGGTATCCCAAGCAACAAGGTACCTAAAAGGTCTATTCCCTTTGGGCCGAAGACCTTTAACCAGCTTAATGAGGATAGGACAATGGTCAGAATGACGAAAAGGGAGATTCAGCACCTTCACCTCGGAAAATCTATAAATCGCAGCTACATTCGTATAAACTTTGTCTAACCTAACAAACACGTTGTTCCTTTTCCAAGTGAATTTATGACCAGCGGCCCTCAGGTCAAACAGCCCGCATAAATCCATGTTCTGCTTATGATTCAGGCACCGGTTCACATAATGATTACCCCCCCCCCCCCCTCTCTGATCACTCGTGAGGGTAATATCGTTAAAGTCCCCAGCAAACATCCAAGCATCCACCATGCTTGTACTTATAGAATACAGGAACTCCCACAGCCGTTTCTGGTTAGTCGAAACCGGATCGGCATAAACAAAGGTAACAAAGAAAGATATATTACCAGGGTAACAAACCTTACTATGAATGAATTGATTATCCATATTGATAATATCAATCGTAACACACTCTGGTCTCCAAAACAGCTAGATCCCCCCTGCCCGACCAGTAGCTTCAGATATGATACAACTCCAATTCTTAAACTTACTAACCACATCATCTGCTTTAGGACCACTTACCTTGGTTTCAAGAAGAGCAAAGCACGAAGGATTAAATTGCTTAATAAGATATTTAACATGGATGCAGGAAGCCTTGCTAGCCGCACCTCTAACATTCCAAACAAAGAAGTCCATCAGAAAAGATATTTAACATGGATGCAGGAAGCCTTGCTAGCCGTCCCCCTTTTATCCCAAGAAGCCACAGAGCTATGGTTCTTTTTAGGGTTGGCTTTAGGTTTCTTCAAATTCAACTTATTGACTCCAATATTCTTTCCTATTAGGATATCAACAAGTGTTTTCGAATTACTAACCTTATTAGTCAACACTTTTCCTGTTGAGCCAATGTTCTGGGAGCTTCCCTTGGCCACAGCATTAGAGTCAAACAGAGGATTAATAGAGTTGCCAAGGATGGAAGCTGGCTCGGCAGATTCCAGGCCAGGCATGCTTAACTCCAAATGATCATTAGAAACCTCGGGATCCAGTCCATCCTCAAGAGATAGGACTCCGAATCTTGAGCCTGAACCAGAAGCAGCCTCCACATCCGCACCATTCTTAATATCAGGGGGCTTGACCTTGATTCTAGGAGCAATTTCAAGAGAATTCATCTCCTTACTGATATCTGGCGAATGATTTTGAGCAGCATTTGCTCGTGGCCTCCTTCTGACTGTCCTTTTGGCCAGCATCCATGGGCCAAAATTCTTCCCTTCATCTTGCTTCTCCTCAGCTTTACCTATGATAGGCACAACCACCTCCTCAACCAAGTTTCTTCTTTTAGGACACCCATCAAAAGTATGGCCAAACATGCCACATTCATAGCAGATATTGTGGATACCCTCGTATTCAATATGAAAGACCTTATCCTGAATGAAGAATTTAGACAGAAGAGGTTTCGTAAGATCAACATCGATACAAACCCTGGCAAATTTGCCTCTCTCTGCCCCTATGGTAGTTTTGTCAATGTGGTGAACTTTCCCAACTAGGCCTCCAATTTTATTAAGGAACCTCTCATTGTAGTATTCAATGGGCAAGCCTGGGAATCTAACCCAAGTAAGGATCCTGTTAACCGAGCAGTCATGAGGATTGAAATTTGGAACCCATGGTCTTATTGCCAATACATGATTGGAAATGATATAAGGACCACCGTTGACAACAACATTAAAATCCTCTGCACTGGTAAATTTAATGACATAGTAGTCATTCTCCAAATCCGTAATGGAAACCTTCCCTTTCTTCATCCACTGTGCCTGGATCCTCTGGGCAAAGTAGTTAAAGCTGATCCTTTTCCCAAGGACAGTGACAATTATGGCCAACTTCCACTTGGATCTTAAGACACGCTTGTCCTCAGAGGAAAGAAGGATCCTAGGACACAGTGGGTCCTCTTGATCTCCATCCTCAATATCCGAGTCGGAGAAGAATTCCTCAGTCTCATCATCGATAGTGTCTTCCTCCATCCTGGGTTCCTCCTCAACCACCCCCAACACCTTATCTCTCCAGGAAGAACTCCCCCAGTCATTCTTAAAAACACGATTATCAATAGTATCCACACTCTGTATAGGGCCTGGGATAGCACTAGGGCAAGGGGCCACAGCCTGATCCCTCGCGAGGACTTTCATCGTTCCTACCGACATCCCAGTGGCAATAAAACCCGCATTCTCCCCATTACCCGGGCACAATATGCCCAAATTGACAGAAATAGGGCCCGAAGCCAGACTTCCCACGGCCTGCACGGCCTGCGTAGCCTGTGCGGCATGCGCATCCTGCGCGGCTAGTGCGGCCTGCGCAACTTGCAAAGTTAGATTGGCCTTTACGGCCAGCGTGGCCAGGGTAGCATGCGCAGCCTGCGCAGCACTCGCAGCCTGCGCGTCATGCACAGATTGCACGGCCTCCGCAATAAGAACCTCCGAATTGGCGTGGACGTTCTACGTGGCCTGGACGGCCAGCGCAACCTGCTCAGCCTGCATCGGCATCCTCTCCCCTGAAGGCAAAGCCCCATACGACCCCTTCCCCACCGGATCTAGATCCGTCCCCGGAGCAGACCTATCCCCAACCGTAGCCGACCCCCAGACATCATCGCTGCCCCCTCCTGCCCGATCCAGCCCCTCAACCCCCAGGTGCACCGGCCGCCCCCTCTCCTTAGATCGGTCTCTCAGCCGATCCCCGCTCCCCCGCCTACTCCTAGGAGATCTAGCCGATCCCTCGTCCCCTTCACCCTCCAGCGACCGAACCGACTCCCTAGCCAACCCAGCCGCCCGATCTACCTTTCCTTGCACCGAGCAACCTCCATCGCCGCCCTGCACCGCCGCTATCCTTGAAAACGATCTATCTCGCTCCTTCGTCGCCATCTCCTTCGTCATATCGCACAAATCTTCAATAGGAAAGCCTTTTATTAATTAGTCTTTCATTAGGAAAGTTTTTATTAATTAGTTTTTCATTATGAATAGGTTTTAGTTTTTCATTATAAATAGTTCCATTTGTTAGGAATTATTTTGATCTTTCATTCTTGTAATTTACTTTATCCTTCACCCTTGAAGATTCCTCTCCACCTCCTCCATCTCCTTCAACCTCCATTGAAGCACCTTCGAAGCTCCGCTCACCGAGGAATATTCAAGATCCGTCCTTAAGACCTAGGAAGCCGGCTGTAGAGTAGACAGGTTCCCTGAAAGGGATTTTCGTATCTCCTTTTATCCTTCCTTGTTTGTACTCTTTGATACAGTCTATGAATCCTAGGCTAATTGTATCCCGTGACAATATTCTTCGCCTTTAATAATATCTTAGCTCTTATTTTGTTCTATGATTATTTGTTTAATCTTTGTCTTACGCTTTATTCAATTGGTTTAACTCATTCAAAAGCCCCAAAATCTAGTAGGCACATATTGTGAGCTGAATCTGACCTAGTCAGAGCCTAGGAGATTGACGACCTCTTAGTTGATTAAGCCCAGATTGATGAGCCTTAGACCTAGTTTCGGCCTTACAACGAAATCACGCACTAGAGACTTCAAGAGGGTAAGTAGGGTCAATCGCCTTGAATACAAGTGACTTAGATTAGGTTTTTAATCTGTTGACCTAATAATCTATCTTCATTATTATTATTCATACCATGTTCCTTCGGGTAATTGTATTAGTGAAAGATCACCTAGGAGTAGTTTAACTTAATTAGGAATAGAATAACTTAATTAGGAGTAGAATAACGTAATTAGAATTAGATAACTTAGCAAAGATAGAAGAGTTCGGTTTTGCTCTAAGTCCAGAAATTTTCATTCTCTTTGATCTACCTAGAGAATAAAAAAGGGAGCAAACTAAACTTTTTCATAACTTATTTAAATTTTGTCCTTTGTTTTTATTAAAATTCTTTAAAACTGATAATCCGTTTTGCAGGTACAGATTATTTATTCAGGAATTTGAATTCCTAACGCGAATGTCAGCATACACCTAGGAGGGAATTCTACGTCGAGTTCACCGACTATAACGTAGCGATTCTTGGGAGGCAACCCAAGTTTGAATAAAACTTTTAAGGTTTTTACTTTTTAATAAATTTTATAGACATGCTTTTAGGTTAGTTTAGTTCTTTAGATTTCTTTTACGTTTTTTTTTCAGTGTTCGGGTTAAATAAAAAAATATATATATTTTTCGGACCTTCTGCCTGCCAGCTCGCGACGAGCTGGAAAAAAAAAATTTTCCCGAAAAAAAATAAAAAAATTTATTTCCCGACCTTCTGCCTGCCATCTCACCGAGCTGGCGGAAAAAAACGTGTAATTTCGCCCCGGGAGGCCCAGCTCGCCGAGCTGGGCACTGTCGCCCAGCCCGCTGCTGGGCACTGCCGCCTAGCTCGCCGAGCTGCTCGGCCGAAATAAGCAACAGTTCGGGATTTTTAAATCCCGAACGGAGCTGAAAAAAAAAATTAGTGTCGCGTTGTTTTATTTTAATTTGTTTTAGTATGTTATAACCCCAAGAATTGTACACTCTATCCGAAGTTAAAGTTTCGTTATTTGTTTTTGAGGGCTGAAAACCGAATCTAAGATTGCATGACAACTAGTTTAGGTGTAGGACACAATCCCTGTATCTGTAAAAGCATGAGCTAAAGTTTGCATTTAGACCCTACTTTTGAAGAAATGCCAAAATCATTACTTAGGTAGACTTAAGAATTGAAGGCATGTGATATTAAACTTGAGTTTGGGGAGAACTAGTAAGCACAAATTTGAAACCCAAGAACTGTGAGTTGAATTTGAGCCTAAGAGCGAACATCAAAAAGCTCTTTTTCTTGACATTTTTGTGCGAATGCTTTGACTTGTGGAAAGATTACAGATTTTGCACCTAATACTGAGTTGAACCTACATGCGATGATTTGAGATGTTAAACGATGAATGAGCCTCATTAGAATTAACCTTTTTCTTTACCTTATTTTATCTTTTTCATCTACTCTAGGAAGCCCCTTTGAGGCTGTATTTTGTATCTTGTAGATTTTCTTTCGTTCTAACCCAATTTTTGCAAACTATCACTTAGTTTGTTACCTAACCCGAGTTTTTGCAAAGCTCATATTGAGCCTTGTTTTCTTCTAGCGCTTTTTCTTTGTTTATGGCATTCTAGTAGCAAGCCAAAAGGCTAAGAGGTGAATGAGCATCACTATTAAAACAAAAAAAGAGAGAAAAAAGGAATAGAAAAAGAAAAGAAAAGAGACGAACAAAAAGGGGAGAACTTCATTCCCCAGTTCTTAAAATCAGAACGTCTCAAGAAAAAAAAATTGAATAAAAAGCTCAGTCACTTCATATTTGCTAAAGCCATTTTAACTTTGTTTTTCTAGCGCTAGAACTCTTAACCCTTGTTGTACCTTTAACCCTCTTCTAACCACATTACAACCCCAATTCGAGACTATTTTTGATATCATCGGAGTCATGTAGCATAGTAGAGGAACTTGGATGAACGTGCAAAGTCAACGTAATCATAAGTAAGAACATAAGCCGAGAGTAAACACTTTAGCCACCAAAATTGTGTGAATTGAGTGAACTACCTATGGTGAGGTGTTTTACTTAGCTATCCTCTTACGCTCGTTTAATTAAACATGTATCCTTTTCTTAAAAATATGACCTGTGATAATTGAAATGCGGCTTTTGGATATCGTGTCTCTATTTTGTACTTCCGAATGCATGAAATTACAGATGCTCGAAATTGTGTCAGGCACCTAGTAAAACCAGAAGGTTTTCTAGATTGGCTTGTGATTGCGGGTTTAGTTTTTTTAGTTTACTTGGGGACAAGTAAAACTTTAAAGTGTGAGGAGGTTTGATAGGGGTCAAAAACCCCTATCTTTTAGTTCGGTTTTAGGGACTATTTTATATCTTTTATTTTCTTTTTATTTACTTTAATAGCAATTTATTACTGTTTTGTCAATTTTATGTTTTTAAATTACTTTTTAGCTTTTTATTAAATATTCCTAACTTTTGTCAAGTATTTTGTCACTTTTAATAAATTAATCTCTATTTATTATTTTGAGCTTTATCTGTACCCAAAATTAAGAAATTAACCTACCAAAAATAAATCAAATTTGACTTGGTAATTAAAAAGGATTTTTAGTAGGGTAATTAATTAATTTCGGGTGAATTATCTAAATAATATTTTATGAGATTATGTGCAGATTTTTAGAGATAAAGGTGGAGATTTTTAAGGATCGGAATCAAGGACCCACTCGGCGCATCAAATTCAAATAAAAGTCATGCAGAATATCTTGGCAGATTTTTAGGGATTATCTTTGGGATTTTTGTATTTAAATAATTATATTTTATCCCCAAAGATAAATTAGTTTTTATTAGATAATAATTGGAGAGTTATTTTTCCATTAGAATAGCTTTTTATTAATTAGTTTTTCGTTAGGAAAGCCGTTTATTAATTAGTCTTTCATTAGGAAAGCTTTTTATTAATTAGTTTTTCATTAGGAATAGGTTTTTAGTTTTTCATTATAAATAGTTCCATTTGTTAGGAATTATTTTGATCTTTCATTCTTGTAATTTACTTTTGCCTTCACCCTTGAAGATTCCTCTCCACCTCCTCCATCTCCTTCAACCTCCATTGAAGCACCTTCGAAGCACCGCTCACCGAGGAATATTCAAGGTCCGTCCTTAAGACCTAGGAAGCCGGCTGCAGAGTAGACAGGTTCCCTGAAAGGGATTTTCGTATCTCCTTTTATCTTTCCTTTTTGTACTCTTTGATACAGTCTATGAATCCTAGGCTAATTGTATCCCGTGACAATATTCTTCGCCTTTAATAATATCTTAGCTCTTATTTTGTTCTATGATTATTTGTTTAATCTTTGTCTTACGCTTTATTCAATTGGTTTAACTCATTCAAAAGCCCCAAAATCTAGTAGGCACATATTGTGAGCTGAATCTGACCTAGTCAGAGCCTAGGAGATTGACGACCTCTTAGTTGATTAAGCCCAAATTGCTGAGCCTTAGACCTAGTTTCGGCCTTACAAGGGAATCACGCACTAGAGACTTCAGGAGGGTAAATAGGGTTAATCGCCTTGAATACAAGTGACTTAGATTAGGTTTTTAATCTTTTGACCTAATAATCTATCTTCATTATTATCGTTCATACCATGTTCCTTCGGGTAATTGCATTAGTGAAATATCACCTAGGAGTAGTTTAACTTAATTAGGAGTAGAATAACTTAATTAGGAGTAGAATAACTTAATTAGGAGTAGAATAACGTAATTAGAATTAGATAACTTAGCTAGGAGTAGCATAATTCAACTAGGAGTAGATTAACTTAAACAAAACCAACTCAAAACCCACACAGCCTAGATAACACCTGAGACCAAGTAGCTCGATACTTGTAGTAAATAAATTATGTGGATTCGATACCTGGACTTTCCAGATTTTATTACTCGATAACGACGGGGTACATTTATCCCTTAGTGAGCATTCTTTAACGGAGGCGCATCAGGAAGCTTAACGTATGCCATAATCCATTCACCATAGTAATAAGCACGTTCTCCCGCCATGATCTCCGCGTTCAACAAGGCAGCTTTGTGATTCTTAGCATTCTCCTCCATCTCCTCCATCTTCCCCTTCAGGCTACGGATCTCTACGTCCTTACTTTCATTAAGGGCAATGGCGGAAGCAGTAGTTGCATTAGCAACAGCAACCTCTTTCTCCAGCCTTTTTATGGTTGCTTTATCCGCCACCCCTTGGAGTAGATCCGCCTCCATAGCACGCATGTGCGTATACGCCTAGCAAAGCAAAGGATGATGTAAGAAACAAAAATCTCCCCAAAGGAGATCACTCTTTCATCCAAAAATGTAAAATAAGGAAAACTCACCAAAAGGAGATCCCTCTTCCCCATCTTGGCATGGGCTGACTCGGAGAACTTGTTTTGGTTCTCATGTACTTCACCAAGTTGATCGAGGGCCTCGTCAAGATTGTTGATAACTGACTCATTCCTCAGAGACCCTTTATCACCATATTTGGCGAGCCAATACCCTCCCAAGTCGGGCTTAACCACCTATGTAAGAATTAGAAGGCCAAAATCAAGATCCATGGTAGGAGAAGGAAAAACGGTAAAGTAAACATACCTGCTGTAGCTCCATCATAGGCTTCTCAGCTCTCATGGCATTCGCCAGTAACTTTTCTCCACCAGCAGCGGCAGATCTCTTCTTCTTAAGAGGAGGATCCACGACACCTTCCAAAGGACACTTTCCGGAGCTCTTACGGGGATCCGCCACCTGCATATCTTTTTGGGCCTCCAACTCCTTCTGTTTTTTATGCATCTCTAGAAGGGCGCGACTGGCCTCAGACAAACCCCTGACAAGGGAACAACGAAATAATCAAAGTTCAAGGAAGAAACAAAGTTACCTTCATCAAGTTGAGTAAACTTCATGTAAGTAATCACATCCCCCTCACGACAGACCAGAGGAATGTCATTCATCATGAATCCCAAAGCATCGGCGTACGTCTAAGCATTCGTCTTGATGCTTTTCATGAGATCCGCCACTTTCTCATCACTGTCAGTCAGTATACGCAAATCTCCAGCCATGTGTAGAGGTTTGGCGTTCCAAAACAACGGGAATCCTAGGGGTTCGTCCTTTTTCACCTTAACAAAGAAATTTTTTTCGTCCCAGAGATGGACGTTCGACATCTTACCGCAGAAGGGCGAATAACTTTGGAATTTGGTGAAAGTGTAGAAAAACTCGGTTTTACGCTTCGTGGGTTTGTGAAGAGACCGGAAGACACGAGGATTACAGACTACCCCTAGGTTCGAAGCTAAGTAACAATCTAGAGCAATATCCAACCAGCCATTTGGATGCAGCTGGCAGACAGTGATCCCAAAAAATTCCAGGATATCCGCCACCATCTAAGGAAGAGGAAGACGGAATCCTCTCTCCACATGACTACTATATACAGATAGGTACCCTACAGGAGGACAGGCGGGTCACTGATGGGCAGCCTCAAACTCGGTCTCATAATCTTTGATCCACGGATAGTGATCCGCCAAATCACCCAGATCCGTGGTGCCCATACGGGATGGAGTAGTCTCTGCACGAGGCATCTTTTTCCTAATCTGAGTCGAAGGGGAAGCCTCCATTCCGGAAAAGCTCCTAGAATCTATTGCCAGAGCAGTTTGGGTCATAGCGACGGAAAGGGTCTGGGCTCTAATTAAACAAAGACGACGATTCCTACTCTCCCTCACCGTGTTACTTAACTCCAACAAATCACAACTAGGGGTACTCTCGGACGAGCTCGAGTCCTTGGAAGAAGACCAGCTAAAAGAGGGCTTAGAGGGGGAAGTCAAATTAAAAAGTTCAATGGTAGATTCAGAAGAAGAACTCATAAAAAAAACCCAGAAACACGACGAGAAGTTTCACTTACATGGAAAATCAGAAGTTTTGAAGCTTCTTGACGCCGAAAAAACTTTGAGAAAACGCGAGCAGGAAAATAGAAAATGAAGCGGAAAGAGAAAAAGAGAGGTTGAAGAAGGTATCACCACTTACCTCGAGCAGCGCGCCTAAGACACTTGTCGCTTAGTGAATGGCTTGGAACAGAGCGGTAATAAATGCAACTCATCATGACGGCGTGCCAGGAAGTGGAAAAGCCCTAAAGGACTTTAACGAAACTTTGGGGGGGCTTCTGATAACAACCAGATACAATTTACGGGACCAAAAGGGCAATTGACCAAAACGACCGCGTATTCGGACAACCTGGAGAGCAATGGCGTATCAAGCAAGACATCCGTATGGAGAATCACCTAGATTCCACCACACGTCATCCGTAGTCAAACCTACGAATGACCCCGCCATCATGCCTCGATCCGCCCGATGAACGATTAAGCCGATTCCCAATGAAGGCACTTAATAACCCATTAATGAGCTAATGGTCATACTTGAATAAGATCAGTAACCGCCATTAATGAGGCATTAATGGAGACTTTCTAGTTACTAGGAGTTACGACTTCATGACTATAAATAGCTTTCATCACAAGCTATCGAGGTACACACGCATTCTCACCTTAAACCATACTTTGTCAATACAATTTATTCACTATTCCTATACTGACTTTGGCATCGGAGCTTCCCCCCGTCGAACCCAATGATGCCCCCCGCAGGGAAGGAATCCGGTCGACAATTCGTCACCAGTTATCACTTCCCCAACACAAACTTCCGTGAAGCGAATATCGGCTACAATCCTAGTTACATCTGGTCCAGCATGTTCAAAAGTCGAGAGCTCCTCATCACAGGTACCCGAAATCGGATAGGTAATTGCCGTCGAACACAGATATAGCGTGATCAATGGTTCGACTCTGAAATTAGAGGCCCGAGTCGCGTAGCAGACGCGGATTTGACGTGGACGGTCGATAAATTAATACATAATGGGCAGTGGAATTGGAATATCATCTCTGAAGTTTTCTCTTAGGAGGATCGGTTGCGTATCCAAATCATCCCGCTCCCGATGCATGAAATTGAAGATAAATTTTATTGGCGGTGGGAGAAGAAAGGAAATTACAGTGTAAAAACGGCCTACTACACCTTGGCGGAAGTCTACCCAAGGCCGTCAGAGGAGATATGGAACGCTCCTTGGAGTAAGCTATGGCAACTACCTTGTCCCCCGAAAGTTAAAAACTTCCTATGGCGTGCAGCTTGGAATATCCTCCCAACAACTGATAATCTTCAGCTTCGGAAGGTTAGTATCAATCCTACTTATTCGCTATGTAATAATGATACGAAATCTATCAGTCACCTGTTTCTTGGCTGCGCGACTACTGTAAGCATCAGACGCCTTTCCACCACAGAGTCCTCCGATCATTTATTGACGAATAGGAACTTCTTCAGCGAATGGCAAAGAATTCTCCATGAGCAGCCACCTGAACCCGCGAATCACTGGGCCATGAGATTGTGGTTCTGCTGGTTTGGCAGGAACAAACTGATCTAGGAAAATCTACACTTCACGACATCCAACATCACGATAAGGGCGGACTCGTTCCTTTACGAATGGAAACAGGCGCAACAACAAGGCTGTGCAGCCAACACACTTCGAGTGAACCGACATAGCCGCTGGTCACGTTCGGAATTGGGGATTAAAATCAACTTTGACGCTGCAGTAAATGTCGATAGGAACCGTATAGGAATCGGCGCTGTAATCAAAGATGCTACGGGTTCTTTTATTGCTACCAGATTTAGTGCTGTTGAAGGGACCTTTAACCCTGTCCTGGCCGAAGCTATGTCCTGCCGGGAGGCCTTCAGCTGGATTAAAGCACGCGGTGATGAAATCGTAAGTATCGAGGGAGATTCACAGATTGTTATTAATGCGTTACGGAGAGCAGGCAATGAGGGTGATGAAGAGGATATATCGGCCTTAGGAGTAGTACTAGCGGACTGTCATGAGCTGGCTAGTACCATCCCGTTCTGTAGCTTCCTTTTTACCCCAAGAGAAACCAATAAAGTTGCCAATGAGGCTGCTAAATTGGGTCTCCTCTCTACCTCTCTAATTGTAACCGATATTATTCCCTCCTCTTTTGTAACCCTTTTGGCTATTGATTAAATTTATTCAATTCATTCTTTCATTAAAAAAAATTACATTTCAAATAAGTTGAGGTGGTTATCGAAGTATTTTAAACAAGTTGATGAGGCTATCATAATACTTTAAAAATTTAGAGAGCTATAGGTTTTTGGGACAAGTTTAAGGAGCAAATAATTATTAAGGCGATAAAACAAACATAAATCCCTTAAGAAAATGTGAATTAAATGATTTTTTATTAAAAATTAAATTGGATAATTACATTCATAATCCTTGAGATATATATATTTCTAAATTATGTATATTAAAAATTAAATTCCATGTCAGTAGAATCCATTAAACTTTTAACAAAATAGTAAATTTAACCATTTTTATTTTATCATTAAATGTTTTTTATCCATATTATAAATTATTTTCATATACTTATATTATTCCTCAAATATAAAAGGAAGATTCAAGAAAAAATAAAAAAATATAGAAAATTAAATACATGATGCCATGCACAAAAAACTCAAAACCTAATTAAACTTATTATAATATGTGAAATTTAAGATTTTTTTTTTTGTTAAAAAATGAAATCATGATCACACCGTTATTTAACGATATAATTTATTCCACCCGAGACAAGAAAACAATTACGTAAGAAATAAACGTAAGAAAAGAAAGTAATGACGTGAGCAAGAAATGTAAGAAAGGAAAGTAAATAATTGTTCAGTTCCTAAATTTTTATCTTACACTAGTTTTTTTATATAAAATATTATAAAATCTGTGGAATTTTCAAAATCAATTATTTATTACATATGATAAATTAGTAAATTTGTAATTTGTATAAAATTTAACTTTTGTGTCAAAATTTGGACAAAAATATGAAGTATATAATTAATTTTGTAAAATAAAAACTTATTAGTATAATATTTAAAAACTTAAGAAGCAAATAAATTATTTATCTTACATATTTACTCAAAATTATTTACATAAGAATTACTTATAGTAAATTATTTAAAGTTAAAGTGAAAAATATCTCTGATGTTTTGTAGTTGATAATAGATATGGGCCTGGACCACCCCAATTCAACTCCACCTGGGCTCAAGGCCTAAAGCTCCACCTCGAGCAAGGAGCTCATCCTAAAGCTCCGAGACAAAATGAACCAGTCCACGAGTTGCGGGACCCGACCCCTAGACCTAATGATGGCAAGAGACCCCACTACCAAGGAGAGATTCACGTTATCAGGGAGGGAGCGCCCGCCCATGGCAGAGCCTCTGCTTCCTCCAGCAAAAGGAAGGCAGTTGACGAGGTGCTCGCAGTGCAACCCCGTTGCGAACCCCACATTCAGAAGCCCTAATAATCACTTTGGCAATAGCAAACTTCAACATCCACTAGATCCTTATAGACACCAGGAGCTCCATCAATGTACTAACACTAAAAGCCCTGGAAGCCGAGAAGGACGTTCCCCACTGGTCGGTCTATCCAACATCGAGGTCTCAGTTAAAAGAATAATCTCCATGCTCGTCATATTTACGGAAGGAGGCAAATAAGTAGAATGGGAGGCAGAATGGGTCGTTGCGGATATTCCATTGGCCTACAATCCAATCCTAGATTGACCACTTCTCTCGGTGACTAGGATGTCAGTCAGCGTCTCGGACCTCAGTCTGACCCACTAAGTTCTAAAGCCCTGAACACCATCGCATGTGATAGACAACTGGCCAGGAAGATCCATTGGCAGCCCACGTAGCCCTGGACCACGTTGTGTGTAGACGGAGACCTGATGGACATGTGATGATACAACCCTCACCCTATCGAGATAGTCATTAATTGCATCATCACCGAAGGCTATGCATTGAATATCGGCACGCAGCTATCAGTAGAATTGGAAACCTCCATCAAGGAGGTCCTCTCTAGCAATGCCAACATGTTCTCTTGGAGCACGACAGATATCGCTGGGATCTCCCCTAATCACGTCACCCATAAGTTGGATATCAACCCCACCTTCACCCCCATCAAATAGAAGAAACGAATTCACGGCAAGGACAAGCAAACGACAATCAAGGTGGACATCAGCAAACTCATAGCTGTAAATTTCATTAGAGAGGTACACTATCCTGATTGGCTCTCTAATGTTGTAATTGTAAAGAAGAGTAATAGAAAGTACCGCATGTGTAGACTTTATTGATGTCAATGAAGCATATCCTGAAGATTGTTATCCACTCCCTAACATCGATCAAACAGCTGGCCGAATTTTTTTTATGACAATTCAATGTTATCGCTAGTTTTCAATAAATCCCAATGGACCCAGTCGACGCTAAAAAATTCTTCCATAACCCACGAATGGACTTATTGCTACAACGTAATGCCATTCGGCTAAAAAACGTAGGAGCCACCTATTAGAGACTAATCGACAAAATGTTCACCGATCTAAATGGTGACACCGTGCAAGTTTACATTGACGACATAATAGTTCTCAGCACCAGTGAAGCTGACCACCCACAGGACTTGGTGGATGTCTTCCATTGATACAACCTCAAACTAAATCCAGAGAAGTGTTTCTTCGACATTCGATCGAGCAAGTTCTAGGGATACATGGTGTCTGAATGAGGAATCGAACCCAAGCCCGAGAAAGTAGTCTCCACACTAGAAATGATCATGCCTCGAACGCTGTAAGAAGTACAAAGGCTCAATGGGTGACTAATCACACTCGAAATATTCATAACATGCTCGGCACAGAGCATAAAAACCAACCATCATCCTCCACCCATTAGGATATACCTGGTCGGGGCATAAGTTGTACTATCTCATCACCTCCATAAAGAAAGGCAGCAATGGTAACCACATTCCGGCTTCAAATTACTCCTCATAAACGATCCTCTTAGTCGGAGCTCTCACATCGTTTGCATGAATGTCCTCAGCCACGTTGCTTATCTCATACGAAACACCAATCCGATATGTCACCGATAGAGATGATAAATCCTTTTGAATAATAATTGAGTGACCCTTCTCCAAAGTCAGAATTTCAAGTGTCTTTGGCCTCCTAAAGTCATCATACCGACACCCATCGGAGCCGCGCACATCGGGGCCACACTTTCTTGTGCATCTGCCCGTACAACGTATCAAGGTCCTCCCGACCACTAACTAAATACCCAGGAACAGTTATGATTACCTCCACCATACCAGGCCTAACACCACTAACAGGCCTCCGAACGGACGGTGGAAGTTGGACAATATGGACGTTTCACGCACAAACTTTTTTCGGCTTCGAAGTCCCCTCATCATTCGTTTTTTCACTAATTGCCTTATGTTTTCTCTGGCGACTATGCCTAGAGTCTGTCAAGGTAAAATTTCCAGGAGCAACAAAAGCTAGCTTCACTATTTGCCCCCAGCTAGAATCACCAGACATGCTAATAAACCCAAGGCAATCCAGAAAAAATCCACACGCGTAAATAAGTAGAAAAAGGACCGAAGATTATTCTGAAGATAGGAAAGACTGAACTCATCCTCAAAAATGGAAAACTATGAGCATTTCAGACACTCGTGGAACAATGGGGGCACGATTCCAAACAAATGTCAAAGAGCAGTCAACAAAGAAAAGCAGGCAGAAATTTTTTCTCTCCACCACAAAGAAAGTTCAGAGTAAGGAAGCAGAACCCTCACAAAAACAAAGGAAACAAACTTTTATAACCCATATGAAACTCAAGGGACACCTCGAAAAAAGCGACCATGCAAGTCCCAACACCTGGTGGTCATGCGCCACAACTACAGTCAAGTCTCATTAATGCAACTGACAGATGAAATCACGTGTAGAACGGTACGTTTTTTACTTTAATGGCTTATAGCTCCCAAAAAGCCCATAAACCAGCACCGCCCTATCGCCAGCCGAAACCAATCATCAACCACGGGCATCAAGAGGTTATCCACCCGCAAGCTAGCGAACATCATTTAATTAATAGGATCAACATCCGACCACGAATCATCATGAGCGGTAACTCTGCACGAGGCACTCACATCAAATGGTTTGTCGGACGGTTTGACAACATAATCAATTCGAAGGGGACTACTTGATAAGGGATATGGGCCAGGACCAGCCCACTTCAACTCCACCTGGGCTCGAGGCCCACTTGAACATTTGCTCTATCTATAAAAAGGTCACTCAACCACCAATAAATGGGTCTGAACATACTAACTTGGACGCTGGAGCGTTCTCAGGGACCGCTCCTCGCATAGAGAAGGCATTCGGCTCCGAAGGTCGATAGCTGTTCCACATCTACATTAGTAGTTAATAACATTTTACGGGTAATTAGTATTGGAGGTCATGAAAGTTTAGACAATATCCTCAAAAAGTCACAAAAATTCAATTTGTCTCAATAAAATAACGTAAGTTTGTTGTTGTCTCAATAAAGCCACTTTGAACGTTTTTCAGTCATTTTTTGTTGAAATTGCTGACGTGGGATTTTAACGTCACGTCAGCGCCACCTAATATATTAAAAAAAATACTACATATTTTAATTGGAAATTGATATGTCACGTGGGTTAATTTATGATTAAAATTTTAATTGAAAATCCTTATTTACTTGGATTAATTTGTGGTTAAATTTTTATTATTATGACACATGGCGTTGAGATATATAATTAAATGTCACGCAATCAACTCTGACGGAAAAATGATCAGAAAAAGCCCAAAATAATTTTATTAGAATAAAAACAAACTTAAATGATTTATTAGGATAAATTAAACTTTTGTGACTTTTAAGGATATTGTCCAAACTTTTGTGACCGTCGGTGCTAATTACTCCCTATTTTATCCATAACTACAATTATACTTTACGCAATCACGAATTTCGTTATTTTCACTCCACATATGATTCATATTACCATTCATTAGTAACAGATCAAAGACATAGGAAAAAAAAGTTCACAAAAAAATTGTGCATACATATATCTTCGATTTGCTATAAAACAAGAAATTAAGTTTTTTTTTTCATTTTTTAAGCTTTTTTTTCAAGAGTCTACATATGTTTTTGTTTTATCTATTATTGATTAGTGATAACATAATACATAGACCTAGGTATAGGCCGGGCTTGTCGAGCTTTTAATAAAACCTGACGAGCCCAAGCCCTGTCCAGCCCGTAATAAATTGAGTCAGGATCTGGCTCGAGCCTCCCAAGCCCGCCCATCCAAACCCATCTGTATATTAAAAAAAATACGATTAAAATATCACACCAACTTGTCTTAATAAAAAAATAGTACACACAATACAATACTTAATAAGTTTGGAAAAATTCTAATAAACTAATTGTCTATGGTGGTAAGGTAAATGTATATATTATCTCATAAAAAAATATAATTAATTTATATTTATAAAAAAGAGAAAATTACATAGAAATTCATCTTTTAAAAACTATTTACAACTATGTCAAGTCATAGTTTTGGATTATGTCAAACTAGTTAAAATCGGTACTTTTAATATATTTAAGGATTAGAATTTATAAATTAGAAGTCTAGAATATTTTTTTTACTGTTTATGATTTATGAATTGGAGTCTAGAATCTTTAAATTATGATGTAAAATCATAATATATAGAAAATAATGACATATTAAGAATTAAGTTTGGTGATATGACTTAGTTGTAATTTTGTACTTAATTATGATATTCATGTAATTGACCCTATAAAAAATTCATATAACCCAAGTCCGTCCAGTTTCTGGCGGGCTTATACGGGTTTGGGGCGGGTCGGACACTAATTTCATATGTCCAAGTCCGATTAAATGGGTCTGGGCGGGTTCACCGGTCCATGCCCAAATCTAGTTATTAATAACCCTTAATTTATTTATTATATGGTAATTTTAGTAATTCTCCTAATTAACATATATTAAATATCTTTTCATAAACACTGAATCAAAATAACTAATTATTAAACTTTGAATCAAACCTAATATAAACGGAATCTAAGGTATCGTCATCATATCAGAGAGGTAAAATTGTTATAAATTACCAATGTTAGTAGTTTGTAACTTATCCCCTTAAAATGTGTTCGTAAATCTCATTGGATTTATATACTATGAAAATTAATTACAAAATTCATTTATTTAGAAAATACATTACATCCATTTAGGTCTCCAAACTAAAGCTTCAAATCAATTAGGACGTTGAACTATTAAAATCATCAATCAGATCCATAAACTAAGCAAAAATCGTTAATTGAGTCTTTATCTTATTCTAAAATTAGAAACGGTAATTATTTGATATAGACTGTAATAATTTCCGTGTTGGTTCAAAATGGGTTTGGAAAAGAGGGCTTAAAATTTCTCAACCGAATGATTTTTGATGAGGTCTCAATTGATTATTTTTGTTTAGAATGAGTACTCAATTGATGAGTTTTTGTTAGTTAAGGGACCTGATTAATAATTTTAAGGGATAAGGTATCAAAATAGGCCTAAGGTTTTTGGGAAAGTACCAATTTAGGTCCAACGTTCAAAATAGCACCAATATAGGCTTAACGTTTACAACATAATATCAATTTAGGCTTAACGTTTACAATATAGCATCAATTAAGGTCTCACGTACAAAATATCACAAATATAGGCTTAACGTTTACAAAATAATACGAATTTAACCTTAACATTTACAAAATATATCCAATTTAAGTTAAACGTCACAATTAAATTAACCATATTATATATTCTTTTCTTATTAACTTTATATATTATCTTTTTATTTAGTTCTATTTTCTTATTTATTATAATACAACTAATTAGTATTCTTACCCATTAAGATTTTATATTTGTTTTTCATCAATCATTCTATGCCTCCTGAATTACATGGCTCATGTAATATATGCAAATTAAAAGTAATTGAATATCCACAATATTTCGAACATTGACATGTATCAATATTATTTTAACTAGTATTCGAAATATTGTGGATATTCAATTACTTTTAGTTTGCATATATTACATGAGCAATGAAATTTAGTAGTCATGGAATCATTTATGAAAAACAAATATAAGATCTTAATTGGCAAAAATACTAATTAATTGTATTATAATAAATAGGAATATAGAACTAAATAAAAAGATAACATATATAATTAACAGGAAAAGCATATAATATGATTAATTTAATTATGACATTTAGCTTAAATTGTATATATTTTGTAAACGTTAAGCTTAAATTCGTATTATTTTGTAAACATTAAGCCTATGTTGGTGCTATTTTATACGTGAGGCCTAAATTGATGTTATATTGTAAACGTTAAGCCTATATTTGTGCTATTTTAAACGTTGAGCCTAAATTGATACTTCCCCAAAAACCTTTTTGATACCTTATCTCTAATTTTAATAGTTTAAGTTCCTAATTGACCTTGAAACCTTAGTTTATGGAGAAAAATGTCTATTATACCTTTAGAAAAAGTAATATTATACTAAAAGGATATATGCTTGATTTAGGCATAACACTCATTTAGATCCCTAAACTAAGGTTTCAAAATCAATTAGGACCCTAAACTATCAAAATCACCAATCAGGTCCATGAACTAACTAAAAATCATCAATTGAGTCCCCATTCTAAACAAAAATCTTCAATTAAGATCTCATCGAAAATCATTCGGTTGAACAGTTTCATATATTTTTTCCCAAACTCATTTTGAACCAATACAGAGATTATTACAGTTTATATTAAATAGTCACAGTTTACGATTTTAGGATAAGATAGGGACTCAATTGAAGCTTTAGTTTAGGAACCCAAATGAATATAATGCCATTAATTTAAGATAAACCAATTTTAAAGACTTAAGATAAACGAATTAATCAAATTAATTTTAAAAAATAAATAAATAGCAGTTATTAAAAAAAGAATATAATATCACTGTAAATTTTCATTAACGTATGTGATTTGTTCTGACTTTGGGAGTAAACAGACCTATCCTTACTTAAACTTTTCCCTGCCAAAAAAAAGAAAAAAGCTTAGCCCCTAAGCATTCCTGTGAACGACGCCGTATATAAAGAAGTGTCTTGCTGAGCTAAATGCCATTAGCAATGGAAAATATCACTGGAGTTGATTTGTGCGGGTTGCCCGAAGATTGCACAGCCACCATCTTCTCCTTCACAAGTCCTAAGGACGTGGGCAGATTCTCCACGGTCTCTTCTGGTATTAGGTCGGCTTCTGAATCTGATGCGGTTTGGAGACGCTTTCTTCCATCGGATTACCAGGCGTTAATCTCTCAGTCTTCTGATCCTTCTCTGTTGTCTTCTTCTCCTTCTGCTAAAGATCTCTATCTTTACCTGGCTGATAATCCTATACTCATTGATGATGGAAAAAAGGTTAGAATCTCTCAATTTTGTGTATTAAGTATGAAGTTAGGTCAATTTTGAATATCAATGTCTATTGGATTTCAATTTTTGGTTTATTATGCTGAGTTCATGATGAAATTAAATAGTTATGGCTGCTATATAATCTGCTGAATATCAATTTTTGGTTCACTATGCTGAGTTGAATTTCATTTTTTAGATTGAATTATTTCCTTTGGAGACGCTTTCTTCCTTGTGATTATCAGGCTTTAATCTCTCAGTCTTCTGATCCTTCTCTGCTGTCTACTTATCCGTCTGCTAAAGATCTCTATCTTCACCTGGCTGATAATCCTATACTCATTGATGATGGAAAAAATGTTAGAATCTCTCAATTTTGTGTTCTAAGTGTGAAGTTAGGTCAATTTTGAATTCAATGTCTGTTGCATTTCAATTTTTGGTTTATTATGTTGAGTTGATGATGAAATTAAGTAGTTCTTTTCAGAAACCTATAGCTGCTATATAATCCGTTGAATTTCAATTTTTGGTTTGGTTTATTATGCTGAGTAACTGTTAGATGGAATTATTTCCTTTGAATAGATAATTTTCAGAAATCTATGGCTTGCTATTAGGATGAGTATGGTTTGGTACAATTGGGGGATTTGAAAATCTCCTGAATTAAGTGAACGGTACAATTTCAGTCCTATAGAAAAAGTAAATGGTTCAATCCGGTTATGGATCTTTTTTTTTTCGGATATTCGGTCCGGTTCTAGAATCTACAATATATTCACTCAATAATATTAGGAATTTGAAAATCTCCATAATTGTACCTAACTAAGTAAACGGTAAATTCAGTTCGGTCCTATAGAAAGAGTCAGTCAGCCATTTAATCCAATTCTATATTTTTGTTCGGGTATTCACTCTGGTTCAAGAATCTTCAAGATCCACGCTCATTCCTAACTGCTATATAATATAATATTTTGCTAATATGCAATTGTTTATTTGGCAGAGCTTTGGACTGGATAAATGGAGTGGGAAGAAAATTATCATGCTTTCTGCGAGGGATCTTATGATTGTTTGGGGTGATACTCCCAAATACTGGATATGGACTAATGCTGAACACAAATCAAGGTTTGTGGATTTTTCTCATTTTTTCCCCTTAGATTCAAGGTCATTTTCATCATTTTGATAATTTCTGTTGATAAATTCTCTAATTCAGCATATCAGAAAACCAAAACAGTAGAAGTTGTAGTCTTGAATTTTTATGGTTTTCTATTAATTGTCGGATTTTGATTCGGCATATAGGAAAATCTGTACAGAACTGCAGAAGTTGTAGCCTTGGACTCTTGATTTTGTTTATGTTCAATGTTTTCATTATTATCATAGTTTCAGCATATATGAACCATGATTTTGTTTGTTTTTGCTTTATCTTTAATGTTGGTTCTTTTTTCGTAATTATCATGATTTTGATTGAAAATGTGTACAGAATTGCAGAAGTTGCAGCCTTGGACTCTTGATTTTGTTTCCGTTCCCATTTTTCATGTTCTCATTTTTCATGATTATCATAATTTCCATCATCATATATGAATGAAAATACAGATTTGCAGTCATGATTTTGTTTGTTTTTCCTTTACCTTTGATAACATTGTCTTCGATTCGTTATAATGATTTCAATTGCTATTCTGATTCATCATATATGAAAATGCAAACAGATTCACAGAAGTCGAATTTTCTTCGTTACCATGATTTCAATTTGATATTTTGATTAAGCGGAATACAGATTTGCAGAAGTTTTATTCTTGATTGTGTTTATGTTTCCTTCATCTTCAATATCATGTCCATTCCTTACTATCATAATTCACATTATTATTCTGATTTAGCACATCCGAAATTGCAAACAGGTTCGCAGAGGTTGCTGAGCTGATCGTCGTGTGGTGGCTGGAAATCCGTGGCAAAATCAAAGCTACAATGCTATCACCAGAAACTCACTACACAGCATACCTGGTATACAGAACAAGAGAGACCTCTTATGGATTCCACTATCCGGTAGAGGTGACTGTAGGAATTTCAGGAGCAGAAGAAGGAGATTCTTCAAAGAGAAGTCTTTATCTGGATACGGGAAGGGAAAGGCGTCAAAGGAACCAACTTTTTGTGAGAAGGGTCGGTCTATTCGGGCAGAGGCACAGGCACAGGCACAGGCACAGGCACGCTATGGAGAGCGATAGTGATAATGATGATGATGATGATCGTAACAATGTGAATGACAATGACATTGGAGTTAATCATAATAATCGTAATCGTCCACAGGAAAGACAAGACGGGTGGCTGGAGATTGAATTGGGGGATTATTTTAACAGACAAGATGAAGTTGGGGATTTGGAAATTAGCATTATGGAGGTTACTGGAGGTGATTGGAAAGGCGGACTTATAATTCAGGGTATAGATATTAGGCCAAAGAGTAATTAAGAAGAATAAAAACCCGAAACTTTGATACATTTTGCTCGCGCTGTTCGGTCCTGTTGTGTTCTGCGATCTTTATTATCAATCATACTGAATATAGAAGCTGCTGTTGCCAGGGATGATCGGGAGAGGGTTTGAGAACCGGATTAGAGTATCTCGTGTCAGTGAATTCTGGATCTGTTAACGTCTCTTTCCATATATCATTAAGTTTTTCTTTCTGAGTAGTAGTCTGGTTTTTTGTACTTTAAGAATGTTAGAAGTTTAATTTTAGTCCAGTGTAAAATTCTAGTTCACTTAATACCCTTCTCTGAGAAATTTTGTGGCTCATTTATGTTGGCCTGTTATGGGGGTAAAATTGAATGGAAGTTTTTTTTTTTTTTTATCATGGAGTTAAAATTGGATTAATTTGTCCAATAATTTTGTAGGGAATTTAACTCTTTTATTTTATTTTTAATTATAAGATAAACCAATTTTGGTGAAGACATAAGGTAAAAGGAAAAAAAATAAAACAAGCCCTTAAGCATTGCTAGAGTAGCTAAGCATGGCTGGAGTTGATTTGTGCCAGTTGCTGGAGAATTGTATAGTCATAGTGTTCTTCTTCACAAGTCTTAAAGACACCAGATAACTATTGTCTCTTCAGGAAAACTGTATAGACACGTCTCAAAGATACCAGATAACTATTGCCTCTTCAGGAGAACCCTTTAGAAGTTCTTCAGGAGAACTGTATAGACACGTCTCAAGGACACTAGATAACTATTGTCTCTTCAGGAGAGGAGAACTGTATAGACACAATCTTTTCCTTCACAAGTTCTAAGGACACCAAACAAAAACGTTTTATTGTGCTGGAGAACTGTATAGCCACAGTGTTCTCCTTCACAAGTCCCAAGGACACCAGATAACTCTATGTTACCTCTTCAGGCCTCAAGGACACTAGACATCTCTCTATTGTGCTGGAGGACTATATAGCCACATTCGTCTCCTTCACAAGATCCAAAGCCACCATATAACTCTCTATTTGTCTTTTCAGATCTCAAAAACACTAGACAACTCTCTATTATCTCTTCAGGCTTTTAAGTCACTTCTGAATCTCATAAGTATGAAATTAGGTCAATTTTGTATAACAATGTCCGTTGAATTTCAATTTTTGGTTTATTAGGTTGATTTGATAATGAAATTAAAGAATTCAATTGATTGCTCTTTGTAACTATTAGTTGCATTCTTGATTGTGTTAAACATCTGCAATATATCATAATTCCCAGCATTATTCTGATTTAGCATATACAAAATTGCACACATATTCGCAGAAGTTGCTGAGCTGATACGCGTGTGTTCGCTGGAAATCCGCGGCAAAATCAAATACGTGGCGCGTGTTGCTGAGAAGGGTCGGTCTATTCGGGCACAGGCACGCTACGCCAATGCAGCTGCCTGCACCCGTAATGGAGAATGAAGTCTTTTTTACTTACTACCCAAGTTAGCTAGCCCCGTGGCTTACTACCACCGGCAAGCTCAACCAATATAATGAAACTCGACTTACCCGCTTCTCTCAAGTACTGTACATAGCCGTTCATGAGCTTCACCAGTTTTCGTCTTACAGTGTGTAAATTTGTTTCCGTTTTTAGTCTATAAAAATTGACAATTCAATTCTGTATAAATATAATTAGAATGGACATATCTATTTATGAATTTATGAATGAACACTACTGTTCACGAATAGACGGCTATTCACTATTTACTAGCGGAGTAACTAGTTTTTCTTGGAATGAAGAATTTAATGTGTTATTAATAGTTGAATGTATTAAATTAGCAGTTAATTAATAAAAATTAAAAAAATTGGAGCCTTAAGATACTTTTTCTACAACAAATAAATACGACTACACATTAATATTAATATGTTTCTTCTTAAAAAAATATGGATAAAATGCAAATTTGCTCCAAAGCACATATTTACCAATAACATATGAATTTGTATAATTTTAGGCCAACTAAAATCAGTTTTATTCATACCTAATAAAAAAAATTAAAGGCTTAATAGGCACCCAATCCCCTAAACTTGTAAAAAAGTGACACGTGACATTGGTGTGGTCAACAGTCAAGCACGTTTTTTACACGGGTCAATATTTTGACCGAACATAGGGGTGTAAGGGGTGTTTTTGGAGAGTTGATGGGGTTGAGAGGTTGTCCCCTAAGTTGAGGGAGCCAGGTAAAAAAAAGTTACAAGTTTAGGGGGTTGGGTGTCTATTAAGCCAAAATTAAATAGACTAGTTTGCTATTATTTAACTCGTTATTTAATTGTCATATCCGACTTTTTCAAACCAGTGGCGGAGCTAGGAATGTAGACTTGGGGGCTAATTTTAGCCATGCGGTTAACGGTAAATTTTTAAAAAAAAATTTAGTCTCCAATACCTTAAAACACCATCATTTTAGTGTGTTCGCTAAAACATTAAAAGTGTCCAGTGTGAAAAGAGTAAACATATATAATTTTTTATTAGTTCAATGTTAGTTTCTAAAAAATTATAACATTTTTTATTTTTATTTTTAATTTTTTTTTATATGGGCAAAACAAGCCGGTATCCGGGACTGGAGCCCTAAGCTGGCTCCGCACCTGTTTCAAACATCAATTTCGTTTAAAATATTTATTCTGTAATTGACACACAAAAAAATAATCAGTCAAAATGTTAATATTTAAATCTTCCAGTTACAAATTAATTACAAAAAAAAAATGATAAAATATTTATAATGTTATTAAAATAATTATAAATAATCTATTAAAATAAACGAAACTGTTTCAATAACTATCAACTATTAGTTCGTTCAATTTTTTTTTTGTTAGTAAAGCCCGTATAGTAATAAAATAAGATTTAATACATCATTTTCTGATGGAGTTATCCAAAAAGTTTGATTGAACTCTTGAACTTTCAAAATATTTCAATAGCTCCATCAACTCATTTAAAATATCCCAATAGCTCCTCTCAATTTAAGTAAAATATAATTAATTAATAACTCGGTTGTAAAAAAGTAAGTGGCATGCGGAAAATGTATTGCACGTGCCTTGAATAAGTAAAATGATTAAAGTCAGGGTATTGAATTCTAATATTAGAGAGGATAAGTTTTACCATTTAGCAAGTAAGTATTTCTTTTTAAATATATTTTAATCTATTCTAGGAATTATGTAATAACATTTCAATGCGTGTGTAATACACTTTCCGTATGTAGTTTACTCTTTTGCAATCGAGTGATTAATTAATTACATTCTAAGTAAGTTAATAGAATTATCGAAGCATTTTCAAACAAATTGTTAAGGCTATTAGGATACTTTAAAAATTTAGAAGCAAACTAGACTTTTGGAACAAATTCAAGGCGAAATAATATATTAAGCGGATAAAACAAACATAATGCCCTTAAGAAAAATGTGAATTTAATTATCTTTTATTAAAAATTAAATTGGATAATTATATTCACAGTCCTTTTTTGGTTAAAAAAATTACATTCACGGTCCTTGAAACATAGATATTTCAAAATTATGTATATTACAAATTAAATGATATGTCGGTAGAATCCATTAAACTTTTAACAAAATGGTAAATTTAACAATTTTTATTTTATCATTAAATGTTTTTTTATCCATATTATAAATTATTTTCATATACTTATATTATCCCTCAAATATAAAAGGAAGATTCAAGAAAAAATATAGTTCATAAAAAAAATATAGAAAATTAAATACAAGATGCCATGCATAAAAAAACTCAAAACCTAAATAAACTTATTACAATATGTGAAATTTAACAATTTTTTTTTTTTTGTTAAAACATGAAATCATGGATCAGACCGTTATATAACGATATAATTTATTCCACCCGAGACAAGAAAAGAATTACGTAAGAAAGTGACGTAAGAAAAGAAACGTGAGAAAGGAAAGTAAATAATTATTCGGTTTCTAAACTTTTATCTTACGTTAGTTCCTTTTATATAAGAAATATATTATAAAGTCTGAAATTTTCAAAATCAATTATTTATTACATTTGATTAGAATTATGTCAACTAAAGTTATAATTTATATAAAATGATAAATTTATTTAATTTTATAACAAAATTAATTCATGATAAATTGGTAAATTTGTATAAAATTTAACTTTTGTGTTAAAATTTGGACAAAAATATGAAGTAAGTTGATTTTGAGAAAGTCAAAAGCTCTATAATTTATTATAATTTATTTTGTAACATAAAAAACTTATTAGTATTATATAGGGTAAATTACACTCATGGCCACTGAACTTACCAATTTTAACATTGTGACCGCTGAATTTCAATTTTTAACGGTATATGGTAATTGAACTTTACACTTAATAATATTGGCTGTCACTCAACGCCTCAAAACGACCATTGACGGCCTCACAATAATTTTTTTTTTTGAAGAGTTGATGATATTTTAAGAAACTTTAATTCTTAAAAATTTTCGTTTTGAAGTCACTTAAGTGTTGTTTGGTTAGGAAATAGAGTGAATTTTTAGAGCGAGAAAATTCCAAAATATGTGATTTTGGAAAATAAAAAAATATAGTTTCATGGTAAATATCGTTCTAAAATTTTTTAATTCTTGAATATTTTCATTTTGAGGTTGTTAACGGTCATTTTGGTGAGTTAGTTAACTCCTCAAAATGACTATTAACGACCTCAAAATGAAAATATTCCAGAATTAAAGTTGTTTTCAACTACATTTACCATGAAACCACATTTTTTATTTTCTAAAATCACATTTTTTGGAACTTTCTCTCTCTAAAAATTCACTCTCTCCCCTAGCCAAAAAACACCTATATGACCTCAAAATGAAAATTTTCAAGAATTAAAGTTCCTTAGTATATCACTAACTCATCGAATTTTTTATTTTGAGACTGTCAATGGTCGTTTTCAGACGTTGAGTGACTACCGGTGTTAAAAAGTGTAATAAGAATTAAAGTTTAGCCATAATATTAAAATGAGTAAAGTTCAATGCCCATGGGTGTAATTTATCCCTTATATATTTACACAATGTATTTACATAAGAATTACTTGCAGTAAATTATTTAAAGGTAAGGTGAAAAAAATACCTTAAGAACATTTTACGGGTAATTAATATTGGATGTGGTTAAAGTTTGGACAATATCTCACAAAAGTTTAATTCATCTTAATAAAGTCATTTATATTTATTTTTATCCCAATATAATCACTTTAAATATTTTTCAATCATTTTTTCGTTGAAATTGCTGACATATCATCTCAAGGCTGGCTCTAGGAGGAGTTCCCGTAGGCGCCGGCCTAAAGCCTCAAAATTGAAATTATCATAAATAGTTCATTGATTTAAGTAATATGCACTGTATATATATTTTTGCTCTAATACATCACCAGCTCTCTGAGTTTATCCATAATAATATATTGGTTTCCTAAATTTTGCAAGCGTCTCACTAGCTCCCTAAACTTACTTATTTCGTATCACCAGGTCCCTAAATTTGTCCATTAAAATTTATTAGCTCCCTGAACTTTGCAAGTGTCTCACCAACTCCCTAAACTTGCTTATTCTGTAACAACTAAATATAAAAACCATAATACGAACTCGGGTTAAGGTGCAACAATACCCCTAACGTTTTGAATCAGGAGTAATTTTACCCATAACGTCTAAAATGGTGCAATTTTACCCCTAACGTTGGAAACCAATAGTAATTTTACACCTAACATTGATAAATTGGGTTAATTTTAGAAATAATTCATCAAACTGTCTTCTCGGTCATGAATCTTGCCACCTACACTTCACACGTGCGTCATTTTATCAGTAACAAATCACAAACATATGTTGGGATGTGAAAAAAAATACTGTCTATTATACGAATTGGACAAAAAAATCAAAAAATTCACCAAATTTATAAATATCAATCTCCAATTCTATTATTGAATTATAAAAAACATGAAATCTTTTTGTAGAACGAATCGATATGCAATTGGTGCAAAATAAGAAACAAAAAAAAATTATATTTTATAATAGTGTCTGAAATTGATCCAAATTATCAACGTTAGGGGTAAATTTACTTTTGGCTACTAATGTTAGGGGTAAAAGGTAGGGGAAGAGACAAAATTACCTCACTAATAGATGAAAATGTATTTTTAGAATTTATATTTTATAAGTTTTTGTATTTAGTTGTTATGAAATAAGCAAATTTATGGAGTTTGTGAGACATTTGCAAAGTTCATAGAGCTAATAAATTTTTATGGACAAATTTAGAAAGCTAGTGATACAATATAAGTAAACACTTGCAAAGTTCAGAGGATCAATAATGTATTAAGCCTATATTGTTTTTTTATAAAAAAACTACTTTTGGACACGCGGCCTTCTCCTATTTCTACACATAGTTTCTCTTATGGTGGTAATAATGTATAGGAGTAATATTTTATCAAAAAAATGTATAGGATCCTTAAACTTTAACTTTAAAATTAATTAGGATTTTAAACTATTAAAATCATCAATTAAATCTATAAATTGAGCAAAAAAAACTAAAAAAACATAAACTTCAATGACTATTAACTTATTTATTACGCATTAATTTAAATAATTCCTTTAATTAAAATATATTAAATATCTTTTCATAACTATTTAATTAAAATAAGTAATTATTAAACTTGGAATCAAACTTAACAAACGGGATCCAGGACCGGTTCTAGAGAGAGTTTTTTTAAACCGGAGGCCTCAGTTTAAACTGTGTTTGCTAACGGAATCAAACTCAATGTACTGGTTTACCAACTTTTAAACCACATAATCTATGTTTAAAAATGACACAACCACAAGGTTTATTTTTGTACTTTCTCCTTAATTCAATATCAATTATTCTGTGCACCAAATAAAAAATTACAAATTACGAAAAAAATATCCCAAATAATATTCCAAGCAAGCCTGTAAAATTCGATGCCGAATGGAGTTCGAGAGAGGCCACACGCACCGCGCATGTGCGCGGTGACCCGACAGTGCGTGTGGGCCAAACGCCACCCTCTCGGCCTCCGACAGCCTCGAGACTTTGGACGGTAGGGGGTTTTTCGGGTCTCTGAGAGATGGTATGGTCGGTTTCGGGTTTCGGCGACTGGAAATAGGTGTTATAGAGCAAACAGACCTTAATTGGCGCGTTTTAAGCGGCTTAAAAACGCTAGAAAATTCCAGCAGCCCTCGAAGCGATTTTGGCAGACCAAAAACATTCTGAGACACATTAAAAACATAGATTTGAGATTTGACTCAACTAAGCATATATTTATTCAATCAAATAAATTAATAGAATCATAAATAATGCATAAAGGTTCCTAACCGATGGAATACGGACCTCCAATTTTTTAAGTTATTAAAAACTTATATTAAGTGTCCTTGTATATTAACTTTTTTAAACGTGTCAGCTCCCTATACTTTCTCAATTTTTCTGTTGACAACAATCCAATCCTAGTCACTAACACTTAATACAAGATAACTGATTAAAGTATTATTTGGTCCCTTTAAATCCAAAATATTGACATTTGATCCTTATAGTATTATTTAGTGGTACTTAGCTCTTGTGATATCCTAATTTATAGCATTTGATTTATGTGATATTATTTAGCAACATTTGATTCCTGCGGTATCCTAATTTGTGCTATTTGGCTCTCAGATAGATTGAAAAATAACATATTTAACATGACCAAATATCACAAATTAGGATACCACAATGGCGAAATATTATCAAATCATATCATATGACTCAAATACTATAAATTAAAATACTATATGGGCCAAATGTTACCAAATTATAACATAAATATCAAATGATAACATTTTAAATATCACAGGTGCCAAATAAGACTTTAATCCACGAGATAAATATTTGAACCTATTCTATTCAAAATCTATTATCAAGTTTTGTGGTAATTTATAAATTCAATTTTTTTAATAAATAACAAAATAAAACTGAAAGTTTATGAATTATAAGTAGTGGCGAATATATGATTACTCGGTTGGGGGACTGATTTTACACGTGCATTCGTAAAAAAAATTGCTAAATCGAACTTGCTCAATTTTTTTTGTATATATACGTGTTATAATTTGAGTAGTCAAAAACCAATTTTTAAATATTAATGTATAATTTCTTAAAATTAAAATAGATTTTATTTAAAATTGCTAACATATAAAAAATTTGAATTTAGAAAGAGCCAAACAGATAAATAATAATAATAATTTGGATTTAAGGGGCCTAGCTTCAAAGAAACTTAAATACCTTACAGTTAAACCATTGAGTGTTGAAAGAATCTTTATTCAATTGAAAAATTAAGAAATTTTATTCTATTGAAACTTGAAATAACTTAAATTTGATTAATTATTATATGTTACACATAATATATATAGGGTAAATAAAAAAAAACATGTGGTTCATGTTTTTCTAAAATAAATCCTATGGTTTGTTTTTACAAAAAAAAAAAAACTCGTTGTATACATCGTTATAAGAATTATGGAAAATTGCTTAACACCGTTTAATTTGATGATATGGCAAAGAGTAAAATGGTCCGAATTTCTTTTTCTTCTTCTTCTTCTTTGCGGAATTAGATGAGAAGAAGAAGAAGAAGAAGAAGAAGAAGAAGAAGAAGAAGAAGAAGAACTGTAACGGTAAAAGAATTACCCTTTGCCACGTCATCAAGTTAAACGGTGTTAAGTCATTTTCCGTAATTCTTGTAACAGCGTATACCACGATCTTTTTTTTTTTGTAAAAACAAATAACACGATTTATTTTGAAAAAACATGATACCACAGGGTTTTTTTTTTTTTTGAATTTACCTTAATATATAATACTACTTTTAGGAATATGGATTTAACTTGCATGTTAAGACTAATATATGATTTTGTTTGTTATAACAACAATAATATATGATTTGAATTGTAATTAATAATATATCCGTTTTACTATTTAGTATTTATTATTATTTAAATAATATTAAATTTAGTTAAAAAATACAAAAAATTGCCCAAGGCTTCCTAAATATTGGAGATGCTCCTAACAGGATCTAAGGATATAATTATATCATTTCTCATATTAGAGAGGTAATACTGTTATAAATTACCGGGTGTTCAACCAAATAACGAATTACACTTAAAATAAAATAATGAACCTAACCGAATAATATTAACAAACTAAACTTAACCGATTATTTCGATTCGGTTCTCAATTTTACAATTTATTCAATAAATTAGTTCTTATTTTTTATTATATTCACTATTTGAAACGAAGGCCGTCTGGACAGTCTAGGCGTTCGAAATCGAGAATCCGCCCCGATTTTCTACAATTAGTCCCTCTATTCATTTTATTGACTACTAGGCGATTTTTAGCCGTTTGGACTCCGCCTAGACCGCCTCGGCACCGCCTAAACGATAATGAACAAAAGCTCTTTTTTTAACAAAAGTATTTTTAATTGTGAATTTATTTTTTAGCTTTATTATAATTCACTTTTAAGTAGTTTCAATGACATTGTTGTTGAAATGTTGATGTTTGCACAATTTTAAAGATATATATTACAAATATCAGTTTGGTGAATAAAATTCCACGATGGCGATAACCTAGCTGCCGCCGTCTGCTAATCCGTCGCTTCTCCTCACCGCTGAACATGGTCGTGAAATCGCCGGCCGCCGATGACTATCTTGATAACTTCTTTAGCATTGGAGTTCTCTTCAATCCAAAACAGAGATTTGCCCCGAATCCCCCGATTAATGAGACGAGAAGTCTGTTTGGCGGTTCTGATGTTGGGCGCTCTTATGCGCGGGTGGTCTCTCGTAATCTGACTGGTGTCCCGCCATCCTCTGCGACAGTCTCTGAGATTGGAGGCTTGAAGTCGGTTCGAATTTCTCAGGCAGCTTATGATAAGAGGGCCTTGCTCTGCTCCTCTTCGCTAATTGGGCGACTGATACTAAGCAAGGGTGACACCCCATAGAAAGTTGGGAAGCTGAAGGATTCTCTACAGGCTATTTGGGGATTGAAGGAAGAATGGAGGCTAATCTCCATCGGACGGGGATTTTTTAACGTCATGCTCAGGTCTCAGGAGACCAGGAATCAAGTTCTCGGGAAAGGAACTATCAATGTCAAACCAGGCACGTTTCGCTTACAGCCCTGGGTTCCGGATTTTGATCCTTATGCACAGAAATCAACAAACGCCCATGTTTGGATGCGTCTGTACTCGCTGCCATGGGAATACTGGGATCCCCAAATACTGTCTGATATTGCTACTGGTATTGGAGGATTAATTCGCCTGGATAAGGCTACTACTGATGGTGACTTTGGCCATTTTGCGCGGTTGTTGATTGATGTTAACCTCAACACTGACCTTTCGGTCAAACTTGGCATTGAACGGGCTGGTAAACAAATATGGATTGATGTTGTTTATGAACAGCTGCCGAGCTTCTGCAAGGTTTGCTCGAATATAGGGCATTTATCATATGAATGTCGCAAAAACATTAAATCAGCGGATAACAAGAAAGCAGACAAGACTCGAAACGATTATGTCTAGGATAAATCAATTAAAAAGGCCCCGTTGCAGCAGGCAGGGGATGTGGTCTCGGTTCATCTGGCAAATAGAAGAATCTTGGATGATTTGATTTGTAATTTAGAGGATGCTGCAGCCAGTCCGTGGGAGAGGGACTTGATGCAAGGCAGTCCTCAGAAACAGGAGGGTCTCTTGGAAGAATTTGATCGCCCTCCTTCCCCAGGTATCAACAACATTGATCAAAAAGCTCTGGGCTCTGACGATCAAACTCAGGGTTTTGCTAAGTATGGTTCTGAACATCAAATACAAGGTACAGATGGAAAAAGGCAGGGCTCTGACTCAGAATCGGGTTTTGGATCATCTAACACAAAAACTTGGGCGGACTTGGCTGATGATGAGGAAAGTAGCTGGAGTACTGTAAGTAAGAAAAAACCCAAAGAGCCGATAATGACTAATATGGAGAACCTACCAGCTTGTTCCAAACGAGCCAGCAAGCCCCCGGTAAGATTTAAATGATTGTGCTCTTCTGGAATTGCAGGGGAATCCTAAATAGGGATACTCAAAATTTCCTCTTTAATTTATGTTCTTTAAATAAACCTGACATCCTTTGCCTTGCGGAACCGATGGTTAGTTTTGATTCAGTACCTGGGAGCTTTTGGTCTCATCTTGGTTTTTCGTTAATTGTCGTGGTTTGCCTTCTCTTTGGGTTCTGGCCAACTCTCATTTTCAATCTGCTTTAGTTGTAAAACTTCATGAGCAATACATCTTACTTCATATTCAGAATCTGGCTCTGCAGCTTTGCATTGTTTATGGTAGCGTTTGGTCAAATCGTAGGGTCATGATGTTTGATAGCATTATTGATCAAATGAATGCTCGGCCTGGACAATGGATAATTGTTGGGGACTTTAACTCAGTTTTGGGGGCTCATGAGAAAACTGGCAGGGCTCCGGGAACTAGGCCTTGCAGGGAAATTGCCAATTTCATTGATGAGGGCTCTCTGATTGATTGTCAGGCCAATGGGGCCTTCTACACCTGGTCCAGCGGTCGGTCTGATCAGGCTAGAGTTGAAAGCCGTCTAGATAGAGTGCTGCTTTCTTCAGACTTCAGAGACTTGTGGAGTAGCTACAGCAGTGTTGCGTTACCCAGGCACCACTTAGATCATAGTCCATTGCTTTTCAAATGCTCAAACGATTCTCGACACCCTGCGCGCTTCAGATTTCAAGCTATGTGGACTCATCACTCTGGGCTTCGGGAGCTGATCAGGAATTTTTGGACTGCTGAGCATCCGGCTCTTCCTCTTATGCAGCTCTTGGGGACTAAATTAAGGAAACTTCAACCCATTCTTCATCATTGGAACAGAGAGGTCTTTGGTGATTTTAACAGGGATATTGCCTTGGTTGAGGGTAAGCTTGGTCAAGTTCAGCGGGAGATTGCGGACCAGGGACATTCGCCCGAGCTTCAGTAAAGGGAATTACGGGTTCATGCTGATCTGGATAATTTATTGCGAAGGACTGAAATAGCGCATTTTTCCATAGAGTGGCTACAATTCGATCAGCTTCAGCGGGAATCTCTACATTGAGAATTGACAGTAATGTGGTGACAGACCCTCATCAAATTGGTTTGCATATCACATCCTTTTATGAAACTCTATTCAAGAATGACTCTCCTTTGAATAACTTGAACATTGTTCATGATATTATCCCTAACTTGGTTAGTGATGCTGAGAATACAGAGCTGACCCGTTGTCCGGACTATCTGGAGGTTAGGAAAGCCATGTTTGTAATGGATAGTAACAGCTCCCCGGGTCCCGATGGCTTCACATGCATCTTTTATCAGACCTTTTGGGAGATTGTGGGTTTGGATGTTGTTGAGATGGTTAGAAGTTTCTTTCTTTCTGGTATCATCGTCCCTGGTGTCTGCTCTAGTATCATGACTCTCATTCCTAAGGTGGAAGGAGCTATCTCTCTGGATCAATACAGACCGATTGCTATGAGTAATTTCAGTTACAAAATTATTGGTAAAATCTTGGCTGACAGGTTGGCGGTGGTCGCGGCTCGGATTGTTTGAGATAATCAGTTTGGTTTCATCCCTGGCAGGAGCATCCATTAGTGTATTGCTTTAGCTTCGGAAGGAAAGGAACTCTCTTCGCAAAAGATGCTTTGGTGGCAATATGGCGATTAAAGTGGACATTCGAAAGGCGTTTGATACCCTGGATTGGAATTTCTTGCTTGCTGTTTTGGAGGCTTTTGGATCCTCTCTCCAATTTTGGGACTGGATCTTAAATATTCTGTCAGCAGCTAGAATTTCCATTTTAAACAATGGCTCTGTCAGTGGCTATTCAGCTGCTCTAGGGGCGTCAGGCAAGGGTGTTGGTCCCTTGTTTAGTTGCAAGTATAGTTCCAAAGGGGGGTTAGGAATTATTTAAACTTTTTTCGCAATTTAGGCAGACTTTTTTTTCTAAAGAAAAAGGTTTGAACAGCGGCGCTGAGTAAACAGCAAGATACTGGCTTAGTCAACAGGTGACTAGGTCAGTTCCTCAGCTTGAGTCAGGAGATAGCACTTGGAGTCGATTCCTGAACTCAGACGTTCAACGCGCACAACTCAACTTGACCTCTTTACTTGGTCAGTTTTGATTATTTAAAGCAAGCAATATAAATTAGGAGTTAAGGTTTAGAAATACTTCACTCAGCAGATTTATCCAGGTTCGGCTTCTTCTAAGCCTACGTCCTGTCCCCGGAACACTTCTGAGATTTCGAATTCTCTACTGAGCTCTTTAAAGGTAGAGCCTCAAACCTTTTACAATATCAGCAATTGAGTATGACAAGAGTACCTTCCTCTATACTTCTACTCAATCCTAATCTCTCCGCTGAGTACTTAAAACCGAGTACTCAGCCTCTCCTTTCTATTTCTAGAAATGATAAGTGTTTTTGTCCTAATACAAAGATGTGCTAAGACACTTTAGACGATTTACAATCACTCTAGACTTTTACACAAATATGAAAATGTAGTGTAAGAAATTTGCTTTGCTTCTTGCTTGCAGAACTTGTAGAGATTTGGTCAGCGTAATGGCTTGATCAAGTTCTGTGTGTTGTGAAGCTTGTGATGGCACTATTTATAGAGACGTCTGGTCATTCGGTCATTTCGAATTTCGAAATAACCGTTGGAGGGAAACGGCTATATGTCGTTGTCATCCTGACTTGCACAGAGCTCTCGGCCAATCATAATCGTGTATCTTCTGTCCTCGGTCAGCACACCAGATGGTCTCTCTTTTTATGGTAAAGTCAACTGGACAGCATACTGTGTCGTCTGAACTTTGCCAAAAGAGGAAACACTTTGTCTGGAAGGTTTCCTTTGCCAGCTGCTGTCTTGTACGCTTTGTCGAGACTACTCAGCAGCTTCATCTTGAAGTTGTTCCAGAAGGTCTTCTAGATCCTTTCGATTGCTGAGTTGCGTTTTGAACAAAAACGGCAGCGTCTTGACATACGCGGGCCGAGTGTACTGAGTTGTTTAACTTGGGCCTTGGTTTCCGTATTGGGCTTGGGCCTTCCAATCCTTATGACTTATAACATTTATACTCAACATTGAACAAACACATTAGTAGAATAAATCAAAGCATTTAAACTTAGTGTGTTTAGGATATGTGTTATAATTTATATTTAAACAATTTTGTCAAATCAAAATTATGTGGAAAGGTATTTCAACAAACTCCCCCATTTTGATGTTGGCAAAACTATTCAGCAAGGCATTCAGTATGAGCTCCCCCATGATAGTTGACCTTATATCATTCAGCAAACTCCCCCGTAAGGGTTGCACTACTGACTTAGTTTTAATTGCATCATTTAAGAATTTAAATGAGTGAGTCTAAGGTCAGTTTTTAGGTGTAGGTCAGCTATGTTACATATTCTATTTACTCAGTGTTAAGCGGAAGTTTTAGATATACAGAGCGCGCTGAGCAAATTATTGTTCAATGAGTTCTTTATCAGAATGTTTCATAAGATCATAGTATGATGTCAAACATGTTATCAGCATATCATTTAGTCAATAAATATTATAAGTGTTAAGTATGGCTGATGAAGATACAAAGTAACTCAGTACTATAAAAGCATATATCATAACTCAGTATTGAAATCAGGAAATAAAGTATGATATATATATTGAGAGAAGTCAGCAAGTATATAGACAAAGTAAACTAGACAAAATGGGTTACACAGATGTGGCTTAAGCATGCTAGTCTATCTATTTCTTTTTCTTGCCCTGTGACTGACTTCGCTCGTACTGACGTCGCTCATGCTGAGCTCTGGCAGCTTGCGCTTTCTCCCCCGTTTTGTCAACGTCAGGGAGCTTGAACGCATCAGTTAAGACATCACGAGAAAGTTCTTGTGAAAGCTCGTTTAGTTTGTCAGCACTTTCATTCACGCCATCAAAAATGGCAACCCCATCAGCTGAGACTTCTACTGGTATATGAAGATCAGCAGCACTGAGCATATTTACACTGAAGGCTTGAGCTTTGGCTTGCCAGATGAGAGCTTCAGAGAGGCCAGTGAAGACTTGGTGGAATGTCTTCAGAAGTGCTGAGTCATAGTGATGTCGTTGAATATTATTATGACGGATATGGTTGAAGGATTATTATGCGAGGGACAGCAATTCATTCTGCTTCAACGCGTCAGTATCCATTTCTTGCTTGTTCAGGTTAAGTAGCCTGACAGCCTCACTGATTTGCTCAACTGAGCACTGACTATAGGACACCATTTGCTCATTTGTCTTGAGTTGCTCAGTATGCAGCTGAGCAAAAAGCATCTTCAGTTTTGAGGAAGTGGCGTAGTCAGTGTTCACAGCAGATAACCTCTGGACTTGCTGATGTAGCGAGTTCAGATGTTGAATTATGGACAGTTGAATCTCTGCCAACTTGGCAAGTGAGTCTTGCTTTGCTTGCTGGGCTTGAAATGATAAGACGACATTCAGCAGGTCCTTGAGTCCCTTGACTTCGTTGAGAAGTAGAGTGACTTGGGAGAGCTGAGTTGTCTCTAGGAATGAGGATCCAGCAGCAGGTGAAGCAGACTGTTGAAGATCTTGGATGAGAGCTTGCACTGAGTCGATGAGATTCTTGCCGGACTCAGTGGCATCCCTATGTACATCCGTATGACCAGAAGAGAAGGGTGTGAGAGGAGTACCCTGGTCAGTGACAGGATGAGTTTGCTCAATCTGCACTTGAGATGGAGGAATTGTTGTGTGATCGGCAGAGAGATTGGTTGTAGAGGTGTTAACTCGAACACTGTCTGTGCTGACGGCAGAAGGATGGGGAGTCAGCACCATACTTGAGGAGACAGCATGAGCAGTGGTCGGTTCAACCTGACTGGTTGAAGTAGTGGAAGTATGATGCTCGACATGTTCCTATTGAGAAGAAACAGAGGCTTGTTTTTCCAACGGCGTTGTAGTAGAGGAAGTTGAGGGCCGTTTGAAAAATTTTAATTGGACGGTAGAAGGATCCTTTGTTGTCTTGGAGAGGACAAGTTCAGGAATAGATGGTGATTGCAAAGGGGGTTCACTGACCATTTTCTCACTGGCCTTAACCAGCTTTCGCCTTCTACGTGGTGGAGAGGTATGATGAGCAGGTTCTTCTGAGTGAGTAGGTTCTTTTTCCTCATTATGGGTCTGGTCAGCTTGATCCACTTGCTCAATTCCAGCAGCTAACTCAGTGTCAGTCTGCACAGCTCCACCAGCTAACCCAGTGTTAGCGTCCTCAGCTTCAATTTCACTGTCATACTCTTCAGACTCCGCAGCATCATCCTGACCGCTGGTTTCATCGTCTTCTTCTTCTTCTTCTTCTTCAGTATTATCTATATCAAGTTCTTCCTCAACTTGGGAGATGAAGTGGTCATCTAACTGGACCTCAGGTTCCTCAGTATCAGTACCTTGGCATTGAGTGAAATGAGAATCACTTGGTACAATAAAATCTGTCGGCATGACGTCGAGAGGTGCCAGTGTTGAAGACTTCTGCTTCTTCTTCTCAGCTGACTTTCCAGCTGACCTCTGCCTCTTTGCTGGAGACACAGCATTAGGTGCCTCAACAGATTTTCTCTTGCGAGAAACTGGGGCCTTAGTTCTTCGCCCTTTCTTAGGCTCAGCAATAGTCTCCTCAGTCTGATCAGCTTGTCCAGCAGCAGCAGCAGCTTTTCCTTTCTTCAAGGGCTGTCCAAATTTAAGTGCCCTCAGCGAGGCAGCTGTGATTTCAGTTCCTCTAAAAGGTTCCTCACCTTCGAGGTCAATCTTGTGGTCGATGAGGATCCTGGTGATGATTGATCCCAACCTCATTGTACCCGTGCTGCGTAGGAACCCAGCAACTAAGAAAACTGGCATGTTGATGGGGGTGTACGTCAGCATGTGCCATATGAAGCACTATTCAAAGTTGGTTGCTGATGTAGTGCAGTTGATCTTTGGGTAAATGAAATAGCTCAGCAGGTAGTGAGCCATCTTCTGATGCTGTCCCATTGAAGATGCTGAGATCTCTCCTGAGTGACCCTCAGGTTTGCAGAAGGTATGGACGTAGTCGGTCTTGTCCTGATCTCCTGACTTTCTCAGCCTTACTCCCTCAGTTTTGAGCTGGAGGAGATTTCCTATGTACAGAGGGTTGATGAAGATGGTTTTCCCTTTTACTTCAGTGCTCAAGTAGTCGGCGGAGTCACTGGCAACCTTGAGGTTGTGGTAAAATTCCCTCACTAGGTCAGGATATGTCTCATCCCTGACCGAGAACAGCCCAGTCCATTCATTCTTGGAAATCCACTCAGCAAATGGCTGTTCGTTCTATACAAAGTGCTCCGAAACCCATCTAGAGGGTTCTACCTTCCATTCACGTACATTGTCGAAGACCTTTGAGTAGGTCCTGATCTTAACAGCTTTCCCTTGGCCAGAGGTTTGGCCAGTTTTACCCTTGCTCGGTGTAGAGGGGTTTCGTGAAGGTTCATCGGAGCTGGACTTTTGGTGGCCGGCACCGGAGACGTTGAAGGATAGCTTAGTCATTCTTTTAAGATGGAGAGAATAGAGGTATTTGAGAGAGAGAAATTTGGGTGATTTCGTAGCCTTAAAGATTTGTTGAGCGTAAGGAGTAAAAGATGGGGAATTTCCCATGATTTATAGACGAGTTGAACGATGTGGATCTTAACCAAATCCATGTGTTAGTTGCCTTGGGATCATGTACCGACAGGGATCCTGGCATTTATGACACATTACGGCGAATATGTCATCCTAGGTTATACGCTTGCTTGGAATTTATGCTAACGGATTAATCACTCAGTATTTAGAATGTCAAGCGTTTGATATTCTGAGAGGTCAGTGCATTATTTAAGGATGATTTTAAGTTCAAGTTCTAAACTAATTTACTCAGTGTGCAAGTTTACTCAGTATTGTATATTCAGTCAGTTTCAAGAGATACTCAGCAAACAATAAATCATTCAGCATGTAATTCACTCAACATTCAATATTCATTTAGCACAGGAATTTACTGAAGAGGATTAAACATACCAATTGCTTCTCTCAGTATGCTGAACTGCTCACGAGCCAGTGGCTTCGTGAAGATATCCGCCAGCTGTTCGTCCGTTGGGACATAAGTCAGCTTAATTTCTTTCTTAAGTACATGATCTCTGATGAAATTATGTCTTATGCTGACATGCTTCATCCTGCTGTGCTGGATTGGGTTCTTTGAGAGGTCAATTGCACTCTTGTTGTCGCATTTGACTTCAATTGTCTTTGTTTGAACACCATAATCTTCAAGCTGTTGCTTAATCCAAAGGACTTGAGCAACACAGCTTCCAGCAGCAATATACTCAGCTTCAGTTGTGGACAGGGCTACTGACGCCTGCTTCTTGCTGAACCAAGATACAAGACAGCTTCCTAGGAATTGGCATCCTCCAGAGGTGCTTTTTCTTTCCAGCTTGTCTCGTCCATAGTCAGCGTCAGTGTATCCGATGAGTGTAAAGTCATGAGTATTTGGATACCACAGACCTGCATTTACTGAGCTTTGCAAATATCTAAGGATCCTTTTTACAGCTATGTAATGGGATTCCTTAGGGTTAGCTTGATATCTAGCACAATAACATACTGAGAACTGAATGTCCGGTCTACTTGCTGTTAAGTAAAGTAAAGAGCCAATCATACCTCGGTATAACTTGCTGTCTACTGGCTTACCATTCTCATCAGCGCAGAGGACAGTGTCAGTGCCCATAGGAGTGGATATTGGCTTGCAATTTTCCAAGTCATATTTCTTTAAGATCTCCTTGGCATATTTTGCTTGACTGATGAAGATGCCATTGTTTCCTTGTTTAATTTGAAGACCGAGGAAGAAGTTGAGTTCTCCCATCATAGACATTTCAAACTCAGTCTGCATTTGTTTGCTAAACTCCTTGCACATTGATTCGTTAGTTGCACCAAATATTATATCATCAACATAAATTTGGGCCAGCAGGGTATCTTTACCCTTTTTCTTAATGAATAAGGTTGTATCAGCTTTGCCCCTGACGTAATTTCTAGTCAGCAGGAAACTGGTCAGCCTCTCGTACCAAGCACGTGGTGCTTGCTTGAGGCCGTACAGAGCCTTTTTGAGTTTGTAAACATGGTTTGGGCACTTAGGGTCCTCAAAACCTGGAGGTTGATTTACATAAACCTCCTCGTTTATAACTCCATTAAGAAATGCACTTTTGACATCCATTTGGAATAATTTAAAATTCATATAAGATGCATATGCACATAATATTCTAATTGCCTCCAGCCTTGCCACTGGGGCAAAGGTCTCACCGTAGTCTATACCTTCTTGCTGACTGTAGCCCAGAGCTACAAGCCTTGCTTTGTTCCTGACTACGTTTCCTTGTTCGTCCATCTTGTTCCTGAAGACCCATCTCGTTCCGATGGTCTTTTGACTCTTTGGATGAGGCACTAACTCCCATACATCATTTCTTCGAAATTGATCGAGCTCCTCTTGCATTGCGTTCATCCAGAATTCATCGTACTCAGCTTCAGCGAAATTCTTCGGTTCTTGTACTGAGACGAAAGCAACATTACTGAGGTATTTCCTGAGTTGATTCCTCGTCATCAGGGTATTCCCAGCAGAATCAAGGATTGCACTTTCGGTGTAACATCCCTAAACCCTAATATATACATCTTCCCACATTCATATATGTTTTCATGATTGAATACATACATTTTAGATTCATCTCATTGACATCGGAAGTTTCGTATGCATAATGCGATTATCATGCGATTAGTAGACGATTAGTGTGTCATTAAGATGTAACGATTGGTTAATTGAGTTAGGACTTAAATGAATGAATGAACATGTCCTTAATTGATTAAATTAGACTTGTGGAGGGCTGGAAATGAGTTTTGTGAACAAGCACCTCACTTAAGCATGATGTCACCCAAGATTGAGACAAAATAAACCTCTTCATTTCAAATGGATGTACACAACTCATTCTTTATGCTTTCCAGCCACAATTTCGACCAAAGCTTCAGCAAACTTTCCCTTTTCATACCCTAACATCCTCCAAAGAAAACTCTTCCAATTTCTTCCATTGTCAAGCCAAACAAGTTAAGTTAGGAAGCATACTAGGTGATAGACACAACTTGAAGGTTAGTATGTTGTTTTAGCTTGTTTTCTATGAGTTTGAGATTATGAAATACCTAGGTATGATGATAGGAGTTGTTGTGGATGAGTTATTATTGAGTTTGTTGAGTTTTGGTGTTGTTTGAAGTGGTTATAGGCTGTCCAAATGAAAGATATGTATCAAGTGCCCTAAACAGAAATCTAGGGTACTGCTTTCCGTCATTTTGGAGCATGTTTTTCATATTGATATTGTTCGAATTTGAAGATACATAAAGAATAAACTATATTCCTATATGTGTTATGAAACCCTCTGTAAAATATGGGACTTTAATTCCATATATAGAGGAAGAAAACCTAGATGGATCATGACTGCCTCGAAATTGAATGTCATGTGAGGCAGCCATGTTGATGTAGCATTTTGAGGATCTTAGATTCCTAATTGGAGAAAGTTTCTTATACAAAAGTGTTCCTAACTACTTGAAGTATATGTCTATAAAAGGATTTGGCAATCCATTGTACTTAGTGTGAGCTAGGTTGAGTGCATTATGGTAGAGGCAAAGCTGGGTAGTCTGTTTCTTGGCTGGAAACAGGACAGAATCATTTTGCATGCCATATATTGTGCAGAGGTGATATTAATGTGAATTTTGGATATGTTCTACCCATATATGTCTAGTTTCAGTAGGTTCAAGAATCAGGGAATTTGGATTCATATAGAGAAAGTTAGTCCAGGAAACGGTTGAGAAGATCAATGTCATAAAGAAGTATTTAAAAGCTGCACAAGAACGTCAGAAAGCTTATGTGGATCAGCACCGAAGGGAGATGGAATATAAAGTTGGAGATAAAGTGTTTTTAAAAATATCCCCATGGAAAGGAATAGTTCGTTTTGGTAGAAGAGGGAAGTTGAATCCAAGATACATTGGGCCTTATGAGATTATTGAGAGAGTTGGACCATTGGCTTGTAGGTTAGCTTTACCACCAGAATTGTCTTTAATACATGATGTATTTCATGTGTCAGTATTAAGAAGATATAGATCAGACCCAAGTCATATGATTCCTGAACCTGAGATTGCAATAGTGAACACAGACTTGACTATTCGTGAGCAACCTTTAGAGATTTTGGGACGAGAAATGAAACGACTCAGAAACCATGAAATTCCAATGGTTAAGGTGAGATAGATTCATAATCAAACACTTGATGAGGCAACTTGGGAGGTAGAAGAAAATATGAGGACACAATATCCTTACCTATTTGAAGCTTCTGGTAAGTGAATTTCGGGGACGAAATTCTTTAAGGGGGGAAGAACTGTAACATCCCTAAACCCTAATATATACATCTTCCCACATTCATATATGTTTTCATGATTGAATACATACATTTTAGATTCATCTCATTGACATCGGAAGTTTCGTATGCATAATGCGATTATCATGCGATTAGTAGACGATTAGTGTGTCATTAAGATGTAACGATTGGTTAATTGAGTTAGGACTTAAATGAATGAATGAACATGTCCTTAATTGATTAAATTAGACTTGTGGAGGGCTGGAAATGAGTTTTGTGAACAAGCACCTCACTTAAGCATGATGTCACCCAAGATTGAGACAAAATAAACCTCTTCATTTCAAATGGATGTACACAACTCATTCTTTATGCTTTCCAGCCACAATTTCGACCAAAGCTTCAGCAAACTTTCCCTTTTCATACCCTAACATCCTCCAAAGAAAACTCTTCCAATTTCTTCCATTGTCAAGCCAAACAAGTTAAGTTAGGAAGCATACTAGGTGATAGACACAACTTGAAGGTTAGTATGTTGTTTTAGCTTGTTTTCTATGAGTTTGAGATTATGAAATACCTAGGTATGATGATAGGAGTTGTTGTGGATGAGTTATTATTGAGTTTGTTGAGTTTTGGTGTTGTTTGAAGTGGTTATAGGCTGTCCAAATGAAAGATATGTATCAAGTGCCCTAAACAGAAATCTAGGGTACTGCTTTCCGTCATTTTGGAGCATGTTTTTCATATTGATATTGTTCGAATTTGAAGATACATAAAGAATAAACTATATTCCTATATGTGTTATGAAACCCTCTGTAAAATATGGGACTTTAATTCCATATATAGAGGAAGAAAACCTAGATGGATCATGACTGCCTCGAAATTGAATGTCATGTGAGGCAGCCATGTTGATGTAGCATTTTGAGGATCTTAGATTCCTAATTGGAGAAAGTTTCTTATACAAAAGTGTTCCTAACTACTTGAAGTATATGTCTATAAAAGGATTTGGCAATCCATTGTACTTAGTGTGAGCTAAGTTGAGTGCATTATGGTAGAGGCAAAGCTGGGTAGTCTGTTTCTTGGCTGGAAACAGGACAGAATCATTTTGCATGCCATATATTGTGCAGAGGTGATATTAATGTGAATTTTGGATATGTTCTACCCATATATGTCTAGTTTCAGTAGGTTCAAGAATCAGGGAATTTGGATTCATATAGAGAAAGTTAGTCCAGGAAACGGTTGAGAAGATCAATGTCATAAAGAAGTATTTAAAAGCTGCACAAGAACGTCAGAAAGCTTATGTGGATCAGCACCGAAGGGAGATGGAATATAAAGTTGGAGATAAAGTGTTTTTAAAAATATCCCCATGGAAAGGAATAGTTCGTTTTGGTAGAAGAGGGAAGTTGAATCCAAGATACATTGGGCCTTATGAGATTATTGAGAGAGTTGGACCATTGGCTTATAGGTTAGCTTTACCACCAGAATTGTCTTTAATACATGATGTATTTCATGTGTCAGTATTAAGAAGATATAGATCAGACCCAAGTCATATGATTCCTGAACCTGAGATTGCAATAGTGAACACAGACTTGACTATTCGTGAGCAACCTTTAGAGATTTTGGGACGAGAAATGAAACGACTCAGAAACCATGAAATTCCAATGGTTAAGGTGAGATAGATTCATAATCAAACACTTGATGAGGCAACTTGGGAGGTAGAAGAAAATATGAGGACACAATATCCTTACCTATTTGAAGCTTCTGGTAAGTGAATTTCGGGGACGAAATTCTTTAAGGGGGGAAGAACTGTAACATCCCTAAACCCTAATATATACATCTTCCCACATTCATATATGTTTTCATGATTGAATACATACATTTTAGATTCATCTCATTGACATCGGAAGTTTCGTATGCATAATGCGATTATCATGCGATTAGTAGACGATTAGTGTGTCATTAAGATGTAACGATTGGTTAATTGAGGTAGGACTTAAATGAATGAATGAACATGTCCTTAATTGATTAAATTAGACTTGTGGAGGGCTGGAAATGAGTTTTGTGAACAAGCACCTCACTTAAGCATGATGTCACCCAAGATTGAGACAAAATAAACCTCTTCATTTCAAATGGATGTACACAACTCATTCTTTATGCTTTCCAGCCACAATTTCGACCAAAGCTTCAGCAAACTTTCCCTTTTCATACCCTAACATCCTCCAAAGAAAACTCTTCCAATTTCTTCCATTGTCAAGCCAAACAAGTTAAGTTAGGAAGCATACTAGGTGATAGACACAACTTGAAGGTTAGTATGTTGTTTTAGCTTGTTTTCTATGAGTTTGAGATTATGAAATACCTAGGTATGATGATAGGAGTTGTTGTGGATGAGTTATTATTGAGTTTGTTGAGTTTTGGTGTTGTTTGAAGTGGTTATAGGCTGTCCAAATGAAAGATATGTATCAAGTGCCCTAAACAGAAATCTAGGGTACTGCTTTCCGTCATTTTGGAGCATGTTTTTCATATTGATATTGTTCGAATTTGAAGATACATAAAGAATAAACTATATTCCTATATGTGTTATGAAACCCTCTGTAAAATATGGGACTTTAATTCCATATATAGAGGAATAAAACCTAGATGGATCATGACTGCCTCGAAATTGAATGTCATGTGAGGCAGCCATGTTGATGTAGCATTTTGAGGATCTTAGATTCCTAATTGGAGAAAGTTTCTTATACAAAAGTGTTCCTAACTACTTGAAGTATATGTCTATAAAAGGATTTGGCAATCCATTGTACTTAGTGTGAGCTAGGTTGAGTGCATTATGGTAGAGGCAAAGCTGGGTAGTCTGTTTCTTGGCTGGAAACAGGACAGAATCATTTTGCATGCCATATATTGTGCAGAGGTGATATTAATGTGAATTTTGGATATGTTCTACCCATATATGTCTAGTTTCAGTAGGTTCAAGAATCAGGGAATTTGGATTCATATAGAGAAAGTTAGTCCAGGAAACGGTTGAGAAGATCAATGTCATAAAGAAGTATTTAAAAGCTGCACAAGAACGTCAGAAAGCTTATGTGGATCAGCACCGAAGGGAGATGGAATATAAAGTTGGAGATAAAGTGTTTTTAAAAATATCCCCATGGAAAGGAATAGTTCGTTTTGGTAGAAGAGGGAAGTTGAATCCAAGATACATTGGGCCTTATGAGATTATTGAGAGAGTTGGACCATTGGCTTATAGGTTAGCTTTACCACCAGAATTGTCTTTAATACATGATGTATTTCATGTGTCAGTATTAAGAAGATATAGATCAGACCCAAGTCATATGATTCCTGAACCTGAGATTGCAATAGTGAACACAGACTTGACTATTCGTGAGCAACCTTTAGAGATTTTGGGACGAGAAATGAAACGACTCAGAAACCATGAAATTCCAATGGTTAAGGTGAGATAGATTCATAATCAAACACTTGATGAGGCAACTTGGGAGGTAGAAGAAAATATGAGGACACAATATCCTTACCTATTTGAAGCTTCTGGTAAGTGAATTTCGGGGACGAAATTCTTTAAGGGGGGAAGAACTGTAACATCCCTAAACCCTAATATATACATCTTCCCACATTCATATATGTTTTCATGATTGAATACATACATTTTAGATTCATCTCATTGACATCGGAAGTTTCGTATGCATAATGCGATTATCATGCGATTAGTAGACGATTAGTGTGTCATTAAGATGTAACGATTGGTTAATTGAGGTAGGACTTAAATGAATGAATGAACATGTCCTTAATTGATTAAATTAGACTTGTGGAGGGCTGGAAATGAGTTTTGTGAACAAGCACCTCACTTAAGCATGATGTCACCCAAGATTGAGACAAAATAAACCTCTTCATTTCAAATGGATGTACACAACTCATTCTTTATGCTTTCCAGCCACAATTTCGACCAAAGCTTCAGCAAACTTTCCCTTTTCATACCCTAACATCCTCCAAAGAAAACTCTTCCAATTTCTTCCATTGTCAAGCCAAACAAGTTAAGTTAGGAAGCATACTAGGTGATAGACACAACTTGAAGGTTAGTATGTTGTTTTAGCTTGTTTTCTATGAGTTTGAGATTATGAAATACCTAGGTATGATGATAGGAGTTGTTGTGGATGAGTTATTATTGAGTTTGTTGAGTTTTGGTGTTGTTTGAAGTGGTTATAGGCTGTCCAAATGAAAGATATGTATCAAGTGCCCTAAACAGAAATCTAGGGTACTGCTTTCCGTCATTTTGGAGCATGTTTTTCATATTGATATTGTTCGAATTTGAAGATACATAAAGAATAAACTATATTCCTATATGTGTTATGAAACCCTCTGTAAAATATGGGACTTTAATTCCATATATAGAGGAATAAAACCTAGATGGATCATGACTGCCTCGAAATTGAATGTCATGTGAGGCAGCCATGTTGATGTAGCATTTTGAGGATCTTAGATTCCTAATTGGAGAAAGTTTCTTATACAAAAGTGTTCCTAACTACTTGAAGTATATGTCTATAAAAGGATTTGGCAATCCATTGTACTTAGTGTGAGCTAGGTTGAGTGCATTATGGTAGAGGCAAAGCTGGGTAGTCTGTTTCTTGGCTGGAAACAGGACAGAATCATTTTGCATGCCATATATTGTGCAGAGGTGATATTAATGTGAATTTTGGATATGTTCTACCCATATATGTCTAGTTTCAGTAGGTTCAAGAATCAGGGAATTTGGATTCATATAGAGAAAGTTAGTCCAGGAAACGGTTGAGAAGATCAATGTCATAAAGAAGTATTTAAAAGCTGCACAAGAACGTCAGAAAGCTTATGTGGATCAGCACCGAAGGGAGATGGAATATAAAGTTGGAGATAAAGTGTTTTTAAAAATATCCCCATGGAAAGGAATAGTTCGTTTTGGTAGAAGAGGGAAGTTGAATCCAAGATACATTGGGCCTTATGAGATTATTGAGAGAGTTGGACCATTGGCTTATAGGTTAGCTTTACCACCAGAATTGTCTTTAATACATGATGTATTTCATGTGTCAGTATTAAGAAGATATAGATCAGACCCAAGTCATATGATTCCTGAACCTGAGATTGCAATAGTGAACACAGACTTGACTATTCGTGAGCAACCTTTAGAGATTTTGGGACGAGAAATGAAACGACTCAGAAACCATGAAATTCCAATGGTTAAGGTGAGATAGATTCATAATCAAACACTTGATGAGGCAACTTGGGAGGTAGAAGAAAATATGAGGACACAATATCCTTACCTATTTGAAGCTTCTGGTAAGTGAATTTCGGGGACGAAATTCTTTAAGGGGGGAAGAACTGTAACATCCCTAAACCCTAATATATACATCTTCCCACATTCATATATGTTTTCATGATTGAATACATACATTTTAGATTCATCTCATTGACATCGGAAGTTTCGTATGCATAATGCGATTATCATGCGATTAGTAGACGATTAGTGTGTCATTAAGATGTAACGATTGGTTAATTGAGGTAGGACTTAAATGAATGAATGAACATGTCCTTAATTGATTAAATTAGACTTGTGGAGGGCTGGAAATGAGTTTTGTGAACAAGCACCTCACTTAAGCATGATGTCACCCAAGATTGAGACAAAATAAACCTCTTCATTTCAAATGGATGTACACAACTCATTCTTTATGCTTTCCAGCCACAATTTCGACCAAAGCTTCAGCAAACTTTCCCTTTTCATACCCTAACATCCTCCAAAGAAAACTCTTCCAATTTCTTCCATTGTCAAGCCAAACAAGTTAAGTTAGGAAGCATACTAGGTGATAGACACAACTTGAAGGTTAGTATGTTGTTTTAGCTTGTTTTCTATGAGTTTGAGATTATGAAATACCTAGGTATGATGATAGGAGTTGTTGTGGATGAGTTATTATTGAGTTTGTTGAGTTTTGGTGTTGTTTGAAGTGGTTATAGGCTGTCCAAATGAAAGATATGTATCAAGTGCCCTAAACAGAAATCTAGGGTACTGCTTTCCGTCATTTTGGAGCATGTTTTTCATATTGATATTGTTCGAATTTGAAGATACATAAAGAATAAACTATATTCCTATATGTGTTATGAAACCCTCTGTAAAATATGGGACTTTAATTCCATATATAGAGGAATAAAACCTAGATGGATCATGACTGCCTCGAAATTGAATGTCATGTGAGGCAGCCATGTTGATGTAGCATTTTGAGGATCTTAGATTCCTAATTGGAGAAAGTTTCTTATACAAAAGTGTTCCTAACTACTTGAAGTATATGTCTATAAAAGGATTTGGCAATCCATTGTACTTAGTGTGAGCTAGGTTGAGTGCATTATGGTAGAGGCAAAGCTGGGTAGTCTGTTTCTTGGCTGGAAACAGGACAGAATCATTTTGCATGCCATATATTGTGCAGAGGTGATATTAATGTGAATTTTGGATATGTTCTACCCATATATGTCTAGTTTCAGTAGGTTCAAGAATCAGGGAATTTGGATTCATATAGAGAAAGTTAGTCCAGGAAACGGTTGAGAAGATCAATGTCATAAAGAAGTATTTAAAAGCTGCACAAGAACGTCAGAAAGCTTATGTGGATCAGCACCGAAGGGAGATGGAATATAAAGTTGGAGATAAAGTGTTTTTAAAAATATCCCCATGGAAAGGAATAGTTCGTTTTGGTAGAAGAGGGAAGTTGAATCCAAGATACATTGGGCCTTATGAGATTATTGAGAGAGTTGGACCATTGGCTTATAGGTTAGCTTTACCACCAGAATTGTCTTTAATACATGATGTATTTCATGTGTCAGTATTAAGAAGATATAGATCAGACCCAAGTCATATGATTCCTGAACCTGAGATTGCAATAGTGAACACAGACTTGACTATTCGTGAGCAACCTTTAGAGATTTTGGGACGAGAAATGAAACGACTCAGAAACCATGAAATTCCAATGGTTAAGGTGAGATAGATTCATAATCAAACACTTGATGAGGCAACTTGGGAGGTAGAAGAAAATATGAGGACACAATATCCTTACCTATTTGAAGCTTCTGGTAAGTGAATTTCGGGGACGAAATTCTTTAAGGGGGGAAGAACTGTAACATCCCTAAACCCTAATATATACATCTTCCCACATTCATATATGTTTTCATGATTGAATACATACATTTTAGATTCATCTCATTGACATCGGAAGTTTCGTATGCATAATGCGATTATCATGCGATTAGTAGACGATTAGTGTGTCATTAAGATGTAACGATTGGTTAATTGAGGTAGGACTTAAATGAATGAATGAACATGTCCTTAATTGATTAAATTAGACTTGTGGAGGGCTGGAAATGAGTTTTGTGAACAAGCACCTCACTTAAGCATGATGTCACCCAAGATTGAGACAAAATAAACCTCTTCATTTCAAATGGATGTACACAACTCATTCTTTATGCTTTCCAGCCACAATTTCGACCAAAGCTTCAGCAAACTTTCCCTTTTCATACCCTAACATCCTCCAAAGAAAACTCTTCCAATTTCTTCCATTGTCAAGCCAAACAAGTTAAGTTAGGAAGCATACTAGGTGATAGACACAACTTGAAGGTTAGTATGTTGTTTTAGCTTGTTTTCTATGAGTTTGAGATTATGAAATACCTAGGTATGATGATAGGAGTTGTTGTGGATGAGTTATTATTGAGTTTGTTGAGTTTTGGTGTTGTTTGAAGTGGTTATAGGCTGTCCAAATGAAAGATATGTATCAAGTGCCCTAAACAGAAATCTAGGGTACTGCTTTCCGTCATTTTGGAGCATGTTTTTCATATTGATATTGTTCGAATTTGAAGATACATAAAGAATAAACTATATTCCTATATGTGTTATGAAACCCTCTGTAAAATATGGGACTTTAATTCCATATATAGAGGAATAAAACCTAGATGGATCATGACTGCCTCGAAATTGAATGTCATGTGAGGCAGCCATGTTGATGTAGCATTTTGAGGATCTTAGATTCCTAATTGGAGAAAGTTTCTTATACAAAAGTTTTCCTAACTACTTGAAGTATATGTCTATAAAAGGATTTGGCAATCCATTGTACTTAGTGTGAGCTAGGTTGAGTGCATTATGGTAGAGGCAAAGCTGGGTAGTCTGTTTCTTGGCTGGAAACAGGACAGAATCATTTTGCATGCCATATATTGTGCAGAGGTGATATTAATGTGAATTTTGGATATGTTCTACCCATATATGTCTAGTTTCAGTAGGTTCAAGAATCAGGGAATTTGGATTCATATAGAGAAAGTTAGTCCAGGAAACGGTTGAGAAGATCAATGTCATAAAGAAGTATTTAAAAGCTGCACAAGAACGTCAGAAAGCTTATGTGGATCAGCACCGAAGGGAGATGGAATATAAAGTTGGAGATAAAGTGTTTTTAAAAATATCCCCATGGAAAGGAATAGTTCGTTTTGGTAGAAGAGGGAAGTTGAATCCAAGATACATTGGGCCTTATGAGATTATTGAGAGAGTTGGACCATTGGCTTATAGGTTAGCTTTACCACCAGAATTGTCTTTAATACATGATGTATTTCATGTGTCAGTATTAAGAAGATATAGATCAGACCCAAGTCATATGATTCCTGAACCTGAGATTGCAATAGTGAACACAGACTTGACTATTCGTGAGCAACCTTTAGAGATTTTGGGACGAGAAATGAAACGACTCAGAAACCATGAAATTCCAATGGTTAAGGTGAGATAGATTCATAATCAAACACTTGATGAGGCAACTTGGGAGGTAGAAGAAAATATGAGGACACAATATCCTTACCTATTTGAAGCTTCTGGTAAGTGAATTTCGGGGACGAAATTCTTTAAGGGGGGAAGAACTGTAACATCCCTAAACCCTAATATATACATCTTCCCACATTCATATATGTTTTCATGATTGAATACATACATTTTAGATTCATCTCATTGACATCGGAAGTTTCGTATGCATAATGCGATTATCATGCGATTAGTAGACGATTAGTGTGTCATTAAGATGTAACGATTGGTTAATTGAGTTAGGAATTAAATGAATGAATGAACATGTCCTTAATTGATTAAATTAGACTTGTGGAGGGCTGGAAATGAGTTTTGTGAACAAGCACCTCACTTAAGCATGATGTCACCCAAGATTGAGACAAAATAAACCTCTTCATTTCAAATGGATGTACACAACTCATTCTTTATGCTTTCCAGCCACAATTTCGACCAAAGCTTCAGCAAACTTTCCCTTTTCATACCCTAACATCCTCCAAAGAAAACTCTTCCAATTTCTTCCATTGTCAAGCCAAACAAGTTAAGTTAGGAAGCATACTAGGTGATAGACACAACTTGAAGGTTAGTATGTTGTTTTAGCTTGTTTTCTATGAGTTTGAGATTATGAAATACCTAGGTATGATGATAGGAGTTGTTGTGGATGAGTTATTATTGAGTTTGTTGAGTTTTGGTGTTGTTTGAAGTGGTTATAGGCTGTCCAAATGAAAGATATGTATCAAGTGCCCTAAACAGAAATCTAGGGTACTGCTTTCCGTCATTTTGGAGCATGTTTTTCATATTGATATTGTTCGAATTTGAAGATACATAAAGAATAAACTATATTCCTATATGTGTTATGAAACCCTCTGTAAAATATGGGACTTTAATTCCATATATAGAGGAATAAAACCTAGATGGATCATGACTGCCTCGAAATTGAATGTCATGTGAGGCAGCCATGTTGATGTAGCATTTTGAGGATCTTAGATTCCTAATTGGAGAAAGTTTCTTATACAAAAGTTTTCCTAACTACTTGAAGTATATGTCTATAAAAGGATTTGGCAATCCATTGTACTTAGTGTGAGCTAGGTTGAGTGCATTATGGTAGAGGCAAAGCTGGGTAGTCTGTTTCTTGGCTGGAAACAGGACAGAATCATTTTGCATGCCATATATTGTGCAGAGGTGATATTAATGTGAATTTTGGATATGTTCTACCCATATATGTCTATTTAGTGAGCCGGAATACAGATTGGGCCCAAGGACCATTTTATATATATTGTCTAAGTATAGCAAGGCCTTTCTAAAATCAGTATTACTATTCTAAATGAATAAATTCTAACTTGGTACTGATGACCTATTTTGGTTTGTGCTCTTTACATTACTTGTATATACATATATGTGTAATATGTTTATTGAGTAGGTAGCTCACCCCTTGCCAACAGATTTTACAGGTTAGGTGGAGTTCTTCTTGCTTAAGGTCGCACCAGCAGTGTCAGTCCATTCTCATCTAGGCATTTTGGAGTCTTGTGATGTACTTTTGTTTTGTAAATCCTCTATGTAGGATAATGACTTAAACGTGTATTATAAATTGTAAATGCTTTCTCTTATGTATAATATGTAAAGTTTATATGAGATTGAAGTTTATACGATTGAGAATTGAAAGCATGTCTATAACTGATATTGTGTGAAATATCATGTGATCCTAGTGAGGGGGGTTACATTTAGTGGTATCAGAGCGGGTCTACTTTCCTAGGGATTTGGTTGTGTATGACTTGTTTTGGATTCCTAGGGTAAGACCACATAATCATATTTTCTTATGCTAAAGCATGTTGACATGGTCATGTTTCATGTAGGGTTATGGAGTCTGATGGTGAGAATGGACAATCCGGTCATATGTCTAGTCATGGTTCAGTTGGTCGTGTTCATGAGTCTGGGGGCTCAGAACATATAGGAGCTTCAGAACATGCAGGGTATCCTCAGGGTTACAACCAGTTTGAACAGATGATGGGAATCTATTTGGCTCAAGGTCAGCCTCAGCCACGTGTTCAAGCTCGTCGAGATGCGCCAATCTTTGATAAAAAATTTGAAAGGCTTAAAAAGATGGGTGCAAGGTACTGATGACCTATTTTGGTTTGTGCTCTTTACATTACTTGTATATACATATATGTGTAATATGTTTATTAAGTAGGCAGCTCACCCCTTGCCAACAGATTTTACAGGTTAGGTGGAGTTCTTCTTGCTTAAGGTCGCACCAGCAGTGTCAGTCCATTCTCATCTAGGCATTTTGGAGTCTTGTGATGTACTTTTGTTTTGTAAATCCTCTATGTAGGATAATGACTTAAACGTGTATTATAAATTGTAAATGCTTTCTCTTATGTATAATATGTAAAGTTTATATGAGATTGAAGTTTATACGATTGAGAATTGAAAGCATGTATATAACTGATATTGTGTGAAATATCATGTGATCCTAGTGAGGGGGGTTACATTCGGAGTGCCCTTTAGGAATCCTTATTTCATTGGGTAGATTCATGTCTTGTGCTGTTCCTGTTTCAATAATCTCTGCAGAAGTAGATGGGTCAGTAAAAGTAATTTTAGGTTCACTCTTACTTTTGGTCAGCCGTTTTATGAAGGACTCAGTGGCTGGTTCTTGATCAGCAGGTGCTGAGTTTGGTTCATCTTCTGTCAGCGGCTGGTATCTTCCTGCAGGGTTAGTTTCATCGAATTGCACATGTATAGATTCTTCTAATGCTTGAGTTCTCTTATTAAAAACTCTGTATGCTTTGCTGTTTGTTGAGTAGCCTAGAAAGATAGCTTCATCAGCTTTTGAATCAAATTTGGCTAAGCTATCTTTGGTATTTAAAATAAAACACCTACAGCCAAAGGCACGAAAGTATCCAATGTTGGGCTTTCGTCCTTTCCAAAGTTCATATGGGGTTTTCTTAAGTATAGGTCTAAGTAAAGCCCTATTCAGAATATAGCATGCTGTGTTGACAGCTTCTCCCCAAAAATACTTTGGAAGCCTATGCTCATCCAGCATTGTCCTGACAATCTCAACCAGAGTTCTATTCTTCCTTTCAACAACCCCATTTTGCTGAGGCGTTCGAGGAGCAGAGAAATTATGGTCAATGCCGCTGGCTTCACAGAATTCAACAAACTTTTGGTTCTTGAATTCTCCACCATTATCACTATGGATATGAGCTAATTTTAGGTCTTTCTCATTTTCAATTTTTCTAACCAAGTTTGAAAATGTCTCAAAGGTCTCATCCTTACTGGTCAGCAGGATAACCCATATGTACCGAGAGAAATCATCTACAATAACCAAGGAAAACCTTCTTCCACCCAGACTCAGCGGCTGGACTGGACCAAAGAGATCCAAGTGTAGCATTTCTAACGGACGCTTAGTTGAGACAATGTTTTTACTTTGAAAAGATTGCTTGGTTTGTTTTCCAGCTTGGCAGGCATGGCATAATTGATCTTTTTGAAATTTAAGTTCAGGCAGTCCCTCAACCAATTGCTTTCTTGCTAATTTGGCCAGGAGGTCCATGCTTACATGACCAAGTCTCCTGTGCCATAGCCAGAAATTTTCTTCCTTTGTGACTAAGCATACAGTTTTTGAAAACTTCTTTTCGAGGTTCAGCATAAAGACATTATCTATCCGATGGGCAGTTAAAATTAACTCATTTGATTTTCCCTCATATATTTTACATCCAGTTTCGTCAAATATAACTTTTCTTCCATTATCACATAGCTGAGCTACGCTGAGTAAGTTATATTTGAGTCCGCTGACTAGGGAGACAGATTCAATAGTGGGATTACCTCCAACGGTGCCTGATCCTACTATTTTACCCTTTTTGTTGTCTCCAAAACTTACGCTTCCTCCTCGTTTACGTTCGAACGTGATGAATTGAGTTTCATCACCCGTCATATGCCTTGAGCATGCGCTGTCAATATACCACATTTTTGACTTCTCGGCACATCTCAGGCTTACCTGCATTGTAATCAGTTTCCTTTAGGTACCCAATTCTTTTTGGGTCCTGACTTGTTAGGTTCAACAGGTAAAGCATCATATTTTATTTTGTGGCGACATACATTAATAGTGTGGCCACTTTTTCCACAGAAGTCACAACTGACTTTCTGTTTAGGACTCTTTACTGACTTGTCAGCACCCCAGTGCTGAGCGTGCCAGCACACCTTAGTGGTGTGTCCTAACTTCCCACAAAAGTCACACTGGACTCTTCGCTGGGGATTTCGTCTCTGCTGAGTACCTTGGTACTGAGTACCTTGATACTTAGTTCTCAGAGGAAAATTATTTTTGTTTGGAACCTTTAGTTGGTTCTGAATGGTTGTGACATCCTTCCTCAGTTTCTTGGAAACTGACTGGACTTCAACTACAGACTCATGAATGGTTTTTATATTTTCATGCAAAACTGAGTTGTCTTGAAGAAGGTATCTGAGGTCACTCAGTTTGACCTCTTCCACTTCGTCACAGCGCCTGCTGAGTGCTCTAACCTTTTTATTACACTTCTTAACAAGTGTATAGAGATCACTCAGGGCATTAACCATATCGTTTCTGAGCTGGGGAAGAGAAATTACCTCATTTGATTGCTCTTCATCATCTGATGCGATGGATGGGTCAGCATGCTCAGAGACGCATGGCTCAGCAAGTTCGTCAGCCATAAAGCATATCTTCGCTGACTCGGTGGCCTCAGTTTCTGTTGATGAAGATTTATCACTGTCACTCCAAGTAGCCACCATTGCCTTCTTCCCACTCTTCTTGTCTTTCCTCAGCGTGGGGCAGTTTGACTTAATATGGCCAGCTTGTTGGCACTCAAAGCATGTAATGGGCTTTGAGCTGTCCTTTCTGTATTTGCTGTCGCTTGAGTCAGCCTTATACTTATCAAACTTTTTGTAAGGCTTTTTAGAATATTTGTCATTCTTCCTGAATAGCCTCTTCATCTTTCTTGTGAACATGGCCATCTCCTCATCATCAGTTGAACTCCCGTCAGTGGAGTCAGCCTTCATGACAAGTGACTTCTGCTTCTTGTCATCAGATTTTTCCTTCACCTCAAAGTTTTTCATGGATATCTCATGGGTCAGCAATGAACCGATGAGTTCGTCATATTTGTAGGTGGTTAAATCCTGAGCTTCCTCAACTGCTGTCTTCTTTGCTTGCCAGTCTTTTGGAAGACTCCTGAGTATCTTTTTGACTTGTTCTTCCTCAGTGAAGATTTTCCCAAGTCTCTTGAGCTCATTAATGATGTTGGTGAACCTTGCGTTCATGTCTGAAATGCCCTCATCATTGTTCATCTCGAACAGCTCGTACAGTCTCATCTGCTGATTCACCTTGGATTCTTTTACTTTGTTTGTTCCCTCGTAGGTGACTTCCAGCTTCTTCCAGATCTCTTATGCCGACTCACAACCTGAGATTTTGTTATATTCTGCAGCATCGAGCGCACAGTGAAGCATATTGATAGCCGAAGCATGGTTTTGAAGCTTCTTAAGATCATCCTCTGTCCATTTGGCCTCAGCTTTTATAACTGTTTGGCCAGCCACATCCTCAACAGGTACAAACGGCCCTTGGACTATAGATAGCCAGGCACTCATGTTTGTAGCCTGAATGAAGTTTTTCATCCTATTCTTCCAGAAGGTATAGTTTGACCCGAAGAATAGGGGAGGCCTAGTAATGGACAGCCCCTCAGGCAGTATTTGAGTTGTTTGGTTTCCAGGGAGAAACCGAGTGCTGTTTTCGCCCATGGTAGGGATCAGCTTAAGATTGTTAGACCTTTTAAAGTGAGCTTTTAGGCTCTGATACCACTTGTTGGTCCCTTGTTTAGTTGCAAGTATAGTTCCAAGGGGGGGGGGGGGGTTAGGAACTATTTAAACTTTTTTCGCAATTTAGGCAGACTTCTTTTTTTAAAGAAAAAGGTTTGAACAGCGGCGCTGAGTAAACAGCAAGATACTGGCTTAGTCAACAGGTGACTAGGTCAGTTCCTCAGCTTGAGTCAGGAGATAGCACTTGGAGTCTATTCCTGAACTCAGACGTTCAACGCGCACAACTCAACTTGACCTCTTTACTTGGTCAGTTTTGATTATTTAAAGCAAGCAATATAAATTAGGAGTTAAGGTTTAGAAATACTTCACTCAGCAGATTTATCCAGGTTCGGCTTCTTTTAAGCCTACGTCCTGTCCCCGGAACACTTTCGAGATTTCGAATTCTCTACTGAGCTCTTTAAAGGTAGAGCCTCAAACCTTTTACAATATCAGCAATTGAGTATGACAAGAGTACCTTCCTCTATACTTCTACTCAATCCTAATCTCTCCGCTGAGTACTTAAAACCGAGTACTCAGCCTCTCCTTTCTATTTCTAGAAATGATAAGTGTTTTTGTCCTAATACAAAGATGTGCTAAGACACTTTAGACGATTTACAATCACTCTAGACTTTTACACAAATATGAAAATGTAGTGTAAGAAATTTGCTTTGCTTCTTGCTTGCAGAACTTGTAGAGATTTGGTCAGCGTAATGGCTTGATCAAGTTCTGTGTGTTGTGAAGCTTGTGATGGCACTATTTATAGAGACGTCTGGTCATTCGGTCATTTCGAATTTCGAAATAACCGTTGGAGGGAAACGGCTATATGTCATTGTCATCCTGACTTGCACAGAGCTCTCGGCCAATCATAATCGTGTATCTTCTGTCCTCGGTCAGCACAGCAGATGGTCTCTCTTTTTATGGTAAAGTCAACTGGACAGCATACTGTGTCGTCTGAACTTTGCCAAAAGAGGAAACACTTTGTCTGGAAGTTTTCCTTTGCCAGCTGCTGTCTTGTACGCTTTGTCGAGACTACTCAGCAGCTTCATCTTGAAGTTGTTCCCGAAGGTCTTCTAGATCCTTCCGATTGCTGAGTTGCGTTTTGAACAAAAATGGCAGCGTCTTGACATACGCGGGCCGAGTGTACTGAGTTGTTTAACTTGGGCCTTGGTTTCCGTATTGGGCTTGGGCCTTCCAATCCTTATGACTTATAACATTTATACTCAACATTGAACAAACACATTAGTAGAATAAATCAAAGCATTTAAACTTAGTGTGTTTAGGATATATGTTATAATTTATATTTAAACAATTTTGTCAAATCAAAATTATGTGGAAAGGTATTTCAACAAAGGGGACCCGCTGGCTCCGATCCTTTTTGGGTTAGCTGAAGACTTCCTGAGTAGATGGATTAGCTCTCTAAGCGAGAATGGTCCATTAGATCTGATGCTTTATACGAGCTCCATGGTTTTCCCTACTCACTTGTTATATGCAGATGACATTTTGCTGTTTTGCAGGGCTTCTAGTCGAAATCTTCACAGGCTTAACAGTGTATTTGAAACCTATAGCTCTTTATCGGGGTAGAAAGTGAACTGGCAAAAATCAAATCTATTTCAGAGTCCTTCGGTCTCTCCTAGGCGCGAAAATCTCTTGGCTTAAATCATGGGTATTACTCGAGGTTCTATCCCCTTTAGCTATCTTGGGGTTCCGCTATTCTTTGGTGCCCCTAAGAGCAGACAGCTATCGGGCTTGGCAGACAAGATTGTGGTGAAGTTTAGTAGATGGAAAGGTAGTTGTTTATCTATGGCTGGGAGGGTGGCCCTGGTGAACTCGGTAATTACTAGGAGCTTTATGCATTCCTTTATTGTGTATAAGTGGCCTGTGGCGTTAATATCACGTTTAAAATGATGTATGCAAAACTTTGTTTGGACCGGGTCTATCTGTAATAGGAAGCTAGTCACTGTGCCCTAGAAGCTCTGCTGTCATAAGCTTACAGAGGGAGGTCTAGGGGTCAAAGAGTTAATACCCTTGAACAGAGCACTAATGGGTAAACTAGCTTGGGGTTTGATTCATGATAACTCTCTGTGTTTCCGAATCTTAAGAACTAGTAGGGCGGGGCGGCCTAGGAATTGGATTTTCAATTCCTCAATTTGGACTTCTATCAGATCAATCTACTCTGTCATTTATGATAATTGCTTTTGGTGGATTGGCTCTCCCTTGAATTTGAGCTTCTAGTTTGAAACTCGAATTGAGCCGCCTGTGGCTACTCAAATGGGGTTATCTGCTTCACAGTGTAGGGAGCGAACTGAACTTATGGATGACTATCTTCAGGGTAATTGCTAGAATTTACCGGAGTTGAATGAAGATGTTCGGCTCAGAATTCAGGAGATCAAACGAGGGTCTGATCCTGCTGATATCTGCATTTGGAAACCGACGGTTGGTGGAATTCTTTCCGTTAAGATCCTCTATGCTTGGTTGTGTCCACCGATGGAGGCTAAAGTCTGGTGTCGTTTCATTTGGCATGCGTTGATTCCCCCGGCTCATTCGCTCACTTGCTGGCGTGCCTTACTTGGCTACCTTCCAACTTTTGATCAGCTTAGGAAGAGAGGATGTATACTGGTTTCTCGTTGCCCCTTGTGTCAGCAGGATAATGAGACAATAAATCATCTTTTCTTAGGCTGTTGTGTTGCGCAACAAATTTGGATTGGCGTTGCATCGTTATTTGGTCGTCGGTTACCTCCGGCATCTTCACTTCAGGATTTGGTGGAATCTGCTGCTAGATTTCGCTTCAGTTCTCAGGTCTCTGAGCTATGGGCATCGGCTATGGTAAGCTGCATTTGGGTTATTTGGTTCACTCGCAACCAAATAATTTTTGAAGGAGAATCTCTGAATGTCTCGTTGGTGTTGAGGCGGATTTGGCGTGGCATTAAGGAGTTGTCTAGCTTGGGTCGGGGTAATATTTGGAACTCGGCTGCAGAACTCCATGTTCTCAATGAATTAAGGGTTGAAAGACGCTTTCCTCGGGCTCCTAGGATTATCTCGGTCTGCTGGCAGAGGCCGCCGGTATCATGGGTCAAGTTAAACACGGATGCATCAGTTGCAAGGGGTCGAGCTGGCTGCGGAGGGGTGATCAGGTCGTCTGCTGGTTCGTGGTTAGGAGGCTTTACGTACCCGCTGGACTGCCAATCCGTGCCTCTGGCCGAGTTATCTGCTGCAATTAAAGCAGTTAGTTTGGCAATTGATCGGGGCTGGTCGAATATATGGTTGGAGAGCGACTCAGCCTATGTTGTTCATATTTTCAGCAGTAAATCCCGAGATGTTCCATGGCAGATTCGACAGGAGTGGCTCAATTGCATCCAGCTAATGCATTCTATTCGTTTGACTGTCTCTCACGTCTTCAGAGAAGGCAAAGCTGTGGCAGACATCCTTGCTAACTTTGGAAGATCACCGACAAGTTACTGCTGGTGGGACTTGGTCCCATACTTTTGTTGTCCTGTTTTACTTAGGGATATTAGGGGAGGGCCTATTTTTCGCTTCTCCTAATCCTTGTAACTAAATGCTTCTTTATTCTTTCATTTTTCGTTTTTCCTTGAGCTTTTAATAAAGGGTTTGGGGGTTTTGCGTGGGGGTGCCAGCCTAACTAGGATGTCCGTCGCTGCTCTCGGTAACCAGCCTTGAATCAAAATGTTACAAATATACGTTTTTCTATATTAAATAATTTTATATTATTATTTTTAGATAGTATAATACATATTTTAATTGAATTATACAATAATTTGTTGATTAATAAATAAATACAAATCCGATTAATCATTGATTAATACATATTTTTTACAACATTGATTATATTATTAAAATATTTATATTAACAAAATCATGAATTCATAATTGAAATATCTTGAATGTATAGTAGTCTAATATACTATTGTTTATTAAATATCTTTTTATAACAACAAAATCAAAATAACTAATTATTAAAATTTGAATCAAACCTAATACAAATGGGATCCAGGTCCAGTGCTAGAGTGAGTTCCCTTAGACCGTCATTTGTGCCTCAGTTTAAACAGTGTATGCTAACAGAATCAATCTCAATATGTATGTTTACCAACTTTTAAACCACATAATCTATGTTTGAAAATTGCACAAACCACAAGGTTTACTTTTATATTTTCCCTTAATTCAATATCAGTTATTTTGTGCACCCAAAAATAAATTAAAAATTACAAAAAAAAATCCCAAATAATATTCCAAGTAAGCCTGTAAAATTCAATGCCGAATAGAGTTCGAGAGAGGCCACACGCGCCGTGCGTGTGCATGGTGACCCAACGGTGCATGTGGGCCAAGCGCCGCCCTCCCGGCCTCCGACAGCCTCGAGACTTTGGACGGTGGGGGCTTTTTGGGGTCTGAGAGATGGTATGGTCGGTTTTGGGTTTCGGCGCCCGGAAATAAGTGTTATAGAGCAAACAGATCTTAATTGGCGCGTTTTAAGCGGCTTAAAAACGCTAGAAAATTCCAGCAGCCCCCGAAACGATTTTGGCAGACCAAAAACATTCTGAGACACATTAAAAACATAGATATGAGACTTGACTCAACTAAATATACATTTATTCAATCAAATAAATTAATAGAATCATAAATTATGTATAAAGGGTTCTAACTGATGGAATAAGGACCTCCAATTTTTTAAGTTATTAAAAACTTATATTAAGTCTCCTAGTATATTAACTTTTTTAAATAAAAAAATTCTCTAACACGTGTCAGCTCCCTATGCTTTTTCAATTTTTCTGTTGACAACACACACCTTCTCCCAATCCTAGTCACTAACACTTAATACAAGATAACTGATTAAAGTATTATTTGGTCCCTTTAAATCCAAAATATTGACATTTAATCCTTATAGTATTATTTAGTGATATTTGGCTTTTGTGATATCCTAATTTATATAGCATTTCATTCATGTGATATAATTTAGCAACATTTGGTCCTTATGGTATCCTAATTTGTGCTATTTGACTCTCAGATAGATTGAAAAATAACATATTCAACACGACCAAATATCACAAATCAGGATACCACAATGGCGAAATATTATCAAATCATATCATATGAGTCAAATACTACAAATTAAAATACTATATGGATCAAATGTTACCAAATTATCACAAGAGCCAAATAAGACTTTAATTCATGAGATAAATATTTGAACCTATTCTATTCAAAATCTATTCTCAAGTTTTGTGGTAATTTATAAATTCATTTTTTTTATAAATAACAAAATAAAACTGAAAGTTTATGAATTACAAGCAGTGGTGAATATAGGATTATTCGGTTGGGGAACTGATTTTACACGTACATTCGTAAAAAAATTGCTAAATCGAACTTACTCAATTTTTTTTGTATATATGCGTGTTATAATTTAAGTGGTCAAGAACCAATTTTTAAATATTAATATAAAATTTCTCAAAATTAAAATAGATTTTATTTAAAATTCCTAACATGTAAAAAATTTGAATTTAGGGAGGGCCGAACAGGTAAAAAAAATTAATAATTTGAATTTAAGGGGCCTAACTTCAAAGAAACTTAAATACCTTATAGTTAAACCATTGAGTGTTGAACGAATCTTTATTCAATTGAAAAATTAAGAAATTTCATTCTATTGAAACTTGAAATAACTTAAATTTGATTAATTATTATGTGTTACACATAATTTTATAGTTAAACCATTGAGTGTTGAAGAAGAAGACCCTTTGCCGCGTCATTAAGTTAAACAGTGTTAAGTCATTTTCGGTAATTCTTATAATGGCGTATACCACGATCATTTTTTTTTTGTAAAAACAAACTATAGGATTTATTTTGGAAAAACATGAAACCACTTGTTTTTTTTTTGGGAATTTACCCTAATATATAATACTACCATTTAGGAATATGAATTTAACTTGTATGTCAAGACTAAGTAAAGTATAATACATATTAATTGAATTATACAATAATTTGTTGATTAATAAATAATGTTGAACAAAACTTTGCTTCGAACGATCAATCAACCACACAGATAAACGATTTCACATATCGCAGATTGGATCTTGAAACAACAATCAAAAGAATACACACAGAATTTACCCTGGTTCGGCTTAAATGCCTACATCCAGCCACTTCACTAATCAATGGAGATTACAACAAGATTGAAACAGTTTCCTCTCAAGAAATTCTCGTGTTTTCCCAATCCCAACTCAGTATATCACAATGTATACAAATGACTTCGATAAGATAAGAGCTTACAAAACTACTTCCCAACCTAAACCTTTATAGGCTTTACAAGATTGTGAAAATACCCAAGATACCCTTTACTTAAAATGTATTAACACACCAAGACCATGCTGACTTGATGACTCAGCATCATGCTGACTTGTTGACTCATAGTCATGCTGACTTGATAACTCAGCATCATGCTGACTTGTTCACTCATAGTCATGCTGACTTGATAACTTAGCATCATGCTGACTTGATAACTCACACATGCTGACTTGATTACTCACAGTCATCATCAGCACATCAGCTCATGATAGAAAAACAACGACTTACAATCTCCACTTTGTCTTTCTGATCACCCCATCAACTAGTGAAGAAAATATGCTCAAGGACCATTGACCATCCTAACCAGTTTCAAGCAATGTTCAAATTTATTACTTGAAACAGATTTGGTCAACATGTCGGCTGGATTATCCTCAGTTCCTACTTTCACCACCTGAATAGTACCAGTGCTAATCACATCCCTGACGAAATGCATTCTCACATCTATGTGTTTGGATTGCTCGTGAAATACTTGATGTTTTGACAGATGTATAGCTCCTTGGCTATCACAGTAAATCTTCAAACCATCAATCTGTGTCACTCCAAGTTCCGTTAAGACCCCTCTCAGCCACATTGCTTCCTTTACTGCCTCTGTGATGGCAATAAACTCTGCCTCGGTTGTTGACAAAGTCACAACTGACTGTAGATTTGCCTTCCAACTTATTGCCGTTCCAAACACTGTGAACACGTATCCGGTTTGAGACTTTCTGGTGTCAATGCTACCAGCATAATCAGAATCAACAAACCCTGCTACATCATCCACTAAGGCCTCAACTCCACCATAACTCAAACCTTTACTCAATGAGCCTTTGACATACCTCAGAACCCACTTCACTGCTGACCAATGTGCTCTCCCTGGATTTGCTATGAACCTGCTTATGAGACTCACAGCATGAGCCAAATCTGGACGTGTACAGACCATCACATACATTAGACCGCCTACAACACTGGAATATGGCACCCTCTCCATGTCTTCTTTTTCCTCATCTGTCTGAGGACTTTGCTTACTGCTCAGCTTGAAGTGACTTGCAAGTGGAGTAAGTACGACCTTTGAATCCGTCATACCAAAACGTTCTAACACCTTGCTCAGGTAAGCTGACTGACTTAGAAATAGCTTCTTTCTTCCTTTGTCTCGTGAAATCTGCATTCCTAAAATTTTCCGTGCTGACCCGAGATCCTTCATCTCAAACCGTGTGTTTAGTTGTGCCTTTAACTGATTTATGGCTGCTTTGTTGTGACAAGCTATAAGCATGTCATCAACATATAACAAGAGATAAATCTTAGAGCCATCACTAAGGTTTCTACTATACACACACCAGTCATAACTAGACCTATGAAAGTCCTGACTTATCATAAACTCATCGAACTTCATGTACCACTGTCTAGGGGACTGTTTCAGACCATATAGAGATTTCTTAAGCAAACATACCCGCCGGTCTTTATCTCCTACTTCAAAACCCTCTGGTTGTTGCATATATATGACCTCATCTAGGTTTCCATGAAGAAAAGCTGTTTTAACATCTAACTGTTCTAACTCTAGGTCAAAACGAGCTACAAGAGAGAGAATAATCCTAATAGACCTATGTTTAACAACCGGAGAATAGATTTCATTAAAGTCTATACCTTCCTATTGTGTAAACCCTTTGGCAACTAACCTAGCTTTAAACCTAGGTCTCTCTACACCGGGTATCCCTTCTTTTCTTTTAAACACCCACCTTGACCCGACCAACTTCTTATCAGGAGGTTTATCTACCAAAATCCAAGTCTCATTTTTATCAAGAGATTTTATCTCATCCTTCATTGCGATAAGCCACTGTTCCTTGTCAACCGAATTCACAGCTTCCCTATAGGTTACAGGTTCAGATTCTTGTACTTCCTTAGCAACACTAAATGCATAAGCTACAAGGTCCTCAAAACCATATCTAACCGGGGACCTAGGGACTCTTCTTTCACGGTCTCTAACAAGTCTATAGCTTTGACTGGATTCAGTAGGATTACCACCACTCACTTCTTGTTCGGTTTGAGGGGTGTTTTCACTATTTTCTTCAAGCTCCACCTCATTCTTAACACTCTCAAGGTTTTGAATGGGTTCAGGAATACTCGGTTCTATCTGAGTTTTCTCTTGGTTTTTCTGATAAGGAAAATCCATCTCATTGAACACAACATTTCTGCTCACTATGGATTTCTTATGACCAGGTTCTAGGCACCACAGCTTATAGCCCTTGACTCCTATAGGGTAGCCTATAAAAACACATCTTAGAGCCCGAGGTTCTAGTTTTTCTTATCTAACGTGTGCAAAAGCCGAACAACCAAACACTCTAAGTTTTTCATAATCATCTGGGTGATCTGACCACATTTGCATAGGTGTTTTAAAACCTATAGCAGATGATGGGCACCTATTGATTAGGTAACACGCAGTTTGCACTGCTTCAGCCTAGAAAGACTTAGTGAGACTGGATTGGATTAACATGCACCTAACTCTCTCTAGGATAGTCCTATTATACCTCTCTGCTAGGCCATTCTGCTGTGGAGTTCCAGGAACAGTGTGATGCTTGGTTATACCCGACTTCTTACACAAAGTGATGAAATCTTTGTCAAGAAACTCCAAACCATTATCGGTTCTCAACCTTTTGATTTTCTTTCCTGTTTGATTTTCCACAAGCACTTTCCAATCCTTGAACGTTTGCAAGGCTTCATTCTTGTGAGCTAGAATATAAACCCATACTCTTCTAGAGTAATCATCAATGAGGGTCATAAAATAGGTCCTCCCACCATGAGACTTAGTTCTTGTTGGCCCCCATAGGTCAGAGTGAATGTATTCAAGAATGTCCTAGGTTCTATGGGTTGCTGACTTAGGAAACTTGACTTTACTAGACTTCCCTAAGACACAGTTCTCACAGAAATCTATTTTTCCTATGTGATCTTTACCAAAACAACCCTGCTTCCTAAGTTCATGTAAACCTACTTCACTCACGTGACCTAGTCTAAGGTGCCAAAGAGTGGTTCTATCTGTTTTGGACTCGGTGAGATTTGCTGCAGAGACTAACACAGTACTACCTAAGAGAGTGTACAGGCCATTACTCATGGTACCTTTCATAACAACTAAAGATCCTCTAGCTATTCTTATGATACCCCCTTCGGCTCTATAATTGTATCCTTGTTTATCAAGCGTACCCAAAGAAATTAAATTTCTTTTCAGTTCTAGCACATACCTCACACCGGACATAATCCTTTATTGGCCATCGAACATCTTCAGCCTGATGGAGCCTTGACCCAGTACCTTGCACAACTTATTATTGCCTAGAAGAACCCTCCCACCTTCTTCTTGAAAAACTTTGAACCACGTCCTGTTGGGAGTCATATGGAACGTACACCCGCTGTCCAGGATCCAGTCGGTGTTTGGATCTTTATCAGTGACAGCGAGAACTTCAGCGCTCTCATAACCTTCTTCTACCGCGGCGGCTTCGCCTTGATCTTTAGGTTGGCCTTGGCTCTTCTTTCTTTCAGGACAATTTTTTCTGAAATGTCCTTCTTTATGGTAGTGGAAACACTTGTAGACTTTGCCTTCTTTAGTGCCTGAGGATGGAGTCTTGGACCTTTTTCCGTTCTTGTTCTTTGGTTTGTGAGAGTCCTTTTTCTCAGACCTTCCACGAACAAGCAATCCTTCCGCAGCTTCAGTGTTGGTGCTGGCCTCAATCTGTTTTGATTTTAGAGCCATAAGAACTTCTTCCAGGCTTAGTGTTTCTCTAGAATACTTCATTGTTTCAACGAAGTGACCGAAAGAATGGGGTAAGGAATTCAAGATCATTATGGCCTGATCTTCATCTTCAATCTTTACCTCTATATTCTCTAGGTCAATTATGATCTTTGAGAAATCATCAAGATAGTCTTCAACTGGTTTGTCTTCATTCATCTTGAAACCAAAAAGTCTTCCCTTCAGATAAACTCGATTGGTGAGCGTCTTCGTCATGTACAACTGTTCAAGCTTGAGCCAAACCCCATCAGCTGAGGTTTCCTTTGAGACTTCTCTAAGCACCTTGTCGCCAAGATACAGAACGATCGTACTATAAGCCAATTCAAGAAGATCTTCTTTCTCCTCCTTCGTCATCGTCGCCGGAAATTCTTTCTCCCCCTTCAAAGCCTTCGCAACCTTCATCTGGACCAAGATTTCTTTCATCCTCTGTCTCCATAGCGCGAAATCACCCTTGCCGTTGAAACGCTCGATCTCGATCTTTGTGAAACCCATTGATCTGTTCTTGATTAGCTCTGATACCAATTGTTGAACAAAACTCTGCTTCAAACGATCAATCAACCACACAGATAAACGATTTCACAGATCGCAGATTGGATCTTGAAACAACAATCAAAAGAATACACACAGAATTTACCTTGGTTCGGCTTAAATGCCTACATCCAGCAACTTCACTAATCAATAGAGATTACAACAAGATTGAAACAATTTCCTCTCAAGAAACTCTCGTGTTTTCCCAATCCCCAACTCAGTATATCACAGTGTATACAAATGACTTCGATAAGATAAGAGCTTACAAAACTACTTCCCAACCTAAACCTTTATAGGCTTTACAAGATTGTGAAAATACCCAAGATACCCTTTACTTAAAGTGTATTAACACACCAAGACTATGCTGACTTGATAACTCAGCATCATGCTGACTTGTTGACTCATAGTCATGCTGACTTGATAACTCAACATCATGCTGACTTGTTGACTCATAGTCATGCTGACTTGATAACTCACACATGCTGACTTGATTACTCACAGTCATCATCAGCACATCAGCTCGTGATAGAAAAACAACGACTTACAAATAAAAATACAAAAATACAAATTCGATTAATCGTCGATTAATCTCCGACTAATCTCCGATTAATCCTCTAAGGCCTGTCCGTCCGACTAGCGCCTAGTATTTTTTACAACATTGATTATATTAACAAAATCATGAATTCATAATTTGAAATATCTTGGATGTATAGTAGTCTAATATACTATTATTTATGTATTGAAAATGCATATTTAATTTTTTTTATAACTATATATGTTGAAAAAATCGTGATTAATTTTTTCTTTTTTTAATTTAATTAATATTAATAACTTAATAAACAAAATAAAATTATAATCTTAAAATTTAAAATATATCAAATGTCTATTTTTATAAATATCCATAGTACCACTAGTTCCTATTATCTTTATAAATATTAATTGTCCTAGTTTCTATTCAATTACTAATTCAAAAATAGAAAACTTATAAACATAATGAGATAAATAATAAATTTAATTAATTCCTATTTTGATCGGTTCGGTTCATTCGATTTTTTTCATAAAAAGCGAACCGGTTGAAATATTTCAATATTTGAAATTGAAATTGAACCAAATAAACTAAAAAATTTAAAGAAAAAAACCATGCATCAAATAGAATAAGAATAGAAAGCTTGAACAATGAAATCTAAAGGACTAATATGCTACTCCATTAGTCCCGGCATAGAATAAGATGCCCTTGCAAGTTCATGGACAACAGTACCACTACCAAAAATGATACTAACAACATTAAACGAATGAATCAACCTATTACAATCATCAAGAACAATGTCGTAATAAAACCTAAAGACAGGTTGATTATGATCTAAAAGCACCACCTCTGCATCGGTTTCAATAAAACAGTTGTACATACCTTTTCTGTTGAGCCAACTTAGAGTTTCCCGAATGTCCATAGCTTCTCCTACGCAAGGCAAACCCCATAAAAATTAGGAAAAAGCTCCGCAAAACTTGTCATTGCAGTCCCGATATTATAAAAATTGTTATAAATTACCGACGTTAGTAGTTTTGAAACTTATCCTTTGCAACAATATTCTATATAAACAAGTGTGCCACCGAAGAAATGTCATATCATTTCTCAATCTCAGTATCACTGGGAAGAACAGAACAAAAAAAAAGAGCTATGGAAAGTATGACTGGAGTTGATTTGAGTCGGTTGCCGGAAGAGTGCATAGCCACCATCTTCTCCTTCTCAATTCCTAAGGACGTGGGCAGATTCTCCACTATCTGTTCTGTTTTTAAGTCCGCTTCTAAATCTGATGAAGTTTGGAGAAGCTTTATTCCTTGTGATTACCAGGCTTTAATCTCTCGGTCTTCTGATCCTTCTCTGTTGTCTACTTATCCTTCTGCTAAAGATCTCTATCTTCACCTCTCTAATAATCCTATAATCTTTGACAATGGAAAAAAGGTTAGAATCTCTTAATTTTGTGTTCTATGTATGAAGTTAGGTCAATTTTGTATATCAGTATCTCTTGAATTTTAATTTTTGACCTAACTTCATACATCAGTTAATTCTTTTGTGTAATTGTTAGATTGAATTATTTCCTGTGAATAGATAATTCTCAGAAATCTATGGCTGCTATATAATATAATATTTTGTTAATATGTAATTTTTTATTTGGGAGAGCTTTGGGCTGGATAAATGGAGCGCGAAGAAAATGATCATGCTTTCTCAAGGGATCTCATAATTGAATGGAATGATACTGTCAGATATTGGGAATGGAGTAATGCTAAACACAAATCAAGGTTTGTGATTTTCCTTATTTTTTTCCCTTTAGCTATGAGAAACCAAAATAGCAGAAGTTGCAGTTCTGAATTTTTGTGGTTTTGTATTAATTGTCGGATTTCAATTCAGCATATAAGAAAACTTGTACAAACCTGCTGAAGTTGGAGCCTTGGACACTTGATTTTGTTGTTGCTCCCAGTTTTCATTATTATCATAATTTCAGCATATATGAAAATATATATTTGCAGTAGTTGCAGCTATGATTTTGTTTGTTTTTGCTTTATCTTTAATGTTTGTTCTTGTTTGTTAATTATCATAATTTTGATTGATATTTTGATTCAGCTTATAGGAAAATGCGTACGGAATTGCAGAAGTTGCAATCTTGGACTCCTGATTTTGTTTCTGTTCCCATGTTTTGATTTTTATCATAATTTCTGTCATCATATACGAATAAAAATTCAGATTTACAGTCATGATTTTGTTTGTTTCAAAAAAATTGCGCACAATGCGCTTTCATTAAAGAAGAAAGAAAAATCTCCACCAGACCCGGATATGAAAATGCAAACAGATTCATGGAAGTTGAATTTTCTTGGTCACCATGATTTCAATTGATATTCTATTCAGCTTATTACAGATTTGCAGAAGTTGCATTCTTGTTCGTGTTTCCGTTTCCTTCATCTCCGATATCACGTTCATTACTTACTATCATAATTCCCATCAGTATTATGATTTAGCATATACAAAATTGCAAACAGATTCGCAGAGGTTGCGGGGCTGATCAACGTGTATTGGCTGGAAATCCGCGGCAAAATCAAAGCTACAATGCTATCACCAGAAACTCACTACACAGCATACCTGGTATACAGATTAGTAGCCGCCTCTCACGGATTAGACATCCATCCAGTAGAGGTGAATGTAGGAATTTCAGGAGCAGCAGAAGGAGATTCTTCAAAGAGAAGTCTTTATCTGGATGCCAGAAGGAAAAGGCGTCAAAGGAACCAACTTGTGAGAAGTGTCAGTCTATCCAGGCACAGGCACCTTATGGCGATCCAGCTGCCTGCACCAGCAACGGAGAACAATAATGATAATGATGATTGTAACGATCATCATAATCGTATTCGTCCAAAGGAAAGACAAGACGGGTGGCTGGAGATTGAATTGGGGGATTATTTTAACAGACAAGATGAAGTTGGGGATTTCGAAATTAGCATTTTGGAGACTAATGCAGATCATTTGAAAAACGGACTTCTAATTCAGGGTATAGATATTAGGCCAAAGAGTAATTAAGAAGAATAAAAACCCGAAACTTTGATACATTTTGCTCATGCTGTTACGTTCTGTTGTGTTCTGCTGTCTTTATTATCAATCGTACCGAATATAGAAGCTGCTGTTGCCAGGGATGATTGGGAGAGGGTTTGAGAACCGGATTAGAGTATCTCGTGTCAATGAATTCTGGATCCGTTAATGTCTTTTACCTTGTATCATTATGCTTTTATTTCTGAGTAGTAGTATCGTTTTTATGTACTTTTGTTTTTTATTTTGTTGTATAAGCCCTAAGAATGTTGAATAACAGTTCACTGTAAAATACTAGTTCAGTTAATACCCTTCTGTAAGAAATTTTGTGGGTAATTTCTGTTGGCCTATTTTATTATGAGGGTAAAATTGAATTGAAGTTTTCTTTTTTTTTTTTTTTTATCATGGAGTTAAAATTGGATTAATTTGTCCAATAATCTAGTAAGTAATTTAACTCATTTTATTTTATTTTTACTTATAAGCTAAACCAAATTTGGTGAAGAAATAAGATAAACAAATTAATCAAATTAATTTTAAAAAACTAGCAATTATTAAAAAGGAAAAAATAAAAGAACCTCAGCCTTGAGCATTGCTGGAGTTAATTTGTGTTCGTTGCTGGAAGATTGTATATTTCCTTCACAGATCTCAAGGACACCAGACAACTATTGCCTCTTTAAGAGGACTGTATTTACAAGCTCCAAGGACACCAGGCAACTCTTTTTCAGGCGTTAAGTTTTATGCCAGTTGCTGGAGTACTGTATAGCCACAGTGTTTTCATTCACAATTTTCAAGGACACCAAACAAAAACTCTCTATTATCTCTAGACAATTTTCTATTGTGCTGGAGGACTGTATAGCACAGTCTTCTCCTTCACAAGTCCTAAGAACACCAGCACAACTCTTTATTATCTCTTCAGGCTTTAACCTGGCTCTGAACTGATAAATATTTATGTCAGTTGCTGAAGGACTGTATAGCCACAGTTTTCCCATTCACAAGTTCCAATGAGACCTGATAACTCTCTATCATCTGTTCATGACTCAATGACACTAGACAACTCTTTATTGTACTGGAGTATTGTATAGCCACAATCTTCTTCTTCACAAGTTCCAAAGACATCAAATAACTCTCTACCAGACAATTCTCCATTATCTTTTCAAGCTTTTAAGTCACTTATGAATCTGATAAGTATATCAAGTTAGGTGAATTTTGTGTAACATTGCCTGTTGAATTTCAATTTTTGGTTTATTTGGCTGATTTGATGATGAAATTACAAAGTTCAATTAATTGCTCTTTGTAACTATCATATACTTCCCAGCATTATTCTAAACTTACTGAGCTGATCGGCGGCAAAATCAAAGCACACTACAGATTATAATTAATTAATAAATTAATAGTTTTTTTTTTGTTTTTTGATAAAATTAATAAATTAATAGTTGAATGTATTAAATTAGGAGTTAATTAGAAGAAAAAACTATGGATAAATTGCAAATTTGCTCCTATCCTTTTTTAAGAAGCATATATTTACCTATAACAATTGAATTTGTATAATTTTACTTACATATGTAATAAAATAAATTAAATAGACGGGTTTGCTATTATTTGACTCGTTATTTAATTGTCACATTGGACCTTTCGAACATCAATTTCGTCTAAAATATTTGTTCTGTTTTTGACACAAAAAAGCAATCTGTCAAAATGTCAATCTTTCGGGATGCAAACCGGGCGGGGCGGGGCGGGGAATGCATTTCCCATCCCCGTCCCCGACTAGTCGGGAATTTCCCATTCTCATCCTGCGAGTTAGACGGAGACAGATTTGTCCCCCATTCCCGTCCCACGGCAAATCCCCATCCCCGTTTAAAAACACTTTTCCATATTCAACATATCTGTTCCGTGGAGAATCACCATTTTCTTTTAAAATCAGTATGTATTTTTTTTCTTTTCTCTTTTCTAATTCTAGGTTTTGTTCGAAAGAATGACAGAGATATTATACTTTTAGTTTAGTTTAGGTGAGAAAAAATATACATTTAGTTCTTGGCTAATATTTTATTGAATCCACTTAATATTTTATTTGAAAATAAGTCTATTTAATTTAAGTTAAATGTTATAATATTTAAAGTATAATTTTAATTATAATGAGGAATAATTGGAGATCCATCAGAGATTCCCCCATCGAGGATTAATGGGGTGGGGTCGGGGATCCCCACGGAACGGGGATACCATTCCCCATCCCCACCCCATCATTGTTACAAGGGATAAAATTATCTTCATCTCCATCCCATGGAGATTCTTATTGGTGATTCGCCGTCCCCGTCGGGACGGGAATTCCCGCTCCACTTATATCCCTAAAGTTTTAAATCCGCCAGTTACAAGTTAATTATAAAAGAATGATAAAATAATTATAAACAATTTGTCAAAATATACGAAACTAATTCGGTTTTGTTTTGGAAGGTATGATGTGGCAGTCCAATAACTATCAACTTGTTCCGTTCATTTTTTGTTTTGTTAAAATAAGGCTTAGTACATCATTTGCCCCCGAACTTATCCAAGAAGTTTGATTGGCCTCCTAAACTTTCAAGTATTTTAATAGTTCCCTCAACTTATTTAAAATATTTCGATAAGCCCCATCAACTTGTGTAAAATATAGTCAATTAATCACTCGGTTATAATAAAAAAAAAAAAGTGGCATGTAGAAAATGTGTTGCACATGCCTTGATTAAGTAAAATGACTATAATCGGGGTATTGAGTTCTAATATTATAGAGGACAAGTTACACCATTTAGCAAGTCAATATTTCTTTTTAAATATGTTTTAATCTATTCTGTGATTGATGCAAATTGCGCGTGTAACACACATTTCGCATGTAGCTTACTTTTTTTGCAATCAATTGATTAATTAAGGGATAAGGTGCAAAAAATATCGCTAACGTTTACGGCTAGGAACAATTTTACCGTTAACGTCTAAAATGATACAATTTTACCTCAAACATTGGCAACAAAGAGCAATTTTAGCCCTAACGTTAACAAGTTAGGTCAATTTGAAAAATAATTCATCAACTTGTCTTCTCGGTCATGAATCTTGTCATCTACACTTCACATGTGCGTCATTTTATTACTCACCATTAACATATCACAAGCATATGAATAAATGTAAAAATAAATAAAAAAACATATTGTATTTTATACGAGTTGGACAAAAAAAATTCAAATATTTCACCGAATTTAAAAGAAATATTAATCTTTCTATTATTAAATCACAAAAAATATAAAATATGTTTTATAGAATCAACAGACGTGCAATTAATATAAAATAAGGAACAAAATATCTGCATTTTATAATAATATCTGAAATTGATCCAACGTACCAACATTATAGGTAAAATTGCTCTTGGCTGCCAACTTTAGGAGTAAAATTGCACATTTTAGACATTAAGGGTAAAATTGCTCATGACTATAAATGTTAGGAGTATTTTTACATCGTATTCCATTAATTAATTACATTTTAAGCAATTGAGGGGGTTATCGGAGCATTTTATGCTAATCGATGGGGCTATAAGAACTAGGATTGTAAATGAGCCGAGCCGCTCATGAGCGGCTCGGTGGTCGGCTTGATTTGTAAACGAGCCGCTCGTGAGCACGATTTACTGGCTCGAGCTTGAGCATTCCTAACCTCCGCTCGAAAGCTCGCTAGCAGGTTCAATTAGAACATTTATGAACAAATTTTAGTTTTATAGAAAATTATATAGTTTTGTGTTAGTTCACAAATATCTAAACGTAATATTATTTCATTTGCTATTAGATGAGTTCATTCACAAACATAATAAATGAGTAATAGACGAACTATTTATAAGTATCTTGTTTATTTATTCAAAAAATTAGCTTGTGAGCTTGTTTATGTACAAAATTAAAGAGTTATTTGCGAGCAAACTTTATACTATAATTAACTATTTACTCCCAAACAATTCATGGTCAGATAATTTTCTTAATAAACCAAATTCAAAGAGGATTTTAGGCTCGAAACAAGTTCGAAGCTCGGCTCGAGCTCGTTTATTTTCTAATAAGCTGAGCCGAGCTTGAGTCGGCTCGAGTTCGAGCTTGTTAATATTATAGCGAGCCGAGCTTGAGGAGACCAAAGCTCGACTCGACTCGGCTCGGCTCGATTACAGCCCTAATCAGAACACGTTAAAAGTTGAGAACTCATATTAGACTTTTGGCACAAGTTCAAAAATGTTATGCAGATAAAACAAACATAATTCCCTTAAGAAAAATGTGAATTTAATTAATTTTTATTTTATCATTAAATGTTTTTTATCCATTTTATAAATTATTTTCATATACTTATATTATCCCTCAAATATAAAAGGAAGATTCAAGAAAAAAAAATATATATATATAGAAAATGAAATACATGATGCCATGCATAAAAAAACTCAAAACCTAATTAAACTTATTACAATATGTGAAATTTAAGATTTTTTTTTTTTTTTTTGTTAAAAAATGAAATCATGGATCAGACCGTTATATAACGATATAAATTATTCCATCCGAGACAAGAAAAGAATTATGTTAGAAAGTAACGTAAGAAAAGAAAGTAATTACGTAAGAAAGAAACGTAAAAAAGGAAAGTAAATAATTATTCGGTATCTAAACTTTTGTCTTACGCTAGTTTCTTTGATATAAAAAAATATATTATAAAGTCTGAAATTTTCAAAATCAATTATTTATTACATTTGATTAGAATTATTTTAACTAAAGTTAAAATTTATATAAAATGATAAATTTATTTAATATTACAACAAAATTAATTCATGATAAATTGGTAAATTTGTATAAAATTTTGTGCCAAAATTTGGACAAAAATATAAAGTTGATTTTGAGAAAGTCAAAAGCTGTATGATTTATTTTGTAAAATAAAAGAATTATTAGTATAATATGGGGTAAATTACACCCATGGCCACTGAACTTATCAATTTTAACATTATCACTGTTGAACTTCAATTCTTAATGGTATGGTCATTGAAATTTACACTTAATAATACTGGTAGTCACTCTACGCCTCAAAACAACCATTGACGGCCTCAAAATAAAAAAAATTTGAAGAGTTGATGATATTTTAAGGAACTTCGATTCTTGAAATATTTCGTTTTGAAGTCATTTAGGTGTTGTTTGGTTAAGAAATAAAGTGAACTTATAGAGCAAGAAAGCTCAAAAAAATGTGATTTTGGAAAATAAAAAAAATGTGGTTTCATAGAAAATATTGTTATGAAAAATTTTAATTCTTGAATATTTTCATTTTGAGATTGTTAACGGTCATTTTGATGAGTTAGTTAAAGTTGAATGGCCATTAGTGTTAAAAAGTGTAAAGTTCAATGGGCATGAGTTAAAAATTGAAGTTGAGTGGAATGTTAAAATGGACAAGGTTAAATGGCCATGGGTGTAATTTACATAATTTCTTAAGTTTTTACATATTATAGGGTAAATTACACCCATGATCATTAAACTTCATCCATTTTAACATTGTCACTATTAAACTTTACACTTTTTAATAGTGGTGGCCACTCAACTTTACCTAACTCCTCAAAATGACTGTTAACGGCCTCAAAATGAAAATATTCCAGAATTTAAGTTGTTTTGAACGACATTTACCATGATACCGCATTTTTTATTTTCTAAAATCATATTTTTTTAGAGCTTTCTCTCTCCTAAGGATGTAAATGAGGCGAGCCGCTCATGAACGGCTCGGTGGTCGGCTCGATAAAAGCTCGGCTCGATTTGTAAATGAGCCGCTTGTGAGCACGATTTACTGACTCGATTAGTAAACGAGCCGAGCTTGAACAGACCAAAGCTCGGCTCAAAATCTCGCGAGCAGGTTCGATTAGAACATTTATGAACAAAATTTAGTTTTGTAGAAAACTATATAGTTTTCTGTTAGTACACAAATATCTAAACATAATATTGTTTCATTTGCTATTAGATGAGTTCGTTCACAAATATAATAAATGAGTAATAGACGAACTATTTGTCAACATCTTGTTTATTTATTCACGAACTTTGCTTGTGGGCTTTGTATACACAATTAAAAAGCTATTTGTGAACAAACTTCATAAATATAATTGACGATTTACTCACAAACAATTCATGGTTATATAATTTTCTTAGTGGACCAAGTTCAAACAATTCATGGTTAGATAATTTTCTTAATGGACCAAGTTCAAAGAGGATTTTGGGCTCGAAACAAGCTCGAAGCTCGGCTCGAGGTCGTTTATTTTCTAACGAGCTGAACCGAGCAAGTCAAAGCTCGGCTCGAGCTCGTTAATTTTATAGCGATATCGGCTCGGCTCGGCTTGGCTCGGCTTGGCTCGATTACAACCATACTCTCTTCTTTAGCAAAACAACACCTAAATGACCACAAAATGAAATTTTCAAGAATGAACGTTCCTTAGAACATTATTAACTCTTCGAATTTTTTATTTTGAAACCGTCAATAGTCGTTTTGAGACGTTGAGTGACCACCGTTGTTAAAAAGTGTAATAAGAATTGACGTATAGTGGCCACAATGTTAAAATAGGTAAAGTTCAATGACCATGGGTGTAATTTACCCCTTATATATTTACCCAACTGTATTTACATAAGAATTACCTGAAATTATCATATAATAGTCACTGATTTAAGCAATATTAAATACTGTATGTATATTTGGCTTAATACATCATTTGCCCCCTGAACTTATCTAAAAAGTTTGATTGACCCCTAAATTTTCAAAGTATCCTGATAACCCCTCAACTTGCATAAAATGTTTAATTAGCCCTCCGAACTTACGTAAAATGTAAGCAATTGGTTATTCGGTTGAGAAAAAAGTAAGTTAAATAAGGAAGATGTAATATCATTCTAAGACACGTGCAATACATCTTTCGAATTTAACTTATTTTTTTACAACCGAGTGATTAATTGATTATATTTTATGCAAGTTTATGGGCTAACTGAACATTTTATACAAATTGAAGGGCTATTAAAACACATTAAAAGTTTCGAGAGCTAATCAAGCTTTTGAAGTTCAAGGGGCAAATGATGAATTAGGTCTATATTTTATTTTTTTTTAATAAAAACCCCTTTTTCAACACGCGGCCTTCTCCTGTTTCTACACATACTTTTTTTCTTATGGCGTTTTCAGCCTTGGGAATATGATAAATTATGATTACAAATGTTTATGTATCAACCAAAAAACATTAATGCATAGGAATAATATTCATTTCACCCCTTAAACTTTAACTTTAAAAGTTAATTAGGACATTAATTTTAGTAACTCTCTTAATTAAAACATATTAAATATCTTTTTTTGTAAATGGGGTCTAAAGATTCGTTTATTATGTTAGAGAGGTAAATTTGTTATAAATTTTCAATGTAAGGATATTCAACAGTCGGTTCAATCTAAAAACCGAATAGTACCTAAAATGAAAACATAATCTAACCAAATAATATTAACAAACCGAACTAATTATTTCAATTCGGTTCGGTTTTGGGATTTACCATTTATTCAATAAATTAGTTCTTATTTTATATTATATTATTACTGTCACACCCGACTCTAAATGACCTCAATCGGCATCGGGCGTGAAATGGAAAGATAATAATCAATACTTAGGAGTCTCCAATTTATCCACATATCATTATATTACAATTGCAATACCAAAGTTCTAACCATAATGCTAACAATAAGCAGCCAATTTCCAAACCTCGCCTAATTGGGCGGTAACATTCTCTCTATCATGTACTTTTTCACCTAAAAACATTAAAACATTTAAAAATGTGAGACAAAAATCTCAGTAAGAAACTATCCGCTATAAAAACCAAATTTACTTAATATAGCTACATATATACCTTTATAAAGGGATTTAATCAAAACGTTATCAAATATACTCAAAACCAAAGTTCATAATATAGTCAAAGTAGTAAACCAAACACCAAAAATATATAATCTTGTATCGACTCTTGAGTTCAAAACCTTATTAAATAGTATAATCAAATAAGCGTTTTATCAAACCCAAATCGTAATCAATAAAACGTAAAACCTTATATCAAAATCAATCATAACGGACAACATAATCCAAATGAACTTAAAAACGTTGTATCCATCCTTGAGTTTCTCCCCTTAAGTATCAATCCATAACCACATATATAATCGAGACGTCTCTTAACATTGCCTATCCCATATGGTCTTACCCGACACTTCTTTGCCATACCCAATAGGTCTTTCAAACTGTGTACACAGGCCATGTCCCTCACTGAACATGGTCTTCAAATATGAAACCACCGATCCGGATAGCTCTCAATGGATATAAAATCATAAAATCATAAAATCATAACGTTTCAAATATCCTTTAACAATCAAATTCCAAATTATTTCATAACCAAAAATCATTTGGCTTCAATTAGCCATTTTGTATGATAAAAATCATATTTGGACTTCAATCCAAAATAATAACAATAATAACCACAACAGATTTCTCAATCCAAACACAATTCGTAAGAAATCATCAAATTCATTTTGTTCAATATAGATTTATATTGAAACCAAAAACATATACGTATATATGTAAATCAATCAAATCAAGCCTTAAATCAACATAATTAAGTAAAATAGGAAATTCATATAGAAGCATAATCATTAGCTTCATTTGAACCGTAATTTCACAATAAAAAGCAAAATCGTGAAAAACCCCAAGTTTACAAAATACCCGTATAAACCCTGAAATATCAATTTCTGTAAATCCTTTGATTATATATATATTTATATACATCAAACTCAAAATATAATTGATAGTTACTTACATTGGCTGTTAATTGAAAACCACAAACCCGTTCAATTCGCCTCTAAACTCTGTCTAAACCATTTCTCTCTAACACTGCCGAAACTCAAAACCTCTTCGGCTAGGACTTAGATCTATGTATAAGGATACTATGGTTCCAATTTCAAATGATTCGGACGGTCGAATCTCCGTAAATCAAAAAAACGGTGGAGAAACGGTCGAAGACGATAAAATTTACGAAGAATGAAAGAAGCAGAGAAAAGAAAAAGAAAAAGAAACAGATAATGATCCATCTCCCCACCTTTTCGCAGATATGTAAATCCATATTGGCAAATATCCAGTTTGGTCCTCCATCTTTATATAATCTTTTAACAATTATCCTAAACTTTTAATTTATACATAAACCCATCAAATTAACCCCAAATTTTTCTTATAGCACCAAATTAACTTCACACACCTAATAATTATAATATATACTAATATCAAAATATAATAGAAGCATAATCATTAGCTTCATTTGAACCGTAATTTCACAATAAAAAGCAAAATCGTGAAAAACCCCAAGTTTACAAAATACCCGTATAAACCCTGAAATATCAATTTCTATAAATCCTTTGATTATATATATATTTATATACATCAAACTCAAAATATAGTTGATAGTTACTTACCTTGGCTGTTAATTGAAAACCACAAACCCGTTCAATTCGCCTCTAAACTCTGTCTAAGCCATTTCTCTCTAAACACTGCCGAAACTCAAAACCTCTTCGGCTAGGACTTAGATCTATGTATAAGGATACTATGGTTCCAATTTCAAATGATTCGGACGGTCGAATCTCCGTAAATCAAAGAAACGGTGGAGAAACGATCGAAGAACGATAAAATTTACGAGAAAAGAAAAAGAAAAAGAAACAGATAATGATCCATCTCACCACCTCTTCGCAGATATGTAAATCCATATTGGCAAATATCCAGTTGGATCCTCCATCTTTTTATAATCTTTTAATAATTACCCTAAACTTTTAATTTATACATAAACCCATCAAATTAACCCCAAATTTTTCCTATAGCACCAAATTAACTTCACACATCTAATAATTATAATATATACTAATATCAAAATATAATAGAAGCATAATCATTAGCTTCATTTGAACCGTAATTTCACAATAAAAAGCAAAATCGTGAAAAACCCCAAGTTTACAAAATACCCGTATAAACCCTGAAATATCAATTTCTGTAAATCCTTTGATTATATATATATTTATATACATCAAACTCAAAATATAGTTGATAGTTACTTACTTTGGCTGTTAATTGAAAACCACAAACCCGTTCAATTCGCCTCTAAACTCTGTCTAAGCCATTTCTCTTTAAACACTGCCGAAACTCAAAACCTCTTCGGCTAGGACTCAGATCTATGTATAAGGATACTATGGTTCCAATTTCAAATGATTCGGACGGTCGAATCTTAGAAATTTATTCACGGACGTGACAATTACAATATTTATATTAACAAAATCATGAATCCATGATTTGAAATATCTTGAGTGTATAATAGTCTAATATACTATTGTTTATGTATTGAAAATGTATATCTAATTTTTAACCGTATGACCACTGAACTTTATAGATAATGTCACTGAACTTCAATTTTTAACGGTATGGCCACTGAACTTTACACTTTTTAACACCGGTGGTCACTCAACTTTAACTAACTCCTAAAAATGACCGTTAACGATCTTAAAATGAAAATGTTCAAGAATTAAGTTGTTCAGAACAATATTTACCATGAAACCACATTTTTTATTTTCCAAAACCACCTTTTTTGGAGTTTTACTCTAAAAATTGACTTTCTCTCTCCTAAATAAAGAACACCTAAATGATCTCAAAACGAAAATTTTCAAGAATTAAAGTTCATTAGAATATCATTAAATCTTTGAAATTTTTATTTTGAAGCCGTCAACGATCGTTTTGAGATGTTGAGTGGTACCAGTGTTAAAAAGTATAAAGTTCAATGACCATACTGTTAAGAATTGAAGTTCAGTGGTCAAAATGTTAAAATGGGTAAAATTCAGTGGCCATGGATATAATTTACCGTAAGAATTACTTGCGGTAAATTATTTAAAGGTAAGGTGAAAAAATACCTTAAGAACATTTTACGGTAATTAATATTGGATGTGTGGTAAAGTTTGGATAATATCCTTAAAAGATTACAAAAGTTCAATTCATCTCAATAAAATCATTTATATTTATTTTTGTCTCAATATAATCACTTCAAATGTTTATCAATTTTTCGTTGAAATTATTAACGTGGCATCTCAGGACCGGTTTTAGGAGAGTTCCCCTAGGCACCGGCCTAGCGACTCACAGTTTGTGAGGCCTCAAAATTGAAATTATCATATAATAGTTCACTGATTTAAGCAATATGTAGTGTATATATATTTGGCTTAATACATCATTTGCCCTCTGAATTTATTCAAAAAACTTGATTGGTCCCTTGAACTTTTAAAGTATCTGGATACCCCCTCAACTTGTATAAAATATTTAGTTAGCCCTCCAAACTTGTATAAAATGTAATCAATTCATCACTCAGATACAAAAAAGTAAGTTAAATGAAGAAGATGTATTGCATCTGTTTAAAAAAAAAAGGCCTAATGCTCCTTTAGCCCTCTTAACTTATCCAAATTGGTCATTTTACCCTTCCAACTCATCGAATGTCCTATTTACCCCATTAACTCCATAAAAATGATATTTCTCATCCCCTTAACTTATCCAAATTGGTCATTTTACCCATCCCCAAATCATCGAATGTCATATTTACCCACTTAACTCCATAAAAGTGGTATTTCTTACTCCTTATGATCCTATTTACCCATTAACTTCATAAAAGTGGTATTTCTTACCTCTTTATAGTGCAAAATTAATAGGACTTATTCACATGAGTTTGAAAATATATTTTTTTTAATATCAATTTTTTTTTTATTTTGTTTAAATTTGATAATTATATTGATCCTTCATGTGTTTATTATAATAATATTGTATTACAATAATTAGATAATCAAAATTTAACTGGCCTAAAAATTGAAAAGAGAAGGAATGAATAAAAGATACAAATAAAAAGAACATTAATATAAATAAGTTAAAGGCATTATATGCAGGGATAATGTACTAAAATAGGCCTATAGTTTTTGGAAAAGTATCAATTTAGGTTCCACGTACAAAATAGCATCAATATAGGTTTAACGTTTAAAAAATGTATCAATTTAGGCATCGATAACGAATTGTAAAGGATGAGAAATACCACTTTTGTGGAGTTAAGGGGGTAAATAGGATATTCTATGAGTTGGAGGGGTAAATGGACAAGTTGAGAGAGTGAGAAATGCCACTTTTATAAAGTTACGAGGGTAAATAGAACATTCGATGAGTTGGAAGGGTAAAATGACTAATTTGGACAAGTTAAGGGAGTTGGGGGAGCATTAGGCCAAAAAAGTAAAACGACTAAGATCGAGATAATGCGATTCTAATATTAAAGAAAACAAGTTTTATAGTTGAACCAAGTAATAACTTCATTTTTAATCTATTATTGAATTATGTAATCACTTTTTAATCTATTATTGTATTATGTAATAATATTTTAAGATACGTGTAATACATTTTTCGCATTTAACTTACTTTTTTAAAAATCGAGTGATCAATTGATTACATTTTACTTAAGTTCAAAGGGTTAACTGAATATTTTATTCAAATTAAGGGACTATCGAAACACTTTAAAAGTTCCGGGAGCCAATCATGCTTTTTGAAGCTCAAGGGGGCAAATGATGAATTAGGCCTATATTTTTTTTTTAATAAAAAACTATTCAACACGTGGCCTTCTACTACTTCTACACATATTTTTCCTTATGGTGGTAATTTTATTCAGAATAGGCCACATGCGTTTTTCAGCCTTGGGAGGACAAATTATGATTACAAATGTTGCCATCTAGTTATATGGTGGTTTTTGTCCCGTACGATGCACGGATTCATCTTAATATATAAATATATAAAGATGCTATATAAATTAAATATTATTGTTTTATTTTCACATTTAGTTTAAATAATTTTTTTATAGATAAATATAATAATATAATTAAAATTAATATATTATATTATATTATATTTTTTATCAATTAAAAAGAGAAAGTGACACATCAGCTATATCGTTGTTGTTTTATATTATCTATAGATATGCAGAGAATTTGAGAAATTTTAGGGATTAATTTAAATTTTATAGAACTCTCAGATAGAGTGCAGATAAAATAATTTTTTTATAAATAAATATAATAATATAATTAAAATTAATATATTATATTTTATATTATATTTTTATTAGTAAAAAATGAGAAAGTAACACCTCAACTCCATCGTTACTGTTTTATATTATATATAGATATCAAAAAAAAAAAATCAATGTATAGAAATAATATTCATTTGACCCCTTAAACTTTAACTTTAAAATTAATTAGGACCTTAAACTATTAAAATCATCAATTAAGTTTATAAACTGAGTAAACATCATTAAATGAGTTTCCATTTTATTCTAAAATCAGAAACTGTGACTATTTGACATGATTGTAATGATCTTTGTGTTGGCGAAAATGAGTTTGGAGAAAAGGGTCTGAAACTGTTCAACCGGATAATTTTCTGGTTTTAAAGTTTATTAAAATCATCAATTAAGTTTATAAACTGTTCAACCGAATAATTTTAGAGTGCATCTTGAAGTTAGGTTTAGTCATCACACTAGTTAATTTGTTAAACTGTTTTCATCTAAATTTAATAGGTATTTATTAGTTCTAAAATAATATTAAAATCTAGATGAAAAAAATTATAAAAAATTGTAAAATTGTCTAGGGCCTCCAAAATATTGAAGACGCCTCTGTGACATCTTAACATCACGTCAGCGTTACCTGACATATTAAAAAAGGTACCAACACATTTTAATTAACAATCGATATGCTATATGGGTTAATTTATGGTTGAAATTTTAATTAACAATCCTTATTTACTTGGATTAATTTATAGTTAAATTTTAATAAACTTAAATGATTTTATTGGGATAAATTAAACTTTTCTGACCTTTTAAGGATATTGTCTAAACTTTTGTGACCGTTTGTGCTAATTACTCCCAATTTTATCCATAACTACAATTACACTTTATGCAATCATGAATCTCGTTATTTTCCCTCCACATATATATCATATTATCATTGATCAGTGACAGAATAAAGACATGTGGAAAAAAAGTTCACAAAAGAAATAGTGTACATGTATCTTCCATTTGCTGTAAAACAAAAAATATTTTTTTTTTCATTTAAAAAAAAATCAAGTATATATATTTCCGTACTAATTTCTGATTAATCCTTAAAAATCCTACGAGACGACCAGCGTCTAATATTTTTTACAACCTTGCATGAAGATTGATAATTCCGTCTCTGCTTTTACTTAGACGTAATAATTTATCCGCCAGTCTGCTACGTGGCCTTTGGAGATGTTTATGTTTTTGTTTTTCAGACCAAATGGCATTCATCTGATTTCTTTTTCCATTTTTTATGAAGCTGCTTTTGGACATAGTTGATATTTCATACTATTAGGATGAGATTTGTGGAAATATATTACAATATTAAAATAAATTGATTCATTCGTTTAATTATGTTAGTATCATTTTTAATAATCATTTCGTGAGTAATATATTAACCTTTCAAATTTTATTATTCAACCCTTATATTCTGATTTAATGCATGGTCATTTCTTTAAAATATATATATAAAGTTATAATCTTTAAAATATAAAATATATTAAATGTGTATCTTTATAAATACCCACTATATTACTATTTTCTATTATCTTTATAAATATTAATTGTCCTAGTTTCTATTCAATTACTAATTCATAATGAAATTTTTGTAAACCTAATGAAATAACTAATAAATAATAAGTTTAGTTAATCTATTTTGATTAGTTCGGTTAATTCGATAAAAACCGAACCGACTAATATTACCGATATATTTCAATATTTAAAACCAAAATTTATCGGTTGGATTGGTTATTTCAATCTGGTTTGGTTTATGAACACCGCTACACCGATGTTAGTAGTTTTGTAACTTATCCTTTGAACAATGTATTTTATTTTATTTTTGCTTTCAAGAATGTTCTATATAAACAAGTGTGCTACTGAACCAAATGTCATATCATTTCTCAGTCTTAGTATCACTGAGAAGAACAGAACAAAAAAAGAGCTATGGAAAGTATGCTTGGAGTTGAATTGTGCCGGTTGTCGGAAAACTGCATAGCCACCATCTTCTCCTTCTCAAGTCCTAAGGACGTTGGCAGATTCTCCCTGGTATGTTCTGTTTTTAAGTCGGTTTCTGAATCTGATGCAGTTTGTGTTGGGAATTAGGCTAAAGTATAGCAGCGGAAATATAAAATTTTTAACCTATTTTCATTTAACCACAAGATCCGTTAACCGTTATTTCATATAAAGAAGGATAAGAAGAAATACCTTTTAGAAGTTCTATCTACCGTTGCAAACGGAGTGCCCACAACTTCAAAAGAGATAGAAACTGTCTACCGATCCGCCCCTATCCAAAACAGACCTTACAGACCTCCGAGCAACAATCCCTTCGGTGGAAACGTGGAAGAATATGTCTAGAAGCTCCTGTCTAAATATCGCGACGATCCGACGGTTCAATCTCCGGAAATCCGTGAAATCGTGTACTGACCTGATGTAGGAGTAGTAAAACGAATTTCTCCCTTTTGTTTGTTTTTCTTCTTCGAGTTCCCAAACACGAAATAAAACACGGGAAGATTAATTTAGTATCAACCGTTGAATAGCAACCAAAGTAGATTGCCTCTAATTAATCAACACAAGATCAAGGATAAAATAAATAGATGAAAATCAATTGATCAAACGAAGCCGTAGAGAAATCTCGTCCTCGAACTAGGGGTGTCGAATTTTCTCTCTCTTGGACTAGGTGAATTTCGAAAATCACAAGTAGGGTATGGCTTGCTTGCATTTCGAAAATCTCAAAGGAATGGGTATTTATAATCTCTTGTATCTAATCCTTAGTTAGATAGAATTAGGTTACTGAATAGGAATTCCATTCGGAATAGAATTCCTAATTATTATCTCACTATAACAACAACAACAACAACAAAGCCTTAGTCCCGAAATGATCCGGGGTCGGCTAACATGAACCATCATATAAAACCGTGAAAATCAAGTCGTGTCAGCGACACAGATTCGCTCCCTCCACTCCGTCCTATCCACTACCACATTTTCCTCAATTCCCAATAAACTCATATCACTCTCGATCACCCTCTTCCAAGTTTGCTTAGGTCTTCCCCTACCCCTCACCACTACATCCCTTTGCCACTCTTCGGTTCTCCTAACCGGCGCATCAAGCGCTCTACGTCTCACATGACCAAACCACCTTAGTCGATTTTCTCTCATTTTATTCTCAATAGATGTGACCCCTACTTTTGTCCTAATTATTTCATTACGCACCCGGTCCTTTCTCGTGTGACCACACATCCATCTCAACATACGCATCTCCGCCACCGACATCTTATGGATGTGGCAGTGTTTCACTGCCCAACACTCCGTACCATATAACAATGCTGGTCTAATTGCCGTCCGGTAGAATTTTCCCTTCAATCTATTAGGCATGCCGGGATCACAAAGGAAACCCGTAGCACTCTTCCACTTCGACCAACCAGCTTTAATCCTATGAGCAACATCTCCATCTACTTCTCCATCCGTTTGGATAATAGATCCTAAATACCGGAAGCAATCCGAGGCCTGAACAACTCTCCCATCTAGGATGATTGTCCCTGCCTCCCTACTCCTACGGCCGCTAAACTTACACTCCAAATATTCTGTCTTACTTCGACTCAACTTAAAGCCTCTAGATTCTAGAGTTTGCCTCCATAGTTCCAACTTCATCTCCACTCCTTCTTTCGTCTCCTCAACCAACACAATATCATCTGCAAACAGCATGCACCATTGTATACCATCTTGAAGTGAACTTGTTAGTTCATCCATAACGATGGCAAAAAGAAATGGGCTTAGTGCGGAACCTTGATGCACTCCAATCGTAATAGGAAACTCTTCAGTCTTTCCAACACTAGTACGTACACTCGTGCATACTCCCTCATACATGTCCTTTATGATGTCAATATATTTCCGCGAAATGTCTTTCCTTATCAAGGCCCACCAAAGTACTTCCCTTGGTACCTTATCATATGCTTTCTCCAAGTCAATGAAAACCATATGCAAGTCTTTCTTCTTATTTCGATAGTGCTCCATTAATTGTCTCATTAGATGGATGGCTTCCATAGTTGATCTTCCCGGTATAAAGCCAAACTGGTTTTCCGAGATCTTCACCGTCCTCCTTAGCCTTTGTTCAATCACTCGCTCCCAAAGTTTCATAGTGTGACTCATTAATTTGATTCCCCGATAGTTGGCACAATCTTGGACATCGCCTTTGTTCTTATACAAAGGGATTAAGGTACTTTTCCTCCATTCTGATGGCATCTTATTGTTTCTCCAAATTTTGTTGAAGAACGTCGTCAACCATTCGATTCCTCTTTCTCCCAAACATCTCCAAATCTCAATAGGGATGCCATCAGGTCCTACTGCTTTCTTCAACTTCATCTTACTTAATGCCATTTTGACTTCACCCTTTTGAATTCTCCGCAGGCATTCATGATTTATCATATCGTGATGGATACTTATATCTCCAACATCTTGTTGGCGATCTCCATTAAATAAGTCATCAAAATAGGACCTCCATCGTTCCTTGATATCCTTATCTCCAACTAGGACTTTCTGGTCCACATCCTTCACACATTTAACTTTTCTGAGATCTCGCGTCTTCCTATCTCTCATCCGAGCAATTCTATATATGTCTCTTTCCCCTTCTTTCGTATCCAATCTTGTATACAGATCCCGATTCACCTTTACTCTAGCATCTCGTATGACCTTCTTTACTTCCCTTTTAGCCTCTTTGTATTTTTCGTAGTTCTCGTCACTCCTACATTTCCCCAATAGTTTATAGGATTCTCTCTTACTCTTTACTGCTTGTCGTACTTCTTCTGTCCACCAAGATGTGTCCTTACCCGGTGGCATGCTACCTTTAGATTCCCCTAGAACTTCCTTCGCTACTTCCCTTATACTATGCTCCATCTTATTCCATATCGAATCTATATCTGAATCCATATTGCAAGTCCAAATATCTTTTTTGGTCATCTCATCCACAAATTTTTGTTGATTCTCCCCTTGCAATTTCCACCACTTAATCTTAGTCTCTACTTGAGGTGTTTGTTTTCTTATACATTTCCTACTTCGAAAATCTAGCACCACTACTCTATGTTGGGTTATCGTACTCTCACCAGGGATCACCTTACAATCAATATAACTCTTTCTCCAAGCACTCCTTACTAAGAAGAAGTCAATTTGGCTCGCATTACCGCCACTCCGATAAGTCACTAAGTGGGATGTTCTCTTCATAAACCATGTGTTCATGATACTCAAGTCATAGGCTGATGCGAATTCCAAAATATCATTTCCTGCTTCATTCTTATCTCCAAAACCATACCCTCCATGAACACTCTCAAACCCATCTCGCCTAGAACCCACGTGTCCATTGAGATCACCCCCTAGTACCATTTTTTCATCCCTAGGAACCTGTTGCACCACTTCCTCTAAGTCATCCCAAAAAGCTTGTCTTATAGACACATCTAATCCTATTTGTGGCGCATATGCACTAATGACATTCACAACCTCATCCCCTATCACTAGCTTAACACTCATAATTCTATCGCTCTTCCTAGACACCGCTACTACCTCATCAATATACTCCCTATCAATAAGAATACCTACTCCATTTCTACCCTTATCCTTTCCTGAGTACCAAAGCTTATAACCCCAAGGAGCTATCTCTCTAGCCTTAGCTCCAACCCACTTGGTTTCTTGTAGGCATAATATATTTATTCTCCTCCTCTTCATAACATCTATAATTTCAGCTAATCTTCCTGTCAAAGAACCTATGTTCCATGTCCCAAAGCGTAACCTACTACCCTTACCCCTACCCCTACCATTACCGTGGACTAGCTTATTTACCCGCAACCCTTGCATATTTGACACCACCCCCGGGTCCTGGGGTGGCGCGCCGCTTCGGGGCAACGACCTAGCAACCCTTGCACATTTATCACTACACCCGAGTCTAGGAAGTGCAGCGCGTCGCTGAGTAGGGAACGCCCCAACGGTATTTATATTATGGTTCATGTCATAAGATGTGACTAAGTTTTACGCTGGCCGCCACAAACCTACCGCAACCCTCCTCCTTTGTCCGGGCTTGGGACCGGCTGTAAAGGCCACCAAGTGACCCTCACAGGCGGAGTATATTAATCTAATTAAAACTCCTAACTTAATTATCTCTTAATTAATTTAATTCATATTCCTAATCTAATTAGGATTAACAAAATCAAATTAATTATTCATGTATATCACTACATGAATTTCGACCCCCTTATGTCCATGGGCCTTATTGGGCTCAATTGGGCTTCTATCAATTAATTAACATCTATCTCTCTTTTAGGTTCCAAATCTTATGTGTGATCCATTAGGTTCTTATTGCTTCTAGCCGTATGCAACGTTATTAAATTAATTTTCAAAGAATTATATTTAATCTTTGCATAACGGAATGATGTACAGAGTATGTGATTAGCAAGTCCGTAATCATTCCCCCAGAGCTATAAGAAGACAGGTTGATTCTGTCGTTAACTTTTCCGTATTAGTTACAGTATAATTCGATCCTTTATCAACTACATCCTTGAACTGAATCTTATGACTATGGGTGATGTCAAGTCACATATAGCGAGACGTTCGTTTTACTTGTACAGGCCGAGTCAACTCAAAAAGATAGGTTAAGTGAAATCTGTATTTCTTACTCTTAAGCTATCACCTTGCAAGGATTTAGAGTCGAGTCTTCCACAAGCGATCCATGGATGTATCTCCCATTTATCGGGAGTGATAAATGCTCAATCCAATATATAACGACTCCGCAATTACTTCATGTGATACCCAACGTCTACTGTTCACACCCCAGAGTCATCTCTATTAAGGATCGTGTTACACCAGAGTCAAAGCATCACATTCCGTAATCCAGAATACCAATTAATATTCCTTTGAGTCTGAGGATTAGTTATACCTATTAATACCAATGAGATGAACAGGTGACAAGGATGAATCTACCCATCCTGTTATATCAAATCGGATCCTCAATCCTAATGAACAACGTTTCATCGGATCTATGTAACTGTCCAGATATATGTATATATGAAGCTTGTGAGATCAGCTTTCTGTCGGACAGAAGACATTGTTACATACAAGTCTTAATAGTGATATGTCAATCCCAAACATATCACTTGACTTGGGGTGGTTTTAAGTTTATCAGTTTATTATAAAGTTTTGTCTCACTTCATGCTTGTATGAACACTTTATAATCACTTTAAATAAACTTACGGATTTTCTTTTATTTAGACTTTATTTAGTGCTTAAAAGGGATTGCCTTTATATAGTTATAAAACATATATCTCATTAAACAAATAATATAAAGAACAATTCATTTACATTAAGTTTGTATCCTAGAACAATTGTCTATAGGACACTAAACCCCAACATACTCCCACTTGGACTAAAGCCAATTGTTTCTAAAACTTATCCCAGTAGAAGTTAAATGACGATCATGTATTCTCTGGGTTAAAGGCTTTGTCAACGGATCTGCAACGTTGTCCTCTGTAGGTACTCTTTCTATTCTCACATCTCCTCTAGCCACAATCTCTCTAATGATGTGGTATCGCTTAAGGTAATGATTGGATGCATTATGAGACCGTGGTTCCTTTGCTTGCGCAATGGCTCCATTGTTATCACAGTACAGTGTAATGGGATTGACAATGTCAGGCACCACACCTAGTTCTGTAATGAACTTTCTAATCCAAACCGCTTCCTTTGCTGCTTCCGCAGCTGTGATATACTCTGACTCGATCGTAGAGAAAGCTACGCTTCCCTGCTTGGAACTCTTCCAACTGACCGCGCCCCATTCAAGATAAACAGATATCCTGATTGGGATTTATAATCATTCTCATCTGTGAGTTGACTTGCGTCTGAAAATCCTTCTATTTTCAGATCACCTTCTCCGTACACTAGGAACATATCTTTAGTTCTTCTCAAGTACTTAAGAATGTTCTTGACGGCAATCCAATGCTCGTCTCCCGGATTCCCTTGGTAACGACTCGTTACAGATAACGTGAACGCTACGTCTGGTCTAGTGCATAGCATAGCATACATAATCGAACCGATTGCGCTGGCGTACGGGACTACAACCATACGTCGTTTATCATCGTCGGTTTTAGGACATTGATGATTGTTTAACTTTACTCCATGTAACATGGGTAAGTTACCTCGTTTCGATTCAAGCATGCTAAACCGATTTAGCACCTTTTCAATGTATGTAGCCTGTGAAAGACCAAGCAGTCTTCTCGATCTATCTCTATAGATCTTTATACCAAGTATATAAGCTGCTTCACCAAGGTCTTTCATTGAGAAGTTACCAGATAACCATACTTTCACTGACTGTAAGAGAGCAACGTCATTTCCCATTAATAATATATCGTCCACATATAGTATGAGAAATGCTATAGAGCTCCCACTTGCTTTCTTGTAAATGCAAGCTTCTTCGCAATTTTGTTCAAAACCAAATTGTTTTATGGTTTCGTCAAAACTCTTATTCCAGCTTCTAGATGCTTGCTTGAGTCCATAAATGGATCTCTGAAGTTTGCAAACTTTATTTGCATCCTTCGATATGAAACCTTCAGGCTGCATCATATATACATCCTCAAGCAGGTTTCCGTTTAGGAAAGCTGTTTTCACATCCATTTGCCAAATCTCATAATCGTAGTGAGTGGCAATTGCAAGCATGATTCTGATTGATTTGGACATAGCCACGGGAGAGAAAGTTTCGTCATAATCAATTCCTTGCTTCTGACGATATCCTTTTGCTACTAACCTAGCTTTGTAGGTGCTAACCTTTCCATCCATGTCTGTCTTCTTTTTGAAGATCCACCTGCACCCAATGGGTATTATCCCTTCGGGTGGATCAACCAAAGTCCACACTTGGTTAGTATACATGGAATCCATTTCAGAATCCATGGCCTCAAGCCATGCTTTAGAATCTGGACTAGTAAGAGCCTCTTCGTAGTTTTCGGGTTCGTCGTCTAACACGGGAACCTCATTATCATCTCCCACTAGAAAACCATATCTAACTGGGAGTTCACGAACTCTTTGTGATCTACGAATAGGTGGCACTGGAGTCTCATCTAATGGGACTCCTTCGGGTACCTCAACCGCCTCTGTTGTTTCAGTCGGTGTTTCTTCTTCTTGAACTTCGTCAAGTTCAATCATGCTTCCCTTTTGTGTTTCTTCGAGAAACTCTTTCTCTAAGAAGGTTGCGTGCTTGGATACGATTACTTTCTGATCATCTGGATGATAGAAGTAATATCCCATAGTTTCCTTAGGGTATCCAATGAAGAAACATTTATCAGATTTCGAATCTAGTTTGTCGGACGCAATGCGTTTGACAAAGGCTGAACAACCCCATACTCTCATAAATGAAAAGACGAGTTTCCTACCAACGAACAATTTATATGGTGTGGAACTAGCGGATTTAGTTGGTACTCGATTTAGGGTGAAGAGGGAAGTTTCTAAGGCATAGCCCCAGAACGTCTTTGGAAGTAAGGCCATGCTCATCATGGATCGTACCATATCTAATAGGGTACGGTTTCTCCTCTCGGACACACCATTGTGTTGTGTTGTATAGGGAGGTGTCCATTGTGAGCATATCCCATATTCAGTTAGATAATTCAGAAAATCATCTGAAAGATATTCGCCACCTCGATTAGATCGAAGCGTCTTTATTTTCTTTCCTAATTGATTTTCTACTTCATTCTTGAAGCATTTGAATTTCTCAAAAGCTTCTGACTTGTGCTTCATCAAGTAGATGTACCCATATCGGGAGTGATAAATTCTCAATCCAATATATAACGACTCCGCAATTACTTCATGTGATACCCAACGTCTACTGTTCACACCCCAGAGTCATCTCTGTTAAGAATCGTGTTACACCAGAGTCAAAGCATCACATTCCGTAATCCAGAATACCAATTAATATTCCTTTGAGTCTGAGGATTAGTTATACCTATTAATACCAATGAGATGAATATGTGACAAGGATCAATCTACCCATTATGTTATCTCAAATCGGATCCCCAATCCTAATGAACAACATTTCATCGGATCTATGTAACTGTCCATATATCTTTATATATGAAGCTTGTGAGATCAGCTTTCTGTCAGACAGAAGACATTGTTACATACAAGTCTCAACAGTGATATGTCAATCCCAAACATATCACTTGACTTGGGGTGGTTTTAAGTTTATCAGTTTACTATAAAGTTTTGTCTCACTTCATGCTTGTATGAACACTTTATAATCACTTTAAATAAACTTACGGATTTCCTTTTATTAGACTTTATTTAGTGCTTAAAAGGGATTGCCTTTATATAGTTATAAAATATATATCTCATTAAACAAATGATATAAAGAACAATTCATTTACATTAAGTTTGTATCCTAGAACAATTGTCTATAGGACACTAAACCCCAACAAAACTGGTAAAAAAATTATACCAGTTCAAAGACGCCGTCGTGCAGCAGTATTATGATGATTTGGCTCAACTGGAGTTTGGACCGGTGAGAACGATCTGCTAGGAAACTCTGAAAAAGCTTAAAATTGCAGAGCGTGTGAAGAAGCCCATGGAAGCAAGCCACTTTGGCTGTTTCTTTGAGATGAAGGAGCCCGCTTACAGGGAACTTACGCTGGAGTTTCTGGCCACCTTTAAACATAACCCAGAGATCACTGATCCTGAAGAAGGGAAGTTCAGTTTCCGGCTTATGACCCATACCCAGCGGCCATCTTTGAACACATTTAACAACCTACTCGGTGCCACTGATGATGATGACTTAGAATCAGATGGCTACAAAGGGGCTTTCACCGAAACCCCTGATGAGTTCGACGCAACGGTTTTCTGGCGCTTAATCTCTGGCCAGCCAAGTTATGATGGTAGTGCATCAAAAGCATCTAACATCGAGGACTACGCCCTCTGTTATCTGCACAAACTGGTTTCCAGCACCATCTTCGCGAGAGAAAACCAAGCCACTATCCCCCACGCATACCTTACGGCTCTATGGAGTATGATGCATGGGCACATGATGAACTTAGGGTTTTGGTTTGGGGAGTACATTAGTGCTTTTGGGAGGAAAAACTCTTTCATCATATGCTGTGGCAGCATTGTGACACGAATAGCAGAGGCAATAGGGGTCTTCAAGCCGGAAGATCGAAACAGGCTAACGGTGGTGAACCACCCGGACCAAATCAATTTGAGAAGCCTACAAAGCATGCTGTTCGGGAAGATGGTGAATGGAAAGTGGGTATGGATGCCAGATTTTGTTGAGGCAAAGAGGGTTAAGAGTCGGAAGCGGAAGAACGAGTCTGCAGTATCAGTGTCGTTAGAGTCTGAGCAAATTGAATAAGCCAAGGATCTTGGTTTTTACCAGAAATGCGCAAAGCTCTCTAATGAAGATATCCTTTCCAAGTTCAACGCCTTGTTTGCACAGACCAAAACCTGCCGAGACCAGATCCATGTTCTGGAGCATAAAAATGCTGATCTGCAGAGCGAGGTTGATATGCTGAAGCAACTTTGTGTGGAAGAATATCAAGGGCGTGAGAGTCCCTCTGGTGCCTCAATAAAAAGTCCGGTAAGAGCAAAACCTGCTATCGAAACCAATGTCGCTGCCTCCTCGAAAGGGGGTGGCACTGCTCCTGCTAAGGATAGAGAGGTTGATTCCTCTCTTTCCCCGCTTGTCTGAACATTCCAATTGTCGATATCCAAGCAACTGGTAACACTTATACACCTTCTTTTCATTTGTTTTAACTCATATGATATCATGTTATGATATTTTTCCTATGCCTTTTTGTGCTAACATTAGGGACAATGTTCGATTCTAATTTGGGGGTGGGGAAATCACAACAATAATTGCAATATCTGCATGCATAACATGATAAAAGAACTGTACAAAGCATGACTATAGTATGAATAATAACTTACCCTCTATGATACATTCTTTTGTCTGTCCTCAGTAAATAGGATTGTATGATGTTTGTTCCATCGTGAGAAAACAAGTAGTTCTTCGTTTTTTTAGACCCTGCAGTAATTTCTGAGTAAATAGTTTGTGTATATATGTTTGAAATGTGTGGTGAAAATCTGGTGATAACTCTTAATTCCTGAGCATTTGAAGTTCCAAAATTTTTTAAGTTTGAAAACAACATTCATTTGAGGGACCTTTTTGCCTTAATGCATGAAAACCCCAAATAGTGAGAACTTGAGCCTACAATTACATGTAAAATACATTGATTCTTTGAAGAGTGGGCTAGTACTTACTATCTTTAGGAAGAATTTGCTTTGGTATGCCCTATCGAAATGGAAAATTTTTGGACAAGCTTTCGATGATAAAGGCACTTAGGCACCCAACTTAACCATTAAAGACATACCATGTGCATTGCAACCACATATTAGGAAAAACCATTTGAGCCTGCCTTTTCGTTCATTAACTTAGCCATTAAACAACCACATGACCATCACTCTGTTCCAAAAAGAACCATGAATTTGCCTCATGCAAGCTGTGTTGATTGAAAATATAACAGGAAATTCGCGCACTCAATAAGATAAAATACTTAATTGGGGACAATGATCAGGAGGAAAACAATATGATAAATCATTAAAAATACCTCCAATGTCATGGCACACAATCACTGTGTATGCCCAAACTTTGGAGATTGGTTGTTTAATGGTAGGCGTAATGAGGAAATTGGGTAAATCATCTAGAAACAAGTTGTGCAGTAATGTATGATAAAGACCAAGGTAGTTGTGTTAGGTGTATAAGGTCGAAATTCTTACACTTAAAGAGCCATTCACTTCCACACCCTTACCTTAACCATACATTACAACCCCCCGAAGACCTTTGGACATTGCTTGAAAATTTTTGATCCATAGAAATAGGACCAATAAGAAAATTCGCACCCTATGGGTATATTTACTGAGCTGAGGAGTGAAGTTGCATTCCCTTCCTTATAGCTAAAAAGGGCCATTCGAGAGTGAGTGAAACATCCCTTCCTTAGTGAGGCAGTTCAGGTGATCAGGCTGTTCAAATGAAAGTTGAGGTAAAACTTGAAGCTTTGAGGAATTTCTTAAGTAAGGATTCATGAGTTAAATCGGGTATAACCACATTTTTGATCTTAAACTGCAAACTTCTGACCTTATATTCTTTTGGGCGTTTTTCTTTTGTCCCTCCTAAATAATCTGTATTAATCTCTTCTCCTACATTTTGTTTATTCGTCAAACCTCTCTTTTGTATCTTTTCATTCCCTAATTCTTCCAGTTAATTGTTTTATTGTTCATTTCTGTTTACTTGAGGACAAGCAAAGATTTAATTTGGGGGTATTTGTTAGGCATGAAAATGACTACAATTAAACATACTATTTGTGCTCAATTAAGGGTGTTTTAGGCGTAATATTACTTAAAAGAAGGACTTATAAGTGTTTTATGCAGATTTGAAAAGATTAAGTCAAAAAGGATGTTAAGCAGCCTGTTTTGCAGCAGCCATAAGGAGACGTGCAACCTTTGATCCAGCGGTTAAACGATGTGCACCTGATGACGGATAGCAATGTGACAAGCAGCAGGAGCGATAGGAAGGAGCAGCAGGAAAGAGCGGCTAAAGTAACATGATGACAAGAGTGATCGAACCTTGAGTGTTCAAGGGTGAAAATATTTGAACCACTTTTAGTAATCCAGTATCAGTTGAACAATCTTTCTGTTTTGTAATATATTATGAATATTTTGTACCGATTCCTTTCTCCTCCTATTTATAGACGTAGTGGAGGAAAAAGAGAGAGAACCTTTTTTATAGCGGAAGATAGAAGTTTTTGTGAACAATAGTAGAGAGAGAAGCTCTCTAAGAATATTATGACTCCATTGATGGAGTCCTGTAGATGCAACTTAGGCTGTTCACTCTTTAGCATGAGCGAGTAGTCGTTTTGAACGGGTTCGGCCAGTTAGGGCCTGTTATGTAAGTCTTCTATTTTCTTATTTATGAGTGAATGTTGATATATTATGATGTGTTTGATAAAGCTTTCACTCCATTGCTGTATGCATGTATGTTAGTGTTAGATGAATGATAGGGAACTTCTTTCATCTTCACGGAACTATTTATCAAACGTCCAAACCCGAAGCAGGAATGTTAGGAGGTTGTATCAAGGGTTTTCTTCATAGAAATGTTGTTTCGATCGTAATGCAAGAAAGAACCAACCTTAGGGATGCCTACGGTTGTAGTATATCTTAAGAACACATGAGAGTTGACTTAAGTGAGCATTAAAGCAGAAACCTTGACTTCACTTTGCGTCATTCATGAATAAATAGGATGTTTAGAGACTAAAAGTAACAAGTTCCGTTGTGGCCTAGCCTGTTCCACTTTTTATCATTATCAAAAACTCTTTTCAATACGCTGAATCATTCACATAGTTACCACTTCACAATATTTCTCAAGATTAAGAATTCACACATCACGAACACCCTATTCTGCAAGGTTTTTCTAGTAAAGTTTGATCATCAATCCCTGTGGAGACGATACTCTATTTATCACTTTATTACTTGTATCTAGTGCACTTGCTAGAGTTTGTTCAGAGGACAACACCTAGAGTCTCTCAAGGTAAAATTTCCAGGAGCAACAAAATCTAGGTTCACTATTTTCCCCCGGCTAGAATCACCAGACATGCTAATAAACCCAAGGCAACCCAGAAAAAATCCACACGCGTAAATAAGTAGAAAAAGGACTGAAGATTATTCTGAAGATAGGAAAGACTGAACTCATCCTCAAAAACGGCAAACTATTAGCATTTCAGACACTCGTGGACCAGTGGGGCACGATTCCAAACAAATGTCAAAGAGCAGTCAACAAAGAATTGCAGGCAGAAATTTTTTCTCTCCACCATAAAGAAAGTTCAGAGTAAGGAAGCAGAACCCTCACAAAAAGAAAGGAAATAAACTTTTATAACCCATAGGAGACTCAAGGGACACCTCGAAAAAAGCGACCATGCAAGTCCAAACACCTAGTGGTCATGCGCCGCAACTACAGTCCAGTCTCATTAATGCAATTGACAGATGAAATCACGTGTAGAACGGTAAGTTTTTTACTTTAATGGCTTATAACTCCCAAAAAGCGCATAAACCAGCACCCCCCTACCGCCACCCGAAACCAATCATCAACCACAGGCATCAAGAGGTTATCCACCCGCAAGCTAGTGAACATCATTCAATTATTCGGATCAACATCCGACCACAAATCATCATGAGCGGTAACTCCGCATGAGGCACTCACATCAAATAGTTTGTCGGACGGTTCGACAAAATAATCAATTCGAGGGGGACTACTTGATAAGGAATATGGGCCAGGACTGATAGGGACGTTTTGTCCCTATCTTTTAGCGTGATTTACGGTTTAATTTTGGACTAAATAAGTGAGTTTAATTACAAAAATAATGTGTTTTTAATAAAATAATAAAATAAAAATAAATTTTATGATTTTGGTTAATTTCCTTTGTTTTCAGTTAATTTCAGAAAAATAAACGTCAAGCTAACTCGGCTCTCGAGAATTGTATTTCGTAGGTACGAGTTAAGGAGAAAAACTCACCGATATATGTGGGGCATCTCCACTTATACGCGGGGCGTACACGAGCAATTCTTCAATCTAAATCTCAGGAGCTCAGGTATGCGAGGCGTTTTCCAAGCCACGCGGGGCGTCTCCACTGATATGCGGGGCGTACAAGACCAATTCTTCAATCTAAATCTCAGAAGCTCAGGTACGCAGGGCGTTTTCCAAGCCGCGCGGGGTGTCAAAGACATGATCCAAGCTATTGAACTCTAGAAGCTCAACCACGCAGGGCGTACTCCAACCTACGCGGGGCGTGGTTATGACAACAGGTCTGAATCTGATCCACATGCAGGCAATTATCAACGGAATGTGCAAACACGCGGGGCATCTGCCTGTCCACGCGGGGCGTGGTTCAAATAACAAGACTGAATCTGATCCACGCGCCAGAAATTATCAACGGAATGGGCATACACGCGGGGCGTCTGCCTGTCCACGCGGGGCGTGTCATGGGAAAACTGTAGAAATAATGTAACTTGTGTATTTATGATTCTACCCCCGAGCTTGATGTATAAATAAGAGTGATTAGCACTCATTCCTTCATTCAATTTTCTATGTACTAAAGTTCCTCACACCTTGAGAGCTTGTATAATCCTCTCGTTACTCCGTCGAAGTTCCGTTCCATCCGTATTCACCAAGCTCGAGAGTTCCACCTCCAAGTCCTAAGAGACGACTTTGAGTCTGGTTAGCTAGTCCTAAGGGCCGATTCTTCTTCCCTTTCTACTCATTAATTAGCTTGTACTCTTTCTATGTACTAGGCTTGGTTGTATTCCGTATTATCGCATTTCATATTTATAATATATGATTTACAATTCCGTTTTCATTATACGTGTGATGACCCGCGAAGCCAAACCGGGCCGAATTCATTACACGGGCCCAGCCCATACTTAGACCCATGGTCTAAGATCGGATGGAACCCGAATAGAGGAAGCGGGTGAAGTGAATAACCGCCCCGAATTCCTAAATGGAGCATCAAAACTCCCACTCAGAACAAACGATACCACGTTTGTTGCCACGAAAGCCACGAAAGGGACATGGCCTAAAAAGGAGTAACCGCCCTCGGAACGTGGCCTGGAAGGAGTAACCGCCCTCGGCGGTTACCTAAGAACACTTATAAAAAGCCATAAGGCCAAAGGGGAGAGGTACGTTCACATTTTTCCCCGTAATGCTATTATTACCAACCTTCATACAAAGAACTGACTAGATCGTCGGAGAGTTTTCCCGGAGATCCCGTCTCCGGTTTTGTTTTGCAGGTAACTTAGACGGAGATCATCAAATCGGATTCAGCAAGTTATCATTGGTGCGGTGAACGTGGACCTTTTTTACCAACATTTGGTTAAAGGTACACAAAGAACATGTCAGAACCATCACGAATGACCGGCGTTACAACCAGATTAACTAGTATGAACTCAAGGGGTCCACGGACTGCGAATTCGCAGCCTGCGAGTACACAACCTGTGGTGCCTAGCTCGACGAACCCTTCGGGACAATTGAGTCCATTATTGGAAGTCCAAGTGCAAACTGAGATGGAGATGTCCAATAGCGATTTCATCCAAATGGCAGGACAAGTCTTGGCTTCAAATATGAGCCAAGTGGCGGGGGATCGGATGATTGGTTTACTAACCGCAATCGCTGATCACAATAACGCCGTGGCGGCTGCTCCTCAACAACCTGTTGTCATCTCCACACAACCATCGACTACTGCCACCATATCTGCGCTTCCGCAGCCATCTCGAGAGCCAAATCAGATAGGTCATAGTAGTCGCATGAACCCACACAGCCACCCAGGCAACTACTCGTATCACGATCCTAGTATGACGATCCATCCGACCTGGCAAACATCCCAACCGACATCGGGAATACCAGGAATCCTTCCACTACAACACACGGAGCCCTTGGTTTGCGGGCATTCAGAGTTAACGACGTCTGGGGCGAATACGTCTGGGCAGGAGCACACTTGGAACTTCTATCCTATAACCGGACGGCGGCTAGAACCACGACGAGAACAAATCTCAACATCAATTGGCGGGTGGATGCCACCCAGAGTTCACCAGCAGCGGATGGAGGAGATTCGGCGAATACCCCATCCTGAGTTGGAAGATCAACTACGGAACATGATGGAGCGAATGGGGTACACGCCTAGGGCGAGAGCAGAGGTGCAGAGTGATTCGCCTTTTGCTCCGTCGTTGCGGAAATTTATACCAGATCACAGGATAAAGGCGCCGGCGATACCTAAATACTATGGGGATCCAAATTCTGATCCTGAGGCTCATGTCAGGAACTACAGAGAATTAATGGATGTTGTAGGAGCGAGTGAAAGCATAATTTGCAGATTATTCTCGACCACTTTGGGCGGAGCGGCATCTGATTGGTTTCGGTCTTTACCTGCTGAATCTATTCACAACTGGAATCAATACAGTCATGATTTTTGTGCAAAGTTCGTGGGCTGTAAAGTAGCGGATGTGACGGATAGGCAGCTGAAGGAGATCAAACAGAGGAACTATAATTCCCTAAGGGAATTTGTTGTCGCATTCAACGATATTCTGGTGCGGTTGCAGAACCCGGATATCGTGAGCATTCGCAACATCATGGCGGATGGAACCACGGATTGGAGCATGCGGGAGGAAATCATCCGCAACAAGCCGCGCACAGTGGCCGAACTCATGAAGATAGCAAAGGAATTCATGGAAGTGGACGATGTCAACAGAGAACATAGAGCTCAAACCCGGAGAGAGAGAGATGCTGCTAGATCCACTTCGGACAATCGGCGCCAGACCTAGTCCAAGGGTAATTTTGTTCGCAGAAGCGATCGCTCCTTTCAAGGGGGAGGATATCAAACACCATTGAATACGACTCGCCAGGAGGTGTTACTTTGGATCGAAAAGAGCCCCCTGAAGAAGGATGTGCGGTTCCCCGAGGCGAAAGGCCGAACTAGTTTGGGGCGATATCCTAACAAATATTGCAGGTTCCACAGATTGAACGGCCATGACACGAACAATTGCTATGAACTGAAGAAGGAAATAGAAAAGCTGATTGAGAGGGGCAAGCTAAGCCAATTCGTAAGAAAAGAAACGATTGATGAGAAAACAATGCTCCCGCATGAGGGAGAAGCAAGGCCCGAAAAGAAACAGAAGAAAGGGGTGATAAACGTGATAGTTGGCGGGATCTATGAGCCGCCAACAAAAAGGGCTCGCCGTGAACAGCGAAAAAGCAACACGCATAGGGGGATGCCCTCAATTACTCATTTGCACGAATCACGGAGCCGCATACGGATGCCTTGGTGATTACGATGGCCGTAGAAAGACGGGACGTTAAGCGGGTCCTTATTGATACCGACAGTTCTTGTAATGTTATTACTCGGACTGCATTCAATAAGTTGGGAATTAATGACGAGCGAGTGGAACATACATTCATGGATGTAACTGGTTTTGGGGGTCAATCATCTCAAACAAGTGGAGAGGTGGTGTTGGAAGCAGAAATGGGCGATAAGAATCTAAAATGGCGAGGTGATCTAGAATTCGCAATTGTTGATCTCCCGTTGGCCTACAACATAATTCTAGGGCGTCCGTTCCTATCGGAAACGGAGTCGCTCATCTCAATGAAGCATTTGACATTGCATTTGCCAACACACCAAGGGCGAGTCATAGTTGAAGGAGATCAACTTGTGTCTCAACAAGCCTATACATTGTCACTTGAACCAAAGCCAGATGAAGAGGATAAAGTTGATGAGAAGTTGCCGGCAGAAGCATTAGGAGAAACAGAACTATTCGCCATCTCAAATGACAAGAATGTACGAATAGCGGTAGGACTCCCTAAAGAAACGAAGAAAGCCATTATTGAGGTGTTGATCCAATGCGAGTCGGCATTCGCCGCTCCGAATGAAGTGCTGAAAGGAATAAGTCCAGATATAGCAACCCATCGGTTGAATGTGGACAAAGGTGCAACCCTAGTGCGACAGAAAAGAGAGGACACGCTCCAAAGCGGCAGAAGGCGATTGAAAAAGCAGTGGCAGATTTGCTAAAATCAGATGCGATTCGAGAAGTCACGTATCCGGAGTGGCTAGCCAATGTGGTGCTAGTCAAAAAGCCAAATGGAACGTACAGAATGTGCATCGACTTCAAAGATCTGAATAAAGCATGTCCGAAGGATATGTATCCGCTGCCTAACATTGATATATTAGTAGATGGAACTGCAGGATTTGAAGCTTTATCGTTCACCGACGTGAAATCCAGTTACCACCAGATACCCATGGAGAAGGCGGATGAAATCAAAACATCATTCATAACTCATCAGGCGACTTATTGCTTCAAGGTGATGCCCTTCGGACTGAAAAACGCAGGAGCAACATACCAGAGGATGATGAACAAGATATTTTCAGACAAATCAGGCGAGAACTTCTCAATCTACGTAGACGACATGATCATTAAAAGCAAGAAGATGCAAGACCACCCGCAGGATATCAAAGAAATCCTGGAAGTACTAATCAAATATGGCCTCAAGTTGAACCCAGAAAAATGCACATTTGGGGCAAGAGCGGGAAAATTCCTAGGTTTCATTGTTAGTGGCAAAGGAGTCGAGGCGAATCCCAAGAAAGTTAAAGCGGTAATGGAGATGAAGACACCGAGGAACATAAGGGAAGTACAGAGACTGAACGGGCGGCTGGTGGCCTTAGGGCGATTCATATCATGCTCAGCTAGGAGATGTCTACCTTTTTACAACGCCATCAAAAAGTCTAAGTCCTTTGAATGGACGGCGGATTGCCAAGAAGCATTCGAAGGGATAAAGCGACTGCTATGCTATCCGCCCTTAATGAGCAGGCCGAAGGATGGAGAAGATTTATTTCTTTACGTATCCGTCACCAGCATGGCGATATGCACTGTGATGGTGCGAGAAGAAGAGGGCCAACAATATCCAGTGTACTATGTGAGCAAAGTCTTGAAGGATGCAGAACTTCGGTATTCGAAGTTGGACAAAATGGCTCTCGCGGTGATAACCACGGCGGCTAGGCTAAAACCATACTTTCAGGCGCATACTATCATTGTGAGAACCGGAATTCCAATGCGGAAGGTACTGCAGAAACCTGACGCATCCGGCCGATTAATGGAATGGTCAATTCGCATGGGGGAATTCGATATTCGCTACGAAGGAAGACCAGCACTAAAGGGTCAAGTACTTGCCGATTTCGTGAATGAATTCACGTGGGATGAAGATGAACGTCCAAAGGCACAAAAAGAAGAGTGGAGCATGTTCACAGATGGGGCATTGTCCACGGATGGAGCTGGACTAGGAGTCGTCATCAAAGGTCCGGAGGTTATTCGCATGTACTATGCGGCAAAGTTAACATTCGAAACTACCAATAATGCCGCAGAGTATGAAGCAATGATATGCGGATTGAAGCTGCTTAATGAACTTACGCCAGAAAGAGTGGTGATCTACAGCGATTCTAAACTCATGATAAATCAGATCACAAAAAACTATCTGGTGAAATAAGAAGATCTGGTCAAATACCATCAGGTAGTCGGCAGATTGACGCAGGAGTTAACACACAAGGGAGTCATCTGGGAAATGGTGCATGTTCCAAGAGGCCAAAACACAAAGGCTGATGAACTGGCAAAAGCAGCGGCGAGTAGAGAACCATGGAATCAAAAAGCATGCAATTTGGAGATAAGATCCGCACCGACATTTGAAGTCGATCAGATTATGGTCATTGAAGAGCTGGAAGATGATGAAGATTGGCGGATACCCATCCGCCGATATCTGGAGTAGGGAGATTTGCCGGATGACAAAAGCCTAGCCAGAAAGCTAATTGGATAATCAGCGAGATACTCAATTCGAGATGGAACTTTGTATCGAAAATCATATACATGTCCATGGTTGAAATGTGTTAGCCGCAATGAAGGAGACTACGTACTGCGAGAACTCCATGAAGGAATGTGCGGCGCACATGAGGCATCCGCGGCGTTGGTAAGAAAAGTCAAGCTAATGGGATACTATTGGCCAAAGGTGATGGAGGATTCCCAGAAGATGGTAGTGGAATGTCACAGCTGTCAAATCCATGCGAATGAAAAGCACGTTCCCGGAGCCGAACAAATCTCTATAATGATGGCATGGCCATTCGCAACATGGGGAATCGATATAGTGGGTCCATTCCCAGAAACGACAAAGAAAAGGAAGTACTTGGTAGTCGCAGTTGACCACTTCAGCAAATGGGTAGAAGCGGAGGCAGTAACCGCTCAAACACCTGAACGAATGATCGAGTTCTTACGAGAGAACATTATCATGCGATTTGGAATCCCACAAAAGCTTATAACTGACAACGGCACCCAGTTCAACTGTGTCAAGTTCAAAGCATACTGCGAAAGCATGGGGATCAAGAATCATTTTTCTTCCGTAAACCATCCCCAATCGAATGGTATGACAGAGGTTACCAACAGGGCCATGATTCAAGGGATCAAGAAGCGGCTAGGTGATAAAAAAACAGGTTGCGCGGATGAGATACCCCATATGTTATGGGCATACAGAACTTCTGTAAAAGCAGCAACTGGCGAAACACCTTTCTCGCTGGTTTATGGAGCCGAAGCAGTCCTACCTGTTGAAATCAAGTCGCCTACAGATCGAATAATTTATTATTGCGACACACAAAATCCTATCAACATTAGAGATGCATTGGACTCTGTTGAAGAACGAAGAGAAAAAGCTTACATGCAAATGGCAGTATACCACAATAGGGTCAAGAAATATCATGACAGAAGGGTGCGAAAAGTGATAATCAACGAGAATGACTTGGTCTTGAAAAAAGCGGATAAAATACAATCCAGAGATGGCAAAGGCAAATTAGGCGTCAACTGGATCGGACCATACAGAGTATCCAAGAAGCTGGGACCATCAACTTTTGAAATAGAAGAAATGAGCGGAAAAAAGCTCCCGCGCACCTGGAATCTAGAAAATCTGCGCCTATATAAACGGGCCGGGTAGTTCAGGGAAATGACGAGTACTCTTTTTCCTTTTATGAGTTTTTTCCCACTGGGTTTTCTGATAAAAGGTTTTAATGAGGCTTTGATCCCGCACATTTCATATACCAATGTAACAAAAAGTCTTTTCTTTTATCAATAAAGATATTCAATTGTTGCATACAGCGTTTGAGTGCGGATCCTTTTTAGGACAACCACTTCAGTGTGTTATCTACAAACAAAAGGCGGGTAAATCGCGCAAAAACCTTATGGTTAAACTTAAAAACACATAAATGTGTTGCCTATTAAGAAAGGCGGATGCATGATTACGCATCACTCGCAAAACCTTATGGTTAAACTTAAAAACACATAAATGTGTTGCCTATTAAGAAGGGTGGATGCATGATTACGCATCACTCGCAAAAACCTTATGGTTAAACTTAAAAACACATAAATGTGTTGCCTATTAAGAAAGGCGGATGCATGATTACGCATCACTCGCAAAAACCTTATGGTTAAACTTAAAAACACATAAATATGTTGCCTCTTAAAGAAAGGCGGATGCATGATTACGCATCACTCGCAAAACCTTATGATTAACCTTATGATTATATTATTTTCGAAAGAAAAATTATAAGATAAGGCATAAAATTAAGCGAATTAACGAGTACTCAAAAAATTGCAAAAAGGGTCTGGCCACCCTAGCGGAAATGAAACTAAACTACGAGGAAATACAAATATGGAGTCGGCAAAAGGGCAAGGGTCACGTATGAAAACAAAGGGCAATAAGGAATAAAGCAACAATCGCACGTATAGGTAAAGCGGCAAGCAAAAGAAAATATATATATATACGGGCAGTTTGTTACATACAACAGTCCAGATATAAATCAAACTATGCTACAGCTTCCTCTTCTTCACCCCTATGGCCCTCCTCGCCTTCAGCGGCTCCCTCATCTCCTCCAGTGGGCGGATCTGCTTCAAGCGAATCCTCAACCCTCGAATCAGTAACCGCTTCAGAGGGCGGTACCTCTTGCTCAGGCTGAGAAAGGTCTTGTGGTGCCTCTTTTTCCGCGTTCTGAGTAGGGATCTCGCAGCTAATTGGAGAGTTCTGAAAACTCTGCCAATCTAAGAAGAGTACCTCATCCATATCAGCATCCTTGGCTTCTTGCTTGTCCTACTTCTCAGTTAGATCCTTTTCGCTCTGGATGCCCATGCTCATAAGCGGCATGAATTCGCTCCCCATACCAATAGATGCGAGCACCATCTTCGGCTAGAATCTCCTCAGCTTTCTTCTTTTGCATCTCCAGAGCCTCCTTGGATGAATTTAGATCATCAAGGACCTTTTGCAGCTCGTCGGACTTAGCCTGGAGGGATCTGAGAGCTTCCTCCTTCTCGCTCATAACCTTCTGACAAGCGCCTTCAAGAGCCTTTACCTTCACTTGGACATCATCATAAAGCGACTTCTGAGTCACCAATTCAGTACCAAGGTTCTCCAACTCTTTGGCTCGTTCAGCATCCCTTTGGAGAGCGCCCTCCGCGAAATTGATAATCTGCATATAAGACGGCTCGTGAATAAAAAGGGCGAATAGAAACATGCGATTACTATGGACATAAGATCCTTGAAAGGGAATGACAAGCCTCTACCCCCAAAACAACAATATACCTCTATGGCACGCTTCTCAATCCCCTCCATTGCAGTAGGAAGCGGTACTTGTTCTCGCACACGGGAAGCAGAGGGGAGCCGCCCAAGGACATTGCATATGGAAGAGACAATGTCCTTACAAGAAAAGCTCACGGCCATACCAAAGGTCCTAGTCCACCACCCGCTGATGTCGGGAATCGGCTGCGAATGCATAAGGAGAAAGATCAGGAGAACAGCAGATAACTCATGAGGAAAAGTTAACAACATAAAAAAAGGGGGAATGGATTGAGATACCTCGTGAATTGGAGTACTGCTCTTTCCTTTGGACGGGGCGGATACGGGTGTGCCGCCAACAGTGAGGGACACAGAGGTGTTTTTATTTCTGGGACGAGAAGACTCTGTATCCGCATTATGCTTCCGCTTCCTAGTTAAGGGAAGGTCCTCGGAAGCAGAAGCTGGACCTTGTGAAACGGAGGCCCTTACGGGAGAAGCCGCCTCAATAGAAGTAATCGCCCCTCCAGGAGAATTCGCCCCTGCAACAGAAGTTGCTCCCTCCATCCGCTTCTTCCTTCTTGCTAGAGCTTTCGCCTCCCGATCTGCAGCGAGTTGAGATAAAGGATCACCCCTGCCAAGGGTTAAAAGAAATCATCAACTTGGAAATGAAGAAAAAAAGAAAAGTACCTTGAACAAAAACGCGATAAGGGATATAGACAACGCGATCTCCCTCGCGGTAGGCAATCGCCACTCGACTTCTTATCATGTGGAAGGCCTGATCATACGTCCATACAAAAGGAGGCGTACTCTTCAAGAACTTTATAACAGCGGATTGTTCCTCACTGGGGTACCCGAAGTTCAAACTCTTTACATTGGGCCGGCCCCAGCAGCGAAGGAAGTTTGGATTCCCTTCATTAAACTTGATAAAGAAGTAGGATCGGTCCCACTCGCGGATCTTGTTCAGCTTCTCGTCGAAACCATAGTAACCGCTCTGACGGATGAAAGTGAAATACCCCGCCGAACTTTTGAAATGATGAAGCTTGGAGAAAATTTTGAGCGAGAAGGGAACCTCCAGACAATCCGCCAGAAATTTTTCCAGAGTTAAGTCGGCCCATCCGTTGGGATGCAATTGACCAGCTGCGATTCCGTAACCGCCAAGGACGGAGGCAATCTCATCCGCCAGCGGATACGTGAAACCGCAGATAATTTGGGCGACGAAAATGGTGAAATACCCCTTTGGGTAGTCGCCCGGTCCTCTATCCTCCCCGGGAATGAGGACTTTGAGACCTTGAAGCCAAGAATACTGCTCCCGCAAGTCATCAATTGTCTCCTGACAAACTAGGCTTCCCGATCTGTCCTTCTTCGGTAGCAAACGAGGGGTTGGGACAGGTGGCGGAATCAACTTTTTAGGGTCAAAACCTAAACCCTCATCGGATGTATTCGCTAGGTGGAGGAAGTCGGCGGGATGAGAATCAGACCCAGGAGAGCTGGTTGAAGCTTCATCAACCATCTCATCGACCTCATGAGATACCTCGCGGACGTAATTTTCGTCGAACGGTGCGAAGTCGAGGTCAGGGTTCGACATATTGATGAAGAAAAATGAACAGAAGTAAAGAGTCGAGCGAGGTACAAGTTGTGGAAAGGAAAACTTACATATGAAAGACTACACAGAGAAGAATGAACGCGAAGAGGTTGATGCCGGAAAAGAAACGACGGACAAGGAAATTCACAATTTTTGAATTTTGAATATCCAGACAAAAACGAAGAGTCCCCTATAAAAAGACCCTAAAGGGCTCTTGCCAAACTAAGGGGGAGGCATGTGATGACCCGCGAAGCCAAACCGGGCCGAATTCATTACACGGGCCCAGCCCATACTTAGACCCATGGTCTAAGATCGGATGGAACCCGAATAGAGGAAGCGGGTGAAGTGAATAACCGCCCCGAATTCCTAAATGGAGCATCGAATTCCTAAATGGAGCATTAAAACTCCCACTCAGAACAAACGATACCACGTTTGTTGCCACGAAAGCCACGAAAGGGACATGGCCTAAAAGGAGTAACCGCCCTCGGAACGTGGCCTGGAAGGAGTAACCGCCCTCGGCGGTTACCTAAGAACACTTATAAAAAGCCATAAGGCCAAAGGGGAGAGGTACGTTCACATTTTTCCCCGTAATGCTATTATTACCAACCTTCATACAAAGAACTGACTAGATCGTCAGAGAGTTTTCCCGGAGATCCCGTCTCCGGTTCTGTTTTGCAGGTAACTCCGGCGGAGATCATCAAATCGGATTCAGCAAGTTATCAACGTGTTATTACTTATTGCTTACTTTGATACTTATAATTGATTATTGTGTAGGTAGTTTACGAGCTCCGAAATCTTTTAGGAATCACATAGGTGTTGCCTTACCGGAGTTGACAATTCAGAAACCGTAGGAATTGATGAGCCACGGAACTTACGGGTCCTAGTTTTTGATCCTAAGAATTAGAGTCGCCTTAAAGGGAAATCATGACCCGAGAACCTCACGGAGTTGTTCGGTCTATACATAGTCATCTTTGCAAGAGTAAATCATTAATCGTATATGTTTCGTGTTGTTTGTCATATGTTATAACTTATCATTATCCGTATCACTCTAAAAGGGCTTGAAATACATAAAAATTGTCCCACCCATAGTCTAGGAGTAGTTTATAGTTGTCACCGAACTCAAGTCTAAAGTATTCACCGCTTAGATAACGTGTAAAACCGAGTAGTTTAATACTTGTGGTTATAAATCCCGTGGATTCGATACCCGGTCTTAACCGGATTATTACTTGATACGACGGGGTATACTTACCCCTACGTAGTAGCGTCCAGTAGAGTTAAAGCACTTAGAAAGATCATATCCATAACCCTAGCACACACTTATCATCATATTATTATCACTCTACCGGAAACTCATCAAGGACCAGCCCACTTCAACTCCACCTGGGCTCGAGGCCCACTTGAACATTTGCTCCATCTATAAAAGGGTCACTCAACCACCAATAAATGGTTCTGAACACACTAACTTGGACGCCGGAGCATTCTCAGGGACCGCTCCTCGCATAGAGAAGGCATTCGGCTTCGAAGGTCGACAGCTGTTCCACATCTACATTAGTAGTTAAGAACATTTTACGGGTAATTAGTATTAGAGGTCACAAAAGTTTAGACAATATCCTCAAAAAGTCACAAAAATTCAATTTGTCTTAATAAAATAACTTAAGTTTGTTGTTGTCTCAATAAAGCCACTTTCAACGTTTTTCAGTCATTTTTTGTTGAAATTGCTGACGTGGCATTTTAACGCCACGTCAGCGCCACCTAATATATTAAAAAAAATTACTACATATTTTAATTGGCAATTGATATGTCACATGGGTTAATTTATGATTAAAATTTTAATTGAAAATGTTTATTTACTTGGATTAATTTGTGGTTAAATTTTTATTATTATGACACATGGCGTTGAGACATATAATTAAATGGCACGCAATCAACTCTGACGGAAAAATGATCAGAAAAAGCCCAAAGTAATTTTATTAGGATAAAAACAAACTTAAGTGATTTATTAGGATAAATTAAACTTTTGTGACTTTTTAAGGATATTGTCCAAACTTTTATGACCGTCGGTGCTAATTACTCCCAATTTTATCCATAACTACAATTACACTTTCACAATCACGAATTTCGTTATTTTCACTCCACATATGATTCATATTACCATTCATTAGTAACAGATCAAAGACACATGAAAAAAAAGTACAAAAAAAATCGTGCATACATATATCTTCGATTTGCTATAAAACAAGAAATGAAGTTTTTTTTCTTTTTTTAAGCTTTTTTTTCATGAGTCTACCTATGTTTTTTTATGGCTTAATACATCATTTGCCCCCTGAACTTGTCCAAAAAGCTTGATTGGCCCCCTGAACTTTCAAAAGGTCTTGACAGCTCCCTGAACTTACATAAAATGTTCAGTTAGCCCCCTGAACTTGCGTAAAATGTAATCAATTGATCAATTGGTCGTAAAAAAGTAAGTTAAATACGGAAGATGTATTCTACGCATCTTAGAATGTTATTAAATAATTCAAAAATAGATTAAAAATGAAGTTATTGCTTGCTCAACTATACAACTTGTCTTCTCTATTCTAAGCACCGTATACTCCGATTTGGGTCATTTTACTTTTTTTAAGACTCGTGCAATATATCTTCCGTATTTAACTTATTTTTTTGCAACCGAGTGATCAGTTGATTACATTTAATGCAAGTTCAGGGGGCTAACTGAACATTTTATGCAAGTTCAGGAGGCTATCGGGACACTTTGAAAGTTCAGGGGCCAATCAAGCTTTTTGGACAAGTTCAGGGGGTAAATGATGTATTAAGCCTTTTTTTTATCTATTATTGATTAGTGATAACATGATACATAGACCTAGGCATGGGCCGGGTTTGTCGAGCTTTTAATAAAACCTGACGAGCCCAAGCTCTGTCCAGCCCGTAATAAATTGAGTCGGGTTCTGGTTCGGGCCTAAAATATGAATCCCAAGCCTGTCTGTCCAAACCCATCTGTATATTAAAAAAAATATAATTAAAATATCACACCAACTTTTCTTAATAAAAAAACAGTACACACAACACAATACTTAATAAGTTTGGAAAAATTCTAATAAACTAATTGTCTATGGTGGTAAGATAAATGTATATATCATCTCATAAAAGATATAATTAATTTATAGGGCTTTTTACATGAAATTTGTATATATAATAATATTTATTGTTTAATTGATAATTTAATTAATATAATATCAAAAGTATAAGTTTTTATTTGATAAATGTCAAATTTTGTAAGTGGTTTATTTAGAAGTTGTAGTGGAAATTCGTTAACTGCCAACTTGACTTAATTCATAATTTTTATTGATGAAGTTGTAAATAATCTTTAAAATTTGAATTTCCACGTAAATTTCCCTAATTTATATTTATAAAAAATTCATATAGTCCAAGTCCGTCAAGTTTCTGGCGGGCTTATACGGATTTGGGCCGGACCGGATACTAATTTCATATGTCCAAGTCCGGCTAAATGGGCCTGGACGGGCTCACCGGTCCATACCCAAATCTAGTTATTAATAACCCTTAACTTATTTATTATATATTAATTTTAGTAATTCTCCTAACTAAAATATATTAAATATCTTTTCATAAGCACTGAATCAAAATAACTAATTATTAAACATTGAATCAAACCTAGTATAAATGGGATCTAAGGTATACCTTATCATGTCAAAGATGTAAAATTGTTATAAATTACCAATGTTAGTAGTTTTGTAACTTATCCCCTTAAAATGTGTTCGTAAATATCATTGGATTTATATACTATGAAAATTAATTACAAAATTAATGGATTTAGAAAATACATTACATCTCCAAACTAAAGCTTCAAATCAATTAGGACGTTGAACTATTAAAATCATCAATCAGATCCATAAACTAAGCAAAAATCGTTAATTGAGTCTCTATCTTATTCTAAAATTAGAAACGGTAATTATTTGATATAGACTGTAATAATTTCCGTGTTGGTTCAAAATGGGTTTGGAAAAGAGGGTTTGAAATTTCTCAACCGAATGATTTTTGATGAGGTCTCAAATGATTATTTTTGTTTAGAATGATGACTCAATTGATGAGTTTTTATCAGTTAAGGGACCTGATTAATAATTTTAAGGGATAAGGTATCAAAATAGGTCTAAGGTTTTTGGGGAAATACCAATTTAGGTCCAACGTTCAAAATAGCACCAATATAGGCTTAACATTTACAACATAATATCAATTTAGACTTAACGTTTACAATATAGCATCAATTTAGGTCTCGCGTACAAAATAGCACAAATATAGGCTTAACGTTTACAAAATAATATAAATTTAACTTTAACGTTTACAAAATATATCCAATTTAAGTTAAACGTCACAATTAAATTAATCATATTATATTCTTTTCCTATTAATTTTATATGTTATCTTTTTATTTAGTTATTTTTGTCCATTAAGATTTTATATTTGTTTTTCATCAATCATTCCATGCCTCCTTAATTCCATGGCTCATGCAATATATACAAACTAAAAGTAATTGAATATCCACAATATTTCGAACATTGACATGTATCAATATTATTTTAACTAGTATTCGAAATATTATGGATATTCAATTACTTTTAGTTTGCATATAATACATGAGCAATGAAATTTAGTAGTCATGGAATCATTTATGAAAAACAAATATAAGATCTTAATTGACAAGAATACTAATTAATTGTATTGTAATAAATATGAATATAGAACTAAATAAAAAGATAACATATATAATTAACTAGGAAAGAATATAAATGATTAATTTAATTATGACATTTAGCTTAAATTATATATATTTTGTAAACGTTAAGCTTAAATTCGTATTATTTTGTAAACGTTAAGCCTATATTGGTGCTATTTTATACGTGAGGCCTAAATTGATGCTATATTGTAAACGTTAAGCCTAAATTGATATTATGTTGTAAACGTTAAGCCTATATTTGTGCTATTTTAAACGTTGAGCCTAAATTGATACTTCCCCAAAAACTTTAGGTCTATTTTATTACCTTATCTCTAATTTTAATAGTTTAAGGTCCTAATTGACCTTGAAACCTTAGTTTAGGGAGAAAAATGTCTATTATGCCTTTAGAAATAGTAATATTATGATTAATTTAGGCATAACACCCATTTGGATAGGTTTCAAAATCAATTAGGACCCTAAACTATCAAAATCATCAATCTGCTCCCTGAACTAACTAAAAATCATCAATTGAATCTCCATTCTAAACAAAAAGTTTCAATTAAGGTCTCATCGAAAATCATTCGGTTGAACAGTTTCATATATTCTTTCCCAAACTCATTTTGAACCAACACAAAGATTATTACAGTCTATATTAAATAGTCACGCTTTTCGATTTTAGGATAAGATAAAGACTCAATTGATGATTTTGATAGCTTAAGGTCCTAATTGATTATGAAGCTTTAGTTTAAGGACCCAAATGAATATAATGCCATTAATTTAAGATAAACCAATTTTAAAGACTTAAGATAAACGAATTAATCAAATTAATTTTAAAAAATAAATAAATAAGTTATTAAGAAAAATATAATGCCACTATAAACCTACGTCAAGATCTGTGGTTTGCCATGACCTTGGGAGCAAGTATACCTACCCTTATCTAAACTTTTCCCTAAAAAAAAAAAAAGAAAAAAATGAAAAAAGCTTAGCCCCTAAGCATTCCTGTGAACGACGCCGTATATAAAGAAGTGTCTTGCTGAACTAAATGCCATAGCAATGGAAAATATGACTGGAGTTGATTTGTGCGGGTTGCCCGAAGACTGCATAGCGACCATCTTCTCCTTCGCAACTCCTAAGGATGTTGGCAGATTCTCCATAGTCTCTTCTGGTTCTAAGTTGGTCTCTGAATCTGATGCGGTTTGGAGACGCTTTCTTCCTTGTGATCATAATCTCTCAGTCTTCTGATCCTTCTCTGCTGTCTACTTGTCGGTCTGCTAAAGATCTCTATCTTCACCTGGCTGATAAATCTATACTCATTGATGATGGAAAAAAGGTTAGAATCTCTCAATTTTGTGTTCTAAGTGTGAAGTTAGGTCAATTTTGAATTCAATGTCTGTTGTATTTCAATTTTTGGTTTATCATGTTGAGTTGATGATGAAATTAAATAGTTCTTTTCAGAAATCTATAGCTGCTATATAATCCGTTGAATTTCAATTTTTGGTTTGGTTTATTATGCTGAGTAACTGTTAGATGGAATTATTTCCTTTGAATAGATAATTTTCAGAAATCTATGGCTGCTATTAGGATGAGTATGGTTTGTTACAATCAGGGGATTTGAAAATCTCCTGAATTAAGTGAACGGTACAATTTCAGTCCTATAGAAAAAGTAAATGGTTCAATCCAGTTATGGATCTTTTTTTTTTTTTGGGATATTCGGTCCGGTTCTAGAATCTACAATATATTCACTCAATAATGTTAGGAATTTGAAAATCTCCATAATTGTACCTAACTAAGTAAACGGTAAATTCAGTTCGGTCCTATAGAAAGAGTCAGTCAGCCATTTAATCCAATTCTATATTTTTGTTCGGGTATTCACTCTGGTTCAAGAATCTTCAAGATCCACGCTCATTCCTATATAATATAATATTTTGCTAATATGCAATTGTTTATTTGGCAGAGCTTTGGACTGGATAAATGGAGTGGGAAGAAAATTCTCATGCTTTCTGCAAGGAATCTTATGATTGTTTGGGGTGATACTCCCGAATATTGGACATGGACTAATGGTGAACACAAATTAAGGTTTGGGGATTTTCCTCATTTTTTCCCTTAACTTCAAGGTTATTTTTTCATTTTTTGATAATTTGTGTTGATAAATTCTCTAATTCAACATATTAGAAAACGCAAAACAGCAGAAGTTGCAGTCTTGAATTTTTGTGGGTTTCTATTAATTGTCGGATTTTGATTCAGCATATAGGAAAATGTGTACAGACTGCAGAAGTTAGAGCCTTGGACTCTTGATTTTGTTTCTGTTCCCATGTTTTCATTATTATCATAGTTTCAGCATATATGAACCATGACTTGGTTTGTTTTTACTTTATCTTTAATGTTGGTTCTTTTTTCGTAATTATCATGATTTTGATTGAAAATGTGTTCAGAATTGCAGAAGTTACAGCCTTGGACTCTTGATTTTGTTTCCGTTCCCATTTTTCATGTTCCCGTTTTTCATGATTATCATAATTTCCATCATCATATATAAATGAAAATACAGATTTGCAGTCATGATTTTGTTCGTTTTTCCTTTACCTTTAATAACATTGTCTTCGATTCGTTATAATGATTTCAATTGCTACTTTGATTCATCATATATGAAAATGCAAATAGATTCACAGAAGTCGAATTTTCTTCATTACCATGATTTCAATTGATATTTTGATTAAGCGGAATACAGATTTGCAGAAGTTTTATTCTTGATTGTGTTTATGTTTCCTTCATCTTCAATATCATGTCCATTCCTTACTATCGTAATTCACATTATTATTCTGATTTAGCACATCCGAAATTGCAAACAGGTTCGCAGAGGTTGCTGAGCTGATCTTCGTGTGGTGGCTGGAAATCCGTGGCAAAATCAAAGCTACAATGCTATCACCAGAAACTCACTACACAGCATACCTGGTATACAGAACAAGAGAGACCTCTTATGGATTCCACTATCCGGTAGAGGTGACAGTAGGAATTTCAGGAGCAGAAGAAGGAGATTCTTCAAAGAGAAGTCTTTATCTGGATACGGGAAGGGAAAGGCGTCAAAGGAACCAACTTTTTGTGAGAAGGGTCGGTCTATTCGGGCACAGGCACAGGCACAGGCACATGCACATGCACGCTATGGAGAGCGATAGTGATAATGATGATGATGATGATCGTAAATGACAATGACATTGGAGTTAATCATAATAATCGTAATCGTCCACAGGAAAGACAAGACGGGTGGCTGGAGATTGAATTGGGGGATTATTTTAACAGACAAGATGAAGTTGGGGATTTGGAAATTAGCATTATGGAGGTTACTGGAGGTTATTCGAAAGGCGGACTTATAATTCAGGGTATAGATATTAGGCCAAAGAGTAATTAAGAAGAATAAAAACCCGAAACTTTGATACATTTTGCTCGCGCTGTTCGGTCCTGTTGTGTTCTGCTATCTTTATTATCAATCATACTGAATATAGAAGCTGCTGTTGCCAGGGATGATCGGGAGAGGGTTTGAGAACAGGATTAGAGTATCTCGTGTCAGTGAATTCTGGATCCGTTAATGTCTCTTTCCATATATCATTAAGTTTTTATTTCTGAATAGTAGTTTGGGTTTTTTTTGTACTTTAAGAATGTTAGAAGTTTAATTTTAGTCCAGTGTAAAATTCTAGTTCATTTAATACCCTTCTCTGAGAAATTTTGTGGCTCATTTATATTGGCCTATATTATGGGGGTAAAATTGAATGGAAGTTTTTTTTTTTATCATGGAGTTAAAATTGGATTAATTTGTCCAATAATTTTTGCAGGGAATTTAACTCATTTTATTTTATTTTTACTTATAAGATAAACCAATTTTGGTGAACAAATAAGATAAAGGAATTAATCAAATTAATTTTTTTAAAACTAGCAATTATCAAAAAGGAAAAAATAAAGGGGAATTTACACGGAAATTCAAAATTAAAAACTTATTTCTAACTTTGTCTATAAATATTATGAATTATGTCAAGTGTGGTAGTTAACAATTTCCACCACTATTTTACCAACTAAACCGGGTACATAATTTGACATTTATAAAATAAAAATTCATACTTTTGATAATATACTAATTAAATTACCAATATTTAATAAACAATAAATATTATTATATTTATGAATTTCATATAAAGAACCCGTAAATTTATATAAAAATTAAGATTTGAAAAATTATTTACAAGTACTAATTTAAATAATATCAAACTAAGAAAATCAATATTTTTTATATATTTTAAGAATTATGTTTTATGAATTAGGGGACTAAAATATATTTTTTAGGATTTAGAATTTACAAATTGAGGTCTAAAATTTATAAATTAGAACATAAAATCATACTTTATTTGTGATATAAAGAAAATAATGATATATTGAGAATTATATTTTGTAGTATGATTTAATTGTAATTTTATATTCAAATATGATTTTTATATAAATAGCCCAAAAATAAAACAACCTTAGCCCTTAAGTATTGCTGAAGTTGATTTGTGGCAGTTGGCTGGAGGATTATATAGCCACAGTGTTTTCCTTTATAAGTCTAAGGACACTAGATAACTATTGCCTCTTCAGGAGGATTGTATAGCCATCGTCTTCTCCTTCACAAGTCACGGTGTTCTCATTCACAAGTTCCAATGACACCAAACAAAAACTCTCTATTGTCTCTAGACAACTCTGTATTGTGCTGGAGGACTGTATAGCACACTCTTCTCCTTCACAAGTACTTAGGACACCAAACATCTCTCTATTGTCTATTCAGACTTTAAGTTGTTTCTGTTAGACAAACAATTACGTCTGTCTTAAGAATGTTAGACAAATGATTACGTCTGTCTTAAGAATGTTAGAAGTGATTAACCAAAAAACAAATCGAACACAGAAAATATGCAAACAATAAAACTTAAAATTAAAAGGAAAGAGTTATACAAATCTGATGTTTGTATTAGCAGTTTTCTTAAGACGATGTCGTCGCTATTAACGAACGTCTCACATGATACAACAGATTACGCGAGCTCAGAAAATATTTATTTTATCATCAACTTTTTCAACTAACTTTTGAATTTGACAATTCATTCTATATAAATAAAACTCGAAAGGATATGTCTTTTCACGAACGAACACGACTGTACACGGACAGACACGACTGTTCATATATGAACACGACTGTTCATGAAGGACACGACTATTCATGAAAGGATGTGTTTGTTGGTTAAATTAATATATAATTTTATTCAATTTTTCCAACAATCCCCCACATGAATAAAATTAAAAACGAGACGATTAGGACATGGTGATAACTTTCTATAGGAGATATCTGTATAGGATAGATAGCTAATGTACCTTGAACCTTCCCTTGTGAAAGTATATTTACTTTAGTGGCTGACTAGTAGACGCAATGTCTTTGAACTATTCTGTTGTTTGTGTAAACAATGATATACCCCATATAGATACCAACATAACACGGTATGGTTCTCATGGTTATGTTCATTATGGTCATGAACATCGCCTGGTTCTGCGAGAGTTTAAGAGAACTAGGTCCCACTAGTCTCCATCGAAGCGACCTCACTTCACTCTGACATAGGTGATTTATTTGCTCAGCATACTGACGCACAATGTATCATTAAAAGCATATAGTTTAACCTTTTTCCATTGGTGTCACTCTTTACATATAAGAATGGACGATGATTTAGCCCTCATAGTGAACGCATAAGGTTTATGCAATTAGTTTGTCCCTTTGAATCTAGATCTTGGGATCTCCAGTCAACTAGGTAGGGTTTTCCTTCACATAACTCCTCTTCTAATGGGCTTTAGTACAATTCCTTTCGATGATTTTTCAATTTGATCTCGGTTTTAACCTCTAGGTTAGCGGATCCGCTGTGTTATCCTTTGATTTTACAAAATCAATTAGAATGACACTTGTTGAGATCAATTGACTAACAATGTTATCACACGGAAGCTTTTCTACCCGAGTTCATCATTCGGAAGCTTTTTATACCGCATATTCACCAATTGATATGATATTTTTCTTCGATTCCATCATTGTAACGTACTTATTTTAAGGCGATTTGATTTCTACATTTTTAATGACTTTCATAAATTAAATCTAGCCAACTAATGTTCATAAATTAACATCACTGCTCAGATTTGTCAATTTATGACATTTCACATTTCTAATGTAAATCAACCCTTACGGGCGAGAATATCAAATGTGGAATTTTCGCATATCATCATCATCTCTAAAGAAAACATATTTTATCTTATCACCAAGTCTTAAAATTCATACCAATTAATTTTTCTAAACTTTTGTTATGGCTTATAAACGTTGCCACTGATACAAGTGGGCCTAAAGCCTCTGAAGTGGGACGGGGGGGGCAAATGCCACTGATGTCCAGTGTATGCAGCGATATCATATGCCTCAGAGGACGATAGAACTCGGTGCTACCTGCACCATAAAAATTCCATGAGATCAATTTCATCATAAATTAGAGAATGAGGAGAAAGGAAAACAAACTGTCACGCAACTCCTTGACAGTCGGGCTGATTGCGCCATCCTCTCCAGAACTGATCAAACTATTATTCATACTCAAACCTGGCTGTTGTCGACCTTCTTTACCAGAACAACCAACGTCAAATTGGAGCTACAATTCTCCTTATCCGCTGCTCGATTTCGCTTGGCTCTTCACGAAGCCTCCTTGCTGGTTTCTACATCCATATTCAAATTCGAAACATCCAACTGCAGGCTTGGGAAGCTGTTTCGTCCCGTGATATCTTTGAGAGGTGATCAACTTGTATTAAACAATATTCCCTTTCCCTTTCATGATAACACTCTCATCACAGTATTGTCCTTTTGTAGACTTGATTGTCTCTGTTTAGCAGCTGTGGCATTCCCCTTAACACCCAGTCTGAACCCGAGAAGACAAAAGGACTTCCTGAATCAACTGGTGCAGTAATCGGTTCGCGAGGTTTCTCTTTCGGGATATACTTCCTTCTTGGTACCATGCGCTAAGGACCATATTCCACATCATTTCCCTCATTACTCTCACTTGGAGGGCTCAACTCTAAAGCCTTACCATCAACTAGGATCTCTCTAGAGCTATCACCACATGACATGTTGGGTTTGGAGCTCCTATTAGGTCCATGAGTTAAGATGCTTGGACTAGTACACAAAGTCCGATCATGCCCGTATCTCCCGCACTTCATGCACGCTATATGAAGGCCATCATACTCGATTCTATATGTATGCTGGTTCACCTCAAATTCAGCAATGAGTGGTTTAGATAAATCAACTTCAATACATACTCTAGTGAAACGACCTCTCGAAGCCTGGCGGAGATTTTGCCTCCACGAACGGCGTCACTGAAAGAACGGGCTTATCCCGTGTCCATGGCTTGCGGAGAACCATCTTCCTCCGGCGAGGGATCGAGCATATGGGGGCGGTTGGCGGTGAAGTCTGCTAGGTTTTTCCAGAGAGCGTTTCAAACAATTGGCAAAAAAAAAAATCATATTACATTACAGTATAACAAATTGTTTGGGTTTTTTTAGATAGAAATAAAATAAATAAATAGTGAAAATAATAAAATATTCATTTTAATTATATTTTTATTATTTTGTTTTTTTTTGGACTCCTATTATTTTGGTTTTAGTTGTTTAAACCATAAACAAGAAGACTATATATAAGCCAATAAAAAAATAGAAAATATAAACTTTAGTAACTACGAATCTATTTATTAGCTATTAATAACTCTTAATTTATATATTACATATTAATTTTAGTAATTCTCCTAATTAACATATATTAATTCAGTGGTATCCTGAATTGGTCATTCACATTTAGATCCAAACTTATTAGAATCTTTATTCAAGTACTGGCGAGCACTACTGCATATTAAATATCTTTTTGTAAGCACTGAACCAAAATAACTAATTATTAAATTTTGAACCAAATCTAACACAAACGGAACTTAAGGATGTAATTGTATTGTTTATCATGTTAGAGAGGTAAAATTGTTATAAATTACTAATGTTAGTAGTTTTGTAACTTATCCCTTCCTGAATCTCATTTGATTTATATACTATGAAAATGAATTACAAAATTAATTTATTTAGAAGAAGTAATATTATACTAAAAAGATATATGATTAATTTAAGATAAGCCAATTTTAAAGACTTAAGATAAACGAATTAATCAAATTAATTTTTAAAAAATAAATAAATAGCAATTATTAAAATAGAAAAAATGAAAAAAAAAAATTAGCCCCTAAGCATTCCTTTGAACAGTGCTCCATATAAAGCAACAACAGAGCAATGGAAAATATGACAGGACTTGATTTTTCCCGGTTGCCGGAAGACTGTATAGCCACCATCTTCTCCTTCACAAGTCCTAAGGACGTTGGCAGATTCTCCATGGTCTCTTCTGGTTTTAAATCGATTTCTGAATCTGATGCTGTTTGGAGAAGTTTTCTTCCTTCTGATTACCAGGCTTTAATCTCTCAGTCTTCTGATTCTTCTCTGTTGTCTTCTACTCATTCTGCTAAAGATCTCTATCTTCGCCTCACTGATAATCCTATAATCATTGACGATGGAAAAAAGGTTAGAATCTCTCAATTTTGTGTTCTAAGTATGAAGTTAGGTCAATTTTGAATACCAATGTCCGTTGAATTTTAGTTTTTGGTTTATTATGCTGAGTTGATGATGAAATTAAATAGTCTGTGTAACTGTTAGATTGAATTATTTCCTTTGAATAGATAATTTTCAGAAATAAATGGCTGCTATATAGTATAATTTTTTGCTAATATGTAATTGTTTATTTGACAGAGCTTTGGACTAGATAAATGGAGTGGGAAGAAAATTCTCATGCTTTCTGCAAGGGATCTTATGATTGTTTGGGGTGATACTCCCAATTACTGGATATGGACTAATGCTGAACACAAATCAAGGTTTGTGGATTTTCCTCATTTTTTCCCCTTAGCTTCAAGGTCATTTTCATTATTTTAATAATTTCTGTTGATAAATTCTCTAATTCAGCATATTATAAAATGCAAAACAGCAGAAGTTGTAGTCTTGAATTTTTGTGGTTTTCTATTAATCTTCGGATTTTGAATCAGCATATAGGAAAATGTATACAGAACTGCAGAAGTTGGAGTCTTGGACTCTTGATTTTGTTTCTGTTCCCATGTTTTCATTATTATCATAATTTCGGTCATCATACATGAATGAAAATATAGATTTGCAGTCATGATTTTGTTTGTTTTTCCTTTATGTTTAATGGCATTGTCTTCAATATATTATAATGATTTCATTTGCTATTCTGATTCATCATATATGAAAATGCAAACAGATTCACGGAAGTTGAATTTTCATCGTCATCATGATTTCAATTGATATTCTAATTTAGCTTATCACAGATTTGAAGAAGTTGCATTCTTCAATATCATGTCCATTCCTTACTATCATAATTCCCATTTTTATTCTGATTTAGCACATCCGAAATTGCAAACAGATTCGCAAAGGTTGCTAGGCTGATGGTCGTGTGGTGGTTGGAAATCCGCGGCAAAATCAAAGCTATAATGCTATCACCAGAAACTCACTACACAGCATACCTGGTATACAGAATAGCAGCGGCCTCTTACGGATTCCACTATCCGGTAGAGGTGACTGTAGGAATTTCAGGAGCAGAAGAAGGAGATTCTTCAAAGAGAAGTCTTTATCTGGATCCGGGAAGGGAAAGGTGTCGAAGGAACCAAGCTGTTGTGAGAAGGGTCGGTCTATTCGGGCACAGGCACAGGCACAGGCACAGACACGCTTTGGAGAACGATAATGATAATGATGATTGTAGAGAATTTGTCACGTGATGATCATCAATTGTCATGTGCTGATATTAAATAATACGGAACCGTTTTACTTAGTAGTATCTTGAAGATGAGTTGTTTTCCTTCTTTGCTTTCAAGTTGTTATCATCTCTATATAAGACATTCTGGGCATTTTATTTTGAATAAGAGAATCCATAATTTCCTCTCCAAATTCATCTTTCGATTCATAGAATTTGAGATGGTATCAGAGCTACTATGGAGATCGATTGAATGCGAAAGTTAGTTGATGACTCGGAGAAGGAAGGATTCAACATATGCAGAGGTTGTTCAATCTCCTGGAAGAAGAGTTGAGTCCACAGATTCAGAAATCGTTTCCGAAGATTTAAGCAGTGAAAATATCGAAAGCAGGAAAGCAGGTATGGCTTCTCAAAACAACAATAACAATCATAATCATGATAATCCTGGCTTGATTTTGGTAACGACTGTACTGGATGGGAGCAACTATATACCATGGAGTAGATCTATGCGATTAGCGATAAATGCTAAGCATAAAACTGATTTTATTTTGAAAGATGTTAAGCCTGCAGATGAAAACTCAAATGAGTATAAGAAATGGAAAGAAACAGATGATTTAGTATTCTCATGGATCTTAAATGCTTTATCTAAGGAGTTAGGCAGTGTATTCATGTATGCAACTTCATCTAGGCGTTTGTGGAATAATATTGTTGATATGTACAATCAGAGGAATGGACCTTTGATTTTTCATCTTCGAAGAGAGATTGGGAGCATGACTCAAGGAAATTCTTCCTTAATTGAGTTTTTTAATCAATTGAAGCGAAAATGGGATGAATATTCCATAATTAAGCCTGCAGAAGTATGTAATTGTGGAGGATCAAGAAAAATTGCTCAGAAACAGATGGAGGAGGAGCAGTTAATGCAATTTTTATCTGGTTTAAATCCAGTATTTGATCATGTTCGTGATCAGATCCTTATCATAGATCCATTGCCTAATATCAGTAAAGCGTTTTCGATGCTAATGAATATTGAGCAACAGAGGAATGTAGGAGGTGATATTCAGGGAGAGTTTGCTCATATGACTGTTGGAAATACAAAAGAGTCATCTCAGGTTCATAATCCGTATCAAAAAGGCGGAAAATCTAATACAAGGTCTACAAGGAGTAGTGGTAACTATAACAGAAATGCTGGGGGATCTAATTCAAACAATAGAGGTAGGAATGATCGATTTGTCAGCAAAGAGGACAAGTATTGTAATCACTGTAGAAGAGGAGGCCATGACATGAGCGGATGTTTTAAGTTGATAGGCTATCCGGATTGGTGGAAAGGCAAAAAGGGGAATACTAATACTTATCAAGCAAATTTGTCCAGGGATCAACAGTCTCCACTTGATGAATCTGACACAGACGAAATTGAAGATGCAGGAAGGCAGGATGTAATGCAGTCTTTGATTCAAAAGGAGGTGCAAAAGGAGGTTCTAAGAGCAATGAAGGGCAAAATGATTCAAGATCACAAGGGGGCAAGCACAAGTGATTTTTCTGCATTTGCTGGCATGTGTGTAGCAGATATTGATCTTGAACATTTCTGTGTTATTAATGATGATTCCTGGATTGTTGATTCAGGAGCCACATTTCATATGACTTACACACAAAAGAATATGAGTAATTTCAATGTACTGAAGAAATCTAGGAAGGTATTTCTACCTACTGGAGAAGCACAATTTGTTGATACAACTGGAGATGTCAGGATCAATTCAAAATTGAGGTTATCTGTAGTTTTGTTGTTGCCTCAATTTCAATACAACTTGTTGTCAGTTAGTAAATTGCTGAGTGATCGAGGAATTACTGTCAGTTTTGCTGCTAAACACTGTGTTTTGCAAGACCAGAACAGTGGTAGCATCATTGCAGTGGGAATAATGAAGGATGGACTTTACTACTTGACTTCAGATTCATTTAATCCTAAAGTGATAGGACATTTCTGTAATAAAGCTGTTGTGTTTGCTGTTCCCAATATTGAGAAGGTTAGTGCGAAACTTTGGCATCAGCGATTGGGGCATTTGTTTTATACCGGTATGCAACATGTTCATGGTTTTCCATTTAATGATTGCAAAGACCTGTTTAAACATTGTGATGTGTGTTTAAGGAGCAAGCAAACTAGATTGCCTTTTCAATACAGTGATAGTAAGTCTAAAAAGGCTTTTGATTTGGTTCATATGGATGTGTGGGGACCATATAAGCAAGTATCACTCAGTGGGGACAGATTCATGCTAACAATTGTGGATGATTGTACTAGGTCCATGTGGATAGTGTTATGCAAAACTAAAGATTTGGTCCCAGAATTAATTGGCACTTTCATTGCCTACATCCAAACTCAGTTTGGTGCTACTATTAAAGTCATTCGAACGGATAATGGCACTGAATTCACTGGTCAGCATACTCAGAAATTCTTCAAACAACATGGTATTCATCATCAGAGGACTTGTATTCACACTCCTCAACAAAACGGCACAGTAGAAAGAAGACATATGAGCTTGACCAATATAGCAAGAGCCTTGTTAAAACAAGGGAATTTGTCTGTGAAATTCTGGGGGGAGGCTATGCAGCATGCCACGGTTTTGATAAATATGGCTCCTACAAAGGTATTGAAGTGGAAATCTCCTTATGAGGCTTTATATGGAGAAGTGCCCAAGTATACTCAGCTTAGAGTTTGCGGTTGTGCTGCTTATATGGTGAATACAGATGTGCAGAGAGGAAAGTTTGATGATAGAGCTCATAAGAGTGTGTATGTGGGGGGATCATTTGGTCAAAAGGGCTGGAAGCTTTACAATTTGCATACTGGAAAGTTGTGTGTGTCCAGAGATGTTTATTTCATTGAAGATCAATTCCCACATCATCAAATGTCCACAGCTCAGTTCTTAGATACTCAGTATGTATGTCCAGTGGCAGATGATTCTGAGTTTATTCCTACAGAAGAAAGTTGTTGAACCTTCCACATACAAAGCAGCTTGCGGTGATCCTCATTGGGTTCAGGCAATGAATGTGGAAATTGCAGCTTTGGAAGGTAATGGTACTTGGATTCTCACTAGTTTACCAGTAGGGAAAAAGGCCATTACTTCTAAGTGGCTGTTTAAAGTAAAATACTTGGCTGATGGTAGTGTTGACAAGTACAAAGCCCGGTTAGTGGCTAGAGGGTATAACCAACAATGGGGGGTTGATTATCATGACAGCTTCTCCCCGGTTGCTAAAGTGGTTACAGTGAGACTTTTTCTAGCTTTGGCAGCTCACTTCAAGTGGGACATATTGCAGTGTGATGTCAATAATGCCTACTTACATGGTTTTATTGAGGAAGAGCTCTATATGGTGCCTCCTGAGGGTTATTCTAAAGCCAAACCTGGTCAAGTTTGTAAACTCATCAAGTCAATTTATGGCTTGAAACAGGCTGGTCGCCAGTGGAACAAGGAGTTTACTGCTACCTTGCTTCAGCTTGGTTTTACAAGGTCTGATCATGATTATTGTCTGTTTACACAGACAGGAGGGGGAGAGTTTACAGCATTAACAGTATATGTAGATGATATACTGTTAACAGGCACATCTATTCAAGTCATTGATGGTGTCAAACATGCTTTACACACAACATTCACCATTAAAGATTTAGGAGTGGCGAAATATTTCCTTGGCATTGAATTGGCCAGAAGCAGGGAAGGATTAGTTTTGTCACAACATAAATATATTCAGGATATGATTCAAGAGGCTGGATTGAAAGGTGCACATGAAGTTAATAGCCCTTTTCAAAATGGAGTCGAAATTACAGAAGATAGTCCTTTGATTGTTAATGCTGAAGATTATAGAAGGATTATTGGGAAGCTGCTTTATTTGGGATTTACAAGACCAGACATTTGTTACATAACACAGCAGTTAAGTCAATTTTTACAGTCTCCAACTGAGATTCATATGAGTGCTGCCTTACATGTTCTAAAGTACTTAAAGGGAACAACACAGATGGGTTTATTTTATCCCAGTGGTGATGAGTTACAGATACAGGCGTATTGTAATAATGATTACGAAGTACAAGAACAGAAGGAGATTATGAGAATGCAGGCGTATAGTGATGCTGATTGGCCCAGATGCAAAGAAACAAGAAGATCAGTTGGCGGGTATTGTATCTTCTTAGGAGCTGCATTGATATCGTGGAAGGCGAAGAAGCAAGTCACAGTCAGCAAATCCTCAGCAGAGGCAGAGTATCGGTCCATGGAAAATACATCGTGTGAAGTGAAATGGTTAACTCATCTGCTGAAAGATTTTGGAATTGAAGTAAAGAAGCCTATACCGTTGTATTGTGATAACAAAGCTGCAATTCATATTGCAGAAAATCCGGTATTCCATGAGAGAACCAAACATCTTGACATTGACTGCCACATTGTGAGGGAGCATTTGCAGAGTGGTTTATTGCATACTCCTTATGTCAGGTCTGAAGAACAATTGACCGACATTTTTACAAAACCTTTATCTTTCAATCATATGGCACCTGTGTTAGCAAAAATGGGAATGATTGTGCTGCCTACAGTTAAGTAATCTTTGGTTTGAGACTTCATCTCCTGAGGAGGGGGTGTAGAGAATTTATCACGTGATGATCATCAATTGTCATGTGCTGATATTAAATAATACGGCACCGTTTTACTTAGTAGTATCTTGAAGCTGAATTATTTTCCTTCTTTGCTTTCAAGTTGTTATCATCTGTATATAAGACATTCTGGGCATTTTATTTTGAATAAGAGAATCCATAATTTCCTATCCAAATTCATCTTTCGATTCATAGAATTTGAGAATGATGATGATCATAACAATGCGAATAACGATAACAATGGAGTTCATCACCATAATTGTAATTGTCCACAGGAAAGACAAGACGGGTGGCTGGAGATTGAACTGGGAGATTATTTTAACAGACAAGATGAAGTTGGGGATTTGGAAATTAGCATTTTGGAGGTTACTGGAGGTGATTGGAAAAGCGGACTTATAATTCAGGGTATAGATATTAGGCCGAATAGTATGTAAGAAGAATAAAACCCCGAAACTTTGATACATTTTGCTCGCGCTGTTCGGTCCTTGTTGTGTTTTTCTGTCTTTATTATCAATCATACCGAATACAGAAGCTGTTGTTGCCAGGGATGATCGGGAGAGGGTTTGAGAACCGGATTAGAGTATCTCGTGTCAGTGAATTCTGGATCTGTTAATGTCTCTTTCCATATATCATTAAGTTTTTATTTCTGAGTAGTAGTTTGGTTTTTTGTACTTTAAGAATGTTAGAAGTTTAATTTTAGTCCAGTATAAAATTCTAGTTCACTTAATACCCTTTTCTCTGAAATTTTGTGGCTCATTTATGTTGGCCTATATTATGGGGTAAAATTGAATGAAAGTTTTTTTGATCATGGAGTTAAAATTGGATTAATTTGTCCAATAATTTTGTAGGGAATTTAACTCTTTTATTTTATTTTTACTTATAAGATAAACCAATTTTGGTGAAGATATAAGATAAAAGGAAAAAATAAAACAACCTTAGCCCTTAAGCATTCCTGGAGTTGATTTGTGTCAGTTGCTGGAGAATTGTATAGTCATAGTGTTCTCCTTCACAAGTCTCAAAGACACCAGATAACTGTATAGACACTGTCTTCTCCTTCACAAGTTCTGGAGAACTGTATAGACACGTCTCAAGGACACCAGATAACTATTGCCTCTTCAGGAGAACTGTATAGACACTGTCTTCTCCTTCCCAAGTTCTTCAGGAGAACTGTATAGACACTGTCTTCTCCTTCACAAGTTCTTCAGAAGAACTGTATAGCCACAGTGTTCTCCTTCACAAGTCCCAAAGACACCAGATAACTCTTTGTTGCCGTTTCAGGCCTCAAGGACATTAAACAACTCTCTATTATGCTGGAGGATTATATAGTCACAGTCTTCTCCTTCACAAGTCCCAAAGACACCAGACAACTCTCTATTGTATCTTCAGAATTCAATTGATTGCTTTTTGTAACTATTAGTTGCATTTTTTATTGTGTTTCTGTTTCCTTCATCTGCAATATGTCATATTCATTACTATCCTAATTTGTATGAACTTACTATCATAATTCCCAGCATTATGGCGATGCAGCTGCCTGCACCCGCAATGGAGAATGGAGTCTTTTACTTACTACCCGAGTTAGCTAGCCCCGTGGCTTACTTACTACCACCGGCAAGCTCAACCGATATAATGAAACTCGACTTACCCGCTTCCCTCAAGTACTGTACATCGCGGTTCATGAGCTTCATCAGTTTTCGGCTTACGAAAAGACTGATGCTCTTCTCATAAATTCGTTTTTATTCTATAAAAATTTACAGTTCAATTCTGTATGAATATAATTGGAATGGACGTGTCTATTTATTAATTTATGAATGAACACTTCTATTCACGAATAGACACGGCTATTCATTGTTCAAGAACGGAGGCGAATGTTCGATATTTATAACTAATTTTTCTTGAATGAAGAATTTAATGTGTTATTAATAGTTGAATGTATTAAATTAGCAGTTAACGACTACACATTAATATGTTTCTTCTAAAAAAATATGGATAAAATGCAAATTTGCTCCAAAGCACATATTTACCAATAACATATGAATTTGTATAATTTTAGGCCAACTAAAATCAGTTTTATTCATACCTAATAAAAAAAATTAAATAGACTAGTTTGCTATTATTTAACTCGTTATTTAATTGTCATATCCGACTTTTTCAAACCAGTGGCGGAGCTAGGAATTTAGACTTGGGGGCTAATTTTAGCCGTGCGGTTAACGGTAAATTTTCAAAAAAATCTTAGTCTCCAATACCTTAAAACACCATCATTTTAGTGTGTTCGTTTAAACATTAAAAGTGTCCAGTGTGAAAAGAGTAAACATGTATAATTTTCTATTAGTTCAATGTTAGTTTCTAAAAAATTATAACATTTTTACATTTTTTATTTTTATTTTTAATTTTTTTTATATGGGCAAAAACAATCGGTACTCAATGGTGGAGCCGGTATCCGGGAGTGCTCCAGCCCCCGGGGCTCTAAGCTGGCACCGCCCCTGTTTCAAACATCAATTTCGTTTAAAATATTTATTCTGTAATTGACACACAAAAAAATAATCAGTCAAAATGTTAATATTTAAATCTGTCAGTTAGAAATTAATTACAAAAAAAAATGATAAAATATTGATAATGTTATTAAAATAATTATAAATAATCTATTAAAATAAACGAAACTGTTTCAATAACTATCAACTTAGTTCGTTCAATTTTTTTTTTTGTTATTAAAGCCCATATAGTAATAAAATAAGATTTAATACATCATTTTCCGATGAAGTTATCCAAAAAGTTTGATTAAACTCTTGAACTTTCAAAATATCTCAATAGCTCCATCAACTTATTTAAAATATCCTGATAGCTCCTCTCAATTTACGTAAAATATAATTAATTAATAACTCGGTTGCAAAAAAGTAAGTGACATGCGGAAAATATATTGCACGTGCCTTGAATAAGTAAAATGATTAAAGTCGGGGTATTGAATTCTAATATTAGAGAGGATAAGTTTTACCATTTAGCAAGTAAGTATTTCTTTTTAAATATGTTTTAATCTATTCTAGGAATTATGTAATAACATTTCAATGCGTGTATAATACACTTTCCGCATGTAGTTTACTTTTTTGCAATCAAGTGATTAATTAATTATATTTTAAGTAAGTTAATGGAGTTATCGAAGCATTTTCAAACAAGTTGTTAAGGCTATTAGGATACTTTAAAAATTTAGAAGAAAACTAGACTTTTGGAACAAATTCAAGGCGAAATAATATATTAAGCGGATAAAACAAACATAATGCCCTTAAGAAAAATGTGAATTTAATTATTTTTTATTAAAAATTAAATTGGATAATTATATTCACAGTCCTTTTTTTGGTTCATTAAACTTTTAACAAAATGGTAAATTTAACAATTTTTATTTCTTCAAAAAAAAAAAACGATTTTTATTTTATCATTAAATGTTTTTTTATACATATTATAAATTATTTTCATATACTTATATTATCCCTCAAATATAAGAGGAAGATTCAAGAAAAAAATATAGAAAATTAAATACATGATGCCATGCATAAAAAAAACTCAAAACCTAATTAAACTTATTACAATACGTGAAATTTAACATTTTTTTTTGTTAAAAAATGAAATCATGGATCAGACCGTTATATAACGATATAATTTATTCCACCCGAGATAAGAAAAGAATTACGTAAGAAAGTGATGTAAGAAAAGAAACGTGAGAAAGGAAAGTAAATAATTGTTCGGTTTCTAAACTTTTATCTTACGTTAGTTCTTTTTATATAAGAAATATATTATAAAGCCTGGAATTTTCAAAATCAATTATTTATCACATTTGATTAGAATTATGTTAACTAAAGTTAAAATTTATATAAAATGATAAATTTATTTAATATTATAACAAAATTAATTCATGATAAATTGGTAAATTTGTATAAAATTTAACTTTTGTGTCAAAATTTGGACAAAAATATGAAGTAAGTTGATTTTGGGAAAGTAAAAGCTCTATAATTTATTTTGTAACATAAAAAACTTATTAGTATTATATGGGGTAAATTACACCTATGGCCATTGAACTCACCAATTTTAATATTGTGGCTGCTGAATTTCAATTCTTAACGGTATATGGTAATTGAACTTTACACTTAATAACATTGGTTGTCACTCAACGCCTCAAAACGACCATTAACGGCCTCAAAATAAAAAAATTTGAAGAGTTGATGATATTTTAAGAAACTTTAATTCTTGAAAATTTTCGTTTTGAAGTCACTTAGGTGTTGTTTGGTTAGGAAATAAAGTGAATTTTTAGAGCGAGAAAATTCCAAAAAATGTGATTTTGGAAAATAAAAAAAATATAGTTTCATGGTAAATATCATTCTAAATTTTTTTAATTCTTGAATATTTTCATTTTGAGATTGTTAACAGTCATTTTGATGAGTTAGTTAAAGTTGAATGCTCATCAATGTTAAAAAGTGTAAAGTTACAGTTAAAAATTGAAGTTCTGTCCATGGGTGTAATTTACATAATTTCTTTATTTCTTAAGTTTTTACGTATTATAGGGTAAATTATACCAATGGCCATTAAACTTTACCCATTTTAACATTACGACTACTGAACTTTACACTTTTTAACATCGGTGGCCATTCAACTTTAACTAACTCCTCAAAATGAATGTTAACGACCTCAAAATGAAAATATTTCAGAATTAAAGTTGTTTGGAAAGATATTTACCATGAAATCACATTTTTTATTTTCTAAAATCACATTTTTTGGAACTTTCTCTCTCTAAAAATTCACTCTCTGCCTAGCCAAACAACACCTAAATGACCTCAAAATGAAAATTTTCAAGAATTAAAGTTCTTTAGAATATCATTAACTCTACGAATTTTTTATTTTGAGACCGTCAACGGTCGTTTTCAGATATGGAGTGATTATCGGTGTTAAAAAGTGTAATAAGAATTAAAGTTTAGTGGCCATAATATTAAAAAGAATAAAGTTCAATGCCCATGAGTGTAATTTACCCGTTATATATTTACACAATGTATTTACATAAGAATTACTTACAGTAAATTATTTAAAGGTAAAAAATACCTTAAGGACATTTTACGGGTACTTAATATTGGATGTGGTTAAAGTTCGGACAATATCTCACAAAAGTTAATTCATCTTAATAAAGTCATTTATATTTATTTTTATCCCAATATAATCACTTTAAATATTTTTCAATCATTTTTTCATTGAAATTGCTGACGTATCATCTCAGAGCTGGCTCTAGGAGAAGTTCCCGTAGGCGCAGACCCGAGGCCTCAAAATTGAAATTATCATAAATAGTTCATTGATTTAAGCAATATGCATTGTATATATATTTTTGGTCTAATACATCACCAGCTCTCTGAGTTTATCCATAATAATAGATTGGTTTCCTAATGCAAGCGTTTCACCAGCTCCCTAAACTTGCTTATTTCGTATCACCAGGTCTCTAAACTTGTCCATTAAAATTTATTAGCTCCCTAAACTTTGCACGTGTCTCACCAGCTCCCTAAACTTGCTTATTCTGTAACAACTAAATATAAAAACCATAATACGAACTCGGGTTAAGGTGCAACAATACCCCTAACGTTTTGGATCAGGAGTAATTTTACTCATAACGTCTAAAATGGTGCAATTTTACCCCTAACGTTGGAAGCCAATAGCAATTTTACCCATAACATTGATAAATTGGGTTAATTTGAGAAATAATTCATCAAACTGTCTTTTCGGTCATGAATCTTGTCACCTACACTTCATACATGTGTCATTTTATCAGTAACTGATCACAAACATATGTTGGGATGTGAAAAAATAATAAAAAAAATTGTACGAATTGGACAAAAAAATCAAAAAATTCACCAAATTTATAAATATCAATCTCCAATTCTATTATTGAATTATAAAAAACATGAAATCTTTTTTTAGAACGAATCGATATGCAATTGGTGCAAAATAAGAAACAAAAAAATTTATATTTTATAATAATGTCTGAAATTGATCCAAATTATCAACGTTAGGAGTAAATTTACTCTTGGCTACTAATGTTAGGGGTAAAAGGTATGGGAAGAGAAAAAATTACCTCACTAATAGATGAAGATGTATTTTTAGAATTTATATTTTATAAGTTTTTGTATTTAGTTGTTACGGAATAAGCAAGTTTATGGAGTTGGTGAGACATTTGCAAAGTTCAGGGAGCTAATAAATTTTTATGGACAAATTTAGAAAGCCATAAGCACGTTTAAAGAACTGGTAAAACACTTGCAAAGTTCAGAGGATCAATGGTGTATTAAGCCTATATTTTTTTTTTATATAAAAAAACTACCTTTCGACACGCGGCCTTCTCCTATTTCTACACATAGTTTCTCTTATGGTGGTAATAATGTATAGGAATAATATTCATTTGACCCTTAAACTTTAACTTTAAAATTAATTAGCTCCTTAAACTATTAAAATCATCAATTAAATCTATAAACTGAACAAAAAAAACTAAAAAAACATAAACTTCAATAACTACTAACTTATTTATTACGCATTAATTTAAGTAATTTCCTTAATTAAAATATATTAAATATCTTTTCATAACCACTTAATTAAAATAAGTAATTATTAAACTTGGAATCAAACTTAACAAACGGGATCCAGGACCGGCTCCCTCTAGGTCTCAGTTTAAACTGTGTTTGCTAATCGAATCAAACTCAATGTACAGGTTTACCAACTTTTAAACCACATAATCTATGTTAAAAAATAGCATAAACCACAAGCTTTATTTTTGTACTTTCTCCTTAATTCAATATCAATTATTCTGTGCATCAAAAAATAAATTACAAATTACGAAAAACAAAATCCCAAATAATATTCCAAGCAAGCCAGTAAAATTCGACGCCGAACGTGAGTTCGAAAGAGGCCACACACGCCGCGCATATGCGCGGTGACCCGACGGTGCGTGTGGGCCAAACGCCGTCCTACCGGCCTCCGACGGCCTCGAGACTTTGGACGGTGGGGAGTTTTTGGGGTCTCTGAAAGATGGTATGGTCGGTTTCGGGGTTCGGTGACTGAAAATAGGCGTTATAGAGCAAACAGACCTTAATTGGCGCGTTTTAAGCGGCTTAAAAACGCCAGAAAATTCCAGCAGCCCCTGAGACGATTTTGGCAGACCAAAAACATTTCAAGACACATTAAAAACATAGATTTGAGACATGACTTAACTAAATATGTATTTATTCAATCAAATAAATTAATAGAATCACAAATTATGTATAAAGGGTTCTCCAATTTTTTAAGTTATTAAAAACTTATATTAAGTCTCCTTGTATATTAACTTTTTTAAATAAAAAATCTCTAACACGTGTCAGCTCCCTATACTTTTTCAATTTTTCTGTTGACAACACACACCTTCTCCCAATCCTAGTCACTAACACTTAATACAAGATAACTGATTAAAGTATTATTTGGTCCCTTTAAATCCAAAATATTGACATTTGATCCTTATAGTATTATTTAGTGATATTTAGCTCTTGTAATATCCTAATTTATAGCATTTAATTCATGTGATATAATTTAGCAACATTTGGTCCTACGGTATCCTAATTTATGCTTTCTGGCTCTCAGATAGATTGAAAAATAACATATTTGACATGACCAAATATCACAAATTAGGATACCACAATGACGAAATATTATCAAATCATATCATATGAGTCGAATACTACAAATTAAAATACTATGTGGGCCAAATGTTACCAAATTATAACACAAGTATCAAATGATAACATTTTAGATATCACAGGAGCCAAATAAGACTTTAATCCACGAGATAAATATTTGAACCTATTCTATTCAAAATCTATTATCAAGTTTTGTGGTAGTTTATAAATTCAATTTTTTTTTATAAATAACGAAATAAAACTGAAAGTTTATGAATTACAAGCAGTGGCGAATATAGGATTACTCGATTGGGGGACTGATTTTACACGTGCATTCGTAAAAAAAATTGCTAAATCGAACTTGCTCAATTTTTTTTTTGTATATATGTGTGTTATAATTTGAGTGGTCAAGAACCAATTTTTAAATATTAATGTACAATTTCTCAAAATTAAAATAGATTTTGTTTAAAATTCCTAACATGTAAAAAATTTAAATTTAAGGAGAGCCGAACAGGTAAAAAAAAAAATTAATAATTTGAATTTAAAAGCCTAACTTCAAAGAAACTTAAATACCTTATAGTTAAACCATTGAGTGTTGAAAGAATCTTTATTCAATTGAAAAATTAAGAAATTTCATTCTATTGAAACTTGAAATAACTTAAATTTGATTAATTATTATATGTTACACATTATTTTATAGTTAAACCATTGAGTGTTGAAGAAGAAGACCCTTTGTCAAGTTATTAAGTTAAACGGTGTTAAGTCATTTTCGGTAATTCTTGTAACGACGTATATCATAATCTTTTTTTTTTATAAAAACAAACCACAGGATTTATTTTGGACACGTCATTAAGTTAAACGATGTTATGTCATTTTCGGTAATTCTTGTAATGGCGTATACCACGATCTTTTTTTTTTTGTAAAAACAAACTGCACGATTTATTTTGGAAAAACACGAAACCACTTGATTTTTTTTTGGGAATTTACCCTAATATATAATATTACCTTTTAGGAATATGAATTTAACTTGTATGTCAAGACTAATATATGATTTTGTTTGTTATAACAACAAATTATTTGAATTGTAATTAATAATATACCCGTTTTACTATTTAGTATTTATTATTTTAAAAATAATATTAAATTTAGTTACGAAAAAAATACAAAAAAAATTGCCCAAGGCTTCCTAAATATTGGAGACCCTCCTAACGGGATCTAAGAATATAATTGTATCATTTCTCTTATTAGAAAACTGTTATAAATTACTGGGTGTTCAACCAAATAACGAATTACACTTAAAATAAAAAAAATGTACCTAATTGAATAATATTAACAAACTAAACCGAACCGATTATTTTGGTTCGGTTCTCAATTTTACAATTTATTAAATAAATTAGTTCTTATTTTATATTATATTCACTGTTCGAAACGAAGGCCGTCTGGACCGTCTAGGCGTTTGAAATCGAGAATCCACCCCGATTTTCTACATTTAGTCCCTCTAGGCGTTTTATTGACTCCTAGACGATTTTCAGCCGTTTGGGCTCCGCCTAGACCGTCTCGGCACCGTCTAAACGATAATGAACAAAAGCTTTTTTTTAACAAAAGTATTTTTAATTGTGAATTTATTTTTTTGCTTTATTATAATTCACTTTTAAATAGTTTCAATGAAATTGTTGTTGAAATGTTGATGTTTGCACAATTTTAAAGATATATGTTATAAATAAATTAGTTCTTATTTTATATTATATTCACTGTTCGAAACGAAGGCCGTCTGGACCGTCTAGGCGTTTGAAATCGAGAATCCACCCCGATTTTCTACATTTAGTCCCTCTAGGCGTTTTATTGACTCCTAGACGATTTTCAGCCGTTTGGGCTCCGCCTAGACCGTCTCGGCACCGTCTAAACGATAATGAACAAAAGCTTTTTTTTAACAAAAGTATTTTTAACTGTGAATTTATTTTTTTGTTTTATTATAATTCACTTTTAAATAGTTTCAATGAAATTGTTGTTGAAATGTTGATGTTTGCACAATTTTAAAGATATATGTTATAAATATACGTTTTTCTATATTAAATAATTTTATATTATTATTTTTAGATAGTATAATACATATTTTAATTGAATTATACAATAATTTGTTGATTAATAAATAAAAATACAAAAATACAAATTCGATTAATCGTCGATTAATCTCCGACTAATCTCCGATTAATCCTCTAGGGTCTGTCCGTCCGACTAGCGTCTAGTATTTTTTACAACATTGATTATAATATTAAAATATTTATATTAACAAAATCATGAATTCATAATTTGAAATATCTTAGAATGTATAGTAGTCTAATATACTATTATTTATGTATTGAAAATGCATATTTAATTTTTTTTATAACTATATATGTTGAAAAAATCGTGATTATTTTTTCTTTTTCTAATTTAATTAATATTAATAACTTAATAAACAAAATAAAATAATGGAAGAGCCGGTTTTAGAGGAAGTTTTAATGGTGGGAGATTCTGATGATATGTTCTCGGATTCTGATGAGGAAGATAATGGCCAGGAGGATCCTCTCTGTCCGGTCATTAGACTTTCCGCTGCAGAGAAGCGTGAGCTTAGAGAGAAGTGGAAGGTGTCTTTGATTGTTACTGTCCTGGGTAAGCGAATTAGTTTTAACTATTTTGCCCAAAGAATACAAGCGCAGTGGGCAAGGAAAGGTAAAGTCAGTATTACTGACCTGGAAAATGACTACTATGTCATTAAATTTACTAGGGTTGAGGATTATAATTCGGTTATCAAGGGAGGCCCATATATCATTTCCAATCATGTTTTGGCCTTAAGGCCTTGGGTTCCTAATTTTAATCCTCACGACTGTTCGGTTAACAGGATCTTGACTTGGGTAAGATTCCCGGGCCTTCCCATTGAGTACTACAGTGAAAACTTTCTGAGTAAAATAGGAGGTTTGGTTGGTAAGGTCCACCATGTGGACAAGACTACAATTGGGGCCATTAGGGGTAAGTTTGCTAGGGTATGTATAGATGTTGATCTGGCTAAACCTTTACTTTCTAAGTTCTGTGTTCAGGATAAAGTGTTCTTTATTGAGTATGAAGGTTTACATAACATCTGTTATGATTGTGGCATGTATGGTCATTCTCAGGAGGGTTGCCCTAAAAGGGAGAGGGTTGTTATAGAGAGGGTTGAGAGTAGTGTGCGGATTACTGGAGGGAACCAGGGGTATGAAGGGAACTTTGGTCCCTGGATGGTGGCAAAGAGGCCCGCTAGACGTAGGAATCAACCTGCAGTGGTTCACAATCGTCCTCCTGATATCAACACAAATTCTAAGTCCCTTTCTCCTAAAGCTACTGTTATTCCAAATGTCAAGGAGAAGCCTGTCCTCAAAGCTAGAAAGGAGGCTGGGGTTTCTTCAGTAGCCTTGCCTGGGTCCAGATTTGGGGCCCTGATGATTGAGGAAGTTCAAGAGTCAGACCAAGATGAGAATCATATGGATGAGAGTATTCCAGGATTAGAGTCTGTAGATCCAGTCGAGAAGGTGGTTGAATCTGTGAACCCGCTTTTTGTTTCTAAGGATGAAGCCCAGGGGGGGACCCTGACCCTTGCAGCTAGAAGGATGAAGAATTCAAATGAGGTTAGTATTCCTGTTCACGGTATTGATCCTGGGATTGGGAAATCTATGGGAGTTAACAAAACTAATATGAAAAAGCTTAAAGGAAAACAAAAAAGTGGCCTTAACACTTTGGCGTTTCCAGATAAGAGGGGGCCCGGGGGTACCTCGGTAAGGCTCTCAGGAGCCCCTAGTAAATACCTAGCTTAGGGTAGGGGTGTGGTCAGTTGTCCTCCTTTCTATGGATTTGTTATTTTGGAATGTTAGGGGTGCGGCTAGCAAGGCTACCCGTATCCATATTAATGATCTTATTAAGCAGTTTAATCCATCTTGTTTTGCTCTTTTGGAAACTAAGATTAGTGGTGAGAAAGCAGATGAGGTGGTTAAGAAGTTTAAGAACTGGCACTGTGTTAGATCGGAGGCAACTGGCCGGGCTGGGGGGATTTGGCTTTTTTGGAGGCCAGATCGGATTCATTTTGATATTCTTAGCATGGATAAGCAGTTCATTCATTGTAAAGTGAGTATTTCCGGCAATACTTCCTTTTTTATTACCCTTGTGTATGCTGACCCTATCTTGTCTAATCGAAAACGGCTCTGGGAGGTTCTCTATTCTATGAGTGTCAGCATTTCGGAGCCCTGGTTTGTGGCGGGTGACTTCAATGATATCGCCTTTATGAGTGATTAGAGAGGGGGATCCAATCATTATGTTAATCGCTGTCTGCATCACAAGAATAGTATGGATTTATGTGGGCTTTCCGATCTGGGGGCTTCTGGTCATAAATTCACTTGGAAGCGTAATAATACTTTTGTTCGATTGGACAAAGTCTACGCTAATGTTTTAGCTCTAACTTCCTTCCCCGAGTGCTCTGTGTTGAACCTCCCGTTCCGTCATTCGGATCATTGTCCTATTTTGTTTAGACTTTTGAGAGGTAAGCATCCTAGGGGTAAGAGACTGTTCCGGTATCAGTTAGCTTGGGAGTCCCATCCTAAGTTTAAAGAGTTCGTTCATGAGAGTTGGAGACCTCATTCGTATGTACTGCAAGCTGCTGAAGGGTTCAGGAATAAGGTGCAGGGGTGGAATAGGAATGTGTTTGGGCATATTATCAGAAAGAAGAACAAGTTATTAAAGAGGATGGAGGGCATTCAACGCAGGTTGGAGGGGAGGTTTGATCATAGCCTTGAGGGCCTCCTCAGAACCCTTCAGAAGGAGCTGGAGGCTGTGCTTAGGCAGGAGGAGTTCCTTTGGTTCCAGAAGTCTCGGAAGTCCTGGATTAGAGATGGGGATCATAATACCAAATACTTCCATCTCTCTACCCTGATCAGAAGGCAGAGAAATAGAATTGAGGCCATTAAGGATTCTAATGGTGATTGGGTTTATGAAGATGAGGTTATTCGGAACTTAGCCCTGGATTTCTACAGAGAGCTGTTCAAAGAGGAACCTGTTCTTTTGGAGAGGGCTCACTCTATTGCTACATTTCCTTTAATCAGTGAGGATTGTAGTCAGGAGGCCTTTCAACCTATTTCCCGAAAAGAGATTGACCAAGCTATCTTCAGCATTGGGGCTTCTAAAGCTCCTGGGATTGATGGTCTTCCGGCGGGCTTTTACCATAAGAATTGGGATGTAGTGAAGGAAGGCATCTATAATTTTGTCTTGGGGGTGTTCAGTGGTTCGAAGGATATTGAGCTGGTTAATAGAACCCTCCTGGTTCTGATTCCTAAGATTGATAAGCCTTCTTCCTTTTTGCATATGAGACCTATCAGTCTTTGTAATGTTCTTTACAAAACTGTTACAAAGATTGTGGCTAATAGAATCCGTGGCATTCTTCCTGCGATCATTTGTCAGAATCAGGGTAGCTTTGTGCCTGGTAGACAAATGATGGATAATGTGGTGATCGCCCAAGAGATGGTCCACACGATGAAGATTATGAAGGGGAGGAAAGGCATTGTGGCTCTGAAGCTGGATTTAGAGAAGGCCTATGATCGAATTAATTGGGATTTCTTGATGGAGAGCCTTGAGAGAGCTAGAATCCCGGACAGCTGGAGAAGTTTAATTAAGGTATGTATTTCTTCTCCTGTGTTTCAAGTTATGGTCAATGGGGATATGTCGGAGGAATTTTCCCCGGGCAGAGGAATCCGTCAGGGGGATCCTATGAGCCCTTTCCTTTTTGTTATTGCTATGGAGAGGCTCTCTCACCTGATTCAGGATGCGATTGATAATGGGAGTTTCCACCCTGTGGCGATCAACAGCTTCTGTCCCCAGGTGACTCACTTATTCTTTGCAGATGATGTCCTTATCTTTCTTGAGGGTAATGAGGAGCAGTTGAGAGTCATTATGGATATTCTGGATTGTTTTTGTTCGGCCTCTGGGCAGAAGCTTAATATCCAGAAATCTAGGATGATGTGCTCTAAGAATATGAATCAGAGAGTCTGTAAGAGATTAAGTGATCTCTCAAGTATTCCTCTTACTGATTCTCTTGGGAAGTATCTGGGCATTCCCCTCCATAGTGAGCGTGTGTCTAAAGGCTCCTTCAAAGAGACTTTGGATAAAGCTAATTCGAAGTGTGCCACTTGGAAAGCCAAGACTCTGTCTCTCGCTGGCCGCCTCACGTTAATTCAATCCGTTAATTGTGCTGCTCCCAATAACATCATGCAGGCTTGTAAGCTTCCGGATCCTGTGCTTAATGATCTTGACAAGATTAACCGTAGGTTCCTGTGGGGGGAAGCTGCGGAGGGCAGGAAGATCCATCTTGTGCCTTGGAGTGAGGTTTGCCAGCCTAAAGATTCTGGGGGTCTGGGTATTAGGAAAGCAAAGGACAATAATAAAGTTTTATTAATGAAACTCCTTTGGCGTATGTGGCAAAACCCCTCCTCTCTTTGGGTTCGCCTCCTTTGTGGTAAGTATCGGAAAGACAAAATCTTCGGGGGCCCGAAAGAGAGAGTTGCTAATTGTTCCTTCCTCTGGAAAGGACTTAGTGTTGTGTTTGATGAGTTCTGCTCGGGAGTTGGCCTGGAGGTGGGGAATGGTAAGTCCATTAGTTTCTGGTTTGATAACTGGATTGGGGATAAACCGTTAATTGAGGTGTGTTCTTCCCCCCCGCCTAGTGATATACGCAACTGGAGGATTGCCGATGTGGTTGACTCGGAAGGGGACTGGATCTGGTCAAAGTTTGATACTTTCTTTAGCCTTGAGACTCTCCTTAGAATGCGGGGAGTGAAGGTGAGTAATCAAGAGGAAGACTTGGATAGGCACTGTTGGGCGCTGACTAACAATGGAGTTTATTCTTGCAAATCGGCCTTTGAAGCTTTCTCTCTCTTTAGATCTGATCCTCCCTCGGATGTGTGGAAGTCGATTTGGACCCTTAAAGTTCCTTTCCGTATTAGGAGTTTCCTGTGGCTGGGTGTTAAGGACAGGCTTCTTACTAATTCGGATAGGCACAAAAGGCACTTGACTGATTCTGGAGCTTGCAGTAGATGCAGAGGCCATGTTGAGACTTTGTGCCATGCTCTTAGAGATTGCTCTAATAGTAAAGAGGTTTGGAGGAAAATTCTCCCACACCATATTTTCTCTTCCTTCATGGCACATTCTGAGGTCGACTGGTTCTCTGATGGTGTTAGAGGAAAGTTGCTTCCATACATGGAGCATGGTGACATTTTCTTTGCTATTATCTGTCACCAAGTTTGGAAATGGAGAAACGATGAGATTTTTGGAGATAAAACTGTTTTTATGACAAACTTAGCTGATTTCTTCTCGAAAAAACTTTTCTCTATTATCGATAGTTTCAAAGGAGAGTCCCTTGCCAGAGCCTCTCAGTGTTGTGATGTCCATCTCGTGGGATGGAGCAGGCCAAGAGAGGGGGTTGTGAAGCTGAATACTGATGGCTCCTGCCTCAGTAACGGTAAGATTGCGGCTGGAGGTGTGCTTAGAGATGTAGGGGGCGTCTGGCTTTCTAGGTTCTCCCAGAATTTAGGGTTGGGTTCTTCCTTTTCTGCGGAGCTCTGGGCCATTCTTACTGGAATCAATCTTGCTAAAAGGCTGGGTGTTAAGAGGCTCTCTGTGGAGTCTGATAATTTGGAAGCAATCAAAATGATTTCTGAGAATCATTCTATGGGTCTTAACAGTCGCAACCTCATCAAAGCTATTATAAGGCTTTGCTCCTCCTTTGAGTTCGTAGAGTTCAGACACATTTTTAGAGAGCAGAATCGTGTTGCTGATCGTTTGGCGGCGGCGGGCCATGAAGGGACGTTAGGCGTTACTACCCTTCCTGTTTCCCCTAGTTTCATCTCTCATCTTCTCTTAGAAGATAGGATTGGGGTTAGCTTCCCTAGGCTAATTCCTGGGTAGTTTGTTGTTATTCGTTTTTCTTTTCCTTTTCTACCAAAAAAAAAAATAAATAAACAAAATAAAATTATAATCTTAAAATTTAAAATATATCAAATGTCTATTTTTATAAATATCCATAGTACCACTAGTTCCTATCATCTTTATAAATATTAATTGTCCTAGTTTCTATTCAATTACTAATTCAAAAATAGAAAACTTATAAACATAATGAGATAAATAATAAATTTAATTAATTCCTATTTTGATCGGTTCGGTTCATTCGATTTTTTTCATAAAAAGCGAACCGGTCAAAATATTTCAATATTTGAAATTGAAATTGAACCAAATAAACTAAAAAATTTAAAGAAAAAAACCATGTATCAAATAGAATAAGAATAGAAGGCTTGAACAAATCTAAAGGACTAGTATTGTCACATCCGACCCTAAATGACCTCAAGCGGCATCGGGCGTGAAATGGAAAGATAATAATCAATACTTAGGAGTCTCCAATTTATCCACATATCATTATATTACAATTGCAATACCAAAGTTCTAACCATAATGCTAACAATAAGCAGTCAACTTCCAAACCTCGCCTAATCGGTCGGGAACCTTCTCTATATCCTGTACCGTCTCACCTAAAAACATTAAAACATATAAAAACGTGAGACAAAAATCTCAGTAAGAAACTATCAGCCATAAAAACCAACTTTATTTAACATAGCTACATATATACGTTTATAAAGGGATTTAATCAAAACCTTATAAAATATACTCAAAACTTAAGTTTATAATATAATCACCAAAACCTTATAAAATATACTCAAAACTTAAGTTCATAAAATCAAAGTTGTATATGTATCCATCCTCGAATTCCACCCGTGTAGATCATAACATCAATCATAATAATATCGAGATATCTCATTTATATCTCGTTCCTTGCCTAACAGTTAGGACTACCAGCCGTGCACTCTGGCCATACCGCCATTAGGTATGGTCTTAAAATACAACTCATTCCCCGGGCAATCCTAGATGGACAAAACCATTAACTCTTTCGAAATACCACAACTCATAAAAATCATATATGGATTTCAATCCAAAATAATAACAACAATAACCGCAATAGATTTCTCAATCCAAAACCAAAACATATATATATATATTAAATCAACCAAATGAAGCCTTAAATCAACATAATCAAGTAAAATTTAAAATTCACATAAAAGCATAGTCAATGACTTCATTTGAACCATAATTTCACAATAAAAAGCAAAATCGTGAAAAACCTCAATTTTACAAAATACCCGTAGAAACCCTGAAATATCAATTTTTATAAATCCTTTGATTATATCTATATTTATATACATCAAACTCAAAATATAGTTGATAGGTACTTACCTTGGCTACTAATTGAAAACCACAAACCCGTTCAATTCGCCTCTAAACTCTATCTAAGCCATTTCCCTCCAAACACTACCGAAACTCAAAAACTCTTCAGCTAGGACTTAGATCTATGTATAAGGATACTATGGTTCCAATTTCAAATGATTCGGACGGTCGAATCTCCGTAAATTAAAAAAACGGTGGAGAAACGATCGAAGAACGATAAAATTTACGAAGAATGAAAGAAGCAGAGAAAAGAAAAAGAAACAGATGATGATCCATCTCCCCACCTCTTCGCAGATATGGAAATCAATATTGGCAAATATTCAGTTTGGTCTTCCATCTTTATATAATCTTTTAATAATTACCCTAAACTTTTAATTTATACATAAACCCATCAAATTAACCCCAAATTTTTCCTCTAGCACCAAATTAACTTCACACACCTAATAATTATAATATATACTAATATCAAAATATAAATTCTAGAAATTTATTCACGGACGTGACAATTCTTCCCACCTTAAGAAATTTCGTCCTCGAAATTCAGATTCTCTAATCGAAATTTTCTTCCTCAAATCATCTCCAAGATCACAAAATTATTTCACATTATCAAGATTCCACAAATTCTCATCCTTCCCTCCATTAACTTCATCATTTATCCATATCCACAATAGATAATTCTTAGTAAATCTAAACTTCAATATAGTTAATTCCATCGCCACAATCCACAATAAACTTCAAATATCATTCGTATCTTCCTAACATACACCAAATCTCACTTCAATAAATTTAAATCACAATTGATTCCATCAATTGCATATATATCAAATAAATTCACCTATCTCCAAGTTTTATAGACTTCAAAAATATCACTTTTGAACCGCTAATATGTACGATATTATCATTTTCTTAAACTTCAAATAATTCGAATCAATAAACATCATACACCTATAATCATATTTCATCATATTAATACTTAAATCTATAAATTTTCACTCCAATAACTATGTATATTATAATATTCAATCATTAGCATCAACATTATCACCACTCTTATAAAAGTCATTTCATAAACCTCATTTTGATGATACAATTTCCTATCAATAAGAGTCATTTCATAAACTCTTAAGATCAACATCACTCCTATAATTCTCCATTTAACTCCTCAAAATCAGTTAAGCTAACATGCTATTTTTTTCTCACCACTATATATACCATCAATCCAACCAAATAAACTTAATTGTTTCTCAGTACCTAAATTACGACAATCAATGTATTTTTCTGTCTTCTTCAAATTTCAAATAATATTTTAACACCCATAAAAGTCAATAAATCTATGATAGGATTCTATTTTCTTGTTTGACCTATAAACACTCAATTTGATCCTTATATAAACTAAAACCATAATCACACAAACTTCAACTCGAAATAACTTTTTTCATCTTTATCTCTTCATTTTCTACCTCAAACTGTGCTTAAGATCAGAAAAATTTGTCCTCAAAATTCATATCTTAATTATTTCCTCAAACATCAAATATATTCTCACACTTTACTTTTCATTGATCACTACCATCGGTATCTGTCTAAACATCATTTATATAACTCTCAATAATTCTAAACCTCAATCTGATAAAGTTCAACAATAGATCTGCAATTTGAATTCGGATATCATTTATTCCAATTAAGATTTCATAACTTATTAAACTTCTATCATAATAATCTCCAATTAATCAACCTCCAAAACAATTAATTGACATCTCCACTTTTTTTCGCTTTCTTAATCACATATATATTATCTTCAAAACTCATCATATTATTTCAAAGTCTCCTAACCTTACTTCACATCTGAGATATATATATTTTTCAGCCAACTATTAAACTCTCAAATATCAATTCCAATTCACACTAAGGAGAAAAATCAAACAAAAACCAAATTCTGGTTTAAAGCTAAAATGACCAACATATGTCATTTCCAGCATAACTTTTTCATACGGAGTCCGATTAAGGCGATTCAAAAACACCTGGAAACGTAAGATAATAATAAAGAACTTCCATTTAGGACTCCATGACAGATTCAACCTATATCTAGTTGAAAAATGCATCACAAGATTCAGGTTCGAATCTGATTTTTCAGCGGGACCTATATAGACAATTCTCTATATCTCTAGCTCAAAGTTATAATGTACTCATAACCCATATCACCAAATATCAAAGAAGTTACTATTTTTCATACACCTAGATATTGCTAACCATCAAAACTCATTTTTACACCTCATTAGCTAGTTACTCAATCCTCGAAAAATTCCAAATTATTTCTTAGCTATCACCAAATATCCATATTCCTCAATTACTATCGATTATTTCTTAGCTATCACCAAATATCGATATTCCTCAATTACTATCAACCTTAAGTCCGAAGAATTTAACCTAGAGCTCTGATACCAAACTGTCACACTCGACCCTAAATGACCTCAAGCGGCATCGGGCGTGAAATGGAAAGATAATAATCAATACTTAGGAGTCTCCAATTTATCCACATATCATTATATTACAATTGCAATACCAAAGTTCTAACCATAATGCTAACAATAAGCAGTCAACTTCCAAACCTCGCCTAATCGGTCGGGAACCTTCTCTATATCCTGTACTGTCTCACCTAAAAACATTAAAACATATAAAAACGTGAGACAAAAATCTCAGTAAGAAACTATCAGCCATAAAAACCAACTTTATTTAACATAGCTACATATATACGTTTATAAAGGGATTTAATCAAAACCTTATAAAATATACTCAAAACTTAAGTTTATAATATAATCACCAAAAACTTATAAAATATACTCAAAACTTAAGTTCATAAAATCATAGTTGTATATGTATCCATCCTCGAATTCCACCCGTGTAGATCATAACATCAATCATAACAATATCGAGATATCTCATTTATATCTCGTTCCTTGCCTAACAGTTAGGACTACCAGCCGTGCACTCTGGCCATACCACGGACGTGACAAGTATGCCACTCCATTAGTCCCGGTATAGAATAAGATGCCCTTGCAAGTTCATGGACAACAGTACCACTACCAAAAATGATACTAACAACATTAAACGAATGAATCAACCTATTACAATCATCAAGAACAATGTCGTAATAAAACCTAAAGACAGGTTGATTATGATCTAAAAGCACCACATCTGCATCGGATTCAATAAAACAACCGTCCATACCTTTTCTGTTGAGCCAACTTAGAGTTTTCCGAATGCACATAGCTTCTCCTAGGCAAGGCAAAAAATCACCCCATAAAAATCAGGAAAAAGCTCCACAAAACTTGTCGTTGCAGTCCCCATATTATAAAAATTGTTATAAATTACCAATGTTAGTAGTTTTGAAACTTATCCTTTCAACAATATTCTATATAAACAAGTGTGCCACCGAAGAAATGTCATATCATTTCTCAATCTGAGTATCACTGGGAAGAACAGAACAAAAAAAGAGCTATGGAAAGTATGACTGGAGTTGATTTGAGTCGGTTGCCGGAAGAGTGCATAGCCACTATCTTCTCCTTCTCAAGTCCTAAGGACGTGGGCAGATTCTCCACTATCTGTTCTGTTTTTAAGTCGGCTTCTAAATCTGATGCAGTTTGGAGAAGCTTTATTCCTTGTGATTACCAGGCTTTAATCTCTCAGTCTTCTGATCCTTCTCTGTTGTGTACTTATCCTTCTGCTAAAGATCTCTATCTTCGCCTCTCTAATAATCCTATAATCTTTGACAATGGAAAAAAGGTTAGAATCTCTTAATTTTGTGTTCTAAGTATGAAGTTAGGTGAATTTTGTATATCAGTATATCTGTTGAATTTCAATTTTTGACCTAACTTCATACTTCAGTTAATTCCTCTGTGTAACTGTTAGATTGAATTATTTCCTGTGAATAGATAATTCTCAGAAATCTATGGCTGCTATATAATATAATATTTTGCTAATATGTAATTTTTTATTTGGGAGAGCTTTGGGCTGGATAAATGGAGCGGGAAGAAAATGATCATGCTTTCTGCAAGGGATCTCATCATTGAATGGAATGATACTGTCTGATATTGGGAATGGAGTAATGCTAAACACAAATCAAGGTTTGTGATTTTCCTTATTTTTTTCCCTTTAGCTATCAGAAACAAAAACAGCAGAAGTTGCAGTCCTGAATTTTTGTGGTTTTGTATTAATTGTCGGATTTCAATTCAGCATATAAGAAAACTTGTACATACCTGCTGAAGTTGGAGCCTTGGACACTTGATTTTGTTGTTGCTCCCACGTTTTCATTATTATCATAATTTCAGCATATATGAAAATATATATTTGCAGTAGTTGCAGCTATGATTTTGTTTGTTTTTGCTTTATCTTTAATGTTTGTTCTTGTTTGTTAATTATCATAATTTTGATTGATATTTTGATTCAGCTTATAGGAAAATGTATATGGAATTGCAGAAGTTGCAGTCTTGGAGTCCTGATTTTGTTTCTGTTCCCATGTTTTGATTATTATCATAATTTCTGTCATCATATACGAATGAAAATACGGATTTACGGTCATGATTTTGTTTGTTTCAAAAAAAATTGCACACAATGCGCTTACATTAAAGAAGAAAGAAAAATCCCCACCAGACCCGGATATGAAAATGCAAACAGATTCACTGAAGTTGAATTTTCTTGGTCACCATGATTTCAATTGATATTCTTATTCAGCTTATTACAGATTTGCAGAAGTTGCATTCTTGATTGTGTTTCCGTTTCCTTCATCTTCAATATCACGTTCATTACTTACTATCATAATTCCCATCAGTATTATGATTTAGCATATACAAAATTGCAAACAGATTCGCAGAGGTTGCGGGGCTGATCAACGTGTATTGGCTGGAAATCCGCGGCAAAATCAAAGCTACAATGCTATCACCAGAAACTCACTACACAGCATACCTGGTTTACAGATTAGTAGCCGCCTCTCACGGATTAGACATCCATCCAGTAGAGGTGAATGTAGGAATTTCAGGAGCAGCAGAAGGAGATTCTTCAAAGAGAAGTCTTTATCTGGATGCGAGAAGGAAAAGGCGTCAAAGGAACCAACTTGTGAGAAGTGTCAGTCTATCCAGGCACAGGCACCTTATGGCGATCCAGCTGCCTGCACCAGCAACAGAGAACAATAATGATAATGATGATTGTAACGATCATCATAATCGTATTCGTCCAAAGGAAAGACAAGACGGGTTATGAATATTGTCATCTGCATGAATATTGTCATTTGTACTTCACATGTGCGTCATTTTATTACTCGCAAGTAACATATCACAAGCATATGATTAAACGTGAAAAAAATTAAAAAAGCATACTGTATTTTTACGAGTTGGACAAAAAAAATCAAATATTTCAACGAATTTAAAAAAAAATATTAATCTTCCATTCTATTATTAAATCACAAAAAATAAAAAATCTTTTTTATAGAATCAACAGATGTGCTATTAGTGCAGAATAAGGAACAAAATATCTGCATTTTATAATAATGTCTGAAATTGATCCAATGTGTCAGCGTTATGGGTAAAATTGCTATCGGCTACCAACGTTAGGGATAAAATTGTACCATTTTAGACGTTAAAGGTAAAAATTTCTTCTGCCTATAAACGTTAGGAGTATTTTTACACCGTATCCCAAATTAATTAATTACATTTTAAGCAATTGAGGCGATTATCAGAGCATTTTAAGCTAGTTGATGGGGCTATCAGAACTAGGGTTGTAAATGAGTCGAGCCGCTCATGAGCGGCTCAGTGGTCGGGTCGATAAAAGCTCGGCTCGATTTATAAACGAGCCGCTCGTGAGCATGATTTATTAGCTCGGTTCGTAAACGAGCTGAGCTTGAGCAAGTCAAAGCTCGGCTCGAAAGCTCGCGAGCATGCTTGATTAAAACATTTATGAACAAATTTTAATTTTATAGAAAATCATATAGTTTTGTGTTAGTTCTTATATATCTAAACTTAATATTATTTCATTTGTCATTAGATGAATTCGTTCACAAATATAATAAATGAGTAATAGACAAACTATTTATAAGCATCTTGTGTATTTATTCAAAAAATTTGTTTGTGAGCTTGTTTATGTACATAATTAAAGAGCTATTTGTGAGCAAAGTTTATAAATATAATTAACTATTTACTTACAAACAATTCGTGACAGATAATTTTCTTAATGAACCAAGTTCAAAAAGACTTTTAGGTTTGAAACAAGCTCGAAGCTCGGTTCGAGCTCGTTCATTTTCTAATGAGCTGAGCTGAACTTGAGCAAGCCAAAGCTCGGGCTCATATTCGGATTCGGGCTCAAGCTTGTTAATAATATAGCGAGCCAAGCTTGAGCAGGCCACAGCTCGGCTCGGTTCGCCTCGATTACAGCCCTAATGAGAATACATTAAGAGTTCAGAATCCCAACTAGACTTTTGTGACAAGTTCAAAGCACAAATAATGTATTAAACGGATAAAACAAACATAATTCCCTTAAGAAAATGTGAATTAAATTATTTTTCATTAAAAATTAGATTGAATAATTACATTCACAGTCCTTGAAATATAGATATTTCTAAATTATGTATACTACAAATTAAATTCTCTGTCGGTAGAATCCATTAAACTTTTAACAAAATAGTAAATTTAACCATTTTTATTTTATCATTAAATGTTTTTTTATCCATATCTTAAATTATTTTCATATACTTATATTATCCCTCAAATATAAAAGGAAGATTCAAGAAAAAATAAAAAAAATATAGAAAATTAAATGCATGATGCCATGCATAAGAAACTCAAAACCTAATTATTACAATATGTGAAATTTAAGAATTTTTTTTTTTGTTAAAAAATGAAATCATGGAACAGACCGTTATAACGATATAATTTATTTCACCCGAGACAAAAAAAGAATTACGTAAGAAAGTGATGTAAGAAAAAAAAAACGTAAGAAAGGAAAGTAAATAATTATTCGGTTTCTAAACTTTTGTCATACGCTAGTTCCTTTTATATAAAAATATATTATAAAGTTTGTGAACTTTTCAAAATTAATTATTTATTACATTTAAAGTTAAAATATATATAAATTGTTAAATTTATTTAATATTATAACAAAATTAATTCATGATAAATTGGTAAATTTGTAATTTGTATAAAAAAATTTGTGTCAAAATTTGGACAAAAATATGAAGTAAGTTGATTTTGAGAAAGTCAAAAGCTATATAATTTATTTTATAAAATAAAAAACTTATTAGTATAATATGGGCTAAATTACACCCATGGCCATTGAACTTACCAATTTTAACATTGTGGCTGCTTAATTTCAATTCTTAACGGTATATATGGTCATTGAACTTTACATTAATTAATAACACTGGTGATCACTCAATCCATCAAAACGACCATTGACGGCCTTAAAATAAAAAATTTGAAGAGTTGATGATATTTTAAGAAACTTTAATTCTTGAAATTTTTCGTTTTGAAATAACTTAGGTGTTGTTTGGTTAGGAAATAGAGTGAATTTTTAGAGGGGAAAGTTTCAAAATGTGATTTTGGAAAATAAAAAAATGTAGTTTCATGGTAAATGTCGTTTTGAAATTTTTTAATTCTTGAATATTTTCATTTTGAGGTTGTTAATGGTCATTTTGATGAGTTAGTTAAAGTTGAATGGTAATCAATGTTAAAAAGTGTAAAGTTCAATGGTCATATCGTTAAAAATTGAAGTTCAGTGATGACAATGTTAAAATGGATAAAGTTCAATGGTCATGAGTGTAATTTACATAATTTCTTTATTTCTTAAGTTTTTACATATTATAGGGTAAATTATACCAATGGCCATTAAACTTTACCCATTTTAACATTGTGACCACTGAACTTTACACTTTTTAACACCGGTGGCCACTCAACTTTAACTAACTCCTCAAAATGACTTATAACGACCTCAAAATGAACATATTCCAGAATTAAAGTTGTTTTGAACGATATTTACCATGAAACCACATTTTTTATTTTCTAAAATCACATTTTTTGGAACATTCTCTCTCTCCCCTAGCCAAACACCACCTAAATGACCTCAAAATGAAAATTCTCAAGAATTAAAGTTCCTTAGAATAACATTAACTCGTCGAATTTTTTATTTTGAAACTGTCAACAGACTGGTGTTAAAAAGTGTAATAAGTATTGAAGTTTAGTGGCCACAATATTAAAATGTGTAAAGTTCAATGCCATGAGTGTAATTTACCCCTTATATATTTACTCAATGTATTTACATAAGAATTACTTGCAGTAAATTATTTAAAGGTAAGGTGAAAAAAATACCTTAAGAACATTTTACGGGTAATTAATATTGGATGTGGTGAAAGTTTGGACAAATCTTACAAAAGTTTAATTCATCTTAATAAAGTCATTTATGTTTATTTGTATTCCAATATAGTCACTTTAAATATTTTTCAATCATATGTTTTCGTTGAAATTGTTGACATAGCATCTCAGGACTAGACCTGTCCACGGGTCTGGGTATCCTCCCGGTCCGCCCAAGCCAGTGTCCTTTGAACCGGGTTTGGACAATGAAATTTACTCTTAGGCTCAGGCCCGCTAAGGCCCGTCTATTTTTTAGGAGGGCATGGGCCATATGAAATATCACGGGCCGGTCCAGCCCGGCCCGCCTTATTAATATTAATTAAAAATATTATATATTTATAATTAAATATTTATTTTAAGTATAAATTTAATTTTTTATAATTAAAAATTAATAATATTTTTTTAGGTGGGCTTATATGGGTTGGGCTTGAGATTTGATTTCTAAGCCCGAGCCTGTCTAAATTAATATTGGACTGGGCTGGACTTGAGACGAGCACTTTTACACAAAAGCTCGCTAGGTCCGGCCCGAACCCGACCCAGCCCGACCCATGGACAGGTCTGCTCAGGACCAGCTCCAGGAGGAGTTCCCCGAGGCGCCGGCCTGAGGCCCCAAAATTGAAATTATCATATAGTAGTTCACTGATTTAAGCAATATGCATTGTATATATTTTTTTTTTTGTCTAATACATCATCAGCTCTCTGAGTTTGTTCATAATAGTAGATTGGCTTCCTGAACTTTATAAGTGTCTCACCAGCTCCCTAAACTTGCTTATTTTGTATCACCAGGTCCCTAAACTTGTCCGTAAAAATTTATTAGCTCTCTGAACTTTGCAAGTGTCTCACCAGCTCCCTAAATTTGCTTATTCTGTAATAACTAAATACAAAAACCATAATACAAACTCGGGTTAAGGTGCAAAAATACCCTTAATATTTTGGATCAGGAGTAATTTTACCCCTAACGTCTAAAATGGTGCAATTTTACCCCTAACGTTGGAATCCAAGAGTAATTTTACCCATAACATTGATAAATTGGGTTAATTTGAGAAATAATTCACCAAACTGTCTTCTCGGGTATGAATCTTGTCATATACACTTCATACGTACGTCATTTTATCAGTAACAAATCACAAACGTATGTTCGGATGTGAAAAAATAAAAAATATACTGTCTTTTGTACGAATTGCATAAAAATTCACCAAATTTATAAATATCAATCTCCAATTCAATTATTAAATTATAAAAAAAATGAAATATTTTTTTAGAACGAATCGATATGCAATTGGTGCAATAAAAGGAACAAAAATATTTGTGTTTTATAATATTATCTGAAATTGACCCAAATTATCAACGTTGGGATAAATTTGCTCTTCATTACTAATGTTAGAGGTAAAATTGTACTATTTTAGACGTTAGGGGTAAAATTTACTCCTGACCCAAAATATTAGGGGTATTTTTGCACCTTAACATTTCGATCCTCATCATTTCGATCTCTCAATCCCACAAGAAGAGAAGAAATTACCTCACAAATAGAATAAGATGTATTTTTAGAATTTAGGTTTAATAAGTTTTTTGTACTTAGTTGTTACGAAATAAGTAAATTTAGGGAACTGGTGAGACATTTGTAAAGTTCAGTGAGCTAATAAATTTTTATAGATAAGTTTAGCAAACTGATGATATGAAATAAATAAGTTTAATTGTATATTTTTTTTAATAAAAATCTCTTTTTGAACAGGCGGCCTTCTCCTATTTCTACACGTACTTTTAGTTATGGTGCTAATTTGAACAGGCGGCCACATGCGTTTTTCAACCTTGGGAGGACAAATTATGATTACAAATGTTGTCATCTAGTTATATGTCCGAGTGTCTAGAGAATTGATATATCAACCAAAAAAATAAAAAATAATATTTAGAATAATATTCGTGTTAGAAATATAGAATCAATTTTATATTTTATTGACAACTCAGCTCAGCTTTGCTCAGCTCAGCTCAGCTTTCCCTGTAATCTGCTATATAAGCAGTTCTTCTCTTCAATAATATTCATTCGGAATAGAAAGATATTTCTAAAAGCTCTTAGGTTATGAAGAGTTTTTACATGGTATCAGAGCAAGACAGGAAATTAGATCCAAATTGCTATCCAAATGACGAAAGGAAGAAGCTACGTCAATGTTGTACGGGGCAGAGATGATTTCTTCCTCGATGATATTGAAGAAGATGAAGAAATTACAGCACCACCGATTAAGTCCCCGAAACAGAAAAATCAAAAACCTAATGCTGAAACCAGTCGTAATCATGAAGTTGAAGCAGATTTGATTCAAGTCGGACTGAATCCATCAACGCAACGCCCTGATCGACGAAGTGAAATTCATTCAACACCAGAAATCTTCAATGTGCGACATTATGATAATCCAGGTTCTATACTTGTGAATACACCTATGAATGGATCTAACTATATTTCTTGGCGTCGATCAATGCTTATCGCTCTTAGTGTTAAGAAGCACACTAATTTTGTGCTTAAGGATGAGGAAATACCAGATCCTGATACTAACATTGATGCATATGAAGATTGGATACAGGTGGATAATCTAGTGTTTTCATGGATTATAAACTGCTTAAGTAAAGAATTGCAGGATACTTTTCTATTTGCTCCTACTGCACGGGCTCTGTGGAAAGAACTTGAGCATGGATATGCAGAGGACAATGGTCATTTGTATTTTCATCTTAAAAAGGAATTAAACAGCATCACACAAGGACAGATGACTGTAACTGCATTTTTTAATAAACTGAAGCGATTGTGGGATTAAATTTTGGCTCTCAAACCGATTCTCAATTGCAAATGTGGTGGAGCCAGAGAATTGATACAGAGTAGATGCGATGAGGATAAAATTTTGCAGTTCTTATGTGGATTGAACATCGAGTTTGAGCATGTTCGCAATCAGATACTCCTGATGGATCCAATGCCAAATGACAATTGCGCATTCTCTATGCTATTGCGAATTGAGAAACAAAAGGAGTCAACAACTGATGGCAAGGCAGATTTTGCTCATATTGCAACTGCTAACAAACAAATTAATGCAGTGACTGCACCTGCAGTTCCTAGATCTGTCAACAAACAAAAAGAAGACAAAAGTAATCTCTACTGTGATTATGGCAAACACAAGAAGCATGATCGCAGCACATGCTTTCGTATCCATGGATATCCTGATTGGTGGACAGGATCCAAGAAGACTGGTCCTGCTGGTCCTCCAGCAAAAAGCTCTTCTTACTCATGAAGCACAGACTCCATTTGATGAAAGCTCCACTGATTCAGATGATGAGAAAGAGATGCAGAAATTGATTCAACAGGAAATTCAGAAATACAAGAAGAATAAAGAAAAAAAACAGGTTGATTTCACTGCTTTTGCTCGTACCAAGGATAAAGGAGAGCATAGTCATTATGCATCCAGTTCAGGTATGCCTAAGACTTACTTACTATCTATGAATCATAACTGCCACAACAGTCAAGCTGTATGGATAATTGATTCTGGAGCTACCACTCATATGAGCAGCTCCATAAACAACTTCTCTAGCATTAGAAGTTTGGACAAAGCAAGAAAGGTTTACCTACCTGATGGTTCAGTCAAGCTTGTTAACAAGATTGGAGATGTGAAGATAGGCTCTAATCTCATACTGCATAATGTCCTGTTCATTGATTGTTTTGATTACAACTTGCTTTCAGTTGCACAACTATTGAAGGATACTGGTTTGCAAATGACATCTACACCTTATAAATGTATTTTGCAGGACCCTATCTCTAAACATATCCTAGCTGAAGGAACACAACAAGACCACTTATATCATTTGTCCAATGGTCCTTTTGATTCCATTTCCAATAATGTCATTTCTAGTACTGTTTCTAGTACTGTTTTACATACTACTAGTGCTACAAATAATGGTAGTTTGTGGCATAGACGGCTAGGTCATGTATCTGTTCATAAACAGAAATATATCCATGTATTTGACAATTGTAACGAGCATGATGATTGTGATATTTGCCTAAGGTCCAAGCAGCACAGAAAACCTTTTCCTCCTAGTACCTCCCAAACACATAAACCTTTCGAACTAGTTCATATAGATTGTTGGGGGCCTTTTTCATAAACATTCACTCACAGGGGATAGATATATGCTCACTTTGGTTGATGACTATACTAGAAACACCTGGACCATGCTATTCAAGCATAAGACTGAAGTGCCTCACTTGATTGCTGTTTTCATTAATATGATCAAAACTCATTTTGAGATCAATATCAAGAACATCCGCACTGACAATGGGACTGAGTTTGTAGGTACCTCTTGTCAGAATGTATTGCATACTCATTGGATTATTCATCAACGAACTTGTGCTTACACTCCACAGCAGAATGGCATAGTGGAACGTAAGCACAGACACCTTATAGAGACTGGCAGAGCATTGCTTATGCATGCTGGTCTTCCCATTGAGTTTTGGGGGGAAGCATTACTTCAAGCCACTGTGTTGATCAACATCATGCCTACAAAGGTACTTGGTTGGATCAGTCCTTATCAAAAACTTTATGATCAATCACCACCTTATGATCGATTGAAAGTTTTTGGATGTTCATGTTATATAACCAATACTAATCCTCATAAGTCCAAATTTGAGGATAGATCATTTCCTGCCATTTATCTTGGCAATGCTCCACATCAAAAAGGTTTTAAAACCTATAATTTATCTACACAAAAGCTTGTCGTCTCTCGTGACATACATTTTCAAGAGGAGATGTTTCCCTACAAAAATCTCACACAAATTGCTGATGCTGATGTTCAAAACAACAATACACTCATTTTCCGATCTGTGGTAACAGATGAATCTGATTGTCATTATCAGCCTGCCTCTACACCTCTTAAATCACATTCTCCATAACCAATTCAACAAAACCAAGGTGTCAATCAAGATATAGATCTTAATGACAGTCCTTTCATCCAACCTTCAACTCCATCTGATGTACCTATACCTCCACCGTCTGTTCAAATTCTACCTGTTCAGAGACACACCTCTAGAATCATCAAAAAACCAACAAAATATAATGACTTGATTTTGAATACTGTGGTAGCAGATTCAGAAGCCAGTTTTGCTTTCACAGCCACTCATGAAGCATACCTTGTCAACCTTCACAAAATTCATGAACCCAAATCCTATTCTGAAGCTAAATCTGATCCGAAATGGTTAGAAGCCATGACTAAGGAATTAAATTCCCTTGAAGCTAATCAAACCTGGGTTATGGTTCCTTTACCCCCTGACAAGCAAACTATTTCATCAAAGTGGTTATTTAAAGTTAAATACAACCCTGACAGTTCTGTGGAGCGTTATAAAGCACGACTAGTAGCTCGTGGATACACACAGAAGGCTGGAGTGGATTACAATGAATGTTTTGCTCCTGTTACAAAAGTAACAATTGTCCGTATGTTCATTGCAATCGCAGCAAGTAAAGGCTGGCCAATTCATCAAGCTGACATAAATAATGAATATCTTCATGGCCATATTGATGAAGATTTGTACATGGAGCCTCCAGCAGGATATCATGTTGAGAAACCTGGACATGTTTGTAAACTTAACAAGTCCTTATATGGTTTAAAACAGGTCGGGCGTCAATGGAACCTAGAGTTCAGCAACAAATTGAAAAGTATGGGGTTCAAAAAGAGCATTCATGATTATTGCTTGTTTATTTTGAAACAAGAATCTGATTTAATTGTCCTCATTGTGTATGTTGACGACATCCTCATTACTGGAACTTCAGAAAAGTTAATCCAAAAGATAAAAGAGGAGCTTGATCGCACATTCACCATCAAGGATTTGGGAATTTCTCGTTATTTTTTGGGTGTGGAACTGGCTCGATCTGATTCTGGCATATTACTCACTCAGCAGAAGTATATTCTTGATATGTTAAAAGATGCGAACATGAGTAATGCTAAAGTAGCCAGTAGTCCTTTCCCTTCCGGTTTACAATTTGATGCAATTTCATATCCTTTTGAAGAACCAGAGCAATACAAGAGACTGATTGGTCGATTTTTGTACCTTGGTTTCACTCGTCCTGACATTGCCTATGTCACACAGCAGCTTAGTCAGCATATGAATTCTCCCACACAGGTCCATATGAAAATTGCTCAACATGTGCTTCAGTATTTGAAAGGAACAATGTCCATGGGGTTGTTCTATGCTGCGGATGCAGAATTTCAGTTATTCACATATTGCGATTCTGATTGGGGACGATGCAAAATTACACGACGATCTGTAACCGGTTATTGTGTAATGTTAGGCAGCTCTTTGATAAGCTGGAAATCAAAGAAACAAGGAACGGTGACAAAATCGTCCGCTGAAGCCGAGTATCGAGCAATGGCAACCACCGTATGTGAAATCAAGTGGTTAACATACCTCCTTACTGAGTTCCAGATTCAAGTGCAACTGCCGATTCCCCTGTATTGCGACAATCAGTCAGCAATTTACATTGCTTCAAATCCAGTATTTCATGAACAAACAAAGCATATTGCCATTGATTGCCATATTGTTCGTGAATACTTGGAGGAAAAATTCATCACCACCCCACATGTGGCTTCACAATCACAGTTGGTTGATGTGCTCACTAAGCCATTGAATTCTAATCAGATGTGGCCAAGTTTATCCAAGTTGGGACTGGTCCGCATAACATCTCCAACTTGAGGGGGGGTGTTAGAAATATAGAATCAATTTTATATTTTGTTGACAACTCAGCTCAGCTTTGCTCAGCTCAGCTCAGCTCAGCTCAGCTCTGCTCAGCTCAGCTTTCCCTGTAATCTGCTATATAAGCAGTTCTTCTCTTCAATAATATTCATTCGGAATAGAAAGATATTTCTAAAAGCTCTTAGGTTATGAAGAGTTTTTACAGATCCTTTAAACTTTAATTAGGATTTTAAACTATTAAAATCATTAACTAAGTCCATAAATTAAGTAAAAATAATCAAGTGAGTCTCTATTTATCCTAAAATCAGAAACTGTGACTATTTGATATAGTTGTAATGATCTCTGTGTGGGCGAAAATGAGTTTTTCAACCGAATGATTTTCGATAAGGATTCAATTGATGGTTTTTTCTTAAGATGTGGATTTAATTAATGCTTTTTGCTTAGTTTAGGGAATTAATTGATGATTTTGATAGTTTAAGGTTCTAATTGACTTTAAAATTTTAGTTTGGGAAGCTAAATGAGTGTTATGCCTAATGTATAATGGCTTAATACATCATTTGCCCTTGAACTTATCTAAAAAGCTTGATTTGCCTCCCGAAATTTCAATGTGTCTCGATAGTTCCCTCATGCTTGTATAAAATGTTCAGATAGCCCCCTCAACTTGCGAAAAATGTAGTCAATTAATCACTCGGTTGTAAAAATGAGTAACTTACATGCAGAAGCGTGTTGCACACTTTCTAATGAGTGCAATACATTTTTTGCATGTAACTTTTTTTTTAAATCGAGTGATTAATTGATTATATTTTACGTAAGATGCATTATGAAACTTTTTTAAAATTTTTGAGTAACAAGTAGCTATAATGGCATTGTGCTAGCAATATATACTTAGAGGGCATCTTGAAGTTAGGTTTAGTCATCACACTAGTTAATTTGTTAAACTGTTTTCATCTAAATTTAATAGGTATTTATTAGTTCTAAAATAATATTAAAATCTAGATGAAAAAAAATTATAAAAAATTGTAAAATTGTCTAGGACCTCCAAAATACTGGAGACGCCTCTGTGATATCTCAACATCATGTTAGCGTTACCTGGTATATGGGTTAATTTGTGGTTAAAATTTTAATTAACAATCCTTATTTACTTGGATTAATTTATAGTTAAATTTTAATAAATTTAAATGATTTTATTGGGATAAATTAAACTTTTCTGACCTTTTGAGGATATTGTCTAAACTTTTGTGACCGTTTGTGCTAATTACTCCCAATTTTACCCATAACTATAATTACACTTTATGCAATTACGAATCTCGTTATTTTCATTCCACATATATATCATATTATCATTCATCAGTAATAGAACAAAGATACGTGAAAAAAAAAGTTCACAAAAAAAATCGTGTACATGTATCTTCCATTTGCTATAAAACAAAAAATATATTTTTTTCATTTTTTAACAAAAAAAATCATATATATGTATGTCCGATTAATTTCTGATTAATCTTTAAAGATCCTATTAAACTGACTAACGCCTAATATTTTTTGCAACCTTGCATGAAGATTGATAACTCCGTCTCTGCTTTTACTTAGATGTAATAATTTATCCGCCAGTCTGCTACGTGGCCTTTGGGGATGTTTATGTTTTTCTTTTTCAGACCAAGCGGCATTCATCTGATATTTCATACTATTAGGATGAGATTTGTGGAATTATATTGCAATATTAAAATAAATTGATTCATTCATTTAATTATCTAATCGTTCTGTTAGTAATACTAACCTTTCAAATTTTATTGTTCAATCTTATATTCTGATTTAATGCATGATCTTTTCCTTAAAATAAATAAATATATATATATAAAGTTATAATCTTAAAATTTAAAATATATTAAATGTATATCTTTATAAATATCCACTATATTACTAGTTTCTATTATCTTTATAAATATTAATTGTCCTAGTTTCTATTCAATTACTAATTCAAAAATGAAATTTTTTCAAACCTAATGAAATAACTAATAAATAATAAGTTTAATTAATCTATTTTGATTAGTTTGGTTAATTCGATAAAAACCGAACCGACTAAAATTATTGATATATTTCAATATTTAAAACCAAAACTCAAAAACCAAAATTTATCGGTTGGATTGGTTATTTCAATCTGGTTTGATTTATGAACACCGCTACACCGATGTTAGTAGTTTTGTAACTTATCCTTTGAATAATGTATTTTATTTTATTTTTGCTTTCAAGAGTTCTATATAAACAAGTATGCCACTGAACCAAATGTCATATCATTTCTCAGTCTCAGTATCACTGAGAAGAACAGAACAAAAAAAAGAGCTATGGAAAGTATGTATGGAGTTGAATTGTGCCGGTTGCCAAAAAACTGCATAGCCACCATCTTCTCCTTCTCAAGTCCTAAGGACGTTGGCAGATTCTCCCTGGTCTGTTCTGTTTTTAAGTCGGTTTCTGAATCTGATGCAGTTTGGAGACGCTTTCTTCCATCTTATTACCAGGCTTTAATCTCTCAGTCTTTTGATCCTTCTTTGTTGTCTACTTATCCTTCTGCTAAAGATCTCTATCTTCGCCTCTCTGATCATCCTATAATCTTTGACAATGGAAAAAAGGTTAGAATCTCTTAATTTTGTGTTCTAAGTATGAAATTAGGTCAATTTTGTACATCAATCTCTATTGAATTTCAATTTTTGATTTATTATGCTGATTTGATGATGAAATTGTTTATTTGGCAGAGCTTTGGGCTGGATAAATGGAGCGAGAAGAAAATGATCATGCTTTCTGCCAGGGATCTCATGATTGAATGGAGTGATACTGTTAGTTATTGAGAATGAAGTAATGCTAAACACGAATCAAGGTTTGTGATTTTCCTCATTTTTTCCCCTTTAGCTATCAGAAACCAAAACAGCAGAAGTTGCAGTCCTGAATTTTTGTGGTTTTTTATTAATTGTCGGATTTCAATTCAGCATATAAGAAAACTTGTATAGACTTGCTGAAGTTCGAGCCTTGGACTCTTGATTTTGTTGTTGTTCCCACGTTTTCATTATTATCATAATTTCAGCATTTATGAAAATATAGATTTGCACTAGTTGCAGCTATGTTCTTGTTTGTTTTTTCTTTATCTTTAATGTTTGTTCTTGTTTCTTAATTATCATGATTTTCATTGATATTTTGATTCAGCTCCTCAAAAAATGCGTATGGAATTGCAAAAGTTGCAGTATTGGACTCCTGATTTTGATTATTATTGTAATTTCTGTCATCATATATGAATGAAAATACAGATTTGCAGTGATGATTTTGTTTGTTTTTCCTTTATCTTTAACGACATTGTCTTCGATTCATTATAATGATTTCGATTGCTATTCTGATTCATCATATAAGAAAATACAAACAGATTCACGGAAGTTGAATTTTCTTGATCACCATGATTTCAACTGATATTCTGATTCAGCTTATTACAGATTTACAGAAGTTGCATTCTTGACCGTGTTTCCGTTTCCTTCATCTCTAATATCACGTTCATTGCTTACTATTATAATTCGTATCAGTATTATGATTTAGCATATACGAAATTGCAAACAGATTCGCAGAGGTTGCAGGGCTGATCAACGTGTATTGGCTGGAAATCCGCGGTAAAATCAAAGCTACAATGTTATCACCAGAAACTCACTACACAACATACCTGGTATACAGACTAGTAGCGCGGCCTCTCACGGATTAGACATCCATCCGGTAGAGGTGAATGTAGGAATTTCAGGAGCAAAAGAAGGAGATTATTTAAAGGGAAGTCTTTATCTAGATGTGAGAAGGGAAAGGCGTCAAAGGAACCAAGTGGTTGTGAGAAGGGTCGGTCTATGCGGGTACAGGCATGCTATGACGTTGCAGCTGCCAAGGGAGAACAATAATGATAATGATGATTGGAACAATTTGAATAACGATCATCATAATCGTATTCATCCAAAGGAAAGACATGACGGGTGGCTGGAGATTGAATTGGGGAATTATTTTAACAAGCAAGATGAAGTTGGGGATTTGGAAATTAGCATTTTGGAGACTAATGGATATAATTTGAAAAACGGACTTCTAATTCAGGGTATAGATATTAGGCCAAAGAGTAATTAAGAAGAATAAAAACCCCAAAACTTTGATACATTTTGCTCATGTTGTTCCGTTTTGTTGTGTTCTGCTGTCTTTATTATCAATCATGCTGAATATAGAAGTTGTTGTTGCCAGGGATGATCGGGAGAGGGTTTGAGAACTGGATTAGAGTATCTCATATCAGTGAATTCTGGATACGTTAATGTCTGTTGCCAACTATTACTTAGCTTTTATTTCTGAGTAGTTTGGTTTTTTTGTACTTTTGTTTTATATTTTGTTTTTTATTTTCATTTATAAGCCCTAAGAATGTTGAAGTTTAATTTAAGTTACAAAACAGTCCAGTGTAAAATTCTGTTGTTTTATTTTATCATGGAGTTTAAACGAATTAATCAAATTAATTTTTAAAAAATAACAATTATTAAAAAAAAACCTTGTCGTTAAGCATTACTAGAGTTGATTTGTGCCAGAGGACTGTATAACCATAATCTTCTCCTTCACAAGTCTCAGGGACTTTCTATAGTTTTCTCCTTCAGAAGTTTCAAGGACATTAATTGTTTTAGAGGACTATATAACCACAGTTTTTTCCTTCACAAGTCTTAAGAACACTAGGTAATTCTCTATTGCCTCTCCATGCTTTAAATTACTTTTGAATCTGATAAATATGAAGTTAGGTCAATATTTGAAGTCCCAAAAACACCAAACAATTCTCTGTTAACTCTTCAGACTTTAAGTCACATGAGAATCTGATAAGTTGATGAGGGCATCCCTTCATCTAATACGAGTCCGGAGCCAAGAGACGAGAACCATGGAGAGCCATCCGAGGAAGACGAGGGAAACAGCAACCAGCAGAACACGCGGGGCGTGCCTAACAGGGTACAAAGCGTGAAGAGCCTGGATTCCGAAGGAAATTCCAAGAGGTCATGCACGCGGGGCGTGCCTACCTATGCGCGGAGCGTGGATCCAGCTTCCGAAGAGAGTTCTATCCAGGAGGTCAACTACGAGGGGCGTACTCCTAGGGACGCCACACATGAAACCCATTAGCGAGAGCCACCAAGTTCAGGAGCTTAACCACACGGGGCGTGATGAGGTCCATATGGAGCGTGTCCCACCTGGAGGATACTTCTTCACCAAGTTCTTGTGGTTGGAGACCATTTGAGCTCCACCCCTATTTACTATTTTTCCCCCTCCCCCCACTTGATTGCTAAATTGCCATTTGTTATTCCTTCCCTAACTTGCCCCTATCAAGTGTGTTATGCTAGAAACCCTACTCAAGGGCTTTTAGTCTTTTCCCTCAATATTTAGGTGGAGTATATAAGCTCCTCTTTTTGTAATGATACACAACTTTTGATGAATTAAGATAAGGATTTTCCTTGTTTGGGTTCTTTCCAACCTTCAAGTTTAGCTTGAGAAGATAGTAATCTTTGTGAGTTTACAATTTAAACTCTCAGTCGACTTTAATGTACATCAGTTGGTATCAGAGCCGAGTCGTTTTCCTTCTCGGAGACTTCTTCTCGGAAATGGTTCAACCACGTATCACAAACGAAGCCACCAGATCCATCGAGCAACGAGTTGATGTGGTAGAGGGCACTGTGAGGCAACTAACAGAATCCCTACGAATGTTGGAAGAGAAGCACGACAGGAGTACCCGAGATATCCTTCTCGCCATTGAAGGACTAAAGCTCGAAGGCCGAAACACTCAAGGTCTCTTAGCCGGAGAACCTCACCGGCGGCAAGAAAAGCAAGTCCGGCCCCAACATGACCGACAACCGACACCACCACCAAGATGAAATTATGCACCCCAACCAATGGGCCCTCGGGTCCACGAGGTAAGGCATGTCAATCCCGTGAACATTAGAAATGTAGATAGTGATAGTGATGGGGATTTATTTGATGATTTTGAGATGCCTAGGATTGCTAGGAATATGGGAATTAGAATTGATGATAATGCTTTGAATGATAGGCATAGGCATGATATTAATGTAAATGATGTTGTTGGTCCCGCGCATGTGCATGCCGAGAATGTGGATATTGTGCATAATGATGTTGTAGGTGGTTATGAAAGGGAGAATTTCAGTTTGAGTGACCCGTATGGGGGTAGGGGTAATGAAGAGGCGAGCCGAATGTGAGAATAAGGTATGGAGGAAACTTTAAGAGGGATAATGCCTTCAAGTTGAAAGTGGATTTACCATCATTCGGGGGAGAACTCCACATAGAGGGGTTTCTCCATTGGTTGTTTGAGGTAGAAAGGTGTTGAAACACCTTTCCACAAGATTTTGATTTGACAAAATCATCCATGATTAAGAGACAATTAAATTTAAGTGCTTTGATTTAATTGTACTAATCTGTTTGTTCAATGTTGAGTATAAACTTAAATATAAAAAGATATAAAAAGTAAGACAGTACGAAGTTAGCATGAGATCAAAGAACAAGCTGAGTAGAATAGAAGCCTGAAGTTCAACAAAGCTAAGTGGAATGGAACTCAGCATAGAAGTTGACAACAAACGAAGACACCGAATAAAGTAGAAGCTGAGTAAATCTTCAGGATAGCATGAGAGATCCGTTCACTAGAAGACAAGTTTTGCAAACCTTCTGCACCAATAATTGAATCCTCGGAATTACGCAAAAGACACATTCCGAGATGCATGAGTCAACAGATTATTGCTAAAAGACAACTGCCACAAAAGGACAATGACTGCAGGAAGAAGACAAGTCTAACGTCTGAAGAAATCAGAGGATAGGATTGGCCTGGAAAACCTGAAGCTGACCAGAAGCTGTCTTCTAAAAGAGCCGTTTTGGACTTAACGGCTAAATCATTTCAAATGATCCACCTCCAGGTCTTCATCTATATAAAGACAATCAAAATCCTTGGATCATTGCCGAAGTAACAAAAAGAAAAATACAAGAGAGAAAAATACAATTTCAAAGCACTCAAAAACAAGAAAGAGATCTTACACCCATTTTCTATTCCTGTGTAAATGCTAGATTGATTGCTTGTAATCATCTAAAGTGTTCTTCATTTGAAAAACGAACAACTTATATCAATCGTGATATTGAGAGTGTTGTGCTGAGTGTTTGGTTGTAAACATTCAGTGGTAGAGAAATCTAAGTACTGGGTTGTGGTGCTTAGTAGGAGTTGAGTAGAAGAATAGAGGATGGTACTCTTGCATATTCAACTGCCTTGTAAACGGTTTGTGCTCTACCTTTAAAGAGCTCAGTATTGGATTCTAAAAGCCCGGAGGACTCTGAGGACTGGACGTAGGCAGAGAGGCCGAACCAGGATAAGTCGTACTGAGTAATTTCTAACTCTCTCAATATATATATATATATGTGCATGTGTTGTCTGTTGAATTTACTCAGCATATAAATCATTTAAGCTGATACTGAGTAAATCAGAGTGCTGAGTTGGAAGCTGACCACAGAAAGTGTCAATTCCCAACTCACGGTAAAACAGCCTTAGTCAACTTCTGACCAAAGATGTCTTACGTTAAGATCGACCGTGCTGACCAAAAGCTGAGTTAACAAACTCATCAAAATTATCAAGTCAGTTAGCGAAAAAGTTACATTAGTTCCTAACCCCCCCCTTGGAACTAATTACACGGGACCAACAAGTGGTATCAGAGCCTAAGCTCATTACTCAAAGATATAACTATCTTGAGCGGATCCCCATAAATGTCTGAGAACAGCACTCAATTCCTTCCAGGGAACCAAACAACACAGATATTCCCTGAGGGATTATCAATTACTAGACCTCCCCTATTCTTTGGGTCTAATTATACATTTTGGAAGAATAGGATGAAAAACTTTATTCAAGCCACAAACATGAGTGCATGGCTTGCAATTGTTCAAGGTCCACATGTGCCATATAAAACTGTTAACAATGAGAAAGTTGTTAAGAGCGAAGCTGAGTGGACAGAGGATGACCTTAAAAAATTACAAAATAATGCTTCGGCTATAAATATGCTTCACTGTGCTTTAGATGCTGCAGAATACAATAAGATTTCAGGTTGTGAGTCAGCACAGGAGATTCGGAAGAAGCTGGAAGTGACCTATGAAGGCACAAGTCAGGTTAAGGAGTCCAAAGTCAATCAGCATATGAGACTCTACGAGCTGTTCGAGATGAACGAAAAAGAAGACATCTCAGAAATGAACTCAAGATTCACAAACATTATAAATGAGCTCAAAAGACTTGGAAAGAACTTCACTGAAGAGGAACAAGTGAAGAAAATCTTGAGAAGTTTGCCTAAGAGCTGGCAAGCAAAGAAAACATCTGTAGAAGAAGCTCAGGACTTGACTACCTAGAAATATGATGAGCTGATCGGATCCTTACTAACCCATGAGATCTCTATGAAAAACTTTGAAGCTAAAGAAAAATCCGAAGATAAGAAACATAAATCACTAGTGATGAAAGCTGACTCCACAGAAGCTGAGTCAACTGATGATGAGGAAATGGCTATGTTCACTAGAAAGATGAAGAAGCTGTTTAGAAGAAGTGATAGAAACAGCAAAATACCATTCAAAAGAAGTGACAGGTACAAAGCTGAGTCTAGTGACAAATACAAAAAGGACAGTTCCAAGTCTGTCACATGCTTTGAGTGCCACCAAACTGGGCACATCAAGTCAAGATGTCCCAACCTCAAGAAAGAGAAGAAGGGAAGCAAAAAGGCTATGGTAGCAACATGGAGCGACAGTGATGAGTCAACCTCATCTGAAGCTGATGCAACTGAAACAGCCAACATATGTTTCATGGCTGATGATGCTGACCATTCTGACCTCTCCGATGAAACTGACCAGGAGGAACACAACAATGAAGTAACATTTTTACTCTTGCTTAAAAATGAGATGGTAAATGCCCTGAGTGATTTATACACACTAACCAAGAAATGTAATAAGAAAATAAAATCACTCAGTAGGCGATGTGACGAGATTGAAGAGGTCAAGCTTAGTGACCTCCGATATCTCCTCCAAGACAATTCAGATTTACATAGCAACATGCAAATAATGCATAAGTTTGTCACGGAGGTCCAATCTGAGTCAAAGAAACTAAGAAAGGACGTTACAACCTTACAGAGTCAAGTAAAAGGCTCAAATAGAAATAAACCCCATGCTGAGTATGCAAGTACTAATCAGCATAAACAGTTCACTCAATGTGACTGTTGCGGGAAAAGAGGACACACGAAAGATGTGTGTTGGTTCAACAAGCGGATTGTCCAATGTGACTTCTGCGGAAGAAAAGGACATACCACCAAGGTATGTTGGCATGCTCAGCATAACAATGCTGACCACACTCAGCATCACCCTCAAAGGGTAACTTATTGTGACTTCTGTGGTAAAAATGGCCACACTATAAAAGTATGTCGTTACAAACTAAAATATGACTTTGCACCTGTTTATACTAACAAAAAAGGACCCAAAAAGATTGGGTACCTAAAGATGAATAGTTTAAAATGCAGGTCAGCTTGACATGCATGGAGAAGTCAAAACTTTGGTATATAGACAGCGCATGCTCAAGGCACATGACATGTGATGAAACACAATTCATCACACTAGAGCTTAAACGAGGTGGTAGTGTAAGCTTTGGGGACAATAAGAAGGGTAAGATAGTCGGCTCAGGTACTATCGGAGGTAACCCAACTATTGAGTCAGTCTCCTTAGTTAAAGGTCTCAAATACAATCTGCTGAGTGTAGCTCAGCTTTGCACAAGCGGCAGAAAGGTTGTATTTGATGATACTAAGTGTCAAATACTCGAGGGAAATACAAATAAATTGATTTTAACTGCCCCTCGTGTAGACAATGTATACATGCTGAGTTTAGAAAAAAAGTTTTCTAAAAACATATGCTTAATGTCTAAAGAGGATAACTCCTGGCTATGGCATAGAAGACTTGGTCATGTAAGCATGGACCTTCTTACCAAATTAGCTAGAAAGCAACTAGTTGGGGGATTGCCCAAACTTAAATTTGAAAAAGATCAATTGTGTAAAGCTTGTCAGCAAGGCAAACAAACTAAGAAGTCATTTTAAAGTAAAAACATCGTCTCAACCAAGAGACCATTGGAATTACTACACTTGGATCTTTTCGGACCTATCCAGCCACTCAGCTTGGGAGGTAAGAAATTTTCCTTGGTCATTGTAGACGATTTCTCTCAGTACACTTGGATCATCTTGCTGAGTAGCAAGGATGAAACATTTGAGATGTTTACCACATTGATTAAAAAGCTTGAAATTGACAAAGACCTAAGAGTAGCTCATATTAGAAGCGACAATGGTAGAGAATTCAAAAACCAACAGTTTGATGAATTTTGTGAAACCAGTGGTATTGACCACAATTTCTCTGCTCCTAGAACACCTCAACAGAATGGGGTTGTTCAAAGGAAGAACAGAACAATTGTCGAAATTGCTAGAACCATGCTGAGTGAAAATAGGCTTCCAAAGTATTTTTGGGGTGAAGCTGTCCACACAGCATGCTATATTCTCAATAGGGCCTTAGTTAGACCTATTCTTAAGAAAACTCCATATGAACTTTGGAAAGGACGAAAGCCTAACATTGGCTACTTTCGTGCCTTTGGGTGTAAATGTTATATACTCAACACGAAAGACAATCTTGCTAAATTTGACGCTAAAGCTGACGAAACGATCTTTTTAGGATACTCAACAAACAGTAAAGCATATATAGTATATAATAAACGAACTCAAATAGTAGAAGAGTCTGTCCATATTGAGTTAGATGAAGCTGACCTTGCAGGGAAGTCAACCCAGTTCGAAGAAGATGAACTGAGCTCAGCTTCTGCTGACCAAAATGGTGCTCCTGAGTCATCAATACAGGGGCTGACCAAAGGTAAACAAGAAGTTGAAATTACCTTTGCTGACCAATCTACTCCTGCAGAAATTGTAGAAACACCTGTTCCAAATAACTCGGCATTGCCCAAAGAAATAAGAATTCCAAGAGGACATTTAGAAAAATCCATTCTTGATGCTGCTGAAAACAAGGTAATGACAAGAGATCGGCTTCGGAAGTATCTAAGCAATGTGGCTTTTGTATCAGTACATGAACCAAAGAACTTTGCTGATGCTGAGAACGATGAATATTGGATCAATGCTATGCAAGAAGAGCTCGACCAATTCACAAGAAATGAGGTACGGGATTTAGTACCTAAGCCTAGAAATCAAAAGTCCATAGGAACTAAGTGGGTCTTTAGAAACAAACTAGATGAGCATGGAAATGTAGTCAGAAACAAGGCTCGATTTGTAGCTCAAGGCTACAGTCAGCAAGAGGGTATTGACTATGGTGAAACTTTTGCACCAGTTGCTAGGCTAGAAGTTATACGTATATTATGTGCCTATGCCAGTTTTATGAACTTTAAATTATATCAAATGAATGTTAAAAGTGCATTTCCTAATGGCTTTATAAACGAAGAGGTATATGTTAACCAACCTCCTGGGTTTGAAGATCCAAAATTTCCAAACCACGTTTATAAACTCAAGAAGGCCCTGTATGGCCTGAAGCAAGCTCCAAGAGCTTGGTATGAGAGGTTGACAAACTTCCTGCTGACCAGGAACTATGTCAGAGGAAAAGCTGACACAACCTTGTTCATTAAGAAAAAGGGTAAACATACCCTACTTGCACAAATCTATGTAGATGATATAATATTTGGTGCTACTGATGAATCTTTGTGTAAAGAGTTTAGCAAACAGATGCAAACTGAGTTCGAGATGTCCATGATGGGTGAACTCAACTTCTTCCTTGGACTTCAAATTAAGTAAGGTAAGAATGGGATCTTCATAAGTCAGTCCAAGTACACCAAAGAGATGTTAAAGAAATTCGATATGGAAGATTGCAAACCCATATCAACCCATATGGGTACTGATACTGTCCTATGCAAAGATGAGAAAAGTAAGTCAATAGATAGTAAACTTTATCGAGGTATGATAGGCTCCTTACTTTATCTCACGGCTAGTATACCTGATATACAGTACTCAGTATGTTATTGTGCAAGATATCAAGCTGACCCTAGGGAATCTCACTTAATTGCTGTAAAAAGAATTTTTAGATATTTGCAGAGCTCAGTTGATGCAGGTTTATGGTATCCAACCTCAAATGACTTCACACTCATTGGATATACTGATGCTGACTATGGACGAGATAAGCTAGAACGTAAAAGTACTTCAGGAGGATGTCATTTCCTTGGAAGCTGTCTAGTATCTTGGTTCGGCAAGAAGCAGTCATCAGTTGCCTTGTCTACAACTGAAGCTGAGTACGTAGCTGTTGGAAGCTGTGTTGCCCAAGTTCTATGGATTAAGCAATAGCTTGAGGATTATGGAGTAAAAACAGAAACAATAGAGATCAAATGTGACAACAAGAGTGCCATTAATCTATCCAAGAATCCAATCCAACACAGCAGGATGAAGCATGTCAGCATAAGGCATCACTTCATCAGAGATCACGTACTAAAGGGAGAGATCAAGCTGACCTATGTACCAACAGATGAACAGCTTGCAGATATCTTCACCAAGCCATTGGCTCATGAACAATTCACATACTGAGGGAAGCTATCGGTATGTCTAATCCCCTTCAATAATTCTATGTGAAAAATTGAATTTTGAGTGATTGCCATGCTGAGTGCATTCAAAATTAGTAACTACTACATACTGAGCTTAAAATTTAGAAAATCACTCTATGCTAAGTTAATGTACATGTTGAGTGATTATCCTGAGTAGATACACATGCTGAGTGATCACTCTATGCTGAGTAGATATACATGCTGAGTGATTATCCTATGCTAAGTTACTAAGAGATAAGAAATCCATCTACGTAGAACTAGGTACTCAGTATCAAAAATGCTTCGAATTCTAGTAAAACTGAGTAAAACCCACTTGCACCATTAAATGCTAACACGTGTAATAAATAAGCACCTAGGATAACGTAAGCAATAATGGCAAAACCCATGCGCCGAACGTGTCATAAATGACAGAATCTCTATCGATTGAACATCCCAAGGAAAAACGGCTAGTCCAACGAATAGGATCGATCTAAATCTCTATAAATAGTGGAAGATTTCCCACTTAATCATCTTTACACTCGAATCCTTTGGCATTCCAATCTTTGTCTCTCTCTGAATTTCAAAATCCCTCGAAAATCTCTGAGAAGAAAATGTCGAACCCTCAGAATGTCTCCGGTGGTGATTCCGGCAAACATCACACCGATGAAAATCCAAAATCTCCTCCTCAGCTTAACCAAACTCCGAACAAAAACCCTCAAGCTGACCCAGCAAGCTCTTCAAAGAAGCCCAAGGAAAGGACCATAGTCAAGGTCCACAAGAACGTCAACAATCTGGAAGTTCTGAAATGTAGATGGTTCTCTCCCAGCTTCATCACCGCTGAAAAACCCTTCTGTGAGTGGATTGAGAAGAATGAATGGGTAGGACTCTTCTCTCTCTCTGGGAAAACCTATCCTAGGTTAGTTAGGGAATTTTACTCCAATCTTTATGTCGACAAAGAAGATGCTGACTACTTGGAAACTTCCGTCAAGGGCCACAAGATAACAATCACCCCATCTTACTTAGCAACCTTACTCAACCTGCCAGAAGAAGGGAAAGAATTTAGGACAACCAAAGAAAAGTTTGACCATGTCAAAGGATTCTGCAAACCAAAGAATCACAAAGGAGAGATACCCAACACCTGTATGGGGCAAAATCAGAAGATGGCTCATTACATATTAACCAACTTCATCTTCCCAAAGCTCAATTCAGTATCGCCAGCCTCCAACTTCGAGCAGTGCTTCATATGGCACATGCTGACTTACAACCCACTCAATATGTCGGTGTTTCTAGTCGGTGCACTTTAACGAGGAGGTAAGAAACTGATAACAACCCAAATTATTCTTGAATAAGGGATAAGGGAAAATTAATAGAAATAATGGCAAACCATTATTGCTTCTAAAAGAGATATTTATACATGATTAATGTGGAATTAATGATAATTAATGCAGGGGAGAATATGCAAATAATGAGGAAAAGGAAGGAGTCTCTAGCATTATGCCACGCCACGTGGACCATGGCGAGATACGCCATAACGAGATACGCCCGATGAGAGCGAGTAGCGGAGACCCGCCATAGCTCTCAAGGAGAGCGTACATACGCCTTGACGGATCAAAGAATACGAAAAGGGATATTCATCTTACTGACAGAATATTATCCCAAGGACCAAAAGGGATATTCACCTTGAGAATGCCGCAAGAAGAACCGGATGGCGGATCTCCACGGTTCAACTCAGTGAGATCCGCTGGCGAACCTATGAGGCGAATCTCCTCTTTCACCTGATTCATCACAGTAACGGCTAACCGCCGACTCGGCCATAAAGACCATTAATGAGCTATCAATTAGCTAACCGCCAGGTTAAAGGTAACCAGTAACCGCCATTAATGGAGCATTAATGGAGACCTTCTAGTTGCTGAAGGTTACGACTTCCTAGCTATATATAGCCTACATCCCTAGGCTATCAAGGTACACATTCTCACAACCTTTGTCAATTCAGTTTGCTCTCTTGATCTTCCTTACTGACTTTGGCATCGGAGCTTCCCCCCGTCGAACCCAACGACGCCCCCCACAGGGACGGACGTTGACCGGAATTTTCCCACCTGTTATCAATTGGTGCGGTGAGCGTGGATCTCTAACAAATAGAAGATCACAAAATCTTGATTGTATAGAGTTTCACAAAGAACTAAACAATGGAGTCAACGGAATAGAAATCACAATCTCAAACTTTGGCTCAATCAGTACAAATAAATCTATCCAAAGATAGGGTTCTCTATATATTGGTGAGAAAGAGTTTTCTACATCAAATCTGGAATTTTATGATAAATCAGATAAGTTTCCTCCCGTTTCTTATTCCCTTTTTAATTGAGATCTCTCACCCTTATAAAGTGCTATGAATATCATTACATGTTATTATGATAAATCTAATAAATTGTGAAAGATAAAGTCATAGACACAAATCTTTCATTAAATCTTGCATGCTCAATATGCCTTATATTTCTATGCATGACAAGTGTAACATGCTATTATCATTGAATTAGTACAAGATGCATGTATAAGATCCGTAATCTTGGAATTTTATAAAAAAAATTCATCCATTCAATGTGATTTTACCACTTAATATTAAGATATCATAAAAGGCTCGTGTAATTACAGATGTTTTAGGTCTGACGAGTCTTTTGGATGAACATGCATATAACTATTAGAAGAAATTACAAAAAAATCATATTTGGTTTTTCCTTGTACAATTCACCATCTATATATGGCTTTTCTCCTATATAGTACTTTTAATATCAAAAATTCATATTTTTGAATATTGTTTTGTCAAACAGTTATTTCATCCCATTTTTTACAAAGATGTGTCTATTCATATAAAAACTGTTTATTTGACATTGTTAGAATTTTTGTTACCAACACAAGAGACTTGAAAATATTGAGTCTATTTGTAATTATCCTGTAATTGTCCCTAACTATTAAGGCCATTATGGGTTGATGAATTACCAAATTGGATAAACAAAACTTTCATGTCCTGAGCTAACTACAAAATAGTGCAAGTGTCGGTTTCGGACTAGAACATGGAGTGAATTTTGAGTAATTTTCCTTACACTCCAAATTGGAGGAGAATCATGGTACATGTATTTTTCTTCCAAAATTACCCTTTCTCTTTTATTTTATTCATACAAATGAAATGATATAAGAGTAATTTTATATATAACTATATTATTAAATCATCACTTACCTTTCTTTAATTACACCTCATTCAAATGAGGCTTTAATGATCTCTGAATGCCATTAATGTATGGATGCACAATATTAATTGCAAGTAAATAGCAACTATGTAAGATATCTTACCCAATATAGAATGTCATAACTTTTATGACGTTTAAAATAAATATGCTATCTTGGATATTAATGCGCATTGAAATACAAAAGAACATTATTCTTAAACCATTCTCATTATGGTTATTTATTAAGAATTCATTATGATATTCATGTGCAGTAGCAATCTTTATGGTTATGACCGTTATACGTGATATTATTATTAAAACAAGCACGATTAAAATTATATTATGAATTTGTTTGACATATAATATTTACTCGGTTTTATCCTTTGACTAAGCTCATTCTAGAGTCAGGGACCAACGTGAAGGAATTATTAAGTTGATTCCAATATGAACTAAAAATTCCATAAAGAGACATTGCATCATACATGATATTTGCCAACAAGGCAAATGCAAACATTCTTTTGCTATGAAGTATGTTCCATGGATCAAGCCATTGATCCCCAAGGTAAGTGAATATAGCTTTTATGACTTACCACAATCTTTTAATAATGGACATAGCATGCCCCACTTCTAGAGTTCTTTCAGTGCTAACCCACAGGTACAAGGGAGTTGCTAATACTACAACCAGTGCAAACACTGATATGAAAAATAAAGCTCAATCCAAAGAAGTGTATATGCAGAGTCACTTCAGAAAAATTCCTTGACTATGTCATTGACCAAAAAGGAGTTAGAGCAAATCCAGATAAAATAAAGACCTTGCGAGGAAAAAGGTGAAAAGATCGCCTAAATAAAAGCCATGCGAGGAAAAAGGTGAAAAGAGCGCCTAAATGAAAACCCCACAATGGGTGAGAAAGATCCAGAGGTTGAACGGGCGGATCATCGTACTAGAAAGATTGTCAACAAGCATATCAAGGTATAAAACAATTCCTAGCAGAACCACCCTTGATGAGCAGACCAATCTGAAGGGGAGACCTGCATTTGTATCAATCTGTCATGGATAAAGATATGTGCACCGTGGTTATTTAAGAAGAAGAAGGTCAGCAGTTCTCCATCTATTATGTTAGCAAAATGTTGAAGGATGCGGAGACAAGATATCATAAGTTAGATAAAATGGCTCCCATGGTTGTGACAACATCCATCCGCGTTAAACCATATCTCCAAGCATAACCTCAACATGATCGAGATCAAGATCAAGAACCGGCTTCACCATCATGATTCAACATTGAACACACGAATGATGAGATTGAAAGGCGAGTGCATGCCGCTCTATATAGACAAGAGAACAATGCAGAAAGGTACGCCATCAAGTTAACATGAATTCTCCATTCACAGCACGGATCCTGGGGTACGAAGCGGACAGAATGTTTAAAGCTTCCAACTTGCCACAATATAAAAGAAAAGATTCAATATAAGCGGGACATTACATATCCCGAACCCAAAGGAGGGGAGCATGTAACCGTTGGAAGAAACGCCAAAGCGTACTACAGGTTGGCCACCATATTGGTTGGCCACCACATTGAAGCTTGCTGGGAGCTGGCAAACTAGATAGCTTTGTCCAGAATAACAAATAACAAGATGACAAGCAGAAGACAGATCCCAAAAATAAATTCAAAAGTGTCATTAATGTCATAGCAGATGGACCAGTGTATCAGCCACCCGTGGAAAAAGCAAAAATATCCGCTCTGGATAAAACATCCCTCCTTTTGCAGAAACAGGTCCGGTAATCTCTCCACATGCAGATGCATTGGTAGTAACAATGGTGATTCAAGGATGGGAGATAAAATAAAGCAAGTAAAGACACGGGCAGTTCTCGCAATGTCATCACCAAAGGTGCATTCGCCAAACTAAAGGTTGATCCGATCCAAATAGAAACAACCATTGTTGACATCATTGGAGTGACGGGTCACACTATCCAGACCAAGGGCCAGAGGTTGGAGCCCTAATTTCCATCCGTCGTTTGACAATGTACATTCCCACCAGCAAAGGAGGAGTAATGATTAGCGGGAACCAAAAGGTGGCTAAAGAGACTTATACTCGGCGTCACTATCAATCCGCCCACAATCCAAAGAGGACGAAGGTGAGAAATATTAACTTGTCACTACAGCTTTGGGCGACACAGAAACGCTCCTTATTGCTGATGGAAAGCGGGTGCGGATCGCCAAAGGATTAAAACTTGAGATCAAAGAGGATGTTAAAAAAGTTCTCATTGAGTCTGAAAGCATATTTACATAGGAGAATGAGATCCCCACAGGAGTAAGCCCAGATGTGATTACTCATAAGTTAAACATCATTGAGGATGTGGTTCTAGTTGCTCGGAAAAGGCGGAACCATGGGCCTAAAAATCAGTATTTTTACATATTCTTATATGTGCATTAAACTGTTATAGTATCCTACATATTATAATTTATTCTTTCTCGCCATACTTCTTATATTCATTTGCCTAGCTTTTAGTGCTGATATATGCCCAGTGGCTGGCGAATGAAAAGTTCCACAGGCGGATCAATTACCTCAAAGATAGGACAATTGATCCCATCACGGGCGGATCCCCTTTCCATAAAGATAAGAAGCACAGACCCTCAGGAGCTTTCAAATGAGCTCAACTCTCTCCTCAAAGACAAGAAAAGGATTGACCACCATCAAAAGCGGGTTAAAATCGTCTCAAACATGAGATCATTACACCCTCAACTTTCTCCTCAAAGATAGGAGAACACTCTCATGGGCGGATCCATCTTTAGATGATCACCATTCGAGAAAGAGTTAAAACATTCCTTGGACGCAAGGACTTTACACTCTCTCACTCCCTTCCCAAAGAAGGGTTCACAAGTCCTACGGGCGGATCGCTTCACCTCAAAGATAGGTAGCAAGTTGATCCTGTTGGTCCCTTGTAAGGTTGCAAATATAGTTCCAAGGGGGGGTTAGGAACTATTTGACCTTTTTTAAATAATTTGGGCAGATTTCTTTTCTTTAAGAAAAGTTTATAAAACAGCGGCACTTAACACTCAGCAAGACACTGGCTTAGTCAACTAGTGACTAGGACAGCTTCGTTGCTTAGGTCAGGAAATAGCACTTAGAGTCTATTCCTGAACCTGCTCGTTTGTAGCGCACAACTCAGCTTGACCTCTTTTACTTGGTCAGTTTTAGTTTGTTTTAAGCAAGCAATATGAATAAGGAGTTAAGGTTTAGAAATACTTCACTCAGCAGATTTATCTAGGTTCGGCTTCTTCTAAGCCTACGTCCTGTCCCCGAAACACCTCCGAGATTTCAAATCCTCTACTGAGCTCTTTAAAGGTAGAGCCTCAAACCTTTTACAATATCAGCAATTGAGTATGATAAGAGTACCTTCCTCTATACTTCTACTCAATCCTAATCAAACCTTTTACAATATCAGCAATTGAGTATGACAAGAGTACCTTCCTCTATACTTCTACTCAATCCTAATCTCTCCGCTGAGTACTTAAAACCGAGTACCCAGCCTCTCCTTTCTACTTCTAGAAATGATAAAGATTTTGTCCTAAACAACAATTGCTAGAACACCTTAGATGATTGAAAAACAATCACTTTAGACTTTTACACAAATGAATAGACTTTGTAGTGTAAGAAATTTGCTTTGCTTTTGATGGAGAACTTTTGTATACGTTTGGTCAGTGTAGCGGCTCTTGCTCAAAGTTCTCTGAAGAATGTGGATTTTGAATGCTCTATTTATAGAGAGCTGTGAGAGCTTCTGGTTATTTCGAATTTCGAAATAACCGTTGGAGACAAACGGCTACAGGTCGCTTTCACTGAGTCTGCCAGCAGTTCTCGTTAGCCAATCAGATTCCAGCGTCTTCTGTTCTTCGGTCAGTGAGTCAGTATGTTCCACCATTTTGGGTAATGTCAACCAGACAGCTTGTTGTGTCTTCTGACCTTTACTTAATGAGGAAATACTTTGTCTGAAAGCTGTCTTATGGTCAGTAGCTGTCCTGCACATTTTGTCGAGACAGCTCAGCAGCTTCATACCGAAGTTGTCTACGTGGATCTTCTCGATCCTTCTTTACTCAGCATGCGTTTAATCACTTCAACGGCGACGTTTTGGAGATACGCGGGCTGAGTGGTCTTTGGCTTGTTTGACTTGGGCCTTGATTTCCATATAGGGCTTGAGCCTTATGATCTTTATGTCTTGTGATAAATTATAAACTCAACATTGAACAAACACATTAGTAACACTAAATCAAAGCATTTAAACTTAGTGTGTTATAGAATATTTACTTTCACTTAATTAATTTTGTCAAATCAAAATCCTGTGGAAAGGTGTTTCAACAAACTCCCCCATTTTGATGTTGGCAAAACTAATCAGCAGGGAACTCAGTATGAGCTCCCCCATGATAGTTGACCTTTTTAATTAAGTGAACTCCCCCGTAAGGATAGAACTACTGACTTAGTTTTATTCTAAACATTCTAAGGTTTAGCTGAATAAGCCTAAGATCAGTTTTCAGTTATAGGTCAGCTTATGGGTCATATTCTATTTTACTCGGTATTCAACGGAAGTGATGTATAGTGATGGAGCTCTGAGTAAATCATTTGTTCAATGGTTTATATTTGACAAGTTCAAACATTTATATGCAGCATGCATTTATATAATACTTGGCATTTGATGGATGAATAATCAATAATTTAAATTCGAATGCAAGTATTTCAGAAGTTAGGCATATTGTTTAAAACAAAACAACAAACAAGAAAAACATTACAAAACAAGATAACGAAATTCTTCCTAACTTCTAACACTCTAGTTTCTTTCACTTAGAGTTCCTTCTCCTTAGTTGTCACTTTTCTCCCCCGTTTTGCCAGCATCAGCAGTAGGCAAATCAACGGTAGGGGCAGGAGAATTGGCCTGATCCTGCAGCACACGTATTTGACCCTCCAAGGAATTCATGTGACTGACCATAGTCAGCATGAGTTCGGTCATTTTGGTCAGTTGAGCATGTGGTGGTGGCTGCGGCTGGACAGAGGAGAAGTGATTGATCAAATCATGGATTTCACGCAGAATATGGTGAGTGACAGGTGGATGAGAGGACTGAGCATGAGTTGGTGGAGGATGGGCTTGTTTTTGAAGCAGAGTGTTAGCTGAGGCGATGACACGCCGTCTTGACTCAGTGGCACCTAGATGTGCATATTTGGCAGGAGTGGGCTCACACTGAGTGCCTTGTGTAGTGACAGGACTACAAGGCGTGTTGACCTCAGGTGCTGAGTTGCTTTGAGCTTGAGGTGGGAGTGGAGCTTCTTTTGGACTCGCAGGGGTTTTGGCTTGCTTCTCACTTAGAGGAACAGAGGCTTGTTTTTATGGAGACCCCTCTTGGGTAATGTGGGGCTCAAGAACAGATTCTGCTTCTGTTCTCAGTTTCTTCTCAGCTGACTCAGCTGGGTCCTGATCAGCTTTCCTCTTGTTTCTTTCCATCAGCCTTACCTTTCTCGGGACAGTACGAATATCCTTCGAGCAGGCTCCCTTTTTCTTCTTCTTCTCAGCTTCAGCAATCTCAGATGGCACAGTAGAAGGATTCTCAGTTTGAGGTTCATTGGTTGGTTCTGTACCCTCAGCAGTGTGTGCAGCTTCAGCCATAACATCGTCTATAATGGCATCCAGGTTTGTCAGATTTTCCATTTCTCCAATGGGTTGCTCACCCTCAGCCATAGGATCCTCCTCCTCAGAGGTTTCATTCTCATCATACCCTTTCAGGAGTTGGCTGTGTGATAGTCCATTCAGCAGACGTGCTGTGATAGCAGTTCCTATTGAACTTATTTCATCAACAGTTTCTATGTTCTGGTCTTGTATTATCCGGGTGATGAGAGAACCTAAACGGAGCTTCCTTCCACTTCGTTGAAAGGCTCCTACCAGAAATACAGGTAGATTGAATGGAGTGCTGGTCAGCATATGCCAGATGAAACACTGTTCAAAGTTAGAGGCAGATGAGGGAGAGCTGAGTTTAGGGAAGATAAAGTTGGTCAGCAAGAAGTGGGCCATCTTCTGATTTTTTCCCATGCAGGTGCTGGGTACTTCTCCCTTGTAGTTTCTGGGTTTACAGAACCCCTTCATCTTTTCTGCGATGGCTTTTGGTATCGGCTCCTTTGTTGTCCTGAACTGAATCCCTGTATTTGGTATCTCTAGCAATGTGGCTAGATATTCAGGGGTTATCACTATCTTTTGACCCTTGACTGTGGTCTCTAGGTAGTCAGAGTCATCTGCATCAACATGCAGGTTGGAGTAGAACTCTCTCACCATTGTGGGATAGGTTTGACCGGAAAGAGAGAAGAGACCTGTCCATTTGTTGTTTTTGATCCATTCACAGAATGGAGTCTCTGAAGAGATGAAATCAGGATGGAAGAATCGACTCCTTAGTACCTCTTGATTCTTGGCCCAAGAGTGTACTTTGATCATTTTTCTCATTAGGCTAGTTGAAGGACCAGCCTGGTCAGAGGATTTGAGAGTTGGAGAGAAATAACTTTCGTTATAATACATTTTTGAAGTTTTGAAGCTCTTTGGAAAATTTAGAAGCTTTCTTAGGGTTCAATGTATATGTGACGAGGGTAGTGAGTTAGTATTTACTATTTATAGATTTTATGGTTTAGGGTGCCGTTTGAATTTTATCCAGTTTTGCTCTGGGTTGTCCAATTGGCAGAAACCCTGACACTTATGACACTATTAAGACGTTATTCGGCGCATGCGCAGTACAGGTGTCACTTCGCGTGTAGTGACATTAAATGCTAATAAGTGCTCTTACTTAGCGTTTGTTGATATAAACGTTTCATATTCTAAGTAGTCAGTGCATTCTTTAAGGATGGTTTTTAGTTCAAGTTCGAAAACTAATTTACTCAGTGTGCAAGATTACTCAGTATTGTATATTCAGTCAGTTTCAATGACATACTCAGCAAACAATAAATCATTCAGCATGTAATTCATTCAGCATTCAATATTCATTTAGCACAGGAATTTACTGAAGAGGATTAAACATACCAATTGCTTCTCTTAGTATGCTGAACTGCTCACGAGCCAGTGGCTTCGTGAAGATATCCGCCAGCTGTTCGTCCGTTGGGACATAAGTTAGCTTAATTTCTTTCTTAAGTACATGATCTCTGATGAAATGATGTCTTATGCTGACATGCTTCATCCTGCTGTGCTGGATTGGGTTCTTTGAGAGGTCAATTGCACTCTTGTTGTCGCATTTGACTTCAATTGTCTTTGTTTGAACACCATAATCTTCAAGCTGTTGCTTAATCCAAAGGACTTGAGCAACACAGCTTCCAGCAGCAATGTACTCAGCTTCAGTTGTGGACAGGGCTACTGACGCCTGCTTCTTGCTGAACCAAGATACAAGACAGCTTCCTAGGAATTGGCATCCTCCAGATGTGCTTTTTCTTTCCAGCTTGTCTCGTCCATAGTCAGCGTCAGTGTATCCGATGAGTGTAAAGTCATGAGTATTTGGATACCACAGACCTGCATTTACTGAGCTTTGCAAATATCTAAGGATCATTTTTACAGCTATGTAATGGGATTCCCTAGGGTTAGCTTGATATCTAGCACAATAACATACTGAGAACTGAATGTCCGGTCTACTTGCTGTTAAGTAAAGTAAAGAGCCAATCATACCTCGGTATAACTTGCTGTCTACTAGCTTACCATTCTCATCAGCACAGAGGACAGTGTCAGTTCCCATAGGAGTGGATATTGGCTTACAATGTTCTAGTTCATATTTTTTCAATATCTCCTTGGCATATTTAGCTTGACTTATGAATATGCCATTCTTTCCTTGCTTAATTTGAAGTCCGAGGAAGAAGTTGAGTTCTCCCATCATTGACATTTCGAATTTAGTCTGCATTTGTTTGCTAAATTCCTTGCACATAGATTCATTAGTAGCACCGAATATAATATCATCTACATATATTTGTGCCAGCAGGGTATCTTTACCCTTTCTCTTAATGAATAAGGTTGTATCAGCTTGACCCCTGACGTAACCTCTAGTCAGTAAAAAGTTGGTCAGCCTCTCATACCAAGCACGTGGTGCTTGCTTGAGTCCATACAGAGCCTTTTTGAGTTTGTAAACGTGGTTTGGGAACTTAGAATCCTCAAACCCTGGAGGCTGATTTACATAGACCTCCTCGTCTATTACTCCATTAAGAAAGGCACTTTTGACATCCATTTGAAACAGTTTAAAGTTCATGTAAGATGCATATGCACATAAAATCCTAATAGCTTCTAGCCTTGCCACTGGGGCAAATGTCTCCCCGTAGTCAATACCTTCTTGCTGACTGTAGCCCTGAGCTACAAGTCTTGCCTTGTTTCTGACTACGTTTCCTTGCTCATCTAGCTTGTTCCTGAAGACCCATCTCGTTCCAATGGTGTTTTGGCTCCTAGGATGTGGCACTAGCTCCCATACATTATTTCTCCTAAACTGATTGAGTTCCTCTTGCATGGCATTCATCCAGAATTCGTCATCCTCAGCTTCGGCAAAGTTCTTCGGCTCAAGTACTGAGACAAAAGCTACATTGCCGAGATACTTCCTTAGTTGATTTCTTGTCATCAGCGTATTTCCAGCTGAGTCAAGAATTGCATTTTCTGAATGCCCTCTTGGGACTCTTATCTCCTTTGGTAGACTTGTGTCTTGTTCTATCTGTGTTTCAACATTCTCTGCAGAAGTAGATAGGTCAGTGAAAGTAATTTTAGGTTCACTCTTACTCTTGGTTAGCCGTTTTATGAAGGACTCAGTAGCTGGTTCTTTATCAGCAGGTGCTGAGTTTGGTTCATCTTCTGTCAGCGGCTGGTATCTTCCTGCAGGGTTAGTTTCATCGAATTGCACATGTATAGATTCTTCTAATACTTGAGTTCTCTTATTAAAAACTCTGTATGCTTTACTGTTTGTTGAGTAGCCTAGAAAGATAGCCTCATCAGCTTTTGAATCAAATTTGGCTAAGCTATCTTTGGTATTTAAAATAAAACACCTACAGCCAAAGGCACGAAAGTATCCAATGTTGGGCTTTCGTCCTTTCCAAAGTTCATATGGGGTTTTCTTAAGTATAGGTCTAACTAAAGCCCTATTCAGAATATAGCATGCTGTGTTGACAGCTTCTCCCCAAAAATACTTTGGCAGCCTATGCTCATCCAGCATTGTCCTGGAAATCTCAACCAGAGTTCTGTTCTTCCTTTCAACAACCCCATTTTGCTGAGGCGTTCTAGGAGCAGAGAAATTGTGGTCAATGCCGCTGGCTTCACAGAATTCAACAAACTTTTGGTTCTTGAATTCTCCACCATTATCACTACGGATATGAGCTAATTTTAGGTCTTTCTCATTTTCAATTTTTCTAACCAAGTTTGAAAATGTCTCAAAAGTCTCATCCTTACTGGTCAGCAGGATAACCCATGTGTACCGAGAGAAATCATCTACAATAACCAAGGAAAACCTTCTTCCACCCAGACTCAGCGGCTGGACTGGACCAAAGAGATCCAAGTGTAGCATTTCTAACGGACGCTTAGTTGAGACAATGTTTTTACTTGGAAAAGATTGCTTGGTTTGTTTTCCAGCTTGGCAGGCATGGCATAATTGATCTTTTTGAAATTTAAGTTCAGGCAGTCCCTCAACCAATTGCTTTCTTGCTAATTTGGCCAGGAGGTCCATGCTTACATGACCAAGTCTCCTGTGCCATAGCCAGGAATTTTCTTCCTTTGTGACTAAGCATACAGTTTTTGAAAACTTCTTTTCGAGGTTTAGCATAAAGACATTGTCTATCCGAGGGGCAGTTAAGATTAACTCATTAGTTTTACCCTCGTATATTTTACATCCAGTAGCATCAAATATAACTTTTCTCCCATTGTCACATAGCTGAGCTACGCTGAGTAAGTTATATTTGAGTCCGCTGACTAGGGAGACAGATTCAATTGTAGGGTTACCTCCGACGGTTCCTGAGCCTACTATCTTACCCTTCTTGTTGTCTCCAAAACTTACACTCCCTCCTCGTTTACATTCAAACGTGATGAACTGAGTTTCATCACCCGTCATATGCCTTGAGCATGCGCTGTCAATATACCACATCTTTGACTTCTCGGCACATCTCAGGCTTACCTGCATTGTAACTAGTTATTTTTAGGTACCCAACTCTTTTTGGGTCCTGACTTGTTAGGTGCAACAGGTATAGCATCATATTTTATTTTATGGCGGCATACATGGACAGTATGGCCATTCTTTCCACAGAAGTCACAACTGACCTTCTGTTTAGGATTTCTTACTGACTTGTCAGCACCCCAGTGCTGAGCGTGCCAGCACACTTTAGTAGTGTGTCCTAACTTCCCACAAAAATCACATTGGACTTTTCGCTGGGGATTTATTCTCTGCTGAGTACCATGGTACTGTGTACCTTGATACTGAGTTCTCAGCGGAAAATTGTTTTTGTTTGGAACCTTTAATTGGTTCTGAATGGTTGTGACATCCTTCCTCAGTTTCTTTAAAACTGACTGGACTTCAGAGACAGACTCATGAATGATTTTCATATTTTCATGCAAAACTGAGTTGTCTTGAAGAAGGTATCTGAGGTCACTCAGTTTGACCTCTTCTACTTCATCACAGTGCCGGCTGAGTGCTTTAATCTTCCTATTACACTTTTTAACAAGTGTATAGAGATCACTCAGGGCGTTACCCATTTTATTTCTGAGTTGAGAGTGTGAGATTACCTCATTAGATTGCTCTTCATTATCTGACTCATCAGATTGGTCAGCATGCTCAGAAATGCATGGCTCAGCAAGTTCGTTAGCCATAAAGCATATCTTCGCTGACTCGGTGGCCTCAGTTTCTGTTGATGAAGATTCATCACTGTCACTCCAAGTAGCCACCATTTCCTTCTTCCCACTTTTCTTGTCTTTCCTCAGCGTGGGGCAGTTTGACTTAATATGGCCATCTTGGTGGCACTCAAAGCATGTAATAGGCTTTGAGCTGTCCTTTCTGTATTTGCTGTCGCTTGAGTCAACCTTATACTTATCAAACTTTTTGTAAGGCTTTTTGGAATATTTGTCGTTCTTCCTGAACAGCCTCTTCATCTTTCTTGTAAACATAGCCATCTCCTCATCATCAGTTGAACTCCCGTCAGTGGAGTCAGCCTTCATGACAAGTGACTTCTGCTTCTTGTCATCAGATTTTTCCTTCACCTCAAAGTTCTTCATTGATATCTCATGGGTCAGCAATGAACCGATGAGTTCGTCATATTTGTAGGGGGTTAAATCCTGAGCTTCCTCAACTGCTGTCTTCTTTGCTTGCCAGTCTTTTGGAAGACTCCTGAGTATCTTTTTGACTTGTTCTTCCTCAGTGAAGATTTTCCCAAGTCTCTTGAGCTCATTAATGATGTTGGTGAACCTTGCGTTCATGTCTGAAATGCCCTCATCATTGTTTATCTCGAACAGCTCGTACAGTCTCATCTGCTGATTCACCTTGGATTCTTTTACTTTGTTTGTTCCCTCGTAGGTGACTTCCAGCTTTTTCCAGATCTCTTGTGCCGACTCACAACCTGAGATTTTGTTATATTCTGCAGCATCGAGCGCACAGTGAAGCATATTGATAGCTGAAGCATGGTTTTGAAGCTTCTTAAGATCATCCTCTGTCCATTCAACCTCAGCTTTAACAACTGACTGGCCATCAACAACTTTCACAGGTACAAATGGGCCTTGGACTATAGATAGCCAGACACTCATGTTTGTAGCTTGAATGAAGTTTTTCATCCTATTCTTCCAAAAGGTATAATTTGACCCGAAGAATAGGGGAGGCCTGGTAATGGACAGCCCCTCAGGTAATATCTGAGTTGTCTGGTTTCCAGGGAGAAACTGAGTGCTGTTTTCGCCCATGGTATGGATCAACTCAAGGTTGTTAGACCTTTAGTAATGAGCTTTTAGGCTCTGATACCACTTGTTGGTCCCTTGTAAGGTTGCAAATATAGTTCCAAGGGGGGGTTAGGAACTATTTGACCTTTTTTAAATAATTTGGGCAGATTTCTTTTCTTTAAGAAAAGTTTATAAAACAGCGGCACTTAACACTCAGCAAGACACTGGCTTAGTCAACTAGTGACTAGGACAGCTTCGTTGCTTAGGTCAGGAAATAGCACTTAGAGTCTATTCCTGAGCCTGCTCGTTTGTAGCGCACAACTCAGCTTGACCTCTTTTACTTGGTCAGTTTTAGTTTGTTTTAAGCAAGCAATATGAATAAGGAGTTAAGGTTTAGAAATACTTCACTCAGCAGATTTATCCAGGTTCGACTTCTTCTAAGCCTACGTCCTGTCCCCGGAACACCTCCGAGATTTCAAATCCTCTACTGAGCTCTTTAAAGGTAGAGCCTCAAACCTTTTACAATATCAGCAATTGAGTATGACAAGAGTACCTTCCTCTATACTTCTACTCAATCCTAATCTCTCCGCTGAGTACTTAAAACCGAGTACCCAGCCTCTCCTTTCTACTTCTAGAAATGATAAAGATTTTGTCCTAAACAACAATTGCTAGAACACCTTAGATGATTGAAAAACAATCACTCTAGACTTTTACACAAATGAATAGACTTTGTAGTGTAAGAAATTTGCTTTGCTTTTGATGGAGAACTTTTGTATACGTTTGGTCAGCGTAGCGGCTCTTGCTCAAAGTTCTCTGAAGAATGTGGATTCTGAATGCTCTATTTATAGAGAGCTGTGAGAGCTTCTTCGAAATAACCGTTGGAGACAAACGGCTACAGGTCGCTTTCACTGAGTCTGCCAGCAGTTCTCGTTAGCCAATCAGATTCCAGCGTCTTCTGTTCTTCGGTCAGTGAGTCAGTATGTTCCACCATTTTGGGTAATGTCAACCAGACAGCTTATTGTGTCTTCTGACCTTTACTTAATGAGGAAATACTTTGTCTGGAAGCTGTCTTATGGTCAGTAGATGTCCTGCACATTTTGTCGAGACAGCTCAGCAGCTTCATACCGAAGTTGTCTACGTGGATCTTCTCGATCCTTCTTTACTCAACAAACACATTAGTAACACTAAATCAAAGCATTTAAACTTAGTGTGTTATAGAATATTTACTTTCACTTAATTAATTTTGTCAAATCAAAATCCTGTGGAAAGGTGTTTCAACAGATCCCCTAGACAGATTTACTTCCTCTAGAAGGAATAGAACAGCTTCTAAACCTTCACAAAGGTTCACACATTGGGGTACGGCTGGCCACCTACCCTAAACAATCGGAGAAATCCTAAACCAGATTCTAGAAAATTACTTGCTAAAAGATCTAATGCATTAGTAAAAATAGTTCTGGAAAGCAAAGGGTTCATCCAAATAATGAAGCCTCATCTTCATCTCCAAATAATGAAGCCTAATGAACAAGGAATCAAAAGAGAGAATATCTTGTTTGTGCCAAAAGATGAATGTATAAAAATGAATTACTTATATATCTACAGGTCAAACTTATTAATAATATAGGCTCATTGTTAATAAAAGGACAGAATTTTGTATATAAAATAGAGAAATGGAAGTTGAGAGTGCGTCTTCATCTCCAAGTAATGAAGCCTCGTCTTCATCTCCAAATAATGAAGCCTTGTCTTCATCTCCAAATAATGAAGCCTCGTCTTCATCTCCAAGTAATGAAGCCTCGTCTTCATCTCCAAGTAATGAAGCCTCGTCTTCATCTCCAAGTAATGAAGCCTCGTCTTCATCTCCAAGTAATGAAGCCTCGTCTTCATCTCCAAATAATGAAGCCTCGTCTTCATCTCCAAGTAATGAAGCCTCGTCTTCATCTCCAAGTAATGAAGCCTCGTCTTCATCTCCCAGTAATGAAGCCTCGTCTTCATCTCCAAGTAATGAAGCCTCGTCTTCATCTCCAAGTAATGAAGCCTCGTCTTCATCTCCAAATCATGAAGCCTCGTCTTCATCTCCAAGTCATGAAGCCTCGTCTTCATCTCCAAGTAATGAAGCCTCGTCTTCATCTCCAAGTCATGAAGCCTCGTCTTCATCTCCAAGTAATGAAGCCTCGTCTTCATCTCCAAGTAATGAAGCCTCATCTTCATCTCCAAATAATGAAGCCTCGTCTTCATCTCCAAGTAATGAAGCCTCGTCTTCATCTCCAAATAATGAAGCCTCGTCTTCATCTCTAAGTAATGAAGCCTCGTCTTCATCTCCAAGTAATGAAGCCTCGTCTTCATCTCCAAATCATGAAGCCTCGTCTTCATCTCCAAGTAATGAAGCCTCGTCTTCATCTCCAAGTAATGAAGCCTCGTCTTCATCTCCAAGTAATGAAGCCTCGTCTTCATCTCCAAACCATAATTGACTAAACTTAATACTTATGACGTAGATTAAAGTCGACTGAGAGTTTTAATCTTAAACTCACAAAAATTACTATCTTCTCAATCTAAACTTGAAGGTTGGAAAGAACCCAAACAAGAAAAATCGTTGGCTCCAATAGAGGCTATAATCTTAATTCATCAAAAGTTGTGTATCATTACAAAAAGAGGAGCTTATATTCTCCACCTAAATATTGAGGGAAAAGGCTAAAAGCCCTTGAGTAGGGTTTCTAGCATAACACACTTGATAGGGGTAGGGGCAAGTTAAGGAAGGAAATAACAAATGGCAATTCAACAATTAAGTGAGGGGGCAAAACAGTAAATAGGGGTGGAGCAGAAATGGTCCCCAACCACAAGAACTTGGTGAAGAAGTATCCTCCAGGTGGGACACGCTCCACGTGGACCTCATCACGCCCGCGTGGTTAAGCTCCTGAACTTGGTGGCTCTCGCTGATAGGTTTCACGCTTGGCGTCCCTGGGAGTACGCCCCGCGTAGTTGACCTCCTGGACAGAACTCTCTTTGGAAGCTGGATCCACGCTCCGCGCATAGGGAGGCACGCCCCGCATGCATGACCTCTTGGACTTTCCTTCGAAATTCGGGCTCTTCACGCTCCGCGCCCTGTTAGGCATGCCCCACGTGTTCTGTTGGTTGCTGTTTCCCTCGTCTTCCTCGGATGGCTCTCATCTCTTGGCTCCGGACTCATATTAGATGAAGGGATGCCCTCATCATTCTCCTCTTCTTTGAAAGAGTTGGACTCCATCTCGGATGTCTTCGTTGGCAACGTCCCATCCGGTCTCCACAAGCTTAGATCCTGCACATTAAAAGAAGGTGACATCTTCCCAAGCCAATTAGGAAGGATTAGTTGGTAAGCGTTGACACTAATTTTCTTGGCGACGCGGTATGGGCCATACTTCATCGGCCTCAACTTGGTACTCGTAGTATGCACGAGCCGCTCCTTTCCCAAGTACACCATCACTTCATCCCCAACCTCAAACTGCACATCTCTCCGGTGCTCGTCAACTTTGGCCTTGATCTTGTTATTTTTCTCCTCAATGCTATGCCGAACTTCTTGGTGCATTTGATGGTAATCCTTGGCCAAATTTTGGGATGATATACTCTTCTTCTCTCCCTTTGGGACCTCCCCCAAATCAAGTGAATGGTTCAGTGCTTTGGTGTACACGACCTCGAAAGGTGACTTCCCAGTGGTAGAACTCACGACGGAGTTGTAAGCAAACTCGGCTTGTGATATCACATAATCCCACATCTTGGGTTTGTCCCGACACTTGCTTCTCAATAGATTTCCCAAAGTTCGGTTTACCGCTTCGGTTTGCCCATCCGTTTGTGGGTGAGCCGTGGTACTAAACTTCAAAGTGGTTCCGAGGATAGCCTAAAGAGTCCGCCAAAAGTGGCTAACGAACTTCGTGTCCCGATCCGAGACTATGCTCTTCGGAACCCCATGTAACCTTACCACCTCATGGAAGAAAAGCTTAGCAATGGCGGTGGTATCATTGGTCTTTCGGCATGGAATTAAATGGGCCATCTTAGAAAATCTGTCTACCACCACGAAAATAGAATCCATACCGTGTTGGGTCCTCGGTAGCTCCAACACAAAGTCCATTGAGAGATCCTCCCAAATGGTTTCCGGAATCGGTAGATGCATAAGTAACCCGATATTAGTAGCATGTCCCTTGGATGTTTGGCAATTCTCACATCGCTCCACGATATACGCCACATCTCTCCTCATCCTAGGCCAAAAGTAACGGGAGATAACCACTTCAAAGGTCTTATCTCTACCAAAGTGGCCTCCTAAAACCCCTCCATGTAATTCCCTTATCACTCTCTCCCATATAGACGTACTCGGAAGGCACAACTAGCTACCCCTCATGAGGAACCCATCAACTAACTGATACTCACCTCCCTCCGTGCCGTTCCTACATTTCTCCCACTCACTTCCAAATTCCGGATCATCATCGTACTCCCCCTTGATGTGCTCAAAATCCACTAACTCCAGGGCCACTGTTTTGAGGAGGGCTACCCTTCGGCTCAAAGCATCCGCCACTTTATTTTGTTGACCCGCTTTGTGGAGAAGCTTATAGGGGAACTTGTCCATAAAAGCGGACCATCTAGTATGCATAGAGCTCCGGAGTTGCTTTTGACTGCCCCAGTACTTGAGGGCTTGATGGTCGGTGTACAAAATGAACTCCTTCCCAATGAGATAGTGCTCCCACGTCTTGAGGGCCCGCACTACTGCATAGAACTCCTTATCATAGGTAGCCCACCTCTGCCGTGAATCACATAGCTTCTCACTAAAGTAAGCAATGAGCCGCCTCTCTTGCATCAACACTCCCCCAACTCCTACTCCACTCGCATCACATTCAACTTCAAAAAGCTTGTCAAAATCTGTAAACGCTAAAACCGGAGCGGTGCTTAGCTTTTCCTTAACCATGCAAAACTACTCTCTTGCTCATCTTCCCACTTGAAGCCTCTCCCGTTCTTCAAACACTCGTTCATATGAGAAACAATAGCGCTGAAATTCCAGATGAATCTCCTATAGAAAGTGGCTAATCCATGAAAGCTTCTAATGTCCCCAACGGTCTTCGGGGTCGGCCACTCCCGAATAGCCCTCACTTTCTCTTCATCAACCCGGATTCCGTTCCCACTTACCACATACCCGAGGAACACCAAACTCTCCATCACAAAATCACACTTCTTAGTGTTGGCAAAGAGTTGATTCTCCCGGAGTAATATTAAGATGGACCTCAAGTGCTCTACGTGTTCTTCCAATGTCTTGCTATGGTTGAGGATATCATCGAAGTAGACCACTACGAACTTCCCAATCATCGGACGTAAGACTTGGTTCATCAACCTCATAAAGGTACTCGGTGCATTGGTCATCCCAAACGGCATCACTAGCCACTCATACAATCCATCACGCGTCTTAAATGCCGTCTTCCACTCATCTCCCGCCTTAATTTGGATTTGGTGGTATCCACTTCTCAAGTCAATCTTTGAAAAGACCTTAGACCCACACAATTGGTCTAGCATGTCATCAAGTCCGGGAATCAGGAACTTGTACCGTATGGTGATCTTGTTGATGGCTCGGCTATCCACACACATCCTCCATGAACCGTTTTTCTTTGGTGTCAACAATGCCGGAACCTCACATGGGCTCATACTCTCTCTCACGTACCCTATGTTTATTAACTCCTCCACCTTCTCCTTCATAACCTCACTCTCCTTGGGACTCATTTGGTAATGAGAAAGACTAGGCAAGCTAGCTCCCGGCACAAGGTCAATATGGTGTTGAATGTCCCGTAGAGGTGGTAACCCATGTGGTAGCTCCTCCGGAAATACATCTCCGAATTCATTAAGCAATCTCCCCACGTCTTTCGGAACCTCTCTGTCTTCGTTTCCTATCCCATCTGATGGTGTGCTTGATTTCACCATCACTACATAGACCGTTTGACGTTCCTCACACTCGTTAATAAGGCCTTGTGAGTTGGACAAACGATCAAGGTAGATTTCCCTTTGGTTTTAGCCTCTTCTATAAGAGGTGTGAGTACATACCGAACCCCATCCTTCACAAAACGATAGGTTTCTTCCTCCCGGTATGGGTAGCATCTCTATCAAATTGCCAAGGGCGTCCCAAGAGTAGGTGGCAAGCATCCATCTCCACAATGTCACAATAGACCTCATCTCGGTACTCACCAATCTCAAGAGGTACCCTACACCTTTGGGTGACCTTCATCTCTCCCACGTTCTTGATCCACCCCACACTATACGGACTAGGGTGCGCCTCAATAGTCAATCCGAACCTCTTAGCCACGGTGTCGCTAATAATGTTCTCTTGACTACCGCTATCATGATCACATTGCACTTCACCCCTTACACTAGACATCGGGTTCGAAACAATTGGTGCCTTTGGTCCGTCTCTATTTTACTGAAGACCAAAAGCCTCCTCACTACATGTATGGCCCGGCCAGCATCATACTCCCCATCATCCTCATCATCTATTAGATCACAACACACATCCCCCTCATCATCATACTCATCTTCGTCATCATACCGTTCAACCATGTTGGTGCTTCTTCGTTTGGGCACTCATTAGATCGATGACCCGACTCGTGGCATCGAAAACACTTGAATGGAGCCAGTCTTATATAGGGGTTATTGCCCCTAGGGGGTTGTGCCGCCTTAAAAGGCCTTACATCCCCACTAGGTGCCTTTCCCACACTAGGCGTCTTGGGATCACTCGAGCTAGCGATTCCCTTGCCTTTGTCAACCCATTTAGGAGCTCCTCTCCCTCCATACATATTCTCAACCCAGGCTCTTCTATAGCCATCACATCCCCTCAAACTCAATTGCGACTCGACCTTCAATGCTAGGTTACATGCGTCCTAGACCCGAATCACCATTTGTGTTCCAATTCGGTCTCGAATGTTGTATCTTAACCCTTCAAGATACCTTGAAGTCTTTTGGCTTTCGGTTTCCGAGAAGTTAGCCCTTGCCGAAAGCCGCAAGAACTCCGAGGTGTACTCGTGCACACTCCTCGATCCTTGAGAGCAATTCTAGTATGAACTATAGATGTATTGCTCGTACTCGGGTGGTAGAAACCGCTACCTCAACATCAACTTCATTCTAAGCCAATATCTAATCGGCTCCCTTCCTCCTCTTCTTCTCCCATCTTTCACGTTATCCCACCAAACCGAAGCTCCTCCTTTCAACCGATAAGCCACTAAACGGACTTTCCGATCCTCCATTATACCCGTGTAATCAAAGAACCTTTTGTTGGTCCCGTGTAATTAGTTCTAAGGGGGGGGGGTTAGGAACTAATGTAACTTTTTTGCTAACTGACTTGATAATTTTGATGAGTTTGTTAACTCAGCTTTTGGTCAGCACGGCCGATCTTAACGTAAGACAGCTTTGGTCAGAAGTTGACTAAGGTTGTTTTACCGTGAGTTGGGAATTGACACTTTCTGTGGTCAGCTTGCAACTCAGCACTCTGATTTACTCAGTATCAGCTTAAATGATTTATATGCTGAGTAAATTCAACAGACAACACATGCACATATATATATATATATATATTGAGAGAGTTAGAAATTACTCAGTACGACTTATCCTGGTTCGGCCTCTCTGCCTACGTCCAGTCCCCAGAGTCCTCCGAGCTTTTAGAATCCAATATTGAGCTCTTTAAAGGTAGAGCACAAACCGTTTACAAGGCAGTTGAATATGCAAGAGTACCGTCCTCTATTCTTCTACTCAACTCCTACTAAGCACCACAACCCAGTACTTAGATTTCTCTACCACTGAATGTTTACAACCAAACACTCAGCACAACACTCTCAATATCACGATTGATACAAGTTGTTCTTTTTCAAATGAAGAACACTTTAGATGATTACAAGCAATCAATCTAGCATTTACACAGGAATAGAAAATGGGTGTAAGATCTCTTTCTTGTTTTTGAGTGCTTTGAAATTGTATTTTTCTCTCTTGTATTTTTTTTTTGTTACTTCGGCAATGATCCAAGGATTTTGATTGTCTTTATATAGATGAAGACCTGGAGGTGGATCATTTGAAATGATTTAGCCGTTAAGTCCAAAACGGCTCTTTTAGGAGACAGCTTCTGGTCAGCTTCAGGTTTTCCAGGCCAATCCTATCCTCTGATTTCTTCAGACGTCAGACTTGTCTTCTTCCTGCAGTCATTGTCCTTTTGTGGCAGTTGTCTTTTAGCAATAATCTGTTGACCCATGCATCTCGGAATGTGTCTTTTGCGTAATTCCGAGGATTCAATTATTGGTGCAGAAGGTTTGCAAAACTTGTCTTCTAGTGAACGGATCTCTCATGTTGTCCTGAAGATTTACTCAGCTTCTACTTTATTCGTTGTCTTCGTTTGTTGTCAACTTCTATGCTGAGTTCCATTCCACTTAGCTTTGTTGAACTTCGGGCTTCTATTCTACTCAGCTTGTTCTTTGATCTCATGCTGACTTCGTCCTGTCTTACTTTTTATATCTTTTTATATTTAAGTTTATACTCAACATTGAACAAACAGATTAGTACAATTAAATCAAAGCACTTAAATTTAATTGTCTCTTAATCATGGATGATTTTGTCAAATCAAAATCTTGTGGAAAGGTGTTTCAACAAACTCCTCCATTTTGATGTTGGCAAAATACATAATTATGGAACTCAGTTTTGAAATTCCCCATGATTGAATTTCTTTTTATATTTCTGAAATTACTCCCCCGTAAGGGTTGCATTTATTGTCTTAACTTAATTTTAAACCTTCCTAGATTTAATCGAATAAACTTAAGACATTTACACTGACTTAGTTCAATTCTAGACCTTCCAAGATCTAATTTAGATGAGTCTAGCTCAGTTTTCAGAAATGGTTAAATACTCAGTTTGATTCATGGATCGTTTTAGTGTTTTAATGTATACTGAGTATGTTTACTTTTACTTGTTTGTTCAATTTGGATAGATCAGCTTTTACCACATAATATTAAGCACAGTATTCAGACAGTTTGGATAGAATGGTACTTATCATAGCTTAACCCATTAAGCACACAAAATATCAAGCACAAAAAATATCAAGCACAAAGTACATGCTAAGTCCTGAAGTATGACTAAGCTACTTTTTCTTCTTTAAGGTAACTTGAGCTTGATGCTCAGCTTGACACTTGTCTTTTCCTTTGTCTTTACTGCCTGATGCACCACCTGCGTGCTGAGTTCCATCTTGTCTTTTCTCCCCCATTTTTCCATCATCGGGAGGAGGAGGAATGAAAGTATCATTTCTAGCAGCAACAGACAATGCTTTGGAATAACGCTTCAACCTCCATGTACTCTCACATAGGCCGTCAATAACTGGAACACCATCATCTTGAATAGAGCTAGGAACCCATAGGGAGCCACTCAGCATGCTGATGAGATACTCATGAGATTTGCTGATCCAGGAGATGGAGGCAGTTAGCTGGGCATAGGATTGGTGGTACATTTTGAGCACAGCTGAGTCATAGAATTGGCGTTGAGCATTGTTGAAGCGTACTGATCGCGAAAGGCTCAGAAGTGCATCAGTATTGACGGGGTCAACATCCATCTTTTCCTTGTTTACATTTAGTAGACGCACAGCTTCACTCAGTTGATCAATGGTACACTGAGAAGTGGAGGAAATCAATTCACGTGTGCAGTTCAGATCAGAGGTCAACTTTGAGAAGTATTGGTTCAACTCAGCAGAAGTGGCATATTCAGAATGAACCGTAGATCCAATGTTGGCCAGGTCCGTGGTCAGCTTAGCAAAGTAGTCTTTAAGCTTAGTAGAAGTAGCATACCCCGGATTTACGTCAGAGAGACTCTGGACTTTGCCTTCAAGTGCATTCATGTGGTTGACCATCATGAGCAATAGTTCAGTTACCTTGGCAATTTGGTCTTGCGTGGGTTGCTGTGTCTGGACCGTGGTCATAACACTGATGAGATCTTTGAGGCTCCAAATTTTGTTCAGAAGCTGAGTGATGGATGAAATTTGGGAGGACTCAAGATTTGCGGACCCAGCAGCATCTGTATGAATAGGATTCAAATCCTGAAGAAGAGACTGAGCAGAGGCAATGATTCTGCGCCCAGACTCAGTAGCACTCAGATAGGCCAATTTACTAGCAGGATTTGACTCAGAGGCAGGAATTGAAGTTGAACTTGATGGTGGTGGAGTTGGCTGCTTATCAGTTTGGTTTGGTTGGTCAATGGTTGGGCCGTGTGGTAGCTCAGTATGAGGAGCTGAGTGCTCAACATTCTGTGTAGTCGGTGAAGGACTTGCAGAGATGTTGACCTGCTCAATATGATGTGGAAGTTGAGCAGGCTGTTCCATCGTTTGCTCCCCATCTTGAGCAACTTGGAATTCGAGCTCTTGCTCGGCAGAATTTGGATTTTCCAGAGTCTTGGCTTGTTCCTCAGTATGAGTAATATAGGCTTGATTTTCCGCAGGTTCCTTAGGAGGAGACTCAGTATTATTAGAGAAGTATCTGAACTGGATGTCAGATAGATCAGTAATTGGGTCCCGAAGCGGAGAATCACCTAACAGATCAATAACAGGTGCTTTGTAGGCTTTCTTCTTTAGCCTTTTGAATGTCTTAGCTTTAGGAGGTGAAGGGTCAGCTTGAATATCTTCACTTGAGTCAGAAGAGGAGTTTTCTCTAAGCTCAACATTGATCTCATCTTCTGCAATGTCATGTTTGGTGAGCTCAACATCCACTGTTTGATGTTCCATATTTGGATTCTCCTCTTGCTCAGAATTATCTTCAGTTTGTGTTTGCTCAGCATGCTCTGTTTCCTCAATATCAGGCTGAGTGTCATCATTTCTCTGTTCTTCCTCTTCTTGCTCAATAGGGGTTTGTTCAAGGTCAATCCCGAGATTTTTGACGAAGTGTGATTTAGGAGTGACAACCCAGTCGAGGGGGCCAGCTTCAACAATTTTCAATGCAGAGCTTCTTCTTTTCTTCTACAGAGGTTGTTCTAGAGTTTCTTCACTCTCCTCTTCGGGCTCAACTTGCCCTTTTCGTTTCTTTGCTGACTTAGGTGTTTGGTCAGCATCAACTTTCTTCCCCTTAGATACAGCTCGTACCTTCCTTGGGACAGCATTAATATCCTTTGAGCACGTTTTAAGTGGTTTTCTCTTCTTCTTTGTCTTTGCTGGCTCAGCAGACACAACAATAACTTTCTTTCCTTTCTTTGGTTCCACTTCCTGTTGAGCATCATTTTCTTCTTCATCTTCCTCAACATCTTCAGTCCCCTTCAAAGGTTGGTTAAATACTAACCCAAACAGCAGAGCCGCTGTAATTTCAGTTCCCAAACTCTGAGTTTCATTGATTGTTTCTATTTTCTGATCTTCGAGGATTTTAGTGATTAGGGAGCCCAGTCTGAGTTTCTGATAACAGGTGGGAAACTTTCGGTCAACGTCCGTCCCTGTGGGGGGCATCGTTGGGTTCGACGGGAGGAAGCTCCGATGCCAAAGTCAATAAGGAAGATCAAGAGAGCAAACTGAATTGACAAAGGTTGTGAGAATGTGTACCTTGATAGCCTAGGGATGTAGGCTATATATAGCTAGGAAGTCGTAACCTTCAGCAACTAGAAGGTCTCCATTAATGGCGGTTAGCTAATTGATAGCTCATTAATGGTCTTTATGGCCGAGTCGGCGGTTAGCCATTACTGTGATGAATCAGGTGAAAGAGGAGATTCGCCTCATAGGTTCGCCAGCGGATCTCACTGAGCTGAACCGTGGAGATCCGCCATCCGGTTCTTCTTGCGGCATTCTCAAGGTGAATATCCCTTTTGGTCCTTGGGATAATATTCTGTCAGTAAGATGAATATCCCTTTTCGTATTCTTTGATCCGTCAAGGCGTATGTACGCTCTCCTTGAGAGCTATGGCGGGTCTCCGCTACTCGCTCTCATCGGGCGTATCTCGTTATGGCGTATCTTGCCATGGTCCACGTGGCGTGGCATAATGCTAGAGACTCCTTCCTTTTCCTCATTATTTGCATATTCTCCCCTGCATTAATTATCATTAATTCCACATTAATCATGTATAAATATCTCTTTTAGAAGCAATAATGGTTTGCCATTATTTCTATTAATTTTCCCTTATTCCTTATTCAAGAATAATTTGGGTTGTTATCAGAAGCCCCCCCTAAAGGTATAAAAAGCTCTTTAGGGCTGTCTAAATGGTGTTTTATTTTTCTATCTTGGAGGAAAGTGGACCCGCCCTAGATGGGGGATCATATATGGAAATGATGCGCCTTTTGGGGCTTCCTTATGCGGGATCTTATGAACAAGATCCGCCCTATGTGGGATCATATATGGATATGATACGCTTTTAGGGGATTTTGCTTCTTCGTGGATAGGTGGCCAACCGTATCCATTGTTAGCCTCTAGGGGCTTCTTGAGCGTTATATTTCCTTTAGAAAGGAATAACTTGCCCTTTATGGGACCATTTGTTCCTACCCCATAGGATTATGATTCGCCTTTAGGGACTTATTTTCTTCAGTTCTGCCATATTGAGGAGAATGACCCGCACTTAGGGATCAGTAAGAATGATCAGCCATTTAGAGACTTTTATGCATTTTGTGGAGGCGAAACTTTGTTATTTCTATGATGAAGATGAGGATTCATTACTTTGATGAAGACGAGACTTCATTGTTTGGATAAAGACGAGACTTCATTGATTGGATGAAGATGAGGCTTCATGAATTGGATGAAGACGAGGCTTCATGAATTGGATGAAGACGATGCTTCATGAATTTGATGAAGACGAGGCTTCATTGTTTGGAGATGAAGACGAGACTTCATTACTTGGAGATGAAGACGAGGCTTCATATACTATACTACTTAACACTGCCACAACCATATTCATACCATCTTTTTTAAGGACAACCTCTCAAACCACTTGTTGCAAACCTCTCCAACTCTAATCATATATCTTTGTATTCTTTATTTTTTTAATAATAAAAGTCAATGAATTACGACTTTATTGGGGGCTGGTGGTTAATGGTTTTAGTGTATTCTCTTATGAGTACACTTCAATTACGACTTTGACTCCTATGGACTCACCCCACTTTTTTATTCAATCATTTGTGTCACGTGATCTCAGTTTTTTTGCAAATACAACATCCCTCAATCACAATATTGCTCTTAGGTTAAGCCTTTTTCTATTTCCGATGTTTACTTGTTTTTTCTCTCCTACAGACTCATCAAACCAATTTAATATTTGTAGACCACAACCATCCCTCGTATTTAAATTCTAAACCAACAATAACCTTCTCAAGCTAAATTGGATCGGCATACCTAAATGAAGATAGACTAGCATATTTATAAAATATTGGCCAACATTTATAAGGATAAATATATGCTAAACCAGTTATTGGGAACACTTTACCTTTAAATCTGTTTAACTCTATCTTTTATATATATATTTTATACATATAAATCTGTTTGTTTCATCTGTTTGATATCGTTATTATTAGCCGATGCTGATAGACAACCAATATTAATTAATTTTCCTACTAAAAACATATGTTTTATATTTTTATCAAGCAACTTTATTTCCACTGTTTAAATGGAAAATGTACAAAAACACTTTCAAAAGTTGGAAACAAACCGAAATATAATATATTTATTTATACTTTTGATTTTTTGGCTTAATACATCATTTGCCACTTGAACTTGTCCAAAATGGTTGATTGGCCTCCTGAACTTTTAAAGTATCTCGATAGCCCCTTGAACTTGCATAAAATATTCAATTAGCCCCCTAAACTTGTATAAATGTAATCAATTAATCATTCGGTTGTCAAAAAGTAAGTTAAATGCGGAAGATATGTTGCACGTATTTAAAAAAAAATAATTTGCTAATAGAGCTTTGTGCTGGATAAATACAGTGGGAATAAAAGTTTTATGCTTTTATTTTATGTTTTCATTATGTCATCGTGATATGAAAATGCAAATTTGCAGCAGCTGTAATCAGGACGGATCCAGAGATATTTATATACAGTGGAGATAAATTATATATACAAATAAAATGTAAAAAAAAAAAAATCAACAACATAAAATAAAATTAAAAGGGATAAGGATCAAAATTTAATATATAAAATCAAAATTTAACACTAACTATTCAATAAAGATCAATGTGTGCTTACATTATCCAAAATTTAAAAATATTGATTTAACTGTTACCATAAATATCAATTAAGTCTAAGATATTTAAGTGTTATTAAAATTAGTTTATCGATAAATTTATTTGGAAGATATGATGTGACAATTAAATAATAAAATTATTATTTTTTTTCAATAATTTTAGAAACAGTTAATCATATTTTTTATTTTCTAAAATCACTATTTTTAAAGTTTTGTTTCTCTAAAAATTCACTCTTTCTTCTAATAAAACACTTAAATGATCTCAAAATGAAAATTTTCAAAAATTAAAGTTGTTTAAAATATCATTAATTCTTAAAAAAAAAATTAAGCTGTTAACAGTCGGTTTAAGGCGTTGAATGGCTACAAGTGTTAAAAATGTAAAATTAAATGACTTTTGTATTAAGTTTTTAAAGTTTAGTGGTCTATCATTATAAAAAGGCAAAAAGCATCCTGAGGCCCCTGATCTTTCATTGTTTGGTGCATTAAGCCCTCGATCTTTTATTTAGACACATTGAGCCCCTGATCTTTTACCATTTGGTGCATTAAGCCTTCGATCTTTCATTTAGACACATTGAGCCCTTGATCTTTCATATATGGGTGTATTAGGTCCTTCCATAAATCAATTAATATATAGGTTTATTAAGGGCATGTTTGGTGTGACAACAAATGATGTTCTAAAAATAACAAATTCTAAAATAAAAAATATATTATACAAATTAATAAAAATAATTTAAATAAAAAATAAAAAATTTATTGAACACAATAAAACCTTGTTTTTCGATAATTATATTCTAAAATTAAAAATAATGTTAAAATTGAAGCATATTTTGTGGAAATAAGAAGGGTAATTTTATCAATAACAAGTAACTACAAAAAAAAAACTGTTCATGAAAAGAGCTTTTGGTGAAAAGCTCCAAAATGTTGCAGTGTCCAGAGAAAATGTGAAACGCTGCAGTTATATAAACCTAACCAAACATGCCCTTAATAAACCTATATATTAATTGATTTACGGAAGGGCCTAATACACCCATATATGAAAGATCAAGGGCTCAATGTGTCTAAATGAAAGATCGAGGGCTTAATGCACCAAATGGTGAAAGATCAGGGGCTTAATGTGTCTAAACAAAAGATCGAGGACTTAATGCACCAAATAATGAAAGATCAGGAACCTCAGGATACTTTTTGCCTTATAAAAAAGCAAAGTTCAATGGCCATGGGTGTAATTTATCCCATTGCGGTGCACAGATTCATATATATCCATTAAAAAGTTATATGTTACAGTATTAATTATAGTGTCACCGTCTAATTTCATGCTCATCAGTTCAATTGGGTCCCACTACCAGACTTTAAGGAACGGTGACGTTTGATTTTTCGCAGATCAAAACGAAAATTGAAACAGATCTAATCCCTAACTATTTACATACACGACGAAGATTTTTCAATCAAAAAAAAGAAAAAAATACACGAAGATTTATATATTTTTAGATTGTAGTGACAACAAGTGTCCAGGGGCATATACACGGCGCCTGGATCCCTCCGACCGTTGGAACCATCATAGTTACGAGTAGTTTTAGCCCTTCAAATATTAGTGTATATAGACTTCGTGTAATAATATTTCATTGTTTAAAGGTAGATGAGATAGTTAAAACACTTCTTTTTAAAAGGTACTAGGTTCAATTCTTCATAATCTTAATTTATTTTAAAAAATGTTTATTTATTTAAATTTTATTTTTTAATAATTATAAAACTATGTTACCATTATTAATTAATTTATTTATTTTTATAACACTTTTTAATTATTTTTTTATGTCTTTTCCATTAAAAAAATTAATTTCTTATTTTTAAGACTCAAACAACTTAATTTCTAAATTAAATTTTAAAATTTTAAAACTAAAATATAAAAATATAAAATGTTATAATTTTTTTAGAAACTAGTATTGAACTAATAAAAAAATTTAAATATATCCCATTTCGTGTTTGGTTTGTCCAAAATTCAAAATTTCAATATTTTAGACCTATTAGGTACTACATAAATCTAAATTTCTAATTTTTTTGGCTTGTTAGGCCTTTCTAAATCTAAATTTTTAATTTTTTTGGCCTGTTAGGCCTCAATAAATCCAAATTTCCAATTTTTTTTGCCTCTTAGATCTCATTAAAATTGGTTCTTGACCATTCAAATTATAACACGCATATATACAAAAAAAAAAAATTAAACAAGTTTGAATTAGCAAAAAAAAAACAATTTCCCGAACGCACGTGTAAAATCGGCCCCCCAACCGACTAATCCTGTATTCGCCACTGCAAGTGTCCCTATTACCCCGACTATAGATTCATTCCCGGTTGTAGTCATGATCGTCTTACGAAAAGACTGATGCTCCTCAAAAGAATAAAATTAGATAAATCTGGAATATGTATTAGCAGTATTTTTAAGACAGATTTTATCTTATCGTACGTAAATTCATTATGATCGAACCAAAATATAGAAAGAATATGAACTTATAGAGAGTAGAAAAATTTCAAAGAATATTTCGTTTTTAGTTTATAAAAATTGACAGTTCAATTATGTATAAATACAATTCGAATGGACATGTTTATTTACTAATGAAACAACTATTCACGAATGTATATATATATATATATATATATATATATATATATATATATTCCAACAAATTCGATAGTTATAAGATATAAGGTCCAAACATACTCCTAACATTTACAACCAGGAGCAATTTTATCTCTAACGTCTAAAATTATGCAACTTTACCCTTAACGTTGGCAGTCAAAAGCAATTTTACACTTAAAGTTGACCAATTAGTTAATTTCAAACATTATCTATTATCTATTATATAAAACATAGATATTTTGTTTCTTATTCTGTACCAATTGCATATCAGTTCGTTTGAAAAAAAATTATATTTTCTATGATTTAATAATAAAATTGGAGATTAATAAACATAAATTTGGTGAAATATTTTGAAACTTTTTTTGTCGAAATCATACAAAATACAGTATATTTTATATAAAAAAAATATAAACTTTTTCACGTCTAATTATATGTTTATGATCAGTTACTAATGAGTGATAAAATATCGTCTATTTGAATTGCACATGACAAAATTTATGACCGAGAAGACAGTTTGAAGAATTATTTCTCAAATTGACCGAACCTGATATTGTTAGGGGTAAAATTGCTCTTGCCTACCAACATTAGGGGTAAAATTGCATCATTTTAGACGCTATGGATAAAATTGCTCCTGACTATAAACATTAGATGTATTTTTACACATTATACCTATTTATAACTAATTTTTCTTGCAATGAAGAATTTAAAGTGTTAGATTATAATTTATTAATAGTTTAATGTCTTAAATTAGGATTTAATTAAAAAAATTAAAAAAAATGGAGACTTAATATACTTTTACCTATAACAAATAAATACGACTAGAAAGAGCTCTTGGAGAAAAAATATGATCTTGGAGAAAAAAATAGGATCTTGTGATAAATCTTCTTGGCGATTAACCTTGCGATCGTCGTTTGGTCTCCCAATGGAGACCCTTCAGCCGCCCATCTTTGGCCGGCCGCCGGTTGACCCCCCGAATCTGTTTTCTTCAGATCCACAGGGGCCTTCGTGGTCGAGATTGAATCCTGGTGCGGAGCCACCACACAGGAACTAGAGAGACCTATTGCTGAATAAAGAAGTGAGATACTGGATTCCAAGGTTCGTGAAAACCTTCGTGAGAATGGAAAAGTGGTGATTGCTGTTGATGAGGCGAATCCTTTATACCCAAAGGTATTGCTTGACTCATCCCTGAAACAACAATTAACAACTCAATGGAATAGTGCTCTAATCATTAAGCTGCTTGGGAGAAAGCTGGGGTATATTGCCTTGCACAAGAAGGTTTCAGATTTGTGGAAGCCGATTGCCAATTTTAAGATGATGGAAGTTGGGAATGGTTTTTATGTTGTTAAATTTGATGACCCCCTAGACAAAGAGCATGTAATACTGGATGGACCTTGGATTGTTCAAGGAAATTATCTGACAGTTCATACCTGGTCCCTTACGTTTTCTTCTTCAGACTCCCTGATTGAATCTACCCTTGTGTGGCTTAGGTTCCCTCAAATACCATTGCTCTATTATAATCAAGATGTTCTTTTGGCTATTGTCGAATCTATTGGAAAGCCTATTAAGGTCGACGATAACACGACCTTTGCTGACCGTGGTAAGTTTGCAAGGGTCTGTGTTGAGATTAACCTGCTGAAACCCCTTATTGCTTGTTTTGTTCTTGATGGGATGGAGCAGAGAGTAGAATATGAAAGTTTACATATCGTGTGTACTGGCTGCGGTCGTTATGGTCATCTTAGACAGGTTTGCTCCTGACCTAGTGTCAATGAAGTTTTGTGCACAAGAGTGACACGAGCTGAGAGTGATACAATGGAGCAGACTAAGAAGCCTATAATGGACCCTATGATTGAAGGAAACAATAGTGAGTCAATTTTGATTGCCGCTGCTACTATTTCAAGTCGGGAGGAGCATGATTATGGACCTTGGATGGTTGTGCCCCGAAGGAAGTAAGCTTCTCGTGTTAGAGTCCCTTCTAAGCCGCTTGCTGTTGACCCTGGGAATGTTGATGTGAATCCCTTTGAGGGAGTCCATTCGGATTGGGGCAAGAGTAAGGAAATTGGTAGCAAGGTCTTTGCTAGCTCAGGGCTAAATGAGGCTGCTGCGAGTCGAAACAAGAAAGGGAAGAGGTTGAATGTGGTTACAAGTAGCAGCTCTTTTGTGAGCAAGAACTCTTTTGGGGACTTGGTTTGTCCTGAGTCGAATGAGGCTAACAAGGCCTTGAAGTTGGCTCCAACTAGCTTTGATGCAAGGAAAAATAAAGGTAAATGGATTCGGTTGCAGGCGGATGTTGGGGGACAGACTAGCGGCCTCCATCCTAGTCAAAGTGAATGTTTGGCTACTAGTAGGATATCTGAGGAGTTAGAGAACATGGAAAGAGTTATGGAAGAGAGGTTGCACCTCCCTAGATAACCGTTGTTGGTGCTCTTTGCTTCTCTTTTTGTTTTACCTTTAAATGCGTTTTGTCATTTGGAATTGCTTTGGCACTGGAGGAAAGGTCTTCCAGAGGTCGCCGTTTCATCTTATTAGGACCTATCGTCCTTCTATTGATGTTCTTCTTGAACCTAGGATTCCTGGCTCCCGTGCTGACCAAATTCGGAAAGGTATGGGGTTTAGTTCTATGGAGATTGTGGAAACTGATGGCTTCAGGGGAGGGATTTGGATGTTCTGGGACGCTACTGAGGTGCTAGTTGATGTTCAGTACAAAAATTACCAGTTTATTCATGCCTGTGTCACTATCCTGGTTGGTAGCTCAAAGGGAGTTAAGTTTGAGCTTACTGCTATTTACGTAAGACCCCAAGGCGCTGCTAAGAGTCAGTTTATGGACGATATGGTGAGTGTGAAGTCCTCTGTCAGACTTCCCTGGGTTATTGCAGGAGACTTCAACTGTATTAAATCCGTTGAGGAAAAATTAGGAGGCTCAAGTGTTTCTGGTTCTCGTTGTGCTTCTTTTTCTAATTGGATTAACTCTCTTCAGCTCATTGATGTGGGGTTTGTTGGCCCCCCTTTTACTTGGTTCCACGGGTGCTCCCCTTGCACTCGTGTTGCCTGTAGGTTGGATCGGGCTCTATGTGATTCTGGCTAGAGGCATTTGTTTCCTAACGGGATTGTTCAGCATCTCCCGAGACACAACTCTGACCACACGCCTATTTTGATTGATGTAATGGATGGTAGCCCGAGGCGTAGCCGCATTCCGTTTAGATTTCAGGCTGCTTGGGCTGAACACCCTGGTTTCGCTGCTGTCCTTAAAGATAACTAAGATGGGTCAAATGGGTTGGTTAAGGGCCTCCAGCATCTGGCTTCTAGTCTTCAGAATTGGAACTTTAACACTTTTGGTAATATCTTCTATAGAAAGAAAAGGCTTATGTCTCATCTTGATGGTTTTCAAAAAAGGTTATGTCAGGTTAATGAGGGAGGCCTGTTTAAACTGGAAAGACGATTGTCTAATGAGTTGTCGACGGTTCTTCTACAGGAGGAACTTCTTTGGTTCCAGAAATCCCGTGTTCAATGGATTAAAAGTGGTGATCGGAACTCCAGGTTTTTTCATACTTCGACCTTGATCCGTAGGAGGAGAAATCGTATTGATGGCCTTCAAGATATTGGGGGTGAGTGGATTTGGGATGATAGTCGTCTGAAGTAGCTAGCAGTTAGCTACTTTCAGGGGGTGTACACGGATGACATGAGGGGTAGACCAAAGCTCAGGACTTGTCAGAGTTTTCCGAATTGGAACGCTACGGCCATTAATGGTCTGAACAGGTTGTTTTCTACTAAGGATGTCAAGAGAGCATTTTTTTCTATGCCCCCTTTTAAAGCGCTTGGTAAAGATGGGTTCCAAGCTTTTATCTACCAGAAGTTCTGGGATATCCTTAGGCCCACTACTTGCACTTGTGCTCTGAAGGCGCTCAATTCGGGAGTTTTGGAGGAGGGTTTGAACACAAACCTGATTACCCTTATTCCTAAAGTGGCCAATCCTGTTAACCTGACCCAATTCCGGCCCATTAGCTTGTGTAACGTGCTGTGTAAGGCCATCACTAAATGCTTAGTTCTGAGATTAAAAGAACACCTCCAGTATCTCATTGGCCCGTGTCAGAGTAGTTTTGTTCCGGGTAGGCAGATTTCTGATAATGTTATTCTTATGCAAGAGGTTGTGCATTCCCTTAAACGAAGATCGGGTAGAACGGGAGTCATGATCCTTAAGCTTGATCTAGAGAAAGCTTATGACCGCATTAATTGGGATTTCCTCCGTGATACGCTGGTGCTTCTTAATATTCCTCCTCATTGGGTGGACTTGATTATGACTTGTGTTTCCACTCCGTGCATGTCAGTTCTGTGGAATGGAGAAGAGTCTCAGGAGTTCAGCCCAAACCGTGATCTTCGTCAAGGGGATCATCTGTCCCCTTATTTGTTTGTGCTTTGTATTGAGCGGCCGAGCCATCTTATTAGTGATGCCATTGGGAATGGGAGCTGGAAGCCAATACAGGTGTCTAGAAGAGGTCCTAAGCTCTCTTATTTGATGTTTGCTGATGATATCGTACTGATGGCGCAGACGTCGGTAGATCAGGCCATCATGATGAAAGGCGTCCTGGACAGTTTTTGTTTTGCTTCAGGACAGTGTGTTAGCTTCTCCAAATCGAGGGTCTCCTTCTCCTCTAATGTTCCGGAGTGGGTTGCTTCTAGGATTTGCGCGGTGTTGCAAGTGGCACCAACTACGAACCTGGGTAAGTATTTGGGAGTGTTTCTCTTCCATAAACGAGTGGATCGCAGTGACTTTCAGCATGTAGTGGATAGAGTGCAGAACAGGCTGAATGGGTGGAAGAGTCATTGCATATCCCTTGCTGGTAGAACCACCCTAATTCGCTCTGTTGCCTCCTCTATTCCTTCTTACATTATGCATGCGACGATTATACCGATAAATGTGTGTCACCTTTTGGATCGTTTGAATCGTCAATTTTTATGGGGTAGTGTGGGTAGCCGGCGTGAAATTCACCTTGTTTGATGGGACATTGTGTGTCGACCAAGATGTTGGGGTGGCCTGGAAATTCGCCCCACGCGGGAGTTTAATTTGGCTATGGTGGCGAAGATTGGTTGGAGGTTAATCACTGAAGATTCGACCCTTTGGGTTCAAGTTTTGAGGAACAGGTATATGAGAGGTACGTCTGATCTTAAGGAGATTCGTGCTAAGAAAAATTCTAGTCATGTTTGGAAGAGCATTGTGCAGGGTTCAGTTTTATTGAATCATGGGCTTGAAAGGCTCGTCGGGAATGGTACTTCAACGAAATTCTAGACTGATAGATGGGTGGGGGATAGCACTTATGAGGAAAATTGTATTTCAGTGATTCCTGAGACTCTTAGAGGTAGATCTATAGCTTCCTATTGGAGGAGGGAAGTGGGCTGGGATTGGGAGATGCTTTATGGTCTGATTCCGAGCTCTACTTTGCTTCATCTGGCATCAATGGTCATTTTTCCTGGCGCCGAGCAGCAAGATTCCTAGAGGTGGAGGCTCACTAGTTCAGGTATGTTTAGCGTCAAATCTGCGTTTAGTTTAACCAAGTCCAGGGGAGGGATTTGATGCATACTAAGAATTGGAAGATGATTTGGAATTTGCAAATCCCGGAGAGATTGAAATACTTTATTTGGTTACTAATGTATGAAGCTATTTTGGTTAATACGGTTTGGATGGAGAGACATCTGAGCAAGTCTGATGTGTGCTTAGCATGCGGTTTGTCGGAGTCATTATTGCACGTTTTGAGGGACTGCAGTGAGGCTGTGGGGCTTTGGCGGATCCTGATACCTGCTGCGAATTGGATTGAGTTTTGTCGCGCTGATCTTAGTTCTTGGCTATTAGCTGGTCTCAGTAAAAAGGGGAACTGGCATGGTATATGTTGAAACACCTTTCCACATGATTTTGATTTGACAAAATTATTTAACAAGAATTAAATCTCCATGATAAAAATATTCCAACACATTAAAGTTAAATGCTTTGATTTATTTGTACTAATGTGTTTGTTCAATGTTGAGCTATCTAAATCTATAAGACATCAAGTTGTAAGGCCCAAAGACCCACAAGAGAAAGTCAAGCCCAAGTCAGCGTGTCAATGCCTCACGGCCCAAGCAGAACAAAACGCAGGTCGTACTGAGTAAAATGCAAGCCCAGCAATGAGAAGGATCGAGAAGCCTTCGAACAAAAGCTTCAAGATGAAGCTGCTGAATTGAGCGGCAAGATAGTCAGGTCAGCAGCTGGCCCGAATAAACTTGGAGACAAAGTATTTCTACTTCGGGTAAAGTTCAGAAGACGTAGAAAGCTGTCTAGAAGACTTTACCATAAATATGGAAACATTCTGTTCTGTCTGACAAAAAGCTGCTGAGCACTGCCGAAGATAGAAGATACAAGGTTTTGATTGGCCGAAGACGCTGAGCTCGTACTGAGTGAAAGCCACGGGAAGCCGTTTCCCGCCAACAGTTATTTCGAAATTCGAAATAACCAGTGCATCAAGTGTCACTATAAATAAGCCACTCAAACACTTCATTCGATGCAGATCTTCAATTAAGTCGAAACGCTGACCAAATTGTTACTCGAAGATTCTGTGAGAAAAGCAAAGCAAATCTTACACCAATTCCAATTCTGTGTAAAAGTCTAGAGTGATCTAAATCATCTAAAGTGTCTTAGCAATTGTTGTTTAGGACAAACAAACACTTATCATTTCTAGAAGAATAGAAAGGAGAAGCTGAGTACTCGGTTATAGTACTCAGCGGTAGAAATAGGAGTGAGTAGAGGTATAGAGGAAGGTACTTGATAACATTGAGATATTATCCCGAGGACCAAAAGGGATATTCACCTAAGGAACGCCGCGTATTGATCCTCCAAAGAGATCCGTCTGGCGGATCACCAAGGTCCCATCAAAAGAGACCCGCCGGCGAACCTATGAGGCGAATCTCCTTGAAACACTCATTCGCCATTATAACGGCTGGGCCGACCTGGCCATAAAGACCATTAATGAGCTATCAATTAGCTAACCGCTAGCTTAAAGATAACTTGTAACCACCATTAATGGAACATTAATGGAGACTTTCTAGTTACTGAAGGTTACAACTTTCTAGCTATATATAGCCTACGTCTCAGGCTATCCAGGTACACATTCCCTTACCCTTTGTCAATTCAGTTTGCCCTCTTGTTCTTCCTTACTGACTTTGGCATCGGAGCTTCCCCCCGTTGAACCCAACGACACCCCCATAGGGACGGAAGTTGATCAGAATTTCTCCGCTTGTCATCAGTACTCTTGTATACTCAGCTTTCTATTGTAAAAGGTTTGTGCTCTACCTTTAAAGAGCTCAGTAGAGGATTCCAAAAAGCTCGGAAGGAATTCCAGGGACTGGACGTAGGCGGAGAGGCTGAACCAGGATACATCTGCTGAGTAACATCTTTCTAACCCTTATCTCCTTAAATTATTGCTTGCTATAACACTGCCTAGTTAAACGCTAAAAAGAACATAAGCTGAGTTGAGTGAACTGAGAAGCTGAGTTCAGGAATAGACTCAAGTGCTATCTCCTAACTCAAGGATAGATTCAGTCTTAGTCACCTGTTGACTAAGCTTGTATCTAAAACTTACTCAGTCTCACAATGCTAAAAGACTTCGAGAAAGTCTAAGTTCGAAATTAACAGTCAGCCATACGTGAAAATTTTAAATAGTTCCTAACCCCCCCTGGAACTAATATTGTCACGTTACACGGGACCAACAAGTGGTATCAGAGCTTAACAGCTCGCTAAACAAGATATAACTATCTTGAGCTGATCCCCACAATGGCTGAGAACAGCACTCGTTTCCTCCCAGGAAATCAGACAACTCAGATTCTTCCTGAGGGACTGTCCATTACTAGGCCTCCTCTGTTCTTCGGGTCTAACTATACCTTTTGGAAGAACAGAATGAAAAACTTCATTCAGGCAACAAATATGAGTGCATGGCTTTCCATAGTCCAAGGCCCGTTTGTTCCTGTTGAAACTGTTGATGGACAAACGTCTGTCAAAGCTGAGGCTAAGTGGTTAGAGGATGACCTCAAGAAATTGCAAAATCATGCCGCTGCTATAAACATGCTTCACTGTGAGTTAGATGCTGCAGAGTACAATAAAATCTCAGGTTGCGAGTCAGCACAGGAGATATGGAAGAAGCTGGAGGTCACCTATGAAGGAACCAGTAAGGTCAAGGATTCCAAGGTGAACCAACACATGAGGCTGTACGAGTTGTTCGAGATGAATGATGGTGAAGGAATTTCTGACATGAAATCAAGGTTCACCAACATTATCAACGAACTCAAGAGGCTCGTCAAGATCTTCACTGAGGAAGAACAAGTAAAGAAAATACTAAGGAGTCTTCCCCAAAGCTGGCAAGCGAAGAAGAAAGCCGTTGAGGAAGCCCAAGACCTAACCACCTACAAGTATGATGAGCTCATTGGATCTCTGCTGACCCATGAGATATCAATGAAAAACTTTGAGGTGAAAGAAAAAGCTGAGGACAAGAAGCAAAAGTCTCTTGTCATGAAAGCTGACTCCACTGATGGTGACTCATCTGATGATGAAGAAATGGCTATGTTCACAAGAAAGATGAAGAAGTTGTTCCGCAAGAATGACAAATACAGCAGAAAGCCATTCAAGAAATATGACAAATACAAAGCTGAGTCAAGCGACAACAAGTACAAGAAAGAAAGCTCAAAGCCTATCACATGCTTTGAATGTCATCAAACTGGCCATATCAAGTCAAGCTGTCCTACCCTGAAGAAGGACAAGAAAAGTGGGAGAAAAGCAATGGTGGCCACATGGAGCGATAGCGATGAATCATCCTCATCAGAAGCTGAAGCCACTGAGTCAGCAAACATCTGCCTCATGGCAGATGAGTCTGCTGACCCCTGTCTTTCTGAGCAAGCTGGCTCATCATGTGCATCTGACAATGAGGAACAACCAACTGAGGTAACAACTCTACCTCTGCTCAGAAATGAAATGATTAACGCCCTGAGTGATCTTTACACACTTGTCAAAAAGTGTAACAAGAAAGTGTGTGCACTCAGCAGGCGATGTGATGAGATTGAGGAGGTCAAACTCAGTGACCTTCGTCATCTTCTCCAGGACAATACTAGGCAAGATGAAAATCTCAAAATCATGCATAGTTATGTCATTGAGGTCAAATCAGACTCTAAGAAGCTAAGGAAAGACATCACATCTATTCAGAACCAGCTAAATGTTCCGAATAAGAAAAATGTCCATCATTACGCTGAGTACTCAGGTACTAGTCAGCGGAAATGGACTCCCCAACGAAATGTCCAATCTGACTTTTGTGGGAAGAAATGACACACTACCAAGGTGTGTTGGCATACTCAACACAATGGTGATGACCCGCCAATAAGGCGTCCACAAAGAAAGGTCCATTGTGACTTCTGTGGCAAGACTGGCCACACCACCAATGTGTGCCGTCATAAAATGAAATATGATGTATCACCTGCCGTGCCTAACAAATGAGGACCCAAAAGGACTTGGGTACCTAAAGACAACTAGTTATATTGCAGGTCGGCCTGAGGTGTGCGGAGAAGTCAAAGTTGTGGTATATTGACAGCGCATGCTCGAGGCATATGACGGGTGATGAAACTCAGTTCATCACACTTGAACTTAAACGAGGAGGAATCGTAAGTTTTGGAGACAACAAAAAGGGTAAGATAGTAGGGTCAGGAACCGTTGGTGGTAATCCTACTATTGAGTCAGTCTCCCTAGTCAGAGGACTTGAATATAACCTACTGAGCGTAGCTCAGCTCTGTGATAGCGGTAGGAAGGTTATATTCGATGCCACTGGATGTAAAATACTCGAGGGGAAAACGAATGAATTGATTTTAACCGCCCCTCGCATTGACAATGTCTTTATGCTGAGTTTAGAAAAGAAATTTTCAAAAAATATATGCTTAGTGTCAAAGGAAGAAAATTCCTGGCTATGGCACAGGAGACTTGGTCATGTAAGCATGGACCTCCTGGCCAAATTAGCAAGAAAGCAATTAGTTGAGGGACTTTCCGAACTTAAGTTCGAAAAGGATCAATTATGCAACACTTGTCAGCAAGGAAAACAAACCAAAAAATCTTTTCACAGTAAAAACATCGTCTCAACTAAGCGTCCACTTGAGTTGCTACACTTGGATCTCTTTGGACCAGTCCAGCCGCTGAGCTTGGGTGGTAGGAGATTTTTCTTGGTCATTGTAGATGACTTCTCGCAGTACACTTGGATTATCTTGCTGAGTAGCATGGATGAAACCTTTGAGATATTTTCAACATTAGTTAGAAAACTTGAAAATGATAAAGACCTAAAACTAGCTCACATCCGAAGTGATAATGGTGGAGAATTCAAAAACCAACGGTTTGTTGAGTTCTGTGAAGTCAGCAGCATTGACCACAACTTTTCTGCTCCTAGAACTCCTCAACATAATGGGGTAGTTGAAAGGAAAAACAGAATCTTAGTTGAAATAGCCAAGACAATACTGAGTGAGAATAGGCTTCCAAAGTACTTTTGGGTGAAGCTATCAACACAGCCTGTTATATACTCAATAGGGCTCTAGTTAGACCCATATTAAAGAAAACTCCCTACGAACTTTGGAAAGGACGAAAACCCAACATTGGATACTTTCGTGCCTTTGGTTGTAAATGTTTTATCTTAAATACTAAGGACAACCTTGCTAAGTTTGATTCAAAAGCTGATGAAGCTATCTTTTTAGGCTACTCAACAAATAGCAAAGCATGTAGAGTTTTCAATAAACGAACTCAGGTCTTAGAAGAGTCAGTACACATTGAGTTCGATGAAACTAACCCTACAGGGAAAGTCAGTCAAACGACTGAGGATGATCCATACTCAGCAGAAGCTGACCAAAGTGGAGCCGCTGAGTTACCACTTCAAGGGCTGACCAAAGGTAAGAAAGACACTCAAATTGTTTTCACTAACCAATCCATACCTGCAGAGATTGTTGAAACACAACCAGCTCAAGACATCACACTGCCGAAAGAAATCAGAATCCCAAGAGGACACTCTGAAAGCGCCATTCTCGATGCTGCTGAGAACACCCTGATGACAAGAAATCAACTCAGGAGATACCTCAACAATGTAGCATTCGTCTCTGTTCTGGAACCAAAGAATTTCTCAGAAGCTGAGAACGACGAGTACTGGATGGGTGCAATGCAAGAAGAGCTTGATCAGTTCAAAAGAAATGAAGTTTGGGACTTGGTGCCAAATCCAAAAAGCCAGAAGACCATAGGAACAAGATGGGTCTTCCATAACAAGCTAGATGAACAAGGGAATGTGGTCAGAAACAAAGCAAGACTTGTAGCTCAAGGCTACAGTCAACATGAAGGTATTGACTACGGTGAGACCTTCGCCCCAGTGGCAAGGCTTGAAGCAATTAGAATATTGTGTGCATATACGAGTTTCATGAATTTTAAATTATTTCAAATGGATGTCAAGAGTGCATTTCTTAATGGAGTTATAAATGAGGAAGTCTATGTTAATCAGCCTCCAGGGTTTGAGGATCCAAAATTCCCAAACCATGTTTATAAACTCAAAAAGACTCTGTACGGTCTCAAACAAGCACCACGTGCTTGGTATGAGAGGCTGACCAGTTTCCTGCTAACTAGAAATTATGTCAGAGGCAAATCTGATATAACCTTATTCATTAAGAGAAAGGGTAAAGACACCCTACTGGCTCAAATATATGTTGATGACATCATTTTCGGTGCTACTAACGAATCTATGTGCAAAGAGTTTAGTAAGCAGATGCAGACTGAGTTTGAAATGTCAATGATGGGAGAACTCAACTTCTTCCTTGGACTTCAAATCAAACAAGGAAAAAATGGCATCTTCATCAGTCAATCGAAGTATGCTAAGGAGATATTGAAGAAATATGAATTAGAAAATTGTAAGCCAATATCTACCCCAATGGGCACTGACACTTTCCTCTGTGGTGACGAAAGTGGTAAGTCAATAGATAGAAAATTATATCGATGTATGATTGGCTCCTTACTTTACTTAACAGCGAGTAGACCGGACATTCAGTTCTCAGTATGTTATTGCGCTAGATGTCAATCTAACCCTAAGGAATCTCACTACATAGCTGTAAAAAGAATCCTTAGATATTTGCAAGGCTCAGTGAATGCAGGCTTATGGTATCCAACACTCATGACTTTACACTTCTCGGATACACTGACGCTGACTATGGACGAGATAAGCTGGAGCGAAAAAGCACTTCAGGAGGATGTCATTTCCTTGGAAGCTGTCTTGTGTCTTGGTTCAGTAAGAAGCATTCATCAGTAGCCCTGTCAACCACTGAAGCTGAGTACATTGCAGCTGGAAGCTGTGTTGCTCAAGTTCTTTAGATCAAGCAACAGCTAGAAGATTGTGGTGTTCAGACCAAAATGATTGAAGTCAAATGTGACAACAAAAGTGCCATTGGCCTATCAAAGAACCCAATCCAGCATAGCAGGATGAAGCATGTCAGCATAAGGCATCACTTCATCAGAGACCATGTACTCAAAGGGGAGATCAAGCTGACCTATGTCCCAATGGATGAGCAGCTTGATGATATCTTCACCAAGCCACTGGCTCGTGAGCAATTCAACATACTTCGAGAAGCTATCAGTATGTTCAATCCTCTTCAATAAATTCTAAGTATAACTCATGCTGAGAGATTTAATTACATGCTGAGTGCTTTTACTATGCAAACTTATAAAACTGACCTATACACTCAGCACTCGAACTGCTGAGTAACTATGTTGCTGAGTAAAGCAACTTGCACAATTAGGATTTGCACGCGTATTTAAGTAGCCTCTAGGATGACGTAAGCATCATCATTAGTAAAACCACGCGCCGTTTCTTGCAATTAATGTTAGTAATAACTGACTATCGATGGTTCAAATTCCCACCGTTCTTCCCGACCTATCAAATCAACGCTTACTGGCTATAAATAGTGAAAGATTTCTCACTATTTACTTTCTACGCTTGATTTTCGCACTCGAACTCTCTCTCTCTCTCTCTCTCAAATCCCAAATCTCTAAGCATTTCCAAAGAAGTCTTCAAGAACACCATGTCTGATTCCCAGAATCTCTCCGATGACCAATACGAAGATAATCTATCAGATATCAATCCTGGCTTTCCAACTGAGCAGGAGTATGAAGAAACTTCTGATGATGAAAATCAAACCGGTCACGGTCAGAACGACAAACCTATGGATGAAGTCATCATCCTTGGGATTGACCCCAACACGGAACACTCAACTCCTTCTAAGAAAAAGAAGAAGGACAAGGGAAAGAAGCCTCAGGAGAGGACCTTTCTATCCGTATTCTCTGATGTTGAGAACCTCGAAGTCATCCCTTCACGATGGTTCTCCAAGAGCTTCGTAGAAGCTGAGAAACCCTACAACGACTGGATATCCAAGAGCGGATGGACCAAACTCTTCTCTCTCGGCGTCCTGACTTACCCAAGACTAGTAACTGAGTTCTACACAAACCTATTGGTCACTAAAGACAATGTTGATTTCATGGTCACATATGTAAACAAACAACAAATCATCATCGACCCCTCATACCTGCCCGTTCTCTTAGACCTAAAGGAGGAAGGAGATGAATTAAGGAAAACCAATGACTATAAACGAGTTAAGTACAAAGCTGAGTTCTGTAAGCCAGAAGGTCACGTCGGTGAAGTATCGTGCACCTCATTTAGTCAGCATCAAAGACACGCTCACTACCTCCTAACCAACTACATGTTCCCAAAGGTCAACGCCACATCTTCCGCATCCAACTTCGAGCAGTGCTTCCTCTAGCACATGCTGAACTACAAACCTCTAAACATGCATGTATTTTTTATCGGAGCATTTCAACGAAGCATTGGAGCTCTTCGAATGGGATCACTCATCACCGAGATCCTCAAGGATTATAAGATCAACTTCAAAGGTGAAGAGAGCATAGTAGGGATAGAAATCACCGTTGAGATCCTAGCTGGACTAGCACACAATCTTCCTTTCAAATCAAAATCGAAGAAAGGAAAGGAAACAGTGATAGAAGATGAAGAGGAGGTTGAGCTTCCCAGTAAAGGGAAGAAGAGAAAGGTAGACGCTTCAGCTGCACCAAAGACTGTGCCGACACTCCAAACTGCCAAAAGAATTAAAGTGGTACTAGCCAAACCCACTCAAACTGAGCCCCCCAAGAAGAAAGCTGACCCTTCTAAGCCTTCCCAAAAATGACCCGCTGCTGTCCAAGAGATTGAGGATGAGCATGAGGAAACTGAGCCACCCCTAAAGAGGAAGAAGGCTTCTGGAGATACACCATTGAACGCAATTCCACTTGGTTTTGTTGTTCCAAAGGACTCCTTCTTCCAGTGAGCTCAGGAAACTGACAACATAGAAACCACCTCTCAAACTCAACAGAAAAAATTTGTCTCTACTGAGAAGACAAATAAGAATGCACCAAGTAAATCAACTGCCAAAGAAACAGTTGATGAGCCGAAAATTGGGTCCCCTGGTGACACAACGACTGTTGAAGAACAAGCTGAGGATGTCCAAAACATCATCACTACTGACCAAATCCCGTCTCTAAAGCAATCCAAAGATGGCAGTAGGAGATTCCAAAAGAAATCATGCAAACCACTCGTGTTTGATATCTTGGATGACTCCCCTCTGCATGATCCTATTGTTAATTTGACTGACTTAGAGTTCAATTTCTTCTCCAAACCTATTGCCAAGTCCTCGCCAGTCAAGGAAAAACAAGCCTCTATTTCTCACAGTCAGGAACATGCCGAAGCTGACGCTCCTCAAGGTCAGAAGTCTGCCGACACCGCTTCTCATGCCTCAACTGAGCAAGTGGTTGAAGAAACTACTGTTCAAGAAAATGAACAAGTACCTGAGAAAACTCCTGCTCAGGACAATCTCGAGCTGACTCCTCCACAAGACAATACTCAGCTCCAGAATGATACTGAGCAGGTAGATATTGCTGCTGTGCAACCCAATCCTCTTACTGAACAGTCAGCAAACCAGTCAGTGCCTGCTGCTGGCCTCAACACTGAGTCTGCCACTCCAATTCCTCAACCTTCACTTAATCAAGAGGGCACCTCCATTTCTGGTGAACTACCCAATATCCAAACACTAGCTGCTAACCAGAATTCAGTTCCTGAGATTCCATCAGCTGATCCACTGAACTTCCTTACCTCTTCCGCCTCTGGAAAAAGAATCCTCCAAGCTGCTCAAGAACTGATCGCAGACATACAACGAACTCATGCCTCTGATGTTAAGTGTCATTCTGCTGAGCCTACTCAACTGAGCACCATAACGCAACTTCTGACTGAACTCAAAAGTCTTAAGGAGCTTTTATGTGTGCTCACCGATATGGTTGCTCAGCAACCAAAGCAGGAGTTTGCTACAAAGATGGCTAACCTTCATCTGCACATGGTGCATCACATGGATACCATCGAAGGAAAGCTGAATGCCTTATCTGCGGCAAACTCTAGTGTGGCTCAGTCAGTACAAGTAGCTCAAGCTTTCACTCAACTCAATATCGAGCTCACTACTACTAACTTGGTTTCATCTTCCTCTCAATGCACTATCGAGCAAATCGCTGAAGTTATTCGTATGCTCAGCTTATCCCGTGAAGAAATGAAAACCGACCAGGCGAAATCATCTTAAATATTTCAACTCGCCAAGTCTACTTATCAGCATGTCACACATCAATCCAATCAGCGCCATCACTATGATGCTGCACTGCTCAAGATGTATCACCAATCCTACGCCAAAATGACGGACTCCATTAGCTGGATGGGCAAGTCACTTCAATTTATACTCAGCATCATCATCTCCCATATGGACATTCCGGCGTCCAACATGGCTGGTGGGATCCAAGTATTTGACGGGCTTAAGCACAGTACGGCTCAACTCCAACAATACTCAACCTTGCTAACTCGTGCTGTTGATCAAGTGAAGTTTTATGCTGCTGCCCCTCAGCCCATTGATGCTGGCAAAACGGGGGAGAAAAACAAACAACCGGCAGAAGGAACTCAAAAGAAGACTCATCCTGGTTCCACTTTCTGTCAACATTAGACGATAGATGTTTTAACTTGTGTAAACGTATTATTTGCTGACTACATGTTTCTTGCTTTACTGAGCTAATATATTATCGTATCTTCCTTTAAGCATATGTGTTATCTGTTTATCACTTTATGCTTATCTGCTGTGTTGATCTTGATTCGTGACTTGTCTCACATGTCTCCTTATTTAAACTCATTGAACAAAGTAACTAAAGCCTATAAACATAAAAAAAACATTATTATTCATGTACTTGGCCACTGAGTAAAACTACTCAGCCTCAACTAACTCACTCAGCCTGCTCTGATATTTGAACTCAATCTTCCGCTTAACTTAATATCGAAACTGAGTAAAGTGAGAATGATCCAAGTACTGACCTTACTCTGAAAACTGACTTTAGACTTACTTGATTAAACCTTGAAATGTTTAAAGTAAAACTAAGTTAGTAGTTCAACCCTTACGGGGGAGAATCTTAAGAAGTTAAGAAAAGGTCAATCATCATGGGGGAGCTCAACACTGAGTTCCTTATTGAATATTTTTGCCAACATCAAAATGGGGGAGTTTGTTGAAACACCTTTCCACATGATTTTGATTTGACAAAATTATTTAACAAGAATTAAATATCCATGATAAAAATATTCCAACACGTTAAAGTTAAATGCTTTGATTTATTTGTACTAATGTGTTTGTTCAATGTTGAGCTATCTAAATCTATAAGACATCAAGTTGTAAGGCCCAAAGTCCCACAAGAGAAAGTAAAGCCCAAGTCAGCGTGTCAATGCCTCATAGCCCAAGCAGAACAAAACGTAGGTCGTACTGAGTAAAACGCAAGCCCAACAATGAGAAGGATCGAGAAGCCTTCGAACAAAAGCTTTAAGATGAAGCTGCTGAGTTGAGCGACAAGATAGTCAGGTCAGCATCTGGCCTGAATAAACTTGGAGATAGTATTTCTACTTCGGGTAAAGTTCAGAAGATGCAGAAAGCTGTCTAGAAGACTTTACCATAAATGTGGAAACATTTGTTGGTCCCTAGTAATTAGTTCCAAGGGGGGGGGTTAGGAACTAATATAACTTTTTTTCGTTTTGATTATGCTGACCTGAAGTTATTTTAGGAGTTAGTCAGCTCAGCTTTTGGTCAGCACGGCTGATTGTATAATAAGGCAGTTTTAGTACGATGCTGACTAAGACTGCTTTACTTGTGAGTTGGGAATTGACACTGTTGTGGTCAGCTTCCAGCTCAGCACTCAGATTTACTCAGTTTCAGTTTTAACAATTTATAAGCTGAGTAGATATAACTAACAATACATGCACATACATATATATATATTGAGACAGAGTTCAGAAGTTACTCAGCACGACTTATCCTGGTTCGGCCTCTCTGCCTACGTCCAGTCCCCAGTTCCTCCTGGGATTTTCAATCCAATACTGAGCTCTTTCAAGGTAGAGCACAAAACCCTTTACAAGGCAGTGAGTATGCAAGAGTACGTCCTCTATTCGTCTACTCAACTCCTACTAAGCACTACAACCCAGTACTTAGATTTTTCTACCACTGAATGCGTACAACCAAGCACTCAGTACATACCTCTCAATATTACTATTGATTACACACTTGTTCTTTTTCAGGTAAAGAACACTTTAGATGATTACAGACAATCAATCTAGCATTTACACAAAGAATAGAAAAGTTGGTGTAAGATCTTTCTTGTTTTTGAGTGCTTTGAATATCTTTCTCTCTTGGATTTTTCTTTTTGTTGCTTCTGTAGTTGTATTTTTATCCAAGAACCATTTGTCCTTTTATAGATGAATTTCTGGTGATTGAAATCATTTGAGGTGATTTAGCCGTTAAGTCCAAAACGACTCTTTTAGCAGACATCTTCTGGTCAGTTTCAGTCTGTTCCTCCATTTCCTTTCTCTGTTTGCTTCAGGCGTCAGATCTTTGTCTTCTTGCATCAGACTTGTCTTTTGTGTCAGTTGTCTTTTACCAATAATCCATAGACCCATGATTCTTGGAATTAGACTTCTATATTTTCGAGGTTTCAATTATTGGTGCAGAGGATCAGCAGATTTTGTCTTCTTGTCAACGAATCCTTCATTCTTATTCTGACTGTAACTCAGCTTCGTTCGTTTCTGTCGAATGTACAAGTTTCATGCTGAGGTATTTCTTAGTCAGCTCCGTTCTTTATGTTTTCTTAAGAAGGAGTCTTCTGCTTTGGTCAGCTTTGTTCGGGTGATTTAGAAGGAAGCTTATGATGCATGTTCTACTCTACTCAGCTTCTTTGTTCTCCCATGCTGAGTTCCATTTCACTCAGCTCTGGCTTTATGCTGACTTTTAACCTGTCTTACTTTATATATATATATATTTGCACTCAATATTGAACAAACTCATTAGTACAATTAAATCAAAGCATTTAAATTTAATTGCCTCTTAATCATGGATGATTTTGTCAAATCAAAATCTTGTGGAAAGGTGTTTCAACAAACTCCCCCATTTTGATGTTGGCAAAATACATAGTTATGGAACTCAGTTATAAGTTACCCCATGATTGATATTTTTGACATGACTCCCCCGTAAGATTTGCACATCTTGTCTTAATTCTGAATCGTTTACTCTTAAGATATTTTACTTTGTGGGAATGTAAGTCAGTTTTCAAAAATATGTTACTCAGTCTATTTCCTCATATATACTGAGTATGCCTTACTTCTTGTTTGTTCAATTTTAGTTTAATCAACTTATATTGAGAAGAATAGGACTTAGTATAGATAAAAAAGGATAAGCACATTTCTGAAAATTGCTATGCTAAGTTCTACACATCTAGTGGACTTTATCTACTTCTTCTTCTTTTGATCAGCTTTAGCTATTCCTTTGCCTTTATCTTTGCTCATTGAGGCATAATCTGCAGGCTGAGTTCTACTTGTCTCCCCCGTTTTTCCATCATCAGGTTTATACACAAATGTGTCAGTGCGAGCATGAGCGGAAAGATGAGTTGCGTAGCGCTGGAGTCTCGAAGTACTTTCACGCAAACCGTCAATGATAGGAACACTGTCACATTGGACACGTGGAGGAACCCGAAGGGAACTGCTGATCATGCTGAGCAGACATTCATGAGATTTGCTCAGCCAGGTGAGGGAACTTGTAAGTTGACCAAAGGATTGGTGATACATTTTAAGCAAGGCAGAGTCGTAGAATATGCGCTGGGCATTATTGATTCTCATCTCCTTCATGATGGCCTTTGAAAAACTTAAGAGTTCGCTGTTGGAGACTGGGTCAACTTCCATTGGTGTTTTGTGAAGGTTGAGCAGACGAACAGCTTCACTCAGTTGATCGATGGTACATTGTGAGGAGGAAGATACTAAGTCACGTGTGTGGGTCAGCTCAGCATGAAGCTTGGTAAAGCAATCTTGAAGCTCAATATTGGTGACTAACTCAGCATTGGTAGATGAACTGGACTTGGCTAATTCATGAGTGAGCTTGGTGAAGAGCCCTTGGAGGTCAGTAGAAGTAGCATGTCCTGAATTTATTTCAGATAAGTGTTGAACTTTACCTTCAAGGGAGTTCAAATAATTGACCATTGTAAGAACCAATTCAGACAGCTTTGTGATGTGATCTTGTCGTGGTTGCTGAGTTTGAATGGAGGTCATTATGCTGATCAGGTCCTTCAGCCCTTTTATTTCATTCAGAAGCTGAGTGACTGTGGGCAGTTGGGAAGATTCAGGATTGGAATTTGCAGTTTCAGCTTGAGTAGGGTTCAACTCTTGAAGCAGAGATTGAGCAGAGGCAATGATTCATCTGCCTGACTCAGTAGCGTTCAAGTAGTCAAACTTGGTCGTGTTTGGGTCGGTGGATGGAATTTGCCCTGGTGGTGGAGGAGTTTGATGTTGGCCAGCTTGATTATCTTGATTGGGGACCGGACTCTGCGGCAAAGTGCTGGTAGGAACAGTGTTATCAACATGTGGAGATGGAGGTGGAGGCATGTTGATCTGTGGATCCTGAGCGGGTGAAATGGAGGCAGTTTCTGTTTCTCCTTCTTGAACAGTTGGATTTGGATTTTCAAAGGACTTGGCTTGTTCCTCATCCTGAGTAACAGAGGCTTGTTTTTCCTTTTGAGTGGACTCAGGAGCATTTGCAAAATAGGAGAATTGTAACTCAGACAGACCGAAGAGTTGTTCATGCGGGGTTGAGTCTGCAAGAAGATCAATGATCTGAGCTTTATGAGCTTTCTTTTTGAGTCGTTTGAGTTTCTGTTGCTTCGGAGGAGAGGGGTCAGCATCATTTCCCAGATCTGTGTCAGCTGTCTCCTCATGAGGCTCAGCATGATCCTCGACTTCCACATGTTCAGTTTCTTGCTCTATTCCTTCCTGAGGCTGCTCCATATCAGCATTTTCTTCATACTCAGCATGAGTCTCTTGCTCAGTATGAGTCTCTTGCTCAGCAGCGGCTTCCTTGTCTTTTTCATGATCTTGGGTTGATACAACCCAATCTACGGGATCAGCTTCAACTGTTCTTATGGACTCAATTCTCTTCCTCTTCTTCAAAGGAGATTCAGGAGTTTCTTCTTCTTCTTCTTCATGCCTTTTCTTCTTCTCTGCTGACTCAGCTCCTTCTTTTGCTTTGTCAGTTTTGACCTTTTCTTTAGACATCAATCTTACCTTCCTTGGGACATTATGGATGTCTTTGGCACAGGTTTCACTGGCCTTTCTCTTCTTCATCTTCTTCTCTTTAGGTTGCTCAGCAGGAACTTCCACTTCTGTTTCAGGCTCATTTTCAGGCTCAACGTTTAACTCAGCATCATCATTAGCAGCTTCTTCATATCCTTTCAGTGGTTGATTGTATGTTAATCCAATCAACAGAGCTGCTGTGATTTCAGTCCCTAAGGAGTCAGTTTCGCCTATTGTTTCAACCTGTTTGTCTTCGATGATCTTGGTGACCAAGGAGCCCAGCCTGAGTTTCTTTGCGCTGCGTTGAAAGGCCCCCACTAAAAAGACGGGCATGTTGAGTGGAGTATAGGTCAACATGTGCCATATGAAGCACTGTTCGAAGTTGGAGGCAGATGAGGCTGAGGCGAGCTTAGGGAGGATGAAGTTGGTCAGTATATAGTGAGCCATCTTTTGATCTTGCCCCATACATGTGCTTGGTATCTCCCCTTTGTGATCCTTGGGCTTGCAGAATCCTTTGATGTTGTCAAGGGTTTCTTTGGGGACTTTCTCCTTTGTTGTTCTGAACTCTATGCCCTCGTTTGGCAGGTTTAGCAATGTAGCGAGGTAGGCAGGGGTTATGGTGATTTTCTGGCCTTTTATTATGGTCTCCAGGTAGTCAGCATCATCCTCATCGACGCATAAGTTGGAGTAAAATTCTCTGACCAGTCTGGGATATACCTTTCCGGTGAGAGAGAAGAGGCCGGTCCATTTGTTTTGCTTAATCCATTCGCAGAAGGGTTTCTCAGAGGCGATGAAACTTTGAGAAAACCATCTGCACTTCAATACTTCCAGATTTCCAACCCTTTTGTGCACTTTGATCATATTCCTTTCGATTTGCTTTGAAGACCCAGCTATGTCAGCTTGAGTGGGTTTGCCAGATGTTTGGCCAGTCTGAGTGGTGAGGTTAGGGATTTCGTTCTTGCCGGAAGCCATTGTTATCGAGAGGGGTTTTTAAGATTTAGGGAGAAGGGGGAAGATTTCGATTTCTGGCGATTTGTAAGCGTAAAAATAATGAATGGGGACTCTTTTCGCCATTTATAGACACATCAGTCATTAATGTACTGGCCGTTCTTATCTTGGGACTCTAATCGACAAGGATTCTGTCATTTATGACAGGTTCGGCGCCTGGGTTTTCATCATTACTCGCATTTTCCTAGGTATGATTTGTTACACGTGTTTTGGTGTATTGGTGCAAGTGGATATTTGCCCGGTTTGCCATAATTCGAACCGTTTGTTATTCTGAGTATTCAATTCTATGATGATGGATTTCCTATCTCTAAGTGACTCAGTATTCACAACATATGTATATTCACTCAGCATAGGATGATTCCTCAATATATCTATCTACTCAGCACAGAATCTTTTCTAGGCATTTGTATTAACTCAGCATAGACTATTAGGCTCAATATCTAGTAGTTGGTCAGCATGACAATTACTCAACATTTATTCAACTACTTTAGATTATTGAAGAGGATTAGACATACCAATGGCTTCCCTTAGTGTATTGAATTGTTCACGAGCCAAAGGTTTAGTGAAGATATCTGCAAGCTGTTCATTTGTTGGCACATAGGTCAGCTTGATCTCATCCTTTAGTACGTGATCTCTGATGAAGTGATGCCTTATGCTGACATGCTTCATCCTGCTGTGTTGGATAGGATTCTTTGATAGATCAATGGCACTCTTATTGTCACATTTGATCTCTATTGTCTTCGTTGTTACTCCATAATCCTCGAGCTGTTGCTTTATCCATAGGACTTGAGCAACACAGCTTCCAGCAGCAACGTACTCAGCTTCAGTTGTAGACAGGGCAACTGATGCTTGCTTCTTGCTAAACCATGATACTAGACAACTTCCAAGAAAATGACATCCTCCTGATGTACTTTTGCGTTCTAGCTTGTCTCGTCCATAGTCAGCATCAGTGTATCCAATGAGTGTGAAGTTATTTGAGGCTGGATACCATAAACCTGCATCAACTGAGCTCTGCAAATATCTAAAAATTCTTTTTACAGCAATTAGATGAGATTCCCTGGGGTCAGCTTGATATCTAGCACAATAACATACTGAGTATTGAATATCAGGTCTACTAGCAGTGAGGTAGAGTAAGGAACCAATCATACCTCTATAGAGTTTGCTATCAACTGACTTACTCTTTTCATCCTTGCATAGGACAGTATCAGTACCCATGGGGGTTGATATTTGTTTGCATTCTTCCATGCTGAACTTCTTTAACATTTCCTTAGCGTATTTAGACTGACTAATAAATATGCCATTCTTACCTTGCTTTATTTGAAGTCCAAGGAAGAAGCTGAGTTCACCCATCATAGACATTTCGAACTCAGTTTGCATCTGTTTGCTAAACTCTTGGCATAAAGATTCGTCAGTAGCACCAAATATTATATCATCCACATATATTTGTGCAAGTAAGGTATGTTTCCCCTTTTTCTTAATAAACAAGGTTGTGTCAGCTTTTCCTCTGACATAATTCCTGGTTAGTAGGAAGTTGGTCAACCTTTCATACCAAGCTCTTGGAGCTTGCTTCAGGCCATACAAGGCCTTTTTAAGTTTATAAACGTGGTTTGGAAATTTTGGATCTTCAAAACCGGGAGGTTGATTAACATAAACCTCTTCGTTTATAAAACCATTAAGGAATGCGCTTTTGACATCCATTTGATATAATTTAAAGTTCATGAAACTAGCATATGCACATAATATGCGTATTGCTTCCAACCTAGCAACAGGTGCAAACGTTTCACCATAGTCTATCCATTCTTGCTGACTATAGCCTTGAGCTACTAGTCGAGCTTTGTTCCTAATTACATTTCCATGTTCATCTAGTTTGTTTCTAAAAACCCACTTAGTTCCTATGGATTTTTGATTCCTAGGTTTCGGTACTAAATCCCATACCTCATTTCTTGTGAATTGATCAAGCTCTTCCTGCATAGCGTTGATCCAATACTCATCATGCTCAGCATCAGCAAAATTCTTTGGTTCATGAATTGATACGAAGGCAACGTTGCAAAGAAATTTTCTAAGCTGATCACAAGTCATTACTTTGTTATTTGCATCGTCAAGGATGGACTTCTCTGAATGTCCTCTTGGAATTTTTATCTCCTTGGGTAGTGTTGAGTTGTTTGGAACAGGTGTTTCTACAATCTCTGCAGGGACAGATTGGTCAGCAAAGGTAATTTCAGTTTCAATTTTACCTTGGCTCAATCCTTGAACTGATGGCTCAGTATGCACATTTTGATCAGCAGACACTGAGTTGGGTTCTTCCTCTGTATGTTGAGTTATTCTTCCTGCAGGGTTAGTTTCATCGAAATCTACATGGACTGACTCTTCCACAACTTGGGTTCTTTTATTATAAATTCTATATGCTTTACTGTTTGTTGAGTATCCTAGAAAGATCGCTTCGTCAGCTTTGGCATCAAATTTTGCCAGATTATCTTTGGTGTTGAGTATGAAACACTTACACCCAAAGGCACGAAAGTATCCAATATTGGGCTTTCGTCCTTTCCAAAGTTCATAAGGGGTTTTCTTTAGTATAGGTCTTACTAATGCTCTATTTAATATATAGCAGGCTGTATTGACTGCTTCTCCCCAAAAGTACTTTGGAAGCCTGTTTTCACTCAGCATTGTTCTAGCAATTTCTACTATTGTCCTATTCTTCCTTTCAACCACTCCATTCTGTTGAGGAGTTCTAGGTGCAGAGAAATTGTGGTCAATGCCATTGGTTTCACAGAATTCATCAAACAATTGGTTTTTGAATTCTCCACCATTGTCACTTCTAATGTGAGCTACTCTTAGGTCTTTTTCATTTTCAACCTTTTTTACTAATGTGGTAAATACTTCAAATGTCTCATCCTTGCTACTTAGCAGGATAACCCAAGTGTATCTAGAGAAATCATCTACAATAACTAAGGAAAATTTCTTACCTCCCAAGCTGAGTGGCTGGATAGGTCCGAAAAGATCCAAATGTAGTAATTCCAATGGTCTTTTGGTTGAGACAACCTTTTTGCTATGGAATGATTTTTTGATTTGTTTGCCTTGCTGACAAGCATTGCAGAGTTGATCTTTCTCATACTTTAATTTTGGTAATCCCTCAACTAATTGCTTTCTAGCTATTTTGGCAAGAAGGTCCATGCTGACATGCCCAAGTCTCCTATGCCATAGCCAGGAGTTATCCTCTTTTGATACTAAGCATATACTCTTTGAAAATTCCTTTTCCAAGTTTAACATGTAAACATTTTCTACACGAGGGGCTGTTAAAATCAAATCATTTGTTTTTTCCTCGAGTATTTGGCACTTAGTATCATCAAATATAACCTTCCTTCCACTCTTGCAAAGCTGAGCTACGCTTAGAAGATTATACTTGAGACCTTTAACTAAGGAGACTGACTCAATTTTAGGGTTACCTCCGACAGTTCCTGAGCCGACTATCTTGCCCTTTTTGTTGTCTCCAAAGCTTACACTACCTCCTCGTTTAGGCTCTAGTGTGATGAACTGAGTTTCATCACCTGTCATGTGCCTTGAGCATACGCTGTCTATATACCAAAGTTTTGATTTCTCCACGCATGTCAAGCTTACCTGCATTTTAGACTATTCATTTTTAGGTACCCAATCCTTTTTTGGTCCTTTCATGTTAGTGTAAACAGGTGCAAAATCATATTTTAACTTGTGACGACACACATTTGTGGTATGACCATTTTTTCCACAAAAGCCACACATGGTTACCTTTTGAGGGTGATATTGAGTGTGGTCAGCATTGTTATGCTGAGCATGCCAGCATATTTTAGTTGTGTGACCTTTCTTACCACAGAGGTCGCATTTGACAGTTTTATTATGCCAGCACACAGCTTTTGTGTGTCCTCTCTTCCCACAACAGCTACACTGGGTAAACTGTTTATGCTGACCAGAACCAGAGTACTCAGCATGGGATTTATTCTTAGTTGACCTGTTTATTTGGTTTTGTAGGATTGTCACATCCTTTCTAAGTTTCCTAGACTCAGTTTGAACCTCCACGACAGACTTATGTAAGATTTGCATATTTGTATGTAAGTCTGAGTTGTCCTGGAGGAGATATCGGAGATCACTTAGTTTGACCTCCTCAATCTCGTCACAGCGCCTGCTGAGTGCCTTACTTCTTTTGTTACACTTTTTAATTAGTGTATATAAGTCACTCAAAGCATTTATCATTTCATTTCTAAGCAGGAATAGGGATGTTACCTCATTGTTGTTTTCTTCCTGCTCAGAATCTTCAGATAGGTTGATTTGCTCAAACTGAGATCGGTCAGCTCCATCGTCTGCCATGAAACATATGTTGGCTGTTTCGTTTTGCTCAGCTTCGGTTGATGTTGACTCATCGCTGTCACTCCAAATGGCCATCATTGCCTTTTTGCTTCCATTCTTGTCTTTCTTCAGACTGGGACAGCTTGACTTAATATGCCCAGTTTGATGGCATTCATAACATGTAACAGGCTTGGAGCTGTCCTTTTTGTATCTGGTGTCACTAGACTCAGCTTTGTATCTGTCTCCTCTCTTGTATGGCCTCTTACCATTTCTTTCATTTCTTCTGAATAGCTTTTTCATTTTTCTAGTAAACATGGCCATTTCCTCATCATCAGTTGATTCTCCTTCAGTGGAGTCAGCTTTCATCACTAGTGATTTTTGTTTCTTATCCTCAGATTTTTCTTTAGCTTCAAAGCTTTTCATTGAAATTTCATGAGTCAGCAAGGATCCGATTAGCTCATCATATTTATATGTGGTCAGGTCCTGAGCTTCTTCTATGGCTGTTTTCTTTGCTTGCCAGCTTTTGGGAAGACTTCGTAAGATCTTCTTCACTTGCTCTTCTTCAGTGAAGATCTTGCCGAGTCTTTTAAGCTCATTTATTATGTTAGTGAACCTGGCATTCATTGCTGAGATGTCCTCATTGTCGGTCATTTCAAACAGCTCATACAGTCGCATGTGTTGGTTTACTTTTGACTCCTTGACCTTGTTGGTGCCTTCATAAGTTATTTCAAGCTTTTTCCAGATCTCCTGTGCTGACTCACAACCTGAAATCTTATTGTATTCTGCAGCATCTAAAGCACAGTGAAGCATATTTATAGCCGAAGCATTATTTTGTAATTTTCTGAGGTCTTCCTCTGTCCACTCAGTTTCACTCTTGATAACTTTCTCGTTATCAACAGTTTTATAAGGTATATGTGGACCTTGAACTATTGCAAGCCATGCACTCATATTTGTAGCTTGAATAAAGTTCTTCATCCTATTCTTCCAGAATGTATAATTAGATCCAAAGAATAGGGGAGGTCGAGTGATTGATAACCCCTCAGGGAGTATCTGTGTTGTTTGATTTCCTGGAAGGAAACGAGTGCTATTTTCAGCCATTTAGGGATCAGCTCAAGATTGTTAGATCTTTGAATAGTGAGCTTTTGGCTTTGATACCACTTGTTGGTCCCTAGTAATTAGTTCCAAGGGGGGGGGGGGGGTTAGGAACTAATATAACTTTTTTTGCGTTTTGATTATGCTGACCTGAAGTTATTTTAGGAGTTAGTCAGCTCAGCTTTTGGTCAGCATGGCCGATTGTATAATAAGGCAGTTTTAGTACGATGCTGACTAAGACTGCTTTACTTGTGAGTTGGGAATTGACACTGTTGTGGTCAGCTTCCAGCTCAGCACTCAGATTTACTCAGTTTCAGTTTTAACAATTTATAAGCTGAGTAGATATAACTAAAAATACATGCACATACATATATATATATTGAGACAGAGTTCAGAAGTTACTCAGCACGACTTATCCTGGTTCGGCCTCTCTGCCTACGTCCAGTCCCCAGTTCCTCCTGGGATTTTCAATCCAATACTGAGCTCTTTCAAGGTAGAGCACAAAACCCTTTACAAGGCAGTGAGTATGCAAGAGTACGTCCTCTATTCGTCTACTCAACTCCTACTAAGCACTACAACCCAGTACTTAGATTTTTCTACCACTGAATGCGTACAACCAAGCACTCAGTACATACCTCTCAATATTACTATTGATTACACACTTGTTCTTTTTCAGGTAAAGAACACTTTAGATGATTACAGACAATCAATCTAGCATTTACACAAAGAATAGAAAAGTTGGTGTAAGATCTTTCTTGTTTTTGAGTGCTTTGAATATCTTTCTCTCTTGGATTTTTCTTTTTGTTGCTTCTGTAGTTGTATTTTTATCCAAGAACCACCATTGTCCTTTTATAGATGAATTTCTGGTGATTGAAATCATTTGAGGTGATTTAGCCGTTAAGTCCAAAACGACTCTTTTAGCAGACATCTTCTGGTCAGTTTCAGTCTGTTCCTCCATTTCCTTTCTCTGTTTGCTTCAGGCGTCAGATCTTTGTCTTCTTGCATCAGACTTGTCTTTTGTGTCAGTTGTCTTTTACCAATAATCCATAGACCCATGATTATTGGAATTAGACTTCTATATTTTCGAGGTTTCAATTATTGGTGCAGAGGATCGGCAGATTTTGTCTTCTTGTCAACGAATCCTTCATTCTTATTCTGACTGTAACTCAGCTTCGTTCGTTTCTGTCGAATGTACAAGTTTCATGCTGAGGTATTTCTTAGTCAGCTCCGTTCTGTATGTTTTCTTAAGAAGGAGTCTTCTGCTTTGGTCAGCTTTGTTCGGGTGATTTAGAAGGAAGCTTATGATGCATGTTCTACTCTACTCAGCTTCTTTGTTCTCCCATGCTGAGTTCCATTTCACTCAGCTTTGGCTTTATGCTGACTTTTAACCTGTCTTACTTTATATATATATATATATTTGCACTCAATATTGAACAAACTCATTAGTACAATTAAATCAAAGCATTTAAATTTAATTGCCTCTTAATCATGGATGATTTTGTCAAATCAAAATCTTGTGGAAAGGTGTTTCAACAACATTCTGTTCTGTCTGACAAAAAGCAACTGAGCACTGCCGAAGACAGAAGATACAAGGTTTTGATTGGCCGAAGACGCTGAGCACGTACTGAGTGAAAGCCACAGGAAGCCGTTTCCCTCCAACGGTTATTTTGAAATTCAAAATAACCAGTGCATCAAGTGTCACTATAAATAGGCCACTCAAACGCTTCATTCGATGCAGATCTTCAATTAAGTCGAAACGCTGACCAAATTGTTACTCGAAGATTCTGTGAGAAAAGCAAAGAAAATCTTACACCAATTCCAATTCTGTGTAAAAGTCTAGAGTGATCTAAATCATCTAAAGCGTCTTAGCAATTGTTGTTTAGGACAAACAAACACTTTTCATTTATAGATGAGTAGAAAGGAGAAGCTGAGTACTCGGTTATAGTACTCAGCGGTAGAAATAGGAGTGAGTAGAGGTATAGAGGAAGGTACTCTTGTATACTCAGCTTTCTATTGTAAAAGGTTTGTGCTCTACCTTTAAAGAGCCCAGTAGAGGATTCCAAAAAGCTCGGAAGGAATTCTGGGGACTGGACGTAGGCAGAGAGGCCGAACCAGGATACGTCTGCTGAGTAACATCTTTCTAACCCTTATCTCCTTAAATTATTGCTTGCTATAACACTGCCTAGTTAAACGCTAAAAAGAACATAAGCTGAGTTGAGTGACCTGAGAAGCTGAGTTCAGGAATAGACTCAAGTGCTATCTCCTGACTCAAGGATAGATTCAGTCTTAGTCACCTGTGGACTAAGCTTGTATCTAAAACTTACTCAGTCTCACTATGTTAAAAGACTTCGAGAAAGTCTAAGTTCAAAATTAATAGTTAGCCATACTTGAAAATTTTAAATAGTTCCTAACCCCCCCCCTTGGAACTAATATTGTCACGTTACACGGGACCAACAGTATATACTGGAGTATAGTGTTTGTCTACACCATCTGGTGGCTGTGGCGGTGGAGATGCTCGGCGGTGTTCAATCCGGATACTGATGTTTGTCAAAATAAGCTGGAATTTGTATATGGTAAATGATGCGTGGATAGGTATGGTGATAATAATAATATGTGATATGAGTGTGCTAAGTGCTATGGTTATAGATGTGATCTTTCTATGTGCTTTCAAACTCTACTAGACGCTACTACGTAGGGGCAAGTGTACCCCATCGTATCAAGTAATAATCCGGTTAAGACCCGGGTATCGAATCCACGGGATTTATATCTACAAGTATTAAACTACTCCGTTCTATTCGTTATCTAGGCGGTGAATACTTTAGGTTGGTTTGGGTGACAACTACAAACTACTCCTAAACTATGGTGAGACAGACTTATATAACCAAAACTCTACGGGTTATGACAAGATATAAATACGATAAGCAAAGATTCCGAACATATACGATTGGTGGTTTACTCTTGCAAAGATGACTACGTCTAGTTCGATCGACCCCGTGAAGTACTTAGACGACGTGGTTCCTAGTCAAGGCGTGTCTAATGCGGGGGGATCAGAAACTAGGGCCCGTAAGTTCCGTGGCTTGTCAATTCCTACGGTTTCCGGAATGTTACTCCTAGTAGGGCAGCGCCTATATGGTTCCCTAAAGATGACCCGTACAAAGGGCGTCGGGTATCGAACTCCCCCTACACAATAATAAATTACAAATATCAAAACAAGTAGAAAACATCAACACGTATAGAGAAACGGGAATTGCAAATCATATATTATAAATGTGGAACGGAAAAATGAATACAACCAAGCCTAGTACATAGGAAGAGTGCAAGCTAATTAGCAAGTAAAAATGGAAGAATCGGCCCTTGGAACTAGCTAACCGGACTCAAGGCCGTATCTTAGGTCTTGGAGGTGGAACTTCTCAAGCTTGGTGGAGGAGGGTGGAACAGAACTTCGACAAAGTGACGGAATAAGTGAACAAGCTCTCAAAGTGGTAGAGTTTAGCTATATAAAATCTGAATGAGGAAATGAGTGCTAATCACTCTTATTTATACACATCAAGCTCGGGGGTAGAATCGTAATTACATAAGTTACAAACAAGAATTCACACTATTTTTGCAGGTTTCACAAGGTACGCCCCGCGTAGAAGGTGGTACGCTCCGCGTATCTGCAAAATCAACCCATCCCGTTGATAATTTCTTCCGCGTGGACTAGATTTAGAATTGTTGACTCAACCACGCCCCGCGTAAACTGGGATACGCTCCACGTAGTTGAGCTCCTGGAACTTATTTGATCGAAATATGCCTTGTACGCTCCGTGTGGTCTGGGTTACGCCCCGCGTAAGTGAGTTCCTGAAACTTTTGTCTTCAATTCACACAGAAGATGCTTCGCGTAGTATGATTTACGCCCCGCGTAGAAGGTGTTGACCATGTGGGAATGCTCAGTTGACTGCCGTGTGTTCAGGGGCATTGTTCTACGCCCCGCGTGCCTTGTTTTACGCCCCGCGTAACCATGAATTAGTGCTTGATTGATTTCTTCTTTGTACCTGAAAAATACGATCTTCGAGAACCGAGTTAGCTTGATGTTTATTTTTCTGAAATTAATAAAAAACTAGAGAAATCAACTAAAAATGTAAAATTGATTTTTATTTCGTAATTTATTTGAAAACATACTATTTTTGTAATTAAACGTATCTATTAAGCTCGAAATTAAACTGTAAATCACACTAAAAGATAGAGACAAAATGCCCCTATCAGTACAGCTGGGGAATGTCAGAAAGCCTTTTTAGATGAGCAGCGCATGAGAAATAGAAGTAGAAGGACTATCATGGTTAGTTGGAAGTAGACCTGGCAATTTTCGTGTTCGAGTCGTGTTCGTGTCGTGTCATTTCGGGTTCTTGTCAAAAAGACTAAACCCAAACCCAACCCAAAAAATTTCGTGTCAAAGTCGTGTTAACCTGTTCGGGTTAGTGTCGATTTCGTGTCGTATTTTCGGGTTACATGTAATTTTGTTATGCATATATATTAATAATAACTCTAAATATAAGAAGATATGGTACAGTTTTTAAACGTTTTATATCATTTTTAGATTAGTATGTTAACACTAATTATCGAAAAGTTTAATAATATTATGTTAGATGGTCATATAATGTGTTTATAACAATTTAGGAAATTCAAATCAATATTTTCAATTAATAATTATAATTTTATTATCTTTATTAATAAAGTGAAATAAAAAAAATACGAGAGAATATAACAATAATTTCCAATATCAGTGTCATTTCGTGTCGTTTTTGGGTTCACATATCAACACTAACCCAACCCAAAAATTTGCGTGTCAGTTTTGTGTCAACCCAAAAATGACCCATTACCTATTAAGCTCAACACTAACACTAAAAATCTGTGTCGTGTTCGTGCCGTATAATCGGGTCGTGTGTCATTTTGCCACCTCTAGTTGGAAGCCCCCGTCGAAGGGCTGGATCAAGGTGAATAGTGATGGCGCTTGTAAGGGAGCCCCGGGTTCGGCGGCTGCAGGGGGCATTGCTCGGAATGAAAATGGAGTTTGGGTAGGAGGGTTCGCTGTTAACTTAGGTATTTGCAGTGTTGTGCTTGCGGAGCTATGGGGTCTGTACTTCGGGTTGAAGTTTGCTTGGGATAGATATTTCCGTAGAGTTGTATTCGAAATGGACTCGCTTGTGGTTGTGGATTTGGTGAAGAATGGTAAGGATCATAGGCATAGGTTCTTTTGGCTGATTGATGAGTGTCAAAGATTGTTAAGAGAATATTGGGAAGAGGTTAGGTTGATTCATATTCTCCGCGAAGGTAACCGTGCCGCGGACTGGATGGAGAATTACGCAGGAAGTTTACCTCTGGGTCTTGACGAGTGTGAGGTGCCCTCTACAGGCATCCTGGATATCTTATTTTCTGATATTTGTGGTACTTGTTTTCCTAGGATGACTAGTATCACTTAACTTGTTTTTTGTTGTGCTTTGGGGCTTCGGCCCCTCCATTAAGATAAAAAAAATAAATACGACTAGACATATTAATGTTTCTTCTAAAAACATATATCGTTTTTTTAAGAAGTATATATTTACCTGTAACATATGCATTTGTATAATTTTACTTAAATAGATGAATTTATTATTATTTAATTCATTATTTAATTGTCATATCGAATTTTTCAAATATCAATTTCGTCTAAAATATTTATTCTGTTATTGACTGAAAAAAAATCTGCCAAATGTCAATATTTAAATCTGTCAATTATAAAGTAATTCCAAAAAAATAATAAAACATATATTGTATTATCAAAATAATTATAAACAATTTGTCAAAATATACCAAACTGCTTCAATTTTATTTAGAAGATCCTACATTTGACAGCTCAATAACCAATAACAATCAACTTAGTCCATTCTTTTTTTTTTGTTAGTAAAGTCCATGTAGTGATAAATCAAGACTTAATACATCATTTTGCCCTTGAATTTATATAAAAAAAAAAAGTTTGATTGGACTCCTAAACTTTTAAAATGCTTCAATAGCCCTCTCAACTTATTTAAAATATCATGATAGCCCTCTCAACTTGTATAAATTATAATCAATTAATCACTCAGTTGTAAAAAAAAAAAAAGTAAGCGGCATGCGGAAAATGTGTTGCACGCGCTTTGAAAAAGTAAAATGACTAAAATCGGGGTATTGAGTTCTAATATCATAGAGGATACACCATTTAGCAAGTCATAGTATTTCGTTTTAAATATGTTTTAATCTATTCTATGAATTATGTAATAACGTTCTAATGTGCGTGTAACACACCTTCTGCATGTAGCTTATTTTTTTAAGATCGAGTGATTAATTAATTATATTTTAAGGAAATTGAGAAGGTTATCGAAGCATTTTAAACGAGTTGATGAAGTTATCCAGATACTTTAAAAGTTCAGACAACCAACTAGACTTTTGGGACAAGTTCAAAGCACAAATAATATATGATAACGACCCAAATTATTCTTGAATAAGGAATAAGGGAAATAAATAGAAATAATGGCAAACCATTATTCCTTCTAAAAGAGATATTTATGCATGATTAATGTGGAATTAATGATAATTAATGCAAGGGCGAATATGCAAATAATGAGGAAAAGGAAGGAGTCTCTAGCATTATGCCACGCCACGTGGACCATGGCGAGATACGTCATAACGAGATACGCCCGATAAGAGCGAGTGGCGGAGACTCGCCATAGCTCTCAAGGAGAGCGTACATACGCCTTGATGGATCAAAGAATATTATCCCAAGGACCAAAAGTGATATTCACCTTGAGAACGCCGCAAGAAGAACCGGATGGCGGATCTCCACGGTTCAGCTCAGTGAGATCCGCTGGCGAACCTATGAGGCGAATCTCCTCTTTCACCTGATTTATCACAGTAACGGCTAACCGCCGACTCGGCCATAAAGACCATTAATGAGCTATCAATTAGCTAACCGCCAGCTTAAAGGTAACCAGTAACCGCCATTAATGGAGCATTAATGGAGAGCTTCTAGTTGCTGAAGGTTACGACTTCCTAGCTATATATAGCCTACATCCCTAGGCTATCAAGGTACACATTCTCACAACCTTTGTCAATTCAGTTTGCTCTCTTGTTCCTCTATACTGACTTTGGCATCGGAGTGTCCCCGGCCGATCCCAACGGCGCCTCACAAGGGCTCCGATCAAGGATTTTTCCACAAGTTATCAATTGGTGCGGTGAACGTGGATCTCTAACAAACAGAAGATCACAAAATCTTGATTGTATAGAGTTTCACAAAGAATAAAATAATGGAGTCAATGGAATAGAAATCTCAATCTCAAACTTTGGCTCAATCAATACATCAAATCTATCCAAAGATAGGCTTCTCCATATATTGGTGGGAAAGAGTTTTCTACATTAAATCTGGAGATTTATGATAAATAAGATAAGTTTCCTACCCTTTCTTATTCCATTTTTAATTAAAGAAAATTGAGATCCCTCACTCTTATAAAGTGCTATGAATATCGTTACATGTTATTATGATAAATCTAATAAACTATGAAAGATGAAGTCATGGACACAAATCTTTCATTAAATCTTGCATGCTTACTATGCCCTCATATTTTTATGCATGACAAGTGTAATATGATATTATCATTGAATTAGTACAAAACACGTATAAGACCCGTAATCTTGGGATTTACAAAAAAAATTCATCCATTCAATGTGATTTTGTCATTTGATATTAAAATATCATAAAAGGGCTCATGTAATTACATATGATTTAGATCTGGTCGGTCTTTTGGATGAACATGCATATAACTATTAGAAGAAATTACAAAAAGATCATATTTGGTTTTTCCTTGTACAATTCACCATCTATATATGGCTTTTCTCCTATATAGTACTTTTAATATCAGAAATTCATATTTTTGAATATTGTTTTGTCAAACAGTTATTTCATTCCCTTTTTTACAAGGATGTGTCTATTCATATAAAAACTGTTTATTTGATATTGTTAGAATTTCTGTTACCAACACAAGAGACTTGAAAATATTGAGTCTATTTGTAATTATCCTGTAATTGTCCCTAACTATTAAGGCCATTATGGGCTGATGAATTACCAAATTGGATAAACAAAACTTTCATGTCCTGAGCTAACTACAAAATAGTGCAAGTGTCAGTTTCGGATCAGAACATTAATTTATGCAAAATTCTTAGGATATACATGAGAATTCCTTAAAGATTGGAGGAGAATCATGGTACATGTATTTTTCTTCTAAAATCACCCTTTCTCTTCTATTTTATTCGTACAAATGAAATGATATAAGAGTAATTTTATATATAACTATATTATTAAATCATCACTTACCTTTCTTTAATTACACCTCATTTCAAATGAGGCTTTAATGATCTCTGAATGCCATTAATCTATGGATGCACAATATTAATTGCAAGTAAATAGCAACTATGTAAGATATCTTACCCAATATAGAATGTCATAACTTTTATGACGTTTAAAATAAATATGCTATCTTGGATATTAATGCGCATTGAAATACAAAAGGACATTATTCTTAAACCATTCTCATTATGGTTATTTATTAAGAATTCATTATGATATTCATGTGCAGTAGCAATCTTTATGGTTATGACCGTTATACGTGATATTATTATTAAAACAAGCACGATTAAAATTCTATTATGAATTTGTTTGACATATAATATTTACTCAGTTTTATCCTTTGACTAAGCTCATTCTAGAGTCAGGGACCAACGTGAAGGAATTATTAAGTTGATTCCAATATGAACTAAAAATTCCATAAAGAGACATTGCATCATACATGATATTTGCCAACAAGGCAAATGCAAACATTCTTTTGCTATGAAGTATGTTCCATGGATCAAGCCATTGATCCCCAAGGTAAGTGAATATAGCTTTTATGACTTACCACAATCTTTTAATAATGGACATAGCATGCCCCACTTCTGGAGTTATTTCAGTGCTAACCCACAGGTACAAGGGAGTTGCTAATACTACAACCAGTGCAAACACTGATATGAAAAATAAAGCTCAATCCAAAGAAGTGTATATGCAGAGTCACTTCAGAAAAATTCCTTGACTATGTCATTGGCCAAAAAGGAGTTAGAGCAAATCCAGATAAAATAAAAACCTTGCGAGGAAAAAGGTGAAAAGAGCGCCTAAATAAAAGCCATGCGAGGAAAAAGGTGAAAAGAGCGCCTAAATGAAAGCCCCACTATGGGTGAGAAAGATCCAGAGGTTGAACGGGCGGATCATCATACTAGAAAGATTGTCAACAAGCATATCAAGGTATAAAACAATTCCTAGCAGAACCACCCTTGATGAGCAGACCAATCTGAAGGGGAGACCTGCATTTGTATCAATCTGTCATGGATAAAGATATGTGCACCGTGGTTATTTAAGAAGAAGAAGGTCAGCAGTTCTCCATCTATTATGTTAGCAAAATGTTGAAGGATGCGGAGACAAGATATCAGAAGTTAGATAAAATGGCTCCCACGGTTGTGACAACATCCATCCGCGTTAAACCATATCTCCAAGCATAACCTCAACATGATCGAGATCAAGATCAAGAACCGGCTTCACCATCATGATTCAACATTGAACACACGAATGATGAGATTGAAAGGCAAGTGCATACCGCTCTATATAGACAAGAGAACAATGCAGAAAGGTACGCCATCAAGTTAACATGAAATCGCCATTCACAGCACGGATCCTGGGGTACGAAGCGGACAGAATGTTTAAAGCTTCCAACTGCCACAATATAAAAGAAAAGATTCAATATAAGCGGGACATTACATATCCTGAACCCAAAGGAGGGGAGCATGTAACCGTTGGAAGAAACGCCAAAGCGTACTACAGGTTGGCCACCACACTGAAGCTTGCTGGGAGCTGGCAAACTAGATAGCTTTGTCCAGAATAACAAATGACAAGATGACAAGCAGAAGACAGATCCCAAAAATAAATTCAAAAGTGTCATTAATGTCATAGCAGATGGACCAGTGTATCAGCCACCCGTGGAAAAAGCAAAAATATCCGCTCTGGATAAAACATCCCTCCATTGCTCCTTTTGCAGAAACAGGTCCGGTAATCTCTCCACATACAAATGCATTGGTAGTAACAATGGCGATTCAAGGATGGGAGATAAAATAAAGCGAGTAAAGACACAGGCAGTTCTCGCAATGTCATCACCAAAGGTGCATTCGCCAAACTAAAGGTTGATCTGATCCAAATAGAAACAACCATTGTTGACATCATTGGAGTGACGGGTCACACTATCCAAACCAAGGGCCAGAGGTTGTAGCCCTAATTTACATCCGTCGTCTGACAATGTACATTCCCACCAGCAAAGGAGGAGTAATGATTAGCGGGAACCAAAAGGTGGCTAAAGAGACTTATACTCGGCGTCACTATCAATCCGCCCACAATCCAAAGAGGACGAAGGTGAGAAATATTAACTTGTCACTACAGCTTTGGGCGACACAAAAACGCTCCTTATTGCTGATGGAAAGCGGGTGCGGATCGCCAAAGGATTAAAACTTGAGATCAAAGAGGATGTTAAAAAAAGTTCTCATTGAGTTTGAAAGCGTATTTACATAGGAGAATGAGATCCCCACAGGAGTAAGCCCAGATGTGATTACTCATAAGTTAAACATCATTGAGGATTTCTAGTTGCTCAGAAAAGACGGAACCATGGGCCTAAAAATCAGTATTTTTACATATTCTTATATGTGCATTAAACTGTTATAGTATCCTACATTTTATAATTTATTCCTTCTCGCCATACTTCTTATATAAATTTGCCTAGCTTTTAGTGCTGATATATGCCTAGTGGCTGGCGAATGAAAAGTTCCACAGGTGGATCAATTACCTCAAAGATAGGACAATTGATCCCATCACGGGCGGATCCCCTTTCCACAAAGATAAGAAGCACAGACCCTTAGGAGCTTTCAAATGAGCTCAACTCTCTCCTCAAAGACAGGAAAAGGATTGACCACCATCAAAAGCGGGTTAAAATCGTCTCAAACATGAGATCATTACACCCTCAACTTTCTCCTCAAAGATAGGAGAACATTCTCATGGGCGGATCCATCTTTAGATGATCACCATTCGAGAAAGAGTTAAAACATTCCTTGGACGTAAGGACTTTACACTCTCTCACTCCCTTCCCAAAGAAGGGTTCACAAGTCTTATGGGCGGATCGCTTCACCTCAAAGATAGGTAGCAAGTTGATCCCCTGGGCAGTTTTACTTCCTCTAGAAGGAATAGAACAGCTTCTAAACCTTCACAAAGGTTCATACATTGGGGTACGACTGGCCACCTACCCTAAACAAACGGAGAAATCCTAAACCAGATCCTAGAAAATTACTTGCTAAAAGATATAATGCATTAGTAAAAATAGTTCTGGAAAGCAAAGGGTTCATCCAACTAATGAAGCCTCGTCTTCATCCAATCAATGAAGCCTCGTCTTCATCTCCAAATAATGAAGCCTCGTCTTCATCTCCAAGTAATGAAGCCTCGTCTTCATCTCTAAACAATGAAGCCTCGTCTTCATCCAATCAATGAAGCCTCGTCTTCATCTCCAAGTAATGAAGCCTCGTCTTCATCTCCAAACAATGAAGCCTCATCTTCATCCAATCAATGAAGCCTCGTCTTCATCTCCAAATAATGAAGCCTCGTCTTCATCTCTAAGTAATGAAGCCTCGTCTTCATCTCCAAGTAATGAAGCCTCGTCTTCATCTCCAAACAATGAAGCCTCGTCTTTATCCAATCAATGAAGCCTCGTCTTCATCTCCAAATAATGAAGCCTCGTCTTCATCTCCAAGTAATGAAGCCTCGTCTTCATCTCCAAACAATGAAGCCTCATCTTCATCCAATCAATGAAGCCTCGTCTTCATCTCCAAGTAATGAAGCCTCATCTTCATCTCCAAACAATGAAGCCTCGTCTTCATCCAATCAATGAAGCCTCGTCTTCATCTCCAAATAATGAAGCCTCGTCTTTATCTCCAAGTAATGAAGCCTCGTCTTCATCTCCAAGTAATGAAGCCTCGTCTTCATCTCCAAACAATGAAGCCTCGTCTTCATCCAATCAATGAAGCCTCGTCTTCATCTCCAAATAATGAAGCCTCGTCTTCATCTCCAAGTAATGAAGCCTCGTCTTCATCTCCAAACAATGAAGCCTCGTCTTCATCCAATCAATGAAGCCTCGTCTTCATCCAATCAATGAAGCCTCGTCTTCATCCAATCAATGAAGCCTCGTCTTTATCCAAACAATGAAGTCTCGTTTTCATCAAAGTAATGAATCCTCATCTTCATCATAGAAATAACAAAGTCTCGCCTCCACAAAATGCACAAAAGTCCCTAAATGGCTGATCATTCTTACTGATCCCTAAGGGCGGGTCATTCTCCTCAATATGGCAGAACTGAAGAAAATAAGTCCCTAAAGGCGAATCATAATCCTAGGGGGTAGGAACAAATGGTCCCATAAAGGGCAGGTTATTCCTTTCTAAAGGAAATATAACTCTCAAGAAGCCCCTAGAGGCTAACAATGGATACGGTTGGCCACCTATCCACAAGGAAGCAAAAATCCCTAAAAGTGCATCATATCCATATATGATCCCACATAGGGCGGATCTTGTTCATAAGATCCCGCATAAGGAAGCCCCAAAAGGCGCATCATTTCCATATATGATTCCCCATCTAGGGCGGGTCCACTTTCCTCCAAGATAGAAAAATAAAACACCATTTAAACAGCCCTAAAGAGCTTTTTATTCCTTTAGGGGGGCTTCTGATAACAACCCAAATTATTCTTGAATAAGGAATAAGGGAAAATAAATAGAAATAATGGCAAACCATTATTCCTTCTAAAAGAGATATTTATGCATGATTAATGTGGAATTAATGATAATTAATGCAGGGGCGAATATGCAAATAATGAGGAAAAGGAAGGAGTCTCTAGCATTATGCCACGCCACGTGGACCATGGTGAGATACGTCATAACGAGATACGCCCGATAAGAGCGAGTGGCGAAGACCCGCCATAGCTCTCAATGAGAGCGTACATACGCCTTGACGGATCAAAGAATATTATCCCAAGGACCAAAAGGGATATTCACCTTGAGAACGCCGCAAGAAGAACCGGATGGCGGATCTCCACGGTTCAGCTCAGTGAGATCCGCTGGCGAACCTATGAGGCGAATCTCCTCTTTCACCTGATTTATCACAGTAACGGCTAACCGCCGACTCGGCCATAAAGACCATTAATGAGCTATCAATTAGCTAACCGCCAGGTTAAAGGTAACCAGTAACCGCCAGCTTAAAGGTAACCAGTAACCGCCATTAATGGAGCATTAATGGAGAGCTTCTAGTTGCTGAAGGTTACGACTTCCTAGCTATATATAGCCTACATCCCTAGGCTATCAAGGTACACATTCTCACAACCTTTGTCAATTCAGTTTGCTCTCTTGTTCCTCTATACTGACTTTGGCATCGGAGTGTCCCCGGCCGATCCCAACGGCGCCTCACAAGGAAGGGCTCCGATCAAGGATTTTTCCACAAGTTATCAATATATTAAGCGGATAAAACAAACATAATTCCCTTAAGAAAATGTAAATTTAATTATTTTTTATTAAAAATTAAATTGGATAATTACATTCACAAAACATAGATATTTCTAAATTATGTATATGTACTTGTATTATCCCTCAAATATAAAAGGAAGATTCAAGAAAAATAAAAAACATATGGAAAGTTAAATATATGATGCCATGCATAAAAAGCAAACCCTAATTAACTTATTACAATATGTGAAATTTAAGATTTTTTTTTTGTTAAAAAAATGAAATCATGGATCATACCATTATATAACGATATAGTTTATTCCACTCGAGATAAAAAAAACTTACGTAAGAAATGAAAATAATTACGTAAGAAAGAAACGTAAGAAAGGAAAATAAATAATTGTTCAGTTTTTAAATTTTTGTCCTACGCTAGTTCTTTCTATATAAAAAATATATATTATAAAATCCGTGAAATTTTTAAAATCAATTATTTATTAAATTTACCAATTATATTAGCTAAAAGTAAAATTTATATAACATTGATAAGTTTATTGAATATTCGAAAAAAATAATTTATGATAAATTGGTAAATTTAAATTTGTATAAAATTTAATTTTTGTGTCAAAATTTGGAAAAAAATATGAAGTAAGTTGATTTTGAGAAAGTCAAAAGCTCTATAATTTATTTTGTAAAATAAAAAACTTATTAGTATAATATGGGGTAAATTACACCCATGGCCACTGAACTTACCCATTTTAACATTGTGGCTACTGAACTTTAATTCTTAACACTATGGTCATTGAACTTTACACTTTTTAACACCGGTGACCACTTAACGCCTGAAAACGATCATCGACGGTCTCAAAATAAAAAATTCGAAGAGTTAATGATATTCTAAGAAACTTTAATTCTTGAAAATTTTCGTTTTGAGGTCATTTAGGTGTTGTTTGGTTAGGAAAGAGAGTGTATTTTTAGAGAGAGAAAGTTCCAAAAAAGGTGATTTTGGAAAATAAAAAAATGTGATTTCATGGTAAATGTCGTTCTGGACAATTTTAATTCTTGAATATTTTCATTTGTCATTTTGAGGAGTTGGTTAAAGTTGAGTGACCATCATTAAAAAGTGTAAAGTTCAATGGTCATACTATTAAGAATTGAAGTTCAGTACCACATTGTTAAAATGGGTAAAGTTCAGTGGCTATGGGTGTTATTTACCCAATAATATGTAAAAACTTAAGAAACAAAGAAATTATTTACCTTATGTTGTTAACAAAGTAACTATTATTTCGTTTTTTTTCCATCATTGGATGATGAGATATTTACTCAAATTTATTTACATAAGAATTACTTGCAGTAAATTATTTAAAAGTAAGGTGAAAAAATACCTCTAATGTTGGTAGTTAAGAACATTTTACGGGTAATTAATATTGGATGTCGTTGAAGTTTGGACATCCTCCTCAAAAGGTCACAAAAAGTTCAATTCGTCGCAATACAATCAATTAAGTTTGCTTTTTTTCCAATATAGTCACTTTGAACTTTTCAATCATCTTTTCGTTAGAATTGTTGACATGGCATCTCAATGTGACGTCAGCGCTACCTGGCATATTAAAAAAATGTAACTATATATTTTAATTAACAATCGATATGTTACCTGGATTAATTTATGGTTAAAATTTTAATTGTCAATCCTTATTTACTTGGATTAGTTTGTGGTTAAATTTTTATTATTATGACACATAGCGTTGAGACATATGATTATATGTCAAGTAATCAACTTCAACGGGAAAATGATCAGAAAACGTCCAAACTAACTTGATTAGGACAAAAACAAACTTAAATGATTTTATTAGGATAAATTAAACTTTTGTGACCTTTTGAGAATATTGTCCAAACTTTTGTGACCGTCGGTGCTAATTACTCCCAATTTTACCCATAACTACAATTACATTTTATGCAATCACGAATCTCGTTATTCTCACTCCACATACGTGTCATATTACCATTCATCGATAACAGATCAAAAACACGTGAAAAAAAAGTTCATAAAAAAAATCGTGTGTACATGTATCTTCGATTTGCCGTAAAACAAGAAATGATTTTTAATTAGGGAGTGTGCTACAGTGATTCGATCAGCCTTGGGGGATCCTCGTGGCTCCTGATAATCGTCTTTGTGCGGGGAGCGGTCTATGTGTACACTCCGACGATCAAGACAGTTAGATATCCAAGGAGACTATCAAATAAAATATTCGAAGAGTAATGGGGTTACCCGATAGTGTGGTCCGGATGATAGAATCCCTGCAGGGTATTTATAGGAACCTGGGGTGGCGTCCTGGGCCTAGCTTCTTGGGCCCTTGGGCCTTATGATATTCTGAATCAAGTAGTCCCCCCTGCGAACAGGTATGGCGAGTATTTCATGCGATTGACGAATTGAGTGCCCTAAATTAACGTGATCGTTCTGGCGAACTGAGAGCAGCGGACAGCCGACCGTCCTGAAAACTGAAGAGGCACCTTAAGTCCCGCGCCTTCTACTTTAGGGATTACTGTTGTAGCATTGAATTCCATATTTATTATTTTCTGCACGCGCCGCCAGATGTATTGGAAAAAGTGTTTTTGCCGGCTTCTTTACTTTATGCCTTTATAAATATTGGAGAATTCACTTCTTCTTCTTCCTTGTTTGCGATTTTTCCTCAGTGAGTCTCCCTGTTTTTGGATCTTCATCCTTTTGCGAAAGTTGGTCCGTCGTATTGTGACGCTCGTCCAGTCATAATTTGGAGGTGTCCATCAGCGTAGCGCTTCTTGTGTCGTTTGGTGGAGCTCGGTCTAGCCGTGTCTTCGTTTTTGCTTTTCTCGAAGGTGAGTTACACCTTTGCTATTTTTGCTTTTTTTATATTTTTCTATTTTTCTTTGGGGAGAGGGAGTATGTCAGAGGGTTCTTCCCGGGGAGCCTTCAGACGTTTGCCGCTTGTTACTCCGGGTGACTTTACTCTTCGTGACGCGCCGCGGACTCGTTCGTCAAAGCGGAAAAGGCGGACCGAATCGGAAGGGGAAAGTATTTCTCCTGCGGTAAAGGCGAAGAAGAAGAAGGTTGTTGTGGTTAGGGCTTCTCCGAGTACGGAGAGACCCGCTGGTGGCGTTCGCCCCGGTGTTCTTGAAGTTGTTGTAGTTGTGCCAGATAATTTAATAACGCCGACGCATCATTTGGGTACGCTATACGAGGATATGAGGTCCAAGCTGTGGACTAGGCAGTCGAGTGCTGCGGGGACCGATGGCAGGCATTTTGATCGAGCAGAGCGCCCGAGGAGGCTTGAGTTGTTTGCTGTCGAGGATGCCCATAGCATAATTGTTCCTGCAGACTTGGCATCTATCTCCGCGGTGTATCAGATAGGTCAATCGTACGAACTGGCCGCTCTGGACAAGGATGATTACGCTCATCACGCTGGTGGGGCTAATGAATTAATGGTTTACGAGGAGTAGTTTGAGTCGGGAATGCGGCTCCCGCTTCTTCCTTTCTTTGTGGAGGTCTTTAAAGAATATGACCTTTGTCCTGGTCAAATTCACCTGAATGGATGGCGGATGATGGTCGCTTTCTATTCGATGTGTCGGTCCGTGGGGTTTCGGGCGACTGGGCTTGTATTCCGGCAGTTCTTCCGGTCGAATAAGGGACCGAGATCACAATATGTTACCTTCTCCCATAAAAAATTTAAAGTCATCGGGGGGCTTAGAGATAAAATTAACGAGTTTAGGCATCGGTTCTTTCTTGTTCGGAAACTGGATGGGGATTTCCCATTTCGAGTGGTGTGGAATGGTGATCATATGGACTCTGGTCGATGGTTGAGGCCGCGGGACATGTTGGAATCAGAGAGTCAGTTGGTGAAATACTTGAAAAATTTACCGACTGGGAAAGATCAGCAGCAAGATGTGGATGAACTCATTGGGCACTTCCTTGCCTCTGGTTACTATATCTGGAATCAATGGCGGATGGCTCAGCTGCAGGGATGGGTAGCGTCTGACTTTGAGAAGTGGAAGAAAGGGTACAATTTCTCCATCGGTGAGCTCGCTGAACTTGAAGCTATAACTGTGAATATTGCTGTAGTAGGTGAGGAGCGTGAGGGGTCTAGTTGTGAATGTGATTTTTGTCCTCTGTTTACAATTGTGTAAAGTTTTTTATCGTTTTGGTGTATTTGCAGGTGCTGGGAATCCTCGGGTGAGCATGGACTTTGATCCGGATGAATTTGGCGTGGGTATCGAGAACACCGAGGAAGATTTTGCTGGTGCTTCGGCATCTCTGGCCTCCTTCTCGTCCCTCGAGGATGCTAACCAAGTGATTCAGAGTATGGGCAGGGTGCTTTCCGTAGTTGACGATGGGAATGTGGCGGCAGAGGTCCCCGAGGGGCTTCTTGTGAAAGAAAATGAACTGGTCAATGCGGGGGAGCAGCTCGAAATTGTTCCTGATGATGTCTTGATGGATGAAGGCCAGATTGAGGCTGCGTTGTCTCGTAAGCGCAAAGCGAGTAAGGGAAAAGGAGTGGTGGGGAGCGAGCAGGAAGGGCTGGCTGCTCCCGATGGTGCCGGTGGTGCTAACGAGAGTTCCAAACGAACACGCTCCGAGGCCGAACTGATGGAAGACCTGGTCGATAGGGTCGGCGACCATCCAGAGATGGTAAAGAGGATGGACATTAAACTGGCGAAGTACCTTGAGTTCATTATGGGGTTGTCGATACACTCGGATATAACGACGTTGGACCTATCCCGGGCGATGGCTCAGGTTGCTAGGATCCCAGGAGAGCTATTTAGGATGGATGGTGCTTCGAAGTTGAATCTGGGCTTGGAGACCTTGTCAGCCCTTGGTGTGGTAAGTTTTGCTTAATATGTTGATTACTTTCTTGAAGGTTAGTCTCATTGAGTTGTTTTGTTTGTAGGCTATCACTAATGCGAACATGGTGTTCGATATGTGCGTGAATGATGAAAAAGTATTTCGGGAGATGGAGCAGGGTTTGCGGAGTGCTGTGGCTGAGCTGGAGACGATGAAGGTGAAGTCGACCAGTGTCAACGAGCTGCTTGAGCATCGTGATGCTCAGATTGCCAGTCTGTCCTGCCAGCTGGCGGAGGAAAAGAAGAAAAATGTCGAGCTGCTGCAGGGGCTGTCCCACAATGCCGAAGAGCTGCGGTGCCGTAAGTTGCTGCTGAGGTTGGCCGTGCTTTGGACTCGTCACCTGAAAGCGAATATATCGGACAAGACCCGTCAGCTGGCTATGGTAGTTGAGGAGAAAGGGAGTGCTCAGGCGGAGAACGAGAGGCTCCGTCGGGAACTTGAGGTGGCACAGAAAGAGGCGGCTGATCTACGCGCTTTTGCCAGGCAGCACGAGGAGAAACTTGTCAAGATGGACCGAATGATGCTGACCGTTGCCGTTCATGGTGCCGGGTATGAGGTTCCCCCTGAGGTGATATTCTCGCCGGATGTCTTCGACAAAGAGGCCCAGGCCAAAGCTGTTGCTTTTTGCGGGCGCTTCAAGAAGAAGAAATAGAGCAAGATAGTTTCCCTTTTTTCTCTTTTGTAATGATGTGATCGTACTTTGTTGGATTTTGAAAGATCTTTTTTGAATTTCATCATTACATTTCCGTCTTTGATTGGATGCCTACTTTATTGAACTGTCTTTCATATCTTGTCTTCTTGGGCTATAAATGGGAGCCGATTTTGCGGTGAATCTCGGTGCTTGCTAAGAGTTACTTTGTGTTTTTGTGAATTATCCTGCTTCCCTTATGTCTCTTCGGGATGTTGTCGATCCTGCTCGGGTGCTTGAAGTACAAAAGGCGATTTCGGCGATGCCGTATCCTTATGTGTATTGTCTGCCGAATGAGGATCATGACTTGGAACGAAAAGCTCTATATGCCTCTCCGGTATGGATGAGGCGGGGTGCTAGCTCTCAAAAAAGAACTATGGAGAGTGAGGGTTCTATGCCTTATACTGGGTCGGTGATGGATTCCTGTGAAGTAGCTGTAAGCGCGTTTTCCTCGACTAAGAAGAAAATTTGGTCGCAAGAAGGTATTGGCTACCTTAATCCCGATGAGACAGTTGTTCCTGTATTGAATCCTCATCCTTCATGGATTAAGAGGATTCTGGCCGATGAGATGGAGAGGTTAATGAATCTTCCTCACAAAATGGAGTATCGACGCGTGGGGCGCCATGCGTCTCCATCTCGTCCGTATGGTCCGACATTTGTCGACCCTTTGAAGCCTCGAAGCGTAGTGTTTCTTGAGTTTACTACGCAAGGTTGTCTTGGGCCTGTTCCAGTCAATCCAAATCATCGTGTGACTCATGTAGGCAAGGCATGCTTGTACCATAGGCAGAATGGTCACAACACCGATGAGTGTGCCGATTGGCGAGCCGTACACCAGGATTTGATGGATGATGAGGCTATCCCTAACCCCGATCGAGTCAATGTCTTGCTTTAGTGGGAGTTGGATTTCTGTTTAATGTGTATGTGTTTGATGTTCAGAACCTTGTTTAATGGAATTTGTGCTGCTGTTTGATTTGTATTTCGAAATTTATGCTCTTGGTATGTAGTTATAACATATGTGTAGCTTGATATTTGGCTCGTGTTACGGGAAATTGGTAATAACTTGGGGTTGATTACGCGATTGCTAAGAGGCGTTCGAGATGCTCGAGAAGCCTTGGAATAACGATCTGCGTTATTGAGCGATGACCCTTATCGGGTAGCTCGTGTTATGGGCAATTGGTAATAACATGGGGTTGATTACGTGATTGCTAAGAGGCGTTTGACATGCTCGAGAAGCCTTGGAATAACGATCTGCGTTATTGAGCGAGGACCCTATCGGGTAGCTCGTGTTCTGGGCAATTGGTAATAACATGGGGTTGATTACGCGATTCTTAAGAGGCGGATTGAGATGCTTGAGAAGCCTTGGAATAATCTCTTCGACTTGTATTACTATTGATGATTTACATGAGCTATTGATAATATTTCTTCAATGTTTGGATGTTCCAACTATTGTCGAAAACCATTCCGTCTAATGAGGCGATTCTGTAGGCCCCGTTATGCAGGACCGTGTCGATCTTGTAAGGCCCTTCCCATGTCTGTCCAAGCTTTCCCTTGGCGAGCGGAGATTGAGCGGCGGCCGTATCTCAGAGAACGAGGTCCCCTACTTGGAACGTGCGGGTCGCACCCGCTTGTTGTGATATCGTGCCAAGCTTTGGTTATGGGCCGTGATGTGGAGCAAGGCATTGAGATACTCTTCTTCCAATCGTTCTCCGGCCTCGGCAAGCTTCGCGTTGTTGTCAGTTTGATCGAAAGTGATATGTCGAGGAGAACGAAGGATGACTTCCGAAGGTGCCATGGCTTCTGCTCCGTAGGTTAAGAAGAAAGGAGTCTGTCCTGTGCTGGAGTGCGGGGTTGTGCGATATGACCATAATACCGCTGGGATGTGGTCGGGCCATGCTTGTCCTTTGTCAAAGAGGCGTGCTTTTATTCCGTGCAGGATCATACGGTTGCTTACTTCAGTGAGCCCGTTGCTTTGGGGATGCGCAACTGAGGTGTAGCAGCCTTTTATGCCCCATTCGGTGCAGAAATTGCGAAATTGAGAGCAGTTGAACTATCGCCCGTTATCTGTGATGAAAGAATGAGGAACTCCGGTTATATTATTGTTCGCTTGAGGAAGTTTATAACATTGTCGGCGGTTATCTTGGCGATAGCTTCTGCTTCAATCCACTTCGTGAAGTGATCGACTGCTACCACCATGAAACGCTTCTGTGCTAAAGCTATAGGAGACAGATGATGGATAATGTAGTTATTGCCCAAGAGATGGTCCATTCTATGAAAATTAAGAAGGGAAAAATGGATATTGTGGCTCTTAAACTGGATCTAGAGAAAGCTTATGACCGCCTCAACTGGAGTTTTCTTCTTGATAGTCTAAATAGAGCTGGGATTCCGGATAATTGGAGGAGATTAATCGAGGTCTGTATTTCTTTTCCTGTTTTTCAGGTTTTGATTAATGGAGATATGTCGGAGGAGATCCGTCAAGGGGATCCTATGAGCCCTTTTTTTATTTGTTATTGCAATGGAAAGGCTGACTCACCTTATCCAAGAGGTTGTTGGCAATGGGAATTTCCATCCGGTTTCCATAAATAAATTTTGTCCCCCGGTTACTCATTTGTTCTTCGTAGATGATGTTATGATATTTGTGGAAGGAAATGAGGAGCAAATTGGTATGATCATGAATATCCTTAACTATTTCTGCGCTGCTTCTGGTCAAAAGCTCAACATCCAAAAATCCCGAATGTTGTGTTCAAAAAACATGAACCAAAGAGTCTGTAAAAAGTTAAGTGAAGTTTCTGGTATACCTCTGACCAATTCTTTGGGTAAATATCTGGGGGTTCCCTTCCATAGTGATAGAGTTTCTAAAGCCTCCTTTAAAGAGACTTTCGACAAAACTAATAGTAAATGTGCTATTTGGAAAGCTAAGACCATATCTCTTGCAGGTCGTCTTACTTTGATTCAGTCTGTGAATTGTGCGATTCCTAATCACATTATGCAAGCTTGTAGATTGCCTGAGCCTGTTCTTAAAGATCTTGATAAAATCAATCGTCGTTTCCTGTGGGGGGATTCTGCGGAGGGGAAAAAAATTCACCTTGTCCCTTGGAAAGAGGTTTGTCAACCTAAAGATATGGGAGGCCTGGGGATTAAACAAGCCAGGGACAATAATAAATTTTTATTAATGAAACTTCTGTGGAGGATGTGGCAACTTCCATCTTCTCTTTGGGTTCCCTTATTATGCGGGAAATATAGAAAAGATAGGATTTTTGGGGGGGCCCAATGAGAGAGTTATTAATTGTTCTTTTCTTTGGAAAGGCCTAAGTACTGTTTTTTCAGAGTTTTGCTCTGGGATAGGATGGGCTGCGGGCAACGGGAGGACTATCAGCTTCTGGAATGACATCTGGATTGGTAAAAAATCTTTATTAGAGGTTTGTATCTCCCCTCCACCTGATGATATCCGTAATTGGAGGATTGCTAATGTGGTGGATTCCGATGGTGATTGGATTTGGTCAAAGTTTGACTCTTATTTCAATCTGGAAACACTCCTGAGAATTAGAGGAGTTAAGATTAGTATCAAGGAGGAAGATAGGGATAGTCATTGTTGGGCTTTGACAAATAACAGAGCTTATACTTGTAAATCTGCCTTTGAGGCCTTTAATCAAAATTTGGAGAGTCCGCACAATGAAGTTTGGAAGAAGATTTGGGCTTTGAATGTGTCGTACCGCATTAGGAGTTTCATGTGGCTTGGTGTCAAGAATAGGTTGCTTACTAATACTGATAGAAAAAGACGTCACTTGGTGGAATCTGGGGCGTGTAGTAGATGCAGAGGGCATGAAGAAACCATTTGTCATGCTCTTAGAGATTGTACTAGGAGTAAAGAGGTGTGGAGGAAAGTTCTCCCTAACCAATTGTTGTCTGGTTTCTTGTCCCACTCGGACCTTGATTGGTTTACAGATGGTGTTAATGGGAAATTGTTGGCCAATCCGGAGCATGGTGATATCTTCTTTGCAATTGTCTGTCACCAGATTTGAAAATGGAGGAATGTTGAGATTTTTTAAGGAGAAGCTGTTATTATTCCTAATTTGATTGAATTCTTCTCTAAAAAAATTTGTACCATTATTGATAGCTTCAAAGATGACTCTCTTGCTAGGTCTATCCAGAAGAAGGATGTTCATCTCTTTGGCTGGTGTAGGCCTAGTGAAGGGGTGGTGAAGTTAAATACTGATGGTTCTTGTCTCAAGGACGGTAATATTGTTGTTGGAGGAGTCCTGAGAGATGATAGTGGTGTTTGGGTGTCTGGGTTCGCTCAGAATCTGGGTATGGGTTCCTCCTTTTCTGCAGAACTTTGGGGGATCTTTTCTGGCCTTAGACATGCTAAGAGTCTGGGCTTGAAGAAGTTGCTTGTGGAATCTGACAACCTCGAAGCTATCAAAATGATCTCTGATGATAATGCTATTTGTTTAAATAGCCAAAATTTAATCAAAGGTATTCGAAGGATTTGTTCATCCTTTGATTCCATCAACTTCAGCCATATTTTCAGAGAACAGAACCGGGTGGCGGATCGTCTAGCTGCTGAGGGCCATGAGAAGATGTTGGGAGTCACAACTTTCTCTTCTCCTCCTAGTTTCCTATCTTCTCTCCTCTTGGATGATGTTGTAGGGGTTAGCTTCCCTAGGCTAATCCCGGGTTAGGTTTCTTTTTGGTTTTTTGTGTTTTTTCTTTCCTTTTCCTACCAAAAAAAATAAATTATTTTCATATACTTATATTATCTCAAATATAAAAGGAAGATTCAAGAAAAAATAAAAAAAAAATATAGAAAATTAAATACATAATGCCATGCATAAAAAAAACCTCAAAACCTAATTAAACTTATTACAATATGTGAAATTTAAGATTTTTTTGTTAAAAAATAAAATCATGGATCTCAGACTGTTATATAACGATATAATTTATTCCACCCGAGACAAGAAAAGAATTACATAAGAAAGTGACGTAAGAAAAGAAACATAAGAAAGGAAAGTAACTAATTGTTCGGTTTTTAAACTTTTGTCGCTAGTTCCTTTTATATAAAAAATATCTATGAAATTTTCAAAATCAATTATTTATTACATTTGATTAGAATTATGTTAACTAAAGTTAAAATAAATGATAAATTTATTTAATATTATAACAAAATTAATTCATGATAAATTGGTAAATTTGTAATTTGTATAAAATTTAACTTTTGTGTCAAAATTTGGACAAAAAATATGAAGTAAGTTGATTTTGAGAAAGTCAAAAGCTATATAATTTATTTTGTAAAATAAAAAACTTATTATAGTATGATATGGTGTAAATTACACCTATGGCCATTGAACTTATCAATTTTAACATTGTGGCTTCTGAATTTCAATTCTTAACGGTATATATGGTCATTGAACTTTACACTTAATAACACTGCTGGTGGTGACTCAACGCCTCAAAACGACCATTGATGGCCTCAAAATAAAATTGAAGAGTTAATAATATTTTAAGAAACTTTAATTCTTGAAAATTTTTGTTTTGAAGTCACTTAGGTGTTGTTTGGTTAGGAAATAGAGTGAATTTATAGAGCGAGAAAGTTCCAAAAAATGTGATTTTAGAAAATAAAAAAATGTAGTTTCATGGTAAATGTCGTTCTAAATTTTTTTAATTCTTGAATATTTTCATTTTGAGATTGTTAACGATCATTTTGATGAGTTAGTTAAAGTTGAATGGTCATCAATGTTAAAAAGTGTAAAGTTCAATAGCCATAACGTTAAAAATTGAAGTTCAGTAACACAATATTAAAATGGATAAAGTTCAATGGTCATGAAGTGTAATTTACATAATTTATTTATTTGTTAAGTTTTTACATATTATAGGGTAAATTATACCAATGGTAATTAAACTTTACCCATTTTAACATTGCGACCACTGAACTTTACACTTTTTAACACCGATGGTCACTCAACGTTAACTAGCTCCTCAAAATGACTGTTAACAATCTCAAAATGAAAATATTCCACAATTAAAGTTGTTTTGAACGACATTTACCATGAAACCACATTTTTTATTTTCTAAAATCACATTTTTTAGAACTCTCTCTCTAAAAATTCACTCTCTCCCCTAGTCAAACAATACCTGAATGACCTCAAAATGAACATTTTTAAGAATTAAAGTTTCGTAGAATATCATTAACTCTTCGAATTTTTTATTTTAAAAACGTCAATGGTCGTTTTCAGATGTTGAGTGACCACCGGTGTTAAAAAGTGTAATAAGAATTGAAATTTAGTGATCACAATATTAAAATGGATAAAGTTTAATGACCATGGGTGTAATTTACCCCTTATATATTTACTCAATGTATTTACATGAGAATTACTTCTTATGTAAATACATTGAGTAAATATATAAGGGGTAAATTACACCCATGGGCATTAAACTTTACCCATTTTAATATTGTGATCACTAAATTTCAATTCTTATTACACTTTTTAACACCGGTGGTCACTCAACATCTGAAAACGACCGTTGACGGTTTCAAAATAAAAAAAAAAATCGAAGAGTTAATGATATTCTAAGGAACTTTAATTCTTCTTAGTAACTTATCGGAGTAGCGGTAATGCGAGCCAAATTGACTTCTTCTTAGTAAGGAGTGCTTGGAGAAAGAGTTATATTGATTGTAAGGTGATCCCTGGTGAGAGTACGACAACCCAACATAGAGTTGTGGTGCTTGATTTTCGAAGTAGGAAATGTATAAGAAAACAAACACCACAAGTAGAGACTAAGATTAAGTGGTGGAAATTGCAAGGAGAGAATCAACAAAAATTTGTGGATGAGATGACCAAAAAAGATGTTTGGACTTGTAATATGGATTTAGATATAGATTCGATATGGACTAAGATGGAGCATAGTATAAGGGAAGTAGTGAAGGAAGTTCTAGGGGAATCTAAAGGTAGCATGCCACCGGGTAAGGACACATCTTGGTGGACAGAAGAAGTACGACAAGCAGTAAAGAGTAAGCGAGAATCCTATAAAATATTGGGGAAATGTCAGAGTGACGAGAACTACGAAAAATACAAAGAGGCTAAAAGGGAAGTAAAGAAGGTCATACGAGATGCTAGAGCAAAGGTGTATCGGGATCTGTATACCAGATTGGATACGAAAGAAGGGGAAAGAGACATATATAGAATTGCTCGGATGAGAGATAGGAAGACGCGAGATCTCGGAAAAGTTAAATGTGTGAAGGATGTGGACCAGCAAGTCCTAGTTGGAGATAAGGATATCAAGGAACGATGGAGGTCCTATTTTGATGACTTATTTAATGGAGATCGCAGACAAGATGTGGGAGATATAAGTATCCATCACGATATGATAAATCATGAATGCATGCGGAGAATTCAAAAAGGTGAAGTCAAAATGGCATTAAGTAAGATGAAGTTGAAGAAAGCAGTAGGACCTGATGGCAACCCTATTGAGATTTGGAGATGTTTGGGAGAAAGAGGAATCGAATGGTTGACGACGTTCTTCAACAAAATTTGGAGAAACAATAAGATGCCATCAGAATGGAGGAAAAGTATCTTAATCCCTTTGTATAAGAACAAAGGCGATGTCCAAGATTGTGCCAACTATCGGGAATCAAATTAATGAGTCACACTATGAAACTTTGGGAGCGAGTGATCGAACAAAGGCTAAGGAGGACGGTGAAGATCTCGGAAAACCAGTTTGGGTTTATGCCGGGAAGATCAACTATGGAAGCCATCCATCTAATGAGACAATTAATGGAGCACTATCGAAATAAGAAGAAAGACTTGCATATGGTTTTCATTGACTTGGAGAAAGCATATGATAAGGTACCAAGGGAAGTACTTTGTGGGCCTTGATAAGGAAAGGCATTTCGCGGAAATATATTAACATCATAAAGGACATGTATGAGGGAGCATGCACGAGTGTACGTACTAGTGTTGGGAAGACTGAAGAGTTTCCTATTACGATTGGAGTGCATCAAGGTTCCGCACTAAGCCCATTTCTTTTTGCCATCGTTATGGATGAACTAACAAATTCACTTCAAGATGGTATACCATGGTGCATGCTGTTTACAGATGATATTGTGTTGGTTGACGAGACGAAAGAAGGAGTGGAGAGGAAGTTGGAACTATGGAGACAAACTCTAGAATCTAGAGGCTTTAAGTTGAGCCGAAGTAAGACGGAATATTTGGAGTGTAAGTTTAGCGGCCATAGGAGTAGGGAGGCAGGGACAATCACCCTAGATGGGAGAGTTGTTCAGGCCTCGGATTGCTTCCGGTATTTAGGATCTATTATCCAAACGGTTGGAGAAGTAGATGGAGATGTTGCTCATAAGATTAAAGCTGGTTGGTCGAAGTGGAAGAGTGCTACGAGTTTCCTTTGTGACCCCGGCATGCCTAATAGATTGAAGGGGAAATTCTACCGGACGGCAATTAGACCAGCATTGTTATATGGTACGGAGTGTTGGGCAGTGAAACACTGCCACATCCATAAGATATCGATGGCGGAGATGCGTATGTTGAGATTGATGTGTGGTCATACGAGAAAGGATCGGGTGAGTAACAAAATAAATAGGACAAAAGTAGGGGTCACATCTATTGAGAATAAAATGAGAGAAAACCGACTAAGGTGGTTTGGCCATGTGAGACGTAGAGCGCTTGATGCGCCGGTTAGGAGAACCAAAGAGTGGCAAAGGGATGTAGTGGTAAGGAGTAGGGGAAGACCTAAGCAAACTTGGAGGAGGGTGATCGAGAGTGATATGGGTTTACTGGGAATTAAGGAAAATATGGTAGTGGATAGGACAGAGTGGAGGGAGCGAATTTGTGTTGCTGACACGACTTGATTTCACAGTTTTATATGATGGTTCATGTTAGCCGACCCCGAATCATTTCGGGACTAAGGTTTTGTTGTTGTTGTTGTATTTACATAAGAATTACTTCAGTAAATTATTTAAAGGTAAGGTGAAAAAATACCTTAAGAACATTTTACGAGTAATTAATATTGGATGTGGTTAAAGTTTGGACAATATCTCACAAAAGTTTAATTCATCTTAATAAAGTCATTTATGTTTATTTTTATTTCAATATAGTCACTTTAAATATTTTTAATCATTTTTTCGTTGAAATTGCTAACGTAGCATCCCAAGACCAGCTCCAGGAGAAGTTCCCCTAGGCGCCGGCCTGAGGCCCCAAAATTAAAATTATCATATAATAGTTCACTGATTTAAGCAATATGCACTGTATATATATTTTTGGTCTAATACATCATCAGTTCTCTAAGTTTGTTCATAATAGTAGATTGGCTTCCTGAAGTTTACAAGTGTAGCTCCCTAAACTTGCTAATTTCGTATCACCAGGTCCCTAAAGTTGTCTATAAAAATTTATTAACTCTCTGAACTTTGCAAGTGTCTCACCAGCTCCCTAAACTTGCTTATTCTGTAACAACTAAATACAAAAACCATAATACGAACTCGGGTTAAGGTGCAAAAATGCCCCTAATATTTTGGATCAGGAGTAATTTTACCCCTAACATCTAAAATGGTGCAATTTTACCCCTAACTTTGGAAGCCAAGAGTAATTTTACCCCTAACATTGATAAATTGGGTTAATTTGAGAAATAATTCATCAAACTGTCTTCTCGGGCATGAATCTTGTCATATACACTTCACATGTACGTCATTTTATTAGTAACAAATCACAAACGTATGTTGGGATGTGAAAAAATAAAAATTATACTGTCTTTTGTACGAATTGGACAAAAAAATTCACCAAATTTATAAATATAAATCTCCAATTCTATTATTAAATTATAAAAAACATGAAATCTTTTTTTAGAACGAATCGATATGCAATTGGTGCAATATAAGGAACAAAAATATTTGTGTTTTCTAATAGTATCTGAAATTGACCCAAATTATCAACGTTAGGGGTAAATTAGTTTTTGACTACTAATGTTAGAGGTAAAATTGAACTATTTTAGACGTTAGGGGTAAAATTACTCCTGACTCAAAACATTAGGGGTATTTTTGCACCTTAACATTTCGATCCTCATCATTTCGATCTCTCAATCCTGCTACAATAACTCTTATAATAGGTTGACATGTATGAGAAGAGAAAAAATTACCTCACGAATAGAATAAGATGTATTTTCAGAATTTAGGTTTAATAAGTTTTTGTATTTAGTTGTTATGGAATAAGCAAGTTTAGAGAACTGGTGAGACATTTGCAAAGTTCGGTGAGCTAATAAATTTTGGCAAAAAGCATCCTAAGATCTCTGATCTTTTATTGTTTGATGCATTAAACCCTCAACATTTCATTTAGATATATTGAACCCCTGATCTTTAATTATTTAGTGCATTAAACAGGGCCGGCTCCAAGAGCAGTTCTGCTTGGCCTCAAATCTTTAAATCATTAAATCATACTAACTGTCCTCAAGTCTTTAAATCATAGGGTAAATTTCAAATAAAATCCATTTGGTTTCACTAATTTTCAGATAAAAGATTGTGATTTATTTTTTTCAAAGTAAGGATTAAGATTTTTCAACTTTAGCAAAATAAGGACTTTTTCGATTGATATTATTAAAATCACCATTGACGACTTCAAAAATGACATATTTTAAGAACTACTAATATTCTAAGCAACTTTAATTCTTCAACTTTTTTATTTTGAAATTATTTAGATGATGTTTGGTAAAGAGAAAGAAAGTTAAGGTTTAGAGAGAAAAAGTTCTAAAAAAGATGATTTTCGAAAATCGAAAATGTAGTTCCATAGTAAATATGTTGCTGAATAACTTTAATTCTTGAAAATTTTCATTTTAAGGTCGTTAAAAATGGTTTTAATAGTATTTATTTAAAAGATCCTTGTTTTATTAAAGGTGTGAAACCTCAATATTCGTTTTGACAAAAAGTAAATCACAGTCCTTTATCTGAAAATGAGTAAAACCGGGATTTTATTTAAAATTTACCCTAAATCATATTGCCCCTTTTCCCTTTTTTTAATTAAAACTATAACATGGCTTCTTTTCTATTCTATTTCTACACTACACGTGTACTTGCACTTGTCAATCTTATAAAAAACGGTGGTTAGGTTAGACATTTTTTATTTATTAAACATAAAAAAGCTAACTAGTTGAAATTTATTTATTTATTTAGGTTCCATCCAATTTCCAACACCGTACAGTCAATAATTCAATCCAAAAGGTTAATTTATCTGGGTTAATAGGAACTCAACCCCTTAAACTTATAACTTTTTTTCATCTGGCCTCTTTAACTTAGGGGACAACCTTTCAACCTCATCAACTCTCCAAAAACATCACATACAACCCCTTACATCATTATGTTCGGTCAAAATATTGACCCGTACAGAAAACGCGCTTGACTGTTGACCACATTAATGCCACGTGTCATTTTTGTAACAATCACTTGGATACATTTCACCTCGACGGCCACTATCGCCAACCTCAGCACCTCGATAAGGCTGCGACGATAAACAACGACAGCACCTCGCACGAATATGGAAAATTTTAATAAAAAAATGACATGTGGCATTGGTGTGGTCAACAGTCGAAAGCGTTTTCTATAGGGTCAATATTTTGACCGAACATAGTGGTGTAAGAGATTATATGTGATGTTTTTGGAGAGTTGAGGGGGTTGAGAGGTTGTCTCCTAAGTTGAAGGGGCCAAGTGAAAAAAGTTACAAGTTTAAGGGGTTGGATGCCTATTAAACCATTTATTTATTTGTACTTGCTTCTATTAATTTATTTGAAAAGATTAATTTCAGGAATAATTTTGGTGATTTATTTCGGTGATTTAGTCCTTACAAAAAAAATGTTAGGACTAAATTTTTCTTATTATGACACATGGCGTTGAGACAAGTGATTAAATATCACGTAATCAACTCCGATAGAAAAACGATCGAAAAACATCGAAAGTAATTTTATTAGGTTAAAAACAAATTTAAGTGATTTTATTAGGTAAATTAAATTTTTGTGACCTTCTGAGGATATTGTCCAAACTTTTATTATCGTTGATGCTAATTACTCCCAATTTTACCCATAACTGCAATTATACTTTATGCAATCACGAATCTCGTTATTTTTCACTTCACATATGTGTCATATTTCCATTTATCAGTAACTGATCAAAGACCCGTGAAAAAAATTTCACAAAAAGAATCATGTGTACATGTATCTTCGATTTGCTGTAAAACAAGAAATTATTTCTTTTTTCATTTTTTAAGTTTCTTATTCATGACTCTACATATGTTTTTTTTTATCTATTATCGATTAGTGATAACATGATACATAAATAGATTGGAGATGACGAGATTCATTATTCCGTATAGTGCTCGAGTGAAAATTTGCCAACTTTCAAACATTATAGCCCCGTTTGGTACGCTGTAATGAACGTTATAATGAAATTCTCATTACAATTGAGGCTCATTGCCATGTTTGCATTAGAATCACAAATAAATTACTCAGTTTTGATTTAGAAATTTATGTAATGGACATTATATAAAAAAAAAAGAGGTATGAATCCCCATTACGACTAGCCTTAATATTTTTATTATTTATATTTATTATCCATAATTTATATTAAATAGTAAAACATAAAACGAGAAAAACATGAAAAATATGAAGAATGGAAAAATGTGAAAACAGAAAAATACAAAAAAAACGTAAAAAACACGAAAAATATGAAAACAGAAAATTGAGAAAAAAAACTCGAAAGATGAGAAAAACATAAAAATGCGAAAACCGGAAAAATGAAAAAAAAAACCAGAAAAACGTGAAAATTCGAACAATAGAAAAATAGAAAAAACAAATAAAAACTAACAAGTTCTTAACCATTATATATAGACGAGGTTTCCATGCATATGAAAATATGAAAACAATTGAAGTTTCGGACTACACTTAACGACGCAAACATAAGTATTGTAATATTAATTACATTTTGTCATCTTTCTTTAATTTGAGAATCAAACATGATAATAGAATCACTATTACATTTCATTACATTACAATTTTGATTACAACACATTACATTACCGCATATTAAACTGTTGGGTTTTTTAGAAAGAAATAAAATAAATAAATAAATAAATAGTAGAAATAATAAAATGAAATAGAAAAAAACATAAACTTCATTAACTACTAACTTATTTATTATATATTAATTTTAGTAAATATTTTAATTAAAATATATTAAATATCTTTTAGTAAACACTGAATCAAAATAACTAATTATTAAACTTTGAATCGAACCAAATGCAAACAGAGTTTAAGAATCATTTATCATGTTAGAAAGGTAAATTTGTTATAAATTACCAATGTATAGGTGTTCAACGGTCGGTTCGGTCTAAGAACCGAATTGAATCGAAATAACCGAATACCGAATAGCACTTAAATGAAAACTAAACCTAACCAAATAAAATTAACAAAACGAACCGATTATTTCAGTTCGGTTCGGTTTTCGGTTTTACCATTTATTCAATAAATTAGTTCTTATTTTATATTATATTATTACAATATTTATATTAATAAAATCATGAATCCATAATTTGAAATATCTTGAATGTATAGTAGTCTAATATACTATTGTTTATGTATTGAAAATGCATATTTAATTTTTATATAACTATATATGTTTTTTTTTCTAATTTAATTAATATTAATAACTTAATAAAAAAATTTAAAATTATAATCTTAAAATTTAAAATATATCAAATATCTATCTTTATAAATATCCACTATACTCTTATTCCTATATTATCTTTATAAATATTAATTGTCCTAGTTTCTATTCAATTACTAATTCTAAAATAGAAAACTTATAAATATAATGAGATAACTAATAAATAATAAATTTAATTAATTAATTCTTATTTTAATCGGTTCGTTTAATTTGATTATTGTAATATTTGAAATTGAAACTGAACCAAATAAACTAAAAAGGCCGAAATTCATTGATTTGGTATGTTATTTCAGTCCGGTTCGGTTTATATATTATAAAAAAATATTTTTTTAAAAGAAAAAAGCATGCATTAAATAGAATCAGAATAGAAGACTTGAACAATCAAATCTGTCGGACTAGTTTTCTATCAAAAAAAAAAAATCTGTCGGACTAATATGTCACTCTATTAGTCCTGGCATAGAATAGGATGCCCTTGCAAATTCATGGTCAACATTATTCGTAGAAGGAAAAAATGATACTAACATCATTAAACGAATGAATCAGCATATTACAATCATCAAGAACAAGACTATGATAAAACCTAAAGGCATGTTGATTAAGATCTAAAACCACCACATCTGCATCGGTTTCAACAAGACATCCGTCCATACACGCTTTCTGTTGAACCAACTTAGAGCTTCCCGAATACTCATAGCTTCTCCTACACAAGGCAAGAAATCACCCAACACAGGTTTAAAAAAAGCTCTACAAAACTTACAGTTGCAGTCCCGATATTATAAAAATTGTTATAAATCACCGATGTTAGTAGTTTTGATACTTATCCTTTGAACAATATTCTATATAAACAAGTGTGCCACCGAACCAAATATCATATCATTTCTCAGTCTCAGTATCACTGAGAAGAACAGAATAAAAAAAAGAGCTATGGAAAGTATGCCTGGAGTTGAATTGTGCCAGTTGCCGGAAAACTGCATAGCCACCATCTTCTCCTTCTCAAGTCCTAAGGACGTTGGCAGATTCTCCCTGGTTTGTTCTGTTTTTAAGTCGGTTTCTGAATCTGATGCAGTTTGGAGAAGCTTTATTCCTTGTGATTACCAAGCTTTAATCTCTCAGTTTTCTGATCCTTCTCTGTTGTCTACTTATCCTTCTGCTAAAGATCTCTATCTTCGCCTCTCTAGTAATCCTATAATCTTTGACAATGGAAAAAAGGTTAGAATCTCTTAATTTTGTGTTCTAAGTATGAAGTTATGTCAATTTTGTATATCAGTATATCTGTTGAATTTCAATTTCTGATCTAACTTCATACTTCAGTTAATTCTTTTGTGTAATTGTTAGATTGACTTATTTCCCGTGAATAGATAATTCTCAGAAATCTATGGCTGCTATATAATATGATATTTTGCTAATATGTAATTTTTTATTTGGGAGAGCTTTGGGCTGGATAAATGGAGCGGGAAGAAAATGATCATGCTTTCTGCAAGGGATCTCATAATTGAATGGAGTGATACTGTCAGATATTGGGAATGGAGTAATGCTCAACACAAATCAAGGTTTGTGGATTTTCCTCATTTTTTTCCCTTTAGTTGTTGGAAAACCAAAACAGCAGAAATTACAGTTCTGAATTTTTGTGGTTTTCTATTAATTGTTGGATTTCAATTCAGCATATAAGAAAATGTGTACAGGGCTGCAGAAGTTGGAGCCTTGGACTCCTGATTTTGTTTTTGTTCCATGTTTTCATAATTATCATAATTTCAGGATATATGAAATTATAGATTCGCAGTAATTGCAGATGTGATTTTGTTTGTTTTTGCTTTATCTTTAATGTTTGTTCTTGATATTTTGATTCAGCTTATAGGAAAATGCGTACCGAATTGCAGAAGTTGCAGTATTGGACTCCTGATTTTGTTTCTGTTCCCATATTTTGATTATTATCATTAATTTCCGTCGTCATATATGAAAATACAGTCATGATTTTGATTGTTATTATGATTCATCATATATGAAAATACTAAAAGATTCACGGAAGTTGAATTTTCTTGGTCATCATGATTTCAATTGATATTCTGATTCAGCTTATTACAGATTTGCAGAAGTTGCATTCTTGATCGTGTTTCCGTTTCCTTCATCTCCAATATCACGTTTATTACTTACTATCATAATTCCTATCAGTATTATGATTTTGCATATACGAAATTGCAAACAGATTCGCAGAGGTTGCGGGGCTGATCAACGTGTATTGGCTGGAAATCCGTGGCAAAATCAAAGCTACAATGCTATCACCAGAAACTCACTACACAGCACACCTGGTATACAGATTAGTAGCCGCCTCTCACGGATTAGACACCTATCCGGTAGAGGTGAATGTAGGAATTTCAGGAGCAGAAGGAGATTATTCAAAGAGAAGTCTTTATCTGGATCCGAGAAAGGAAAGGCGTCAAAGGAACCAAGTTGTTGTGAGAAGGGTCGGTCTGTGCGGGTACATGCACGCTATGACGTTGCAGCTGCCTGCACCAGTAACAGAGAACAATAATGATCATCATAATCATATTCGTCCAAAGGAAAGACAAGACGGGTGGCTGGAGATTGAATTGGGGGATTATTTTAACAGACAAGATGAAGTTGGGGATTTGGAAATTAGCATTTTGGAGACTAATGCAGATCATTTGAAAAACGGACTTCTAATTCAGGGTATAGATATTAGGCCGAAGAGTAATTAAGAAGAATAAAAACCCGAAACTTTGATAAATTTTGCTCGTGCTGTTACGTTCTGTTGTGTTCTGCTGTCGTTATTATCAATCGTACCGAATATACAAGCTGCTGTTGCCAGGGATGATCGTGGGAGGGTTTGAGAACCGGATTAGAGTATCTCGTGTCAGTGAAATCTGGATCCGTTAATGTCCATTGCCATGTATAATTATGCTTTTATTTCTGACTAATAGTTTGGTTTTTTTGTACTGTTGTTTTATATTTTGTTGTTTTTATTTCCTTTTATAAGCCCTAAGAATGTTGAAGTTTAATTTTAATTACAAAACAGTTCACTGTAAAATTCTAGTTCACTTAATACCTTTTGTAAGAAATTTTGTGGCTATTTCTGTTGTTTAATTTTATTATGAGGGTAAAATTGAATAGAAGTTTTTTTTTTTATCATGGAGTTAAAATTGGATTAATTTGTCCAATAATCTTGTAAGGAGCTTAACTCATTTTATTTTATTTTTACTTATAAGATAAACCAATTTTGGTGAAAATATAAGATAAACTAATTAATCAAATTAATTTTTTAAAAATAGCAATTATTAAAAAGGAAAAAATAAACAACCTTAGCTCTTAAGCATTGCTGGAGTTGATTTGTGCCAGTTGTTGGATGATTGTATAGCCACAGTGTTTTCCTTCACAAGTTTCAAAGACACCAGATAACTATTGTCTCTTCAGGAAAACTGTTCTCCTTCACAAGTTTCAAAGACACCAGACATCTATTGCCTCTTCAGGAGAACCTTCACAAGTTTCAAGAACACCAGACAACTATTGCCTCTTCAGGAGAACTGTATAGCCACAGTCTTTTCCTTCACAAATCCCAATGACACCAAACATCTATTGTGCTAGAGGACTCTATAGCATAGTCTTCTCTTTCACATCTCCTAAGGACAACCCCCACCATTAACTATTTAATTTATTAACTACTTTAATTATGAATTTAATAATAATAGAAATAAAATACATGTATATCCTACAGAAGAAAAATTTTGTAACTTGCTATCCTACTAGACAACTCTCTATTATCTTTTAGAAACTTTAAGTTGCTTCTGAATCTGATAAGTATTTATTCCAGTTGCTGGAGGACTGTATAGCCACAGTGTTCTCCTTCACAAGTCCCAAGGACACTAGACAACTCTCTATTATCTTTTTAGATCTCAAGAACACTAGACAACTCTTTATTATGATGGAGGATTGTATAGCCACAGTTTTCTCCTTCACATGTCTCAAAGACACCAAACAACTCTCTATTATCTTTTCAGATCTCAAGACATTAGACAACTCTTTATTGTCTTTTCAGGCTTTTAAGTTATTTCTCAATCTGATAAGTATGAAGTTAGGTTAATTTTGTATAACAATGTCAGTTGAATTTTAATTTTTGGTTTATTAGGCTGATTTGATGATGAAATTAATAGAGTTCAATTAATTGCTCTTTGTAATTGTTATTTATTTTTCTTAATGACATTGCTTCAATTGTTATAATGATTTTAATTGGTATTTTGATTCATCATTAAGCTTTTATTTCTGAGTAGTAGTTTGGTTTTTTTTTTTTTGTAAGAATGTTGAAGTTTAATTTTAATTACAAAACAGCTCAGTGTAAAATTCTAGTTCACGTAATACCCTTCTGTAAGAATTTTTGTGCTAAATTCTGTTGGGCATATGTTATTATGAGGGTAAAATTGAATTGAAGTTTTTTTTTTATCATGGAGTTAAATTGGATTAATTTGCCCAATAATGAATTTAACTCATTTTATTTTATTTTATTTATATACTATGAAAATTAATTATTTAAAGATAATTACAAAATTAGATTATTTAGAAAAGGTAATCATATTAAAACAAATATATCCTTAACTTAACATAAACCAATTTTGGTAAAGACATGAGACAAACTAATTAATCAAGTTAATTTAAATAAATAGCTCTATCAAAAATAAATAAATAAATAGCAATTATTAAAAAGGAAAAAATAAGAAAAAAAAACTTTGCCCTTAAACCTTGCTGGAGTTGATTTGTGCCAGTGGAGGACTGTATAGTCACATGCTTCTTCTTCACAAGTTCCAAAGATACCAAACTTCCTGATAAGTATGAAGGACACCTGTCTGATAAGTATGAAGTTAGTCATGAAGTTACCCTCATATATTTTATTACGAGGGTAAAATTGAATTGAATTTTACTTTTATCATGGAGTTAAAATTGGATTTAATTTGTCCAAGGAATTTAACTCATTTTATTTTATTTATACACTATGAAAATTGATTATTTAAAGATAATTACAAAATTAAATTATTTAGAAAAATTAATCATACTAAAAAAAATATATCTTTAACTTAACATAAACCAATTTTGGCCTCTTCAAAAAAAAAAAATAAATAAACCAATTGTGGTGAAGACATAAGAAAAGAAATAATTAAATTAATTTTTAAAAATAGAAATTATTAAAAAGGAAAAAAAAACTTAGCCCTTAAGCATTGTAGAAGTTTATTTGTGCCAATTGCTGGAAGACTGTATAGCCACATTCTTCTCCTTCACAAGTTCCAATGACACCAAACTTCTGAATCGGATAAGTATCAAGTTAGCCATAAAGTTACCCTTATAGGAAATTTAACTCATTTTATTTTATTTATATACTATGATGATTAATTATTCAAAGATAATTACAAAATTAAATTATTTAGAAAAAGTAATCATATTAAAAATATATATCTTTAACTTAAGATAAACCATTTTTTGTGAAGTCATAAGATAAAAGAATTAATCAAATTAATTTTAAAAAATAGAAATTATTAAAAAGGAAAAAATAAAAAAAAAACTTAACCCTTAAGCATTGATGGATTTTATTTGTGCCAGTTGCTGGAAAACTATATAGCCACATCCTTCTCCTTCACAAGTTCCAAGGACACTAAACTTCTGAATCTGGTAAATATCTGATAAGTATGAAGTTAGCCATGAAGTTACTCTGTATATTTTTATGAGGATAAACTTGAATTGAAGTTTTTTTTATCATGGAGTTAAAATTGGATTTAATTTGTCCAGTAATCTTATAGGGAATTTAACTCATTTTATTTTATTTATATACTATGAAAATTAGTTATTTAAAGATAATTACAAAATTAAATTATTTGGAAAAAGTAATCATACTAAAAAAATATATCTTTAACTTAAGATAAACCAATTTTGGTGAAGACATAAGATAAAAGAATTAATCAAATTAATTTTTAAAAATAGAAATTATTAAAAAGAAAAAAAAAAAACCTTAGCCCTTAAGCAATGCTGGAGTTGATTTGTGCGAGTTACTAGAGGACTGCATTTTTCTCCTTCATAAGTTCTAAGGATACCAGACTTCTGAATCTGATAAGTATGCAGGACACCTGTTTGATAAGTATGAAATTAGCCATGAAGTTACTTGTATTTGATAAGTATGAAATTAGCCATGAAGTTACTTGTATATGTTTACGCGGGTAAAATTGATTTAAAGTTTTTTTTTATCATGGAGTTAAAATTAGATTTAATTTGTCCAATAATCTTGTAGGGAATTTAACTCATTTTATTTTATTTATATAATATGAAAATTGATTATTTAAAGATAATTACAAAATTAAATTATTTAGAAAAAGTAATCATAATTTTGGTGAAGACATAAGATAAAAGAATTAATCAAATTAACTTCTAGAAAATAGAAATTATTAAAAAGGAGATTCATCTTCGAAGAGAAGTCGTTATCTGGATGCGGAAAGGGAAAGTCGTCAAACGTACCAAATTGTGATGAGAGGGGTCGGTCTATTCAGGCACAGGCACGCTAGCTGCCTGCACCCGCAATGGAGTTACCCGCAATGGAGAATGATAACGATGATTATAATGATGATCGTAACAATGTGAATAACAATAACTATGTCATCGTAATCGTCCACGGGAAAGACAAAATTAGCATTTTTATTATTATTAGACTCAATCCATAGCAAGAGTTTATGAAACAAAGTTAAAACATTTCAAGCCTTTGTGAGATTAACATTATTTACAACTTGAAAAAAGTAAGCTAAAAGTACAACAAGGCGGCTAGATTGATACACTCGTAACTTGATTCGGTATCTCCAGCAAAAGGTTATTCCGGTAACACTTTATCCGGCATTCATCATTGAGTGAAAAACGGGTGATTACACGTGTGAAGTCGCAGAATCCAACTGTTAATTCTTCTTTTTAATCTTTTACTTACTACCCGAGTTAGCTAGCCCCGTGGCTTACTACCACCGGCAAGCTCAACCGATATAATGAAACTCGACTTACCCGCTTCCCTCAAGTACTGTACATCGCCGTTCATGAGCTTCACCAGTTTTCGGCTTACGAAAAGACTGATGCTCTCCTCGGAAATACCTCCATCACCACCGAACATTGGACTTAGTACTGCTTCGGGTATCCCGTTACCAGCGTGCATTATCCTGCTCGAAAGAAAACGCAACAACAGATTTAGCTGCATTTATAGAAGAAACAATTCTGCCTTTGAATGTACAAACCGGATAAATGCACCCGGGATCTGCTCATATTCAAACAACATGTACACACAATGGTGATGCTGCAACATTTTAAATCGTAGTTCAAATGCCGAATCTTTCACCCGAAAGGTAAAAGTTACCCTGCAGTCGTCAAGATTTTCGACTTGAAGTCCCTGTACTTTGATTCGGTACTTATAAAAGGGCGGCCCGGTGCACTACGGGTCCCCACTAAGCGAGGGTCCGGGAAGAGGTCCCACCACAAGGGTGTAATGGGGCAAGCCTTCCCTTGCCAATTTTTTTTTTTTTTTTGGCAAGAGGCCGCTCCTAAGACTCGAACCCGTGACCTCTCGGTCACACGAGAGCAACGTTTACCGTTGCATGGCACCCTCAAATAGTGTACTTCTACTTTCAGTGAAATCCGGCACCCCTTTAACAGCTCTATCACGCACGTCTTCGACGTTCTACATATGATAATTATGTCAAAACAACTGAACTTCACCGGTACCAGTGGTTCAATAGGGACTCGGAAGACGTGTGTAATCGAGCTATATATCAGAGGGTGCAAGATTTCACCAGAAGTAAGAGTTTTAAGGGCGAAAAACCACCGAATCAAAGCACGAGAGCTCAAAGTCGACTATCTTGACAAGTACAAGCGCCATTTTTACCTTTTTGCGCTGAATCTCGTAAACATTCGAGAAAGATGCTTTAGTCAAACAAAAGTAATAAGGTAGTACCTAAATTCAAGATGGACAAGATGAACAGATTTCCCTAACTGATCTTTAGTAAAGTTAGTTGCAAAGATAAGCTGGCCTCCGGTTGGCGCATAATTCACGGACACTGTCAAAAAGTCAGCTAAAACCTGTTGAAGTCTAATACTATCACCGTATAACTTTTCGTACATGATTTCTTCTGTTACGTCCCGGACTATCTGCATACCCTTTGCTTTGACTTTTGTTGTGATTTGACTGAAGGAAGCTATAAGAACCTCATGAAGAGTGAACTCAACCATTTCCAGATCCAAGTACCTGAGACAATAACGGACATCGGAAACGTTATTATAAAACATAAAGACTCACTTACCTTCAAAAACGTATACGAAAGTCTCCGAAATTTGTCATTTACTAATATAAAACTCCCTTTTAAAAGTAAAAAAACTCAAAATGACGGATGACGATCTCAAAATAATGCACTAAAATTCAAGGGTCACTACTAAAATGCATAAAATAGATTCCCGGCTCCTGAACTAGAGCGTAACTAACCTTATGGCCCTTAAACTTCATTTTTTGACATAAAAATCCTTCAGAAGTCCAAATCAACAAAAATCCGTTAAAAAAATAACGAAATGATGGCCTGAACAAGTGTGACTATATCATAGACTCTCTCTTTTTATTCATGTTACCAAAAATTATGGTGAAATACCGGTCTTATCCTATTATTTCATTAATTTCTTAACAGATTTTTGTTGATTTGGACTTTAATATTAAAGGATGTAAAATTTAAGGATTTTTTTGTGAAGAAATGAAGTTTAGGGACCATAATGTTAACGCTATAGTTTAATAATAGTATACATTGTTTAGACGGTAACGTTTGTTTTATTAAACAGTTTAGTCCCTTATAGAGGGACTAGACGGTTTACTAATTCAAATATTTGAGAGACTAAACTATTGAATAGAACAAAAATTGAAGACCGAGCACTGTATTATTAAAATACGGGGGACTAAACAATGTGTTAAGTAAAAATATAGGGACTAATAAATTATTTACCCAAAAAAACGAAAGAAGTTCATAGTTCATACCCTTCAGTGATGCTATCAAAATCGGGGCTGTCGACAACTTTGCTTAGCTGTTGCTGACACAGGGAACTGGAACCCAGAAACTTCTTTTGTTCCGCATCCAACTTAGTATCCTCCAACATTTTCTGGGCGGAAATAATTCCGGCTAGAGGATTCTGGATCTGCCTTTTCATATAGGCTAATGTTTTCAATCTTTTTAACGCAATTTGCTCGGATAATTGCTGAATATGGAGTGCTTGTTGCAGCTCTTGGCTTGCAAGCTGCAGGAAACAGAATATACCCGTAACAGAACCTTCTCGGTTCAATTTCTTACTCAAACATAACAGGCACTCCACATACTTTCCGTTCCGAGCTAGGAAGCTGAAAGTTACTTTCTCAGTTTCCTGGCCAGTCATTGCATTATTAAGTAAAATCCCAAGATTTACAAAGGTTTCTCGATTCCTAAGACGGCAGCAAGCTCTATTAATCCCGAAAACCTCACCTAAAAGCATTTTATCGATTACTTCTTCTCGCTTCCATCCAGTCAATTTTACCATAGCTGGATTCCATTCAGAACACCAGCCAAATTCATCTGTCCCGAATATTGGGGGGATCAATGGATTCGGGTTTTGAACGATTGCTTTGTAATCCCCTTCGATCCGGGTGAACTTGTCCATTACTGTCTTCTGGCCTGTGATATCTTGAGCCACGAAACACACCCCGACAACATTTCCTTGAACATCCTTGCTTGCACAAGCATTAACGATTAAGCTGACGGGGCAGTTTTCAGCTTTCGAGCTGTATGTTTTGAGCTCAAATTGAATGTTTTGCTCCTCTTTGCCTGAAAGGTATAATAACAATGTTCGTAAGTAATTTCTGAGCTCAAAGAACATAAAAAAGTGCGGCCCGGTGCACTACGCGTCCCCGCTAAGTGAGGGTCCACGGGGGGGAGGGGTCCCGCCACAAGGGTGTACTGGGGGCAAGCCTTCCCCTGCCAATCTTTTGGCAAGAGGCTGCTCCTAAGACTCGAACCCGTGACCTCTCGATCACACGACAACAACGTTTACCGTTACGCCAACGCTCATTCTTCTATATAATCATATGGAATAATGGAATATAAATTATATAACATGATTACGACACGATAAATTATTTTGTCTCATTTATATCATATATAATCATGCGGATGAAGTTTAATCAGACATACCCTGTAATGCGGAGAACAACATGTTCTTCACTATATCAAGGGAAGAATCTTCCACGAGTGTCAGCAGATGCTTCCCGATTGCATTATCAACAGACAGACCCGTCAATTCAGAAAGTTTCGTATTCCACCCATTAACCAGCCCATCAACATCAACAGCCAATATTGGCACCGAGGCAGTTTCAATTAAACGGACCATCTCGCTAGTCACTGCTTCCAGTTCTTGCATTCCTTCAATTTTAAGCTCATTAAGCCTCGAACGAATCATAACGCTATCTCCTCCCCCACTTTCTCTGTCTTTGAAGGCGTTCCTCAGGATAAGTTGGAGAGAATGGATTGCATCCATTTCAAAGTCCTTCCATGGCGAACTCCTTGCCTTTACAACTTCGAGAAACGCCTTGAAAGATGATCGTGGCTGCATTTTCCTGTTATCATCTCTTTCACCGGGTTCATGTTTAGCTCCACCCCAGCGAACTTCAGCAGAAGCTGGAGACCGAAACCAAAAAAGCATGTCCTTTGAAGATATTCTCACAGCTGCCATTCCACAAACTACATCTGAAAAAGAGAGCGCCCCCGGAAACCCGGCATCGTGCAAGCTATCTGTACTCAAACCTGTGGAATCCTTATGGTAGTCCGAGAGCCATATAGCTATATCTCGAATTTGACGCTCATCCGGAGTTGCCCCGAGCCTCCACAATTTGTTCTGATAGAATAGAACAGCCCCATCACACTTCACAAGATCCATTATGTTCGGGTGTTGTGACACAATTCCGAGGGGTGCATCCCGCATCAACATGTCACATAAGAGTGTCTGGGTACGTAAAATGTTCTTTTCGACAATCTGATTTTCTAATTCCAATTCCTTGCTGACATGGATAGCAAAAACTTGAGCTAGAAACTCACAAGCATACCTCAGAGGGAACGGAACAAACCTCGGAGATGTATTATGGCATACAACCAAACCCCAAAGTCTCTTCCTTTTCTGCGGTTGTCCAGAAGCAGGATCGTCATCATCGTCATCGCCCTCATTGATTATCACCGCCATAACCAGTGAAGCAATCGAGGTCATGTTATCCATATATTGTAGATGACAACTATGCGGGGCCCTTAGCGTCGAACCACATAATGTCAGGTCCATCGGAAGCTTCTCATCTTGAAGCACCTTGACGTTTTTTGCATTACAGTCAACGATCATTCTAACCTTATTCTTCATGAACAGAAAGCGGGACGCCTGAGGAATATCAGTAGCCGGATAATGTAGACCCAAATAAGGCTCCAATCCCGGCTTTGTAATCTCCGAGATAACTTCTCCATGGTCATCATCATGAAATTTATAAGTCATCACCCTGTCATAACCAGTGAGCTCAAACACTTCTTGAACCATTGTATCACAAAGCCGTTCTATGCTCCCGCTGGGTAACGACTGCAACCGGGCGATTGCTTTAGCTGCAAGCTTATATGACTGCAAGGCACCAGAAGCAGTCATGGGGACCTCATATGGCTTCACTGGTTCAAAGTCGATTATAAAGCCACCAGTCACCCGATGGATGATAGCATAAAACGGCCTCCCAGAAGTCTTGCAATGGACTAAAACGGGATTCAAAAGAGAAACATCCCCGAACCCAAGCGCTTTCAGCAAAGCAGTTGCACTTGGTGCAGTGAAGATATTCTTTACATCACTATTAAATCCGAGAACCGGGTTCTCCCCGACACTAGGAACGGCATGACTAACCATTGTCAACATTTCGGGAGCATTCTCACTGTACGCAATGACTTTCAAAGTTTTGTCATCTAAGGCTAGCAAGCAGCCAAATGACTGGATCATCTTGCCTTTCTGAATGTGATGAAGATAAGCTGTTGTTACTTTGTCAGACCTAGGCGGTTGAATTCCATCGAAAGAACTGGTAACACGCACAGAGTTCGAGTAGTCAAATGAACTTCCCGACGACTCAAACTCCGCGTGGAGCTTCGCATCTACAGTAGTTTGAGCAATGATCCTAGCACTGTGTTTGGATCTAGTACTGCTAGATGAGGAGTGGGCTGGTCTCGAAGACGACATCTGGAACAAAATTAACAACTGTTTCGTATTAAAAAAACGTAGTAACATACAATCTTAAACACCGTGAACAAGACATACTTAACAAGATTGTTTGATTTGGCTCTACAAAATAAAAACAATCATCCACAATTTCCATACGAGTATCCACCGTTCTCATGTCCCTTACCCCAAACTTATCTAGAGAAGTCAAAGTATCCCTCCAACTTTGAAAACAACCGATTAACCCCTCGAACTCAAAGTTGCTTACAAAATAAAAACAATCATCCACACTTCCCATACAAGTATTCACCGTTCTCACATCCCTTACCCCAAACTTATCTAAAGAAGTCTAAGGATCCCTCCAACTTCGAAAACAACCAATTAACCCCTCGAACTCGAAGTTGCTTAAACTAACATGATTAATCCCCAAATTCCTATGCAAATGGAGATTTAGTCACTTTGAAGCATGTTTGTTTTAAACAAATTCAGGCCAATAGAGCACTTAAAAGCAAATTATGGGGTCAATATGTAACTTTAATCAAGTTCAAAGATAATTTAATCGAACTCGAAGTTGCTTAAACTAACATGATTAATCCCCAAATTCCTCAGTGGTAGGGCAAATCGAGATTTAGACAGGTAAAAATGTGTATCACTCTAAACAAATTCAGACCAATAGATCACTTTAAAGCTAATTCCCGGAGTCAATATGTCACTTCAATCAAGTTCAGACGACAATACGTCACTTAAACTTACTTAAAGGAGTTAAGAACTCGCCTTCAAAGTTCATAAACAATCGGTTATTATAGCCAACTTGGAGAGATTGCTTATCTATTAGGCATTAACAATATTTTTCATATTCAATCATGGGAATATCCAATCAAAGAGTCAAAGATTCTTATTAGAAAACCAGTAGGTTTCTTCTCTCCCATGGATCCTTACTAGTAGCAAACAAGCAAGGTTCAAATTCAGTAAACAAAACCAGACAGTGAAAGCTCAAGACTCGCCCAATTGATGAAACAAAACAACTATTCATTTTAGAACACTAGCTCAGCTGAATCAAACTCGCCTAATTGAAGAAACAAATCAACTAGAACACTAGCTGAGCTGAATCAAACTCACCCAATTGAAGAAACAGAACAACTACTCAGATTAGAACACTAGCTGAGCTGAATCAAACTCACCCAATTGAAGAAACAAATCAACTAGAACACTAGCTGAGCTGAATAAAATTCACCCAATTGAAGAAACAAAGCATCTACTCATTCTAGAACACTAGCTCAGCTGAATCAAACTCACCCAATTGAAGAAACAAAACAACTAGAACAATAGCTGACCTGAATAAAACTCACCCAATTGAAGAAACACAAACAACTACTCCAATTAGAACACTAGCTCAGCTGAATCAAACTCACCCAATTGAAGAAACAAAACAACTACAACAGTAGCTGACCTGAATAAAACTCACCCAATTGAAGAAACACAAACAACTACTCCAATTAGAACACTAGCTCAGCTGAATCAAACTCACCCAATTGAAGAAAAAAATCAACTAGAACACTAGCTGAGCTGAATAAAAACTCACCCGATTGAAGAAACAAAGCAACTATTCATTTTAGAACACTAGCACAGCTGAATCAAACTCACCCAATTGAAGAAACAAAACAACTACTCAGTAGAATCCAAAAGAGGAAGAAGAAGATAAGATTCAATTCAAACCTTGGGAGAGCTAAAAAGAGCAGAAAATCCAGCAATCTAAATCCAACCCTTGTCCAACAGGAAAGTGAAGTAGTAGAAGAACGAAGAAGAAAGAGAGAAGAAGAAGGTGAGAAGAAAGGGAGCATGAAAATGGGGGAATCCGAAGTAATCCCAATCTGAAAAAAACAAACGATTAAAAAAAGAGGGGAAAATTGAGCAGAGTGCATAATCTAATCGATCACCGCCTTTTATGTCCGTGACCCCCTCAATCCAATGCTACCAGCAAAGAGGAGGGACCACCAGAATAAAATATTAATAATAATCAAATTGTTCATCTGAAAATTTACAGAGAATTCCTTCATGGGCTGGTTTCCTTTGGAGGAATTGGCCGCCATAACCCCTCCACTCACTCTCTTTCTTTCTGACGTCTTTCTGCTCAGACATTGATAGCTGATTTTGGGGTATTCATGTTCTTCCCTTTTTTTATTATTAGTTTTTTTTTAAGTAATTGCCTCTTTGGGAAATATATTTTTAATTGTCAATTTTATCAATAATACTACTAATAAATAAATAAAGTTTGGATATGCTATTAAATAAAAGGCAAATTACACCAATGTTCCTTCAACTTCGTCTTTACTAACAGTATCAGTAGGGTGATCACAAGTACCCGTTAACCGTTATAACTCTTTTATATATTAAAACATTATTGTTTTTAATGTAAGATGTGAGATTTGAATCTCAATCTTTCGTTCCTCAACCATTGAGTGATATCATTAAACTATTTTATTTTGGGTTTATTAATTAAGGTTGAATTTATTCGATTTATGGATGGATGATTTTTTAAATTTATACTTTGTTAAATTTTTAATATTTTTGTTTTATTTATTGATTTTTAACGGGTGAGGGTACCCGCGGATACCCGCGAATTAAATGGGACATGTATGGGATGCAAAAAGTATACGTGTTAGGATAATGGACGGATACGGATAATTAAAAAAATAAACGGGTAAGGATTTGGGATTGGTACTACCTGCGGGTACTCTACCCATTGTCATTCCTAATTATGAGCACCCAATTTCAAAACGTCACATAAAAGTCGATCAATCTTGACCACTATAATAGTCACAAACCTTGCATTCTAGAGTTAATGAAAATGATATTCTAAACAAATTTAAGAAATTTTTGTTTTTTTAGATTGTTTTAGTGTTGATGTGAGGTAACCTAAACTCAGTTTCAGGAATCCCTTTAATGTCTGAAATAAGAAAGAAAAGTGTCAAAGAGGGGTCGGAAACCGGCGACTTCGCTCCGATACCTAAGTCCGTGGTGAGAATGGCTATTGAGTATTGTATAAAGCTTATGTGAGGAATGAGAAGGAATATAATAGCTTTTAGTATATTGTATACCTTGTATCTATAAAGGACTCAGGTTGTGTGTCTTATATGTTAGCAAGGCTCCACGTGGTAGGCAATTAATGGTGAAGGTTTGTTGTCAACTAGAAATAATTGTAATGGTAGCACCTATGATTCTATGAATCACGACGTTGGACGTGGGTAGGAATATGCATGACACTAAGACCTCATTTGACCAGGCCATTTGGCTCCGACTGTTACATTGTGGAAGGAGGTGTCTCATTGATCCACTATATATATGATAAATTGTGTGATATCAAATGTCTTCGACTCTGAAGTCTCTAGTCCGAAGTGTTTGTTGAAACACCTTTCCACAAGATTTTGATTTGACAAAATCATTCATGATTAAGAGGCAATTAAATTTAAACGCTTTGATTTAATTGTACTAATGTGTTTGTTCAATATTGAGTGCAAAAATATATATATATATATAAAGTAAGACAGGTCAGAAGTCAGCACAAGCCAAAAGCTGAGTGGAACGGAACTCAGCATGAAAGGATAGAAGTTGAGTAAAGTAGAACTCAGCATTAGAAGCTTCTTTCAAAGTTGCCAGAACGAAACTGACTAAATTAGAAGACTCCTTCAGAATTGAATAAACAAGAACGGAGCTGACTAAGAAGGAACTCAGCATAGAAATTGAACATTCAAAGATAACGAATGAAGCTGAGTGACGGTCAGGACAGCATGAAAGATCTGTTCACTAAAGGACAAAGTCTGCCAATCTTCTGCACCAATAATTGAAGCCTCGAAAGCACACAGAAGACTAATTCCAAAAATCATGGGTCTGTGGATTATTGGTAAAAGACAACTGGCACAAAAAGACAAGTCTGATGCAAGAAGACAAAAACTGGCGTCTGAAGAAAACAGAAGAAGGGAATGGCGAAACAGTCTGAAGCTGGCCAGAAACTGTCTCCTAAAAGAGCCGTTTTGGACACAACGGCTAACCAATTCAAATGATCAAATCTTCAGAAATTCATCTATAAAAGGACAATGAGAGTTCTTAGATCATTTGCCTAAGCATCAAAAGAAAAATACAAGAGAGAAAATTCTGAAAGCACTCAATTACAAAAAGATCTTACACCAACTTTTCTATTCTCTGTGTAAATGCTAGATTGATTGTTTTGTAATCATCTAAAGTGTTCTTTAGTTGAAAAAGAACAAGTGTGTGATCAATAGGAATATTGAGAGTGTTGAGCTGAGTACTTGGTTGTAAGTATTCAGTGGTAGAAAAATCTAAGTGCTGTGTTGTAGTACTTAGTAGGAGCTGAGTAGACGAATAGAGGACGTACTCTTGCATACTCACTGCCTTGTAAAAGGGTTTGTGCTCTACCTTGAAAGAGCTCAGTATTGGATTGAAAATCCCAGGAAGAACTGGGGACTGGACGTAGGCAGAGAGGCCGAACCAGGATAAGTCGTGCTGAGTAACTTCTAAACTCTCTCTCTCAATATATACATATATGTGCATGTGTTGCTTGTTGTATTTACTCAGCTTATAAATTGTTAAAACTGAAACTGAGTAAATCTGAGTGCTAAGTTGGAAGCTGACCTTTCAAGTGTCAATTTCCAACTCTCAAGTCATGCAGTCTTAGTTAGCATAGAACTAAAGCTGTCTGACTAATCAAACGCCTGTGCTGACCAACACGCTGAGTTATCAAACTCTTAAAATAACATTAAGTCAGCATAATTAAAAGAGAAAAAGTTACATTAGTTCCTAACCCCCCCCCCCCCTTGGAACTAATTACTAGGGACCAACAGTGTTGTTAGGCTTCTTGTATTGGATGACCGAAGGTTGGGTTCCTTTTTAGTGCTGGCCTGTGTAAGGGGCGAATGCAGCATTTGGTTAACAATGAGCTTCGTTTTTAGTTTGGACAAAATTATCCTTCGGTTGGATTGTTTAAAGATCATTATCTTTTATAGAAATCTTTTATTCGTGTTTCATCTTATTCATATCAAGAGTTAGTCGGTGGAAATGTGTTATAATGACATTAATTACTAACAGACCATATGAAATTGAAATGTGATATCACTTTATTGGTTTTTCTGGTTGATGCTCTGAAATCCTAACATGAGTCATTAATACCGTCGTTTTTAGACTTTTTTTTTTCTTTGAGATAGAGTAATGTAAGAACTCTATTATTAATTATGTCGTCTCATCGTCTTCCCCCATAATCCTATAAAAGAAAGAGAACAAGACCTATAAGACTTTTCTGGTTTCTCTCGCTCTCTTTTTGCAATTTTCTAGAATTTGAAATAGTAAGTTTCAGTGCTTTCTTCTTTCTTTTATTGTCTTTGTTGTATGGAAGGTTTGAAATGGAGTAACTCCAAAAAATCTCCCAATTTGAAAGTTATGAGGATTCAACCCCTTTCTTAAATATACATAATACAATAATGGCAATCTTCAACCTTGTCTTCCAAATTTCGTGAAAAAAAACTTAAGCTATTGAAAATGTCAATTCCTTTAAGCAAATAGACATGTTAGTCTATGATGAGTCTTCAACCTTGACTATATAGGAGCTCATAGGGATTGTGGCTTTCTATCTTGAGTTACACAAGATGGATGACAGTCTTCCTTCTAAGAAACATATGGCATTTGATCCTCCAAAGGGGGTATTTGCGGGTTTTACCCAACTTTTGAAGTGGAGGCTGTGCTTTCCTCTATCCAGTAGAATGTTGAATGTGCTGAAGGAATTCAACATTTGCGTTTGTTAAATCTCTCCATATTCCTGGTTGGAGTTTCTCGCATTTGCTAAGATCTGTGAAGATCTAGACATCAATCTAACTAGACTCTTGTTTCGGTCGTGTGGAAATCCATAAAAAGGACAACAGATGATATGATCTCTTAGCAGATAAGTAGTCACCGAAAGGATCTTCTCTCTAAGAAGATGCAAAGTATGAAGGATTTTAAGCCAAAATGGTTTTTGCAAAAGAGTAATCCATGCATTCTCGAAGGCGTTTACACTGGTGGTTTTCCTTTTCAAACCACACGAAATAAAGATCCTTGTAACTCGAGTACTTGGGAGCCAATATAGGAACTGTACGAAGAGGAAGAGGTTGATCTTAAGCTTTTGACCAAATATTTTGTCTAGTGGAATTATCTTACCATGTTAGAGATGGTCCGGGTGAATATTCCTTCAGCTCTCCTCAATAGGAATGGGAAGATTGTCTACAAATATATCAAAGGCTATCAGAAGCTTTATAGAGGTGATTAGCATTTTAACTTTCTTTTTGGTTTTGGTTGCAGGTACTTCTGCTAACATGTATGTTCATTCCATCATGCTAGCTTATCTTCGTGCTCTAGAAGAGGCTAATTATGAGGGAGAATGTTGGTGTTGACACAGTTGTCACTGAAAAAAATGTTGCTAAACTTATCCCTCATGCAATTGAGGAGAAGATTACCGAGGTTATTCCCCAGGCACTTAAGAAGAACATTGAACCTAAGACCTTTGTTATTGATGCACTGACTTCTAGTGCTCAGGCTAGCACTTTCCATCCTATGAACATCAAATTCAGTGAAAAAATCCAAATGAAATACATATGGAATGAATTATGCAGTACTAGTTCCCAATTTGTGTTTAGGCAAGCGAATAGTGTTGCTTATAGTCTTGTTAGAGTGACTCGATTTCATGCTAGCCGTCTTTCTAGCCTCAAGGTCCTCCCTTCATCAGAACTTTGTCGCTTCGGAATGTAATCGCTAACTGAGTTTAATAGCAACTATCTCTTTAAAAAAATTGTAGTTAATATGTGTACCACTAAAGTTGTTAGGTGATATGGATAATAGTCAAACTATAGGGTTTGATCTTAAACCCACAAAGAGTTTATTCTCAAGCCTAGCTTGAAGGAATTAATCCAACAAGATGAACAAGCTCCAATAGAGGCTGATTTTTTTATTAATTTCATAAAAGATGATTCATTACAAAGAGAATGAGGCTTATATACCTCTCTTAATGGAAATCAAAAGACTAAAGTGCCCATAATAGGGTTACAACTCTATAAGATAAGGATATGGGTAATGGTGGGATAAAGGGGTAAATGGCATTTAAGTGGTTATCCTTAAATGGCAAGACACTAAATACATTGATGCCAAATACAGAATTGAACAATCAATGTCTTTGAATATGTGGTTGTCTCTTTGTTTGGATTGCTGCAGAAGTGGTGCCACACAGTGTATGGATGGGCCATACGGTGTGTGGCTTACTTCAGCACCAAGCCCTCGCCTCCATTTACAGCTCACACGTTATGTGGCTAGAGGCACACAGCGTGTGCAATGATTTTGAAATTCTAGGGGCTTTTCATATCTGCCCACACAGTGTGTGCCTCTGGTGACATGTCATGTGGGAAAAGAAACATGCTCTTCTTAAGTCCCTTCAACCTCACACGGCGTGTGGCTGTTGGCACGCACCACGTGGGTTCTATTTCCTCCACTCCTTGCTTTCATATCAGCCTTCATGTTGGAGATGTCCGCATCATTCATTCTTCAAAGGAGTTGAACCCCAACACGCCCTTCGTAGTTGCAAAAGGACCATTCGGTTTCCATAAGCTTAGATCCGCACATTGAAAGACATTGACATCTTTCTGAGCCAATTAAGGAGGGCTTTATGATAAGAATTTGCATTCACCTTCTTTGTTACCTTATAGGGACCATATTTCATAAGTTGGAGCTTACTACCCAGGGCTCTTGTAAGCCTCTCCTTGCTTAGATGCACCATTACCTCATCACCGACTTCAAATTGTAGATCTCTCCGATGCTCATCCACTTTAGCTTTTAGCTTGATATTCTGTTCATCGATGAATTACTTCACATTTCAGTGCATTTGGTGATAGTTAGTGGCTAGGTGTTGGGTTGCTATGCTTTTTTCCCCCTTCAGGGTGCCTCCAATATCAAGCGTGTGGTTCGAAATCTTAGTGTACACAACTTCAAAAGGTGTCCTCCCCGTGGTTGAACTTACAACTATGTTATATGCAAACTCCGCTTGTGCCAACACATAATCCCACATCTTTGGCTTGTCCCTACACTTACTCCTCAAGAGATTACCTAAGGTCTGGTTGGCCGCTTCCATTTGTCCATCGATTTGCGGATGTGCGATGGTGCTAAAATTTAAAGTAGTACCGAGAATAGCCCATAGAGTACGCCAAAAGTGGCTAATGAACTTTGTGTCTCTATCTGATACTATGCTTTTAGGAACACTATGCAATCTCACGACTTCCCAGAAGAACAACTTGGCGATCGTCGTGGCATCATTTGTCTTACAGCACGGGATGAAGTGCGCCATTTTGGAAAATTAATCAACCACCATAAAGATAGAATCCATACCTCGCTGAGTTCTAGGAAGCCCCAACACAAAATCCATAGAGAGGTCTTCCCATATTGATTCCGGAACCGGTAGAGGCATAAGCAAACCTGTATTAGTGGTATGTCCCTTAGGCTATTGGCAATCCCCACATCGCTCCATAATGTCACTACATCCCTCATTAGTCTCGGCCAATAGTAGCGAGAACTCACGGCTTTAAAATTCTTATCTCTCCCAAAATGACCCCTAAGGTTCCTCGATGAAGATCTCAGATCACTCGCTCTCGGATAGACATGCATGATAGACACATCTGATTTCCTTTTATGAGACACCCATCATATAACTAATACTCACCATCCCCGGACTGATCTTTTCACTTCTCTTAAATAACCTTGAAATTCGGATCCTCTCGATAATCTCCTTTGATATGCTCAAAGCAATCTAGCTCAAGGGCCACTGTTTTGAGAAGTTCTACTCACCGAATTAGAGTGTCCACCACCTTATTTTGCTACCCCACCTTGTGGAGAAGTTTATAAGAGAACTTGTCCATGAAAGCGGACCATCTAGCATTCATAGAACTTCAGAGCTGTTTTTGGCTTCCCAAATATTTGAGAACTTAGTGGCCGGTGTAAAGCATGAACTCCTTGCCCACGAGATAGTGTTCTCGCATCTTCAAAGCCCGGACCACCACATAGAACTCTTTATCATAGGTAGTCCATTTTTGCCTCGACTCACACAATTTCTCACTAAAATATGCAATGGGCCTCTTTTCTTGCATCAACACACCCCCAAACCCTAGTCCACTTGCATCACGCTCCACTTCAAACAATTTATCAAAATCCAGAAAAGCTAACACCGAAGCCGTGCTTAGCTTCTCTTTGAGCAATGCAAAACTACCATCTTGTTCATCCCCCCATTTGAAGCCTTTCACATTCTTCAAACATTTGGTTAAAGGTGCCACAATGGCACTAAAGTTTTGTATGAACCGCCTATAGAAAGTAGCCAATCCATGAAAGCTCCTAATGTCACCCATGTTTTTCAGAGTCGGCCACTCCCGGACAGCTCTTACTTTTTCTTCGTCAACTCAGATACCATCTTCACTCACCACATACCCAAGTACACTAAGCTCCCCATAACAAAATCACACTTATTGGCATTTGCATACAACTGAGTTTCTTTCAACAAATCCAACACCACTTTCAAATTCTTAACATGGTCTTCCAACGTCTTGCTATGGATGAGAATGTCATCGAAATAAACCACCATGAATTTCCTGATCACGGGTCGAAGTACTTAGTTCATGAGTCGCATGTGACCATTATTACACCATGTGACTTTCCACTCTCATTGACCATTAGTACATAAATTGTTTGCTTTCCTCACACTCATTGATAAACGCCTTATGAGTTAGACAAACAATTAATGTAGCCTTCTTCTTAGCTTTTAACTTTCCCATCAAAGGTGTGAGCACTTACCAAACACCACCCTTCACAAACCGATATGTGTTCCTCCTCTCAATATATGTAGCATCCCAGTCAAATTGCCATGGTCGGCCCAAAAGCATACAGCATGCATCCATGTCCACTACGTCACAATATACCTCATCATAATATTCCCCTACAATAAGAGGCACTTTGCATCGTTGAGTCACTTTCAGCTCTCCCACGTTCTTAATCCACCCCACGCTATAGGGGTTCGGATACACTTCCATAACCAACCCAAACTTCTGAAACGCAACATCACTAATGATGTTCTCTTGACTCCCACTATCAATGATCACATTACACTTCACTCCTTGTATAAGACAATAAGTGTGGAAGAGTTGGTGTCGTTGGTCCTCTTCAATTCGGTTGGAGACTAACAATCTCCTCACAACATAGACCGTATGGTCATTTTCATAACCCCCATCATCCTCATCTTCAATCGGCTCACAAAACACATCCTTCTCTTCCTCATAATCATCTGCATACCATTCCACTACATTCGCACTTTGCCTTTTAGGACACTCATTGGACCGATGGCCCGACTTATTTCATCAGAAACACTTGAATGGAGCCGGTTTAGCATAGGGATTGTTACCCCTATGAGGTGACGGTGTCCCCTATAGGCCTTGTATCCCCACTAGGTGCCTTACTCACTATAGGAGCCTTGGTCCCGCTTATTCTAGCTACACTCTTTCCTTTATCATTGCCCTTGGAAACCTCCCTTCCGACATACGACCCATCACTTTCGGATCTTCTATAACCATCTCATGCCCTTATACTTAATTGGGATTCGGCCTTCAAAGCAAGATCCTGAGCGTCTTGCACCCGGATGACCATTTACTTCCCAATTTTATCTTGGATGTTATATCTAAACCCTTCAAGATACCTTAAAGTCTTTTGGCTTTCGGTTTCCGACAAGTTAGCCCTTACCGAAAGCCTCAAGGACTCTGAAGTATACTCAAGCACGCTCTTTGCCCCTTGTGAACAACTTCGGTGTGAACTATAGATGTATTGTTCATAGTCGTGGCAAAATCATCAAATACACCCCCCTCATTATCACTTTCAACACTATGAATAATAACATGGTTAGGACGCCTTAGCTCGGGAGCCCTAGGGGGCACATGTGGTTGAACAATACATCGCCTTAAATGGTGGAGATGGTGGTGGGGCTGGGTGACATTGGGGTTGAGGCCGAATAACATCTTCTTGCCTCCAATGAGGGCCTCCGGCAGGTTGTGGACGGTTATTCCACATCTCTATCTTTTTGCTCAATGAGGGCTTCTCTAAACCCTCTCATATAAGTTTTCATGTCTTCAAATTTCTTTTCAATGGATTCAAATCTCTTATCAATGGACTTTGTTGCTTCTTGTGTTAGACGAGGTTGAACCATTGCCAAGAAGAAGTCTCCGGAAAGGAAAATGACTCGGCTCTGATACCAACTGATACGGATAATAGTCAAACTAGAGGTTTCTTATTTTAAACCCATAAAAAGTTTCTTCTCAAGCCTAGCTTGAATGATTCAATCCCAAAGGACAAATGAACAAGCTTCAGTGGAGGCTAATTTTTTATTAATTTCATAAAAGATGCTTCATTACAAAGAAAATGAGCCTTATATACCTCTCCTAAGGGAAATCAAAAGACTAAAGTACCCACACTAGGGTTACAACTCTAGAAGATAATAGGGATAATGATGGGATAAAAGGGTAAATGGCATTTAGGTGATTATCCCTAAATGGCAAGACAGTAAATATATTGATGGAAAAAAACAGTAAATTATCGAATTGAGCAGAAAACTGATGCAGTTGTCTCTTTGTTCGGATTACTGCAGAAGTGGTACCACACGTCGTGTGGCCTATTCAGCGCCAAACCCTCGCCTCCATTTACAGCTCGCACGCCATGTGGCAAGAGGCACACGACGTCTGCAATGATCTGAAATTTCCAAGGGCTTTTCATGCTTGCCCACACGACGTGTGCCCTGGTGACACCCCGTGTGGGAAAAGAAACCTGCTCTTCTCAAGTCATTTCAGCCTCACACGACGTGTGGCTGCTGGCACATGCCGTGTGGGGTCCCTTTCCTCTACTTGCTTTCCAAAAACTTGTTGTCCTCAAAACAGACTCTAGCAAGTGCACTAGATACAAGTAATATCTCGGTAAGTAGAGTATCGTCTCCTCAGGGATTGATGAATAATTTCACAGAAAAACTTTATAGAACAAGGTGTTTGTAGTATCGTGACTTCTTTCTTGGTTGAAAATGGTTTTGTTTGGTTTGATTAGGAATGACTAATTAGACTGGCTGACTACTTGTTTGGTGAAAAGACGTTGGTTTGTAACAATAAAAATGAAGGAACAGGATAAGCCAAAGTGGGAACAGGTTGCTTACAGCATAACTTTCTCCTATTTATTCATGAATGTAATATAGCTAAGTCAAGGTTTCTGCTTTAGACTCACTTAAGTCAACTTTCATGTGTTCTTAAGATTCTAAGTCTTACTACAACCTTAAGCGTCCTTAAAGTTGGTTCTTTCTTGCATTACGGATAAAGCAGCATTTCTAACTAGAAAACCCTTGATACAATCTTCTAATATTCCTATTTCGGGTCTTGTAAGTTGGATAAGAGATACATGATAATGAAAGCAGTTCCTTATCATTCATTAATCACTAAGATAGATGTATTTAACATGCATTCAAGAACTTCATCAAACACTTCAACATATAATAACATTCATTCATAAAAAAAAAGATAAGTTTACTTACAGCACCAGCCCTTGGTGGCCTAACCCATTCAAATGACTACTCACGCATAGCGAAGAGTGAACAGCCTGAGCTTGATCGGAGATGCTCCATTAAAGGAGCTTCCTTTAAGTTCTTAAAGAGTCTTTCTCTATCTACAAAATTATCCGAGAACGAAGTATATCCTTCCCTCCAATTATGTTCTCAAATATATAGGAGGGAAGGTTCTCCCAAAAGATACGAAAATAAACTTAAAATATTACAAAAAAGATTGTTCTCAAAAGGTTGGAAATGTTCGGGTACTAGAATGGGTGGTTGCTTGTTTGATGCTTGAACACTCAAGGTCGAAATATCTTGTCATCTTGTTGCTTTTAGGCCTCCTACTCCTGATCTGCTCCCTCTTGTCGTTGTCCTCATCAGGTCGCAGCTTTATCCGCTGGTCCGAGGATTGCTTTCTTCCTTTATGCTGCAAAACAGGCTGCATGGCAGCCATTTTGACTTCTTCAATCGAGATCTGCATAAAACCCTTTTTAGTCCTCCATTCATGCAAATTTAAGCCTTTGTTAGCCTCATTTTCATCACATAAGGTATGTTTATTAGGATCAATTACATGCCTATCATCGATTTTCATGTTGGAGATGTTCACATCATTAGCGAAGTTTATTTCTGTCCTCGTAGTACACAATTTCTCAATTTTGCTCTAATTGTAGAAATTTTAATTCAATTTTATAATTTTTGAAGGAATTTTATCGTTAATTTTCATCATTATTTACTTAAACAGTATATAATTGAATTAGATCTTATATTATGAGGCATTGAGCTAAAAAAATTATGGAAGAGACAAAATTGGATTATTTTATATATAAAATATGTATATCGATCTTTTCCAATAATTTTAGGATAAATTTAACTCGGTGCCAATTTTTTTTTTTTTTTTCAAATAAAAACTCGGTGCCGATTAGAAAATTGGTGCATATACAAATAAATAATCTTAAGTATAGCATATACAAATAAATAATGGGTAAATTACACCTATAGCCACTGAACTTTACCCATTTAACATTGGCCACTGAAATTCAATTCTTAACAGTATGACTACTGAACTTTACATTTTTTAACACCGGTGGCTACTCAATGCCTCAAAACGACCGCTGACGGTCTGAAAATAAAAAAAAATCAAAGAGTTAATGATATTCTAAGGAACTTTAGTTCTTGAAAATTTTCGTTTTGGGGTCATTTGGGTATTGCTTGGTTAGGAGAGAGAGTGAATTTTTAGAGAGAGAAAGATCCAAAAAAGGTGATTTTAGAAAATAAAAAATGTAGTTTCATGGTAAATGTCATTCTGAACAACTTTAATTCTTGAATATTTTCATTTTATGATCGTTAACGGTTATTTTAAGGACTTGGTTAAAGTTGAATGGCTACCGGTGTTAAAAAAATGTAAAGTTTAGTGGTCATATTATTAAGAATTGAAGTTTAATAACCACAATGTTAAAATGTGTAAAGTTCAGTGGCCATAAGTGTAATTTACCCAATAAATAATCTTATTATAGGGTCTGAATGTTTCAAAAAAAAATTATAGGGCCTGAATGATTAATTTTATTAAGTGCAGAGGGACAATAATGAACTTTCTCCAAATTTAAAACTAATATAGTTGAATTATGTTAGATTAGTGCCAATAATACTATATTTAATGTACATAAATCTTCTATTAATATTTGATAATGATTGATGAGTTTATAATTAGCAAGTAGATATGGTTGTTTCTTAAATATCCCTTCTTCAACTCCTTTTGATTAGCCACAAAAGGAAACAAAATGTCATCATTATTAGGATATTATAATTTATTTATGCTCATATGATGTGATCTATATATTTAATATGGTTATACATTATTATATAAATGTGTTAATTATGATAATTAGATATATGATAGGTATAAATTAGGGCGGTTTGGTTCACTTGTTTATATTTACGTTGCTGATAGATAGATATTAGTTATTTTTTCTGTTATTTCAGAATTTTACTAAACATTTTTTTTTATCTCCTGTTTAGAATTAAATGGGTATTTAGTTGCTCCCTTTTCATCTCTCGTTTGTCTTTTCACTTTGATAATGAGAGTTTTAGGCGTTTAGTTAGATACCTCCTGTTTTCAGTTTGTAGCTGAAAATTAACTTTTTATAAAAGCAGCAAATATCTGTTTTTTTTTTAAAACAGTCTTTTCATACAGCAAACAACAAACTGTAACAGTAAACAACAGGTAAAACAAACAGACCTTAAAAGAAAAAAAAAATAGTTTCGAAAAATGAAAACAAACATGTAGTTAGGTCTTGTTTGATAAACCACTTAATTACTTAAATTAAAATGTTAAGTACTTATTTAATTTAAGTGTGTTTGATAACAGTTGTTTCTCCACCACTTAAACTAGTTAATTAAGTTAAAAACCACTTATTTTGATAAGTAAAAATATTTAACTTAACATTTTAAGTTAAACATTATCAACTAATATTTTTATATAAATTAAAATCATTCAATATTTTCAGCACTTATAATATTCAGCACTTAAAATTCAATACTTATTTTTTCAGCATTTAATTTTTAATTTTATCAAACAGCACCTTAGTTATTATTATTTACTATTATTGTTAGTAGTACTTAGTAAATATTTGTTGATTTTCTTTCTAAAATGGTTATCATCCGTTGTTTCTCAATTTTAGTGAAACGCTTTATATCTGTTTTTTTTTTCGGTAAAAATAAAAAAAGTAAAAGAAACTAAAAGAGGAAAACCAAACAGATGAGTAAATTACACCATGATTACTCTCATTTTCACTATATGGTCACTAAATTTCAAAATATAGCATAAAAATCACTTAATTTTATATTTTCTAATACTATCGACGATAAACTTCAATTAATGTCACAAAATGGCCGTTGATTTCCTTAAAATAATAAAAATAAAATAAAAAATTGATGATATTCTAAGCAACTTTTTTTTAATATTCTAAACAACTTTAATTCTCAATTTTTTTGTTTAAGGTTATTTAAGGGTTGTTTGGTTACGATAGAGAAAATGAATGTTGAGAGACAGAAAGCTCTGAAAATTGTGATTTTGGAAAATAAAAAACGTGGTTCTAAACAACTTAATTCTTGAATTTTTCAATTTTGAGATCGGCAATATTAATTTTAACCGCCAAGTGAACTTTAGTGGCCATAATGTTTGAAAGTATAAAATTGAGTGACTTTTATATTATATTTTAAAGTTTAGTAGCGACGCCGTAAAAGTAAATAAAGTTCAGTTACCATATATGTAATTTACCCTTCAAAAAAGTAGTTGTTTTGTAATTTATTGAAAGTGAACTCTAATGTAAATGTTCACAGTATCAAAGCATGTCCCCATGGATTAAAGTGAAGAAGTGTTCTATTTGTTCTCCCCATTTTTATATATGAAAAGAAAGAAAAAGGCAATAACAAGCAAGATACTTATTCTATGTAAAATCATCAAAGAAGGGATAAGAAAAGGATCTAATTTTTTTTTTTTTGGTGAATATAAAATATCAACTTTGTGGTTCAATCTAGTCATAGGGCCCGGTTCAACCGTAAAGATTGATATTTGGTTCGACCGAACGTGATTGGATCCAAGATTTACTGACATGAGATATTTGTGGTAGTATCTCGTGATTTATGAGTGCTAAATGGTGTTTTTAGGTGTTTTTACATAAAAAAAAATTAAAACACCGTAGATGGTTTCTATAGAAATTTTGGCATTTTTTTTATGACTAATGGATACTCAAGCTCCTCTAGCCTCCTTGAATCTATCAAGGGTTTCTAGGGTTGCAAATGGGACAGTGTGAGGGTGAGGACTGGTTCCCCATCCATATCCTGCCTAGATGAGGAATCAGTATTGTCCCCGTTTATGAAAAAAAAGACTCGCCCTCATCTCTGACCTTATCCTTGTGGGAATCTCATTCCTTATTAATCAAATTCTAATAGTATTTTTTTCCAGTGAAAATTAAAAAATTTCCGTGTAATAAAATTAGGTAAATATAATCCTTAAAACATTAGTATAAGTAATACATTAATTATAATTCATAAGTAATACATTAATTTATTAAATATAAATAAATTAATAAAATTAACGAAATATAAAAACAAATATCTAAAAACTTATATAAATATATTATTTTCAAAAAAAATCATAGAGAATCCCTATGAAGATATAGGTCTCCGTCTCGCTCCATCCCCATCATGAGGAAATTTTCTCCCCTTCCCATCTTATTGAGGAAAATAAACGGGGCTTTCTCGTCCCCATTTGGGCGAATTTCTATCGCATTTGCAATCTTAGGAGGTTCGAACAAATCTACCTAGTTTGAGTTGCTCTTATGTTTTTATTACGACTTATTTAGTTTCTTGTTAAAACTTATTTAGATGGGGAAGGTTTTTTTTTCCTATTATAAAGATAGGTTGTAGCTTATAATATTTTTCAAAGTAAAATTCTTTTATTTTACCTGTAATTTTTATCCAACTTGTATAGGATTTTTCACGTAAATATGTACATTCTGTATTTTTCAATTTATTTTCTCAATTATTATTTTAGCTGCAAGATTGTTCTATATTCTGGTAAAGGCTATGGTTACTTTGTTTTTTACAGGCTATGGTTACTTTGTTTTTTACAAAGTAAGTCTTACTTTGTGTGTTTTCACCATTGGATTAATTTTATGCTCTATCATCTAATGGTGAAAACACACCAAGTAATGATACTTTGTCAAAAACAAAGTAACCATAGAAGGCACCCTATATTCTCTAGCGGTTCTATTTTCATAATAAATGGTATCAAAGCTTTAGCCTATCGAATTGAGGTAGAAGTGATGGCGGAAAAAATTGAAATTGAGAAATTCAATGGTAGTAGTTTCTCAAGGTGGAAACCAAGTATATATATAGAAACGAAAACAACAAAATAATTATAAGATCATATCACTAAATTATATGAGGCTAAGTTAGGGGTGAGCATGGTCCGGTTCGGTCCAAAAACCGAATCAAACCGAATTGGACCGAACCAAATTACCTCTATTTTTTAGGACCAAACTAAACCAAATTATAATTCGGTTTGGTCAGGACCGAACCAAATTATTTCGGTCCGGTTTGGTTCATGTTTGGACCAATCAATGCACTATAGACCTACAACTACTTGTACTTCACTAACTAAAAAATTATATATATAAAAAAAATCATATAATTAGTTTTTCTTTTGTATATATAATTAATTGAGAGAGAAAAAACATGTTTAATTGTTTTTTCTTTTCTATATATAATTAGTTAATTAATTTAAAACCTTAAAATTAAGACTAGTACATATTGTATTTCGGTTTGGTTTTGTTCGGTTTTGGATCGGACCAAACCGAACCGAACTGAAAACCAAACTAGTTTAAAAATTAGGACCAAACCAAACCAAAATATAATCCAGTCCGATTTGGTTCGGTTTTTTCGGTCTTTAGGTTTTCGGTTCGGTTCTGTTCACCCCTAGGCTAAGTCACTCCATAATTTAAAAAAAAAAAACCTTAGCAAGAAATCGTGCACTCTTCAGATGACAAAATCTACTTCGATTTCAAACAAATACTTGTTTGATTTGTACACTTTCCATTCGAGGGATATATATATCATTTTTTCCAAGTGAATCTTTCAATTCTACTTTGTTTGAGAATATATATATCATTCTGCCTCAAAGTAGACTCTCCGCTTGATTGCTTTGATGCAATCAGAATTATCGGCATGGAACATACCTCTGAAAGCCATCGAAATGGATTAGTCATCCTTTTCCTTTTAGCTTCATCATCACTCTCATATACACTGCCTTAGACCTGATCAGATTGTTTGGATGTTTCATGAACACATTTTCCAGGATTTTGTTTCCTAGGGACATCTACCTTATTTTCCATATTATCACCATTCTCGTAACAATAATTATTATCATAATGTTCATCATAATTATCATGATTTTTTATAATCATCATTATCATAATTCTAATAACCATCATCATTTCCACCATCATTATCATCATTAATGTTGAAACACATTTTTTCACATGATTTTGATTTGATAAAATTATTTAAGTTAATCCCATGATTAAACAATTAAATTTAAGTGCTTTGATTTAATTGTACTAATGCGTTTGTTCAATGTTGAGTAAGTTAACTAACGAGAACATGAACTGAGAGTCTATAAAAGAAAGACAGAACAAAGTCAGCATAGGCAAGTCACACAGCAGAAGCTTAGTGAAATACAACTCAACTTTGCGAAGGAAATGTCTTCTTCAGAAAAGCTTGAAGGCGAAACCGCTGAGTCGAGCTGAGTAATAATCAAGTCAGCGTCAATGATCCGTCAAAGACAAGGTCTGACAAATTTCTGAAACAAATCAGAAGCCTCGATAATCTGTTTTAAGGATCTTTTCGAGACACATGGACCATCTTGTTGGTCTCGTGTAATTTAATACGATTAGTTCCAAGGGGGGGGTTAGGAACTAATATAGCTTTTTCGTTTAATAATGTTGACTTAATTAATTCTTTGATAATTTAACTCAGCTTTAGGTCAGCAAGGCTGAGTGAAGAGTGAGACAGCTTTAGTCAGACACTGACTAGAGCTGTTTCAATTGTGAGTTGGGAAATAACACTTTAGGTCAGCTTCCAACTCAGCACTCTGATTACTCAGCGTCAGCTTATACAAATTATATACTGAGTAATTTAAGCAAGCAACACATACATATATATATCAAGAGAAAGGGTTAGAGATTACTCAGCAGTCTTATCCTGGTTCGGCCTCACCGCTTACGTCCAGTCCCCAGAATCCCTCCGGGCTTTTTCAATCCACTACTGAGCTCTTTAAAGGTAGAGCACAAACCGTTTACAAAGCAATTGAGTATGCAAGAGTACCGTCCTCTATTCGTCTACTCAATCCTACTGAGCGCTATAACCGAACATTCAGATTTTCTCCACCGCTGAGTACTAAAACCGAGTACCCAGCTTCACTTTTCTAACCTTTACAATTGATACAAAATTGTTATCTCTAAATGAAGAACACTTTAGATGAATACAAATTCACTCTAGACTTTTACACAATGATTGGAAATTTGTTGTAAGAGCTTGCTTTCTTTTCAGACAGCTTCTAATTTGGATTTTCACTCTTGTGAAGATTGGCTTTTCTGTCTGTATTTTCTTGTATGTGTAGTAAGGATCCAGGTGATGAACTTGTCCTTTTATAGTGATTTCTGAAGCTTCAAATCATTTGAATTCCGATATATCCGTTGGGAGTAACGGTCTTCCAACGTCATTCATTGGTCAGCTTCCAGAATCGCAGGCCAATCCTGTCGTCTGATTTTAGCAGGCGTCAGGCTTGCCAGTTTCGTCTTCTTGCACCAGGTTCGTCTTCTAGCGCCAGTTTTGTCTTCTTGCCAGATGCCAGTTGATCCATGCATCTCGAAAAGGTCTCTAGGCGGATTTCCGAGACTTCTGAATTGGTGCAGACCTGTGTCGGGCATTGTCTTTTAGTCAACGGATCATTGGCATTGTCCTGACGAATACTCAGCTTGATTGATCGGCTTTGCCTTTAAGATTTCTTTTGACGGGGCTGAGTTATGTTCTACTCAGCTTCTTTCGTCGGCTTCGCCTTCAAGCGTTATTCTGAAGAAGACTTTTCTTTTAACAAAGCTGAGTTACATTTTACTTAGCTTCTGCTGTGTGTCTTTGCTCATGCTGACATCGTTCTGTCTTTCTTTTTATTGAACACTTAGTTCCTGTTCTCGGTAGTAAGCTTACTCAACATTGAACAAACTCATTAGTACAATTAAATCAAAGCACTTAAATTTAATTATCTTAATCATGGGATTAACTTAAATAATTTTGTCAAATCAAAATCATGTGGAAAGGTGTTTCAACAAACTCCCCCATTTTGATGTTGGCAAAAGTATTTAATTATGGAACTCAGCGTTGAGGTTCCCCATGATAGTTGACCATGCTTATTCTTCTGAAATTACTCCCCCGTAAGGGTTGCATCTACTGACTTAATTCAACTCTAAGCCTTCTAAGATCTAATCGAGTGAAACTAGGGCATGCTTTTACTGACTTAGTTCAATTCTAGACCTTCCAAGATCTAATTCAGATGAGCCTAAGGTCAGTTTTCAGAAGTAGGTCAGTGCTTTGGATATTTAGTCATTACTCAGTTTCAAATATAGGTATCGGAGTTGGAAGTGTGCTGAGTATATTAACTTGTTTTATTTTTGAGTTCACAAGCTTTGTTTGTTTGTTGTTCAATGGATAATTATATAATTATATCAGACAGTTCAGCATATGAACACAGCAAGTAAGCATCGCATAAATATAGACAGTTTGGATAAGAGATGCTTATATATAAGATTACTCAGCTCAACATGAACATGCCATAAAATATAAGTTACAAGCAAGGAAGGATTATAGACTATTGCTAGTTCTATTTCTTAATATTGGCTTGAACTTGATTTGACTTGGGTTTGGTTTGGGCAGTTCGGTGTTGCTGAGTGTGGGTGCTCGGGACAGCAGAAGTTAAACCAGGCTTCTGCTGAGTTCCGACAGCTGGCATTTTGGCTTTACCTTTCTCCCCTGTTTTCTGCTGAGTTCCAGCAGCTTGCTTCGTTTGATCTTTCTCCCCCGTTTTGCCAGCATCATGAGATGGAGGAGGAGGAGCATAGAAAGTCCCTTAATGAACAGCACGAGTCAGTATCAAGGAATACTGTTGCATTTGACTCGTACTCTCCCTTAGACTTTTAAAGACCTGCACGCCATCGGCCATACTTGAGGCGGGGATTTTTATGTTGGCACTGAGCATACTGAGTAAATACTCTAGATATTTCCCGATCCAAGTTATCGACTCTGTCATCCGAGCATAGGATTGATGATACATCCTGCGGAATGCAGTATCATAGGACTGACGCTGGACATTTATATGCCGGACATGCGCAAGTGTTGACTGAGTGCACTGCAGAATCTCGTTGGTCTTGACTTGGTTAGTATCCATTTCCTCTTTGCTCAGGTTGAGTAGGCGAATGGCTTCACTAATCTGTTCTATGGAGCATTGAGAAGAGGAGGAGATAAGGTCACGAGCTCCGGTCAGCTCAGAGGATAGCTGGGAGAAGAGGTGATTGACCTCAACAGAGGTTGTGGATGTTGAGTTCGCAGCTGATAAGGTATTAAGTTGACCTTGGATGGAGTTCATGTGATTCACCATCGTCAGCTGTAGTTCAGCCAGCTTCACTATGGACTCTTGCTTGGACTGCTGAGAGACTAAAGATGTCATGACACTCATCAGTTCTTTGAGACCCTTAAGTTCGGTCAGGAGTTGAGTGACAGAGGAGAATTGGGTTGGCTCAGCAGGAATGGACCCAGCAGCATCGGCGTGAGACTGATGAATATCTTGAAGTAGAGCTTAAGCTGAGTCAATGATTTTCCTTCCAGACTTAGAAGCATTCAGATAGGTGTAGGAGTCATCAGTGATATGCTCAGGGGTCGTGATGTTGTCTGAAAGTGGAGGTGCCGGCTTGGTCAGCAACTGCACTTTTATTTAGGTTAGTAGTAGGTGCTGACTGGTTTTTTGTCTGCTTGGTAGGAGTAGAAAGAGTGTGATCAGCAGAGTTATTAACCTGCTCAGTGTCAGTCTGAGGTTGAGTAGAGTTTTGAGGATGAGGCAACTCAGAGCTGGCTTGAGCAGGAGGAGTTTCCTTTGCTAACTCGTTGGGTTGAGCAGCATTGACTTCGAGCACTTGCTCAGTAGAAGGATGAGCAGAAGTGTCGGCAGAGATTGGACCCTTAGGAGCTTTTGGGTCGGCTTGTTCCTCAGCTCGAGAAACAGAGGCTTGTTTTTCCTTCACTTGGTCGGGAGTGGGTTCAATGATGTCTGTGAAGAAATGGAATTGAAGCCCAGTGAGATCAATGATTGGGTCCCTTAGCGGAGATTCATCCAATAAGTCTATGACTTTGGGTTTCAGAGCCTTACGTTTGAACTGCTTTTTTGTGATGTCCTGGTGAGTTTTGGTTTGAGGAGAAGGATCAGCAGTAATAGAATCAAGGGACTCAGAAGAAGAGTTGAGTCCAAGTTCAGCATCAAGGCCTTCCACAACCTTGTCCTTCACTGGTGACTCATCTTGGTTCTCAGTAGGTTGCTCAGCAGCACCTGTGTTACTTGGCTCAGCAGAACCCATCTTGTCAGCTTGAGGCTGACCCTCAGTATTGCCCTGTTCTTATCCAAATCACAAGGAGTCTTCTCCAAATCAATTTCTTAACTTCGCACGAAGTGTGATTCTTGTGTAATCACAAAGTCAAGTGGGTTAGCATCTATCGGCTTTACCCCAGAGGTTTTCTTCCTCTTCAAAGGCTGATCAGGTGTTTCCTCACTTTCTTTCTCAGGCTCAACTTGCCTTTTCTGTTTCTCAGCTGACTTAGGTTCCCCTTAAGCTTGCTCAACAAGAGCAGCTTTCTTTGCACTAGATACTATCCTAAGCTTCTTCAGAGCTGTGTTAATGTCTTTGGTTGAGGATTGGTCAGCTTTCCTCTTTTTGTCCTGCCTAGTGCGTTCAGCGGGTTCTTTTTTTACCCTTACTTTCTTTCCTTTCTTGATCAGCTTATCCTGTGCTCCTTCAACCATATTATCCCCTTCCATATCTTCTTCAGCGGGTTCTATAGCTCCCTTTCCTTTCTTGGGTTTGATAGGTTGGCTGTGAGCTAAGCCTAACAGTACTACCGAGGTGATCTCAGTGCCCTCGATCTCAATCTCTTCTACTAGACTGACCTGGTGATCCTGAAGTATTCTGGTGATGAGAGAACCCATCCTGAGGATCCCGGTGCTACGTTGAAAAGCCCCAATAAGAAAGACGGGCATATTGAGCGGTTTGTAGTTCAGCATGTGCCAGATGAAGCACTGCTCAAAATTGGAAGTTGAGGAGGAGGAGTTGACCTTGGGGATATAGTGAGCTTGTTTTTTAGGCTGACCCATGCTAGTACTGGTGATTTCTCCTTTGTGGTTTTTTGGTTTACAGAACTCAACAGGGTAATCAATGCGCAGGTAGTCGTTCGTGCACCTGAGTTCAGATCCTTTTTCCTTCAGCTTTAGCAGTATAGCGAGATAAGACGGAGTGATGATAATATCCTTGTTTTTTACTTTGGTGATTATGTAGTCATCATTATCATCGAAAACTCTTAGATTCGTGTAGAATTCCCTCACCAACTGCGGGTAAGTGGTTCTAGGGAGAGAGAAAAGTTCGGTCCAGCCATTCTTTGAAATCCATTTGCAAAAAGGTTTCTCGGCTTCTACGAATCCTTTGGAGAACCAACGGGAATGGAAAACTTTAAGTTTTTTGACATTTTTGAAGACCGGTGAGAACGTCTGTTCCTTAGGTTTCTCGTTCTTCTTCTCCTTCTTCTTTTTCGATGGAGTTGTTTGGTCAGTTTGAGGGTTTTTACGAGGCATGCTGACCTTGGGAACAGATTGGTCATGCTGACCATGGGTTTATTCTTGAGATTCTATGGAAGTCTCTTGATATTCCTGCTCAGTAGGAGATGGAGGGTTCAGATCGGAGCGATCGTCGTCATATTGGTGGTCGGAGTTATTCTAGGAATCGCTAGGCATGTTTTCTTAAGGATTCTTGAGAGAGTTAGAAGATTAAGGAATTTAAGAGAGAGAAATCGAATGCCAAAGATTTCAAGTGTAAAGAGAGGTTAGTGGGAAATTGTCCACTATTTATAGTCGTTTCGAGTTAATCTGATAGGTCGGAATGGCGGTTTGTCCTCGAGTTGATCAATCGACAGTTATCTCTTCCATTAATGACACATTCAGCGCATGGTTTTCTAATCATTATGCCTACGTCATCCTAGGTGGCTACTTAAATGTGCATGCTAGCATTAATTGTGCAAGTGGCTTTACTCAGCATCTAGGATTCTAAACGTTTGGAGTTCCGAGTATGTTGTTTCGTATAGAATGGATGTTTAGCATGCTTAGTAACTCAGCACATAGTAATCACTCAATATGTATGTATGCTCAGCATATAGTGATTTCATGTTATTTATGTTAGCTCGGCTTATGATAGTTACATATCATGCAATAATCACTCGACATATAATAATCACTCAACATTCATTTAGCGCAGAAAATTTATTGAAAAGGATTACACATACCGATAGCTTCCCTTAGTATGCTAAACTGCTCACGAGCCAAGGGCTTCGTGAAGATATCTGCAAGCTGTTCATCTGTTGGAACATAGGTCATCTTGATCTCACCCTTGAGTACATGATCTATGATGAAGTGATGCCTAATGCTGACGTGCTTCATCCTGCTGTGTTGGATTGGATTTTTGGATAAGTCAATGGCACTCTTGTTGTCGCACTTGACTTTGATTGTTTTTGTTTGTACACCATAACCCTCCAGCTGCTATTTAATCCATAGGACTTGAGCCACACAGCTTCCAGCAGCAATATACTCAGCTTCAGTGGTTGACAGGGCAACTGACGACTGCTTCTTGCTAAACCAATACACTAGATAGATTCCAAGGAAGTGACATCCTCCTGAAGTGCTTTTATGCTCCAGCTTGTCTCGTCAGTGTATCCAATGAGTGTGAAGTCATTTGTGTTTGGATACCATAAACCTGCATTTACTGAGCTCTGCAAATATCTAAAAATTCTTTTCACAGCTATATAGTGAGATTCCTTAGGGTCAGCTTGATATCTTGCGCAATAACATACTGAGTACTGAATGTCTGGCCTACTAGCAGTTAGATACAGTAGAGAGCCAATCATACCTCGATATAACTTGCTGTCTACCGACTTACCTTTCTCATCAACGCAAAGCACAATGTCAGTACCCATTGGGTTAGATATTGGCTTACAACCTTGCATATCGAACTTCTTCAGTATTTCTTTGGCATACTTAGTCTGACTAATGAAGATGACATTCTTTCCTGGTTTAATTTGAAGTCCAAGGAAGAAGTTGAATTCTCCCATCATTGACATCTCAAACTCAGTTTGCATTTGTTTGCTAAATTCCTTGCACATAGATTCATTAGTAGCACCAAAGATAATATCATCTACGTATATTTGTGCCAACAGGGTATCTTTACCCTTTTTCTTAATAAATAAGGTTGTGTCAGCTTTTCCTCTGACATAGTTCCTGGTCAGCAGGAAACTGGTCAGCCTTTCATACCAAGCACGTGGTGCTTGCTTTAGGCCGTACAAAGCCTTTTTGAGTTTATAAACATGGTTTGGAAATTTAGGATTCTCAAACCCTAGAGGCTGACTAACATATACCTCCTTGTTTATAACTCCATTAAGGAAAGCACTTTTAACATCCATTTGGAACAGTTTAAAGTTCATGAAGCTAGCATATGCACACAATATTCTTATTGCCTCTAATCTAGTTACGGGTGCAAAGGTCTCACCATAGTCAATACCCTCCTGCTGACTGTAACCTTGAGCTACAAGTCTGGCTTTGTTCCTAACTACATTACCTTGTTCATCTAGCTTATTGCGAAAAACACACTTTGTTCCTATGGTCTTTTGATTCTTGGGTTTTGGCACTAAATCCCATACCTCATTTCTCTTGAATTTATCAAGCTCTTCCTGCATTGCATTGATCCAGAATTCTTCGTGCTCAGCTTCTGAAAAGTTTTTCAACTCATGAACTGAGACGAAGGCAACATTGCTAAGATATCTCCTGAGTTGATTTCTGGTCATCAGGGTGTTCTCAGCAGCATCAAGAATGGACCTCTTTGAGTGTCCTCTTGGAATCTTGATCTCTTTTGGTAGTGTTGAGTTTTCAGGAACAGATGTTTCAACACTTTCTGCAGTTTTAGATTGGTCAGCAAAGGTAATTTCAGGTTCGTTTTTACCTTTGGTCAGCCCTTGTTGTTGGTCCCTTATAACGTTACAAGTATAGTTCCAAGGGGGGGGTTAGGAACTATTTAAACTTTTTAAAACTTAGGGCAGACTTCTTTTCTTAAGAGAAAAGGTTTAACAGCGGCGCTGAGTAAACAGCAAGATACTGGCTTAGTCAACTGGTGACTAGGTCAGTTTCTTGACTTGAGTCAGGAGATAGCACTTAGAGTCTATTCCTGAGCTCATATGTTTGATGCGCACAACTCATCTTGACCTCTTTACTTGGTCAGTTTTTGGTTATTTAAGCAAGCAATATATATAAGGAGTTTAAGGTAAGAAATACGTTACTCAGCAGATTTATCCAGGTTCGGCTTCTTAGCCTACGTCCTGTCCCCGGAACACGTTCCGAGCTTTTGAATCCTCTACTGAGCTCTTTAAAGGTAGAGCCTCAAACCTTTTACAATCTTAGCAACTGAGTATAACAAGAGTACCTTCCTCTATACCTCTACTCAATCCTAATCTCTCGCTGAGTACTATAACCTAGTACTCAGCCTCTCCTTTCTAATCTCTAGAAATGATAAGTGTTTGTCCTAAACAATGATTGCTAAGACACCTTAGATGATTGAATAATCACTCTAGACTTTTACACAAAAGATATGAAATATAGTGTAAGATTGCTTTGCTTTTTGCTTGCAGAACTTGCGTAGAAATTTGGTCAGCGTAATGGCTTGATCAAGTTCTGTGTCGAATGAAGCTTCTGAATGCACTATTTATAGAGACGTCTTGAGGTATCGGTCATTTCGAATTTCGAAATAACCGTTGGAGGGAAACGGCTTCCTGTCGTTGTCATCCTGACTTACTCAGAGCTCTCGGCCAATCAGATTTGAGTATCTTCTGTCCTCGGTCAGCTTTTGGTCAGCTCGGCAGAGTGTCTCTCCATTTATGGTAATGTCAACTAGACAGCATACTGTGTCGTCTGAACTTTACCCAAAGTGGAAACACTTTGTCTGGAAGTTTTCCTTAGCCAGCTGCTGTCTTGTACACTTTGTCGAATCAACTCAACAGCTTCGTTCCGAAGTTGTTCCCTGAAGGTCTTCTAGATCCTTCTTCCGCTGAGTTGCGTTTTTTCCACAACGACAACGTTTTGACATTCACGGGCCGAGTTGCCTTGAACAGTTTAACTTGGGCTTTGACTCTTGTATTGAGCTTGGGCCTTTTAATCCTTATGTCTTATAAGCAATTTTTAACTCAACATTGAACAAACACATTAGTAGAATTAAATCAAAGCATTTAAACTTAGTGTGTTTAGAATATGTTTTTAATTAACTTAAACAATTTTGTCAAATCAAAATTATGTGGAAAGGTGTTTCAACACTTGTGGTAGTGACTCAGCGGCTCCATTTTGGTCAGCGGAAGCTGAGCATGGGTCATGTTCGGTAGGCTGACTTATCTTTCCTGCAGGGTCAGTTTCATCGAACTCAATATGTACAGACTCTTCTACGACCTGAGTTCTTTTATTAAACACCCTATATGCTTTGCTGTTTGTTGAGTACCCTAAGAAGATAGCTTCATCAGCTTTAGAATCAAATTTAGCAAGGTTGTCTTTAGTATTTAAAATAAAACATTTACAACCAAAGGCACGAAAATATCCAATGTTGGGTTTTCGTCATTTCCAAAGTTCATAGGGGGTTTTCTTAAGTATAGGTCTAACTAAAGCCCTATTGAGTATATAGCAAGCTGTGTTGACAACCTCACCCCAAAAATACTTTGGAAGCCTATTCTCACTCAGCATTGTCCTAGCTATTTCAACAAAGGTTCTGTTATTCCTCTCAACAACCCCATTTTGTTGAGGCGTTCTAGGAGCAGAAAAATTGTGGTCAATGCCGCTGACCTCACAGAATTCATCAAACTGTTGGTTTTTTAATTCTCCGCCATTATCACTTCGGATGTGAGCTAATTTTAGGTCTTTGTCACTTTCAAGTTTTCTAATCAGTGTTGAGAACATTTCAAAAGCTTCATCCTTGCTACTCAGCAAGATGACCCAAGTATACCGAGAGAAATCATCTACAATGACCAAGGAAAATCTCTTACCACCCAAGCTCAACGGCTGGACTGGTCCGAAAAGATCCAAGTGTAGTAATTCCAATGGACGCTTGGTTGAGACTACATTTTTACTTTGAAAAGACTTTTTGGTTTGTTTACCTTGCTGACAAGCATTGCATAATTGATCCTTCTCAAATCTAAGTTTGGGTAATCCCTCAACTAATTGCTTTCTTGCTAATTTGGCAAGGAGGTCCATGCTTACATGACCAAGTCTCCTGTGCCATAGCCAGGAATTATCTTCCTTTGACACTAAGCATATATTTCTCAAAAACTTCTTTTCTAAACTCAGCATGAAAACATTTCAACACGAGGGGCAATTAAAATCAAATCATTTGTTTTACCCTCAAGTATCTGACACTCAGTGGCATCAAATACAACCTTCCTACCGCTGTCACACAGCTGAGCTACACTCAATAAGTTATATTTAAGACCCCTGACTAGGGAGACTGACTCAATAGTAGGATTACCTCCAATAGTACCTGATCCCACTATCTTACCCTTTTTGTTGTCTCCGAAACTTACATTTCCTCCTTGTTTATGCACAAGTGTGATGAACTGAGTTTCATCACCAGTTATATGCCTCGAGCATGCGCTGTCAATATACCATAGCTTTGACTTCTCAGCACATCTCAGGCTCACCTGCAATTGAACTAGTTATCTTTAGGTACCCAATTCTTTTTGGGTCCTCGTTTGTTAGAATGAACAGGTGATGCATCATATTTTATTTTGTGACGGCATATATTTATGGTGTGGCCATCTTTCCCACAAAAGTCACAGTAAACCACCCTTTGAGGGTGTTTCCATTTTTGGTCAGCACGATGGTGCTGAGCATACCAACACACACTTACAGTGTGTCCTCTCTTTCCACAACAGTCACACTGACTATTCTGCTGAGTGTACCGTCTTTGCTGACCGGTACCTGAATACTCATCATTTGGATAGAACCTTTTCTTATATGATGAACTCAGCTGGTTCTGTATTGAGGTGATGTCCTTTCTCAGTTTCTTAGAATCTGATTGGACTTCTGAGACAAACCGATGCATGATTTTTAGATTTTCATCTTGACTGGTATTGTCTTGGAGCAGATGTCGGAGGTCACTGAGTTTAACCTCTTCGATCTCATCACACCGCCTACTGAGTGCTCTTATTTTCTTGCTACACTTTTTAATCAGTGTATAAAGATCACTCAGGGCATTAACCATTTCATTTCTGAGCAAGGATATAGATGTTACCTCATTAGAGAGTTCCTCATGGTCAGACCCGTCTGAAAGGTCAGCTTGCTCAGATTGGCAGTTGTCAGCAGCTTCATCAGCCATGAATCAATTGTTTGCTGACTCAGTGGCATCAGCTTCTGATGAGGTTGACTCATCACTGTCACTCCATGTGGCCACCATTGCCTTTCTACTGCCCTTCTTTTCTTTCTTCAGAGTAGGACAGCTTGACTTGATGTGCCCAGTTTGATGGCATTCGAAACAAGTAACAGGCTTGGAGCTATCCTTCTTATGTCTGCTATCGCTAGACTCAGCTCTGTATTTATCACTTCTTTTGAATGGCCTTTCGCTGTTCTTATCGCTTTTCCTAAACAGCTTCATCTTCCTTGTGAACATGGCCATTTCCTCATCATCTGATGAGTCAGCTTCTGTTGAATAAGCTTTCATGACAAGAGATTTTTGCTTCTTATCCTCAGACTTTTCTTTAGCCTCAAAATTCTTCATGGAGATCTCATGGGTCAGCAGAGATCCGATGAGCTCATCATATTTGTATGTGGTCAGGTCCTGAGCTTCTTCCACAGCTGTCTTCTTAGCTTGCCAGCTCTTGGGGAGACTTCTTAAGATTTTCTTCACCTGTTCTTCTTCTGTGAAGTTCTTGCCGAGTCTCTTAAGCTCATTTATGATGTTGGTGAACCTTGAGTTCATCTCAGAGATGTCTTCATTTTCGTTCATCTCAAACAGCTCGTATAGTCTCATGTGTTGATTCACCTTGGACTCCTTGACCTTGCTGGTTCCTTCATAGGTCACTTCCAGCTTCTTCCAGATTTCTTGTGCTGACTCGCAACCTGAAATCTTATTATACTCTGCAGCATCTAACGCACAGTGAAGCATATTGATAGCCGAAGCATTATTTTGTAATTTTTTAAGGTCATCCTCTGACCACTTAGACTCACTCTTGACAGATTTTACTCCGTCAATAATCTCATAGGGGACAAACGGGCCTTGGACTATAGCCAGCCATGCACTCAAGTTTGTAGCCTGAATGAAGTTTTTCATTCTGTTCTTCCAAAATGTATAGTTTGACCCGAAGAACAGAGGAGGCCGACTAATTGATAATCCCTCAGGGAGTATCTGTGTTGTTTGATTTCCTGGAAGGAAACGAGTGCTGTTCTCAGCCATTTACAGAGATCAGCTCAAGATAATTTTATCTTGAATAGTGAGCTACTGAGCTCTAATACCACTTGTTGGTCCCGTGTAATTTAATATGATTATTTCCAGGGGGGTTAGGAACTAATATAAATTTTCCGTTTAATAATGCTGACTTAATTAATTCTTTGATAATTTAACTCAGCTTTAGGTCAGCAAGGCTGAGTGAAGTGTGAGACAGCTTTAGTCAGACACTGACTAGAGCTGTTTAAATTGTGAGTTGGGAAATAACATTTTAGGTCAGCTTCCAACTCAGCACTCTGATTACTCAGCGTCGGCTTATACAAATTATATACTGAGTAATTTAAGCAAGCAACACACACACACACACACACACACACACATACATATATATATATATATATATCAAGAGAAAAGGTTAGAGATTACTCAGCAGTCTTATCCTGGTTCAGCCTCACCGCCTACGTCCAGTCCCTAGAATCCCTCCGGGCTTTTTCAATCCACTATTGAGCTCTTTAAAGGTAGAGCACAAACCATTTACAAAGCAATTGAGTATGCAAGAGTACCGTCCTCTATTTGTCTACTCAATCCTACTGAGCGCTATAACCGAACACTCAGATTTTCTCCACCGCTGAGTACTAAAACCGAGTACCCAGCTTCACTTTTCTAACCTTTACAATTGATACAAAATTGTTCTCTCTAAATGAAGAACACTTTAGATGAATACAAATTCACTCTAACTTTTACACAATGATTGGAAATTTGGTGTAAGAGCTTGCTTTCTTTTCAGATAGCTTCTAATTTGGATTTTCACTCTTGTGAAGATTGGCTTTTCTGTCTGTATTTTCTTGTATGTGTAGTAAGGATCCAAGTGATGAACTTGTCCTTTTATAGTGATTTCTAAAGCTTCAAATCATTTGAATTCTGACATATCCATTGGGAGTAACGATCTTCCAACGTCATTTATTGGTCACCTTCCAGAATCGCAGGCCAATCCTGTCGTCTGATTTTAGCAGGCGTCAGGCTTGCCAGTTTCATCTTCTTGTGCCAGGTTCGTCTTCTAGCGCCGGTTTTGTCTTCTTGCCAGATGCCAGTTGATCCATGCGTCTCGAAAAGGTCTCTATGTGGATTTTCGAGACTTCTGAATTGGTGCAGACCTGTGTCGGGCGTTGTGTTTTAGTCAACGGATCATTGGCGCTGTCCTGACGAATACTCAGCTTGATTGATCGGCTTTGCCTTTAAGATTTCTTTTGACGGGCCTGAGTTACGTTCTACTCAGCTTCTTTGGTCGGCTTCACCTTCAAGCGTTATTCTGAAGAAGACTTTTCTTTTAACAAAGCTGAGTTACATTTTACTCAGCTTCTGCTGTGTGTCTTTGCTCATGCTGACTTCGTTCTGTCTTTCTTTTTATTGAACACTTAGTTCCTGTTCTCGTTAGTAAGCTTACTCAACATTGAACAAACTCATTAGTACAATTAAATCAAAGCACTTAAATTTAATTATCTTAATCATGGGATTAACTTAAATAATTTTATCAAATCAAAATCATGTGGAAAGGTGTTTCAACACATCTGACTTTTGCTAGAAAACAAACCTGGCATAAGAAGACAAATTTGGCATAAGAAGACAAACCTGGCACTTGTCCAAAACAGAAGACAGGATTGGCCTGCAGCTTTGGAAGCTGACCACGTGATGACGAAGAAGACCGTTTTTCCCACAACAGCTATGTCGGAATTTAAATCATTGAAGCCATAAGATTGCTATAAAAAGGCAAAATCATCACTTGGATCAAATATAGACAGAACAACACACAGACAGAAAAAGAAAATCTTCACGAAGTGAAAATCCAAAATAGAAGCTATCTGAAAAGAAAAAGCAAGCTCTTACACCAAACTCCAATCATTGTGTAAAAGTCTAGAGTGATTGTATTCATCTAAAGTGTTCTTCATTAAGTGAGAACAATTCTTATATCATTTCTAAAAGGTTAGAGAGAAGCTGAGTACTCGGTTATAGTACTCAGTGGTAGAGAGAAGCTGAGTACTCGGTTATAATATTCAGTGGTAGATAGGATTGAGTAGACGAATAGAGGACGGTACTCTTGCATACTCAGTTGCTATTGTAAAAGGTTTGTGCTCTACCTTTAAAGAGCTCAGTAGAGGATTGAAAAAGCTCGAAAGGATTCCGGGGACTGGACGTAGGCGGAGAGGCCGAACCAGGATAAGTCTGCTGAGTAACTTCTAACCCTTACTCTTGATATATATGTATGTATTGCTTGCTTAAAATTACTCAGTAAATAATCCGTACAAGCTGAAGCTGAGTTCACAGATGACCCATGCGCCGAATGTGTCATTAATGTCAAAATTAAATGCCGTTGATTGATTCAAAAATGAACCGCCATTCTGACCTATCATATCAACACGCACTGGCTATAAATAGTGGACGATTTCCCACTAATCCCTCTTTACGCTTGATAATTTCGCACTGGATCTCTCTCTCTCAAACTCCTAAACTTCTGCATTTCTAAAGAATCCCTTAAGAACACTATGTCGAGCGATTCCCAGAACAACTCCGGTGAGCAATACGATGACAACCGCTCCGAAATTAATCCTCCCTCTCCTGCTGAGCAGGAATATCACGAGACTTCCTCAGAGTCTCAGGAACAAACCCATGGTCAGCTTGACCAGCCTATGCCCGAGGTCAGCATCCTCGGTGAAAACCCTCGCACTGACCAAACGACTCCTTCGAAGAAGAAGAAGGAAAAGAAAAACAAGCAACCTAGGGAAAGGAAGTTCTTTCCGGTTTTCAGCAGCATCAAAAACCTAAATGTCTATCATTCAAGATGGTTTTCCAGGAGCTCCATCGAAGAAGAAAAACCCTTCTGCGATTGGATTTCAAAGAATGGGTGGACCACACTCTTCTCTCTCCCTGAAACAACTTACCCACAACTGGTGAAGGAATTCTACGCAAACCTAAAAGTCGCTGACGATGACGATGACTATCTGGTCACTAAGGTTAAGAATAAGGAGATCACCATCACCCCCTCTTACCTTGCTATCCTGCTAAAGCTTAAAGCAGAAGGTGTAGAACTGCAATGCACAAACGATTATAAGCGGGTTGAGTACGTTGCCGAGTTTTGTAAACCCAAAAACCACAAAGGTGAGATCTCCAGTACCAGCATGGGCCAGCCTAAAAAACAAGCACACTACATCTTGACCAACTACCTCTTTCCCAAGGTCAACTCCTCCTCCTCAACCTCAAACTTTGAGCAGTGCTTCATCTGGCACATGCTGAACTACAAGCCACTCAATATGCCCGTCTTTCTAATTGGGGCTTTTCAACGCAGCACCGGGATCCTCAGGATGGGCTCTCTCATCACCAAAATACTTCAGGATCACCAGGTCAGCTTAAAAGGGGAAATTGATGTAGAGGGCACTGAGATCACCTCAGCAATTCTGTTCGGCTTAGCTCACAGCCTTCCTATCAAACCTAAGAAAGGTAAGGAAACTATGGTTGAAGAAGCACCTGCTGAGCATGGTATGGTTGAAGAAGCACCTGCTGAGCTGTCTAAGAAAGGAAAGAAAGTAGTGGTTGAAGAAGCACCTGCTGAGTGAACCAGAAAGGAAAGAAAGAGGAAAGTTGACCCATCCTCAACCCCACTAGCCAAAGATATTAACAAGACTGTAAAGAAGATCAGGGTGGTGGTTTGTGAGAAGAAAGCTGCACATGCTGAGTCAGTGCAAAAGAAACCAGAGTCAGCTGAGAAAAAGAAGAAGAGAGCTGACCCTGAGGAAGACAGTGAGGAGACTCTTAAGCAACCCCTAAAGAGGAAGAAAACCTCAAGGATGACACCTTTGAAAGCTTCCCCCCTTGACTTTGTCATCACCAATGATTCTCACTTCCTGCGAGCTCAGGAGATCGACCTAGAGAAGACACCTTGTGATCAAGAGGAAGAACAAGGTTGCACTGATGAACAACCTAAAGCTGATCAGATGCATGATGTTGAGAATAGTAACACAGCTTCTCCTGAGCAAGCTGATGAGCAAGGAGCTGAGTCTCCAGTGAAAGACAAGGTTGTGGAGAACCTTTATGCTGAGTTTGGACTCAACTCCTCTTCTGAGTCACCAGAGTCTATTGCTGCTGACCCCTCTCCTCAAACCAAAACTCAAAAGGGCAGTACGGAAAAGCGGTTCAAACGAAAAGCTCAGAAGCCCAACGTCATAGACCTGTTGGATGAATTTCCGCTGAGGGATCCCATCACTGACTTAACAGGTCTCCAATTCCAATTCTTCACCGACATCACTGAACCCACTCCTGATCAAGTGAAGGAAAAGCAAGCCTCTGTTTCTCAAACTGAGGAACAAGCCGACCCAAAAGTCACTACGGGCCAAGCTTCTGCCGACACCTCTGCTCCACCTTCCACTGAGTAAGTGCTCGAAGTTCCTGCTGCTCAACACAATGAGTTAGAAAAGGAAACTCCTCCTGCTAAAGACAGTTCTGAGTTGCCTCAATCTTAAGTTTCAACTCAACTCCAGACTGACCTTGAGCAGGTTAATAATACTGCTGAGCAAACATTCTCATCTTCTACTGAACAGTTAGTAAGTCAGTCAGCTCCTGCTGCTGGTCTCAATAATGAAAGTGCAGCCACTGATCAAGCTAGCACTTCTACTTATGGGCAGCACCAAAGTACTCCACCACCTGCCGCTAACCAGAAAACGACCCCTGAGACTACACAGAACCAGTCTGAAGATGATTCCTACAATTTTTTTAATGCCTCTGAGTCAGGCCGATGAATCATCAACTCGGCCCATATGCTTCTCCAAGAAATAAATCAGTCTCACGCCGATGTTGCTGGGTCCACTCCTGCTGAGCCAACTCAACTGTTCTCCATCACGCAACTCTTGACCGAACTCAAAGGTCTTAAGGAGCTGATAAGTGTTATGACTTCTTTGGTCTCTCAGCAGCCCAATCAAGAGTTTATGGTCAAGTTGGCGGAACTTCAGCTAATGATGGTAAATCACATGGACTCCATTGAAGGGAAAATCAATGCCCTATCTGCTGTGAACTCATCATCCGCAACTTCTGCTGAAGTCACTCAGCATTTCACCCAGCTGACCGCTGAGCTAACAGGGGCTCGTTAACTCATCTCCTCCACTTCTCAATGCTCCATAGAACAAATTGGTGAGGCTATCCGCCTACTCAACTTGAGCAAAGAAGAAATGGACACTGACCAAGTAAAGACCAATGACATTCTACACTGCACCCGATCAACACTTGCGCATGTTCGGCACATCAATGCTCAGCATCATTCTTACGACTCTTCGATGCTCAGGATGTACTATCAATCCTATGCACGGATGACTGAATCCATTACTTGGATTGGGAAATCACTTGAGTTTTTACTCAGTATGCTCACTGCTCACATTAAAATCCCCTCATCCAGTATGGCAGATGGCATGCAGGTCTTTAAGGGTCTTAAAGAAAGTACAAGTCAAATGCAACAGTATTCCACCATACTGACTCGTGCTGTTCAAAAGGGGAAATTCTATGCTCCTCCCCTTCATCCTGGTGATGCTGGCAAAACGGGGGAGAAGGATAAGCAGCCAGTTAATGGAACTCAACGTCGAACTCAGCAGAAGCCTCCTGGCTCAACTTCTGCTATCCCGAGCAACCAAACTCAACAACAAAGAACAGCCAAGCTGAGCCAAACCAAACCCAAGTCTAACCAAGTTCAAGCCAACATCAAGAAATAGAACTAGCAATAGTCTTAGCTTGTAACTTGTGTCTTTTATATGGCATGATTCTTGTTGAACTGAGTATATCTATATACAAGCATTTATTCTACAAACTGTCTTTATATATGTAATGCTTATATGCTGTGGTTATGTGCTGACGTTTCTCATATGACTACTCATTGAACAACAAACAAATTAAAACTTGTGAACACAGAAATTAAACAAGTAAAATATACTCAGTATACCTCAACTCTGATACCTGAACTTAACTAAGTATCCAAACTAAGTAATGACAAACTGTTCCAAGTATTGACCTTCTTCTGAAGCTGACCTTAGACTCACTTCGATTAAATCTTAGAAGGTTTAGAATTGAACTAAGTCAGTGGATTCAAGCCTTAGTTTCACTCGATTAGATCTTAGAAGGTTTAGAGATGAACTAAGTCAGCAGATCCAACCCTTACGGGGGAGTAATTCAAGAAGAATAGAAAAGGTTAATTATCATTGAGAGCTCAACACTGAGTTCCTCACTAAATACTTTTGCCAACATCAAAATGGGGGAGTTTGTTGAAACACCTTTCCACATGATTTTTATTTGACAAAATTATTTAAGTTAATCTCATGATTAAACAATTAAATTTAAGTGCTTTGATTTAATTGTACTAATGTGTTTGTTCAATGTTGAGTAAGTTAACTAACGAGAATAGGAACTGAGAGTCTATAAAAAAAGACAGAACAAAGTCAGCATAGGCAAGTCACACAGCAGAAGCTGAGTGAAATACAACTCAGCTTTGCGAAGGAAATGTCTTCTTCAGAAAAGCTTGAAGGCGAACCCGCTGAGTCGAGCTGAGTAATAATCAAGTCAACGTCAATGATCTGTCAAAGACAAGGTCTGAAAATTTTCTGAAACAAATCAGAAGCCTCGATAATCTGTTTTAAGGACCTTTTCGAGACGCATGGACCATCTGACTTTTGCTAGAAAACAAACCTGGCGTAAGAAGACAAATCTGGCATAAGAAGACAAACTTGGCACCTGTCCAAAACAGAAGATAGGATTGGCCTGCAGCTCTGGAAGCTGACCACGTGATGACGAAGAAGACCGTTTTCCCACAACGGCTATGTCGGAATTCAAATCATTGAAGCCACAAGATTGCTATAAAAAGGCCAAATCATCACTTGGATCAAATATAGACAGAACAACACACAGACAGAAAAAGAAAATCTTCACGAAGTGAAAATCCAAAATAGAAGCTGTCTGAAAAGAAAAAGCAAGCTCTTACACCAAACTCCAATCATTGTGTAAAAGTCTAGAGTGATTGTATTCATCTAAAGTGTTCTTCATTAAGTGAGAACAATTCTTATATCATTTGTAAAAGGTTAGAGAGAAGCTGAGTACTCGGTTATAGTACTCAGTGGTAGAGAGAAGCTGAGTACTCGGTTATAGTATTCAGTGGTAGATAGGATTGAGTAGACGAATAGAGGTCGGTACTCTTGCATACTCAGTTGCTATTGTAAAAGGTTTGTGCTCTACCTTTAAAGAGCTCAGTAGAGGATTGAAAAAGCTCGGAAGGATTCCGGGGACTGGACGTAGGCGGAGAGGCCGAACCATGATAAGTTTGCTGAGTAACTTCTAACCCTTACTCTTGATATATATATGTATGTGTTACTTGCTTAAAATTACTCAGTAAATAATCCGTACAAGCTGAAGCTGAGTAATCTGAGTGCTGAGTTGGAAACTGACTTAAGTATTACTTCCCAACTCACAACTGAAACAGATCTAGTCAGTGTTTGATTAAAGCTGTCTCACACATCACTCAGTCTTGCTGACCTGAAACTAAGTTAAATAATCAAACATTCAATTAAGTCAGCATCATCAAGCAAAAAAGTTATATTAGTTCCTAACCCCCCGGAACTAATCCTATCACGTTACACGAGACCAACAATTAACATGCTTACGAGTCTCAATTTCGATAGTGGGATCATAACTTACTTCTGGTGGTTTACTCGTATCGACATGTCGTCCTCATAACATCGCAACACTTTCGCATCTACTGTTCGAAGACTTAGAGTAACATACAATGGAATCAAATCGGTCGGATTCATTTCTATGAATCCCATGACATCATCATCGTCATCAATAGGTGCTACTCTTCCACGCAATACGCATGGACAAAAAACATGTATTCCATTGGTCGTTCCAAGATAAAAAAAAACGTACACTTCTCACTGTGTTCCATTGGCCGTTTCAAGATTAAAAAAAGCATGTACACTTCTTTTTTGGTTGACATACTTTTGCATTTGTGAAACAAACACAAAATTAAAACAATGTTGTTGTAAATGCTACAAGGAACAATGTTGTCGCAAATGCGCTTGGATGCGACAATAGTTGGCTACAATTTGTCGTCGCAAATGCGTCATAAGAAATGTTGTCACAAATGCGACGACAGTTGTCGTATTTACAACAACTGTATGCGACATATCGAGAGAAATTGAGGAAATCGGAAATGATGGGTTCAACGAGAAAACATTTAACTAACCAACTGCGTACTTGAATAATGTGTATGTAAAATGAAGAAAGAATACTTACATGAACTTGAATAATATATGAATATGCTTAGATCTTGGGCTGGATTGATGAATTTTGTTGTATTTGAAAGAAATGAAAAGGAGAAGGAGGTTGTGGGAAGTTAGGTTATATAGAACTAAAAGGTATTTTTATCCAAAATTGGGATAAATTACACCCATGGCCACTGAACTTTACCCATTTTTACATTATGGCCACTAAACTTCATTTCTTCTCAATATGGCCACTGAACTTTACACTTTTTAACACAGGTAGCCACACAATTTTAACTAACTTCTCAAAATGACAGTTAACGATCGTTAACGACCTCAAAATGAAAATATTCAAGAATTAAAAGTTGTTCAGAAGGACATTTACCATGAAACCACATTTTTTATTTTTGAAATCACATTTTTGGAGCTTTATCTCTCTAAAAAATCACTTTCTCTCTCCTAACCAAACAACACATAAATGACCTCAAAACGAAAATTTTCAAGAATTAAAGTTCCTTAGAATATTATTAATGCTTTTGGATTTTTTACTTTTAGCCATCAACGGTCGTTTTGAGGCGTTGAGTGGCTACCGGTGTTAAAAAGTGTAAAATTCAGTAGCCATACCAGGAAGAAATGAAGTTCAGTGGTCATAATGTAAAAATGGGTAAAGTTCAGTGATCATGGGTGTAATTTATCTTCTAAAATTGATAAAAGTGTCTAATTAATTTGGTAAAATAAAAACAAATCAAATATGTTTTTTTGAAAGTTAATATATCAAATATGTTAATATAAATATACACCATCAATTCGTCTAGATTTGTAATTTGTAATTGGCCTTATAATATCTCTATAAGAGCAACAATTAATACCAATTTCTGATTAATCTCCAATTAGAAATCTTAGGCACATGGTTTTTGTAAATCGGTCCTGTAGAATTCTTGTAGAGTAAATTACACCAATGGTATCTACTAATGGTATCTGAACTTTACCTTAATTTATATTTTGGTACTTAGATTACATTTTGTCTTAAAAATATATCCGAAGTAACGATGATCGGACAATTAAGTATATTTTACCGGTTAATGGCCGGTCAATGCAATTTTGACGAGTAAATTACACTGATGGTACCTGAACTTTGCCCGAATTCACATTTTGGTACCTCGATTTCATTTTGTCTAAAAAATACACTTCAAGTAAAGATGACTCAATATTTTAATATATTTGACCGATCAGTAATTGATCAACCCGAGTTTGACCATTTTAAATTAAAAATTGAGACCAATCATACACTCAATTAATATAAAATTATAATACTGTCATTTAGCTCATAAATGACAATATTATAATTTTATGTTAATTGAGTATATGGTGAGTCCCAATGTTTAGTTCATGTTACCCGGTCACTAACCGATCAAATGAACAAAACCTTTCAGTCACCTTTACTTGTGTTATGTTTTTAGGATAAAATAAAATCTAGGTACCGAAGTGTGAATTATGGTAAAGGTCGGGTACCATTCATGTAATTAACTCATGAAACTCGCGTTGACCGGTCATAATCGGTAAAAATATAAATTGTCCGGTCATCGTTACTTCAGATATATTTTTTGGACAAAATGTAATCTAGATACTAAAGTGTAAACTATGTAAAGTTCAGGTACCATTGATGTAGTTTACCCAATTCTTGTAATACTCTACTATTAATTTATTATTAAATCTCTTTTTTTTCTATGATCGGTTGTGGAGTGAGAATAAAATATTCATAGGGGCAATCAAATGAAAACCTGATAAAGATTCCAGATCTTTTTTAAGCATAAACACATATCTTTTGGCTAAATTACACCTACAGCCATTAAACTTTATCCATTTTTATGGTAGGGTCGTTGAGCTTCTACATATAATATAAGTCACTGAAATTTCTACTTTATTACATTTGTAGCTACTGAACTTCAATCAACGTCTCAAAATGATCATTGACGGTCTCAAATTAAAAAAATTCAAAATTAATGATTTTCTAAGTAATTTTAATTCTTAAAAAATTTCGTTTTTAGGTCATTTATGTGTTATTTGGAGTGAAGTAGATTTTTAGGGAAAGAAAGCTCAAAAAATAATTGTAGAAGCTCAATAATTGTAAATATCGTTCTTAACAACTTTAATTCTTAAATATTTTTATTTTAAGGTCGTTAAATGTTATTTTGAAGAATTAGTTAACATTTAGTAGTCACATGCGTAATAAAATGTAAAGTTCAATAATTGTTATGTTATATTTTAAAATTTAATGATCATACCGTAAAATTTGATAGGTTCAATAGCCTTGTATGTAATTTACTCCATATAAAACCAACTTTGTTTCAGGTGGTTCTGGATAAAGAGAAATTATTCACATAAAATATATATTTATTAATTTTCGTCGAAAATTCTAATATTTTCTTATTCTTTTTCCTCTATAACCCCTTAGGGCGACACATTTATGAGCGACTCGAGACTTAGCTCGGTAAAAGCTCGGTTGTATTCTACTCAATTTGTAAATGATACGAGTTTGAACACAATAAAACTCTACTCACAAACAGACTATGTTTTAACTTCGTGAACAAGTTCAATTATTTTTTAATAATAGTAATTTTGGGTTAATACACATATTTGCCCTTGTGTTTTCTCGGAAAAACAGATTTGCCCTTAAATCAAATAAACCCACAAAACTATCCCTGTATTTTTTATAAACCTGCAATTATACCCTAATATGACGGAGCTGCTAAACGGCGATGACATCAAACCTTCTTATCTCCAGAAAAACTTCAGAAAAGAACAACCAATCACAAACAGAAAAAAATATGCACATTCAATTTCGATTAAAAGCAAGTTAGAAGAACAGATTGGTCAAAATTCATTTTCATAAAAGCTCAATCAACCTAATAAAATGACGTCTAAACCTCCTAATTAATCCAAAAGCAATAGCAATAGAAAACAATAAGAAACCAAATGAATTTTGATTGTCGTCATCCAATTTTTTTGGAGACAAGAAGGTTTGATGTCATCGCCGTTTAGCAGCTCCGTCAGATTATGGTATAATTGCAGGTTTATGGAAAATTCAGGGATAGTTTTGTGGGTTTATTTGATTTAAGGGTAAATCTGTTTTTCCACGAAAACACGGGGGCAAATATGTGTATTAACCCAAGTATTTTTATAAAGAAGAAAATTTAAAACATCGTAGTCTTATATAAACTTTAGTTATATAAGCTTCAAAGCTACGTAGTTTTATGTTACAGAAATTTCAAATGAACATAATTAAATGAGTTGTTTGCTAGCGAAGTTTATGAACATAATTAACAAGTTGTTCACGAGTAAAACTCGTGAATAGCTTACGAACAAGATTTTGAGTTTGAACTCGTCAATTTTCTAACAAGCCAAATATGAACATGCCAAAACTCGGGTCAATTACAACACTACTCTAGTTACGCCTACTTGTGATTACTTGTTTCTAATCTCTCAATTATTTCACATATTGATATATTAATTGATATACGATGAAACTGGAGAATCAGGGATGTTTGTTTACTCCTTTTTTCTTTATATTTACATTTTTATTTTAAAATGAAGAGTTTTTGTTATTTGGTCAGAGATTTTCTGTTTACTTTTTTTATACATGAAAATAGTTTTTTATAAAAATAGAGAATCCCTACTTTTTAGAAAAAAACAGTTTTTTCTAACAGCAAACTGTAACATAATAAACAATAAGTAAATTAAGAGGACCGTAGAATTATTTATTGTTTTTACAATTATAGCAGCAAGACTCATGACAGTCACGTGAAGGGCTGTGGGCACTAGATTGCAGAGATTGAGTTAGCTGAGCCCATACTTACATTGTTTGTTCTATATTATTCTACTAGAAGAATAAAGTAGTTAGATATTACTTATTATATTATTGATGAATAACAACTACTCCTTTCTTTCCGGATAAAATGCTCTGGATAGGACTGTAAATGAGTCAAGCCGTTCAGGAGCAGTTCGGTGATCGGCTCGATAAAAATTCGGTTCGAGAATTCATTGGTCACCAAAAAACACTAAAAATTCTATGGAAATTGTGTATGGATCTTTAATTTGTTATGTAAAAACATAAAAAAAAAAATATTAATTTAGCACCTATAAATCACGAGAGATAATAAATTCTAAATCTGTCATTGATTAAAGTGTTTCGTCAATTATGAGCTATTATAATAAAGTTAAATTATGTGTTAATTATGTATAATACTTGGTTGTAAGGGTCCGTTTGTTTCACTTGTTCCTGTTTGTTGTTTGCTACTACTGTTAGCAGTTTGTTGTTTGCTATTACTGATAGATAGCAGATATTAGTTGATTTTTCTGTAAAAAGCAATTGTTTCGAATTTTTACTAAACGCTTTTTGTTTTCTATTTAGATTTAAAAAGTAAAAATCAGTTCCGAAAATTGAAAACAAACCGACACGTAATCTTCTAATTCTAAATAATTGCAGCACTATGCTATCAATCATGACTAAGAGTGTTGCATTTGCCCCCATGGTTTATGGGAAAGTTCACATGCTTTTAAAAGACAGCCAAACCCCCCAAAAAAATGGGATATGCTTTTTTTGTCCTGCCCATTTTACAATAAAAAGTAAAGGTTTAATTTCAAATAAATACCTATGGTTTCATTTTTTTTACAAATTGGTATCTATGATTGGTAAAAAAATTTATTTTTTCAAATTTGACCGATAACCACCTCAAAATGAAAATTTTCAAGAATTAAAATTTTTTAGTATCATATTTATTATGGAACTACATTTTTTTATTTTAAAGATCATCATTTTTGGAGTTTTCTCTTTCTAAACATTAACTTTCTCTTTCATAAAAAACAACACCTAACTAACTTCAAACCTAAAAGTTGAAGAATTCAAGTTTCTTAAAGTATCATCTAGTTCTTAAAAAATTTCATTTTGAGATTGTTATTGACCAAATTTAAAAAAATGAAAATTTTACTAACTATAGATACCGATCTGCAAAAAAAAATATATATATATGAAATTACGATGTTTTATTTAAAATTAAACCCAAAAGTAAATTAATGTCCATTTAAAAACTTTCTCTTTCTGGCATAATATTTAAAGAGAAAAATAAATAAATACTAAGAGAAAAGCTTTCAAGAAATAATTTACTATGAATTTTAAAATTTATATTATGGTAAATTATAATAAAAAAATCATATAATTATATTGTTTTGTAAATAGGTATTCTGTTTTTTTCAGAACCAGTACGTGGGGTTGTTGCGGTTAACAAAATTGAAAAATTTACCATCGTATTATTAAAAAGCTGACTTATCACCGGAACATTTTTGTCTAATTTTTTTCACTTTTTCTCTATCTTCTTCATTCCGGAAATTTCCATAAATTTTGGAAATTCCATAATCAATTTTGGAATTTCCAAGTGGAATTTCTAAAATTATTTTGGAAATTTCAGATAGATTTCAGGAATTTCCACTAGAAATTCAAAATTATTTTGAAAATTTTAGAATGATTGGAAATTCTAGAATCGTTTCTAAATTTCCAGAACGATTGGAAATTCCTGAATAATTCCAAAAAAGCAAGGAAGGAAAAGAAGCGAAAGAAAAAAAAAGGTTAAGGTGCAAAAATACCTCTAACGTTTTGGGTCAGGAGCAATTTTACCCCTAATGTCTAAAATGGTGCAATTTTACCCCTAACGTTTGTAGCCAAGAGCAATTTTACCCCTAACGTTGATAATTTGGGTCAATTTCAGAAATAATTTATCAAACTGTATGCTCGGTCATGAATCTTACCATCTACATTTCACACGTGCGTCATTTTAACACTAACAAATCACAAATATATGTTGGGATGTGAAAAAAATAAAAAAATATTGTCTTTTGTACGAATTAGACAAAAAAAAATTCAAAAAATTCACCGAATTTATAAATATTAATCTTCAATTCTACTATTAAATTACAAAAACATGAAATCTTTTTTTTTAGAACGAATTGATATGAAATTTGTGTAAAATAAGGAACAAAAATATTTGTGTTTTATAATAATGTCTGAAATTGACCCAAATTATCAATGTTAGGGGTAAAATTGCTCTTGGCTACAAACGTTAGGGGTAAAATTGCACCATTTTAGACGTTAGGGGTAAAATTGCTCTTGACCCAAAACGTTAGGGGTATTTTTGCACCTTAACCCAAAAAAAATTGAAGAAAAGAAAGAAAGAAAGAAAGAAAAAGAACTGAGAACAAAATATTTCGGAAAAAAATATTTTTATGCCATATTAACTTTTTAACGGTGTGAAATGAAATTCTTTAATTTACTAAAGGGACGTTTGATATTCAATAGAGATAGAGATTGAGATAAAGGTTGAGATATTGATAAAGATAAAAGATTGAGATAAGGATAAAAATAAGATGAAAGGATTTATTATCTCATATTTGATATATATGATATGGATAGAGATAAAATGATTCATTTTACTATATTACCTCTGTCCACATTTAAATAGATCCATATATTACTATAGTATAAATGTGTTAATTAAATTTAGTGGGTATTTGTTTTAGCTTTTCAGAAGAGCGTTTAGCGTTTTACTCCAAATCGCAGAAAATATAGCGTTTGGTTAGATTTATATAACTGCAGCGTTTAACATTTTCTCTGAAAACTGCAGCGTTTTTTGAGCTTTTCACGAAAAGCTCCTTTTTGGAGTTTTCATGAATAGATGTTTGTAGTTATTTGTCATTGACAAAATTATCCTTTTTATTTCCATAAAATATTTTTAAAACATGTCCATATTTGACATTTTAAATACTAACAGCAACATTTTAATATAATTTTACCAAACACTAATAATTAAACAACTAACTGTTTGATAAAAAAAGATAAGAAAGATGACGCAGCCACAGCCACCGCCCTCGTTCTCCTCCATGAACACCCGTGTTCCGCCGATTCCGCCGGATAAGTTTGGGAACTAGCAGGCGCAGCCTGAGAAATCAACACCAAAAGCTTCATGGAAGGACTTACTCACAGCAAAATCGGATAACAGAGAACCGCAAGCGCGTATTAACTATCGCGAATCAGGACAAGTTCTAATTAATTTTTTAATTTGGTAAGCCGTTGGAACCTGTTGTATGTATTGATCCAGGTTTGAAGAAACAACTAATGAAACAATGGGAGAGTGCCTTGATAGTCAAGTTACTAGGGCGCAACCTAGGGTACTTAGCCCTAAGCAGACGTATCAAAGAGCTTTGGAAACCTATCGGAGATATTATAGTAATGGACTTAGGGCATGGTTTCTATGTGGTTAAACTTGACAACGAGTTGGATAGAGAACATGTGATAAAAGATGGACCTTGGATGATACAGGGTAACTACCTTACAGTAAGAACTTGGAGTGCAGATTTCTCTCCCTCTGAAGCCCTTGTGGACACAACCATGGTTTGGATACGCCTTCCTGAACTACCCCTATGGTACTATGACGAAAACCTCTTACTGGCGGTGGCGGAAGAAGTAGGGAAACCAGTGAGAGTGGATGAGAACACAGCAAAAGCAGCCAGAGGTAAATTCGCTAGGGTATGTGTCGAGATTAACCTCTAGAAACCCCTAATTGCGCGGTTCTCCCTAGAAGGCTCAGAACAACACGTGGAGTACGAGGGACTCTATACTGCTTGCACTCGATGTGGAAGATATGGACACATACAGAGAGATTGTCTTTTTGACAGCGTGGTGGTACAGACAGAACGTAATGCCTCCTCTCACATGAATGTAGACCAAACCAGGGCGAGTCAGGAAGGGTTGGAACCAGGTGTTTCCGCGACGTAAGTTCAGTCATCCCCGGAACATGATTCCTCCAACGAAGGAAAGTCCCATCCAGGTTGACCAGGAACCAAACGACAGGTCCATAACCAAGCCCGGTAACCTAGCTGATTTTCAGTTTGCTGCAACACAGCCGGGGAATAAAACACAGAATTGTGGTCCAACAAACAATCTATCACGGGAGGTGGGGAAGGATCATACGGTGAATCCAGAGACAATTTCGGCAGGTAGAAGAAGCCGATTGGAAGAAGGCAGTTCTACATCTTCTGCGACGCGTAAGACTAAGGTAACCTCAGCCAATGCCGCCTCACCAGTACAGCTGTTAATCAGAGGCAAGGAATCGGATAAGAGAGGGAAGAGAATCAGGATAGAGCCTGATAACAACCCTTTCTCAGTACTGTCAAGCTATGCAGAGGATATGGAGGAGGGAAGCCTTCCGTTATTCGGGGACACTGGGCATGGGAATCCCGTGGCTACAGAAAGGCATGATCCGGAGAACTCCGGAATGAGAGACGTGAACCTCGCCTAGTACTCTAGGGGAGATGGCTCTTGAGGTTCGCTTTTTCTTGTTTTATCAATGCAATTCATAATTTGGAACTGTTTTGGAGCGGGAGGAGGCCGCTTTCAGAGAACGATTAAGCATCTAGTCCAGGTGAGGAAGCCGGAGATCCTGGTGCTTGTGGAAACCAGACTTCCAAGTAGCAGGGCAGAGAGCTTACGTAACGCTTTGGGATTCACAAAGATGGAGATTATTGACACTGAAGGATTCAGGGGGGGCATCTGGATGTTCTGGAATGCTAATATGGTGACAATAACAATCATTGAGAGAAATCAACAGTATCTGCACACTTTGGTGGACCTTCCTAGAGGAGATTCTCAAAGTAATTGCTTCGAGCTAACCGCGGTTTATGTCCGCCCGCAAATCCAACACAAAAAACAGTTCATGGACGACATCAGAAACTTAAGAAGCTCCATTACCCACCCTTGGGTGTTAGCAGGAGATTTCAATTGCATTAAGGAAGCAGCGGAGAAGCAAGGAGGTTCTGTTCTGCCACCGACGCGTCTCTCAATGTTTGCTGACTGGATTAACGAGCTTCAACTCATTGACATTGGGTTTTCTGGCCCCCCATTCACCTGGTTCAGAGGGCACTCTAGAAGGACTCGTGTGGCCTGCAGACTGGATCAGGTCCTCTGCGACGTTGGTTGGCGTCACTGTTTCCCGGAGGCGTCCTTGAGGCATCTCGCCCGGCACAATTCTGATCATGTCCCCCTACATCTTGACTATGGTATCAGTACTCGCAGACAACCCCGGACAGACTTCCGTTTCCTTGCGGCCTGGCTGCTTCACCCAGGTTGTAAGCAAGAAATTGTCTCTAGCCTGTTGAACCAACATAACGCTTTGGAAGCTTTGAGCAACATGCAGCAGAGCTTGACTAAATGGAACCGTAACGAGTTTGGGAACATTTTTTATAGGAAGAAGCGTCTTTTGGCAAGACTGGGAGGGGTTCAAGTGCATCTCTGTCATCAGGTCACTGGGGGATTATTGAAGCTTGAGCGCCGTCTGACGAATGAACTTAATGCGGTTATGCGCCAAGAGGAATTTCTCTAGCATCAGAAATCGAGGGAGAAATGGATTACTTGTGGAGATCGTAATACCACATTGTTCCACACCTCTACCTTGATCCGCAGGAAAAAGAACAGAATTGAAGGTTTACGGGATGAGAACGGAATCTGGATTTGGAATGAGGAGGACCTCCGGATTATGGCGGTGAACTACTTCCGAACCGTTTACACTGAGGAAATTAGTAACAGGCCGATGCTCATCACGTCAACAAGGTTCACACCATGGCTTGAAGACGGAATTGCATCGTTAGCGGCCCCCTTTAGCAGCGATGAAGTAAAAGCAGCAGTTTTTGCTATGGGTCCGTTGAAGGCGCCGGGCCCTGACGGTTTTCCTGCTGCGGTTTACCAGAAATTTTGGAACCACCTTGGTCCACTTACCACGGATTGCGTACTGAACGCGCTGAATGAGGGCATCCTAGAGCAGAAGATGAATGAGACCACAGTTGTCCTTGTCCCAAAAATCCCTGGACCGAGTCACTTGTCTGAGTTCCGTCCCATCAGTCTCTGCAATGTTATTTACAAAATAGTGACCAAATGCCTGGTGCAGCGTTTAAAACATCATTTACAGTATTTAATCGGCCCATTCCAGAACAGTTTCATCCCTGGTAGACAGATAACTGACAATGTCATCCTAATGCAGGAAGTCCTACAATCTTTCAAGAATAAAACGGGTTGGACAGGAGCAATGGTGCTTAAATTGGATCTTGAAAAGGCATATGATAGAGTTAGTTGGAGCTTCTTACATGAAACATTAGTGTGTCTGGGTTTGCCTGATAGCTGGACCCATCTCATCATGCAATGCGTCTCTTCGACCTCAATCAAAGTGGCCTGGAATGGGGAAACGTCAGACAGCTTCCGCCCGTCTAAGGGTCTCCGGCAAGGGGATCCGCTCTCTCCTTATCTGTTTGTTCTGTGCATTGATGCGGTTAATACGGGGGATTGGAAACCGATTCAACTATCTCGTGGAGGCCCCAAGCTCTCGCATCTTTTCTTTGCCGATGATATCATTCTGCTGGGTGAAGCGTTTGACGCTCAGGCTCGAGCCATTAAAGGCGTTCTGAAGAATTTTTGTGACTGCTCAGGCCAAAAGATCAGTCACACAAAATCGAGGGTCTTATTTTCTAACAACTCTCAAGCAAATGTGAAAAGCACTATCTGCCTCGAGCTTGGTATTCAAGAAACGACAGATTTAGGGAAGTATTTGGGCTTCCCGCTTCACCAAGGACGCACAACAAAGGCTCAGTTTCAATTCTTGGTGGACCGAGTTCAGCAACAGCTTACATGTTGGAAGTCGAAGTGTTTAACCATGGTTGGTCGCACGACGCTTGTAAAGGCGGTAACCTCTGCGATTCCGACATTCGTCATGCAGATTGCCCTTATTCCGTCTAGCGTTTGCAACCGGCTTGATAAGCTAAATAGGGACTTTATCTGGGGCAGCTCAGAACAGCAGAGGAAAGTCCATCTGGTTCGTTGGGAAGTGGTCACTCGTCCTCGGAAGAAGGGAGGTTTGGGCATAAGGATATCGAAAGCGGCAAACTTAGCCTTCATGGCGAAGCTTAGTTGGCGCTTTCTGACTGAGAATGAGGTGTTTTGGATTCAGGTCATGAGGCACAGGTACGCCAGAAATAAAGAGGGTTTTGACATGTTTATTTTCAAAACGGGTCAGAGTAGGCTATGGAAAGGTATAGTGATAGTTACGGATCTTCTAAGAAAAGGAATTGGGAAAGCAATCACCAACGGGAATGATACGCTGTTCTGGACTGATACTTGGATAGGGGACTCTTCTTTAATGGATTCGACGGTTGCGGCTCCGAGAAATGCTAGAACTTGCACGGTTGCAGATTACTGGGATTCAGAGAATGGGTGGAAGTGGGAGATGTTGAAGGATTTCTTACCCAAGGAAAGCCTTATGGAAGTTGCAGCAGTGAGAGTTTTCCCGGAGATGTCTGAAAGCGACAGCTGGATTTGGCGAGGGACGAGTTCGGGTCAGTTCAAAACCACCTCGGCTTACTCCTTGTGTGTCCAGGCGGACAGTGACCGACCATCGAATATCCGTTGGGAGAATATCTGGGAGCTCCCAGCCCCGGAGAAAATCCGCGCCTTTCTTTGGTCTGCCGGACATGATGTGATCCTTTGCAACTCTAACCGAGTCAGACGTCAATTAGCCAGTTCAGAATTGTGTGCTAGCTGTGGTAATAGAGAAACGGCGGCCCATATACTTCGGGACTGCCCGGTTGCGGTGAGGGTCTGGGATCAATTTCTCCCAAGATGTGAGCGAAGCGGATTCTATCGGGATACTTTACAGCGGTGGATGAACATGAATATTTGCAGAACGGATCTTATCAGTGGCAGGCCGTGGGACCATAGCTTTCCAATTATCTGTTGGTGGCTGTGGAGATGGAGGTGCCAGCGCGCAATGGACCCGGGACGTATGGATCCGTAAGATAAACACAGATTCATCTCCTCAAGGATCAAGGAAAGTGAGGAAGCTTTTGCTGTGAGTAGGATAACAGCAGTTAGAGGTAAGGTTCCCAGAATCATTTGTTGGAGGCCACCAAAACACGGATGGTTCAAAATTAATTGTGATGGTGCGTGTAAAGGCAACCCGGGTCTTGCCTTGGCCGGGGGCTTGTTACGCGATTGGAGAGGGGGTTGGGCTAGTGGCTTTGCTGCCAAAATTGGTACTAGCACGTCGACGACGGCGGAATTATGAGGAGCTTATTTGGGATTGGATCTAGCCTGGAAGAAGGGGATCAGAAACCTAATTCTGGAGCTTGACTCCCAGCTACTGGTCCAGACGTTACAAAATAGGAACGATTCGGCACTAAAACGGCATGGCTTGCTTCGGAAATGTTGTGAGTTTATCAAGAGAGATTGACAAGTAAAGGTGGTTCATACTTATAGAGAAGGCAATCGGGCGCCCGATTGGATGGCGAACTACGCAGGACAAATGTCCCATGGCTATCACGAGTGTGGTATGCCCCCTGCAGGCATCCAGGAAGTGTTGATTGCTGACTCTAGAGGAGAGGGAGTGGCTCGACTAGTTTGGTCTGAGATAGGCTAAAAGGGGGTTCCCCCCTTTTTCCTTTTTGTTCGCTTTGTTTCTTAAGTTTTCCAGTTTTCTTTTTCCCTTCCTGCTCGGGGCGTAGCCCCTCCCTATAACCAAAAAATAATAATTAAACAACTAATAACAAACAGCTAACAATAACAACAAACAGCTTACTGCAACCGCAAACAGCAATAGCTATTAGCTAACCGCTGAACCAAATAACTATTAGCTAATAGCTGAACCAAAAACAACCTCTTAATCTATCACCCCAACTCGAGAAATACTTGGAACACTATATTAAATTTCAAAACATAAGAAATAGAATAACAAATATATTTAAGATGATATATTAAATTTAATAAATTCCATTCTATATTAATACTACAATAATATATGGACAAAGTTAAGTTTTGAAAAGTTCAAAGGTTAAAATTAACTTAGAAATATTTGCAACATTCTATTAAATTTCAAAACACAATAAATAGAATAAATAATGAAATTTGGGGATAAATTAGATTTTTCTATCTAAATAAGTTATCCCCGTGTCTTATACCACTCATCTTCTAAGTATAATTTTAGTGGGATAAGAGACTTATCTCTTCTTTTGTCTCATCTCTTATCTCTCAAACAAATATAAGAGAAGTTATCTCGTTTTTTTATCCATATTTCACCTCTTATATCTCAGGTAAATTACACCCATGGCCACTGAACTATATCCATTTAACATTATAGTCATTGAACTTTAATTCTTAACGGTATGGCCACTGAATTTTACACTTTTTAACACCGGTGACCACTTAATTCTAACCAACTCATCAAAATGACCCTTAACGACATCAAAATGAAAATATTCAAGAATTAGAGATGTTCAAAACGACATTTACCATGAAACCAAATTTTTTATTTTTCCAAAATCACCTTTTTGGATCTTTCTCTCTCTAAAATTTCACAGTTTCTCCTAACCAAACAACGCCTAAATGGTCTCAAAACTAAAATTTTCAAAAATTAAAGTTTCTTAGAATAATATTAACTCTTTGAATTTTTTATTTTGAGACCATTAAAGTCATTTTGAGATATTGAGTGGCCATTAGTATTAAAAAATGTAAAGTTTAGAGGCGGTACTGTTAAAAGCTGAAGTGTAGTAAGCCATGGTTCACATTGCAAGGGTTCCAACCAGATTCACTGATTTATAAAAAACCACAACGTTGTAAACAGTAACCACATATAACAAAATAATTTGATGGAAACAAAATTCAATAATTTTATAATATATTTTTTGAAAATAATAAAAAATAGATTATCCATTATTTGGTGGGTAAATTACACCTATGGTGACTAAACTTTACACATTTTAACAATGTAGCTACTAAACTTTAATTTTTAACGGTATAACCACTGAACTTTATACTTCTTAACAGGGTAAATTACACCCATGGCCATTGAACTTTATCCATTTTCACATTATGGCCACTCAACTTCATTTCTTCCCGGTATGGCCACTGAACTTTACACTTTTTAACACCGGTGGCCACTTAACGCCTCAAAATGACCATTGACGGTTAAAAATAAAAAATCCAAAGCGTTAATGATATTCTAAAGAACTTTAATTCTTGAAAATTTACGTTTTGAGGTCATTTAGGTGTTGTTTGGTTATGAGAGAGAAAGTGAATTTTTAGAGAGAGAAAGCTCCAAAAAATGTGATTTTTGAAAATAAAAAATGTGGTTTCATGGTAAATGTTGATCTGAACAACTTTAATTCTTGAATATTTTCATTTTGAGATTGTTAACGATCATTAACGGTCATTTTGAGAAGTTTAGTTAAAATTAAGTGGCCACCGATGTTAAACAGTGTAAAGTTCAGTGGTCATACCGGGAAGAAATGAAGTTGAGTGGCCATAATATGAAAATGGATAAAGTTCATTGGCCATGGGTGTAATTTACCTCTTCTTAACACCGGGGGCTCCTCAATTTTAATTAACTCCTCAAAATGACCGTTAATAACATCAAAATGAAAATATTCAAGAATTAAAGTTGTTCAGAACGATATTTACTATGAAACCACATTTTTTATTTTCCAAAATCATTTTTTTTAGTTGTTTCTCTCTAAAAATTCATTCTCTCTCCAAACCAAACAACACCTAAATAGCCTCAAAATGAAAATTTTCAAGAATTAAAGTTCATGGGAATATCATTAACCCTTCGAATTTTTTATTTTGAGGCCGTCAATAGTCATTTTGAGCCGTTGAGTGGTCATCAATGTTAAAAAGTGTAAAATTTAGTAGTCAAACCTTTAAGAATTGAAGTTCAGTGACCATAATGTTAAGATGAGGTAAATTACACCCATGACCACTGATCTTTACCCATTTAACATTATGACCACTGAACTTCAATTCTTGGCCACTGAACTTTACACTTTTTAACACCGGTGGCCACTCAACGCCTCAAAACAACCACTGACAGTCTGAGAATAAAAAATTCAAAGAGTTAATGATATTCTAAGGAACTTTAATTCTTGAAAATTTTCGTTTTGAGGTCATTTAGGTATTGTTTGATTAAGAGAGAGAAAGTGAATTTTTAGAGAGAGAAATCTCCAAAAAATGTGATTTTGGAAAATAAAAAATGTGGTTTCATGGTAAATGTTGTTCTCAACAACTTTAATTCTTGAATATTTTCATTTTGAGGTCGTTAACGATCATTTTGAGGACTTAGTTAAAGTTGAATAGCCACCGATATTAAAAAGTGTAAAGTTTAATGGTCATACTGCTAAGAATTGAAGTTCAATGGCCACAATGTTAAAATAGGTAAAGTTCAGAGACCATTGGTGTAATTTACTCTGTTAATATGGGTAAAGTTTAGTGAATATGGATGTAATTTATCCATTATTCGGTTTGGTTTGTTTATTTAATTTAGGCTTAATACATTATTTGTCCCATAAACTTGTATAAAAAGCTTAATTGGTCCTTTGAATTTTCAAAGTGTTTCAATAGCTCCTTTAATTTATATAAAATATTTAGTTAGCCCCCTGATTGATCACTCGGTTACAAAAAAATAAGTTAAATATGGTAGATATATTGCATAAGTCTTAAAAAAAGTAAAACGACCAAAATCGAAGTATGTGGTTCTAATATTAGAGAATACAAGTTTTATAATTGAGCAAATAATAACTTCATTTTTAATTTATTTTTGAATTATGTAATAATATTTTAAAATGCATGGAATACATCTTCCACATGTAACTTACTTTTTTGGGAACGAGTGATCAATTGATTATATTTCATGTAAATTCAATGAGCTAACTGAACATTTTATGCAAGTTCAGGAAGCTATCAGAATACTTTAAAAGTTTAGAGGGTCAATCAAACTTTTTAGACAAGTTTAAGGGGCAAATGATATATTAAGCCTTTAATTGATTTATTTATTCCTTGGAGATTGGATTAAGAAATAAAATAAAATCCAAAAGTAGGATGGCACATGGGGTTGCCATATCTATTCATGATGGCTTGAGGGACCCTATGTTTCCTTGCACATTATTAAGTCCAATTTTTCATAAACAATCTTGCTTTTCTTTGACTACTTTGGGAATTGTTTTCCAACTTTGGGATTTTCTTTATTTTGCCAACTTTCTACATTTGGATTTTAAATTGCACAATTCTTGATATTTTCTTGGGATAAAATAATTTATTAATTTTTGAGTTTTTGTATATTTTAGGCTTAATTTATTAAATTTATATAAAATATTTAATTAATCTTTCAACTTGTATAAAATGTAATCAATTGATAATTTTATAAAAAAAGTAAGTTAAATGAGAAAATATATTTCACGCATCTTAGAATGTTATTATATAATTAAAAAATAGATGAAAAAAGGAGTTACTTGTTCAACTATAAAATTTGTATTCTCTAACATTAGAACTGCATACCCCGATCTTGATCGTTTTACTTTTTTTAAAACGCGTGTAATACATATTTCGCATTTAACTTACTTTTTTTTTGCAATCGAGTGATCAATTGATTACATTTTGCACAAGTTCAGGGAGCTAACTTAATATTTTATGCAAGTTGATGAGACTATCAGGTCACTTTGAAAGTTCAGGAGGTCAATCAATATTTTTGGACAAATTCAAGAGGCAAAATTAAGTTAAATGCGGAAGATGTATTGCACGCGTCTTAAAAAAAGTAAAACGACTAAGATCGGAGTATGTGGTTCTAATGTTACAGAATACAAGTTTATAGTTGAGCAACTAAAAACTTTCTTTTTAATCTATTTTTTAATTATGTAATAATATTTTAAGACGCGTGCAACACATATTCCGCATACAGCTAATCTTTTTTTTTTTTTATAACCGAGTGATTAATTGATTACATTTTACGCAAGTTTAGAGAGCTAACTGAATATTTTATACAAGTTGAAAGAGCTAACATGATACTTTAAAAGTTCAGAGGTCTATTCAGTTTTTTTGTTTGACAAGTTCATGGGCAAATTATGTATTAACCCTTATATTAATCAGAATATCTTTATTACGGTAACTATCTATTTTGAAAATGAGTTATTTTGATAATGGGTGTTTTTTTTTTTTTTTTTTTTGTTGGAAATGCATATATCTTTATTAGATACGAAAAGAATAAGTACAACAAGAAACAAGAAAGGTAAAAAATCTTACAAAATCCACAATGAGACCAAAATGACTACAAAGAGCATAAAAAGCCATAAAAGGTACAAAACCAACAAAAAAACATATACTTCATTGAAATCCAAATCCGCAGAAAAGCAACTGCAATCGAATCTTCATCATTTAGGCCCTTCCAAACATTCGGATCTGAGTCCTTTCGTTTGTTGCATCCACGTAGATATATTGATCCACGTATAAAATAAATCGTTTCCGCTCTTACTAAATCCGAAAAAGGTATAAACAGTAGAATAATGGAGAACAAATACAATTCAAACGGATAAAGAGATCAAATAAAATATATAAACACTAACCGAAAAAATACAATAAAAAAATTTACAATAAACCTAACCCGTTTATAGGAGGAAGAAGGAACTTCCTTCTTCCTCCTTAATGTAGATCCACAAAAGAGAGAAAAAACTTGAAGACAGGATGAAGAAAGCAAAGAGGAGCGGCAGTTTTTTTTTTCAGAGAGAGCTTGATAATGGGTGTTACACTCATATTCATTTAGGTCAAATTTATAATTATAAATAAATTTAAGTCTAAATGAGTTTATTTGGTAAATTTTATTAATTTTAATTTATTAATGAATTTATGATTAATTTATTATAAATTTTTGGGTAATTAATTTATTAGTCCGTATATTTTGATAAAACACACTGTTTAGTCTCTATATTTTAAAAAATACACGGTAAGGTCCCTAATCTTTTTTTCGATGAACTGTTTAGTCTCTAACGTTTTTCTCGGTGAACTGTTTAGTCCCTGCTGTTAGACTCTCATGAAGATTCTGTTAGTCAATTTGAATTTGAGTCAAAATCTATTTAAAATAAAAATGTAATGTCTTAACTACCCTTTACCACAAAATCATATAAAATCAGTATCTTCATTGTTTACAACAATAACAAAATTAACAGAAACATCTTTCATCATCACTGAAGCGGCTGGCAGTAAACATGAGTTGAGAATATGGAGGAAATTAAACTCACCATTGAGAGTAAGAGGATTTCCACTTTCAATTCGAACAGGAAGAGTAAGTGAGAGAGATTTGAGTCGATTTCTACCTTCAATTCAAACAGGAAGAGTGAGCATGAGTGATTCGATTATGGGTTAGGAATTCAATCATTTTTCCATTTTTTGTAAGCACGAGTTGTGAGAGAAAGATATAAAGGTTTGAATTGCTTTTGAGTGATAAATAGTAAAGAGTAATTTAGTTATTTCCGAATTCATAAACAGCAAAAAATCTAACAAACAGACGGAAGGACTAAACAATTCACCGAGAAAAAGATTAGGGACCTTACCTTGTGTTTTTAAAAATACAAAGACTAAACAATGTGTTTTATCAAAATATAGGAACTAATAAATTAATTACCCTAATTTTTTTTAAAAGAAAGTGGATTAGAGACCGTTAGTTAGAAGTTCAAGGAGTTAAGTTTTGGGATTTTTTTTATTGTACCAACTTGCTACATTTGGATTTAAAATGCACAATTCTAGATATTTTATTGGGGTAAATTATATTTGGGGAAAATAATTTATTAATTTTTAAGTTTTTTTTAGGGTTAATTTATATAAAACTACGTGGTTTCATGTTTTTTCAGATCGGTATCTGTAGTTAGTAAAAATTTTAATTTTTTAAATTTAACTGATAATCACCTCAAAATGAAAGTTTTCAACAATTAAATGATGTTTTAAGCAGCTTAAATTCTTCAACTTTTTATGTTTGATGTCATTTAGGTTCGTTTTTTTATGAAAGAGAAATTTAATGTTTAGAGAGAGAAAACTCCAAAAATGATGATTTTGAAAATAAAAAATGTGGTTCCATAGTAAATATAATACTAAACAATTTTAATTCTTGAAAATTTTCATTTTGAGGTCGTTATCGGTCAAATGTGGAAAAAAAGAAAAAATTCCCAACCACATATACCGATTCTGTAAAAAAAAAAAAAAAAGTGAAACCGCAATGCATTTATTTAAAATTAACCATTTTTTATATTATATTAATCAAAAAATATTTATTCAGTAACGATTTAGTTCGGAATGAGTAGTGTTGAGATAAAAAGCATGTGCAAAGAATAAGGGTGAGCAAAATTAATCAATAACCGATAAACTGAATTGAAACCAAACTGAAAATATAATCTAGTTGAGTTATTTATTTAGTTTGATTTGGTTCAGTTTTGAAAATGAGTTATTTTGATAACCGGCTATTGGTTTGGTTATTTAAAAAAATCGATATAACAAAAAAACAAACCGAATTGTACATTACATTTTCATAATTTTACATGATTATTTAATACATTTAGTAGTATACTACTATTTTTTGTTTCATATTTATTGTATGGATAAAGTGCGAAAATTCTCTTAATATTGACAATTAAAAGCAATTTTATCCTTAACGTTTAAAATAATGCAATTTTACTTTTAATATTGGTGTAAAATGCACATTTACCCCTAATATTGACAAGTTGAGTTAATTTGAGAAATAATTTATTAAAATGTGTTCGTAGTTATGAATCTCGTTATTTATGTTTCACATGCGCGTTATTTTATCATTAATTAGTAACAGATTACAAACATATAAATAGACGTGAAAAAAATTAAAATAAAAACAAAAATTATACTATATTTTATACTAGTTGAACAAAAAAATCCGTCGAATTTAAAAATAATAATCACCAATTATTATTAATCACAAAGAATGTAAAATCTTGCTTTTAGAATCATAAAGGGGTGTTTGGTTACCTATTTTTCACCTCATGTTTGCCTTTTCACTTTAAAAGACAGAGTTTGAGGTGTTTGGTTAGACGCATTATGTTTGCCTTTTACCGCTGAAAAGTAACTTTCTACAAAAACAGGAAATCCTTATTTTTTGGAAAAGCAGCCTTTTAAGGCAAACAGCAAACATGAGCAGAAACCAGCAAACAGGAACAACAAACAGCAAGTAGCCAACTGAACCCTTAATATGCAATTAGTGCGAAATGATAAATAAAATATATGTATTTTATAATGATATATGAAATTGACCAAACTTTTCAATATTAGGTGTAAAATTGTTCTTGATTGGCAATATTAAGGGTAAAAATTGCACCATTTAGACGACGTTACGAGTAAAATTGCTCATGACTGTCAATATTAGAGATGTACATATTATCCCTTATTTTATATTTATTATAGATTTTTTATTCATTTATATAAATTTTTAGCTTATTATAATAAATTTTGATCGGTCAGTGGTTAGTAACCAAACTGATAAACACTGGTTTGGTTATATTAAGCTTATTCGATTTGGTTCGATTTTAATTTTGAATGTGATTTCAATTTGGTTAATCAGCAGTTTGGTTCGCTATAATCGAACGGAACTGATGCTTAGTCCTAATAAAGAGTGGCTCTAAGACATAACGACGAGGTAAATACGAATTGATTATCACATTAGAAATATAGAGTGTGATTAGGGCTGTAAATGAACAGAGCCGCTCATGAGCAGTTCGGTGATCGGCTCGATAAAAGCTCAACTCGACTCGGCTCGGTTTGTAAACGAGCCGCTCGTGAACACGATTTACTGGCTCGGTTCGTAAACATTTATGAACAAATTTTAGTTTTGCAGAAAACTATATAGTTTTGTGTTAGTTCACAAATATCTAAACTTAATATTATTTCATTTGCTATTAGATGAGTTCGTTCACAAACATAATAAATGAGTAATAGACGAACTATTTGTAAGTATCTTGTTTATTTATTCACGAACTTTGCTTGTGAGCTTGTTTATGTACACAATTAAAGAGTTATTTGCGAGCAAACTTCACAAATATAATTAACAATTTACTCACAAATAATTCATGGTTAGATAATTTTCTTAATCAACCAAGTCCAAAAGAGGATTTTGGGCTCGAAATAAGCTCGAAGTTCGGCTCAAGCTCGTTGAGCAAGCCAAAGCTCGGCTCGGGCTCGGCTCGTTAATTTTATAGCAAGCTCGGCTCGGGCTCGAGCTCGTTAATTTTATAGCGAACTAAGATTGAACAGGCCAAAGCTCGGCTCGGCTCGGCTCAATTACAGCCCTAAATGTGATTGAGACTTATTAGACAATAAATATGGATTATTGATTATAATTGGATAAGAATAACATTTGAAAGTTTAGTAGCACAATTAAAATTTTGAGCTGATTAAAAAGGGACAACAGATATATTAAACTAATATTATACACATAGCCGATTCTGACATTTTATGGGATCTAGACGAAAAAAAAAAAAAATAAAGGGCTCTTAATAAAAAAAATACTTAAAAATAGAAATGTGGACTCGTCTTAAGCCTAAAATATCATATTATTTAGTCCCATATTAGGCTCGCCATGGGCCGATGAGCCCGGCCGCCCGGCCCGAGCCCAGGCCCATTTAGCCGGGCCTGGGCACATAAAATTAGTGTCAGGTCCGATCCGGCCCAAGTTCGAATAAGCCCGCCTAGAAAATGGGCGGGCTTGGACTATATAAATACCCATCGGGTCCGACCCGGCCCGTTATCTATATATACATTTATAAATTTAATATTTATTTAAATACCTCATATTAACTATTATGTTTATTATTTTTTTATTAAAAAAAGTTAGTATTTTATTTTAATTGAATTTTTTTAATATAAATATGGGCTTGGACGGGCGGGCTTGGGATTCCTTTTTTAGACCCGAGCCCGAGCCCGACTCTAATTAGTGTGGGTTTGGGCTGGGCTTATCAAGTTTTATCAAAAGCCCGACAGGTCCGATCCGAGCCCGGCCCAGCCCGGCCCATGCCGAGGTCTAGGCGTGATAGATAATTTTTTGGTAACTACATTTATAATAAAAAAAATTAGTATACATTTAATATATCGGGCCTCTTTTGGCATTGGACCCTGGACGGCCGCACTTCTGGCCTATGCCTAGAACCGGCCTTGATTATACATTGTGGAATAGGTTTAAACTACTATTTGACTCTTGATCTATCCAAAATTTTATCATTTGGTCTCTGACATATTATTTGGTGACATTTGACCCATGACTTATCCCCATGAGTCAAATTTCATCCAATTCGGATGGAGACATAACATAATTGTTATCCTATTAACACGTGATGGCAGTTTGACACTTATACTCGATACATTTTAGTTTAGGAATTTGTTTTTATTTTTTTAATCTAATTAATTATTTTCTCATAAAAAAATCTATGTAGCAAATATACGTTTGACGTGTCAAAATATTGCCATATATTAGAATTTTTGTCAAATCTCTATCTAAATTGGATGAAATTTCATCAATTTGAATAGTTTAGAAACTAAATGTGATCGAATAATATATTAGAGGCAAATAACGGAAATTTTGGATAAAACATAAGCTAAATAACAATTTAAACCTGTGGAATATTAAATAGGACTTATGACCTATATACCGCTATTAGTATACTCTCTAAATTTTATTTTCTTTACATAATATTTTTGAAAAATTTATGTTGCTCTAACATTAAAGTCCAAATTAACAGTGACGTTTACTGGTATTTTGGTCCATTACTATTAGATCTAAGTTTATTAAAATCATACTGAACAAATTCGACTACATCATTGTATATTATATATATAGATTACTGTAAATTATGATCAAATAGATATTTTAATGTTACAAATTGATATATAAATTTCATTTTATATTTTATATGTAACTAAATAGAGTTCAACCTCAAGAATTAAGGTTAGATTGATTGATTAACGGTCTCAACTCTTAAATCGTGTTTAAATTAGAGACCACCTTAAGCTCAACGATTAAGATTAGATTGAACTCTTAAATCGTGTCTTAGTTAGAAATCTTAAATTCAAAGATCCACCTAAAAGATACATGAGACTCAAGACTCGAACCGAGTAATTGAAGCTTGGTTGGTAGCACTTTTGACTGGCTGGAAGCAAGTGTTTTCCACAGGTTAAAAAGTGTGAATCTTAACTAAATTTTATCACATTCAACTCGCGATCTTCCATTCCGGACAACAACCAAGCCTTATTCCTGGCTAGTTGGGGTCGACTATATGAATTCTCGATCGTTTGTTCGTTCATGTTCATTGTAAGATCCTCTGAGAGAGTACTAATGTCTTCAATTCTCAAAGTAGCTCCTTTGCCTGCTTGAACCGGTTTCACTCCATGAGAGAAACCGGTGACTTAGATAGAAAGAGACACGCATACGCTCATTATCAAAGACTCAACCCTTGAATACGCACCATAGGCCCTTATTTCTTAAGGAAAAAGTCCGGTATACTATAGGGCCTTTCCGATAACATCCTTTGGTTTAGAGATAGCAGTTGCATTCAAATTTCATCTATCACACACAAATCTCGACAGTTTTGATCATCTATCCGGGGGGAAATTGATACATTTGTAGTCAATCCCTAAATTATTTCTTGATTTATGGTTGCGTTTGAAACTATTTGCCGGATTGTGGTGTTTTTAGTCCACTCCGCTACTCATAATGTCACTTGGAAGATATTTTTACAAATTCAAAATAGTCCGACTATCTGATAGGTAGATAGCTTTCTCTGTCAGTTCGTCTTGCAGACAAGCGAACCCCTGCACGGGTGAAATTCTCCTGCCTTTGAGCAACACCTATCTGACAGGCGGACTGTCAAGTAAAACAGTCCACCTATCAGACATACGGACTGCTTGGCAAGCCATCATGATTAGCGGATGAACTAAAAACACCACAAAACCAGAAATAGTTTCAAACTCACCATAAATGGAGAAATAGTTTAGAGATTGATCACAAGTGTGTCAATAAATCCTATCCGGGTAATGCCCTATCCCGGAACAAGCAAGAGATAGCTAATAGTGTCAAACAGTTCATTTCGATTGTCTCGGTGAATTATGGTGTCGTAACAGTTGCATTGAAATTTCATCTATCACGCACAAATCTATCCGGGATAATTGACACATTTGTGATCAATCTCTAAATTATTTCTCGATTTGAAACCGCTACTCGTAATGATGTTTGAGCGATTTTATTCGCACATTCAAAGCAGTTTGCATATAACAGTCCGCCTTTCAAACAAGCAGACTGATGATGAGATTCTCCTGCTCTTTGAGCAACTCTGCCACCAGTACACTTGTTTGACCGACGGATTGACGGAAAAAGCAAAAATCTTTAGCAATGCCATTATGATTACAGTGAACTAAAAATAGTGAAATAGTTTACGGATTGACCACAAATGTATCGATATCCCTATCCGGGTACTGCCCTATCCCGGGACAAGTAAACGATGTCATTTCTACCACATCCTATGAACGATTTTGTTTCACACATTCAAATCAGTCTGCCCGTCTCTAAATAGTCAGACTGCTTTCTATGCCATTCCCCCGCTCTTTGAGCAACTCTGCACTAGTATGACTGGTGGAGCGAACTAAAAACACCATAAAACCGAAATAGTTTAGGGATTGACCACAAATGTGTCGATATCCCTATCCCGGAACAAGCAAGGGATATCATTACTACTACCACATCCTATGAATGAAACGATTTTTTCACACATTCAAAACAGTCTGCCCGTCTCTAAATAGGCGGACTGCTTTCATAGAGGCAGACTGATAGCTAGATTCTCCTGCTCTTTGAGCAACTCTGCACTATACACTGTCTGACAAGCGGACCGACAGAGAAAGCAAACATCTTTAACATTGATATGACCGGTGGAGTGAACTAAAAACACTATAAAACCGAAATTAGTTTCAAACCCACCATAAATAGCGAAATAGTTTACAGATTGACCACAAATTTCTCCATATCCCTAACATTAATATGACCGGTGACAAAACCGAAAATAGTTTCAAACCCACCATAAATAGCAAAATAGTTTACAGATTGACTTCAAATGTGTCGATATCCCTATCCGGGTACTCCCCTATCCCGAAACAAGCAAGAGATATCATTTCTACCACATCCTATGAACAGAAATGCCCCAAAAACTTATTATAAAGCAACATCAATCGATGAATTAGAAAAATATATGCAATTCAAAAGAATTCCAATGTTTGATCTATGTATCGTACTGCCTATCCCGGACCAAGCAAACGATATCATTTCTACCACATCCTATGAACAAGTTTTTTGCACACATCAAATCAATCTGCCCGCCTGTCATAGAGGCAGACTGACAGCGAAATTTTCCTGCTCTTCGAGCAACTCTGCACTAGTACACTGTCTGTCAATATGAACTAAAAACGCCACAAAACCGAAATAGTTTCAAACCCACCAGAAATAGTGAAATAGTTTACAGATTGACCACAAATGTGTCGATATCTCTATCCGGGTACTCCCCTATCCCAAAACAAGCAACAGATGGCATTTCTACCACATCCTATGAACAGAAATGCCCCAAAAACTAATTATAAAGCAACATCAATAGATGAATTAGAAAAATATATGCAATTCAAGGGAAATTCCAATGTTTGATCTATATACATTTATATCCATACCTGAAATTTTCCATCCATAAGAACAACAACTGAATTGTATACATCAATGGAAGCCAATTTACTTCCAATTTGAATGAATAGATGAAATAGATTCTCAAAACAAAAAAACCCCCAATTTACAGCAAACCAATCTCAACTAATTCAACAGAAAAACCCCCAATTTCTGCACAAGAATCATCATCATGATCATGATCATGATCATCAATCAATCATCAGCAGAAAATGAAGAACGAGGAAGATCTAAATGGGGATTACAATCTCTGGAGTAAAATTCATTCTTCTCAATCAAACCCCTCAACATCTCAAATGTAAATTTAGAATCATTAGCATCACTTGTCACAGAATCAACAGAAGAAGATTCCAAAGTTGAAGGTTGCTTAAAACAAAAGCAGCAACTATGAACAGATTTCTTACCAGAAATTCCAGCATTATCATCAGAATGAGAGGATGAGGGTTTCTGATTCTTAATAGATCGGATTAGAAGTTTCTTTGCCTCTCTGAAATACCCACATCTTCCTCTTCTGCTGCTTCTTCTCTTCTGCTTCTGATTTTCAGACTCGGACATAAAAATCAAAACTGTGTACCCAAATCCAAAAGGGGGGAAGATAAGAAGAACCCCCAAAAATCAAAGAATCAAAGAATTAAAGAATCAAAACCCCCAATTTGGATTTTGTGTGAATAGGAGAGAGAAACCCCAATTTGAAAGCAACAATTGAATGGGTTTTTGAGATAATTTTGGAGATAATTGAAGGGGGATTCAGAGTTTGAGTTGTAAATGTTAATGTCAGAGTGGTTTTGGAAGGAAACAGAGTTGGAAAAGGTTGGAACTTTAACTTAAACGTGTTGCGTTTATATGAAGGATTCATGTTTGTTTCGTAACTGTCTACTGGTGGTAGTTTAAACCTTTCTAAAAAGATTTCGTAATCCTATCCGAATTTGATTTCCCTAATTATTAGGGTTTAGAAAAATTCTATTTTTAAGATTATAAAAATACAAATGAACTTTAGTTTTAAAAATACTTTTAGTATTTAATTGAAGTATAAAAGGCAAATTTGTCAACAGATTGGGTAAATTACACTCATAGCCACTCACTTCTAAGGATGGCAATGAGTAATTTATCTGCGAGTACCCGATACTACCCGGTCCTAATAAAAGGTATGAGATATGGGAATACCCCCATGGTACCTGGTACCCGTAATAACATTTTTATATGTTAAAAAATATTATTGTGTTTTAGATGTAAGATGTGCGATTTGAACACCAACCTTTTGTTCTTCGACCGTTAAGTACCACTAAGCTAGTTTATTTTTATTAATTAAGGTTCAATTTGTACAGTTTTTAGATGGATGATTTATTAAATTTATACTTGTTAAATTTTTTATATTTTTTGTTTTATTTATTGATTCTTAACGGGTAAGGGATCCGCGGATATCTGTGAATTAAATGGGACGGGTATGAGATGCAAAACATATACTCATTAAGCTAATGAGACGGGTACGAGTAATTAAAAAATAAACGGTAAAGGTTTGGACTGTTTGAAGTTGGTTACCCTATTTTCCGTTCATATCCGATGCCGTTTAGAGTCGGGTGTGACAGGTACCCTACCTTCTCACTTTAACTCAACTTGCATTATGATCATTAAATAAACATCAAACTAGGGGTGTTCACCGTTCAGTTCCAGGGCTGGTCTTGATAATTTATGAGCCCTAGACGGAATAATAGATAAAGGCCCCTTTAATAAAAAAAAATTTACGTAAAAAAATTTAAAATAGATTTCAATACATTATAAACAAAAAATTATTTTATTAATAATTATATGGTACATATTATTTTATTTTATTTTATTTTTGAAAGGATACGGTACATATTATTACGTTCACTAAATACAATTGTTTATCCAAAATCAAAAAGATGTTTCACAATTTCTTTAAATTATAGATTAAACCTCTATTTGGCTCATGTAGTATCCAAAATTTTGTCATGTGACTAATGTGGTACTATTTGATAATATTTGCTCATTGGAGTATTTCCATATGTGATATTTAACTCATCTATATATAATATAAAATAGTAACGATGGAACTGAGGTGTCACTTCCTCCTTTTTTAGTGATAAAAAATTTAATATATTAATTTTAATTTTATTATGTATATTTATCTATAAAAAGATTATTTTATCTCATATATCTAAGAGTACTACAGAATTTAAATTAATCCCTAAAATCTCTCTAATTCTCTACATATCTATATATAATATAAAACAGTAACGATGGAACTGAGGTGTCACTTCCTCTTTTTTTACTGATAAAAAATATAATATAATATATAATATATTAGTTTTTATTTTATTATTATATTTATCTATAAAAATATTATTTAAAGTAAATGTGAAAAGCAAATAATAATATTTAATTTATATAACACATTTATGTCATTAATTGTAATTATTAGATTGTATTTTTATTAATATTTATATATTAAGATGAATCCGTGCATCGCACGGGCCAAAAACTAGTTATACTTAATTTTTGGAACACAAACTATAAACTTTAGAACATATGTTATGTTTTTAGAACATACGTTATGTTATTTAGAATGTGAGTTTTTTTTTTTTTAACAAAAAAATGGCCCATATATTTACTATTTTTTTAAAACATTATCTTAATTTTTAGAACACAAATTATAAAGTTTAGAACATATGTAACAATATTTAGAACATCGTCCATAACAATTTAAAACATAAATTACAAAAATATAGAGGAATTAAATAAATAAGAAATTAGAGCATGTTCTTGGTTTTTTTTTTCTATTAATAATTAATTATTATGCACATTTGTTTTTTTCTATTAATAATTATTATGTGAATTTAATCAATATTAATAAGTGCATGCATCAAATATTAAACAATAGAAGCTACAAGGGCATTGGTATATTAATCAGCGCGCGGCAAAATACACCAAAGAAACAAATGGCTCAATGGTAAGCAGTGCGGAGTGCAAGTGAGGAGGCCAGGGTTCAAACCCCAATAGCAACATTAGTGTTTTTTATTAATTTTTACACTCAAAACTACGTAGTTTTGAGTGGTTCTCACCTAAGAAATGGTTCTCACAAGAGCTCTCCCCTATAATGCTGATAGGGTTCGAACATTAGACCTTTCAGCTACACTCCTTACCACTTAGCCATTTGCTTTTCTTGTGTATTTTGTTGCGCACTGCTTAATATACCAATGCCCTTGTAGCTTCTATTGTTTAATATTTGATGCATGCACTTATTAATATTGATTAAATGTGCATAATAATAAATTATTAATAGAAAAAAAAGAAATTTGCATAATAATGAATTATTAATAGAAAAAATCCAAAAACATGCTCCAATTTCTTATTTATTTAATTCCTTTATATTTTTGTAATTTATGTTATATAAGAAAATATATTTTTTAAAACATACGTTAGAACATATATTTTAACTTTTAAAACACGAACTATGAAGTTTAGAATGTACGACATATTTTTTAGAACATACATTATGTTTTTTAGAGCATGTGTTATGTTTTTTCGAACATGAGTTATAAATTATATTATAGAACAAATGAAAAAACGATCCAGATATCTACTGATTTTTTACACTCAAAACTACGTAGTTTTGAGTGGTTCTCACCTAAGAAAGGGTTCTCACAAGAGCTCTCCCCTATAATGCTGATAGGGTTCGAACATTAGACCTTTCAGCTACACTCCACACTCCTTACCACTTAGCCATTTGCTTTTCTTGTGTATTTTGTTGCGCACTGCTTAATATACCAATGCCCTTGTAGCTTCTATTGTTTAATATTTGATGCATGCACTTATTAATATTGATTAAATGTGCATAATAATAAATTATTAATAGAAAAAAAAGAAATTTGCATAATAATGAATTATTAATAGAAAAAATCCAAAAACATGCTCCAATTTCTTATTTATTTAATTCCTTTATATTTTTGTAATTTATGTTATATAAGAAAATATATTTTTTAAAACATACGTTAGAACATATATTTTAACTTTTAAAACACGAACTATGAAGTTTAGAATGTACGACATATTTTTTAGAACATACATTATGTTTTTTAGAGCATGTGTTATGTTTTTTCGAACATGAGTTATAAATTATATTATAGAACAAATGAAAAAACGATCCAGATATCTACTGATTTTTTAGAACATTATACTTAATTTTTAGAACACAAACTATATATTTTTTAAAACATACGTTATAACATATATTTTAACTTTTAAAACACGAACTATGAAGTTAGAACGTACGATATATTTTTTAGAACATACGTTATGTTTTTTAGAATACGTGTTATGTTTTTTCGAACATGAGTTATAAATTATATTATAGAACAAGTGAAAAACCGATCCAGATATCTACTGCTTTTTTTTTAAAATTATACTTAATTTTTGGAACACAAACTATAAACTTTAGAACATATGTTCTGTTTTTTAGAACATATGTTATGTTATTTAGAATGTGAGTTTTTTTTTTGAACAAAAAAAATGGTCCATATATTTACTATTTTTTTAAAACATTATCTTAATTTTTAGAACACAAATTATAAAGTTTAGAAGATATGTAACAATATTTAGGTCCTTAACAATTTAAAACATAAATTACAAAAATACAGAGGAATTAAATAAATAAGAAATTAGAGCATGTTCTTGGTTTTTTTTCTATTAATAATTAATTATCTATATATAATATAAAACAGTAACGATGGAACTGAGGTGTCACTTCCTCCTTTTTTTTAGTGATAAAAAATTTAATATATTAATTTTAATTTTATTATGTATATTTATCTATAAAAAGATTATTTTATCTCATATATCTAAGAGTACTACAAAATTTAAATTAATCCCTAAAATCTCTCTAATTCTCTACATATCTATATATAATATAAAACAGTAACGATGGAACTGAGGTGTCACTTCCTCTTTTTTTACTGATAAAAAATATAATATAATATATAATATATTAGTTTTTATTTTATTATTATATTTATCTATAAAAATATTATTTAAAGTAAATGTGAAAAGCAAATAATAATATTTAATTTATATAACACATTTATGTCATTAATTGTAATTATTAGATTGTATTTTTATTAATATTTATATATTAAGATGAATCCGTGCATCGCACGGGCCAAAAACTAGTTTTGGATTAAAACCGATATGTTAAATTTTTGTCAATAATTTTTTTATTTTTTTCTATATAGACTTGATACGTGAAAAAAATTAATTCCTTATTTATCTACATATTAAATCTATATGGTAAAAAATTAAATCAATTTCCACGTGTATATATCACATGTCAAAAATTGTGTCATGTGGGAAAAAAAATTAACAAATCAATTAATTTTCCATCCAAAATGGGTTAAATATCACTTATGGAAATATTTCAAGAAAAAAATGTTACCAAATTATATGACAAAATTTTGCATACAACAGATGTCAAATATATGTTTAATTCTTAAATTAACCATTAGTTTATATTCAAAAAAAAATCAATTAGATCTCTTTTAAATTTAAAATATTAATTATTTGGATCCTTTAAAACCTAATCTTAGTAAATATATTTAGACTCTTAATTTATAAACCTTAATCTTTAAAATATATTAAAATTAATAATTTTATTAATTTCACATAATATTATTAGTTTGATATAATTTAAGTTCTTAACCTATTTTTAATATTTGTATGAATGTTTTTTTTGAGAAAAATTTGTTTGCTTCGAAGGGGAATCGAACATGGTAAAAATGGTTGTATGAAAGTTTGCTCTTGACGGGAATCGAACATGGTAAAAATGGTTGTATGAATGTGTTTTTTGAGAAAGAAAAATTTGCCATTAAAGGGAATCGAACACAAGACCATTACAACTTATGTGCTTTAGCCACTAAAACACTTTAAATTATGAAGTGTATTGTTTTTTACATTATAAAAAAATATATATCTAATATTAAATTTGGGCTCCCTACGGTCTTGGGCCCTAGGCCAGCGCACTCCTGGCCTAAGCCCAAGACCGGCCCTGTTTAGTTCGATCTAAAAACCGAACCGAACTGAAATAACCAAATATCGAATAAGATCTAAAATTAAAATCGAACCTAACAGAATAATATTATAAACCAAACCGAATATTTCGGTTCGGTTCGGTTCGATTTTCGGTTATAGCATTTGTTAAATAATTTTTTTTTTTAATTCCTTATTTTATATGTTAAACAACAATTTTTTTTCTTACTTACTTTATACGTTAATTTGAATATGAAATATTGATATATGATGTTGTTTTGTACAATTTAATATGCATATATGCAACACATACATGTATAAGCATTGTAACTTACACATCCTTCAATTCAATTAATTCAATAAAATCAAAATTATAACTTTATAATCCAAAATATATATATCAAATTAAAAATAAGTTTTTTTTTATCATATTAATAATAGTTATGGTTTTAATTTTTAAGAGGTAACTGAACAATTGGCTATTCAAAAATTAAAAACCTTTAAACCTAATTAGATAATTAATAGATAACTAATGTATAATAAATTTAATTATTCATATTTCGGTTCGGTTATTCTGTAAAAAAAAAACGAACCGACCAATATTGCCGATATGTTTCAATATTACAAACCGAAATCGAATCTATTAGACCGAAAACCGAACCAAAAAACCAAAATTCATTTATTTGGTTTGGTTCGATTTTTAAATACCCCTACTTCAAACCGTAAAGTAAAAGCAAAACCAAAATTGTCTGAGCCGCTTAGGCTCCTTCTAGGCACTCGATCGAAAATCCGTCTTCATTTTCTTTGATTAGTTTCTTTGGGCGTTTTGTTGGCGTTTATAGCCATCCGGGTTCCGCCTAGACCATCCGAATGCAGTCTAGGTGTCGCCTAACCGACAATGAATAAAAGTGTTTTTATGATTTTTTTTTTATTATAATTCACTTTTGAACATTTCGTATGATTATTCTAATATTTTTGTTTAATTGCATTCTGTACTTATTTTTATGATATAGATAAAACTTTTAAGAACATTGTTTCATAACTTTTTAGTAAATTATATACTTTTTAGTTGTTTCAATGATATTAAAATGTTGATGTTTGTATATTTTTAAAGATATATGTTACAAATATATGTGTTTTTCTATATTAAATAATTTTATATTATTATTTTTAAATAATATAATACATATTTTAATTAAGTTTATATAATTATTTATTTTTTTTGTAGGAAAAGGAAAAAAAATAAACAAAAGCCCCACAAATTAACCCGGGATTAGCCTAGGAAAGCTAACCCCCACCTGATCATCCGAAAGTAACGAAAAAAGGAAGTCCGGAGGAGAAGAGAAAGTTGAGACTCCCAATAACCTCACATGGCCCTCAGCAGCAAGGCGGTGTGCCACCCGGTTCTGCTCCCTGTAGACATGGCCAAAGTTGATGGTATCGAAGGAAGCACACAATCTTTTGATTTCTTTAACTAAATTTTGGCAACCTAGACACATAGCCTTATTATCAGAGATCATTTTGACCGCTTCGAGGTTGTCCGATTCCATGAGTAGTCTTTTCAAACCCAGATTTTTGGCGAGCCTAAGCCCAGAGAAGATCCCCCAGAGCTCAGCAGTAAAGGAAGAGCCTAACCCCAGGTTCTGAGCAAAGCCAGACACCCAAGCACCACCAGCATTCTCAAAACACCTCCAATCGCAATTCTGCCGTCTACAAGACATGAGCCATCAGTATTTAACTTAACTATCCCTTCACCAGGTTTACTCCATCCAAAGAGATGAACAATAGTTCTTTGGATAGTACTAGATAAATTATCCTCCTTGAAGCTATTAATAATAGTATTGATTTTCTTAGAGAAGAAAACAAGTAAATTAGGAATAACAATAGCTCCATCTCCAAAGATATCAGCATTCCTCCACTGCCAAAGCTAGTGACAGACGACGGCAAAGAGGATAGCACCATGCTCCTGCTCAGGAAATAACAAACCACTAACCCCATCTATAAACCAATCACGGTCAGAATGGGCAAAGAAATCAGAAAGCAAATGTATCGGAAGAACTTTCCCGACTAATCCCTGATTAATCCTCAAAGACCATGTCCGGGGGAGCTTATTCTTATTAGTATCCGCAAACTTTAAAGGACCGGTGCTAGTATTTTTTATAATCTTGCATAAAAATCATTCAACTTTACACTTCTAATATTATAGTCACGAAACTTCAATTAACGCCTCAAAAAGACAGTTGATGACCTCAAAAATAGAAAATTCAAAAAATTATTGATATTCTAAACAACTCTAATCTTGTAATTTTTTTTGTTTGTTTTGAGATCATTTATGTGTTGTTTGGCTAGGAAAGAGAAATTGAATGTTTAGAGAGAGAAAGACCCAGACATGATTATTTAGGAAAATAAAAAAATATGATTTCTAGTAAATGTGGTTCTAAACAACTTTAATTCTTGGATGTTTTCATTTTGTGGCCGTCAAAGGTCATTTTGAGTCGTTAATTGATGTTTAGTGCCTACAATTATAGAAAGTGAAAAGTTGAGGTTTTTTTTTTTGTTACATTTTGAAGTTAGTGGCATAATTCTAAATAATATTTTAGCTCAAGAATTAAAGTTGGTTATAACGGTATTTACTATGAAATCATATTTTTTTTTCCAAAATCGCCATTTCTGGAGCTTTTTTTTAAAAAAAAATCACTTCATCTCTCCTAACCAAATAACATCTAAATGACCCCAAAACAAAAATTATGAAGAATTAAAATTGTTTAGAATATCATCAATTCTTAATTTTTTTTGAGGTCATTAACTGTCATTTTAAGGCGATGATTGAAGTTTAGTAGCCATAATATTGAATAGTGTAAAATTGAGTGACTTTTATGTTACATTTTGAAGTTTCGTAATCATGCCGTGAAAATAAATAAAGTTCAATGATCAAAGGTGTAATTTACCCGTGATTTAGAAATGAAATTCTTTGGAAAGAGAAAAAATCCATGTTGGGAAAAAACAACAACTAACTGTAAAGTTACATCTTCAAAAATGTTCACCTGAATTCTGTATGATCAAACGATTTATTCGTTTACGCTTAGATTTAAGCTTATTAAATCTTGATCTTAAAATGCTTTGAATCTCTATTATAAAATTCTAATAAGTCTGAATCTAACGATCAGTTACCAAATTCAGAATAACACTATTCCTTAAAAAACGTTAAAGGTAATGATAATCATTGTTTCAATTTTGAATGATTTTGCTTTTTTTTAAGTTCAAAATAATTCAAAAATTTGCAAGTTTGAAAAACAACTAAACTTTTTTTTTTTTTTTTTTGACAAGAAACATAAAAGATGGTTGGCATGCTTTTCTGTTGGGTCTTTAATGGGTTGAGGCTATTAGCCCATAATAGAATAACATATCTATTTATGGGTCAATTTTGCTCAAATACCTAAAAATATTTAATGCAAATCTAGTTCACATTAGTACATTTTTATTTATTTTTTAAATAGATTAGTATAAATTTTATGCATAAGTGGAATGGTGATATCATACCATTCTTCATAAATACATGTACCCATGCCACATCCTTTTTTTTTTCTAATAATAACTGTTAGAGCACGTGGATCTTTCAAAAGAGGTCTATGTTACGCATATTCTGATCCACTTTTAACGTTACGATTAGCGGAATTACAGATACAACTATTGTAACCGTTATTAACATCTCAATTAAATAACTGTCACGCGGTCCTCTACTCACATTTAGAGCGACACCATAAATCTCATATAAATACAAGGTACACAGTACTCAAAATGTATCTAATGTATTCTATTTCCTCGCCTAAGTTTACATACTACTCAATATCATTTCTCATCATTTGACTTAGGCATCAGAGTGGGGTCGCCAGTTTCCGGCCTCTCTTTGTCGACTTTTCTATCTTATCTCAGACATCTCGAGGACTCATTAAACTTAGTTCAGATTTCTGTTGGTCCCGTGTGATTAGTTCCAGGGGGGGTTAGGAACTAATATAACTTTTTCGTTTTAGTTAAGTTGACTTAATATATTTTCTTGAGTTAGTTAACTCAGCTTTGCTCAGCACGACTGATTATAGTGTAAGACATCTTTAGTCAGATGTTGACTAGAACTATTTTACGTATGAGTTGGGAATTGACACTATTGTGGTCAGCTTCCAACTCAGCACTCTTACTTACTCAGCGTCAGTTTAGACAATTTTATATGCTGGGTAAATATGACAAGCAACACACACACACACACACACACACATATATATATATATATATTGAGAGAGAGTTAGAAATTACTCAGTACGACTTATCCTGGTTCGGTCTCTCCGCCTACGTCCAGTCCCCAGAATCGCTCCGGGCTTTTTAAATCCAATACTGAGCTCTTTAAAGGTAGAGCACAAACCGTTTACAAGGCAGTTGAATATGCAAGAGTACCTTCCTCTATTCGTCTACTCAACTCCTACTAAGTGCTATAACCGAACACCTAGGTTTCTCTACCACTAAGCACTCAACACCGAGTACTCATCACAACACTCTCAATTTCACAGTTGATACAAATTGTTCTTTTCAGATGAAGAACACTTTAGATGATTACAGAAAATCAATCTAGCATTTACACAAGAATAGAAATTTGGTGTAAGATCTCTTTTGGCTTTTGTGTGCTTTTGTATGTATACACTTTTTTGTTCTTGTTATCTTCAGCAAATGATCCAAGAATGATCATGTCTTTATATAGTTGAAGTCTGAAGCAGAAATGGTTTGAACTTTGGATTTGTCCGTTGATCCAAACGGCTCCTTTTTGAGACAAGTTCTGGTGAGCTTCAGACTTGCAGGCCAATCCTGTCGTCTGAATTTCGCAGGCGTCAGGTTTGTCCTCTTCTTACAGTTTTCATCTTCTTGTGCCAGTTTGTCTTTTAGCAACAGAACAGTTGACCCATACATCTCAAGATTGGCTTTTGCGTGATTCCAAGGTTTCTATTATTGGTGCAGACAGTTGTTGGAGCTTGTCTTTTAGCAAACGGATAATTCATGCTGTCCTGAAGATCACTCAGCTTGTCTTTGATAGCCGTTGTTTGTGATTGTCTGCTAATGCATATACTGAGTTCTCTTTTACTCAGCTTCCATGGTCAGCTTCGTTCTGCAAGACATAGTTCTCGGAAGACTGTCCTACTTTTGATACTGAGTTTCGTTCCACTCAGCTTCTTGATCTTTAAGCTTCTGTTCTGAAGATGACTTATCTTCTCTCACGTTGAGTTCAACTCTACTCAGCTTGTGTTGTGATCTTATGCTGACTTCGTCCTGTCTTACTTTTTATTTCTATTTGTATTTATATTTATACTCATCATTGAACAAACATATTAGTATAATTAAATCAAAGCACTTAAATTTAATTGTCCCTTAATCATGGATTAACTTAAATAATTTTGTCAAATCAAAATCATGTGGAAAGGTATTTCAAGAAACTCCCCCATTTTGATGTTGGCAAAATATTTAATTGATGGAACTCAATATTGAGATTCCCCATGATTGAAATTCTTTTTATACTTCTGAAATTACTCCCCCGTAAGGGTTGCATCTTTAACTTAACTCTAAACCTTCTAAGATTTAATTGAGTAAGATTAAGACACGATTATACTGACTTAGTTCAATTCTAGACCTTCCAAGATCTAATTCAGATGAGTCTAGGTCAGCTTTCAGAAGAGGTCAATATGTGGGATATGTTTTGACTCAGTTTTGATACATGGTTAGTTTGATATCAGAGTTATGGGAAACCTTTTTCAGAGCAAATGTATCAAGTCTAATGTGTACTGAGTATATTCCCTTTTTCGTTTGTTTGTTTGTTCAATTAAGACAGATCAGCATAAAGCACAATACGCAAGTAAGCATCGCATAAGATTAGTCAATTTTGAATAAGATGCACATTTTTATAAATAGTCAGCAAGCAAGATACATCAAAAATACAAGTCAAGAAAAACTAGAGAAATCTAGCCAAGCTATTTCTTCCTATTGACTTGGGCAAGATTAACTTTGGCTTTTCCCTTTTGTTGTTACTGACTATTGGATGCGCCGCCTGCTTCCCATGAGTGGTGCTGAGTTCTATCATCTTGTTCTTTCTCCCCCGTTTTGCCACCATCGGGCGGAGGAGGAACGAAGGTGTCGTTGAGAGCAGCACGAGTTAATCTCACTGAATAAGCCTTAAGTTTTTTCGTGCTTTCCCTCAGACCATCAAAAACAGGAATACCATCGTCCAAGGTATCTTGAGGAATTCGGATAGAGGCACTAAGCACACTCAATATATATTCTTGAGATTTTCCTGCCCATGTGAGAGTGTCAGTTAGCATGGCATAAGCTTGATGGTACATCTTAAGCAAAGCCGAATCATAAAACTGACGTTGAGCATTTGTGTGGCGCACATGTTTGTAGGTGGCTCGGGAGTATTGCAGCAGTTCGTTCGTCTTGAGTTGATCAGTGTCCATTTCTTCCTTACTCAGGTTGAGTATACGGACAGCTTCGCTAATTTGTTCAACCGAACATTGAGAAGTTGAGGAGATTAGCTCGCGAGTGCCGATCAGCTCAAAGTTCAACTTGGTAAAATGTTGATTCAATTCAGCAGAGGTAGCATAGCTCGTGTTGACTGCAGAAAGAGCATTGATTTGGCTTTGAAGGGAATCTATGTGATTCACCATCATTAACTGCAGTTCGGCCAGCTTGACGATGGATTCTTGCTTAGGTTGCTGTGTTTGGACCGTTGTCATGACACTGACTAAATCTTTGAGACCCTTGATCTCATTTAGGAGCTGAGTGATAGACGAGATTTGTGGTGACTCAACATTTGCAAACCCAGTAGCATCGGCATGAGAAGTGTTCAAATCTCAGAGAATAGTTTGAGCGGAGTCAATAATGCGACGCCCAGACTCAGTAGCATGAAGATAGGCATATCTTGCCTCAGGAATTTGCTCAGTTGCCGGAATTCTAGTAGAGTTGGATGGGCCAGCTTGGTTAACAACTGGACTTTTGTTTGGAGTAGCAGCGGAAACTGACTGCTCAACATTCTGCGATATCGGATTGGAAGGAGGTGGATCGGCAGAGATATTGACCTGCTCAATGTTGGTTTGAGTTGGTGGAGGAGGAGGCAACTCAGTTTAAGCAGTATTTTCCTTTGCATGCTTTTCACTTTGAGCAACTTGGACTTCGAGCTCTTTCTCGGCATGGATTGGATTGTTTGGAGTCTTGGCTTGTTCATCAGGATGAGTAACAGAGGCTTGTTTTTATGTAAATTGCTCCTGAGCTGGCTCAATGATGGATGAAAAGAATTTGAACTGCATGTCCGAGAGATCAGTGATGGGATCTCGGAGAGGAGAATCACCCATAAGGTCAATAACTGGGGATCTATGAGCCTTTTTCTTGAGTCTCCTTAGTTTCTTAGTCTTTGGAGGAGAGGGGTCAGCTTGAATATAATCAAGAGATTCAAAAGGTGAATTTACCCCTAGGTAAGTATTGAGTTATTCCCCGTCTATGGCTTGCACTGTGAACTCAGCATCAATTGTCTTACTTGGAACAGTTGGGTTCTCAACCTGCTCAGTGTTAACTGTCTCATGTTGCTCAACATCTGCTGTCTCCTCAGCATCAAACTGACCTCCGAGATTACCCAACTCTTCTTCATCTTGGTCAGCAGGGATTTTCTCAAGATCAATTTCTTGACTTTTGGCAAAGTGTGAGTCATCGGAGATCACTAAACCCAGAGGGGCAGCATCAATAGGACTTAACTCCGAAGATTTCTTTTTTTTTTTCTGTAGTGGTTGCTCTGGAGTTTCCTCACTCTCTTCTTCAGGCTCATCTTGCCTTTTTCGCTTCTCTGCTGACTTAGGTGTGTCCTGAGTTTGCTCAGCATCAACTTTCTTCCCCTTTGATACAAACCGGATTTTCTTTGGGGCAGCATTAACATCTTTAGAAGAAGTTTGGATAGCTTTCCTCTTCTTTTCTTTCTTGGTTTGCACCTCCTGTGCAGCATCAGCTTCTTCCTCATGTTCCTCAATGGCTCCTTTTACCTTCTTAGTCTTGAGGGGTTGGTTGTATACTAACCCAAATAGCAGAGCCGATGTGATTTCAGTTCCCCAAGTCTCAGTTTCATTAATCATATCTATTTGATGATCTTCAAGGATTCTTGTAATGAGGGACCCCATCCTGAGTTTCCCAGTACTTCGTTGAAGTGCGCCAATAAGGAACACCGGCATATTGAGTGGTCGATAGGTCAACATGTGCCAGATGAAGCACTGCTCGAAGTTTGAAGCTGATGATGCTGAGTTGATTTTGGGGAAGATAAAGTTAGTCAGCATGTAGTGAGCCATCTTTTGATTCTGACCCATGCATGTACTAGATATTTCCCCTTTGTGGTTCTCCGGCTTACAGAACGTCACGGGGTGGTCAAGTTTCTCCTTTGTAGTCCTGAATTCTTTCCCTTTGGTTGGCAGTTTTAGCAGGGTTGCTAGATAAGATGGGGTAATCGTTATTTTCTGGTTTTTGACATGGGTTACCAGATGGTCAGCATCTTCTTCGTCAACACAGAGGTTGGAGTAGAATTCCCTTACTAACCTAGGGTAGGTTTTACCGGGAAGAGAGAAGAGTCCAGCCCATCCATTCTTCGAGATCCACTCACAGAACGGTTGCTCAACCGTTATGAAGCTCAGAGAGAACCATCGACAACGAAGTACCTCATGGTTCTTAACACTCTTGTAGACTTTGAGGAATATCCTTTCATTTGGCTGCTTATCCTCCTTATTCTTCTTCTTCTTAGAAGAGGTCGCGAGGTCAGCTTGAGGGTTCTTGCTTGGAGTTTGGTCATGCTGACCTTGTTCTTGAGACTTGGTGGGAGTCTCGCTATATTCCTGCTGAGCAGGAGATTGTGGGTTTTCATCGGAGTGGTTGTCGTCGTAACTGCCACCGGAGAGATTTTGGGAATCCGACATGATTAGAGGTTTTGAGATTTTTGAGAGGTTTGGGATTTTAAGATAGAGAGAGTTTGATTGCTAGAAATTCTAAGTGTAAAGAGGTAGAAGTGGGGATTCATCCACTATTTATAAAGGCTCGAATTGATCCAATACGTTGAACTAGCCGTTTTACCTCGAGATGATCAATCGATAAAGATCCTGGCATTTATGACACATTCGGCGCATGTATTTTCTTAATTATTTCTTACATCATCCTATGTGGCTATTTAATTCGCATGCTAGCATTAAATGGTGCAAGTGGGCTTTGCTCAGTTTGGTAGAATATTAAACGTTTTGTGGTACTGAGTGCACAGTTTTACATAGAGGGTTTCATACTACTTTAGTAACTCAGCCTAAGATAATCACTCAGCATATATGTCTTACTCAACATAGGGTGATTTTCTATAACATATTTTAAGCTCAGCATGTAGAAGTTACTAATTTAGCACAAGTCACTCAGCATGGTAATCACTCAACATTCAATTAATCACATATTGTTATTGAAGAGGATTAGACATACCGATAGCTTCCCTTAGTATGTTGAATTGCTCACGTGCCAAAGGCTTCGTGAAGATATCTGCAAGCTGTTCATCTGTTGGTATATAGGTTAGCTTGATCTCACCCTTTAATACGTGATCTCTGATGAAGTGATGCCTTATGCTGACATGTTTCATTCTGCTGTGTTGGATTGGATTTTTGGATAGGTCAATAGCGCTCTTGTTATCGCATTTGACTTCAACTGTTTCTGTTTTGACTCCATAATCCTTAAGCTGTTGCTTAATCCATAGGACTTATGCAACACAGCTTCCAGCAGCTACGTACTCAGCTTCAGTTGTAGACAGGGCAACTGATGACTACTTCTTGCTGAACCAAGATACTACACAGCTTCCAAGGAAGTGACATCCTCCCGAAGTGCTCTTATTCTCTAGCTTATCTCGTCCATAGTCAGCATCAGTGTATCCAATGAGTGTGAAGTCATTTGAAGTTGGATACCATATACCTGCATTAACTGAGCTCTGCAAATATCTAAAAATTCTTTTTACAGCTATAAGGTGAGATTCTTTGGGGTCAGCTTGATATCTTGCACAATAACATACTGAGTACTGAATATCAGGTCTACTAGTGGTAAGGTAAAGTAGAGAGCCAATCATAACTCGATATAGCTTGCTATCTACAGATTTACCTTTCTTATCTTTGCATAGGACAGTGTCAGTACCCATAGGGGTTGATATGGGTTTACAATCTTCCATATCGAATTTCTCTAGCATTTCTTTGTCGTACTTGGACTGACTAATGAGGATGCCGTTCTTACCTTGCTTGGTTTGAAGTCCAAGGAAGAAGTTGAGTTTGCCCATCATAGACATTTCGAACTCGGTTTGCATATGTTTACTAAACTCTTTGCACAAGGATTCATCAGTTGCACCAAAGATTATATCGTCTACATAAATTTGTGCCAGCAAGATATGTTTACCCTTTTTCTTAATGAACAAGGTTGTGTCAGCTTTGCCTCTGACATAATTCTTGGTCAGCAGGAAGTTGGTCAACCTTTCATACCAAGCTCTTGGAGCTTGTTTCAGGCCATATAAGGCCTTTTTGAGTTTATAAACGTGGTTTGGAAATTTTGGATCTTCAAACCCTGGAGGCTGATTAACATATACCTCTTCGTTTATAAAGCCATTAAGAAAAGCACTTTTAACATCCATTTGATATAATTTAAAGTTCATATAGCTAGCATATGCACACAGTATACGTATAGCCTCTAACCTAGCAACAAGAGCAAAGGTCTCATCATAGTCAATGCCCTCTTGCTGACTATAGCCTTGGGCTACAATTCAGGCTTTATTTCTCACTACGTTGCCTTACTCATCTAGTTTATTTCTAAAGACCCACTTAGTTCTTATGGTCTTTTGATGTCTAGGTTTTGGTACTAAATCCCATACCTCATTTTTTGTGAATTGATCAAGCTCTTCTTGCATAGCATTGATCCAATATTCATCGTGCTCAGCATCGGCGAGGTTCTTTGGCCCATTTACTGAGACGAATGCAACATTCCTGAGATACTTTCTAAGCTCATCTCTCGTCATCAGCTTGTTGTCTGCGGCATCAAGAATGGACTTCTCCGAATGTCCTCTTGGAATTTTTATTTCTTTAGGTAATGTTGAGTTGTCTGGAATAGGTGTTTCTACAATATCTGCAGGAATAGATTGGTCAGCAAAGGTAATTTCGGGTTCGTGTTTACCTTTGGTCAGCCCTTGTACTGATGACTCAGTGGCTCCTGTTTGGTCAGCAGAAGCTGAGCTCGGTTCATCTTCGGCGAACTGAGTTATCTTTCCTGCAGGGTCAGTTTCATCGAACTCTATATGGACAGACTCTTCAACAATTCGAGTTCGTTTATTATACACTCTATATGCTTTACTGTTAGTTGAGTACCCTAAAAAGATCGCTTTGTCAGCTTTGGCATCAAATTTTGCAAGGTTATCTTTTGTATTGAGTATAAAACATTTACACCCAAAGGCACGAAAGTAGCCAATATTGGGCTTTCGTCCTTTCCAAAGTTCATATGGGGTTTTCTTAAGAATAGGTCTAACTAAAGCCCTATTGAGTATATAGCATGCTGTGTGGACAGCTTCACCCCAGAAATATTTTGGAAGCCTATTTTCACTCAGCATTGTCCTAGCAATTTCGACAATTGTTCTGTTCTTCCTTTCAACAACCCCATTTTGTTGAGGAGTTCTAGGAGCAGAGAAATTGTGGTCAATACCACTGGTTTCACAGAATTCGTCAAACTGTTGGTTTTTGAATTCTCCACCATTGTCGCTTCTAATATGAGCTACTTTTAGGTCTTTGTCATTTTCAAGCTTTTTAATCAGTGTGGTGAACATCTCAAATGTTTCATCCTTGCTACTCAGCAAGATGATCCAAGTATACCGAGAGAAATCATCTACAATGACTAAGGAAAATTTCTTACCTCCCAAGCTGAGTGGCTGGATAGGTCCGAAAAGATCCAAGTGTAGTAATTCCAATGGTCTATTGGTTGAGACAACATTTTTACTTTGAAAAGACTTTTTCATTTGTTTACCTTGCTGACAAGCATTACATAATTGATCTTTTTCAAATTTCAATTTGGGCAATCCTTCAACTAGTTGCTTTCTAGCCAATTTGGCAAGGAGGTCCATGCTTACATGACCAAGTCTCCTATGCCATAGCCAGGAGTTATCCTCTTTAGATACTAAGCATATATTTTTTGAAAACAGTTTTTCTAAACTCAACATGTATACATTGTCAACTCGAGGGGCAGTTAAAATCAATTTGTTTGTTTTTCCCTCGAGTATCCGACACTGAGTAGCATCAAATATAACCTGTCTACCGTTATCACAAAGCTGAGCTACGCTCAATAGATTATATTTGAGACCCTTAACTAAGGAGACTGACTCAATGGTAGGGTTACCTCCGATAGTACCTGATCTTACTATCTTACCCTTCTTATTGTCTCCAAAGCTTACGTTTCCACCTCGTTTAAACTCAAGTGTGATGAACTGAGTTTCATCACCAGTCATGTGCCTCGAGCATGCACTATCAATATACCATAGTTTCGATTTTTCCACGCATCTCAGGCTCACCTGCATTTTAAATCATTCATCTTTAGGTACCCAATTCTTTTTGGGTCCTTGTTTGTTAGCATAAACAGGTGCAAAGTCATGTTTTAATTTGTGACGGCATACTTTGATGGTGTGACCTAGTTTACCATAGAAGTCATAATGAGTTACCCTTTTAGGGTGACTTTGTTTTTGATCAGCACCATTGTGCTGAGCATGCCAACATACCTTAGTGGTATGCCCTTTCTTTCCGCAGAAGTCACATTGGACAATCCGCTTGTTATACCAACACACATCTCTTGTGTGTCCCCGTTTCCCACAACAGTCACATTGAGTGAACTGTCTATGCTGACTAGTACTTGAGTACTCAGCATGGGATTTATTTTTGTTTGAGCCTTTAGTTTGGCTCTGTAGGGATGTGACATCCTTTTTCAGTTTCTTTGAATCTAATTGGACTTCCGAGACAACCTTATGCATGATTTCCATGTTACTATGCAGAGTTGAGTTGTCTTGGAGGAGATATCGAAGGTCACTGAGCTTTACCTCTTCAATCTCGTCACACCGCCTGCTGAGTGCTTTTATTTTCTTATTACACTTTTTAGTCAGTGTATATAAGTCACTCAGAGCGTTAATCATTTCATTTCTAAGCAAGTGTAAGGATGTTACCTCATTTGAGTATTCCTCCTGTTCAGATTCTTCAGAGAGGTCAGCTTGCTCAGATCGAGTGTGGTCAGCAGCGTCATCGGCCATGAAGCATATGTTTGCTGACTCGGTGGCATCAGCTTCAGATGATGTTGAGTCGTCACTGTCACTCCATGTGGCCACCATAGCCTTTTTGCTTCCATTCTTGTCTTTCTTTAGATTAGGGCAGCTTGACTTGATGTGCCCAGTTTGATAACACTCAAAGCATGTGACAGGCTTGGAGCTGTCCTTTTTGTATTTGTCACTGGACTCAACTTTGTACATATCACCTCTTCTGAATGGCCTCTTGTTGTTCTTTTCATTCTTTCTGAACAGCTTCTTCATCTTCCTCGTGAACATGGCCATTTCCTCATCATCTGATGAGTCAGCTTCAGTTGAGTCAGAATTCATGACAAGTGATTTTTGTTTCTTGTCTTCTGACTTTTCTTTTGCTTCAAAATTTTTCATAGAGATCTCATGAGTCAGCAGAGATCCGACCAGCTCGTCGTATTTATAAGTGGTCAAGTCTTGAGCTTCCTCTACAGCAGTTTTCTTAGCTTGCCAGCTCTTAGGTAAGCTTCTCAGAATTTTCTTCACCTGCTCTTCTTCAGTGAAGTTCTTGCCGAGCCTCTTTAGCTTATTTATGATGTTGGTGAATCTGGCGTTCATTCCTGAGATGTCCTCATCGTCGTTCATCTCGAACAGCTCGTATAATCTCATATGTTGATTCACCTTTGACTCCTTGACCTTGCTTGTACCTTCGTAGGTTACTTCAAGCTTTTTCCAAATCTCCTGTGCTGACTCGCAACCTGAAATCTTATTGTATTCTGCAGCATCTAACGCACAGTGAAGCATATTGATAGCCGAAGCGTTATTTTGTAATTTTTTAAGGTCATCTTTTGACCACTCAGTTTCACTCTTGACAACTTTCTCATTGTCAACAGTTTTATAAGGCACGTATGGGCCTTGTACTATTGCAAGCCATGCACTCATGTTTGTGGCTTGAATAAATTTTTTCATCCTATTCTTCCAAAATGTATAGTTTGATCCAAAGAATAGGGGAGGCCGAGTAATTGATAATCCCTCGGGGAGTATCTGTGTTGTTTGGTTCCCGGGAAGGAAACGAGTGTTGTTCTCAGCCATTTATCGGGATCAGCTCAAGATTGTTAAATCTTTGAGTAGTGAGCTATATGGCTCTGATACCACTTGTTGGTCCAGTGTGATTAGTTCCAAGGGGGGGGGGGGGGGGGGTTAGGAACTAATATAGCTTTTTCATTTTAGTTAAGCTGACTTAATATATTTTCTTGAGTTAGTTAACTCAGCTTTGCTCAGCACGACTGATTATAGTGTAAGACAGCTTTAGTCAGATGTTGACTAGAACTATTTTACGTATGAGTTGGGAATTGACACTATTGTGGTCAGCTTCCAACTCAGCACTCTTACTTACTCAGCGTCAGTTTAAACAATTTTATATGCTGGGTAAATATGACAAGCAACACATACAGATATATATATATATATATATATATATATATATATATATATATATATATATTGAGAGAGAGTTAGAAATTACTTAGTACGACTTATCCTGGTTCGGCCTCTCCGCCTACGTCTAGTCCCCAGAATCCCTTCGGGCTTTTTTAAATCCAATACTGAGCTCTTTAAAGGTAGAGCACAAACCGTTTACAAGGCAGTTGAATATGCAAGAGTACCTTCCTCTATTCGTCTACTCAACTCCTACTAAGTGCTTTAACCCAACACCTAGGTTTCTCTACCACTAAGCACTCAACACCGAGTACTCATCACAACACTCTTAATTTCACAGTTGATACAAATTGTTCTTTTCAAATGAAGAACACTTTAGATGATTACAGAAAATCAATCTAGCTTTTACACAAGAATAGAAATTTGGTGTAAGATCTCTTTTGGCTTTTGTGTGCTTTTGTATGTATCTCTTTTTGTTCTTGTTATATTCGGCTAATGATCCAAGAATGATCATGTCTTTATATAGTTGATGTCTGAAGCAGAAATGGTTTGAACTTTGGATTTGTCCGTTGATCCAAACGGCTCCTTTCTGAGACAAGTTCTGGTCAACTTCAGACTTGCAGGCCAATCCTGTCGTCTGAATTCCGCAGGCGTCAGGTTTGTCCTCTTCGTACAGTTTTCATCTTCTTGTGCCAGTTTGTCTTTTAGCAACAGAACAGTTGACCCATACATCTCGAAATTGGCTTTTGCGTAATTCCAAGGTTTCTATTATTGGTGCAGACAGTTGTCGGAGCTTGTCTTTTAGCAAACGGATAATTCATGTTGTCCTGAAGATCACTCAGCTTGTCTTTGATAGCCGTTGTTTCTGATTGTCTGCTAATGCATATACTGAGTTCTCTTTTACTCAGCTTCCATGGTCAGCTTCGTTCTGCAAGACATAGTTCTCGGAAGACTTTCCTACTTTTGATACTGAGTTTCGTTCCACTTAGCTTCTTGATCTTTAAGCTTTTGTTCTGAAGATGACTTATCTTCTCTCACGTTGAGTTCAACTCTACTCAGCTTGTGTTGTGATCTTATGCTGACTTCGTCCTGTCTTACTTTTTATTTCTATTTGTATTTATATTTATACTCATCATTGAACAAACATATTAGTATAATTAAATCAAAGCACTTAAATTTAATTGTCCCTTAATCATGGATTAACTTAAATAATTTTGTCAAATCAAAATCATGTGGAAAGGTGTTTCAACAATTCCCTCATATCAAATTGGTGCTGTGGGCGTAGAATTGAACAGATTTATACCATGACTTAACTACATAACTTAATAATCCCACCAACTTTCGACATTTCATCTACCTCAGCTTAGGCTACTAGGAATTGAGACCTAATGGATGCAAGTGACAACATAATAAGCTTCTCCTGATTCCAGGATTCTCGAAATAATAAACGTCAGAATGCCACTCTGCGCAAACATCATGGAAAAACCTATGCCCATAAGATTTAAATTCCCACATCAAAAGAGTACATCATGATGATAAATTCAACCCCACATGTTAAGAACTTTTGAAGAGTTGTAAAACCAATTACCGTTGCAGATGTGCTCATGTGTAGACTATTCCCCACAACATTTAAGGAGTGTGACTTATTGGTACGACCAGCTCCTCTCTGGATCTATTCATACATTCAATGAAATGACAAACGAGTTTGGCAAACATTTCATCACATCCATTTCTAAAAGCAAGACCGTGCAAGACCTGAAATACCTAGTACTAGAACCCCAATGAGACTCTTCGGGACTAGGTGGAAAGGTTTCAAAAGACAACAATTCAACCAATTAAACATAGACGAGGTTGTGGAATCCATGACATCCAACTACTGAAACACGAATATATGACCGTGACATTCACAAGAAATAAAACGAATAAGAAATATATACACTAACATTTTTTATTAATCAAAATATATTTTTAATAATTCTTTAATGTTTCAAAAATTATTTCTAAATTTTCTGGATTATATATATATATATATTTTAATCTTTTGGTACTAAAAATATTTTGTAGAACTTTAAAATGATTTTAGAATATACAAAAATAAATATTATGGATACTCAAAAATTATTTAAAAATTAAAATACACATAAAAATTAAAAAAGTGTAAAAATTGATATCGGAAAAAAGTGGCGGCCAAATGACTGTTAGAAACCACTGTATGCACTCATTGTTTCTAAAATTTGCATTTACTTTCATTATACCTCTTAGATGTTAAAATTGGACATTATAACCTCGTACACTTTATATTTTACTAATATAATAACCCCACTTTCTGTTGATTAAGCTACAGTTTCAAAAATAAAACTATTGTAATTTAAGTTGTTTAGAACCACATTTTCCATAAAACTACCATTTTTTATTTTTCAAATCACCATTTTGAAACTTTATCTCTCTAAATAATTATTTTATCTCTCTTAATCAAACAACAACTAAATGACCTCAAAATAAAAAAAAAAAATAAAAATGAAGTTTTTTAAGGATATCATTATCATCAGCTCTACAATGAAGAGTTGTTTGTTATTGGAGTGGTTATTTTCATTAACGTAAAACACGGTTATTAGGTTAGTAAAATGCAAAGTCCAATGACCGTAATATTCGCTTTTTAAAGTTCAGGGACTATGATGAAAGTATGAGCAAAGTTCAGTGTAATTTACCCATTCAAAACTACAATAGGTTTACATGCGCACAAAACGACGCAGTTTTGAGGTATGCAGACAGGAAAATATGTTCTTCTCTGCGATTCCGGTCAAAATCCCTAGCCGATTTCTTTGGTAGCTTCTTTCTCCGATTTCTTGACGTCTCTGAGTGTGTTCAGCTGTCGCATTGATGGGAAAGGACAATGAAAGAGCAGCCATGTTGTTTTTAATCTCAGATCGGAATTGATCGGTAATTAGCGACCAACGTCCGCAGCTGCAACTGAACTAAGCTTACTGAGGCAGAGACATTCCGTATCTGAGTTGAGGTATCGATTTTAATCTCTCTATCCCTCTCAAATTAATCTCTATTTCTTTTCGCCAAATAGAGATGAGTTTCAGTATGCAAATCTGGAAGTTTTGTTAGTTTGAATGGTCCTGCAAATTTTTTCATTGTACGATCAAATTTTCTACCGTAAAGGGTGTTTGGATTGTTTAGAAGCATTTTATTGGAGTGTTACTGCTTGAGTTTTTCCTATTTCTAATGGACTTGTAATGCTCTGGTTTGCTTACATTATTGTCTTCCTGAAATTATTGGTATTCCAGATTCAATATCTTGCTCTTGAGCAACGTTATATCAAATTGTCATTACAACAAAGTTCGTTTTTATATCTTGTAACACTGCTGTTAAACTTGTTGTTTAGGATTACATTTAGACATGTTGTTGTAGGACTTAGAATTGTTGTTGGTGTTTATTGAAATTTACTTGAATTCTGAATATTTGTTGATTTTCTTATGTTTAATGTTTCAATTGTGGCCAATCTACTTATCAATTTATTTCCTTAGATTGAAAAGCCCTTAATTTAAAAATCCTTTGTCAAGCAAAGCCTAGATGAAAAATCAAAGTGCTTCATCAATTGTTGGTGGTCAACGAAGTATAAGTACTCGATTCGGGATCATCTAAAATTAATAGAATGTGCGAGATAAAACTAGGGAGTTTGTATATATTGCGATTACACCTATGCTTGTGATCCTAAAGTACGCGGTACTAGTATTTCACGGGTTCATTTAGATAAGCAATATTCAAGATATCCTAATAGACTTAAGGAAAAGCAAAAGTTTCGGTCTAAGGATTGGGAGAATGATGCCGAAATTTAGAGTGTAGAAGCTAAGACGAGGGATTCAGTTCTCATTATCTAAAACCGACATTTATAATTTCATCCGGTAATACCGTGGCTAACAGTTGTTTGAAATGCCTTGTAATCATGTGAATGCACATCTTTGTTGCATGGAAACTCTTCTTCATTAGCGTTCCCGCGTTTCGCATATTTCGGTTTCGGTTTCTTTTCCATTTCCATTATCGTTTCCTAGCTAATTTTTGTTAGAAATAACGTTTCCCAGTATCCCTGTTTCCGTTTCCATGCAACATAGATGCACACTCAAAGTTGTGTTTGATGAGTTTGAACTTAACTTCTGTTTATAAGATTATATCATTGCAATGTGTGATCTTATTATGGTTTGACAGGTGCCATCATTAGGCAGCTGATGAGCAGTTCGGGGTGAACTCGCAAGTACGTCGGTGCGAAGCGATTCCCTACACCAACTATTATATGCCTTTTTGTTGCAAGTTTAAGAAGAGATCCGAAGTTCTCTGATAAGTTAATTTGCACCTAAGAATGAGAAGGCAGATCTTCGAAGCTGTTTTAGGACACCCATGTCGTGCGTCTATAACTGTACGATCCATGACAACATCAGCTCAGTATGTAGCATCTAGATTTAGAGATCCTACTTTTGAAAAATTGATGAGCAAGTACAAAAACCTCAATAAAGTTTTCGCCATTCAAGATCTAATCCTAGCAAACCATATTGACGTCCCTCCATCAGTTTCCATTGATTTCCTTTCTAGGCTTTCCCAAAAGCTCCATCTCAATCGCGGTGCAGCCTCTTTCCTCCGCAAATACCCTCACATATTTCACATCTTTTACAATCCCAAAGTTTCTCAACCCTTTTGCAAATTAACCGACAATGTTCATCACATTTCCAATCTAGAAGCCGAGGCTATTAAAGCTACATTGCCTACTGTTATTGACCGTTTAGTTCGGCTTTTATCAATGTCTGCTTCGAAATCATTGCCACTTCGTGCCATTTTCAAGGTTTGGAAAGAGCTGGGGCTTCCTGATGATTTTGAGGATTCAGTAATATCCCAAAACCCACATCTCTTCACACTTTGTGACGCTCACGAGCCGAATACTCATATTCTGAAGCTAGTGAAGGAATTTCCGAACAATCATTTCACAGCAGCAGTAGAAAATTGGAGGATGATAGAGTGCTGTAACGAGGATTGCAGTATTAATAAAACCGAAATTCAATTCAGTTTCAAACATCAGTATCCTCCGGGAATGAAATTGAAAAAGAATTTCAGAGCTAAGGAAAAGGAATGGAAGAAACTGCCTTATGTAGGGCCTTACGACGAGCTTGGAGAGAAGAAGCGGTCTAGAACAGGACCGGCTGCTTTGGAAAAACGGTCTGTTGCAATTGTACATGAATTTTTGAGCTTGACAGTGGAGAAAATGGTGGAAGTGGAGAAGATCAGCCATTTCAGAAAATGTTTTGGAATTGATTTGAACATTAGGGATTTATTTTTGGATCATCCAGGCATATTTTATCTGTCTACGAAAGGGAAGAAACACACTGTTTTTCTCAGAGAAGCATATGAGAGGGGTCGTGTGATTGATTCTAATCCGGTGTATGATGCCCGGAGAAAACTTCTTGATCTCATTATCCTGGGTCGCCATGATATGCTTCCAAGTAAACTGAAGTGCGACGGGATCGGAAAGGGTGAAGAATCTGCAGCGCGAAACGAGAACAATGACTGAGGTGAATTATCCTTTTGACATTCTCATTCTTTTTTGATAATTTCGTGTTGTCGTGCCAAAATCGTGTTATGTTTATATATGTTTCATATTATTATATATGATATAAATGCAAGAAACATGTCAGTCGGATTATCGTGTTATCGTGTCAAAAATAGCCACCCTTGATTCTGGTCTCAAGACTTGGCTTGGTTCAATCATGTGCAATAGATTATCTCCATTGCCTGATAACATGATTTTGTGTATATTAGTATAAATTTAAGGGTTAATTTCAAATAAATGTACCGTGGTTTCACGTTTTTGCAGATTGGTACCTGTATTTTTTTTTTGTTACAAACCGAATCCGGTGGTTTGCAAAATTTTCATTTTTTTATTGACTTCGCCAAATTTGGCTGATAACAACCTCAAAATGAAAATTTTCAAGAATTAAAGTTGTTAAACCTAAAAAGTTCGAGGTCGTTATCGGCCAAATTTGGCAAATTCAACAAAAAATGAAAATTTTGCAAACCCACATGTTCGGTTTGTAACAAAAAAAACCACACTTACCGATCTGCAAAAACGTGAAACCACAAGATATGTATTTGAAATTAAACCCCTCTTGGACGGTGCATTTATGTGTGTAATTCAAAACCCGTTTAGCATGCGTAGAATTCTCAACATGTTAATGTGCATGTAAAACTGTTAACATGTCACTGCTTTAACACGTCACCACGACAGGTTACTTTATTCTAACAACATTGCCATGTCAACACATAAAATAACCTTATCACATCAGCCCCTAAACTAATTTTACCCTAACACCTAAAGTAAAACAATCAAACCTATTTAGTTTAACTAGTTTAATGTAGGGGAACAATAACATGTTGACAGTTCTACGCATGCTAAACGGAGTTTGAATCACACATAAATGGGGCGTCCAAGACGGGGCTTAATTTGTTCGTGTGAAACGGAGTGTGAATCACACATAACTGGTGTCCAAGAGGAGCTTAATGTGTTAAAAAATAATTGATCAAGGATGTAATCCATTTAAAAAATCAGGGGCTTAATGTGGTAACAAAATAATTGATGAAAAGATTAATGTATCCATTTAAATAATCAGGGATTTAGGGCTTGTAGTTGTTAGCTAGCTAATAGTTGTTGTTTTTAGTTGTTTGTTGTTGCTTTTACGGTTTGTTATTAGTTGATTAATTATTAGTGTTTGGTATTAATAAAAATAAAAATTGTAATACACAAATTAATAAAAATAATCTAGATAACTAAATAAAAAAATAATTTTCAACATTAAATAATCTAGATACCCTTACCTAAACTTTATCCTACCAAAAAAAAAAAATTTAAAAAATAATTTTCAACATTAAAATTAAATAAATACCATGAAAAGCTCACTACTGTTTCTATAAAAAAAAAAGAAGCTAAAAGAAGTTGTATAAACCTAACTAAATATCAATTTTTCCTGCAGTTTGGAGTGAAAAGCTAAACACTGTTCCGAAATGCTGAAACAAACACCCCTATAACAGAGACAATAAGCTCCGATGAGACTTATTGTGATTCAATGTGACATCGATTCAGAACACCAGCTTCAACATCTACAATGGTTCATTATTCTTAAGCAGAAGCTAAGGGAAGAAACAAAACTTCTTTTTCCATAAATAGGGGTGTAAATGAGTCGAGCCGTCCATGATAAACCAAGGAAGTCGATTAATCTCTTGACTACATCAATCCTAGACACAAGATCGAGCTGAGATGAGTGAAGTCCAACATGTAAGTGTGGTTGCAGTTTGCTTACAAATTTAACGTTTTACAAGAAGTGAAGATTTAGTCCTAACATACGAAATGGTAAAAATTTAATGATCAATTTTAGCTTAATGTTACTAAAATTTTGAAAAGGCTGGTTTGACTGTTATTTAATTGTCATACAGACATTCCAAATAAGTTTATCGATAAAGTGAAGTAATTTCATACATTTTTAGTTGATTATTGTAACTACGTTAGTAACACAGTAAATATTTTAAACACTTTGACAAAAATTTGGAATAGAACTTAAATAAACATAATATTAATTTCTAATTCTATTAGGAATAATATATTATATATACGTAGGGTTGTAAATGAACCAAGCGGCTCATGAGCAGTTTCGTGGTCGGCTCAATAAAGGCTTGATTCGACTCGGCTCGATTTGTAAATGAGCTGCTCATGAGCACAATTTACTGGCTCGGTTCTTATACGAGCCGAACTTGAGCAGGCCAAAGCTTGACTCGAAAGCTCACCCAATACCCACACAACTCTTCTAATTTTAGTTCAATTTCATATTTTTCAGCACTCACCCACCTAGATATGTTTCTTCTAATCTTTGTTCTTCAGATACATAGACAGCCGCCCGCAGTCCGTCCAAGCCAAGTTGTTCAGTCCATGTTCGTTGAGCAGTCATTTATCATCGAATATCAAAAAGATGTTTCAAGTTCTATTATTTGCAGTAGCAGCAGGTACTACTCTCATTTTCCTTAACCACGAACGTGAACAGAATAAGAGGAACTATGGGAGAGCAGATGCATCACTACCGACCAGTGACCACCAGCCAGTAGAGGAGGAGATAGGTAAAAGAATCACCATAACATCGACTTTCATATTCAGAATTTGTTCTCTATTTGCATCGTTCCAATATTAGTGCGTTCGTTCAGGTGTATAAATAACTCGTCTTTATTAATTTATTTGAGTACCTTTTAGTCCAATTCAATGCGGTACAATTAGGTGTCTTTATTGGCGTGATGCAAAGAAAGAACATAAAATTCTGAATATGGAAGTCGATGCTATGATAATTCTTTTACCTCTCTTCTCCTCCCCCTCGGGCTGGTGGTCATCGGTCTGTGGTGTTGCATCTACTCTCTCGTCGTCCCTCTCATTCTGCTCGCTTTCATGGTTAAGGAAAAGGAGACCAGTACTTGCTGCTACTGTAAATAATAGAACTTGCCACATCTTTTTGATGTTCTGTGATGGATGACTGCTCAATGAATAAAGGTTGAACGGATTAACTTGGACGAACTGTGGGTGGCTATCTAGGCGTCCGAAGAACAAAGATATAAAGAAGAATGTCTAGGTGGGTAAATGCTAGAAAATATGAAATTGAATAAAGATTAGAAGAGGAGTTGCATGGAAACAGCGCGAGTGTGTTAGACGCATATATAATACTCGTCTGTTCCACAATAGATGTCTTTTAAGGTTAAGATACAAGAATTGAGATATATAACTCATTGAGCAAAATATTGAGTGTAATCAAATGAACATAAGACAATGATTTTCCTTACCAAAGAAGCAACTTTGACTGAAAATCGATGAATCTACTTTTAAATATATTTGGGTTGATGCTTGGTTAAGCAAAATCCTTAATTATATTTAACGGCATTAAACACTATGAAAACCAATAGTAAGTCGTAACCTAGACTATGAAGTTGCACTATCCAGTTAGAGAATATAAATAACTAACATGCTTGGTTGAATTGTTTACTTCAACTTCTCTATTCAATTACTTAATTATATTTCTCGAATAGAGATAAAGCACAAGGGTGTACTGGGAGCAAGCCTTCCCTTGTCAATTTTTGTAGGCAAGAGGCCGCTCCTAAGACTCGAACCCGTGACCTTGGATCACACGACAACAACGTTTTACGTTGCGCCAAAGCTCGCCCTCTACAGCATAATGTAAATACTCGTTAAAAATCCACACTTGTTAGGCTAAGTTCACCTCCATTCCAGCCTACGATGGTTTAGCTCATGGATGAACTAAAACATGAAAGCATAATGGAAGTGGAGGTATAAGAACTCATACTTAAATAGTATTTCATAATTGAATTCTTTAAATGAAAGAAGATGAAGATGAAAAGAAAGAAATTCAATTAAGTATAACTTGAGAACACAAAATTTTATGGAAAAACAAAATAAAGTCTGAGTTTTGCAATGTCCAAATTATTCCCCTCACTAAACTAGAATAAAGCTGTAAAATTGAATGAAAAATAACTTCAAGGCAATAAAACGTAAATCTAAAATTCGTCTCTAAATTTTTTGTCTATTAACTAGCAAATGCTTCTATTTTTAGGAGTTCAAGACTCATAATTACATAAAAACCACTAAAATATCTCATTGACCTTCAAGGATGCTTCCTTTTCTTGCCATAGTTGATTTGAAGTTGAGTAAGGAAGGTTTTGAAATCTTTTAAGGTAGATTTGTATCTCCCTAGCTTTCAAGGATGTTTCTTTTTTCGGTCCGGTTGTGTTCATATGGACCCTAATGACCAAATTGTTGGTCCCTTGTAAGGTTGCAAATATAGTTCCAAGGGGGGGAGGGGGTTAGGAACTATTTTACCTTTTTCAAATAATTTGGGCAGATTTCTTTTCTTCAAGAAAAGTTTATATAACAGCGGCTCTTAACACTCAGCAAGACACTGACTTAGTCAACTAGTGACTAAGACAGCTTCGTTGCTTAGGTCAGGAAATAGCACTTAGAGTCTATTCCTGAACCAACTTGTTGGTAGCGCACAACTCAGCTTGACCTCTCTTACTTGGTCAGTTTTAGTTTATTTTAAGCAAGCAATATAAATAAGGAGTTAAGGTTTAGAAATACTTCACTCAGCAGATTTATCCAGGTTCGGCTTCTTCTAAGCCTACGTCCTGTCCCCGGAACACTTCCGAGATTTCAAATCCTCTACTGAGCTCTTTAAAGGTAGAGCCTCAAACCTTTTACAAAATCAAAAGCTGAGTATAACAAGAGTACCTTCCTCTATACCTCTACTCACTTCTATTCTAATTCACTAAGTACTAAAACCGAGTACTCAGCTTCTCCTTTCTACTTCTAGAAATGATAAAGATTTTGTCCTAAACAACAATTGCTAGAACACCTTAGATGATTGAAAAAAAACCACTCTAGACTTTTACACAAATGAATAGACTTTGTAGTGTAAGAATTTGCTTTGCTTTTGATGGAGAACTTTTGTATACGTTTGGTCAGCGTAACGGCTTTTGCTCAAAGTTCTCTGTTGAATGTGGATTCTGAATGCTCTATTTATAGAGAGCTGTGAGAGCTTCTCGAAATAACCGTTGGAGGGAAACGGCTACAGGTCGTTTTCACTCAGTCTGCCAGCAGTTCTCTTAGCCAATCAGATTCCAGCGTCTTCTGTTCTTCGGTCAGTGTGACAGTATGTTCCTCCATTTTGGGTAACGTCAACCAGACAGCTTGCTGTGTCTTCTGATCTTTACTTAAAGAGGAAATACTTTGTCTGGAAGCTGTCTTATGGTCAGCGGCTGTCTTGTACGTTTTGTCGAGACAGCTCAGCAGCTTCATACCGAAGTTGTCTACGTGGATCTTCTCGATCATTCTTTACTCAGCATGCGTTTCATTACTTCAACGGCGACGTTTTGGGAATACGCGGGCTGAGTGATCTTGGTCTTGTTTGACTTGGGCCTTGACTTCCGTATAGGGCTTGAGCCTTATGATCTTTATGTCTTATGATAAATTATAAACTCAACATTGAACAAACACATTAGTGACAATAAATCTTGTAATTAAGACATAAATAAATCTTCTACAACACACTAAGTTTAAATGCTTTGATTTATTGTCACTAATGTGTTTGTTCAATGTTGAGTTTATAATTTATCATAAGACATAAAGATCATAAGGCTCAAGCCCTATACGGAAGTCAAGGCCCAAGTCAAACAAGACCAAGATCACTCAGCCCGCGTATTCCCAAAACGTCGCCGTTGAAGTAATGAAACGCATGCTGAGTAAAGAAGGATCGAGAAGATCCACGTCGACAACTTCGGTATGAAGCTGCTGAGCTGTCTCGACAAAACGTACAAGACAGCCGCTGACCATAAGACAGCTTCTAGACAAAGTATTTCCTCTTTAAGTAAAGATCAGAAGACACAGCAAGCTGTCTGGTTGACGTTACCCAAAATGGAGGAACATACTGTCACACTGACCGAAGAACAGAAGACGCTGGAATCTGATTGGCTAAGAGAACTGCTGGCAGACTGAGTGAAAACGACCTGTAGCCGTTTCCCTCCAACGGTTATTTCGAAATTCGAAATTCGAAATAACCAGAAGCTCTCACAGCTCTCTATAAATAGAGCATTCAGAATCCACATTCAACAGAGAACTTTGAGCAAAAGCCGTTACGCTGACCAAACGTATACAAAAGTTCTCCATCAAAAGCAAAGCAAATTCTTACACTACAAAGTCTATTCATTTGTGTAAAAGTCTAGAGTGATTGTTTTTCAATCATCTAAGGTGTTCTAGCAATTGTTGTTTAGGACAAAATCTTTATCATTTCTAGAAGTAGAAAGGAGAAGCTGAGTACTCGGTTTTAGTACTTAGTGAATTAGAATAGAAGTGAGTAGAGGTATAGAGGAAGGTACTCTTGTTATACTCAGCTTCTGATTTTGTAAAAGGTTTGAGGCTCTACCTTTAAAGAGCTCAGTAGAGGATTTGAAATCTCGGAAGTGTTCCGGGGACAAGACGTAGGCTTAGAAGAAGCCGAACCTGGATAAATCTGCTGAGTGAAGTATTTCTAAACCTTAACTCCTTATTTATATTGCTTGCTTAAAATAAACTAAAACTGACCAAGTAAGAGAGGTCAAGCTGAGTTGTGCGCTACCAACAAGTTGGTTCAGGAATAGACTCTAAGTGCTATTTCCTGACCTAAGCAACGAAGCTGTCCTAGTCACCAGTTGACTAAGCCAGTGTTTTGCTGAGTGTTAAGAGCCGCTGTTATATAAACTTTTCTTAAAGAAAAGAAATCTACCCAAATTATTTTAAAAAAAGGTAAAATAGTTCCTAACCCCCCCCTTGGAACTATATTTGCAACCTTACAAGGGACCAACAAGGTGTTTCAACAAACTCCCCCATTTTGATGTTGGCAAAACTAATCAGCAAGGAACTCAGTATGAGCTCCCCCATGATAGTTGACCTTTTTAATTAAGTGAACTCCCCCGTAAGGGCAGAACTACTGACTTAGTTTTATTCTAAACATTCTAAGGTTTAACTGAATAAGTCTAAGATCAGTTTTCAGGTATAGGTCAGCTTATGGGTCATATTCTATTTTACTCAGTATTCAGCGGAAGTAATGTATAGTGACAGAGCGCTGAGTAATTTATTTGTTCAATGGTTTATATTTGACAAGTTCACACATTTATATGCAGCATGCATTCATATAATACTTAGCATTTAAAGGATGAATAATCAAAAGTTAAATCCGAATGCAAGTATTGTATTAAATAAGCATAGACAGTCAGCATACATAATATATGTTACTAGAGGAAGAAGATAAGACTAAGTACAGACTAAGTTCTAGTGAGCTATCTATTTCTTCTTCTTCTTTTGCTGACTGCCTTCAGCATGAGTTCTTCGCTGATCTTTCTTCTCCACCGTTTTGCCAACACCAGGTGGAGGCAACTTGAAGGAATCTAAAAGAACAGCTCTGGAGAGCTCAGCAGAGAAGACCTTCAAACGATCCGCGCTTTCGTCCAACCCATCAAAAATAGGAGCACCGTTGCTGAGGACCTCAGGGCTGATATGAATGTCAGCAGCACTGAGCATACTGAGTACGTAGGATTGTCCTTTTCCCAGCCATGTAATTGTATCTGTTAGCGCAGCAAAAGAGTTATGGAAGGTTTTTAGAAGTGAAGTGTCGTAGTGCTTGCGCTGAATATTCGTATGTCTGACATGGTCAAAGATTTTCTGGGAAGTAGTCAGTATTTCATCCTGTTTGAGTTGATCGGTGTCCATTTCCTCTTTGTGAAGGTTTAGAAGACGAACTGCTTCACTTAGCTGCTCCATTGAGCATTGAGATGTGTTTGCAAGCTGAGCATTTGTCTTGTTCTGTTCGGTGTGAAGCTGAGCAAACAATATCTTTAACTCAGAAGAAGTGGCGAGATTAGGATTCACAGCTGACAGGTTCTGGATCTGGGTAGATAGAGTAGTGAGGCATTGAACGGTGGTCAGCTGGATCTCAGCCAGTTTAGCTAGCGAATCCTGCCTAGCATACTGTGCTTGCGAAGATAGGAGAAGACTTAGCAGATCTTTAAGTTCCTTAACTTCGTTGGGAGGAGTGGAGTGTTGAATGTCTCGAATCAGGGCCTGCACTGAGTCAATGATTCTTTGACTGGACTCAGTGACAGTTGTTGTGGCCTGAGAGAGATCAGTTTGACCAGGTAAAGAAGAGATTATTGGGTCAGGGACTGGAGTTATGGTTGGGTTCTGCTCAGGTATTTGTTGCCCAGATATTTGGTGAGCAGGGTCAGCCTCAGTGGATTGGTCAGGTTGTATAGGTTCAGAGCTCACGGGTGCTAAGTTTTCTTCTTGAGTTTGCTCGGTTTGGATTGTTGGATTTACAGTGTTAGATTGTTCGGCATGTTCCTGTGTAGAAACAGAGGCTTGTTTTTCAAAGGCCTGGGAAGGCTGAGAAGTAGGTGCAGAAGAAATTGGCTTCCTAAAGAAGGTAATTTTTACCTTTGAAGGGTCATGTACGGGTGCACAGACTGGTTGATCTAAATTGGTTGCCTTTACAAGTCTTCTTCTTCTTGGCAGTCGTACAGGAGGAAGGTCAGCCTGATTGACAGCAGCCTAAGATGGAGAACTTTGTGTGTTCTGATCAACAGTTGGCTGGTCAGTTTGTTCTTGATGTTGTTCAGTTTCATCAGCTGACACAGTAGTAGCTTGGTCAGCTTGATTATTTTCACTGACTGTCCTTTCAAAGTCAGCGTCCTTCGCTTGCTCCTGTGCATTCATGTCATCCGCAGTATCATCGTGTTCAAGCTCTTCCTCGAGTTGAGCGACGAAGTGTTCGTCCAAGTCTACCACATCATCTTGTTGCTCAGTTTCTTCAGCATGATGTCGAGCAAAGTGTGAGTCCGCAGTGACAACAAAGTCAAGTGGGAGAGCTCGGATGGGTGAGAGGACAGAAGTCTTTTTCTTCTTCTGAGGAGGATCAGTTGTATCCTCAGGTGCAGGCTCATCTTGCCTGCTTCTCTTCTCAGCTGACTTTCCAGCTGACCTCTGCCTTTTTGCTGGAGACACAGCATTAGGTGGCTCAGCAGATTTTCTCTTGCGAGAAGCTGGGGCCTTAGTTCTTCGCCCTTTCTTAGGCTCAGCTAAAGTTTCCTCAGTCTGATCAGCTTGGTCAGCAGCAGCAGCAACTTTTCCTTTCTTCAAGGGCTGACCATATTTCAGTGCCCGCAGCGAGGCAGCTGTGATCTCGGTTCCTCTGAAAGATTCCTCACCTTCGAGGTCAATCTTGTGGTCGATGAGGATTTTGGTAATGATGGATCCCAACCTCATTGTACCAGTGCTGCGTAGGAACCCAGCAACTAGGAAGACTGGCATGTTGATGGGGGTGTACGTCAACATGTGCCATATGAAGCACTGTTCAAAGTTCGTTGCGGAGGTCGTGCTGTTTATCTTAGGGTAAATGAAATGGCTCAGCAGGTGGTGAGCCATCTTTTGGTGATGTCCCATTGAGGATGCTGAGATCTCGCCTGAGTGACCCTTAGGTTTGCAGAAGGCATGGACGTAGTTGGTCTTGTCCTGATCTCCAGACTTCCTCAGTCTTACTCCCTCAGTTTTAAGCTGGAGGAGATTGCCTATGTACAGAGGGTTGATGAAGATCGTCTTTCCTTTTACTTTAGTACTTAGATAGTCAGGGGAATCACTGGCAACCATGAGATTGTGGTAAAACTCCCTTACCAGGCCAGGATACGTTTCATCTCTGACAGAGAACAACCCAGTCCATTCGTTCTTTGCAATCCATTCGGCAAACGGTTGTTCATGTTGGATGAAGTGCTCAGAAACCCATCTGGAGGGCTCAACTTTCCAATCGTGGATACTTTCGAAAACTTTGGAGTAGGTCCGTACCTTCACAGCTTTCTCTTTTTCAGGATTTTGATCAGTTTTACCCTTGCTGGAGGTGGAAGGGTTTCGTGGGGGTTCATCGGGGCTGGACTTATTTTGTCCGACACCGGAGACGTTGAGAGATGGCTCAATCATTTTTCTAAGATGGAGAGAAATAGAGGTATTTGAGAGAGTAATTTCTTAGCCTTAAGGATTTGTTAAGCGTAAGGAGTAAAAGATGGGGAAATCCCCATAATTTATAGACGAGTTGAACGGTGTGGATCTTAACCAAATCCATGTGTCAGTTTTGCCTTGGGATCATGTATTGACAAGGATCCTGACATTTATGACACATTACGGCGAATACGTCATCCTAGGTTATACGCGTGCTTGGAAAATTATGCTAACGGATTAATCACTCAGTATTTAGAATGTCAAGCGTTTGATATTCTGAGTGGTCAGTGCGTTCTTTAAGGATGTTTTTTTTTTAAGTTCAAGTTCTAATACTAATTTTCTCAGTGTGCAAGATTACTCAGTATTGTATATTCAGTCAGTTTCAATGACATACTCAGCAAACAATAAATCATTCAGCATGTAATTCACTCAGCATTCAATATTCATTTAGCGCAGAAGTTTACTGAAGAGGATTAAACATACCGATTGCTTCTCTCAGTATGCTAAATTGCTCTCGTGCTAGAGGCTTTGTAAAGATATCAGCAAGCTGCTCATCTGTTGGCACATAAGTCAGCTTAATTTCTTTCTTGAGTACATGATCTCTGATGAAGTGATGTCTTATGCTGACATGCTTCATCCTGCTGTGCTGGATTGGGTTCTTTGAGAGGTCAATTGCACTTTTGTTGTCGCATTTGACTTCAATTGTCTTTGTTTGAACACCATAATCTTCAAGATGTTGCTTAATCCAAAGGACTTGAGCAACACAGCTTCCAGCAGCAATGTACTCAGCTTCAGTTGTGGACAGGGCTACTGACGCCTGCTTCTTGCTGAACCAGGATACAAGACAGCTTCCTAGGAAATGGCATCCTCCAGAGGTGCTTTTTCTTTCCAGCTTGTCTCGTCCATAGTCAGCGTCAGTGTATCCAATGAGTGTGAAGTCATGAGTATTTGGATACCACAAACCTGCATTTACTGAGCTTTGCAAATATCTAAGGATCCTTTTTACAGCTATGTAATGGGATTCCTTAGGGTTAGCTTGATATCTAGCACAATAACATACTGAGAACTGAATGTCCGGCCTACTTGCTGTTAAGTAAAGTAAAGAGCCAATCATACCTCGGTATAACTTGCTGTCTACTGACTTACCATTTTCATCAGCACAAAGGACAGTGTCAGTGCCCATAGGAGTGGATATTGGCTTACAATGTTCTAGTTCATATTTCTTCAATATCTCCTTGGCATATTTAGCTTGACTGATGAATATGCCATTCTTTCCTTGCTTAATTTGAAGTCCGAGGAAGAAGTTGAGTTCTCCCATCATTGACATTTCGAATTCAGTCTGCATTTGTTTGCTAAATTCCTTGCACATAGATTCATTAGTAGCACCAAATATAATGTCATCTACATATATTTGTGCCAGCAGGGTATCTTTACCCTTTCTCTTAATGAATAAGGTTGTATCAGCTTGACCCCTGACGTAATCTCTAGTCAGTAAAAAATTGGTCAGCCTCTCATACCAAGCACGTGGTGCTTGCTTGAGGCCATACAGAGCCTTTTGAGTTTGTAAACGTGGTTTGGGAACTTAGAATCCTCAAACCCTGGAGGCTGATTGACGTAGACCTCCTCGTTTATTACTCCATTAAGAAATGCACTTTTAACATCCATTTGAAACAGTTTAAAGTTCATATATGATGTATATGCGCATAAAATCCTAATTGCTTCTAGCCTTGCCACTGGGGCAAAGGTCTCACCGTAGTCAATACCTTCTTGCTGACTGTAGCCCTGAGCTACAAGTCTTGCCTTGTTTCTGACTACGTTTCCTTGCTCATCTAGCTTGTTCCTGAAGACCCATCTCGTTCCAATGGTCTTTTGGCTCCTAGGATGTGGCACTAGCTCCCATACATTATTCCTCCTGAACTGATTGAGTTCCTCTTGCATGGCATTCATCCAGAATTCGTCATCCTCAGCTTCGTCAAAGTTCTTCGGCTCCAGTACTGAGACAAAAGCTACATTGCCGAGATACTTCCTTAGTTGATTTCTTGTCATCAGCGTATTTCCAGCTGAGTCAAGAATTGCATTTTCTGAATGCCCTCTTGGGACTCTTATCTCCTTTGGTAGATTTATGTCTTGTTCTATCTGTGTTTCAACATTCTCTGCAGAAGTAGATGGGTCAGTGAAAGTAATTTTAGGTTCACTCTTACTCTTGGTCAGCCGTTTTATGAAGGACTCAGTAGCTGGTTCTTGATCAGCAGGTGCTGAGTTTGGTTCATCTTCTGTCAGCGGCTGGTATCTTCCTGCAGGGTCAGTTTCATCGAATTGCACATGTATAGATTCTTCTAATACTTGAGTTCTCTTATTAAAAACTCTGTATGCTTTGCTGTTTGTTGAGTAGCCTAGAAAGATAGCCTCGTCAGCTTTTGAATCAAATTTGGCTAAGCTATCTTTGGTATTTAAAATAAAACACCTACAGCCAAAGGCACGAAAGTATCCAATGTTGGGCTTTCGTCCTTTCCAAAGTTCATATGGGGTTAACTAGAGCCCTATTCAGAATATAGCATGCTGTGTTGACAGCTTCTCCCCAAAAATACTTTGGAAGCCTATGCTCATCCAGCATTGTCCTGGCAATCTCAACCAGAGTTCTGTTCTTCCTTTCAACAACCCCATTTTGCCGAGGCGTTCTAGGAGCAGAGAAATTGTGGTCAATGCCGCTGGCTTCACAGAATTCAACAAACTTTTGGTTCTTGAATTCTCCACCGTTATCACTACGGATATGAGCTAATTTTAGGTCTTTCTCATTTTCAATTTTTCTAACCAAGTTTGAAAATGTCTCAAAGGTCTCATCCTTACTGGTCAGCAGGATAACCCATGTGTACCGAGAGAAATCATCTACAATAACCAAGGAAAACCTTCTTCCACCCAGACTCAGCGGCTGGACTGGACCAAAGAGATCCAAGTGTAGCATTTCTAACGGACGCTTAGTTGAGACAATGTTTTTACTTTGAAAAGATTGCTTGGTTTGTTTTCCAGCTTGGCAGGCATGACATAATTGATCTTTTTGAAATTTAAGTTCAGGCAGTCCCTCAACCAATTGCTTTCTTGCTAATTTGGCCAGGAGGTCCATGCTTACATGACCAAGTCTCCTGTGCCATAGCCAGGAATTTTCTTCCTTTGTGACTAAGCATACAGTTTTTGAAAACTTCTTTTCTAGGTTTAGCATGAAGACATTGTCTATCCGAGGGGCAGTTAAGATTAACGCATTTGTTTTTCCCTCATATATTTTACATCCAGTATCGTCAAATATAACTTTTCTCCCATTATCACATAGCTGAGCTACGCTGAGTAAGTTATATTTGAGTCCGCTGACTAGGGAGACAGATTCAATAGTGGGATTACCTCCAACGGTGCCTGATCCTACTATCTTACCCTTTTTGTTGTCTCCAAAACTTACGCTTCCTCCTCGTTTACGTTCAAACGTGATGAATTGAGTTTCATCACCCGTCATATGCCTTGAGCATGCGCTGTCAATATACCACATTTTTGACTTCTCGGCACATCTCAGGCTTACCTGCATTGTGATCAGTTTCCTTTAGGTACCCAATTCTTTTTGGGTCTTGACTTGTTAGGTTCAACAGGTAAAGCATCATATTTTATTTTGTGGCGGCATATATTAACAGTATGGCCACTTTTTCCACAGAAGTCACAACTGACTTTCTGTTTAGGACTCTTTACTGACTTGTCAGCATCCCAGTGCTGAGCGTGCCAGCATACCTTAGTGGTGTGTCCTAACTTCCCACAAAAGTCACACTGGACTCTTCGCTGGGGATTTCGTCTCTGCTGAGTACCTTGGTACTGAGTACCTTGATACTGAGTTCTCAAAGGAAAATTGTTTTTGTTTGGAACCTTTAGTTGGTTCTGAATGGTTGTGACATCCTTCCTCAGTTTCTTGGAAACTGACTGGACTTCAACGACAGACTCATGAATGGTTTTCATATTTTCATGCAAAACTGAGTTGTCTTGAAGAAGGTATCTGAGGTCACTTAGTTTGACCTCTTCCACCTCATCACAACGCCGGCTGAGTGTTTTAAGCTTTTTGTTACACTTTTTGACAAGTGTATAAAGATCACTCAGGGCATTAGCCATTTCATTTCTGAGTTGAGAGAGTGAGATTACCTCATTTGATTGCTCTTCATTATCTGTCTCATCAGATTGGTCAGCATGCTCGGAAATGCATGGCTCAGCAAGTTCGTCAGCCATGAAACATATCTTTGCTGACTCTGTGGCCTCAGCTTCAGTTGATGAAGAATCATCGCTGTCACTCCATGTCGCCACCATTGCCTTCTTTTTGTCTTTCCTCAGAGTTGGGCAGCTTGACTTGATGTGTCCGGTTTGATGGCACTCAAAGCATGTAATGGGCTTCGAGTTGTCCTTCTTGAATTTGCTGTCACTTGAGTCAGCCTTATATTTGTCAAATTTTCTATAAGGCTTTTTGGAGTATTTGTCATTCTTTTTGAACAGCCTCTTCATTTTCCTCGTGAACATTGCCATCTCCTCATCGTCAGTTGAGCCATCATCAGTTGAGTCGGCTTTCATGACAAGTGATTTTTGCTTCTTGTCTTCGGATTTTTCCTTCACCTCGAAATTCTTCATGGATATCTCATGGGTCAGCAGTGAGCCGATGAGTTCATCGTATTTATAGGTGGTTAAATCCTGAGCTTCTTCAACGGCTGTCTTCTTGGCTTGCCAGTCCTTAGGAAGACTTCTGAGTATCTTCTTGACTTGTTCTTCCTCAGTGAAGATTTTTCCAAGTCTTTTGAGCTCATTTATGATGTTGGTGAATCTTGCATTCATCTCAGAGATCCCCTCATCATTGTTCATTTCGAACAGCTCATACAATCTCATTTGCTGGTTGACCTTGGACTCCTTCACCTTGTTGGTTCCTTCATAGGTCACCTCCAGCTTCTTCCAGATCTCCTGTGCGGATTCACAACCTGATATTTTGTTGTATTCTGCAGCATCCAGCGCACAGTGAAGCATATTTATAGCCGAAGCATGGTTTTGTAGCTTCTTGAGATCATCCTCTGTCCATTCAACCTCAGCTTTAACAACTGACTGGCCAACAACAACTTTCACAGGTACAAACGGGCCTTGGACTATAGATAGCCAGGCACTCATGTTTGTAGCTTGAATGAAGTTCTTCATCCTATTCTTCCAAAAGGTATAGTTTGACCCGAAGAATAGGGGAGGCCTGGTAATGGACAGCCCCTCAGGTAATATCTGAGTTGTCTGGTTTCCAGGGAGAAAGCGAGTGCTGTTTTCACCCATGGTATGGATCAACTCAAGGTTGTTAGACCTTTAGTAATGAGCTATTGAGCTCTGATACCAATTGTTGGGCCCACAAGTTCACCAATAGCTCCACCATTAGTATGATATTGTCCGCTTTGGGCCAAGCCCGCACGGATTTGTTTTTGGGCTCCTTCCCAAAAGGCCTCATACTAATGTAGTTGGTGAACTTCTTTATAAACTATGCAACCCACTTATATCTTTCCAATGTGGGACTTGGGATGTATACCCAACACAAATGAATTTAGTCATTCATTGTTAGATCTAAACTCATTTAGATCTAAGATTTAAATGAGCCTAGATCTAACGGTGAATGACCAAATTCATTTGATAATTAGGGTCCATGTGAACACTATTTTTCTTGCCATAGTTGATTTGAAGTTGAGTAAGGAAGGTTTTTGAGTCTTTTTAGGTAGATTTGTATCTCCTTAGCCTTCAAGGATGCTTCCTTTTCTTACCGTAGTTGATTTGAAGTTGAGTAAGGAATGGTTTGGAATCTTTTTAGGCAGATTTGAGATTTCTTCCAATTCTGGAATTACAGGCAGCTCGTCGAGCAATCACTTAAGATCGACTTCTTGCGCTTGGATTTTAATTCCCTTGTTGACTCTAGATCGCAACTCGTCGAGCAACACCAAGAAGATTTCTCCAAATACTTCATTTAACCCCCAAAACACATGAAATTACTCAAGAATCTAATCAAGATAAGAATAAAGCAGAATGCACTTAAAACCGAAGAGAAACACTTACTATTGACTCGAAAACAACATAAAATAATAACTCAAAACCACTATATAAAATGGTGGTAGCAGTGACTTACCAAATTTCTGGTTAAATTTGTCATTCACTAACCAGGTTAATTATATACGAAAAAGAAAATTTATTGTCTTTATTTCTTACACGTCTCTCACTTAATTTATAACATGTGAGATATTTATTCTACTTTAACCCTATTAACTTTAGTTAAAGTAGGACAAGTATACCAATGTCTCAAATGAAATAGAGATGATAGATTTTCTTAAGCATCACATTGAACAATTGTATTATTAATAAAATTCTTTAAAAAAATCAAATAAATAAATAAATATTACGTTAGGGCAAAAAAAAAAGGAAACGTACAAAAAAATGCTTTGGTGTTTATACATGGACGTCTGATTACTGATACTATGATGCTAGCATTCGAGGTGAATCACTTTCTGAATAAAAAAACTCAAGGTAAGACAATTTTTGCTTCTCTTAAACTTGATATAACTAAAGCCTATGACAGAGTTGAATGAGATTTTCTGAGAAAGATGATGCAAAAAATGGGGTTTTAGGAAAGATGGATCAATCCTGTTACGTACTAGTGTGTTTGAGAAGCTTCCTATCACATAGTTAATGACAATCATATGGTTGGTCCCATTGTTCTCTAGAGGGGCCTCCATCAGGGCGATCCTACCTCTCCTTACTTGTTCTTAATATGTGGTGAAGGACTCTTTGGATGAAGTTAGAAGTTGCAAGTCGTATTCATGGATGTTGAATCGTTAGAAAAACTCCCTCGATATCACATCTCTTTTTCTTGCAGATAACAATTATCTATTTTCCAGGGCTTCTCCAGATGCATGTGCTGAAATTAAAATCTGTTTACGTCAGTATGAATTAGCTTCAGACAAGATGATCAATTATTCTAAATCCTCGGTTTCCTTCAATAGAAATTGCTCAGTCACTTGTTCTTCCTTAAGCTCCTCTCTTGGTGTTTTGATACCCTTGGCTCCCAAGGGTTGCCCTTGCTGATTGGACGAAACAAGATTCAAATCTTTGGCTGCATCTAGTGTCTTGAGATCCTTCATCTTCTTGTCAACGACTCTCATTGTTTCTTATGGTGATGGAACTATTGCCGAAAGAGGTTTCAGGATAAGAAACGATTGGTTTTGATACCAACTAATAGAGATTATTGGTGAATGAGTTGATTTTAATCTTAAATCAACAAAAAAAAGTTTATTCTCTAACTAAATTAGAAGGAGTTAATCCCGGTATTCTATAGTTTGAGTTTTGTATAAAGATCAGTGAATCACTCTGCTCACGTTTTTGCAAGAGTAACGACTTCTATGTCTGATTGAGGGGAATGGTTCTTATCTTCCCCTCTGTTTGTTTATAATGCTTTACTTGCGAATGGTTAATAAATAAAAAGTATGTAAATATTTGATTGGTATCAAAATCTTTAAAATGTGTTTCGCTTTTCTTTTTGCATTATTTTAGAAAAGTAACAATAATTCAAACAACAAAAATTACCAAATTAACATATGATGATACATTTTCTAAAAAAAAATAAAATAAAATGATGATACATTTAAAATAAGGGAACCATTTAATAATTGCACACATTAAAAGTTCATTTGGTTCGTTAACTCGTTGTTGACTCTTGTTGATAGGTAAAAAATATCAATTGATTTTTCTTCTAAAAATAGTGTTTTTAATTTTTACCAAATACTTTTTAATTTATATTTGGAAATTAAAGATAAAACATATTCTCGAAAAATGGAACAAAATGGGCACTAAGTATATTGGTAATTAGGAAAGCCGACTTTAAACATAAAACTCGGTTTATAATGCAACGTTCATTTTATTTATATTAGAAATTTACATTTTTAGTAGTAGCATTTTTTATGTCCAATGTTACTATAAAAAAAATTATAAAAATAATATTTCAAACCGTAAATAATATTTGATAATGCTTTTTTTTAATTGAATTAGATGTTAACAACTAACTAATTTAATAAATAAAAATTTAATATGTGTAGTTGAATGGTAACCCGTTTACATGGGAAAGAGGTAGAGGCTCTACGATGTGGGTGAGAGAAAAGCTAGACAGGGGTTTCGCTTCAGCAGAGTGGCTGAACCGGTTTGAAAATTATCACCTCAAATCTTGTATGACAGGTTATTCGGATCATCTTCCACTTTCACTCCATCTGGAGAGGGAGAGAAGTAGAGGTAGAGGAAACAGATTCTTTTTTTAGGAATCTTGGCTTAAAGAGCAAGAGTTTCAGAATTTGGTAATAAGTCACTGGAGAGGGCAGGGGGGTAAACCAGTGGAAGAGAAATTGGAGGGTTGTGTGCAGAAAATGGCAGTATGGGGGAAGGGTTTCAATACGAGATTTAAAAGCCAGATCAGAAAATGGAGAACCAAAATGGAAAGATTACATGGTAGCAGTGATAGGGACTCCATTGCCTCCTATTTTCTTGCCAAAAGGAAACTTAACGACATTCTGGAAGCTAAAGAGACTCATTGGAGACAGAGGGCTAAGGTGTTTTGGTTGACTGAAGGGGATAGAAATACACACTTCTTCCATGCTCATGTCAAAGCAAGATGACAACAGAACCATATTGCCTCACTAATAGATGAGGATGGGGGTGTGATCGAAAACCAGGCTGATTTAAGGGACCATGCGCAGAGGTATTTCCAGGAGGTATTCTCTGCTTCAAATTTGTCAAGAGTGGATACGGTCCAGGTAATTGATACACTTATTGATTCCCCTACAAATGACTTGTTGCTCCTTTCGAACTGGAGGAATTTAAACAAGCACTATTCTCAATGAGTCCTAACAAATCACCTGGCCCTGATGGGCTAAACCCTGGTTTTTTCCAAGCTTTTTGGGACACATTGGGGGTAGAAGTGGGGGCAGCCTGTGCAAAATGGCTTCAAGAGGGAGAATTCCCTAAAGGGGTAAACGACACCACAATCGTCCTTATACCTAAGATTGACAATCCTCGAATGCTTAGGGATTTTCGTCCTATCTCTTTATGCAATGTCATCTATAAGATTATTGCCAAGGCCTTAGCCAATCAATTGAAAAAGATTCTCCCTCAAATTATTGGCGAAACCCAATCTGCTTTTGTTCCAGGCAGGTCTATAATTGATAATGTTCAGGTGGCTTTTGAGAGTATACACTTCATGAAGAGATTGAATAGAGAGAGGAATGGCCAGGCTGCCTTAAAAATTGACATAAGTAAGGCCTACGATAGAGTTGACTGGGAGTTTCTGAAAGCAGTTATGGTTCGGATGGGATTTCACGAGACCTGGATTGGATGGATGATGTTATGCATCACAATAGTGAAATACAAGGTGGCAGTGAACGGGGATTTCTCTGATCAGGTTGTCCCAGGAAGAGGCCTGAGGTAGGGAGACCCTCTATCACCCTATCTCTTTATCCTGTGTGCCGAAGTCTTATCTAAACTAATAAGGAAAGCTGAAGATGAAGGGCTTATCTCAGGATGTAGGATTTGCAGTAGGGCGCAAGATGTAACACATCTCTTTTTTGCTGATGACAACTTCTTATTCTTTGGAGCTACTGCAGATGAAGCTAAAAAGGTAATGGAAATCTTGAATGATTATGAAGTGGCATCAGGACAGGCAGTAAATTTGAATAAATCAGGGATCTTCTTCAGTTTAAATACGTCGGAGGAAGTGAGAAATGAGATTAAAACGATTTTGGGGGTGTCAATTTCGTTAGATATTGGTCGGTACCTGGGGTTACCTTCACTCATCGATCGCTCGAAGCGTCGGATTTTCACCTTCTTGGTCGATAGACGGCGCAAGAAGTTTGGTGCGTGGGGTCTTAAATTCCTTTCACATGTGGGGAAAGAAGTGCTACTCAAATCTGTGGCACGGGCCTTGCCAACCTTCTGTATGAGTACATTCCTTTTACCCTTATCTATCTGTGATGAGCTGCAAAAATTAATGAATTCCTTTTGGTGGGGCATGAAACCTGAAGGAAGGAAAAACATACATTGATTTGATTGGGGTAAATTGTGTAGGCCAAAAGATTCAGGAGGAATGGGTTTTAAAGATTTACATATGTTTAACCTGGCAATGTTAGGTAAACAGGGTTGGAAATTGCTAAAATTCTCAAATACTTTAGTAAGCAGAATGTTCAAAGCTAAATATTTTCCTAGGGATGACTTACTTTTCTCTAAATTACGCAATAATCCTAGTATGGTTTGGAGAAGTATATGGGAGGGTCTTAGCATATTGAGAAAAGGAACTAGATGGAGAGTGGAAAATGGCAGGTCTATTAGAGTTTGGGAGGATGCATGGGTACCCAATTTATAGGGTTTTTGTATAAATTCCTTCATGGTCCCTGGAATGGAGAATTTGACTGTGGCTGATCTATTACTTGAGAATGGGAGAGGGTGGGACATGCAGAGACTAGAGGGATGCTTTAGTGAAACCGAGGTGCATGCTATTAGCAATATTATTTTGCCATATCATGCAGGAGAAGATATGAGAATCTGGCATTGGTCAAGGGATGGCCATTATAATGTGCATTCTGGCTACTTGACCGGCATGGGTGAGGTTGAAGGTAGTAGAGCTCAGGAAGGCTGGAGAAGGTTGTGGAAGTTGATGATTCCCCCTAAACTGAAACAATTTATTTGGCGCCTTTGCTCGAGATGTTTACCCACTAGAGCTCGGCTGGCTCAAAGAAGAGTTCCCATTTCCACCGAATGTCCAGTGTGTGTGGAGCAGGAGGAGACAGATAACCATTTATTTGTTGATTGCTGTTTTGCAGGTGACATTTGGCGAATAGCAGGGATTCCTTCCCCGCCTGTTGATAATGTGATTTTTGCTGATTGGCTCTTACAAGCCTTATGTGGCGCAAATCAAGATATGATTGTCAGATTATGCTGTGCACTAAAAGCAATTTGGGATCACAGAAACCGAGTCCTTTGGCACATGAGATGGTGGCCGGCGAATACTAGTTGGCGTAGCAGTCTGGAAACGACTCAGGACTGGAGAGCCTATCAAAAGAAGGCGTCACCCCTAGGAATCAGAAGGATGGAGTCGAGCGATCTTCAATCAGCAGCGGTAGTGGCTGCAGCCACCAGGGCGCCATCTTCACACAGCGCGGCGGGACAGCAGCATCGATGCACTGCGCAAAACATTCCCGAGACTGCGCATAATTTTGGCTTGAGACAGCATGCGATGATTCAGAAATGGAGCACACCTAGCCCAGGCTTTGTCAAATGCAACATCGATGGGGCAATCTTTAAAGAATTAAGAAGTAGTGGTATGGGAACAGTTATTAGAGACGAAAAAGGAGCCTTTTTACTATGCAGCAGCAGTTTTATTCCAGGTATCAAAGAACCAAGTGTTATTGAAGCTCTTGTTATTCGCACGAGTTTGTTATGGCTATCTAATATGAGATTTGCAGCTGTCGAATTTGAATCTGATGCTAAACTAGTGGTAGATGCTATTCACTCTGGAAAACAGGATATCTCTGAATTCGGAATGATGCTAGAGGACTGTCGAGTAGTTCTAAGATCCAATCCAACTTTTAAATTAGTTTTTATTCCTCGCTTAGCGAACATTGCAGCTCATTTGGTAGCGAGGCTTGCCTGTTCCAATGCTAGCGATTTCTTTTCAACTGTGGTGCCGGAATGGCTTGTGAACACTATTGTTATGGATGCAAATCCATCATTTATTTGATTTTCACTTTCTGGTTAAAAAAAAAAAATTTAATATGTGTGATTATAATTGATAAAAAAACATAAATTTATCCCTTGAAATTCAAACACATAGATAATGAAAATGAGACTAATTATATAATTAAGGGATTTTTTTCTCAGAATAATGCTTTTATAAGAAAAATTCTTTAAATAAGGCCCGAATAAAAAAAATTCCAAGTCTAATGTTCTTATATGAGTTATCAAACAACATAGAAAATCGATGTTCACCCGTTTTTAAAGCAAAAAAAAAAAAAAAAACCCGAGTGATTAAATCACCCGATTCAATGTTAAATGTTGCTACAATCGAGAAAATTGCCGTTCTAACAAACTAAATATGAATTAGATCCGAAAAAAAGTCTTAACCGAACCTCACTTAAATTATTCCGAGAAAAAATCCAATTAATACTAACGAACGAACGAGCGAACACCTCAGGAGACAAACGTAACCAAACAACCGTGAAATAAAAAATAAGAATGCTTCAAACTAAACTTTCCTTTCTTCATAGCTTTATCATAATTAGAACAAATCTTCTTCTTCAACACACCTTTAGCCATCAATAATCTCGCCGGAGTTAATTTCTCGGTTTGGGGCGGGGGCGGATCGGGCTCCTCTTGAATAGTAGGTAGTTTAGTCTTGAGTATATGTTGAATATCCTTATTAGATTCTGTTCTCAAGATTCTTCTGCTGTTACTACATGGCATTGCTCTCCATATTCTCCGACAACCTCTCCCCATTGTTTCTGTTTGTGTTTTTTTCTCGGTTTCTCAGAAGTGAAACTCTGGTTTTTTTAGATGAAATTGGAAGCTTTTTAGGGTGTAGATTGATGGGTAGTTTATGGACATTAATGGTTGGAAAGGTAGGTTATGGTCCCTTCTTTACAGTGAGGTTTTCAATTATTTAACTTTATTAAATTGAATACAATACCTACCATCATATAAACATGGAGTCGGATGTAAAAATACCTCGAACGTTTGCCTAGCAGAAGTAATTTTATCTTTAATATTTAAAATGATTAATATTGGCAGTGAAGAACAATTTTACCCCTAACATTGTCCAGTTATATATTTGGACTTTTATGTAATTTCATATTTCGGGCTATGTTACATGGACTCGGATACAAGTGTCCGACACGGGTGCAGATCCGAGTATCCGGTACGGCAAGTTAAAAAAATTTAGATACGGGAACTATATCCTAAATTTGGATACGGGTATATATATATATATATATATATATATATATATATATATAAATTCCAAAAACATCCAAAATTTAAAACATCAATCAATTATATTAATTAAAAATTCAATCAACAATCAACAAAAGCACAAGATACACCAGTGCAAAACAAGCCTAAAGCAAATAGATAAAAAAAACTTAATTCCTTACAATCCGAAATAAGGGGCGTTTGGTTCACAAGGGGTAAGGGAAAAGGAATGAAAACTAAAAGAAAGGAAATGAATAACCATTAATTCTCCTATATGTTTGGATATGTTTAGGAAAGGGAATGGGGTAAAGGGAATCCAATTCCCTAGAGGGCATAGGGTAATGACTTAACCTAAAGTGGGGTAATGGCTTAACCTAAAGTGGGTAAAGGGAATGAGTTTTTTTTTTGTAAACAAACAAGAACAAAGGGAATGAAACCCTCACATTCCCATTCCCATTCCCATTCCTAAAGACCCCAAACCAAACGCCCCCTAAATAATAAAAAACAGCCAACATGTTAATTTTCTTTAAAGGTAACAGGCTGAACTAATTAAAAAAAACTGGTTCCAGATTAAATGAGTCTAGGGCTGGGCACCTTCTTCGTTGAAACAATCTCAATGAAGAAGAAGATACAATTGACGGCGGCGGAGCGGCAGACCTTCTTCCTCAGCTTTCGCTTGAGATGGAGGGCTATTCAGAGATTGCCGTATACGAGTGTTCACTCACAAATCCAACACAGATTTTGTACCCGGATCTGTATCGTGTCGTGTCAACACCGGTACTTTGACATTTTTACCGAGTCCATGTAACATAGATTTCAGATTAGAAGATGATATAAATTCATAATTTTCTTGTAATGTCGATCAATCAAATTTATCTTTTTGAGAGTTGCTTTAGGGTTCATCCCTCTTGATTTTGGGAGTTTAACGACTCCTTCAAGTTTAGCTTGAGAATATCTTTGATAGTTTATGATTGAAAACTATCACCCCAAACCCGATTCATATCACTAATGGTTTCAATTCTTCTTGAATTGATCTCTCTAGATTCAACGTTGTTATTCAAGAATGTAAGGACTTGCTTCGTGAAGGTTCCTTTGCTCTTCCTCTTCCTCTCTTCTTTTCTCAGTTATCTCTCCTCTTTTTCAGATCTATTTTCCTCTTATGGATTTACTTTGTGGAGGAAGAAGGAACTTTATCTTTCATTTTCCTCCTCTCACCGATTTGGATTGCTGTGTTTTTCTTTGTTGTTTTTTCCCTTTTACTTGGAGTTCATATGGATTTTCATTTTTTTCTCAATTGCATAAGCTCTCTATAATTCTTTTATTCATATTTTTTTTCCATTTAGTAAGAACGGAAACGGTTGATTTTGTCCGTAGATCACTAGATTTATGTGGTTACAAAAGAAATGATACAGACCTTCATAAGAGCTTAAATGATGAAGATTAGATTGCATCTGTTTTTTTTAGAAGTATATAATTTATAGTTAATATGTGTTTATTATACTCTTTATAGCTTTTGTTGCTTTTTCTAGTCTTTTTCTTCTCTTCGTGGATTTTGTATTGGCTTTAACCCTGTACTTCTATGAGGTTATATTCCTCGTTAATCTCTCTTACTGTACTTTTTTCATCCAATGGAATGATATAAGCATTTTTATAAAAACAAAAGGACTTAGGCCATGTTCTTTATTACTTAATTTCAGTATCAATCAGTTCAGTTCAGTTCAGTAATCAGTTCAGTAATTTATCATTACTTATTATAATTATAGTTATTTTTTCATTATTATTATTATAGAACCATTATTTTATTTTAATTATTGCTATTTTTAAAAGATTATATTATTATTTCAGTTTCAGTAGAATTCAGTCCAGTTCAGTTTTTTTCAGCGATAAATAAACATAACCTTACTCCATGATAGAAATGATGTTTCAGTCTATTTGATTCTTCGGACAGCGAATGAAGTTGCCCATTTGATTGCTATATAATCTTTTTTCAATTTGAGTTTTTTTTTTATATTATTCATAGTTGGTTAAATTCTTCTATTTTTAAGGATTCTATTTGTAAGGATTTATTTGGTTTTCTGTAATGAAAGTTTTCTTTTTAAAAAAATGGTGTTAATTAACAAAAAAAAAAAAAACGGATAAATTACATTTATGGTTTTTAAATTATACACTTATTTTTATTATGAATCTTGAACTTCAAAATTGAACATTAGGAACTATGAATTTTACACTTTACTAATGTAATAACCTTTTTAATGTTGATCGTATCAAAATGATCAATGATGATCTCTAAACAACCATTTTCCCTATCCTAACCGAATAACATCTAAAAGATTTCAAAACCAAAAATTTCAAAACCCCGTTTCTTTATCGGAAAATATTGTGTTTTGAAAAATATTGGATAAGGAAAAATATTTTGTTGGAAAATAAAATATTTTTTGACATTTGGCTACAATACCGGAAAACGGTAAAAAGTGGTGGATGGTAATTACTATTTTCAAAAGGGTAATAAGAAATAGAGTAGGGTTCAAAAGGTTTAGGAAAATGTTTTACTCATTGTGAAAGGCTAAAACATTTTCCTCAATTTCTTCATATATTTTTTATTGACTAGTCTAAAATTTTCTGTTGACTTATTTTATTAAAACGCCAGAGTATCAGAACAATATTTTCCGACAAACAAACGACGCTTTAAAGTTGTTGAGAACATCATTTTTTAGCAATCCTGTAATAGAAGGTTACCTATTATTAAAGTGATCACATTGATCAACGTTAAAAGAGGTCATTATGTTAGTAAAATATAGAGTTCAGATGTCATAATATTCAGTTTTGAAGTTCAGGAGTCATAATCAGTGGCGAATACAGGATTACTCGGTTGGGGGGGGGGGGAGCGATTTTACACGTGCGTGTACAAATTTTTTTTTTGCTAAATCGAACTTGCTCAATTTTTTGTTGTATATATACGTGTTATAATTTGAATGTTCAATAACCAATTTTTAAGTATTAATGTACAATTTTTCAAAATTAAGCTAGATTTTGTTTAAGATTAAAAATTGGATTTAGGGAGGACCGAATAGGTAAAAAAAATTAAAAAAATTTGATTTGAGAGGGTCTACCAGGCCAAAAAAAAATTAGTAATTTGGATTTAAGGAAGACCTAATAGGCAAAAAAAAAAAAAAAATTAGGATTTAGGAAAGCCTAACATCTCAAAAAAATTATAAATTTGGATTTTTATGGGTCTAACAGGTCTTAAAAAAATTAGAAATTTGGATTTAGGGAGTACCTAATAGGCCCAAAATATTAAAATTTTGAATTTTGAAGAAATCTAACACTTAATGGGCCATCTTGAGGGACTAATTCAACACCCCGATAAAAAAAAAAATTTGTAACAGGAGACCGGAACTACTCGGAATCAAGGTGGTTCCGGCGGCCGGAGGAACCCGGGCCCCAGGCCTCCTGTGTACGCCCCTGGTCATAATAAAAAGTAAATGCAAAAAGTTCAAGAGGCCATGGATATAATTTACCGTGACAAAATACTTCAAAAGAAAAGACTTGATTTATATATATAAAGAACCGTATAGCTTCCAGATTAAGAAACGTGCGATATCTAACATACAACACATAAATCAAATATTCCTGAGCGTTCCAACATTGAATACGATTGCATTCCTCCGGAATCTCTAGTAATCGCCAATCAGCCATACAGCGGTGAATTCATTCTCGGGCCCCGTAAGCACCGCGAACCGGAACTTCTTCTTCTCGTAGTACTACATTTAAATGAAGAATGAGACAACACAGGAAACCCCAATTGAGTAGAAAAGATAATACTAGGAAAATAAAAATCATCATCATCCATCTTCTTCATTCTCCTAATAATTTCAGCATAAATTTTTGAAATTCTATTCCCAAATATGAACACCATTAAAGACAATTTCTTTGAACTTGATGATAATCTAATTCCCTTTATTCCTCCATTCATCTTCTTCACCCACATTTTCCTCCTTTTTTGCTGCAATTTTCTCTGAGGCATTTCATCGAGCACCTTGTACGCATTATATTTCTTCTGCATTATTGTTCCAATAATGACTTGTTGAAACCCCATTTTTGTTTGATCATTTTGGGATCATCCCCAAATCAGTATTTATATAGAAATTGAGGTGCAGAATCTTGGTTGAAATGTTGGGTCCAGAAATGAATACTAGGGAACACATGGGTGGGTTGAATTTTTTAATTTTGATTAAGAAAATGGAATAAAGTTTTTGAAAATGTTGGGTCCAGCTAATTTGTCATATTAGCTATTAATTGTGCACGGAGTTAAAATCCGTAGTCAGTGGCGGGCCCAGAACCGAAACTCGAAGAGTATCTACGTGGCCAAGGCCAGCTCTAAGGGTATGCAGAAAGTGTGACCGCATATGACTTCCAAATAGCAGAAGCACTCTAAAGATTTTTGCGATACTGATAGTCAAGATTTGCTTCGAAAGCTAAAATATTTACGAACTATTTTACCAAAAGAGATAAAAATTGCTTTTGAGATATTGGCTTAGTTTTGCTAATGCGCGAAAAACTCAATCCTCTTTTTTGCAATAAAAAAGACACGGACATTCACAAGGTTGTAAAAGACGTTAGACGCTAGTCGGACGGATATAGCCTTGAAGGATTAGTTGAGAATTAATCAGATTTGTATTTTTGTATTTTGTATTTTGTATTTGTTAATAAAAAAATTATTATATAAATTCAATTAAATATGTATTATACTGTCTAAAAATAATAATATAAAATTATTTAATATAGAAAAACACGTATATTTGTACCATATATTTAAAAAAAATATGCAAATATCAACATTTCAACAACAATATCATTGAAACAACTCAAAAATGAATTATAATAAAGAAAAAAATTTATTGTTCCTTAGGCGGTGAAAGCGACATCCAGGCAGAATAACCGGAGCCCAAACGACTAAAAAACACCTAGATGGACTAATCGGAAAAAATAAGTAAGGATTCTCTATTTTGAGCGCCTAGTGTCACAGGGCCAGGTCGAAGCCAGGCCAAAACCCCGTGTAGCACCAAGATTTCCCCGGGTCCCGGCCAACCAACTCCTACCGAAGAGTCTATCCCCTTTAGAGCTCAGGTGTCCCGTGAATTCCTACAGTCATAGTCCGTCCCGAAGGGGATTCCTGTGGTTAAATCTCGTTTCATAAAGGTCCCGCTCTATGGGTCATCTCGTGGACCTAAAGGACTCTTAGAGATTCCACCCTATGGAGGGCAAATTATTAGAAGCACCGGGTTCTCCATGTCAAATGAAGGACCTTCCATACATATTTTGACACGTGTAATATGGACCCACACATATTATAAGAGGTCCCACTATTTTAATTATAACGTGAGGTCACAATACATGTGTCCAAATGTGAATTGAAGGTCCTCCGAGTGACATGGAAGACCCGGTACTTAATATAAGAACTCCCTATGGAGACATCTGTCTCCCTTCCCAAAGGTCAGATGCCGAATTTTTTTTTTTAACAATGCACACTCATCCTATTTATGTGATTATTTTTGGAATTAACCTATAATTTACATGTTTTCATTCCTAGAGAAAGATTCTAGCTTTTTCACACATGGCCAACACAATTGGTAGTTGGGCATAAACCTTATTAGTTAATTGTTAATTAGAATTAATTAAGATAGAAATAGACAAGACTATAAGTTGTTGAAGAAGGAATATTTAGGGTCCATGTGCAATCATTGTTTGAGAAAATCAAAGACTAATAATCATTTGGTCAAGGGGGAAAGAATTATTAAGGTGTTTTGGATTAACTTCTTTAATTAATTAATCTTGTTAGAGAGATTAGTCATCATAATTAAGTCACAATTTAATGAAGTGTTTGGTATAATTTGTACATTATTAAAAAAAACACTAGCTAATCATATGTGTTTAATTAGTTGATAGTAGTTAGCAACACTAACAACCTTTAGTTGTTATTGTTTACTGATAGCTGATACACAGCGACGGAACCAGAACCAAAATAAAAATAAAAATCAGAGTTCCAGTAATAAAAATTTGGGTTAAACGCATCATTGGTGATTAAACTTATATATATGATTGTTTCAAAATGGTCACTCAACTTCAATTTGTTTCAAGAAAACCACTCAACTTTGAGTTTTGTCTCAATTAGGTCATTCTTAAAATGCATCGGAATGATACCATAACTGACATGTGAATATGAGTTAACTCAGATGTCTAACCGAAACGACACGTGACAGCCACATGTCAGTTATTTTTTGAAAAAAAAATAAATTTATTTTTTTTCCATAAGAATAACCGACACGTGGCCGTTATTTTTTTGAAAAAAAATAAATTTGTTTTTTTCATGAAAATAACCGATACGTAGCTGCTAATTGGCGTATAAATAGATGGCATGTGTCGTTTCCATCAGATATCTGAGTTGATTCATGTTGATGTATCAATCATATCATCATTCTTATCCATTTTAATCACTGGAATCGTTGGAGTTGTCTAATTAAGACAAAACTCAAAATTGAGTAATATTATTGAGACAAATTGAAGCTGAATAACCATTTTAGACAACCATGTAAGTTCAGTGAAAAAAAACAGGTTTTTGGATTAAGAATTAGAGAGAGAAATATCCCTCTAAATTTTGTCAGTAAATTTGAATATAAAAACTGTGAAAATAACAAAATTCAAAAGAAACTTTGACAGATATATTCCGTCAATAACTTTGAATTTGTACAAAATTGTGAAAATTAACAAAATTACGGACGGATATTTAATGTTTAGGGGCGGAATATTTCATAATAAATCTAATTTTTCTTTATTTTCTTGAGGGGTTGGGGTCGATGGCCCTTCGTGATGCCCTGTAGTTCCGTCACAGCTAATAGATGTTAGTTGATTTTTCTTCTAAAATAATTATTAATAACATTGTTAATTTCTCAATTCTAATCAAACATTTTTATATCTATTGTTCGGAATAAAACAATAGAAAAGAGTTTCAAAAAGAAAATCAAGTGAGTCGTCGATAAATTCTAATTGTATATCAATTGTTTGTGATGCGAATTAGAGGTGGCAATATTACTCACTGACCGCGAACACCACATATCCAACCGCAGAAAATGCGGGTTAATATTTTATTAAATAAATTTTGAATTTATGGAATTACAATTTATATGATAACAAAGCAAAAAATTTATGGCAAATTAGAGTTAATTTGCTAAATCGTAAGTGACCCACGAACATTATACGAACTCAATAAGAAATTAGAGGATTATGGGTTCTCTAAATAGGTTGTGGATTGACATTTTGAATCGAGCTAAAGTTAACACGTTTATTTTAAATTAACAAACTTTAGAATTATTATTATATCGTTCTATATTTTATACGTTACTTTTAAAAAGATAATAAAATTACAGAACCTAAAATATGATATTAAGCAAACTCGAAACATGAAAATGTTCAGATCGGGCAAGGATAAACTTATTAGACTGTAACTTAATCGATACAACATTGACATGATTTATTTACGCGAATTATCACCCCAATTGCAACACCAAATAAGTACATAAAGTCTCTATAAGAAACGGGTAGAGTCTAAAAAAACTCATATGATTTTATTTTATGTCAAACTAGTAACTATAGTTTTTTTTTTCCAAATAGGATATGAGGTTTTCGTTTTGCTAAAAACAATGATCGTTTAATTTGACACTATAAAAATGACCGTTAACGACCTCAAATGGAAAATTTCAAGAATTAAAATTGTTTAGTATCACACTTACTATGGAACCAAGTTTTTTATTTTCCAAAATCATCATTTTCTCGGAACTTTATCTCTCTAGATATTTACTTTATACATCCTCACCAAACAACACCTAAATGACATCAAAATTAAAAAGTTGAAAAATTAAAATTGTTTAGAATATCACCAAGTCTTTGAATTTTTCAATTTTGAGATCGTTAATGCTCATTTTAATATTGAGATCCTTGTTTTTAGTAAAGCGAAAAACCTCAGCCATCTCGTAGTCGCTTGTCTCCGTTTGGAAAAAAAAAATATTACAAATACCAATTTGACAAAACATAAAAACACATGAATATTTTTTGAACTTTAACCGAAAAAAAATACATGAAGTCTAGAAACGTTGAATTAGTTATCAACTTCTTATTTATTATTAATTATCATTCATGTATAAATATATAATAAAGTCGATGTCAATTTTTTTTATATAGTTCATCCGATTTCTCGGTTCAAGTTTCATCAAACAGCTTTTAAGTGAATCCTCTCCCAACAAAAACTTTCTTTATATGCTATTTCAATTTATTTATTAATTGGTTGATTAATATTTCTTCTTTGAATAAAATAATAATAATAATAATCCTTATTTTGGGCTAATCTTTTTAGAGGAAATTACATGGAAAAACATATCTCATAAATAATTTATAGTTATGACAAATCTTATTTCTAATTTTGTCAATTAGGAAGTTACCAATAATTAGTTAATTTGAAGAAGGTTATCCAAGTTTAAATTTAAAAATAAAAACTGTTTTTCTCTAACATTTTCAAAATAAAAATTACAAATATGATCTATTTCATATAAAAGTTAATCATTTGACTAAAAACAAAATATTATTTTCAGTATGATTATTGTGTAATTTACCCAATCTTTTATAGCCTCCAATTAGAAAATTAGAAGAGTTTTATTGGACTTGGGTTATATGATCCAAATATCAAAGCCCACTTCCAAGACAGCCCATTTGTTATGGGTTTAGAAAATATCCAAAGAATTCTCAAATTTAAAATTTATAATAACTGGACACCTTAATGCAAAATAATAGAAATCCAAGAAAAAATATAAACAAAGAAAATTTCTCTAGATAATGCTCTGAATAAATTTATTCAAACTTATTATTATTATAATAATAATAATAATATATAATGTATGCTCAATAGTTTCTTTAAAGACTAAATGTATATTTACACCCTTAAACTTAGCAAGTTTTGTTTATTGGTATTCTGAACTTTTTAAATAACCTATCACATACTTATAATTGGCTTTAAAAACCAATCACACACCTATACTTGACATTAAAAACCTATCACACACCTAAAGTTGGCTCATTCGGACCTCCTGCACACAAAATTGTTGATCTGTCATCTTTGACATATGAGGTGACATACAAAACGAACTAATATGTTTTTCTTTTTTTTTCTATAGCACGCACAACGACCACATCCGTCAAAGATGGCAGATCAATGATTTTGTGTGCAAGAAGTCCGAATGAGCCAACTTTAGGTGTGTGATAGGTTTTTAAAACCAACTCTAGATGTGTGATATGTTTTTAATGTCAGCTATAAGTGTGTGATAGGTTATTTAAAAAGTTCAAGGTGTCAATAGATAAAACTTGCCAAGTTTAAAGGTGTAAATATATATTAAGCATTCTTTAAATGAATCTGATTAACCGATTCGAGATTGGTAAACTGTCTTTTAGGTTATTCTTTTCTTAATTTAAATATATTTCATATTTTACAGCTCATTAAAGGAGATGAAATTTTAAATGGAAAAACACTAGAAAACGGATTAGAAAAAACGTAATTTAAAAGTGATTAGAAGGTGCGAAAAGGTGAAAAAAGATAGACAAAAGCAATTTTTCTCAGAAACTTTACTTTTAAAGTTGTAAATTCAGTAAAAAAAAACAAACTAAAAACGATTGAAACCAAGTTCGAGATCGATTTTTTCGCCTAAAAGTCCTCCTCGAGATTTGCTCCCGAAAAGTCCCCCCTCCTCAAAGTCCTTGAAAAGCGAAGGTCTTTATAGGCACAATGTTCGAGATAATAGTGCAAGTGTAAGTCAAGGTGACTAGTTTTAGTACAAATCAAGGTAACTAGCTTTAATGCGAATACAAGTCAATGTAACTAGTTTCAGTGTTGTCAATATAACTAGTTTCAATGCAAGTGCAAGTCAAGGTAACTAGTTTCAGTATAAGTGCAGAATGTAACTATTTTCAGTGCAAGTTCAGTATAGATGTCCAAAAATTAACGTGTGCTCGAGCGTCGTTCGTGCGCCACACAAGCACCGCTCGGACACTGTCCAGGCATCGCTCGGGCAATGCCAACACGCGAAACCTAGCTTTCTCTGTATTTATTCAGTCGTTTTTAGTTGTTACGTCTCATGACCCTTTAAGAAAGTTTTCATCACGTGTACTCTGACTTCAATGTTTACAAGTATGTAATATCACGGTCATCAATATTTTCATTGTTTTCAGCCCTCCTCAAACCTCTGCTAATTTAAGCAATCAGAGCGGATTTGTCAAACTCCGACTCCTCTCTGATCTACTGTTTCTCTCTTTCATCATCCAAAATATTACCAGAAGACTGTATATATTAACTGACATTAATATTCAAAATTATATTGTTAACACTTTGGGAATAATTTTTTTATATATTTAATGTCACTGTAGAAATGTATTCTAATTTTAACGGTAAGTTCCTTATTCATGCAGGCTTGCAGCCTGCAGATTTAAGAATTTTATTATTATTATTATTATTTATTTCTATTATTAATTAATTATCATCCTATCTTATGGGAACTCTTCTGTAATTTTATTTTATTTTATTGGGTGAAAGTCAACTGATGAAATATATGAATCATCATTTCATTAAATTTGGGTCGTGTACATTAAATAAATATTAAAAAAAAAAGGCAAAAAGCATCCTGAGGCCCCTGATCTTTCATTGTTTGGTGCATTAACTCCTCGATCTTTTATTTAGACACATTGAGCCCCTGATCTTTTACCATTTGGTGCATTAAGCCATCGATCTTTCATTTAGACACATTGAGTCCTTGATCTTTCATATATGGGTGTATTAGGTCCTTCCATAAATCAATTAATATATAGGTTTATTAAGGGCATGTTTGGTGTGACAACAAATGATGTTCTAAAAATAACAAATTCTAAAATAAAAAATATATTATACAAATTAATAAAAATAATTTAAATAAAAAATAAAAAATTTATTGAACACAATAAAACCTTGTTTTTCGATAATTATGTTCTAAAAATAAAAATAATGTTAAAATTGAAGCACATTTTGTGGAAATAAGAAGGGTAATTTTATCAATAACAAGTAACTACAAAAAAACTGTTCATGAAAAGCTCCAAAATGTTGCAGTGTCCAGAGAAAATGTGAAACGCCGCAGTTATATAAACCTAACCAAACATGCCCTTAATAAACCTATATATTAATTGATTTACGGAAGGGCCTAATACACCCATATATGAAAGATCAAGGGCTCAATGTGTCTAAATGAAAGATCGAAGGCTTAATGCACAAAATGGTGAAAGATCAGGGCTCAATGTGTCTAAATAAAAGATCGAGGGCTTAATGCACCAAACAATGAAAGATCAGGGGCCTCAGGATGCTTTTTGCCTAAAAAAAACTATCATATGTCTGTCCAAAAAACTTGATTAACTTTTGGTTAATTTCAAATATAACTCTTGTAGTTTCAAGTTTTGGCAAATAAATACCTGTGGTTTGATTTCGAGCAAATAAATACCTGTGGTATGCTCCGTTTTTCAAAAACGCGGAAACGGATGATGACGCCGTCTATATGCTGACGTGGCCGGGGGTAATTTAGTCAATAAGAGTTAATTTCAAATAAATTGTTGTGGTTTGCGTATTTTTACAAATAGGTACCTGTGGTTTGGATATTCTTGCAAATAAATACCCGTGGTTTGGATGTTTTTGCAAATAGGTACCCATGGTATAACAAACCATAAACAAATGCTTAATTTAGGCAAATAGGTACCCGTGGTATAACAAACCACAATATTTGCCTAAATTAAGCGTTTGTTTATGGTTTGTTATACCACGAGTACCTATTTGTCTAAATTAAGCGTTTGTTTATGGTTTGTTATACCATGGGTACCTATTTGTAAAAACATCTAAACCAAGGGTATCTATTTGCAAAAATATCCAAACCACAAGTACCTATTTGTAAAAACACGCAAACCATAATAATTTATTTGAAATTAACTCTTATTGACTAAATTACCCTCGGCCACGTCAGCATATAGACGGTGGTGTCTTCACCGTTTCCGCGTTTTTGAAAAACGGAGCATACCACAAGTATTTATTTGCTCGAAATCAAAGCACAAGTATTTATTTGCCAAAACTCGAAACCACAGGGGTTATATTTGAAATTAATCCTTAACTTTTAAACTTTCAAATATCTCTCGATAGCCTCCTGAACTTCTATAAAATATTCAGTTAACCCCTTGAACTTGAGTAAAATGTAATCAACTAATTAATAAGTTGAAAATTTTAAGTTAAATGCTGAATATGTATTATTGTACACGTCTTAAAAAAAACGACCAAGGTTAGATATGCAGTTCTAACATTAGAGAAGACAATTTTTACTGTTGAGCAAGTAAAAACTTCTTTTTTAATCTACTAGTATTACGTGAATTATGTAATAACATTCTAAGGCACGTGCAACACATTTTCTGCATCCAGTTTATTTTTTTTGCAACCGAATGAGCAATTGATTATATTTTATGCAAATTCATGAAGCTAATTGAACATTTTATGCAAGTTGAAGGAGATATTAGGATACTTTAAAAGTTTAGGGGGCGAATCAAACTTTTTATATAAGTTTGCAAAATGATGTATTAAGCCAGAAAAGAAAAAAGATTCCTATGATGTCATGATTTATATCTGAATAAAGAAGATGCTTAATAAAAGCTGAATCATTAGTCTAACTTCTTAGTTACATGAAATAATAGATTAATTTAATCATTAAACTTAACTTAGCATAATTAAATTGTTTTAGAACAAACTTTAAATATTATTTTAGTTTGTAATTTAATATATTTTTTTTATCAAACTAGCCTGAAAATAATACGTATTATAATAGAAAGGATTGCCCGAATAGTAGAAAGGTTTGGGAAGGGGTCCTTCCTCACCACATCCTTCCTTCCTTTATGGGGTTCTCTGATATTGACTGGTTCTCTGAAGGCGTTAATGGGAATTTGTTGGCCAGTATGGAGCACGGGGCTATTCTCTTCGCTATTATTTGTTACCAAATGTGGAAATGGAGGAATGAAGAGTTATTTGCTGAGAAGACTGTCTTTATTCCTGACCTCCGGTTTTACTTCTCGAAAAAACTCTCTGTTATTACAAAGAGTTTTGAAGGAGAGCCCCTGGTTCACCCCTCCCCAGTTAAAGAGGTCCAGTTAGTTGGTTGGAGGAAGCCCAGGGAAGGGGTTGTCAAGTTGAATACGGATGGCTCATGCCTTAGTAATGGCAGAATTGCTGCTGGTGGAGTTCTTCGGGATGCTGGTGGCGCCTGGCTGACTGGGTTTATCCATAACTTAGGTACGGGCTCCTCCTTTACTGCGGAGCTCTGGGGGATCTTGTCTGGCATTAAACTCGACATTCGCATGGGTGTTAAAAGACTTTCGGTGGAGTCTGATAATTTGGAGGCTATCAACAGGATTTCGGATAGACAGACTGTTTGTCTTAAGAGTCAGAATCTCATTAAAGCCATCTTGAGGCTTCGTCCTGCCTTCGATTCTCTTACCTTCTCTCATATTTATAGGGAGCAAAACCGTGTGGCGGATCGCTTGGCAGCTGCTGGGCATGGGGGGATGTTAGGTGTTTCTACCCTTTCCGTTCCTCCTTCTTTTCTGTTACCTTCTCTTCTTGAGGATAGGATTGGGGTCAGTCTTCCTAGACTGATCCCGGATTAGGTTTTTGTTTGTTTTTTTTTTTTCTTCCCTGCTTACCAAAAAAAAAATTATATATAATAATCATACTGTATGTATCAATTCATAAGTAATTCATTGTGTTAGGTATTATAACTTAATAAACAAAAGGAAAAAGTTTAAAAATAAACCTTGTGATTACACCCATTTTCGAACAACACCCATGTGGTTTAAAAGTTTACAAAGTGGTACTTGAGGTTCATTCCGTTAGCAAACACATACTAAATTGATTAACGGTGTTAAAAGTCAAAGAGAAAAGAGTTAATTTGATCCTTATATTTATTTATTTTATAAATTAACTCCTCTTATTATCTAATTATCACAAACAAACCCCAAAATAAAAAATAAAAATCAAATACACCATCTTTTTCCAACTTTCTTTAATTTTTTATTTTTCTTATTCTTTCTCTCTCTTCTCTCTCCTTTTTTTTTAATTTCTCTCTCTAAAAACTTGAGCACCTTAAACATTTATATTTGCTTTTGTATATAGGAGCCTTTTGTGAATATATCAGAGGTTCTTGCTTGGTTATCTTCGTCAAATCAGAATGCTTCTTCCATTCTTCGTCAAGCCAAGGTTGTTGTTCGCGCCGCCGGTGAGACACGCGAGCTCATTGCCGACATTGCTAAAGGTGTCATTTCACCAAACACTGTATATACTAATAATGGTTTTCCCCTTTTACTTTCAATGAGCTTTTCTTAGCCAGCAAATTGCTTTGAAATACCCAAAATTCATCGAATCAATTGAAAAATAAGGGCTGAATTTATCAGAAGTTTGCATTTGAGAATAATAATAGTGACATTTGAGAAATCGCAGTTGCCCGAGGGGATACACTTAGTGAACTTCCTCCCATCGGTTCAGCTTCCATCTTTCCGCCTCTTGATTCATCTGATACTGATCTAATGCAATTGAATCTCAAGGAAAACTACATCACGAAATCGTTTGTGTTTGATGCTTTTACCTTATCTTAAAGATAAATATAGCCGCGCATGGTGAGAAGTTGTCGCGAATGCAGGCTTTATCTGTTTTCTTATTGAGTCGGATGACTGCCACGAGGCAAACGAAGCTGGTAATAAGCACCGGATGTTGGTGGTTAATGCATTGAACTTGCGGCCGTTTGTGGATCCGCCGATTTCGAAGCAGTCTTTTGGGAATTTCGCATGGATGGGGGCAGCAGTGATTGATAATCCTGAGAACATGGCTAAAGAAGATGAATATTGTTATGAAATTGGAAGGAGAATAACGGGTTCCATTAAAAGAGTGAATGCTGACACAGTAAAGAAACTTTAGAGTGATGATCGGTGGAATTTTTAGAGAGAGAAATTAAGAGTGAGGAGAGAGAAAGAAGAAAAAAAATAAGAAATTAAAGAAAGACGGAGAAGATGGTATATTTGATTTTTATTTTTTATTTTGGGGTTTGTTTGTGATAATTAAATAATAAGAGGGTCAATTTATAAAAATAAATAAATATAGGACCAAATTAACTCTTTTCCCTTTGACTTTTAACACCGTTAGTCAATTTGGTATGTGTTTGCTAACGGAATGAACCTCAAGGTACCACTTTACAAACTTTTAAACCACATGAGTGTTGTTCGAAAATGGGTGTAACCACAAGGTTTATTTTTGTACTTTTCCCTAAACAAAATTTAAATAAAGTACTAAATTAATACCAAAAGTTCAACTCACCCTGCAATATATATATATATATATATATATATATATATATAGGCATAATATCCATTTAGCTTCCCAAACTAAGGTTTTAAAATCAATTAGTACTTGAAACTATCAAATCCATCAATCGGATCCTTAAATTAAGTAAAAATCATCAATTGAGTATTCATTCTAAACAAAAATCATCAATTGATGCCTCATCAAAAATCATTCAATTGAACAGTTTCAAACCCTTTTCCCCCAAAACCATTTTGAACCAACACATAGATTATTACAGTCTACATTCAATAGTCACATTTTCTGATTTTAAGATAGCATTGAGACTTAATTAATGATCTTTGCTTGATTCAGAAACCTCATTAATGATTTTGATAATTTATGGTCCTAATTGACTTTGAATCTTTAGTTTGGGGAGTAAAATGGTGTAATGCCCATATATATAATTAAAGGCATTAAATTCATTTGGGGTCCCCAAACTAAAACTTCATAGTCAATTAGAACTTTAAACTATAAAAATCATCAATTGGGACCCTGAATTAAAAAAAAGAATCAACTGAATCCTCATTCTATCCTAAAATCAAAAACTGCGACTATTTCATATAGACTGTAATAATCTCTGTGCTAGTTCAAAATGGTTTGCGGAAGATGATCTAAAACTTTTTAACCGAATGATTTTCAATAAGGTCTCAAGTGATGATTTTTATTAAAATGTGGACTCAATTGATGATATTTGCTTAGTTTAGAGACTTAATTGATGATTTTTTATAGTTCAAGGTTCTAATTGATTTTTCAAGTCTTAGTTTGGAGATGATGAGGTCAGTTGGAGATTTGATGGATATTGCCAGTAAGACAACAGCTAAAAAGCACCCCAAAAAAAAAAATGTGAATGGGTACTATGAAAGATGGGTAAATGGTGGCTGAAATATAAATAAATATTTTGAAAGAAAAACATAAAATAAATACAGAGTACTTTGTTTCTTATTCAAAGGGCAATTGCATGTGTAAATGGAAAGTAAAAGTCACGATTCCCCAGTGACTTTCTTACTTTTATTTTATTTTCATTTTTCAACTTTACTTTATGCTATGCATCATGCATGGTAATGCCTATGAATTAATTGGCAGAAACTAAATTTTAAAAAAAAACTTAATACATTATTTCCCCTAAATTTATCAAAAAAAAAAAAATGATTGGCCTCTGAACTTTTAAAATATTCCGATAGATCATCAATTTGCATAAAATATCCAATTAACCTCCTAAACTTACGTAAAATATAATCAATTAATGGCTTGATTGCAAAAAAGTAAGTTAAATGCGGGAGATGTATTGCACGCGTCTTAAAAAAAGTAAAATGACCAAAATCGAAATAGACGGTTTTAATATTAAATAAGACAAGTTTTATAATTGAGCAAGTAATAACTTCTTTTTTAATCTATTTTTGAATTATATAATAACATTCTAAAATAAGTGGAATATATCTTCCGCATTTAACTTATTTATTTGCAACCGAACGATCAATTGATTACAATTTATACAAATTTAAAGGCTAACTGAATATTTTATGCAAGTTAAAAGTTTTAGAGGTCAATCAACCTTTTTGAATAAGTTCAGAGAGCAAATAATATATTAAGCCATAAATAAATTATATAGTGATATCATATAAAACGATTCACGACACATGACATTAGAAGGATCCTTGGAGAATCGTAGTCCTTCAAATCTACTAAAGAATTTCATGGAACGCTTCTCATTATAAGAAACCTCTATGAGTCTAGGTCAAAGACTCAGTATCATAGAGGACTTCTCCCAAAGCTAGACTCCTAATAGGAAGAGTTTTAATACAAAACAGACTCTTACAAGAAGAATGGTTCGGTATTCCTCTATAAATAGACAGGTAGTGTAACACCAAAAGATACGCTAAAACTACTATCTCACAACTAGAATCAAACCCTTCCAACACCTACTAATTTAGGTATTGGAGCGGATTCGTCGGATTCCAACCTCTATGGCCTCTTGTTTTTGTTTTACAAGTCAAATCTCGAAAGACTCAACGAGAACTTCGAACACTCAATAGCAAGTTCAGTTACGCGGTTATCATATAGTATGACGATTTGCAATAACAGTCATTGTAGTTTGAAAGTTTGTTAATAAGAGTATTAAAAATTAATATGAAATTTATTATTAGACCTTAATTATCAGTTTAAGTTTTTAGTTCAATAGTTTCCATAACATGGTGTCAGAGCCTTTTAGATCAAGCGGTTGAGTGTTCGAATCATGCCAGCCATATTTGTTATGTAACATATGAATAGATAAATCTGTGCAGTTTGTGGCTACCCGGAATCTGCTATCTATATTCTTCGCGACTGCAGTAAAGCTACTGATATTTGGCGAAACTTAATTCCATCAGCAGATTGGTTGGTTTTTAATAGCTTGGAGTTTGTGGATTGGATTCGCGATGGTTTGAGTAGGAGGGGGGACTTGGTTCAGGACTGAGTGGTCGGTCCTTTTTGCTACCACGGTTTGGTGGATTTGGCGATGGCGCTGTTCGTTGATCTTTGAGACTAACATCCTGATAATCCCCAATAAGCTGGATTTTATTTTGGCCGAGGCGGGATAAATTACCCAAGACGTTTCGTATAGAACAGAGGTATTGTGATCGTCCTATTAGAGAGGTGTTGGTTAGGTGGGTTCCCCCGGATGCAGGATGGATTAAATTTAATAGTGATGGTGTAAGGGGAACCCGGGGCTCGCTTCGGCTGGAGGGATCCTACGTGATGAGCATGGTCAGTGGTTAGGAGGTGTGGCGGTGAATCTTGGTTTTTGCACTGCAGTACTGGCAGAACTATATGTTGGTCCTTTGTGATTAGTTCCAAAGGGGGGGGGGTTAGGAACTAATGTAACTTTTTCGCTTTAATTGCGCTGACTTAATTTAATTCTTTGAGTTTCGCAACTCAGTTTTGGTCAGCGTGGCTGAGTGAGGCGTAAGACAGCTTTAGTCAGATACTGACTAGAACTGTTTTACTTGTGAGTTGGGAAATGACACTTTTGTAGTCAGCTTCCAACTCAGCACTCCGATTTACTCAGTGTCAGCTTAAGCAATTTATATACTGAGTAAATATAGCAAGCAACACATACAGATATATATTGAAGGAGAGTTAGAAATTACTCAACACGACTTATCCTGGTTCGGCCTCTCCGCCTACGTCCAGTCCCCAGAATCCCTCCAGGCTTTTTAAATCCAATACTGAGCTCTTTAAAGGTAGAGCACAAACCGTTTACAAGACAGTTGAATATGCAAGAGTACCGTCCTCTATTCGTCTACTCAACTCCACTAAGCGCTACAACCCAGCACTTAGATTTTCTCTACCACTGAGTACCGAACCGAGTACTCAGCACACTCTCTCAATACTATGATTGATACAAGATTGTTCTTTTTCAAACAAAGAACACTTTAGATGATTACAAAGAAAATCACTCTAGCATCTACACAGGAATAGAAATTTGGTGTAAGATCTTTTTCTTGTATTGATGTGCTTTTTATATGTATGCTATTATTCTCTTTTTGTTTTCACAATCGGCTGCTGATCCAAGAAGTATACTTATCCTTTTATAGTTGTATTCTGAAGACTTGTTCATTTGAATCATGGATTTGTCCGGTTGAATCCAAACGGCTTCTTTTTGCGACAAGGCTCTGGTCAGCTTCAGATTTGCAGGCCAATCCTGTCGTCTGAATTCCGCAGGCGTCAGGTTTGTCTTCTTCTCGTAGGTTTCGTCTTCTTGTGCCAGTTTGTCTTTTAGCGAAAGAATAGTTGACCCATGCATCTTGAAATTGGCTGTTGCGTAATTCCAAGGTTTCTATTATTGGTGCAGACAGTTAGGGGTGAGCATCGGTTCGGTTAACCGAATCGAAATTTTCCAATTTTCTAAAACCGAACCGAACAAGGATAAAAACCGAATTTTACCAGACCGAAATTTTTCGGTTCGGTTCGGTTAACCGATCGAATAACCGAAATTATTTTTTAAATAAAAAAATATTGAGCTTAAATAATTGAGTGAATTAAATGACTAATTTATAAAGTATACAATTGTCTAAAAAAAGCAAGCATCCTATTAAAAAAATATCATAGATAACAAAATTAAACAAAATATATCATAAATAACAAAACTTAACAAAACTTAATCCAAAAAACTTAATATTCAAAGTATGATATTAACAAATTTACAATCCAAAAAATCAGAACCCAAAAAAATAGAACCCAAAAAGTATGTATCCTCCATTTCCAATATAAAAAACAATGATTTTTTATATATATATATGAAAACTTCGGTTCGGTTTCGGTTACACCGAAATTTTTTCCCCAGAAACCGAACCGAAGACCGATAACCGAAATTCCCATAGTTGAAAACCGAACCGTTTACCAAAGACCGATTAACCAAACCAAATTAAAATTTCGGTTCGGTTTCCGATTCGGTTTTCGGTTACCGGTTAATTTGCTCACCCCTACAGACAGTTGTCGGAGCTTGTCTTTTAGCAAACAGATCATTCGCGCTGTCCTGAAGATTACTCAGCTTGTCTTTGATAGCCGTTGTCTTCGATTGTTGTTAATACAAATACTGAGTTCTCTTTTACTCAGCTTCCCTGGTCAGCTTCGTTCTGCAAGACATAGTTCTTAAGAAGACTTCTCTACTCTTGATGCTGAGTTGCGTGAAGGAAAATAGGCTAACGTATAGCAGCGGAAATATAAAAATTTTAACCTATTTCCATTAACCCCAAGATCCGTTAACCGTTATTTCATACAAAGAGGGATAAAAAGAAATACCTTTTAGATGTTCTATCTACCGTTGCAAACGAAGTGCCCACAACTCTTACTTCGAGTTCCCGAGCACAAAAGAAAACAAAGGAAGATCAAGTTAGAATCAACCGTTTATAACAACCAAAGTAGATTGTCTCTAATTAATCAACACAAGATCAAGGATAAAGAGAAAGAGATGAAAATCAATTGAACGGATGGAAGCGGTGAAAACTCGTCCTCGGTTAGGGGGGTTCGAATTCTCTCTCCTGGAATTGATAGTGGATTTCGAAAATCCTTAGTAGGGGGTATTTATAATCACTTGTATCTAAACCCTAGTTAGATAGAATTAGGTTACTTAATAGGAATTCAATTCGGAATAGAATTCTTAATTATTATCTATTAATATATCTAAATATAAAAGATAATAATGATAACCTTATTGGATAATAATAGGAGTAATATAATCTAATTAAAACTCCTAACTTATTTATCCTTTAATTAATTTAATTCATGATCCTAATCTAATTAGGATTTGATAAAATCAAATTAATCATTTATGTATTTCACTACATAAATTTCGCCCCCCTTGGTTACTGGGCCCTATTGGGCTTCCATCAATTAATTAACATCTGTCTCTCTTTTTGGTTCCAAGTCTTATGTGTGACCCATTAGGTTCTTATTGCTTCTAGCCGTATGCAACGTTATTAAATAACTTTCAAAGAATTATATTTAATCTTTGCATAACGGAATGATGTACAGAGTATGTGATTAGCAAGTCTGTAATCATTCTCCTAGAGCTATAAGAAGATAGGTTGATTCTGTCGTTGACCTTTCCGTATTAGTTACGGTATAATTCGATCCTTTATCAACTACGTCCTTGAACTGAATCTTATGACTATGGGTAATGTCAAGTCACATATAGTGAGACGTTCGTTTTACTTGTTCTGGCTGAGTCAACTCCAATTAGATAAGTTAAGAGAAATCTAATTTCATTCTTAAGCTATCACCTTGCAAGGATTTAGAGTCAAGACTTCCACAAGCGATCCATGGACATATCTCCCATTTATCGGGAGTGATAAATGCTCAATCCAATGTATAACAATCCCGCAATCACTTCCCGTGATACCCAACGTCTGCTGTTCACACCCCAGAGTCATCTCTATTAAGGATCGTGTTACACCAGAGTCAAAGCGTCACATTCCGTAATCCAGAATACCAATTAACATTCCTTTGAGTCTGAGGATTATTTATACCTATTAATACCAATGAGATGAACAGGTGACAAGGAAGAATCTACCCATCCTGTTATCTCAAGTCGGGTCCCCAATCCTAATGAACTACCTTTCATCGGATCCATGTAACTGTCCAGATATCTATATATATGAAGCTTGTGAGATCAGCTTTCTGTCGGACAGAAGACATTGTTACATGCAAGTCTCAACCGCGATATGTCAATCTTAAACATATTGCTTGACTTGGGGTGGTTTTAAGTTTATTAGTTTATTATAAAGTTTTGTCTCACTTCATGCTTGTATGAATACTTTATAATCATTTTAAACAAACTTACAGATTTCCTTTTATTAGACTTTATTTAGTACTTAAAAGGGTTTGCCTTTATATAGTTATAAAACATATATCTCATTAAAACAAATGATATAAAGAACACTTCATTTACATTAAGTCTGTATCCTAGAACAATTGTCTATAGGACACTAAACCCCAACATTGCGATCCACTCAGCTTCGTTGATTTGTTTGATCTTTGAGCTTCTGTTCCGAAGATCTTTTATCATGCTGAGTTACACTCCACTCAGCTTTTGCTGTTTTCTCATGCTGTCTTCATCCTGTCTTACTTTTTATTTCTATTTCCATTTATATTTATACTCAACATTGAACAAACATATTAAATCAAAGCACTTAAATTTAATTGTTCCGTAATCATGGATTAACTTAAATAATTTTGTCAAATCAAAATCATGTAGAAAGGTGTTTCAACAAACTCCCCCATTTTGATGTTGGCAAAATATTTAATTGATGGAACTCAGTGTTGAGATTCCCCATGATTGAAATTCTTTTTTTATGCTTCTGAAATTACTCCCCCGTAAGGGTTGCATATATTGACTTAACTTGACTATAAACCTTCTAAGATTTAATTGAGTTTGATTAAGATATGCTTATACAGACTTAGTTCAATTCTAGACCTTCCAAGATCTAATTCAGATGAGCCTAGGTCAGCTTTTCAGAAGAGGTTAGTGTATGAAACACATTTTTACTCAGTTTTGATACATGGCCAGTTTGGTATCAGAGTTATGGGAAAACATTATCAGAGAAGATGTATCAAATCTAATGTGTGTTGAGTATATTCCTTTTTGTTTGTTCAATTTAAGACCGATCAGCATTATATGTAAGTAAGCATCACATAAGATTAGTCAATTTGAATAAGAAATACATAAGTTTATAGATAGTCAGCAAGACAAAATACACCACAAAAAAAATACAAGTCAAGAATAAAACTAGCAAATCTAGCCAAACTATTTCTTTCTATTGACTTGGGCAGGATTAACTTTGCCTTTTCCCTTTTGTTGCTGCTGACTACCAGATGCTCCTCCTGTTTCCCTTGAGTGGTGCTGAGTTCTATCATCTTGTTCGTTCTCCCCCGTTTTACCAGCATCGGGTGGAGGAGGGACGAAAGTGTCATTGAGAGCAGCACGAGTTAATCGCACAGAATACGCCTTAAGCCTTTTCGTGCTCTCACTTAGGCCATCAAAAACAGGAACACCATCGTCCAAGACAGAACCGAGAATTCGGATAGAGGCACTGAGCATACTCAAAATATATTCTTGGGATTTGCCTACCCAGGTGATAGTGTCAGTCAGCATGGCATAAGCTTGATGATACATCTTAAGCAAAGCCGAATCATAGAACTGACGTTGAGCATTCGTGTGGCGCACATGTTTGAAGGTGGCTCGGGAGTATTGCAAAAGTTCGTTTGTTTTGAGTTGGTCAGTTTCCATCTCTTCCTTACTCAAGTTGAGTAATCTAACAGCCTCACTAATCTGCTCAATGGAACACTGGGAGGAAGAGGAGAGTTGCTCGTTGGTTCTGGCCTGCTCAGAATGAAGCTGGGTAAAGAGGTGATGAACCTCAGCAGAAGTTGCATAAATGGAGTTCACAGCTGACAAGTTTTGGAGTTGACCCTGGAGAGAGTTCATGTGATTTACCATTGTCAGCTGGAGTTCAGCCGGCTTTATGATAGATTCCTGCTTGGGCTGTTGAGATTGGAGAGATGTCATGACACTCAGCAGATCCTTAAGACCTTTGATTTCAGTTAGAAGCTGAGTGACAAAAGAAAGTTGAGTTGGCTCAACATGAACAGACCCAGCGGCTTCGGCATGAGTTTGGTTAATATCCTGAAGTAAGGATTGAGCTGAGTTAACAATTCTGTGTCCAGACTCAGTTGTATTTAGGTAAGCATAAGTTGTTTCAGGATGTTTATTAGTGGTCGAAATACGATTAGCACCGGATGGTGGAAGTGTTTGGTTTCGTTCATTATGGGAAGTGCTAGCGTGGTCAGCGGCTGGACTTTTATTCAGGTCACCAGCAAGAACTGACTGGTTAGTGTTCTGCATTGAAGGATTAAGAAGAGGATGATCGGCAGAGTCATTGACTGGCTCAGTGTCAGCTAGAATTTGAGTTGGAGATTGAGGAATTTCAAAGCTGACATGAGCAGACTTTTCCTGCGCTGACTCAGTGGTTTGTCCAACAGGAACTTCAAGCACTTGCTTGGCAGAGATTGGATTTTCTGGAGTCTTGGGATCGGCTTGTTCCTTAGCGTGAGAAACAGAGGCTTGCTTTTTCTTCAATTTCCTTGGAGAAAGCTTAGTGTTTTTAGAGAAAAATTTGAATTGAAGTTCAGTGAGGTCAGTAATGGGATCCCGTAGAGGCGAATCATCCAGAAGGTCAATTACTGGAGATTTATGAGCCTTTTTCTTGAGTCTTCTGAGTTTCTTAGCCTTTGGAGGAGAGGGGTCAGTTGGAATAGAGTCAAGAGACTCAGAAGATGAGGTTACCCCTTGGTCAGCGTTATCCTTCGCTGTTGGCTCAGTTTGTTCTTCAACCTGCTCAGTTTCAACCGACTTCATTTGCTCAGCAGCCCTTGTTGGCTCAACATCCACTGTCACCTCAGTGTCGAACTGACCTTCAAAATTACCCAACTCTTCCTCTTGGTCAGCAGGTGGTTTTTCGAGATCAATGCCTTGACTTCTCACAAAATGTGAGTCTTCAGAGATTACCAAGGCAAGAGGGGCTGCGTTGATAGGGTTCAACCCAAATGAAGTCTTTTTCTTCTTTTACAGAGGCTGCTCGGGAGTGTCTTCTTCTTCCTCAGGCTCAGCTTGCCTCTTTTGTTTTTCTACTGACTTAGGTTCCTCCTGACCTTGCTCAGCTTCAGTTTTCTTTCCCCTTGACACAATTCTCAGCTTCTTCGGAGCTATGTTAATGTCCCTAGCTGCCTGGTCAGCTTTCCTCTTTTTATCCTGCCGAGTGCGGTCAGCAGGTTTCTTTCCTTTCTTGGCTAGCTCATCCTGACCTTCTTCAACTGCGGCCCCTTTTCCTTTATTGGGCACTATCGGTTGGTCAAAGGCCAGACCGAACAATACTGCATCTGTAATCTCCATTCCCCAGACGTTGATTTCCTCTACTAAGCTTACTTGGTGGTCTTTGAGTATCCTGGTGATTAGAGAGCCTAACCTAAGGGTACCAGTACTACATTGGAAGCCACCGATGAGAAAGATCGGCATGTTGATCGGCTGGTAGGTCAGCATGTGCCAAATGAAGCACTGCTCGAAGTTAGACGCTGAGGATGTGGCGTTGATTTTTGGGAAGAGGAAGTTGGTCAGTATGTAGTGGGCCATCTTCTGATTCTGACCCATATAGGTACTCGCAATTTCGCCTTTATGGGACTTGGGTTTGCAAAATTCAACAGGGTAATCAATCTTTCCGTGGTCACTTGTGGTTCTGAGTTCAGCTCCGCTATTGGTCAGTTTGAGCAGCTTAGCGAGGTAAGGAGGATTGACAAAGATATCTTTCCCTTGAACCTTGGTGATCATGTAATCCCTGTTATCATCAGTGGCTCTCAGATTGGCGTAGAATTCCTTTACCAATTCTGGGTAAGTGGCTTCTCGAATAGAGAATAGCTCAGTCCAGCCATTCTTAGAAATCCATTCGCATAACGGTTTTTCCACGTTTACAAATCCTTCAGAGAACCAGTGTGAATGGTCAACTTTATAGCCTCTTACACTATTGTAGATAAGCGAGTAGGTTCTCTCTATTGGTTTCTTCCCCTTATCCTTTTTCTGTTTCTTTGAATATGTTGCTTGGTCAGCGTGGGGTTTCTTGCTTGGGGTAATGACCTTAGGATGGTCATGCTGAGCATGTTCTTGGGACTCAGTTGAGTTTTCTTCGTATTCTTGCTCAGTGTGAGATGATGGATTTTCATCGGAGCGGTTGTCATCGTAACCGGCACCGGAGATATTCTGAGAATCCGACATGATTTTCAGAGATTTTTGAGAGGTTTGGGAATTTTAGATAGAGAAGAAGATTGAATGCCAGAAATCTTAAGCGTAAAGAGGTACAAGTGGGAATTCGTCCACTATTTATAGGGGTGTCGAATTGATCTGAATCGTTGAGGTGGCGATTTTGACCTGAAGATAATCAACCGACAATGATTCTGGCATTTATGACACAATCGGCGCATGTGTCTTCTAATTATTGTGATTACGTCATCCTAGGTAGCTATTTAATACGCATGCCAGCATTAATTGTGCAATAGATCTTTTACTCAGCGTTAAGAATTTTAAACGTTTAAAATTTTGAGTAGTCAGTTTTACGTAGGAGAATTATTCATGTGCTTAGTAACTTAGCTTAAGATAATCACTCAGTGTGTAAGTCTACTCAGTATGAAGTGATTTTATATTATGTTTGACTCAGCATGCAATAGTTACTAATTTGGCACAAACCATTCAGCATGGTAATCACTCAACATTCAATTTAAACATAGAATTTTATTGAAGAGGATTAGACATACCGATTACTTCCTTTAGTATGTTAAATTGCTCACGAGCCAGAGGCTTAGTGAAGATATCGGCAAGCTGTTCATCTGTTGGAACGTAGGGCAGCTTGATCTCACCCTTGAGTACATAATCTCTGATGAAGTTATGCCTTATGCTGACATGCTTCATCCTGCTGTGTTGGATTGGATTCTTAGATAGGTCAATAGCGCTTTTGTTATCGCATTTGACTTCAATTGTTTCTGTTTTAACTCCGTAATCCTCAAGCTGTTGCTTAATCCACAGGACTTGGGCCACACAGCTTCCAGCAGCAATGTACTCAGCTTCAGTAGTAGACAGGGCCACTGACGATTGCTTCTTACTGAACCAAGATACTAGACAACTTCCTAGGAAGTGACATCCTCCTGAAGTGCTTTTACGTTCTAGCTTATCTCATCCATAGTCAGCGTCAGTGTATCCAATGAGTGTGAAGTCATTTGTATTTGGATACCATAAACCTGCATTAACTGAGCTCTGCAAATATCTAAAAATTCTTTTTACAACTATAAGATGAGATTCTCTAGGGTCAGCTTGATATCTTGCCCAATAACATACAGAGTACTGAATGTCAGGTCTACTAGCAGTAAGATAAAGTAGAGAGCCTATCATACCTCGATATAGCTTGCTATCTACTGACTTACCTTTCTCGTCAACGCAAAGGACAATGTCAGTACCCATTGGGGTTGATATGGGTTTACATTCTTCCATATCAAATTTCTTTAACATTTCATTGGCGTACTTGGACTGACTAATGAAGATGTCGTTCTTCCCTTGCTTGATTTGTAAACCAAGGAAGAAGTTGAGTTCGCCCATCATAGACATCTCGAACTCAGTTTGCATCTGTTTACTAAACTCTTTGCACATAGATTCGTCAGTAGCACCAAAGATTATATCATCTACGTAAATTTGTGCCAGCAGGGTATTTTTACCCCTTTTCTTAATGAACAAAGTTGTGTCAGCTTTGCCTCTGACATAATTCCTGGTCAGCAGGAAGTTGGTCAACCTCTCATACCAAGCTCTTGGAGCTTGTTTCAGCCCATATAGGGCCTTCTTGAGTTTATAAACGTGGTTTGGAAGTTTTGGATCTTCAAACCCTGGAGGCTGAATAACATATACCTCTTCGTTTATAAAACCATTAAGAAAAGCACTTTTGACATCCATTTGATATAGTTTAAAGTTCATATAGCTAGCATATGCACACAATATTCGTATAGCCTCTAACCTAGAAATGGGAGCAAAGGTCTCACCGTAGTCAATGCCTTCTTACTGACTATAGCCTTGGGCTACAAGTCGGGCTTTGTTCCTAACTACATTGCCTTGCTCATCTAGTTTATTTCTAAAGACCCACTTAGTTCCTATGATCTTTTGATTCCTAAGTTTTGGTACTAAATCCCATACCTCAATTCTTTTGAATTGATCAAGCTCCTCTTGCATAGCATTGATCCAATGTTCATCGTGCTCAGCTTCTGAGAAGTTCTTCGGCTCCTGCACTGAGACGAATGCAACATTACCGAGATACTTTCTAAGCTGATCTCTTGTCATCAGCTTGTTGTCAGCAGCATCAAGAATGGACTTCTCCGAATGTCCTCTTGGAATTTTTATTTCTTTGGGTAATGTTGAGTTGTCTAGAATAGGTGTTTTTACAATGTCTGCAGGAGTAGATTGGTCAGCAAGGTAATTTCGGTTTCGTTTTTACCTTTGGTCAGCCTTTGTACTGATGACTCAGTGGCTTCTGTTTGGTCAGCGGAAGCTGAGCTTGGTTCATCTTCAGTGGACTGAGTTGTCTTTCCTGCAGGGTCAGTTTCATCGAACTCTATATGGACAGACTCTTCTACAACTTGAGTTCGTTTATTATATACCCTATATGCTTTACTGTTAGTTGAGTACCCTAAAAAGATCGATTCGTCAGCTTTAGCATCAAATTTTGCAAGGTTATCTTTTGTATTGAGTATAAAACATTTACACCCAAAAGCACGAAAGTGGCCAATGTTGGGCTTTCGTCCTTTCCAAAGTTCATATGGGGTTTTCTTAAGTATAGGTCTAACTAAAGCCCTATTCAGTATGTAACATGCTGTGTGGACAGCTTCACCCCAGAAATACTTTGGAAGCCTATTTTCGCTCAGCATTGTCCTAGCAATTTCAACTATTGTTCTGTTCTTCCTTTCAACAACCCCATTTTGTTGAGGTGTCCTAGGAGCAGAAAAGTTATGATCAATGCCACTGACTTCACAGAATTCATCAAACTGTTGGTTTTTGAATTCTCCGCCATTGTCACTTCTAATATGAGCTACTCTTAGGTCTTTGTCATTTTCAAGCTTTTTAATCAATGTTGTGAACATCTCAAAAGTTTCATCCTTGCAACTCAGCAAGATGATCCAAGTGTACCGAGAGAAATCGTCTACAATGACTAAGGAAAATTTCTTACCTCCCAAGCTGAGTGGCTGGATAGGTCCGAAAAGATCCAAGTGTAGTAATTCCAATGGTCTTTTGGTTGAGACAATGTTTTTACTTTGAAAAGACTTTTTCGTTTGTTTACCTTGCTGACAAGCATTACATAATTGATCTTTTTTCAAATTTCAATTTGGGCAATCCCTCAACTAATTGCTTTATAGCTAATTTGGCAAGGAGGTCCATGCTTACATGACCAAGTCTCCTATGCCATAGCCAGGAGTTATCCTCTTTAGATACTAACATATATTTTTGGAAAACTGTTTTTCTAAACTCAACATATATACATTGTCAACACGAGGGGCAGTTAAAATCAAATTGTTTGTTTTTCCCTCGAGTATCCGACACTGAGTAGCATCAAATATAACCTGTCTACCGCTGTCACAAAGTTGAGCTACGCTCAATAGGTTATATTTGAGACCCTTAACTAAGGAGACTGACTCAATTGTGGGGTTACCTCCGATAGTACCTGATCCTACTATCTTACCCTTCTTATTGTCTCCAAAGCTTAAGTTTCCACCTCGTTTAAGCTCAAGTGTGATGAACTGAGTTTCATCACCAGTCATGTGCCTCAAGCATGCGCTATTAATATACCATAGTTTCGATTTTTCCACGCATCTCAGGCTCACCTGCATTTTAAATCATTCATCTTTAGGTACCCAATTCTTTTTGGGTCCTCGTTTGTTAGCATAGACAGGTGCAAAGTCATGTTTTAATTTATGACGATATATTTTTATGGTGTGGCCTTGTTTACCACAGAAGTCACAATGAGTTACCCTTTTAGGGTGACTTTGTTTTTGGTCAGCACCATTGTGCTGAGCATGCCAACATACCTTAGTGGTATGTCCTTTCTTTCCGCAGAAGTCACATTAGACAATGCGCTTGTTATACCAACACACATCTGTTGTGTGTCCCCTTTTTCCACAACAGTCACACTGAGTGAACTGTCTGCGCTGGCCAGTACCTGAGTACTCAGTGTGGGATTTGGTTGAACCTTTTATTTGATTCTGTAGGTTTGTGACATCCTTTCTCAGTTTCTTTGAATCTGATTGGACTTCCGAGACAAACTTGTGCATAATTTCCATGTTGCTATGCAAAATTGAGTTGTCTTGGAGAAGATATCGAAGGTCACTGAGTTTGACCTTTTCAATCTCGTCACATCGCCTGCTGAGTGCATTTATTTTCTTGTTACACTTTTTAGTCAGTGTATATAAATCACTCAGGGCGTTAATCATTTCATTTCTAAGCAAGTGTAAGGATGTTACCTCATTTGAGTACTCCTCTTGTTCAGATTCTTCAGAGAGGTCAGCTTGCTTAGATCGAGTGTGGTCAGCAGCGTCATCGGCCATGAAGCATATGTTTGCTAACTCAGTGGCATCAGCTTCAGATGATGTTGACTCATCGTTGTCACTCTATGTGGCTACCATTGCCTTTTTGCTTCCCTTCTTTTCTTTCTTCAAATTAGGGCAACTTGACTTAATGTGCCCAGTTTGATGGCACTCAAAGCATGTGACAGACTTGGAGCTGTCCTTTTTGTATTTGTCACTGGACTCAGCTTTGTACCTGTCACCTCTTCTGAATGGCCTCTTGTTGTTCTTTTCATTCTTTCTGAACAACTTCTTCATCTTCCTCGTGAACATGGCCATTTCCTCATCATCCGATGAGTCAGCTTTCATGACTAGTGATTTTTGTTTCTTGTTTTCTGACTTTTCTTTTGCTTCAAAAATTTTCATGGAGATCTCATGAGTCAGCAGAGATCCGATCAGCTGGTCGTATTTATATGTGGTCAAGTCTTGAGCTTCCTCCATGGCAGTTTTCTTAGCTTGCCAGCTCTTGGGTAAGCTTCTCAGGATTTTCTTCACCTGCTCTTCTTCAGTGAAGTTCTTGCCGAGCCTCTTTAGCTCATTTATGATGTTGGTGAATCTAGCGTTCATTCCAGAGATGTCCTCATTGTCGTTCATCTCGAACAGCTCGTATAATCTCATATGTTGGTTCACCTTTGATTCCTTGACCTTGCTTGTACCTTCATAGGTTACTTCAAGCTTTTTCCAAATCTCCTGTGCTGACTCGCAACCTGAAATCTTATTGTATTCTGCAGCGTCCAGCGCACAGTAAAGCATATTGATAGCCGAAGCATTATTTTGTAGTTTCTTAAGGTCATCTTCTAACCACTCAGTTTCACTCTTGACAATTTTCTCATTGTCAACAGTTTTATAAGGCACATATGGGCCTTGAACTATTGCAAGCCATGCACTCATGTTTGTGGCTTGAATAAAGTTCTTCATCCTATTCTTTCAGAACGTATAATTAGATCCAAAGAATAGGGGAGGCCGACTAGTTGATAATCCCTCAGGGAGTCTCTGTGTTGTTTGGTTCCCTGGAAGGAAACGAGTGCTGTTCTCAGCCATTTATCGGGATCAGCTCAAGATAGTTATATCTTTGAGTAGTGAGCTATTTGGCTCTGATACCACTTGTTGTTCCCTTGTGATTAGTTCCAAGGGGGGGTTAGGAACTAATGTAACTTTTTCTCTTTAATTGCGCTGACTTAATTTAATTCTTTGAGTTTCACAACTCAGTTTTGGTCAGCGTGGCCGAGTGAGGTGTAAGACGGCTTTAGTCAGATACTGACTAGAACTGTTTTACTTGTGAGTTGGGAAATGACACTTTTGTAGTCAGCTTCCAACTCAGCAATCCAATTTACTCAGTGTCAGCTTAAGCAATTTATATACTGAGTAAATATAGCAAGCAACACATACAAATATATATTGAAGGAGAGTTAGAAATTACTCAGCACGACTTATCCTGGTTCGGCCTCTCCGCCTACGTCCAGTCCCCAGAATCCCTCCGGGCTTTTTAAATCCAATACTGAGCTCTTTAAAGGTAGAGCACAAACTGTTTACAAGGCAGTTGAATATGCAAGAGTACCGTCCTCTATTCTTCTACTCAACTCTACTAAGCGCTACAACCCAGCACTTAGATTTTCTCTACCACTGAGTACCGAACCGAGTACTCAGCACACTCTCTCAATACTATGATTGATACAAGATTGTTCTTTTTCAAACAAAGAACACTTTAGATGATTACAAAGAAAATCACTCTAGCATTTACACAGGAATAGAAATTTGGTGTAAGATCTCTTTCTTGTATTGATGTGCTTTTTGTATGTATGCTCTTATTCTCTTTTTGTTTTCACAATCGGCTGCTGATCCAAGAAGTATACTTGTCCTTTTATAGTTGTATTCTGAAGACTTGTTCATTTGAATCCTGGATTTGTCCGTTGAATCCAAACGACTTCTTTTTGCGACAAGGCTCTGGTCAGCTTCAGATTTGCAGGCCAATCCTGTCGTCTGAATTTCGTAGGCGTCAGGTTTGTCTTCTTCTCACAGGTTTCGTCTTCTTGTGCCAGTTTGTCTTTTAGCGAAAGAACAGTTGACTCATGCATCTTGAAATTTGCTTTTGCGTAATTCCAAGGTTTCTATTATTGGTGCAGACAGTTGTCGGAGCTTGTCTTTTAGCAAACGGATCATTCGCGTTGTCCTGAAGATTACTCAGCTTGTCTTTGATAGCCGTTGTCTTCGATTGTTGCTAATACAAATACTGAGTTCTCTTTTACTCAGCTTCCCTGGTCAGCTTCGTTCTGCAAGACATAGTTCTTAAGAAGACTTCTCTACTTTTGATGTTGAGTTGCGTTCCACTTAGCTTCGTTGATTTGTTTGATCTTTGAGCTTCTGTTCCGAAGATCTTTTATCATGCTGAGTTACACTCCAGTCAGCTTTTGCTGTTTTCTCATGCTGTTTTCATCCTGTCTTACTTTTTATTTCTATTTCCATTTATATTTATACTCAACATTGAACAAACATATTAAATCAAAGCACTTAAATTTAATTGTTCCGTAATCATGGATTAACTTGAATAATTTTGTCAAATCAAAATCATGTAGAAAGGTGTTTCAACACTATAGGGTTTGTATTTTGGCCTCAAGTACGCATGGGCTAGGCATTATTGCAAGGTAGTATTCGAAATGGACTCTTTGGTAGTAATTCGGCTTGTTAGTCATGAGGTGGTTCAACGACATCGTTTTTCTTGGCTTATTATGGCGTGTCGTGATCTATATGACAGAGATTGGGAGGTGCGGCTCGTTCATATCCTACGGGAAGGGAACAAAACAGTTGATTGGATGGCAAACTACGCAGAGAGTTTGAGTTTAGGTCTTCATGAGTGTGATGCGTCTCCTGCAGACATTCAGGACATTCATTTTTCTGATTTTTGTGGGTCTGGGCTTCCCAGAATGACCCGTCTTTAAGAGTCGGTCTGTTTTTTGTGTTTTCTCGGGGTTAGTCCCTCCATTGTAACCAAAAAAGATAAATCTATATTGTACGCACTTCAAATCCAATAAATAATCGTGTGAATGTGTGTGTCAGATATTAATATAAAACTATCATTAGACTTTTAGTATTAACTGATTGAAAAAAAAAACTAATATGCGAATTTCATAAAGCATAAACCTGTTTGAAAAAACCAAAATTATTTTTACAAATGTATCAAACCATTTTGTATTTTTCTTAAAAACAAAATCACTAATTCATTTTTTAATAGGATATTACAATTTATAGCAACAATTTACTTAATACCATTTGATTATTGTTTTCATATTTAATATTTCATAATATATAATCATATAATAACATAACACGTGTGAGTTATATTTAAACCCTTGACTTCTAGAATATACCATCTTTAAACCCTTGACTTTTTATTTTTATTTTTGTTGAATAAATCCTTAAATTTTCAATTTCACACATTGAACTTCTAACCAATTAAAATCACACCCATTAATCCTCAACTTGTTAATTTAACTAGTAGGAAACATGTTAAAAAAAACTTTAGGCTTAATACATCATTTGCTTCCTGAAATTGTCCAAAATAATTGATTGGCCCCCTGAACTTTCAAAGTAACTCGACAGCCCCCTGAACTTGCATAAAACGTTCAGTTAGCCCCCTGAATTTGCATAAAATGCAATCAATTAATTATTCGGTTGTAAAAAAGCAAGTCAAATGCGGAAGATATGTTACACGTGCCTTAGAATGTTATTACATACTTCACAAAATAGATTAAAACATGTTAAAAAAAGAATTTCTTATTTATTCAACTATAAAATATTTTCTTCTCTAATATTACAATCGCATACCCCGACTTTGGTCGTTTTACTTTTTTAAAATACGTGTAACATATCTTTCGCATTTAACTTACTTTTTTACAACCGATTGATTAATTGATTACATTTTACACAAGTTCAAAAAGCTAACTGAACATTTTATGTAAGTTCAGAAGGCTGTCGAAACATTTTGAAAGTTCAAGGGGCCAATTAACCATTTTGGACAAATTCAGGAAGTAAATGATGTATTAAACCAAAACTTTATTTATTTTATCTACATTTAAATTTATAGTTTTTGTTGTTTGAAATAAAACCAAATTCGATATATAAAAAACTATTTTCAAACTGTTAAAATTACAAATTTTTCGAATGCAAATAAAATAAATAAAACTCTATTAACAAATCTTTATATTCACAATTGTTTTTATTTTATTTACCCAAGACTTAAATGTATATGATTATATATAATTTACCACTGACTAAAATTGTCAAAGTAAAATATTATACATTTAATCAATAAAAATTGAAAAGGTGAGAAATTTCAGGATCGGAATCAGTCCAATGTTTGGAGGCTAGAGCTCCCGACACTAACTTTATCCTTGAGTAGCGGTGATTTTTCTCTTTCTAACTCTTCTAATATTAGTTTATATAGTCTTTATATTTTAAAGTAGATGAGATAGTTTAGAATGCATATTTTAATTTAAAGTGTCTGTGTTCAAAATTCTTCCGATTTTATTTTTATTATATCACTTTTCTGTTTAAAAATGCCAAATGAATCCTCATCCCCCTCAAATTGTCCAAAAACTGCAATTGAGCTCTGAACTTCAAAATGCTATAACTAACCCCCTTAGCTTGCTTATTTGGAACAAATAACCCTCAAATAATATTTGTGATTTTGGAAGTTTTTATTAATGTATTAGTAGATAGTTAGATGTAGCAACTGATATTTTTTTACATCTTTTATTGCTATGTTGAATATTTTTTTAGTTTAGGGGTTATCTGTTCTAAATAAGCAAATTGAGGGATTATTTATTGCAAATAAGCAAGTTGAGGGGTTAGTTGTAATGTTTTGAAATTCAGATGTCATTGCAGTTTTTGGACAACTTAGGAGGCTGGAGATGTATTAGGTTTTTTAAAAAAATTAATATTTTATTTTTAAGACTCAAATAACTTAATTTCTAAATTAAATTTTAACTATGAATTAATATAAAACATTAAAAGACTTATAGAAAATTAAATATATATGGGTTAAGTTGCAAAAATACCCTTAAGGTTTTGGGTCAGGAGCAATTTTATCCCTAACGTCTAAAATGGTGCAATTTTACCTCTAACGTTGATAAATTGGGTCAATTTGAGAAATAATTCATCAAACCGTCTTCTCGGTCATGAATATTGTCATCTACACTTCATACGTGTGTCATTTTATCAGTAACAAATCACAAACATATGTTGGGATGTGAAAAAAATAAAAAAATATATAATGTCTTTTGTACGAATTGGATAAAAAAAATTCAAAAAATTCACCGAATTTATAAATATTAATCTTCAATTCTATTATTAAATTATAAGAAACATGAAATCTTTTTTTAGAACGAATTGATATGCAATTGGTACAGAATAAGAAACAAAAATATTTGTGTTTTATAATAGGACTAAAATCGATCTAAATTATCAATGTTAGGGGTAAAATTGCTTGACCCAAAACGTTAGGGGTATTTTTGCACCTTAACCTAATATATACTATTTTCATATTAATACTTTTAATTTTTTGAGATAATATATCAAAACAACGATGTTTTAACGTCTTTGAGATTAAAAAATTTGTTGACTTTAAAAAATTATCTTCAAATATATGGTTAAAATTAGACTTCCAAATATAAATTCTAATTCCGCTACTCATAATTTTATCTAATATTTTTTCCCATTAATGGCTGCTCTCATTGAATTCAAACATTACTTTGATTTATGAGTTATTTAATTTCCCTAGCTACTTCCTTGCTTGTATCAAAGTTTCATACCAACCTAGCCTTCTTGGAATTCATACTTTTTTTACTTGACTTTCTTACTCTTTTTTTTTTTTTTTTTAATGGTTGCCCTTCCTTGAGAATTCAAACATTCAACTTTGATTCTTATAGCATCTCCAACAAACTCTTAGTAAATTCTCTAAAAATAATATAAAAAATTGATTTTTAGTAATTTAAGAGTGGCTAAGATATATCATCTCCAAAAATGCTCTTTATATTCACTCCTTATTTATTATTTTATTATTAAGATTATTATTTATTGTTACATTACCAATAGTGTGAGGAAAGAGACTCATCAATAATAAATTATTATTAAAAAATAAAGTTAAGAGGCACTAAAAGATAGAGAGAGACTTTTAGTGATTTAAGGAGCCACTAAAAGACTGTTGGAGCTAATTTTTTATTCTCCCTCCTCAAATTTTAACCTAAGAGCCAATTTAAGAAGCTGTTGGAAATGTTCTTAGTCATTTCATTCAGTAGCTACTTCAACTCATTTTGAGAAATTCTATTATAATCCGAATCTAATTAAACCCGAACAATTAAAATTTAGCATATTAACATTATATGTTGATGTGTTTTTAATTGGCCAGATCCAATTAAATTTAGACAATATCGAATTTTTCACTTTAACAATTCAAGTAAACACTTACTAAGAGAGTGTTTTGTTCCCACTTTTTCTCCTCCTATTTACATTTTTTATTAGACAACTCATATTTGCATTTTACAGTTAAAACTGTTATAAATCGTAACAGTAAACAACGAGCCAAACCAACCCTAAATTTCAGAAAAATTCCTTATCTATAAGCAAAGATTTATGATACATAAAGAACTAAACTTTAGTATACAAATAGATATAATATATGATCATTAATTACCCAATCTTAAAATCACATAAACCAGAGTTACAAAGAAAGAAACTTTCAATTCATCTCTCTACCAAAAACAGTAAGAAGAATCATCAGAACAGTGGTGGTTGTGGTGGTTAAGTAGCCGGAGAAATCTTCTCCGGCGACGGAAATTCAAAGCAAAACGAAGTCTTGACCAAACCAATTTTCTAATTTTCCGAGCAGATCTTAACTTCAACCAAATCACTTTCTTCATTCTGATCAAAGATTTCTTCATTCTTTCAGTTAAACTTTGTTTTCTACAGAATTGATAGCTTCTCAGAAAAAGCTGTCGCTTCTCCATCATCAAAGAACTATGCTCTGTATATCCAAGTAAAGACTCACTTCTATTTAGACCCATTTGAGTATAATTTCTGTTCATGGAAGCCATTGAAATGGGTAGAAGAAAGATTGAATCTTTCCTCTTTTAATCTGCAATTAAACCAAAAGGGTATAGAAAAAAAGTGGGGTTTGTCTCAAAAGAAGCACAAAACTAAAATGGGTAGAAGAAAGATTCAAGTTTCTTTCTTCTATTCACATAGAAACCAAAAGGGTGAAGAAAAAGTGGTTTGGGACTCAAAAGAAGCACAAAACTAAAATGGGTAGAACAAAGATCCAATGATTCCTCTATAATTTACAAAGAAACCAAGAGGGTGAAGAAGAAAACAAATGGTTTAGGACTCAAAAGGAACACCAAAACTACTAAAATGGGTAGAAGAAAGATCCAATTATTCCTCTATAATTTACAAAGAAACCAAGAGGGTGAAGAAGAAAACAAATGGTTTAGGACTCAAAAGGAACACCAAAACTACTAAAATGGGTAGAAGAAAGATCCAATTATTCCTCTATAATTTAGAAAGAAACCAAGAGGGTGAAGAAGAAAAAAATTGGTTTGGGACTCAAAAGAAGCACAAAACTAAAATGGGTAGAACAAAGATCCAATGATTCCTCTATAATTTACAAAGAAACCAAGAGGGTGAAGAAGAAAACAAATGGTTTAGGACTCAAAAGGAACACCAAAACTACTAAAATGGGTAGAAGAAAGATCCAATTATTCCTCTATAATTTAGAAAGAAACCAAGAGGGTGAAGAAGAAAAAAATTGGTTTTGGACTCAAAAGAAGCACAAAACTAAAATGGGTAGAAGAAACCAAAAGGGTGAAGAAAAAAACTGGTTTTGGACTAAATGGGGAAGAAGAAAGATCCAAACTTTGCTCTTCTAAATGCACAAATGAAGCCAAAACTAATTGGGGAAGAAGAAAAAAAGATTCAAACTTTCTTGTTCTAATTGGGGGAGGAAAAGGATTCAAGATTTGATCTTGTAATGGACAAAGAAAACAAAAGGGGGAAGAAGAAATGTGGTTTTAGAGTGAAAGGAAAGAGAAAAAATGTAGCATTATATATGAGGAATTTAGGGATTGGGGAGTTTATGGCTTGGTTTAGAAGTGAAAAGGGTTTGCTTAGTTTATGAACAAGGAGGGAAGGAGGGAGAGGGCAGCCGCCATAGCAAGGCAAGCCGGAAAGGTCTTGTTTTATACACTTTTACACGTGGGCAGTTGGCTTCTTTTCAAATGAGATAAGATTAGGGGCATCAATTTGTACTAAATAAATTAATTTTAAGGATAATTTTAAGGGTTAATTTCAAATAAATGTTTTATTTACATATTGGTATTTGTGTTTTTTTTTTATATATAAATTGAATCTTATGATTTGTGAAACATTTATTTATTTTTGTTGATTTTGCCAAACTTGACCGATCACGATTTCAAAATGAAAATTTTCGAGAATTAAATTATATTTTATCAATTTTAAATTTTGGGCTTTTAGATTTGTGGTCATTTAGATGTTGTTTTTTACGAGAAAGAAAGTTAATGTTTAGAGAGAGAAACTCCAAGAATGGTTATTTTGAAAAATTAAAAATGTGTTTCATAGTATATATAATACTAAACAACTTTAATTCTTGAAAATTTTCATTTTGAGGTCGTTATCAGCCAAATTTGGTAACGTTAATAGAAAATGAAAATTTTGCGAACCACATGGTTCGGTTTGTAACAAAAAAAATCATAGGCACGGATCTGAAAAAACGTAAAACCATAGGACATTTATTTAAAATTAACCCTAATTTTAAAAATATTTTACTTACAAATATAAACTCGCCACATAGCATTTACAGAACTCGAATCAACACTCAAGAAAGAGAACATGTAGCGTCACCATAACAAAACCGGTCAATACGACTCTGTATTAGAGACATAGACTCGGAAAGTTTTAAAGGCACAGTCAATGATCCACCTGTTATAATAATCACGTCCGATTCCGTGAGTCACGAGTTTAGTGGGGTTGAGGGATATCAAGTCGTGATATCAGGACACATATTCACCTATCAATATGTGACACATAGCATATCTCGTTCCTAAACTCATAACCGTCTTTTATAGCTCAATTACAGTATAAATAGAGTAAGTGTTGCTCAATGTACACTACTTCATTCATTCAGGAAGCGTGCATTATAACTTTGATTTACTATTGTATGTATTTTCAAGTCTTCCCTTGAAACTGACTTAGACATCACATCGGATTAGTTGAACTATCCCCCTCCCCAATCACGTTTCTGTTAAATTTCAGGTTTACAAATGGACTTACAATATTCAACCATATTAGTAACCATCAACTTTAAATGTAACATAAAAGTCTCAATTTTATACTTTCTAGTACCATGATAAGTGAACTCTAATTAACGGTCTAAAAATATTAAGAGACTCAATTTTTTTAAATGAACGGATATACAATTGGTGCATAAAAAGAACTAAAATATCCATGTTTTATAATAATGTCTGAAATTGATTCAACTTGCAAACGTTGAGGGTAAAATTGCTTTTGGCTGTTAACATTAAGAGTAAAAGTGTACCATTTGAGACGTTATGGATAAAATTGCTTCTAGTTGTAAACATTAAAAATATTTTTCATTTTTTTTTAATGAATATGACTCAATTTTTTTATTTAGTACAAGACTCCAAAAAAATATTTATAGGAGGGCTCGTGTAGAGCTGTGGGATTAGGACTGTAATCAAACCGAGTCGAGCCGAGCCGAGCCGAGCCGAGCTTTGGCATGCTCAAGCTTGGGTGGTTATAAAATTAACGAGCTCGAGCCGGAACCGAGGTTTGGCTTGCTCAAGCTTGACTCAACTCATTACAAAATAAACGAGCTCAAGCCGAGCTTTGAGCTTGTTTCGAGCCCAAAATCCTCTTTGAACTTGATTGATTAAGAAAATTATCTAACCATGAATTGTTTGTGAGTAAATCGTTAATTATATTTATGAAGTTTGCTCACAAATAGCTTTTTAATTGTGTACATAAACAAGCTCACAAACAAAGTTCGTGAATAAATAAACAAGATACTTACAAATAGTTCGTATATTACTCATTTCTTATACTTGTGAACGAACTTATCTAATAACAAATGAAATAATATTAAGTTTAGATATTTATAAACTAGTACAAAACTATATAGTTTTTTACGAAACTAAAATTTGTTTATAAATGTTCTAATTAAACCTGTTTGCGAGCTTTCGAAACGTTGTTCAAGTTCGGTTCGTTTACGAACGAAGAGCGATTTGTTTACAAATCGAATCGAGCTGAACCGAGTTTTTATGGAGCCGGCCATCATGAGCGGTTTGGCTCATTTAACCTACGTGGGATCGTGTATAAAATGACCTAACTCTAGATAAGATAGAGGTGTCACGTGAGTAGCGTGTGCATATATCTTCTCTTTGTCTTTTCTACTTTCTCAGGAGTCTCAACCACTGTTTTGATGTGATTGGTTAGGAAGAAAATGAGAAATGCACATCATTTTGGAGAATGAATTCATCCAAACCGTCCATAAAATCAGCATTTTTATCATTTTCCTAAGCCATGACGAAACTAAGTTCTTAAATAAAATAAGAATTTGGTAGTAGTTGGTACTTCATACGAATTTCAAGTTTTTAAAGTTTTGTAATTCTCTCTCATTATAGAAAGAGAAATGTCAATGCAATTCACTCTCTTCATAACCCACATGTACATGGGAAATCCCATCGCATTTGTTACGGATCGGTTTGGAGTGGATGTTATTGAAGTAGAAGACCGAAGTATAGAGTGATCCTAAAGGATAGTAATGGGTCAGGAATAAACTTAATTTCACATCGAAAATGGTGAGAGAGTGATCGGTAGGGCTGTAAATGAGCTGAGCCACTCATGAACGGTTCAGTGGTCGGCTCGATATGTAAAAGAGCCGCTCGTGAGCACGATTTACTGGCTCGGTTCGTAAACGAGCCGAACTTGAGCAGGACAAAGCTCGGCTCGAAAGCTCACGAGCAGGCTCGATTAGAATATTTAGGCTTAACAGGCATCCAGCCCCTTAAACTTGTAACTTTTTTTCACCTGGCCCCCTCAATTTATGGGACAACCTCTCAACCCCTTCAACTCTCCAAAAACATCACATACAACCCCTTACACCTCTATGTTCGGTCAAAATATTGACCCGTGTAGAAAACGTGTTTGACTGTTGACCACACCAATGCCACGTGTCACTTTTTTTATTAAATTTTTCCAAGTGATTTCACTCGACGATCACTACCGCCAACCTCAGCACCTCGATAAGGCTGTGACGACAAACAGCGACAACACCTCGCATACAATGATCACTTGGAAAAATTTAATAAAAAAATGACACGTGGCATTGGTGTGGTCAACAGTCAAGCGCGTTTTCTACACGGGTCAATATTTTGACCGAACATAGGGGTGTAAGGGGCTGTATGTGATGTTTTTGGAAAGTTGAGGGGGTTGAGAGGTTGTCCCCTAAGTTGAGGGGGCCAGGTGAAAAAAAGTTACAAGTTTAGGGGGTTGGATGTCTATTAAGCCGAATATTTATGAACAAATTTTAGTTTTGTAGAAAACTATATAGTTTTGTGTTAGTTCACCAATATATAAACTTAATGTTATTTCATTTGCGTTCGTTGACAAACATAATAAATGAGTAATAGACGAACTATTTGTAAGCATATTGTTTATTTATTCACGAACTTTGCTTGTGAGCTTGTTTATGTATACAATTAAAGAGTTATTTGCGAGCAAACTTTACAAATATAATGAAGGATTTACTCACAAACAATTCATGGTCCGATAATTTTCTTAATGAACCAAGTTCAAAGAGAATTTTGGGCTCGAAACAAGCTCGAAGCTCAGCTCGAGCTCGTTGAGCAAGCCAAAGCTCGGCTCGGGCTCGAGCTCGTTAATTTTATAGCGAGCCGAGCTTGAGCAGGTCAAAGCTCGGCTCGGCTCGATTAGAGTCTTAGTGATCAGGGCTTATTAGTAAGGTGTGAATTCAATACATGTAGACGCGTTTGAAAGTCGTGAGACCCAAAGTGTTGGATTTGAATCCAAAATGACGAGAGAAAGTGACTAGAGCTTATTAGTAAGCGGACAATATGTACATAGTATTGAATCAGGATGTTACAACATTCCATTGCGAATTAGAGGAATTACGAGTTAAAATGGTTTTTGACATCCCTATACAGAATCAGTTTAGCACAAATTGAAAATTAGGTATTACTTTAGTTTTGAAGTTGATAATATTTGATAATATTGGGTAAATTACATCCATGGCCACTAAACTTTACCTGTTTAACATTGTGGTCACTGAAGTTCAATTCTTAACAGCATGTCCACTAAACTTTATAATTTTTAACACTTAATGCCTCAAAACAACCGCTGACGGACTGAAAATAAAAAATTCAAAGAGTTAATAATATTTTGAGGAACTTTGATTTTTAAAATTTTTTCGTTTTGAGGTTATTTCAGTGTTGTTTGGTTAGGAGAGAGATATTGAATTTTTAGAGAGAGAAATCTCCAAAAAAGGTGATTTTGGAAAATAAAAAATGTGGTTTCATTGTAAATGTCGTTCTGAACAACTTTAATTCTTGAATATTTTCAATTTGAAGTTGTTAACGGTTATTTTGAGGACTTGGTTAAAGTTAAGCGGTTATCGGTGTTAAAAAGTATAAAGTTTAATGATCATACTATTAAGAATTGAAGTTTAGTGACCACAATATTAAAATTGGTAAAATTCAATGGTCATAAATATAATATACTAATATTTGATAATATTTGAGCGTAGTTTTTCAAATTTAACAAATTTTTAGATACATGTATCGGAATTGGCTCTATATGAATGGAATCTCACCATCCATGTACAACGAATTGTTATGTTTTTTGCATTCAGCAAAAAAAAATATATTCATATCATGACGACATATGAATACTAAAAACTAGTATCTTATTGAGAATAGAATTTATAGAGAAGAAAATAGATTTATGGATAGAATACAAAATGCAGTATTTGCGAACAAAAATATTCATTTATTGAAAAAAAGGAAAAGGAAAAGAGCATCTCAAAGCCCGTGATCTTTCATTTTTTAATTTATTAAGCCTTTAATTTTTTATTTGGATACATTAAATTCGTGATTATTTATTTTTAGTTACAGTAAGCTCTTATTTGCCAAATTAGTTAGTGTTGAACGTATAACTCAGTTAAAAATACATTATTCATTTCATACGTGTTTAAAATTATATCTCGTACAATTTGAAATAAACAAATTTACAGTTTCTCTATAGCCACATTATACATCAAAAATCGTTTGTAAATGTGAAAATTCCAAATTTTAAATGCATTCAAGTTATACCAGGGGCTTAAGAATTAAAAAATAAAAGATCAAAGATCTTAGGATGTTTTTTCTTGCAAAAAAATGCAATATAGTGGAATCATGATCAACTAGGACACGAATAAAGCATGGAGTCAAACTCTTCTTCAATGTCAAGGTAATACTATGAATAGTCACCTACTCCCGTAAAAGAGTAAAAGAATGAGACCTATTATGGGATATATAATGAATTAAAGACGTATGACCATTACGCTTCAACCGAATTATTATATTCCACCTCTTAAAAATAAAAGAACTTAAATCAAGATACTTAATAGCATGGCGATACATTTATACAAAACTTCTACCCCAAGCACACACAATAGAGTCGTAGTCAATTAAGTGAAATCCAATATACAGAATAATTTAATCTATGCACATTATCATTGTGGTAAATGCCGTAATGCCAAAGGAATAATTACTGCAAGGCATTGGGGGGAGGTCATTAGCGTCTATACTATGAAATCGATTTTCAACGGAATAAAAAAGACATATATGGTAGAATCATAACCATAGAATACAAGTTAAATCGAAATGCATACATTTATCTCATACACTACAAGGATGGGGAGAAGAGATATATTTTACATTTTAAAGGGGTTATAATTGGAGATACCATTATTTCTGGTACAAAATTCCTATAAAAACATAGAAAATGTTCTACCTTTGAGTGCGGTTTGAACTTTCGTTTTACGTAATTGGAAGTAACCAATTTGGTTTATGACGAAACCTAGAAATCGATCACTGGTAAAGAATAGACCTCAATAAAAAGCTGAAGAGTAACGACATCAAGTGGTTAAGTTCAGTAGTTTTTCAAAGAAAATTATTGGCTCTAGAGATATAATAATGTAGAGGAGACATACAAAATTGTTTCAAGCATTGACAAAACTAAAAGTTTCCTTTATTTCAAACAGATGAGAACAGCTTATTTCATTTGATGCTCAGAGGCGAATTAAAAACTAATAAGTGGTAATTCTAAATATGCCTTAGGAGAAACGATAGATATGTTTCCCACGTTATCCGTAGTATGGAAGTATCAACTAATTTCGCAATATAGAGATATAGTAATATAAAGTCATTCAATCTTAAAGCTACATGAAGAACATAAGCTAGATGAAGGAACATAAGACCTATGATGTAGAAGAGCGTAACATGAATTATTCAGCAGATTTAGGTTCCTTTATACCCAGTAATGTATAATTTTATTTTACGATATATAAGAACTATGTGTATAGATGTCATTATCTACATTTAGAAAGTCGTATGTTTTAGAAGAAGTTTGTACAGTTTGGAAATATTTGGACTAATTTCTCAAATATTGCCGACTGCATAGCTCAATTGATACATAAATTTCGATTTGGAATAAATTGGTCATGTCTTCCGACTTCAGAAACCATTTTGACGCTTAATTCGTTCCATTGCATGCCACTTTTTGAACTTATATTATGATGCAAAATGTTGAAACTAAGGCTCACCTTTTATGTACACCAATGATATTTTTAAAACTGGCGTTGTTCATTAGCTCAGTCATATGATTGGACAAATTATGAGTAGCGATAACGCACTCTAGTGTCTTTTACGATAATTAAGTCGTCAATTTCAAACATGTTCTACGACTCTATTAAAAAGCAACAGTTCACTAGACACTGCGATCCTACTATGTAATAATGAGAACAATACAATATAAGGAGAAAATGATTACATGAGCCCAATACACAAGACACAATTCTCTCTTCTCAGCTCTCATTTGGTTCTCCTTTTCACCTAATAATACTAACTTAAACATCGGAGTTCATGTGTCGAATGCCCGACTCTGTGAATAGGACTCTATCAAAGAATTAGTAAGAAATTTCAAAGCTATTTACCTAGTGACATCAAATTCTAATAGAAAAAAACGGTTAGAAAATGAATCAATATTAACTATAACAAACTTGATATGTGAAACAAATTAGACATGCAATTATAAATACAAAAAAAAAAAAAAATTATGCGGTTCAATAATTTTGTCTACGAGTAAGAACCACTTAGATCATTAGTAATCGATAAGTTGATATAACAGTAAAAAAAATCTCATTTTGTATTTAAATTCTTAACTCTCAAATCTCGCAAGATCCAAATACACCTAAAAGCTCACATATATCCCAGAAGCAGAAGCTCTAAAATTATCGTGCAAATAAATAAACAAAAAACTCGTGCTTATATAAATCTAAAAGTATAACCATTTTCCTAGTAATATTTATTTGTGAGAAAGTTTTCGATTGCTATTTTAATTTGAAAATCCAAATTGAATAGAATTATAGCTTAACATAAATTTTATAATCAGTAATAAATCCAGGATTTATTGATAGAGATGTTTATAACGGTGTCTAGTGATTTATGAATGTTAAAATTATATTTTTTTGGTGTTTTTCATAAAAAAAATTAAAAACTCATACACAATTTTCATAAAAAAAAAAAATAGTGTTTTCCGATGATTAGTGGATACTCAAGCTCCCCTCTGAATCCGTCCCAGTTTACAATACTCAATCAATTAAAAATTCTTTGAATATAGTTAAAAAATGTTTAGAGGAATTTATTTAACCTATGAAGTATATGTTCAATGTACATTTCTAATTATGGTTGTTGTTCTCAATAGCATCCCAAACTTTCATATTGAAAAAAACAACTTCAATTCATAGTTTTTTTTTTTTTTAAGATCATGCACTTTTATATTTATTTAATATAATAATTAAGTTAAGAAAGAAAAAAAAAATTATAATAATAAAAGACTGCTGGATTGCACTGTCAAAAAAAAAAAAAAAAAAAAAGACTGCTGGATTGCTTTAATATGTGAAATATGACTAAAAATACACATAGATCAGATAATCAAGACAGGTAAGACTAACCCATGTTTGTGCATTATCTTTCCTTCCAAGATACCAAATATAAAGACCTTGAAGAAACCTATACATATAATATGATGACCGCAGTAGCGAATACAGGATTACTTGGTTGGGTATGATTTTACATGTGCATTAGCAAAAAAAAAAAAAAAAAAAAAAACTAAATCGAACTTGCTCAATTTTATATATATATATATATATGTGTTATAATTTGAGTGGTCAAGAACCAACTTTTAAATATTAATGTATAATTTCTCAAAATTAAATTAGATTCTGCTTAAGATTTCTAACATGTAAAAAAATTGGAGTTAGGGAGGACCGAACAGGTAAAAAAAATTAAAATTTTGATTTGAGAGGGCCTACCAGGCCAAAAAAAATAATAATTTGGATTTAAGGAGGGTCTAACAAGCTAAAAAAAACTTAAAAATTTGGATTTAGAAATGCCTATCAGGCTAAAAAAACTTAGAAATTTGGATTTAGAGTGACCTAATAAGCCCAAACAAATTAGAAAGTTTGATTTATGGAGTACCTAATAGGTCCAAAATATTAAAATTTTGAATTTTGGACAAGCCTAACACTTAATGAGTCATCTTGGAGGGCTAATTCAATATCCTGATTAAAAAAATTTGAGACAGGGGGACCGGAACTACCCGGGATCAAGGTGGTTCCGACGGCTGGAGGGACCTGGGCCCCCTCCCTATCTATGCCCCTGTATGACTGTGAATTTCGGATACACCAATTCGATTTACAAAAACAATTCGATTTACAAAGACAATTCAGTTTTTTTTAATCAAAGAAAAAGCTTTATTAAGGATCAGAACCAAAAAAATCAGACCGCAACAAAGGCCGAATAAAATCCGGAGCAAGAACAAAAGAATGTGGGCTAGCATATGAACGTGACCCCCGTGCCAAAGCATGAGCGACACAATTCGCTTGCCAAAAAATGAAAGAAAGACTAGCAACAGGAATCTGTTGAAACAATAGCCTACAATGTGAAATCACTAACTCGAACTCCGAAAACACCTCCTCATCACTCGACAAAGCATCCAACACAAGCCTAGAATCCGACTCAATCAAAACATTTGAACATTGCTTAAAGATTAAACAAGACAGAACCTCCTTCAAAGTTAGAGCTTCCGCAATCAAAGGATCAACCTTGCTAATTTTAGTGCACGAATATCCCCAAAGAAACAAACCACGGTGATCCCTTGCTACCGCCCCCATCCCGATCTGATTAGTGTCCCTGAACACGGCAGCATCAATATTAATTTTAATAAAACCCGGAGGGGGCCGAACCCAACTCTTCCCAGCGCTCCCCCTACGCACAGAAACATCCTGCCTACAAGAACTCTCTTGTGCCGCCAAGAATTGATACAAAAAATCAAAAGCAATACGGACAGCAACGTTTGCTGGAAGCGGTTGCCGATTCCAAACACAATCATTTCTGTGCCTCCATATAGACCATAAAACCATGCACGCCCTACCCAAAATAGGCTCCGGATGACGATCCATGAGGAAACCAAACCACTCACTAAACCTCTCCACAGGCGGAATATCAAGCGTAAGCCGTGCCTCTCTCCAACAGTCAATTGCGAATAAACAATCCACAAACACATGCAAACCATGTTCACCAAAATTACCACAGACACCACATAAATTATCAACATCCAAGCCCTTCCTATACAGTCGATCCCGAGTTGGTAAAACATCACAACCAAGCTTCCACAAAAATTGTTTCACACTCGGGGGTAATTTAAGACTCCATAATCTCACCCAAGTATTATTACCAACCCTAATATTATTATCAACAGCCTGGAAGCAATTATCAAAAATAAAACGGTAACCCGACCTTACTTCATAGCGCCCCTTCCTATCATATGCCACCGAAGCACATCAGCTCTCAACAAATCCCCTCCTGGTAACCTTAAAATAGCCTCCGCATCTGCAGCACTAAACAATGAATTAATCAAATTTAAATTCCAATCAGAAGTGCCCGGAAGCCACAAATCACGAACCCTCGTAATCGCATCAGTAGCAGGGAAACCTGAAGAAATAAAGAAATTATCCCCGGACAACCAGGGATCATCCCAAATTTGAACCTCAGTTCCATTTCCAATCCTCCATCTAAACCCTCCTCTAACATATGAAATAGCACAGTGAATACTCCTCCACGAGTGACTCGGATTAGATCCTAAAGATGCCGAGAACACATCCCCCCTAGGGAAATATTTAGCTTTGAGAAGCCTAGAGAGAAGAGTATTCGGATATTGAATTAAATTCCATACCTGTTTACCAAGGAGAGCCAAGTTGAAAGATCTTAAATGGCGAAAACCCATACCACCCTCGTCCTTCCTAACACAAAGATGATCCCACGATGCCCAATGTAATCTCCTACTACCATCAGTTTTTCTACCCCACCAAAGAGAGTTTAAAGCTTTCTGAATTTCATCAGTAAGAGAAATAGGCACAAGAAACACGCTCATGGTATAAGTCGGAATAGCCTGGAGGACAGATTTGATAAGAACCTCCTTACCCGCCTGAGATAATAAGGACGCTTGCCAAGAATTGATTCTTTGCCAAACACGATCCTTAAGATAGCTAAAAACCTCCTTTTTCTTCCTTCCCACTAAAGAAGGTAAACCCAGATATTTGCCACTGTTCAACGGACCTTGAATTCCAATACAACTTCTAAGGGCAACTTGGAGATCCATTCTAACATTAGCACTAAACATCAGCCCCGATTTTTGGAAATTAACACTCTGACCTGAATCCGCTTCATATTTCTGTAAAATAGCCTGAACAACCTCGCATTCCTCCCTAGTAGCACGGAAAAAGAAAATACTATCATCCGCGAATAAAAGCTGAGAAATAATCGGCGCTTGAGGACAGACTTTAATGCCATGAATACTTCCCCTCCCTTCAGCCTGTTTAATCAGTTGGGATAAACCCTCAGCACACAAAATAAAGAGATAAGGCGACAACTGGCACCCTTGACGGAGACCTCTCTGAGGTTTAAAAGCTTTGCTTTTAGTACCATTAATTAGAACTTTATACTCACCCCCTGAAACACATTGCAAAACCCACTCAATCCAACAGACCGGAAACCCCATCCTTACTAAAATCGCCTTAAGATATGACCACCTCACTTTGTCGTATGCCTTCCGAATATCAATTTTCATAGCCACATAACCCACCTTACCCGACGTCTTCCTCCGCAGATAGTGAACAATTTCAAAAGCGATCAAAACATTATCCAAAATTGATCTACCTTTCACAAAGGCAGACTGTTCCGGACCAATAAAAGACGAGGCAGAATTGATTTCAGACGATTCGCCAACACCTTTGAAATAATTTTGTATATAACGTTGCACAACGATATCGGCCTATAATCCTGAATCGAAATTGGACTAGTAAACTTGGGAATTAAAGCAATTAACGTCTCATTAATAGAAGAGGGAAAAACACCAGCATTTAACCACTGAGAACAAGCCAGAAAAACATCATCCCCAATCATAGATCAAAATTTCTGAAAAAACCCCGGGCTGAGACCATCCGGCCCCGGGGACTTATCCGGATGCATAGCCATAACAGCACAAGTAAACTCAGCTTTACTGAAAGGCCGAGTAAAGGAGGAAACCTCATCCTGACAAAGACGATTCTGCACATAATCCACATCACAATCAACAACAGAATCATTATCCTCATAAATGGATGACAAATATGATCGAATGTGAGGCTCTAAATCCTCTAAGGTATCAATTTTAATCCCATTATCAGTTTGAATAGAGAGAATGCAGTTCATTCTCTTCCTAGCCGAGGCAACAGCGTGGAAGAACTTGCTATTTTTATCGCCACCCTGCAACCAGAAAATTTTTGCTCTTTGCTTCCAATGTTGCTCTTCCCTGTCAAGACAAGAGTCAATTTCCTCTTTTAGATTCAAAATTATTACAGTTGAATCATAAGAATCCCGCTGAACTTCCACCCTCAAACGATCCTTCAACAGCCGAACCAGCCTTTGGTAGTACATAATATGATCTCTATTCCAATCTATCATTACTTTAATACACTCATTGAAATTCTCAAGTAAATTAGGACTTCCACAACCCCACCAGCAATTCGAAACGAGATCCATAAAACCTTCTTCCAACATCCACCCGTTTTCGAACCGAAACTTCCAACCCTTACCATTATGCACATCCAGCGAAGTGTTTAGCTTAAGAGGATAATGATCAGAAGTAGAAGTAACAATACATGTTAACGAAGCACATTGGAATAACTGAAACCAATCCCTATTAGCCATACACCGATCGAGTCTTTCCTCCACATGGTTCACCGTACCATGGCCTCTTTCCCACGTAAAATTGAACCCCCTCAGATGAAGATCTTGTAAATCACAATCCAAAATCGCTTCACGAAAACCCGTGAACAGCCACTCAGGGTGCTCATGTAAACCCCTCTTCTCCTTCGGATTCAGAATATCATTAAAATCCCCGAAAACACACCACGGCAAATTCGAAACCCCCCTAAGAGTACGCAACAAATCCCACATAACCTGTCTCTGACTTCTATCTGGATTCCCATAATACCCAGTACAACGCAAGTAAGAGAGTGACTAGCAGAAATAGACATGTCAATGTGATTTTTGGAAAAACTCATAATCTCAATAGAAACCGAATCATTCCACAGAACCGCCAAACCACCACTCCTACCGATACTATCCACACAAAAACAACCCTGAAAACCAATGTTCCTTTTAATTTCATCCATCCTAGAAGAATGAACAAAAGTCTCCATCAGAAAGATGAAGCTTGGCTTATGACTCTTAACCAAATCCTTAAGAGCCAAAACTGTGTGCGGGTTGCCAAGACCGCCACAGTTCCAACTTACACCAATCATTACGAGCGGCGGGGCGTCCCTAGGACCCCGACCGATACTGAAGAACTGCTAATTATACTCCCAGCAGCAGGAGTAACCACCTCCGAGCCTTCAAGAGCATCCTGAACAAGAATCTTCCGCTTCCGTTTCCTTTCCTCATCAAGAACCATATCCTCAAATTCATTAGCATCTCCCCCATATCCCAACTTGTGTTCTCCATCTACCTCAACAACCTGTTTAGCATTATTATTTACAATTCTCATAGTAGTGTTCTGCTTACACTTATCCCCATCAGATCTTATTCCTTCAATTCCCTTACAAATCTGCCCCTCCATGGTTACATCCCCATTATTTTGCATCTGAGAATTCAAAGAAGAAACATTGAAATCCCGCGGATTCCGTAACCACTTCTCAGCTCCCCCCTCACTTCCTTGCCTTGTAGCCACCCTCAACCAAGGACCCCATTCCTTCTGAGATAACTTCCTCTCCTTCTCATCAACACCTGTACAACTACTCTCAGTGTGATTCAATCGTCCACATAAAACACAAAAAAGATTTAGCCTCTCGTATTTGAACTGTACTACAGAAGAACATCCATTCAGAACCTTTATCTTCTTCCATCGTTTCAAAGGAACCCTAACATCAACCCTTACTCTGATACGGATATATGTGTTCCACAGACCCGAATTATTCGTGCTATCATATTCCAAGAATTCTCCAACAAAACCCCCCAATTGGCGACCCACAGATTCAGACATGAAACCAATTGGCAAGTCATAAACGCGCACCCAAAACCTTACATGAAACAGCAGAATCTGAGACGGTATATCGCCACACCGCAGCCTTTCTAGAACCAGCGTTCTATTATCAAAATTCCAAGGGCCAGTATCCAAGATTGCCAATAAGTCATCAGCGGTAAAAAATTGGAACAGATATCGCTGATCCCCAATCTCTTTAATACACAAACCCTGAGCCGGATGCCAAAGAATTGCTAATCGCCTCTTCATAGATTGGAAATTAACCGATGACTCAGTAAGGAAACGACCGACCAGACTTAGGTCAATCAAACTTTTCCGATTATCATCTTCCGGTACTTCCAACACAAACTCTTCCTCCTCTTCATCCAGTAAGGATAAATCGGAGAATCTTTGATCCATAGTGAAAATCAAACACAAAAGAAGAAACAGAGAAGACAAAAGAGAAGAAAAAGCAGAGAAAGCAAGGAAAGTAGAGAAACCCTTACCAAATCTCAACAATGGAGAAAGACGAAGATGCTCTCAACACGGAGAGAAAAAAAGATAGCATTCTAACAAAGACAATTCAGTTGATTAGAGCTGTCAAAATGAGTCATAACCTATTTATTGACCCATTTAACCCATCATTTAAATAGGTTAGGGTTGACTTTTTATGGATTGGGTCATAAAGAGGTTGAGCCATTTAACCTATATAATAAAAGGGTTGAATAGGTTTTTGGCAGGGTCAACCCAATAACCCATTAGTTTCTTATTCATCTTAAAACAACCACAAATACTTATTCTTTAATATTAGTAAATTTGAATAATTGAATGAAATTTGAATTATTCATCCACTAAATCAGAAATATTCTCTTCATATTATTCTTTTCATACTTATTCTTTAATATTAGTAGATTTTTCAATTCATTATATATAGTTTCCTTTGAAATAATATATTTATTTATTTATTTATAAAATGTGAGGATGTGAGGCTGTGACGACAACCCAATAAATAATTTCGTCAAAACATTCATTTATTTAATAATTAATAAATATATTTTTTTTATTTCTCATACAAAACGTCTAAAACAAAAAATAATATTCTCTAATTCCATGAAATATTAAATTATATATTCTCAAAAGAAAACTTATAAAATTAAGGGTTAATTTAAAAAAACACATGGTTTCATGTTTTCATAGATCATAAATTCATAAATTCCAGATATTCTGAAATTTCAGAAATTTTAGAATTTTGAAAAATTCTAGAATTCCAGAATCTGAAGAATTCTAGAATTTCAAAAATTCTGGAATTTCAAAAATTCAAAAATTTTGAAAATTCTGAAATTCCAAAATCTGAAATTTCAGAATCTGGAATATCAAAAATTCCGTAAATTCTGGAATTTCAAAAATTCCTGATGATTTGGATGATTACTACATTGTTGTTTGATTTTATAGAACATTACATTATTTGGACTAATAGTTTTTTACGTGTATGTTAATTGAAATTCAAATGAACAAATTTTTAATTAGATTTAGTTAAATGGGTTAAATGGGTCAACCCATGTAACCCATTTAATAAATGTGTTGGGTCATTTTGACCTCTATACAAATAGGTTATTACAACCCATTTATTAAATGGGTTGTATTGGGTCAGCCCATTTATTAAATAGGTTGGGTCAATCTTTTTAACCATTTTGACACCTCTACAGTTGATACTATTATTATTCTTATATCATTTATATGGAATAACAGGGTTATGATATAATAACCTATTTTAAAGTTATTGGAAAATACCAATTTTGCCGTAATTGTACAAGACGAGACAAAAAATTCATCACTAAATTTCGTCCGTATTAACTTGAAAAAGATTTTAAAAATTAGAATTTATATGGAAGGGATAAAGTTGAAATGGAAATAACATACCAAAATAGTCTCAGGGTTTCGAGGAAAAGCCAATTTAGCATCTTTATATAAAATAATACAATTGTGGTCTCAATGTTTGTCAAATGGTCCTATTGAAACTTTTACTAACAAAAATTAACACATCAAATGAATATGTTGTTACCCTTATATAACTAGGCGCCGTTTTAGTTCCAATATCACTTTCATCTTTTTAGTATTACAAATTCATAAAAGTTTGTCTTTTGATGTCAATTGCTGCCTTCCAGTGAGGATTTTAATTGTCATTTGATAAATATTGAGACTGAAATCATATAATTTTATACGTAGAAACTAAATTGACTCTTCCCGAAAACCTTAAGATTATTTTGATATCTTATCTCTTTAAACTATAATTTTTACATAGAAGCAAATATTGGACTTTCTTTCCAAACAAATTTGTTGATAAACCGAAACAATTTCGTATATTTTTACTTGGTTATTTGTACTATATTAGTAACAAAAAATTTCATTTTAGATATTTTGACAAAAAAAAAAATATATAAATAAATCTACATGGCAAATTTAATTGTTAGAATTTTTATTGATATTTTTATAATTATATTAGTAACACACTAAATATCTTATATATAATTAATGTTTGAAAGATCCGATGTAACGGTTAAATAATAGTCAAACTAACATTTTCAAAGTTAAAATTGATTTTGTTTGGAAATATTTGAGTAAAATTTTTACTATTTTATACGTTTAGTAACAAAAAAATTTCATTTTAGATATTTTAACAAAAAAAAATATAAATAAATCTACATGACAAATTTAATTGTTAGAACTTTTATAGATATTTTTGTAATTATATTAGTAACACACTAAACATCTTATAACATTTTTAAAGTTAAAATTGATTTTGTTTGAAAATATTAGAGTTAAATTTTTACTATTTTATACGTTGCATCTTTATTTTCCCTGAAACACTATGATGAATTTTATCCTTTATCTCAAAAATAAATTCAAGAACCTTTATAAAACATGCCCTAAACTTCAATATTTTAGGCTCAAAATTCAACCATAATCTATTTGTCAGCTTCAAATGACATAAGAATCAATGAAAAATAAGAACACCAAAAATGACCAAACTATACAACTGTAAGAAAAAGCTAGCAGGGGTTATCAATTTCTAACATGAAGATGCCATTTATAGAGAAAATCAGCTTCGTACAAAGATGCCATTTATAGAGAAAATCCATGTAATACAATGCGATTTATAGAGAAAAAAATCAGCATCGTACGAAGATGCCATTTATAGAGAAAATCCATGCAACACGAGGCGTGAGGCACAATTATAATTTTTGTATCATATATAATCATTTAGAATAATCATAAGATGTCGGTGGCGGAGATGCGTATGTTGAGATGGATGTGTGATCATACGAGAAAGGATCGGGTGAGTAATGAAATAATTAGAACAAAAGTAGGGGTTACATCTATTGAGAATAAAATGAGGGAAAACCAGCTAAGGTGGTTTGGCCATGTAAGACGAAGAACGCTTGATGCGCCGGTTAGGAGGACTGAAGAGTGGCAAAGGGATGTAGTGGTGAGGGATAGGGGAAGACCTAAGTAAACTGAGGAGGGTGATCAAGAGTGATATGAGTTTATTGAGGATTGAGGAAAATATGGTAGTGGATAGGAAAGAGTAGAGGGAGAGAATTTGTGTCGCTGACACGACTTGATTTCATGGTTTTATATGATGGTTCATGTTAGCCGACCCCGAATCATTTTGGGACTAAGGCTTTGTTGTTGTTGTTGTTGTATATAATCATCTAGAATCTAGAATATATAAATCGCATAACACGATAATTAGTGCATTAGGGTTGTAAATGATTTTGACCCGCTCATGAACAGCTCGACGTTCAGCTCGATAAAAATCCAACCATGTTCAGCTCAATTTATAAACGAATCAAGTTTGAACCTGATAAAACTCAACTCGAAAGCTTGCGAGCAGGTTCAATCATACCTGCTGAACAAGCTTGGTTCGATTAAAGGGGGGAAATGTAAAACAACCGTGTAAACTTTAATTTTGTAAGTTTCAAAACTATGTAGTTTTGTATTAGATAAATTTCAAATTAACATAATTAATGAGTTGTTCACGAGTGAAGTTCATAAACAGAATTAACGAGCTGCTCACGAGCAAAGCTCATAAACAAACTCATTAGCAGTTCAATTCACGAACAGGATGTTGAACTCGCAAGCAGGCCAAAACTCGGTTCGGCTCAATTACAACTCCATAATGCATTTAACGAAAAGGATCTAACCCAATTTCTTCTTTCTAACAGACAAAAGACAGCCATAGAAATGATCAAAGAGAAGAACAACATATGAACAACCAAATTTTCATTCTGAAACTAACATGTCTCAAGTATCACAAGAATAAATTTCATATCTACAAATCAGACGGCAATAGAGACAAATAACCCAGTGTAACCAGGGAGGGGGAAGCCTTACAGTGTAAAGAGACACGAGAGCGCAAAGGTTTTTAAATCAGCACGCATTGATTGATTGCATAAGATACTCCTTCGAAGTAGGCGGGAAAAGAACTCATATTCCTCTATGTACTGCAGATTCTCTTATCATTTCATTCTCACCTAATCCCAGATTCATTTACAGCAGGTACTTTATCAGGGTAAGTGGACAAGTCCATATCGATAAGTGACATATCGTATGGAACATGTACAGAATCCGAAGCATCCACAAGCAATGAAGACTTCATTACGTCCGGAGCAGGAGCAGGATCAGGTGCTGGACTGATATGTTTGGGTGTGCTTGCACTCGAAGTAGACTGACTGGAAAGTTGAACTTCATCTAACTTGTTTCCGAACATCATCTTGTTTCTCCTGACAGCATCCATCTCCTGACCAGTTGGTACGAAGGTGCGTGAACGATACTTCCGTGTTCCCTCATCTCCATCGCTATGGTTGTAGAGCACGTAATCATGATAAGTCGGTGCAAACTGCAAAATCGATATATAAAATGTTGGCATTTGTGATCATACTAACAAACAACGAAACAATTTCTTTACTGCCAAATACAAAATTAAGTCAGGAAGATGCACCTGATGAACAGTATCGTGGTATAAGTCGTTCAACATCAAGGCATGTGCAAGGCTTCGTGTGAAATCACAAGTACCGCCGATATTTGCACCAGCATACTCTTTGTATGGAAATGCTAAGAAATGACCAGCAGCTGCTATAAGCATCTCGACACATATGATAAAGTTTTGAAACTGAGCAGCTTCGTCAGCGTTCTTTATGAATCCAGATTTCGCAGCAAGAAAAACCAGAACTCCCTAGAAAATGAAACAATTAGAAGTTATACAGCAGAAAGGCCACATGCTAAAGTCTTTTTCTATGTCAGTGTATGTTTCAATCAGCGTATAAAATCAAACACGAAAGATAGGGATATCATACAGTTCCTATGGATAGATAACAACAACAACAACAAAGCCTTAGTCCCGAAATGATTCGGGGTCGGCTAACATGAACCATCATATGAAACCGTGCAATGACACAAATTGTCTCCCTCCACTCTGTCCTATCCACTACCATATTCTCCTCAATTCCTATGGATAGATAAATTCAAGGGAAAAGTTCAGAAACAAAAAACTGTGATATCACGTTTTGACACTTTCGAGGACTGGATTTTTCATGAAATGGTACCTGTGGCTTTCAATATTGGCAAGAAAAGGAATCCTTAGTAGGAGGGAATTTTTGCTATCAATGTCGAAGTTGATGACGTGGAGGAGATTTTTGTCCAATCAATCTTCTCTCATGTAATTCATTTACACGAAAAGAGAGATTTCAAAATAAAAGCCAAGATTAACACATCGTTTGCTCTCAATCGACAAAAAATTCGGTGAAAATGGCGACTTGAAGTGGTCTGGGTTATTTGCAGAAACAGCGAAACGGAATAGAAAAGTGATTGGACAAAAATGTGGTCTGACTTTAACAGTATTACCAAAAATTCCGTCTTTTCCTAGCATAAAAAACTGCAGGTACCGTTTTATCACAATAAATTCCACAATGCAGTCAGAACTGAAAGTGTCAAAGCACAAAAACCACATGTTTGTTTTTTCAACTTTTCCCTAAATTCGAAGCCATATAAAAGCCAGAAAGTCATATAAAGAATTCCTACATAGATGCTGCTGGATAAACAGGAAGGCAAAACAACGAGACTGCAAAGGTTCTGTAAAAAAATGTGAGAAAACACTTGAAAGTAACCGACGGAACTTGAAAAACAAAGTTAACTTTTCCAAATACATGCAAAGTTGATATATCCAGGCAGCGTTGTTTACTCCATCACGAGGTATTATTACATCTAAACTAATTCAAAGAAGTAAATGAATAAGCAATTTTTCTGACAAAATTATCAGTTCTGAACAGTGTTATACGAAAACCCCTTTTTATGTTTAACAGAAAGCATGAAAAAGGAATGCATGTTTATTGTATACAAAAAATGACAGATGGTAAATCTATCCAGAGTTTTTGTTACACTTCAAATTCGAAGAAATGATTCATTGTTTGTTTACACATGGCGGGCGAACAAAACAAAAGTCAATAATTGCAATTCTAATTTGGATGTTGGACACGTTATTACCAAGCACAAATATAGGGAACTTTGGAAGAACAATACAAATTCAGGATAGAAAGGATTCAACTGTTGCAAAAATATTTCTGAAGAAAAAAAGGAAAAATACAAAAATAGATCTTGTAGTTTTACGTAATTGCATAGTGTTCATGTAGTTTAAAAGTTCGGAAACACAGATCTGAGGTTTACTCCGTTTGCAAAAACAGACTTCACTATTAGTGTCTGATAAGAATTTTAGTCATTTTACTTTTTTTCTTCTATAAAGTGTTGTTAAATGTGAGGGGTATAAGTGAGATGCAAAAACCGCTAAAGTTTTGTTTCGAATGTTTGCTATTTAGGCAAATTTGTACAGTTTTAGAGAAAAAAATTCTTTGCAAATGGATGAAAATTCAGACCTACATTTGCAAACTTTGCAAATGCGCGAAACCACAATACTGTGCCCTACATTTGCAAAATTTTAAACCACAAGGATGCCTTTGCAAATGCGCGAAACCACAATAATGTGCCCAAAAAAATGCATTTTGATAAACTTTGAGAGGGAAGAACCTGAAGAATTAACAAATTTACGGATTTGGAAAGAGCATGGGGCTAGCAAAAAGGAGAATACATAATATGTAACCCAAGAATGAAAGGAAAAAAACAATGAGTAAAATGGAACCCACAAACTGATCTTAAACTCCTGCACTGGTCGTAGGACCAATTTCACCACCAAGCAATATAAAAGTTAGCCACCAGATAGACAGCCACAAAATAAGGAGGATCCAGGCAACTTTTACTATGTAGGAACTTTGAACGAAAGTAACATAAAAGTGTAGGTTAGTAGAATCTCTCCGGAACACCAATAATTCAATAGAAAGAAAAAAAGGAAGCACATTGACCATCATTTAGTGAGGGACAAACATAAAGAGCTAAAAAATGATGGATTTGGAAGATGTTATGCTTATGCTATCAAATTCAAAAAGGGGAGAAAATGCAACTTCCAAAGAACGTAAGAATAATGATAAATGGTCATGGAGTAATGATGCAGGTATGCCAGTAACCTATGTTGCACGGAAACGAAAAAACGGACACGGGAAACGCAATTTCAAAAAAACATAGGAAACTGAAACGTGTAAAAAATATAAGGGCATATTTATAAATATTAAAAATATAATAATATAAAAAAAATATATAATTTTGTTCAATAATACCAATATGCAGACCAGACCACCCACCCTATTTTTTATTCCACCCACCCAATTATGTGAGATATGAGGCATCATGCATGTCTTGCAAATTAATTAAGAATCTAATATTTAATTGAGAAGTTAGAGTTTAAATAAGATCAAGATTTAAGAATAACTAGAAGTAGAAGATGAAATCGGAAATAGTGAAGAACAAGATGAAGAAAGTCCAAGCTCAATCAAGATTCAAGAGGCAAGAATTATAGGAGAAAGGAATATAGGTAAGTTCTTTAAATTGAAGCATACAAGGAAGGAATTATCACTCAAATAGAGAGTTTCAGTTTTCCTAATCCTAGACTTAATAGGAATTGCAAAATAGAAATTTTGAATTTCCAAAATTTTAGTCGAAATTGGCAAGGAAACCATTTAAAAACTGAGAGACGCATTTCATATTTTGGGTAATTAGGGAAACGTGCCCGGAAACGTTTCATATCAGTTTCCGGGCATTTCCGTTTCCCACATCTTCCGGAAACGCATGTGATGTTGCGTTCCCGTGCATCATAGCCAGTAACCTTAGCTATAGAAGAAGGCATACTATTTAAAATAATTGCTCGTTCTTTTTCATGAAGTAGCACATAATGAATAAACTATAGGAGCAAACTTGGAACAGAATAAGAAGCTGAAATGAGAACTGAAACATTAAAAATACACTGGTATGGAAATTTACCTGCCAATAAGTTAAGAAAACAACAGATTTGATAATAACAAATTTAGGAACTGGATTGAAGGGCTGAAGCAGATCTCTGCATGCGACATAAAACAACACCAATGCATACAGAGCCATCGTGTATGATATTGTATAGATGATTGTAAGATAGAGATAAGATTGCTTTGGACTGAAATTTCCATCGTTATATTTCCCTTTCGCATAAAGGACGAGTGTAACAACAACTAAGACAGGCTTCAGAAACACAAACTGCAAACATCCCTGCTTACACCTCCTTATAAAACGCCTGCAATTTTATCGAACTTGTAGTCAAAGACAGTAGGCATGCTAGAAGAGAAAGAAAAGAATATAATAGCATAAATGGCAGTGGGGTATATATATATACATATATACACGTAAGAATAAGTACAAAAATCAACTTTGTGGTTTCACACATCTGCAAAGACGTCCATTTAGTTTAAAAGCTTACAAATTTGAATCTGAGGTTGCATCAATTTGTAGAGACAGACTTTTTCACTAAATTCGCATTAAACAAGAAAATTTTGTCACTTTATCACCTTTTTCTCCTTTAAATTTTTTTACATGTTAGGAGGGGAACAAATGGGACAAAAAACAAATCGCTTAAGTTTTGTTCTAAATGTTTACTGCGTGTCAAACATTAATATGAATTGGGCCTTATAAGCTTAAGCTTTTACTTCAATTGGTTCCTTGACATGGTAACAAAGCCTCTTTGACCAAGTGATCAAGCGTTCGATCAATTTGTTGATTTAATTTCAGGACATGGTAAGATGGGCCTGTGTTGCGCACGCTTCAAGCTCAGTGGGCATTTGCATGCGGGGGTGTCAGATATTAATATAATTGGGCCTTAACTATAAGCTTAAACTTTTAGTTCAATTGGTTCTTTGACACTACAAAGGCAGACAGTTTTAGTGAAAAAGCATGTCTTTGCAAATGTAGGAAATCCCAAACCCATGTTTTCAAATTTTTAAACCACACGGATGTTTTTGCAAATAAGCAAACCACAAGGCTTATTTTTGTTCAATTGGTTCCTTGACACCACGAAGGCAAATATGGATGGTTTTAGTGAAAAAGCATGTCTTTGCAAATGAAGGAAATTTCAAACCCGTGTTTGCAAACTTTTAAACCACATGGATGTTTTTGCAAATACGCAAACCACAAGGCGTATTTTTGTTCTTTAGCAATATCTTTATGCATTATAAATTAATTTTTTATTGCTAAGCAAAACATACAATGGGTTTCTGCCAAGACAAATGATATAAAAATGAGTAACTCACCCATCTAGTGGCGTTGGAGGTAAGCAACATGTCATCATATACAAAGATGGCTTCAGAATCCGACCAGTTAAACTTAGCACAACTGCTCCAGGACCACCCACCCAAGCAAGGCATAAAGATAGGAAATTGTAAATGACCCAAGCTTCATAACTGGAAAAGTAAGAGTATTAGCATAGAATTTTATGGTAAATCATAAAAATTAATTAACAAATAGGTCACGCGTAGCTGGTTATATTGCACATGGTTACCCACTAATATGTTCATTTAAATGTAAGATAAATCAACAGGGGAAATGAATCACAAAATTCACGGCAAAGAAAGTAGGCAGTAAGAATTGACTAAATTATGCAATAATTTTGTTTAGATTTTTATGCTTATGCTAGGTTGTGTCCACTGCTTGAAAACAACAATAACACTACTCCAGCTATCATATGAGATATCTGGTCTATTGAAAACGATCAAGAAAAACAAAGCTGCCAAATATGTTGCAACATTTAGCAACTCAGAACAGATAAAGCTTAACTGTATGAACAGGATAAGATAATCAATGAGCTAGGAGCACCATCAAACAAGACAACTACCAAGTAAGAATATTTGAAAATATTTGAAAAAGTAACATTTGGATGTTGTCCTGACGCTTTGTTTACGAAGGTTACGGCAATGAAAGGATATTAATTATTATACTATAAATTATACACCATTTTTCATTTGCTATTGAATATTATGAGGAAAAAATAACTAGAGTATTGGTGAAGAATAAAGTGTCTCTGCAGCAGTTATCACGTATCACACGATTGATAAAGGAATACTTACACTTCTCTAATGGAATTGAAATAAATTGAACTGCCAGGCAAAATGAGAGCCAAAAATGACATTAAAGCATAAACCTGTCAACAAAAAATGGAAAACATTACAAGTTAAAAAATGGAAAACATTAGTAGATAATACATTAATATCCACAAATTACACTCCAGAAGAAATTAAAGACTCATTGAGAGCAGGTAAAGAAAAACACAGAAGAGCAATGCATAAAGGGAAAAAAGCATTTTGAGGCCTTTGATCTTTTTTGTCTTTGTTGATTATGCCCCTAGTCTTTCAATTTGACACTTGAACCTGTGATCAATTATAATTGCATACAATAAGCCCTTGGTGACTAGGAAAGTCAGCTTTGAATATAAAACTTGGTTAACATAGTGTTATTCATTTTAACAGCGTTCAAAATTTGCATTTTTAACATTACCAAAACTGCTTATATGTTTAATGTAGCTATAGAGCTCTTTAAAATGAATTAGATGTTTATAGCTAACTAAATTTGGCAAGCAGGGGCTTAATGTGTGCAATTATAATTGATTAAGGGCTCATGTGTCAAATTAAGATCAAGGGGTCAATCAACAAAAAAAGATTAGGGACTTGAAGATGACTTTCACTAAAACAAAACTACATGAATACAAAGCTTCAGGATACACATTTCTATCTTAAGCTTATTAAGTATTCTCAACAAGGCAATGTTCTAGATAATGGATCAAAACATTTCCCTTTATTGACTTAAAAAAGTATGCTTGCTTGCAGAGTTGTTTCATACATCATTAAAATAAATACATTAAATTATTCAAAAAAATGAAGTTACATAAATATTTTATTGCCAAGATTCTTATCTTTAGGTTTTTGAAGCACTTCTAAGCAATGAGAACATTATACTTCATGAAATAAAGGGCTCAAACAGCAAGCAACCAAAAACAAAAAATCCTCAAGCACATTTCTTAGCACATCAACTCTCACATTACTAACTTATATTTACACAAACTAAAATAAAAAATTCAAACCAAAAGAACAGAATCAAAATCAAAATAAAGGCAGAAATGATAGGAAATTGAGAACAAAGAAGCACTAACCGGCACCATAAAGACGATCCGAACGATATATCTCTGGTAAGTAGGTTCAGTGTAATTCAACAAATGTCTGTAGATGTGGAAAACGGATAAGGAAATTGCTCCAACAGTACAAATGAACGCGACAATGCTGTAATAGAGAGGCACCGATTCCGCCATTGCAAGAAAACTTAACCACCTCCGAAATTATATTTTTCCCCCAAATCAAAGCGCTTTGATTGGCCTCCTCGTCTTCGAATTGGAAGAGGAGGCTTCGTACGAAGAACAAAGACGGCAGTCAAAGTTAAAGAAAAGTCAGCAAAATCGAAAACCCTAACCTCATTGTCAGGGAATGAAGAAGACGGGAAATTGGGAAAGGAAAAAAGTAATTCCTCGATAAACGATTTCAAGAGAAACGAAAAAGGGTTTTCTGATTAGAAATGAGAAAAAGAAGATCAGGCGACGAAGATGAGTGGACTCGGAAGGGAATTAAAACCAACCGGAAATCAAGAATTGGGAAAAAAGTTCAGATCTGATACCCGGAGAAGAAACGGCGGTAAGGTGAAGGAGGAGCGGAGGAACCCAATAATGGCGGCTTGCTGTTGTTTCGCTGTCTTGTAGATTAGTATTTAATTTTCTTAGAAAATAAGAAATAGAAAAGGAAAATAGAAATTTTTTTTTTTTTGTAAATTGGATTTTTTTAGTAATAAAAAATTATTTTTTATATTTATTGAAATATAAAAAATTATTTTAATTAAAATGCTAGATTCAAGATTCATTACTTTTTATTTAAATATTTATAGAATAATTTTTTTAAGAGATCAACATAAAATTAACAATTTTATGTTTAAAAACAATATAAATAACTAGATTTGTAATATAACAATGTGATAACTTTGAATTGTTTTTCAAACTAAGGTTGTTTAGTTATCCTTTTTAAATTAGTTTGGCAAACAGCAGCTCTGAACTTTACCTATTTTAACGATCAAACCTCTGATCAATTATTTTTTCACATTAAACCTTGACCATTGATTATTTTCTTTCGAGTTTAAACAACACGAGCCTTTAAGGAATTCAGCATGTTGATATGGACATTTTCACTTCCGTATGGACAAATAAAAAAAATAACTTTCTTGACTAGGGGAGAGAAAGTAAAGAGTACAAAGAAATTACAAAAATCGATTGCCACTAGGTTTCTTCAAGCTGGAAATCGAGCTTCGAAGAATCTGCTAGAAATGGATTTTGGTATTAGAGAAAAAGATCGATTTGGCGATTCTAATGCTGAAAATCGTGAAATGGGAAAGGAGATATCCAGTTTGGAAGAACCTACTGAAAATTTATTTTTACTTTTTACTCTATATGTATCCTAATCAATAAACTCTTATTTTCATCAATTCGCCGAATCGCTCTAACGATGTGTGCCGTCCAAACTCGATGGAAAAATTAAATAATGGTTGAATCCATAGCAGAATCAATTATCAATGGCTCAAAATGTCTTGGAGGGCTTGGTTTTAGGCGGATTCGTGACTTCAATTTAGCTCTTTTAGCAAAGCAGGCTTGGCGTATTTTACACCACCCGGTTTCTTTGGTTGCTAGGCTGCTGAAAGCTCGTTATTTTCCGAATTCTGATTTTCTTCATGCATCTATAGGACATAATCCGTCCTATATTTGGAGAAGTATTCTTGCTGGTCGTCCTCTCCTTTTGAAGGGTCTTCGTCGTAAAATTGGTAATGGCCTCTTAACTGATATTTGGGGAGCCCCGTGGTTATTGGATGAATTGAATCCGTTTATCGAAAGCCCTCTCTCGCCTAATCTTCCAAGCGGTAAGGTTGCTGATCTTCTTTTGTCGAATGGGCGGTGGAATTATGAGTTAATTTCTCAAACATTTAATCTCAGGGATGTTAAACTTGTTTTGGCTATTCCTAGGAGAGATGTCTTGGTTGAGGATTCTTGGTTTTGGGGCTTTGATAAATCTGGTTTGTATACGGTTAAATCCGGATATAGGATTAGCTCTAGTCGTTGTGATTTGTTGCCTGGCAGCGGTGTCTGGTGCAGTATTTGGAAGTTACTTTTGCCTCCAAAAGTCAAAAATTTTATTTGGAGAATTAAGGCTTGTTGCTTGCCGGTTATGAAGAACCTTCTGAGACGCCACAGCAATCTTTCACCAATTTGCCCAATGTGTAATGACGAAGTTGAGGATGAGGTACATATTTTCTTACATTGCTCGTTCTCCCAAGAGGTTTGGTTTGAATTTTATTCGGATAATCGTATATTGGGGGTTCGCGATTTTGGTGCTTGGCTGGATCTTTTATTAATGAATTCTGATCAGTCCGCTTCTGGTAGAATTTTATTTGTTCTTTGGTGGCTTTGGAAGAATAGGAATAATCAGGTTTGGTCTCATTCTTGTTTATCACCTCGGGATTTAATTCGTGTTGCTTCTAAGGAGTTGGAAGAGTGGAATATTGCTCTTTCCTTGAGATATTCTTGTTTTTCTGGTTCGATTAGTCGTCCGGATTATTGGGTATGTCCCGGTTTTAATCAGATTGCCTGCAATGTTGATGCTGGTTTATTTCATGATGAAGGTTACTGTTCCTATGCGTTTATTTTGAGGGATCATTTGGGTTTGTGCTTATTTGCCTGTCATGGTGGTTTGAATGGATGTTTTGAACCTGTTCTAGCTGAGGCTATGGCTGTTAAAGAAGCTCTTTCATGGATCAAAGGAAGTGGTTTAAAGAAGGTGGAGATCCGTTCTGATTGTTTGTCAGTTGTTCTTGCAATTAAGGAACGTCATCATTCGATTTCATATTTTTCTGAAGTGATTTCTGATTGTATTTTGTTGATTCAAGAGCTAGACGATGTATCTATCTCTTTTGTTAAACGGTCAGCGAACTGTGCTGCTCACTGTCTAGCTCGAGCAGTTAGTTCTGTGTCTCACCGTAGTGAGTGGCATTTTGCCCCTCCTTTTTTGTCCTCTATTCTTTTTGCTGATTTTAGCCAATATTATTGCCTTTTCTTTCAAAAAAAAATAATAATTATTTATTTACTTGCAACTTAAAGCAGGTAAAGCTCATATACTTAATTTTTTTTTCCCAATTAGTTTTTAATTTTTTTTATAGAACCTTAGTTTTTATTTTTTTTTTTTGTATCTCAAATAGTAATTATTTATTTACTTCACTTGCAAGTTACAATTAGCTATTATTTAAATATTGTTCAATAGAATTATTTAAATATTGTTCCATAGAATTAAAAATTAAGTATTAAAAAAATAAATTTAAGGTTGAATATTATAAATATTGAAATTATTGAAGATAGAGTTGTTTGATACATAACAAAGAAAAAAGTACAAAATTTAAATACATGATGGAGTTCAGAACCTGCCAAAGCACAGAGGTTAGAAGATAGAGTTAAACTACATTGAAAGAGCATTACTCTTAATTAAAGGGACACTAAAGAGAAGGTTATTACAGTTATCACTCAAACTTGTATAAATACCCTTGTAACATGACAACAGAGGTACACTTACACACTCTACTTAGCTTTTCTTTGTCATTACAATTTATTCTCTTAAGAAGTTTACTGACTTAGGCATCGGAGTGCCCCCGATCGATCCCAACGGCGCCTCCCAGGGACGCTTTACGGGGCTGCAGAATCTACACAATATCAATTGGTACGGTGAAGGTGGAATCCTAATATTAATAGGGTTACACGACGAACATTCAAACATGTCTTCAAATAATCCCACTAGGAATGTCCCTACCAACGAGGACCTCAATGATAGCCCCCTTGAACAAATTGTACCACCTCTTGACAGTATAGTGCAACCTTCACATGAGTGGTCTCCCGAATCATTTTTTAACCGGATGGTGGAATCTGTTCGGCGGGAACTAGGCAACGAATCGGCGGATAGGGCGCGCAATATCCTTAATAGAAACGATGTAACAGAGCGGGCTAGAAGGGTGCTTGCGCAACAACAACCCCAAAGAGGCGCCGCTAGTGCAGCTCCTGCAATGAATAATTCTGAACCAAGGGATAGATCGAGATCACGTCACAGACGTTCGCCGAGACCACGAGATCGTGGATCCCTTTCTCCAGACAGGTTTACGGCGGCAGTAAAGGCGCGGTTCCAAAGCAGAATGAAGAACGATACGCCCATCAAGTAAATAGGCATTCGCCTTTCACCGCCTATATCATGGGATTCAAAACAGATGGACGCTACAAAACCTCCAACCTGCCACAATACAAAAAAGCAGAAAACCCTGAAGCACACGTAAGAAAATACAGGGAACTGATGGACCTAGGGGGAGCAAATGAAGGGATCCTTTGTAGAATGTTTTCTACAACATTGAGCGGATCAGCCTATGGATGGTTCGAATCCCTAGCAGCTGGATCCATAAATAGCTGGGAAGAATTAAGCCGAGAATTTTGTGCAAAGTTCGCAGGGAGTATCCCCTGCAAGGTGTCTAGTAGAACATTATATGATCTAAAGCATAAGGAAGACGAACCATTAAGAACCTACATCAATCGATTCAACGGCTTGTGTACGGATATAATAGACGTTGATGTTAATACGGCGGTAGAGGCCATAATAAAAAACACGAGGTGTAAAAGATTGCAGGAAAAATTGGTTATCCATAAACCAAAGACGATGGTGGAATTAGTTGAACGCTGCAAAAGATTTATGGAAATTGATGACATCAACAGAAATAATGAATCGTCAGGCTATAATTCACCAGAAAGAAGAGACTATGGCGGATCTAGCAGGCGCGAGAATAAATGGGCGGATGCCAGGCCTAGTCGATGTGAGAACAGATGGACTGATAGCAAATGGACGGATCAAAGAACCAAACGCCCCTCCAAAGGCGGATCCCATTTCACGCCTCTTAACACTCCTAAGAGTGAGGTCCTATTATTGCTAGAGAAGAGTAGATTCAAAAGAGACGTCACGTACCCTGATTTTAAAGGCGAACAACACATCTCGATGGGAAAAAATATAAAGGCATATTGCAAGTTCCATAGAAGGCAGGGCCATGATACTAATAGGTGCCTTGCGCTGGATAAAAAGATTGAAAAATTAATTGAATGGGGAGTGCTCGACAGGTTCGTTCAAAATGAACAAAATGAGGGAAAAGAAAAAGAAGGTGGCAAAAGCAAAGGCAAGGGAGTGATTAACGTCATTGCAGGGGGGCCTGGATATCAACCGCTTACTAAAAGGGCGAGGATACAGGATTCTGATAAGGCGGCTCTCAATAAACCTTTTGCCGAAATTGGATCCCCTAAAGGGCCTCACGCCAATGCGCTAGTAATCATGATGAACATTGAAGGATGGGATATGAAGCATGTCATGATTGACATCGGGAGTTCGTGTAACGTAATCACAAGAAGTGCATTCGCCAAATTGAAAATAGATCCAATGCAGGTGGAAGCTACCATTGTGGACATCCTAGGGGTGACCGGGCATACTGTCCAAACCAAAGGACAGGTAATGCTGGAATGTGAGATCAGGGGCGAAACCAGACTTGGAGGGGAGAGCAAGAATTTACCATCCTGGATGGCCGGCTGGCGTATAATGTTATCTTGGGAAGACCTTTCCTCTCAGAAATTGTCGCCCTAATATCGGTACGCCATTTAACTATGTACGTGCCAATTGAAAGAGGTGGAATAATGGTCAAGGGGAGCCAAAAAATGGCCCAAGAGACTTATACGACATCTCTAACCATACGCCCACAAGAAAATAATGATGAACAAGAAGAGGAGGAGAATATGAACACAACCGCTCTAGGAGAGACCGAGACATGCCTCATCTCCGAAGGAAAAAGAGTAAAAATTGCAAAGGGGCTGTACCCAAAGATCAAGGAGGCAATTATGCAAACACTTGTTGAATGCCAGGAGTTTTTTGCAAGTGACGGTGAAATACTAAGAGGAGTAAGCCCGGATCTTATTACTCACAAACTTAATACAATGGATGAAGTTGCACCGGTCACACAAAAAAGAAGAAATCATGGGCCAAAGAGACAGAAGGCGATAGAGGAAGAAATCACAAAACTCAAAAAGGAGGATGCGATAGAAGAAGTCATTTATACTGAATGGCTAGCGAACGTGGTTCTAGTTAAGAAAGCTGGCGGAGCATACAGAATGTGTCGACTTTACGGACTTAAACAAAGCGTGCCCGAAAGACAGTTATCCTCTACCATGTATTGATATTTTGGTGGATGGAACGGCAGGGCACGAGGTTTACTCTTTCACAGATGTGAAATCCAGCTATCACCAGATACCTATGCATCCTGAGGACAGAATCAAGACCTCATTTATTACACATCAGGCGACATATTGTTTTAAAGTGATGCCTTTTGGCTTAAAAAATGCAGGGGCCACGTATCAACGCATGATGAACAAGATCTTCGAGGATAAGAAGGGTGATAACTTCTCCATATATGTTGATGACATGATCATCAAAAGTAAGACCATGAAGGAACATGCGGCGGACATCAGAGAGGTACTCGATGTATTAAAAATTCATAATATTAAGCTTAACCCGGAAAAATGCACGTTTGGTGCTACATTTGGAAGGCTATATCATTAATCACCAAGGAGTCACGGCTAACCCTGAAAAGGTAAAGGCGGTGTTAGAAATGAAACCACCAAAGAGTCTTCGAGAAGTGCAGCGCTTGAACGGGCGGATCATTGCTTTGGGAAGATTCATATCTTGCTCCGCTAGACGATGTCTCCCCTTCTATGAAGTGATTAAGAAACAAAAATATTTTGATTGGAATGATGATTGCCAACAAGCCTTCGAAGGAATAAAGGAGTTCTTGTCTAAACCACCGCTGATGAGTAGGCCAACTAAAGGTGAGGACCTTTATTTATACGTCTCAGTTACGGAAAAAGCAATATGTACGGTCATAATCAGGGAGGAAGAAGGACAACAATATCATATATATTATGTGAGCTAGGTATTGAAATATGCTGAGACAAGATATTCGAAACTAGACAAAATGGCATTGGCGGTAGTAGTCACCTCCATCCGCCTGCGCCCGTATTTTTAAGCACACACCATCATATTGCGAACGAGTATACCAATGAGGAAGGTGTTGCAGCGGCCAGAAACATTCGATAGGTTGATGGAGTGGTCCATACGGCTAGGCGAGTTTGACATTCGGTACGAGGGAAGGGTAGCGTTGAAAAGCCAGGTTTTGGCAGACTTTGTTAACGAATTCACAGAAGAATTCACAAGCTCGCCAAAAGTCAGAAAAGAGGAATGGACAATGCATACAGATGGAGCCTCTTCAGAAAAGGGAGCAGGAGCAGGAGTAGTAATAAAGGGACCAGAGTATGTTCGAATTTGCTACGCAGCTAAACTAGACTTCACCATAACTAACAACGCGGCAGAGTATGAAGCTCTAATCCTCGGATTACAACTGTTGAAAGAAGTTGTACCGGAGCATATAGTGATATACAATGATTCAAAGCTGATGGTGAACCAGGTAACGAAGAATTTCCAGGTCAAAGATGAAATCTTGGTAAAATATATGGAAGAAGCAAAGCGGATCCTATCTGTACTAGAGGGCAAAGACGTGAAGTGGGAAATAGTACATATCCCGCGAGAATCAAATACGAAGGTGGATCACCTAGCCAAAGCAGCCTCCACCAAAAGTCAATGGCAAGACCTCACATGTCCATTTTCAATCAAAACGAGACCGGCATTTGATAAAGAAGAAGTGGCGATCGTCTAGTTGGCTCAGAATGATTGGAGAACCACCATAGTGAAGTACCTGGAAGAAGGAATTTTGCCTGAAGATAAAAACCAAGCTAGGAAGGTGGTCAAGAAAGCCGCTCATCATGCTATTATGGAGGATCAGTTATACAAAAAATCCTTTAGCCAGCCTTGGTTAAAATGTATAACCACAGAAGAGGGACAAGATGTTCTCTGGGAATTGCACGAAGGAATATGTGGAGCACACGAGGCGCATGCTACGATCTTTAAAAAAACAAGGTTAGCAGGGTATTATTGGCCCACAGCGGAGAAAGATGCTAAGAAATGGTGAAAGAATGCCATAATTGTCAAATTCACGCAAATGAGACACATGTAGACAAGGCGCTTCAAAGACCAATCATAGAAGGCTGGCCATTCGCCACCTGGGGCATTGATATAGTAGGACCCTTTCCGCCTACCAAGAGACAATACAAGTTCGTGATAGTAGCGATAGATCATTTCACCAAATGGGTGGAGGCCGAACCTGTCTCAATTATCACCGCCAGGCGAATGATAGACTTCCTCCATGACAACATTATTGGAAGATTTGGCGTACCTCATACAATTGTCACAGATAATGGGACGCAGTTCATTTGTGAAGAATTCAAGAAATACTGCTCAGATTGGGGAATTACCAACAACTTCACCTCCGTTTATTATCCACAATCAAACGGGATGACCGAGGTTACAAATCGTACGCTTGTCAAGGGGATTAAGAAAAGATTGGGAGAAAAGAAGAAATGCTGGGCGGATGAGTTGATGTCAGTCTTATGGGCGTACCATACAACCCCTAGGGTGGCAAACGGAGAAACTCCGTTCTCCCTCACTTATGGAGTCGAGGCAGTTCTCCCCATTGAAATCAAGAATCCAAGTGGGTGAATCTCCTTTTATTGTGAGCAACAGAATGAAGAGAGGCTTAGACAAAGCCTAGATGATCTTGAAACAATGAGGGATAAAGCTTCTACTAGAATCGCCGCCTATAAACAGCGAGTCGCCTCATATCACAACAAAAACGCACGCCTAATGGAGCTGAATAAAGGGGATTTAGTCCTGAAGAAGGTGGATAAAATTCAGTCGGCAGATGGAAAAGGCAAGTTAGGCGTAACTTGGACGGGACCATACCGTGTAACGGTTAAAATTGGACCCGCCACCTTCAAGCTTGAGGAGATGGATGGAACAGAGATACCAAGAACTTGGAACATCCAAAATCTCCGCAAGTACTTTCAGAAGTAGAAAGAAAAGGGCCTTGAGTACTCTTTTTCCTTAGAATAAGATTTTTTCCCAATGGGTTTTTTCTTGTTATAAAGTTTTAATGAGGCTCATAAGAGAGGCCATTCACAAATGTAATAAGAGGCAAGCCATTTCTTGCTCAATAAATGAATTGTTATTAAAATTAATTTTTGCTTGCATGTTTCTCCTTAGTACATAATACATAAATGTCTTCTAACTAAAAGGGAAGGCATAGATTCTCCATTTGTGTTCTCCATTGTTTCTCCCGTGGGGAGATGTCATACGAAGTCCCTCCATATCAGGGCAGATTCTCTTCCCCGTGAAAGAATTTTTTAAAAGTCCCTTCATAGGGCGGATCCAAAATTATGAATGTCCCGCAATGGATAGACACTTTTTGGTAAAGTGGTCATTTATATATCCTAATCTGGCAATATGGAATAGTGATCCGAGGCTCCGTCGAGGAGGTCTTGCCTTCTCGTGGATCGGCCCTGCGCGGGGATCAATCCCTGCGGATACTCCGAAGATTAAGACAGTTAGTTATTCTTAGAGAGATTTTCAATCTAATGTGAATATAGTAGAGAGGTTATGAGTTACCCGACCAGTGCTTCTTCCTTTAATGGCCTATTTATACTGGACAGACTTGGGCCTGGGGGGCCTTCTGCTTCTCGGACCTTGGTGGGTCTCTTGGGCCTTGAGGTGACAATCCGAATCAAGTAGTCCCCCCGGGTAGATTAACCGAGTATTTCATGCGAGGAGACATTAGCTTGAAGGGGTTTTCTGTCCTCTTTTAACAAGTGGTGGACAACTGGGCGGAAAGGTGCCCGATTTCCCCGCTAGAGACCGTTCAGAAACTTTGCATGCGTTGTGGATATCAGTGCATCATTAATTGCCCCTTCATTAAATGCCCATGCATGCGCCGTAAAAGACACCTTGGACACCGTGCTCTGCCGGCGCCGTCGCTTTTGGCTGGCTATAAATTGCAGGGGTAAACCCTCTTTTTCGGTTTACTTTGCCAGAATATTTTCCCTCTTTTATCTTTGTTCCGTCCCGTGTTACTTTCGAAGCCGCTGTTTTCTGCCGATCGCTTCCTCGGAGCCGCCGTTCCAGTCGCGCTTGCTGGGTAGCGGACATATTAGTTTGACGGAGTTTTGCAGAACCTTCCTTACGATACTAGTCGTAACCGCTTGCGAGGTCAGTCGTGCCTCTAATTTCTCCTTTCTTTCGCTCTTTTTCTTTAGTTGTTTTATTCTGGGGAGGGGGAGTATGTCAGAGGGTTCTTCACGGGGAGCCCTAAAAAGATTGCCGTCAGTCACACCGAGTGATTTTACGCTGCGTGACGCTTCACAAACTCGGGTCGTAAGACGGAAAAGGCAAGCGAACGCGGGAGAGGAGAGTGCTTCTGTAGCGATAAAGAGGAAGAAAATCCTAGAGCGTGCTCCGCCTAGTGTCGAACGGCCGCTAGGGGGAGTTGCTGTTGGAGTTCTTGAGGTAGTGGTGGTAGTACCAGAGGGCTTGATTACCGAGCAGCATCCCTTGGCTTCGATTTACGAGGAGATGCGCCAGAGGGTATGGACTCATGCCGCGGGGGTCACTAATATTGATGGTCGGCGATTTGAGGGAGTGGAGCGGCCAAAAAGGCCGGAATCTTTGTCGGTCGAGGATGCACATAGTATTATTGTGGCCGGGGATTTGGCCGCTATTTCTGTGGTGTATCGATTGGGGAAGCCTTACGAGTTGGTCGCGCTTGGGGAAGATATCCGTGCTCATCATGCGGGTGGTGCGAACGAGCTTATCGTTTATGAGGAGCAGCTTGAATCGGGAATGCGCTTGCCCCTACTTCCCTTTTTTGTGGAGGTTCTGAAGGAATATGATTTGTGCCCTGGTCAGATTCATCCGAACGGGTGGAGGATGATGGTAGCCTTCTACTCCTTATGTCGGTCGGCTGGATATCGGGCAACTGGATTGGTATTCTGCGAGTTTTTTCGGCCGAATAAGGGTCCCAGATCTCAACACGTTACCTTCTCGCACCAAAAGTTCAAGGTGATTGGCGGGTTGAAGGATAAAGTTCATGAGTACAGGCACCGTTACTTTTTGGTGCGAAAGCTGGACGGCGACTTCCCTTTCCGAGTAGTGTGGAACGAGGAGCCCATGGATCCCAGCCGTTGGCTAAAGACCCGAGAAAAGTTGCCTTTCGAGGAGCGACTAGTGTCATACTTGAAAGGGCTCCCGACAGATAAAGATCGTAAGCAAGACGTCGACGAGCTTGTGCGTCATTTTCTAGCCGCCGGGTACTATATTTGGAACCAATGGAGAATGGCTCAGATATCCGGATGGACAGCCTCGGATTTTGAGAAGTGGAAACGTGGGTACAATTTCAAAGCCGGAGAGTTAGCGGAACTAGAAGCGATTTTTGTGAACGTCGCTGTTGTAGGTGAGGGGTCGGGGTTGTGTGTTTTGTTCATTTCTTTCAATGTGTTGTTACCATGTGATTTATGTCGTCTAAAACCTTCCATTCTTTCTTGTCGTGCAGGTCCCGGAGATCCCCGCATCAGCATGGACTTTGATCCAAACGAATTTAGTGTTGGCCTTGATACTGCGGAGGAAGCTTTTGCTGTTGCTTCTGGATCCCTGGCGTCATTTTCTTCGCTCGAAGATGCGAACCAGGTGGTTCAGAGCATGGGAGGCGTGCTCTCGGTGCATGAGGACCTCGAGGTTGCTGGGGACATTCTGCAAGGGATGCCCGTGGAGGATCAGGAGGCCGAGCAAACTGCCGGGGTGATGGCTGTGGAAGAGGAGCAGGCTGAGAAACAACTTCAAAGGCCCCTTACCCGGAAACGTAAGAAAGATAAGGGTAAGGCCATTGCTGGAATGGAGAGCGACTAAGTTCATGCTGGAGATGATGTTGGTGGAGAAGATGACAGCTCGAAGCGATCATGCACCGAGGGTGGTTCCGACCTCGGAGCAGGGATGACGGATCGCGTAGGCGATCATCCGGAAATGATGAAGAGAATGGACGTGAAGATTTCCAAGTTCCGTGAGTATGTTATGGGCTTGTCGGTTCATTCGAATATGGAGACATCGGAACTAGCTCGTGCGATGGCTCGCGTAGCTAAGGTGCCTGGGGAAGTCGTCCGAATGGACGGCGTGTCCGAGATGAACCTTGGCGTGGAGACCCTATCGGCGCTTGGTGTGGTAAGCTCTCTTGATTTGTTCACCTAAATTTGTTTCCAACCATCGTGCACTGAGTTGTGCTTTTCTGACGCAGGCCATTCAAAACGCGAACATTATCTTTGATATGAGCGTTAACGACGAGAACCTGTTCCGGGATGTGGAGCAAGGCCTGCGGAACGCAGTGAAAGAGCTGGAAACTGCAAATGGGAAAGTTGCGGCCACCGGGGAACTGTTGGAGCGCCGAGAGGGCGAGATTGCTGTGCTGGCCGAGAAGCTAAAGGTGGAGACAGGGGGCAGGGTAGAGCTGGCGAAAAAATCCAAACTTGATGCCGAGAAAATTTGCTCTTATAGAGTGATGCTCAAGTTTGCCACCCTGTGGACTCGTCGAATGAAGGAGAAAATAGACGAGAGAGCCAGGCGAGCCGACGCACTGTCCGAGGAGAATGAAAAACTGAGGCGAGAGCTTGAGGCTGCTCGGAAGGAAGCCAGCGAGCTGCGCGCTCTTGCAGGTCAGCGCGAGGAAAAACTGATCAAAATGGATAGGATGATGCTGATCGCGGCTGCTCACTCCGCTGGGTATGACGTCCCTCCGGAGGTCATATTTTCTCCAAATGTGTACGATAAGGCGGCCCAAGCGAAGGCCGTGGAGTTCTGTGCTCGTTTTAAGAAAAAGTGATTTTAGACTGTTACCTATTGTTTTTGTTTTTCAAAGGTGTAATGATTCCTGTACGGTTGGTATCTTTGTGGATCTTGTGGCAGTAATGTGATCATCACTTTGCATTTTGATTTGATCTGAGCTTGCATGATGTGTTTTTCAAGTCTTGTCTTTCTTTGCTATAAATAGGAGTCGATTTTTGCTTGCGATATTCGTTCATCTAGTGCTGCTATTTTAAGCACTTCAAATATCTACTTGCTCCTATTTTTTACTTCTAGCTTCGTTATCATGTCACTCCGGGATGTCGTAAATTCTGCTAAGGTGCTTGAAGTGCAGAAGGCTATATCGGCAATTCCTCATCCCTACGTGTATTGTCCCCCTGGGGATGATCACGAGCTGGATAAGAAGGTGCGATATGCTTCTCCTGTCTGGATGAATCGGAGTATTTCGCGGAAAATTCGAAACGGGGAGAGTGAGAGTTCCGCACCCTATACTGGATCCGCAACTGATTCATGCGAAGTTATTATCAGCGCCTTTTCTTCTACTGAGAAGAAAGTGTGGTCGCAAGATGGGATCGGGTTTCTGAACCCTGATGAGTCGGTGGTGCCCGTGACAAACCCTCATCCTGCCTAGGTTAGGTGGCTGCTGGCCGATGAACTAGACCGGGTGATGAACCTCCCTCTTGTGCTTGAAAACCGTCGTCTAGGGCGTCATGCTTCGCCGAGCCGTCCCCATGGGGCGACGTTCGTCGATCCGGTGAAACCTCGCAGCGTAGTTTTTCTTGAATTCTCGAGACAGGGATTCCTGGGGCCTATACCGGCTGATCCAGCACACCGAGTGACTCATGTGGGGAAAGCATGCTTGTACCATAGGCAGAACGGGCATAACACCGACGAATGCATTGATTGGCGAGCCGTGCATCAAGCTCTTATGGACGCGGATGCCATCCCGAATCCTGACGGTATCCGTGCTAACCTCGAGTGATGGCGATGTGTTTGATCGGAAGTGTTCCGTGTTTTGGCCATTGTTGAGGCCTTTCTTCTGTTATGGACTTGTGTAATGTTTGGCTGGGTATGAAATATAAGTCTATGTGATTTTGCTTCTTCGTGTATACCCTGAAATTTTCTTCTTTATTAAGCGCTTAACATATTTATTTAGTGCGTGGTTAACGGGGCAGGATAATGTAGTTATAAAAATGAGGCAACCGTTAGAGGTGCGTGACATGCCTATGGGGTAGCATTGTGATGCTTTTGCAGCGGAAAGCGCGTCATTGTGTCCGCTTTTTAGCAATCGATAACAATATGGGATTGTTGGTCGATTTCGTGGGCGACCGAGATGTTTGGTAAGCCCTTTAGATAGCATGTAGATGCTCTTTCAGCGGAAAACGCGTTGTTATGTCGGCTTTGTAGCAATTGACAACAATATGGGATTGTTGGTCGATTACGTAGGTGACCGAGATGCTCGGTAAGCCCTTTGGATAGCACGTAGATGCTCTTTCAGTGGAAAACACGTTGTTGTGTCCGCTTTATAGCAATTGACAACAATATGGGATTGTTGGTCGATTACGTAGGCGACCGAGATGCTCGGTAAGCCCTTTGGATTGCATGTAGATGCTCTTTCAGCGGAAAACGCGTTGTTGTGTCCGCTTTATAGCAATCGATAACAATATGGGATTGTTGGTCGATTACGTAGGTGACCGAGATGCTCGGTAAGCCCTTTGGATAGCACGTAGATGCTCTTTCAACGGAAAACGCGTTGTTGTATCCGCTTTATAGCAATCGATAACAATATGGGATTGTTGGTCGATTACGTAGGTGACCGAGATGATTTTGCGGTGCGAGGGCCGAAAACAGGGAGTTCGCCTTCTATTCTTGTCAGGGTGAGGTTTCTTAACAAAACACAAAGAAAAGAATGAGAAACTTTTATTGATGATCTTACAAGCTATTGATAATACTTCTTCAATGTCTGGATATTCCAGCTATTGTCATAGACCAAACCGTCTAAAGAGGCGATCTTGTAAGCTCCATTGTGGAGAACGGTGTCGATCTTGTATGGTCCTTCCCATGATTGGCCGAGCTTACCCTGAGCCAATGGGGATTGTGCAGCTGCGGCGTCTCTGAGCACAAGGTCCCCGATTTGAAAAGTGCGAGGGCGAACTCTCCTATCGTGATAATGGGCTATGTTTTGTTTATGGGCCGTGATGTGCAACAGAGCATTGAGGCGCTCTTCCTCTAGTCGGTCGCTAGCTTCCGCAAGCTCCACGTTATTGTCAATCTCTTCGAAACTGGTCTGTCGGGGGGAGCGAAGGATGATTTCAGACGGTGCCATTGCTTCTGCTCCGTAGGCGAGGAAAAAAGGAGTGTGTCCTGTTCCTGAGTGAGGGGTAGTGCGGTATGACCATAATATTGCCGCAATGTGGTCGGGCCATGCCCTGCCTTGGTCGGAGAGGCGCGTTTTGATTCCTCACAGGAGCGTCCGGTTGCTTACTTCAGTGAGGCCGTTGCTCTGAGGGTGCGCGATCGAGGTGTATCATCCTCTGATACCCATTCCGTGCAGAAATCACGGAACTGACCGCAGTCGAACTGTCTCCCATTATCCGTGATGAAGGAGTGAGGGACCCCGAATCGGTATATGATTGCTCGTTTGAGAAAACCGATCACGTTTTCTACTGTTATCTTGGCAATTACTTTAGCCTCGATCCATTTGGTAAAATGATCGACCGCCACTACAACGAAGCGCTTTTGAGCTAGGGCCATCGGGAAAGGGCCGAGCAGGTCAATGCCCCACACCGCGAATGGCCAAGGTGTGATGATGCCCTTGAATGGAGCTGCCGGGGCATGATGACTGTTGGCGTGTAGCTGACATGCCTGACAACTGCGAACTAGTCATGTTGTATCAGAATCCATGGTCTGCCAGTAGAGCCCCTAGAGCCGGGCCTTCTTCGCAATCGTTCTGGCGCCCTGATGTGAGCTACAGACGCCCTGGTGAATTTCTTTTAGACAGTGATCGCCTTCTTCCTCGGATATACAGCGCAACCAGGGATGCGTGGCAAATTTCCGATAGAGTAAGTCTTCATGCAGTGCATAACGCCAAGAACATCGGACAACGAAGGACGCCTGCGTCCGATCCGCAGGGAGGGTTCCGTCCTGAAGATATCTGATAATCGGACTTCTCCATCCCCCTGCCGCGGCATCTGCCGGATCGATTCGTAGGGAGCTTTCTACGCGAATGGCCGGGGACCCGGCGACCTCGATGGGGTGTTTGGGTCATTATTCTGTTCGCCCGCTGCTAGAGCGGCGATAGCATCTGGTTCCTCGTTCTCCTCTCGTGGTACCAGTATGAGGTCAAGGGCTATTCCTTTCGTTTTGAGGTCGTCAATCAGGGATGTGGCGAGGCCTAAGTATTGGCACATCGTCGGATCTTTTACCTTGTAGGTGCCGCTGACGTGGCTGACGACGAGCTTTGAGTCTGAGTATATCGTTAGCTGTCCGTTCACTATGGTTTTCGACAATCGAAGAGCTGCGATCAAGGCCGCATACTCTGCCTGATTGTTTGTGGTTGGGAAATTGAGCCGGACGGCGTACCGCATGTGGAGATTATTGGGTCCTTTAATGGCTATGCCAGCACCTGCCCGTCTTGGAGCGCAGAACCCATCAATGCTCATAGTCCAAACGTCGCTGGCACGAGCTGTTGTCTTTGGGTTGGTGGTAGATGAGCCGGTGAATTCGACGATGAAGTCGGATAGTACCTGATCTTTGATCGTCGTGTGGGGCTCAAACCGTACGTCAAACTGGGATAGCCGAACGGACCAGTTGGTGATTCGTCCGGAGACCTCTGGTTTTTGAACGGCCTTTTTCAGCGGGTAATTGGTTCTGACCACAACCGTATGCGCTTGGAAGTACGATCTCAAACGCTCCGATGCCTGAGTAATAGCGAACAGAGCTTTTTCGACTTCGGAGTATCGGACATCGGCTCCCTTTAATACTTTGCTCAGAAAGTAGATCGGGTAAAGCTCCGCCCGCTCTTCCTGAGTTAAAACGACTCCTACTGTTTCATCGGCGATGGTGAAGTATATGTGAATATCCCGCTCTGGTATTGGCACCGACAAAAGCGGGGGAGTGGCAAGGAAACTTTTGACGGCGTTGAACGCAGCCTGGCAGTCCGCAGACCACCTAAAGGGATGCTCCTTTTTGATTGCTTTGTAAAAGGCAAACATCGCTGTGCCGAGCAAGAGATGAAACGCCCCAAAGCGATGATCCTTCCGTTGAGTCTTTGAACCCCTTGCAGGTCATGCGGTGGCTCCATTGCCAAAACTGCCTCGATCTTCACGGGGTTAGGCTCGATCCCCTTTTCTGACACCACGCATCCCAGGAACTTGCCGCTGCGAATTCCGAAGAAACATTTCTCCGGGTTCAGTTTAAGGTTATAGGCTCTGAAAATCTTAAACACTTCCGCCAAATCTTGCGGGTGGTCGCCTTCCTCGGTGCTGAGGACCACCATGTCATCGATATATACTTGCACTGTGTTGCCAATGAGATGTGCGAACATCTTATCTACCAATCGCTGGTACGTAGCTCCCGCATTTTTTAATCCAAATGGCATGACATTGTAGCAATATGTGCCTTCGTGCGTGATGAAGGAAGTTTTTTCGGCATCGGCTGGATCCAGAGGGATCTGCTGGAATCCGGCGATAGCATCTAACTGAGAAAAAATCTTGCGTCCAGCCGTTTGATCAAGGAGCTGATCGATATTAGGCAGCGGGTAAGAATCCTTGGGGTAAGCTTTATTAACATTCGTAAAATCTACACACATGCGGTACTTCCCGTTGGCTTTCTTTACAAGTACAACGTTAGAAAGCCAGTCCGGATAGTTAACCTCGCGAATAAACTTTACAGCTAGGAGCTTGTCAACCTCCGCTTTTACCGTGACTTGCTTGTCCTTTGCCTGCTGTTAGACAAGGTGCCGAACGGCCTTGCCCGGGCGGACCGGGGGGTGGACACCTCATGGCGACGTAAGCGGTGATTGGCGCCGAAAGCAACCAATCGTGGAATCAAGCTGCTCGGTAGGACCGGAGCTCGGAGATATGGAAGAGTCGCCACCCACGAATGGGAAAATGAACACCGATCCCTTGCGGGAGACCGGTGAGGGTTCGGGAAACTTAGGTACGAGCCGAGAAGGCTAGCTCCTTTCCGGAGAAAGGCTACTAGGCACCCCGATATCGCCCGATTATGAACCACCGGCCTCCTACTCAGCGTGTTAGGCGATAACGGACTAATCGCATATTTCTTTAAGTTTAAAATTCATTTGAAACCTTTTCTTTCTCGCTTTGAAAACCGTTTTGAGCATGTTATTTGAAAGCCATTTTAGTAAAGAATCACCCATTTTGCATAAATTTAAAGTATATAGGAGAGAGAGAGGGGGAGAAGAAAGAATTGATTTATTCACAGTGTGATTTTATGTTTTAGACTATATTACATCTATGCTAATCTCACTCCCAAAAACGAGTTTATTTACATGGTTCGTACCTTAATCGCCGTTGGAACGATTTAGGTACGTTTCAAAGCCCTATTAATGATGATTACTCGAATCGCCGTTGGAACGACTTGAGCATTTGAAAACGTTGAGCAAACAGTTTTAATCTAAAAACGTGATTAAGCATACAAGTCAATTTATTTTGTACAAAACCATTTAGTTAGGAAAGCAATTCAAAACTTCATTATTTACAACGAAACAATTTACAATGTTCGCTTAATCCGTCGTTGGAACGGATTAAGGTTTCAACACGTGATGTTTTGGAAACGGTTTCAAAATGACAAAAAAAGTTATTTACACTTTAGGAATATCTAGAAAAACTTTTAATTTAGACAAACAACTTGAAATCTCTTTTTGTCTTTTATTTTTCCCTTTTCACTCAATTAACCTTTACTTGAATATATTTACAAGAATGAACCATTTAAATCCCCAAAATTCACCAAATAAAACAAATTTGAAATATATACATATAAAGGTCAAAAAGTGAAGTGAATATACATATATATATATATATATATATATATATATATATATATATATATATATACATTTTTATCTAAAAATAAGGATATATCTATAGATTAAAAAAAATAAGTAAAAGATACTAAATATATGTATAATAATGATAATGAAAAATACTAAGTATAATACACTTTTATCCTAATTAAAAACATGTAAAGCAATGAACAAAGTTCATTAAGAATAAGAAAATAAACCTTATATCCCAAAATAACTATTATAATAAATATATAGAAAGTAACCCTCCCCAAATATACATTAAACATCAAAATAACATCTAATTATCCCCAAAACGTCTACTAATTAATTACCCCAAAATGCCCAAGTAAATAACCCTCTAAAATAATACCCAATATAGTTTAAATGAGTTAAAAGAAAATATATACATATAGTTTTGCAAAATCAAATTAATGAAAAGGATACCCAAATGTACAAAATAAATAAATACATAATAAGTAATTATTAGTTATATACCTCAAAAATAATTTTAAAAAACATATTGCATAATTATACATATACATATACAAGAATAAATGTCAAAAAAGATGAGAAAAATGTTGAAAAAGGGGTTTTTTTTAAGTTCCAGCAGCTTTACCGACGGAAATTCCGTCACTAAACTCCTTTACCGACAGAAACGGAAGAATTACAGAAACAGCTTCTATATTTTCCAGATTTATTAAAAAGCTTTAGATCTGATCTAATCTATCATTTTGGCCACCGAACTACCCAAATCGGGTCATAGTCTATAACGGAGCATCCCAAAACGATGTTTTATTTCAAAACGTTAATCAAAAACATTTTTAAATTTTAGATCTACAACGTTTTAGTCCCGAACTACCCTTAAATCGGGTCACGGTTCGTATTGGGACTTAAAACGAGGTTTTCCGTTTCAAATCAAAACCAAAGATTTATTTAATGAAAACATGAAATTAATTCAACAAATCTAAACAATAAAAGTGCAAAAACAAATAAATAAATAGATCTAAACAACAAAAAGAGATGAATAAATAAACGGGTCTAGTTCCTCGGATTATTACCTCTCAATCGGTAATAGGAATGCCAAATCAAGTCGATTGATAGTGTTTTGAGTCGGATTTTTTTGTGTTTTTGCTTTGTTCGGGTCTCGGGGAATTTTTCCAGGGGTTCGGGTTTTTTTTCTCCTCCTCAATGCTTTGGACTCCATCCTATTTATAGGCAAATGGAGCCCTAAGCTTAATTTATTTTTGGCTTCAAGCCAACATGGAGCCAAAGACAAGCTAAATTAGCTTAGGAAATTACATAGCAATTTCCTTTTCATCATTAATCATTATTATTATTATTATTTTTTGTTATTTTATTTATTTTTTTATTTTCTTTAAAACAAATTAAAGCACTTGGCCAAAGCCAAGTGCAATTGGGTTGGACTTGGGGCGGCCCAACCCCGTCACGGGCCGTCCAACGGCCCGTGAAGAAAATAGCGGCCCCCGACGGGGCCGAGTTTATATTTGTAATAAAAAAATAAAAGTAAAAAATATTTAAACAAATAAAATCTACCTAAAATTAACCGAAATCAAAAAAAGGATTTTTGTCAAAACCGATTTTATAAAATTAGCTTTTATAAAATCGATCTTTTTACAAAACTATTTTTTTATTGTTCAAATTCTACAACCAAAACCCCTATCGATCCGAGATTTCATTAATAATGAAACACTCCGAACTCGGCGAGACGATTTAAGATTTCATTCTTGGAACCGATTCGCCCGTCATCTCGATTCGATTTCCGAATTCGATCAAACCGGTCTCCACGGTTCCTTTGAACAACGTTTTTTTTATATTTATTATTTTTATTGACTCATCATTTATTTTAATCGACTGATTTGGATTCCTTTTTATAATTTTTCTTCATCGGTCCTCCGACCCCGGTGTCTACAGTTGCCCCTACTTTCTATTTTTGGCAGTGACGTGTGTGCTTTTTCGAAAACCTCTTTTCGTAAATTCAACACATGCAATGCGAAATATATTAAAGTATAAGACACCTATAGAGTGGGAGGAGAAATACCTGATCTCCATGTCGCAAGTTCCTATCTTGTCTTCAATCTTCACTTTGGCTGTCCCGTCCTTGCCTCTGAATCGGCTGCCGGCGAACGCTCCTTCTGGGGCCCCTAGTCTCTAAATCGACCGCAGGTAAAATGGCTCTTTCTAGCAACCCTAGTCTAAATCGACCGCAGGTAAATGGCTTTTTTTCTAGCGACCCTAGTCTTTATCTCGACCGCAGGTAAAGTTGCTTTTTCTAGCGACCCTAGTCTTTATCTCGACCGCAGGTAAAGTTGCTTTTTCTAGCGACCCTAGTCTTTATCTCGACCGCAGGTAAAGTTGCTTTTTTCTAGCGATCCTAGTCTTTATCTCGACCGCAGGTAAAGTTGCTTTTTCTAGCGACCCTAGTCTTTATCTCGACCGCAGGTGAAGTTGCTTTTTCTAGCGACCCTAGTCTTTATCTCGACCGCAGGTAAAGTTGTTTTTTTCTAGCGACCCTAGTCTTTATCTCGACCGCATGTAAAGTTGCTTTTTCTAGCGACCCTAGTCTTTATCTCGACCGCAGGTAAAGTTGCTTTTTCTAGCGACCCTAGTCTTTATCTCGACCGCAGGTAAAGTTGCTTTTTCTAGCGACCCTAGTCTTTATCTCGACCACAGGTGAAGTTTCTTTTTCTAGCGACCCTAGTCTTTATCTCGACCGTAGGTGAAGTTGCTTTTTCTAGCGACCCTAGTCTTTATCTCGACCGTAGGTACTCTTTCGTTTTGAAATTAATCATTCAACCCTAATCTCCACATCGATCGCAGGTGTCCTTTCGTTTGCGTATCTCCACATCCATCGTTCGACCCTAATCTCTACATCGATCGCAGGCGTTTTCTTGTATTGCAGATCTCCAAATCGAACATCTGACCCTAATCTATACATCGATCGCAGGCGTTTGCTTGTTTCGCATATCTCCAAATCAACCGTTCGACCTTAATCTCTACATCGATCGCAGGTGCTCTTCGTTGATGATAGCTGGGCTTTATCACTCGTTCGAGAGTTGGAATTGAGACCTCGTCCAAGAGGTTTTGACCGCAGTCGCTTTGATATTTGGGCTTTATCACTCGTCCGAGAGTTTGTGACCGCAGTCGCTTCATGCCGTAGACTGGAGTCCGTAGCGGGGCCTGTGCCCATTGATAATGCCGTAGACCGCAGTCCGTAGCGGGGCCTGTGCCCATTGATGATGCCATAGACCGCAGTCCGTAGCGGGGCCTGTGCCCATAGATCGAATCCTAATTTGCCTATCGAAGCCTGCCTAGACTTGCACAAATTTCGTGGAGCTATCCAAGTATTTCTACGTGCGGCTTGACTTAAGTCACGCCCATCATCTGGTGAGTATTGTATAACCTAGTGTAGTGATATGTATGCACATGATTATGAATGAATGTATGTATATTTTCTCTTTTTTTTTCTTCTTTCTCCTTTTTTACATTGCTTCCCTCCTATTTTCCTTTACAGGGAGGCCTCCATTCTATGGACCGAAGAGTACAGGAGGGCGTGGCGGCCGGGCGAGGAGAGTCACTACGGAATGATGACGCTCAGTTTTTACATCGTTATCGAGAGATGGAGGATGAGTGCTCCAGCTGGGAGGAGCAAGGTCGGGCAACCGAGGAGAGGAGCCGTGTGGATATAGAGGTCCAGCGAGCTGCTAAGGAGAGTTTGCGGATTGCGGTAAAGGGTCATCGGGTTGCCGAGGAGGCCTTAGCCGAGGAATGGGCACCTTACTTCAGAGGCTTTGATTCGCTTGAGGGCTTTTGGGACTTTGGGGTTCCTCCTCCTTGATAGTCCCGTCATTATTTTGGTTTACGACTTTATTAGTACTATCGTGATGTATAGTGGGTATATGTGAAAAAGATGTTTGTGTAGGCTTTTTATTTGGTGGTGGGGAAAAGAAATGTATAACTCATGACTTGTAATACCATACATTCAGTTGATCATAATCATTTCAAACATTCTCTTCGAGTATATTCATGCCTTTATTTATTTACAAGCAACAGAAATACTTAGCCACTTACACATTATTTCCATAATTGCTCAAGATATAACTACTGTTACCAGGACCCGCCTTTTTTCGGTTTTCAGGTCCCAGCGATTTTTCAACTCTCCTTTTATTATCCCGGAATTTTCAAATGAGCGCCCTCTTGGGTTTTCACTCATTGGGATGTCCCTTATTGTTGCATAGATCACCCTTTGCGGGTTTTCAACCTATCGGGAATTTTTATTTCTTTTTATTTCTTTTTTTTTTACGAAAAGTATTTTTTAAGCCTATCTAGATTGGTAGGTTTGGAGAACTCAATGCCATCCATCGTGGTTAGTTTCACAACCCCTTTGTTTAGGATCTTCTTCACGAGAAACGGTCCTTCCCATTTTGGCCTAAACTTGCCCCTAGGGTCGGTGCGCGTCATTCGGATCTGTTTCAGCACCATGTCTCCTTCTTTGATAGGACTGACCTTAACCCTTTCGTTGAAAGCCCGGGCCATCCTCCTTTGATATAGCTGTATGTGGTAAAGGGCCTCCATCCTCTTCTCATCTACCAATGCCAGCTGTTCATAACGCTTCTTCACCCATTCTGCTTTAAGAATCTCTACTTCTATCGCGATTCTCAGCGATCGCTTCTCAACCTCAATAGGCAGAACCGCTTCTGCCCCATATTCTAAGAAGAACGGCGTTGCCCCAGTTGACGCTCTAACCGTCGTGCAATAAGCCCATAAAGTGAGCGGAAGCTGCTCGTGCCAATTCCGATGCGATGCTACTATCTTTACGAGAATCCTCATAAGGTTCTTATTGGCCGCTTCTACTGCCCCGTTAGCTTGTGGGCGATATGGAGACGATCTATGATGCTCAATACCATACTCTTAGAAGAGACTTTTCACTTCCCCTTGAAACTGGATCCCATTATCCGTGATCATGTGGTGAGGCACCCCAAACCTGGTGATTAGATGCTTTTCAATAAACTTTCTCATCTGCTTCGATCCCAGCTTACTAAACAATTCTGCCTCTACCCACTTGGTGAAGTAATCAATGGCAACTGCGATGAACTTGTGTCCATTTGATGCATTAGGCCTCACCTCACCGATGATATCATTGCCCCAAGCTGCAAACGGCCAAACGGGTGCCAACACATGCAGTTCCATAGCTGGCAGGTGATTATAATCGCCATGGATTTGACAATCGTGGCATTTCTTCGCATATTCATTGCAATCTCTTTCCATAGTGAGCTAATAGAAGCCTTGCCTTATGATTTTCTTTGCTAGCACTGCTCCTCCCTTGTGGGCTCCACAAATTCCCGAGTGCACTGACTCCATTACTTCGCGGCCTTCTCCCTCATCTAAACATCTCAATTGTAACCCATCGGTGTGCCTTTTGTAAAGCAGATCATTGTGGATAACAAATTGCTGAGCTAGCCTTCTGATCACAGCCTGATCCCTAAGTTCTGATCCCGCCGGATACATCCCGTTTTTCATGAAGTTCACGATGTCGAAATACCAAGGCTTTTCATCCACTCCCAGCAACATTACGTCTTCATAGCACGGTTTGTGAGACCTCTTTAGCACCAAAGGCTTTGAGGCCAGATTTTGTGGATTATCCCAAACTGACACCAGAGTGGCCAAAGCATCCGCCGCTTGGTTCTATGCTCGAGGGATGTGATAAAAGCGACACTCGTTGAATCTCTGTGCCAACCCTTCTAATTGGTCCAGGTACGGGTGCAACCTTTCCTCCCTTACTTCCCAATTTCCTTATGCCTGTTCGATGATCAGCTTTGAGTCGCCCTAGATTTCGACATACGATGCTCCCAATACTGCTATCGACTCTAACCCGTAGATGCACGCTTCATACTCGGCCATATTGTTAGTAAGAGGGAATGATAACTTCTTCGCTATTGGGATCCTTTCTCCTTCCGGTGAGATGAGTAGCAGTCGTACCCCGGCTCCATTCGAGTTAACTGCTCCATCGAAGAACATTTTCCACGGTATAACTTCTACTGCGTTCAAGTGCTCATCGGGAAAATCATAGTTTATCTCTTCTTCTTCCGCAGTTAGAGGCTGATTGGCTAAAAATTCTGCTACGGCTCTCCCTTTAATAACCTTCTTCGTCATATATTCGATGTCAAACTCTGATAATAACAACAACCATCGGGCCAGCTTCCCAGTTAGAGATGGAGTTCGATACAGATACTTCACGGGATCCATCCGGGATATAATGATCACCTTGTAGGACTGAAAATAGTGCCGTAGCTTCCTTGTTAGCCATATTACTGCCACACACGTCTTTTCGATCATGTTATACTTGAGCTCATATTCCAGGAATTTCTTACTCAGATAATACACCGCATGCTCCACACCGATGTCCCCTTCTTGGGCCAGCATTGCCCCAATAGATCGCTCCTCGATCGCCACATATAGAAGAAGTGGTTTCCCGAGTTTAGGTGGCCTCAAAACTGGCGGATTAGTCAAATAAGTTCGTACACCCTCCAGCGCTTGCTGACACTTATCGTTCCAAATTGTGGGTTGATCTTTCCGTAACAGTTTAAAAATGGGTTCACAGATCGTGGTGAGCCATGCTATGAACTGACTGATATACTGAACCTGCCCCAGGAATCCCCTTACTTCTTTCTCATTCTTCGGTGCCGACATTTCCTGTATGGCTTTCACTTTATCGGGATCCACCTCAATCCCCTTGTTACTGATTATGTAGCCTAGGATTTTCCCCGACGAAACGCCAAAGAAGCACTTCTTCGGGTTCAACCTTAGCTTGAATTCTGCGATTCGGGCCAAAAACTTCTCAAGTGCTATGAAGTGCCCTTCTTTTGTATCCGGATTGACCATCATGTCATCCCCATAGACCTCCACCTCTTTGTGTATCATGTCGTGGAATAGTGCCGTAGCCATTTGCTGATAAGTTGCCCCGGTGTTTTTTTTAACCAAATGGCACTACTCTATAGCAACATATCCCCCACTCAGTAGTGAACGAGGTCTTTGCTTTGTGCTTCTCGGCCATCTGAACCTGCATGTAGCCCATGAAGCCATCCACATTCGTGTGCAAGACACTTGATGCTGCACTGTCGATCAATACATCGATGTGAGGCAATGCGAATTCATCTTCAAGCCTTATTGAGATCTCTATAGTCGACGCACATCCGCACCTTACCGTCCTTCTTTGCGATTGGCACTACATTTGCCACCCACTGTGGATATTCAATTACTTCGATGAAACCTGCCTCTAACTGTTTCTTCACTTCTTCCCTGATCTTATCTACCCATTCTGGCCTCATGCGTCGGAGCTTTTGTTTTACGGGTTTAGCATCGGGGTATTTTGGAATACGGTGAGCTACGATGGATTTATCGGTTTCAGGCATGTCTTCGTACGTCCAAGCAAACACTATTTCGTATTTTTTTTAATTATTCTCTCAAATTCTTTCCTCTCTTCAATAGTTAATTCTTGAGCAATTTGTATAGGTTTAGGATTTTCATCCGTGCCAAGATTGAAAGTTGACATTTCTATTGTATTGATTTCAAATGTAGGCATGTTATATGAATGAGAATGCATGGAATGATCAGAATCAACATCAAGCAAGTAAGCAAAATCAGAATTCATTTCATTGATAGTATTGGTGAGTACATCATCAGATTCAAACAAAGCGGTAATCTAGTTGTCATCAACAGGGTTCTCGAGTTTCTCATAAGTCTTAGAGGTACTGGGCTCATCCACCGCTCCCACAGTGGCCTCAATAGTGATCACCTGCTCCTCAGCATTCAGGTCAAGCATCATGATCCCCTCTATGAAGCAGCTTGCCTTTCTTTTGCCCCAGTCAGTAACATCGTTGAAGATCTTAAATCCGGGCAGATTCTTTCCCTCGGTGCCTCGGCTCGACTCTACCATTACGGCAATTTCCGGCTCGTCATCAGACTCATCCCAGATATGGATTGGAGCTTTCTGATTGATACCTTCCTCTTCCGAGGAACTTCCCCAGATATCCACAACAATCAGATCCATCATATGAGGGACGTTCGGATTTACGTAGGAAGGGTCCGACGATCCATACCGAGCCCATCCTATAACCTCATCATAATCCTTCAAGAACACCCTACTCAACCTCTTTGCCACAAGTGGAATAGCACCCTTTCGGATGCACATGAGTTGCTCCTGATCGCTCAAGGTGACCTGACATGAAGCATACTTGAACCTCCGCCTTCTTGCGTAATCCACAAATGCTTCTTCGGGAAATTGCTTGATCCTTTCTAAATCTTCCAACGACCCCGTCCACGGAATGTACATCTCATACCTTTGCACAAAGGCCTCCATGAGGGACCCCCAGTCCCCTTTTGTCTTTGCCGAGAGCATTCGGTGCCACATCAAAGCTTCTCCTATGAGTGTCTTTGGAAAATGCTGAACCAACTCACTTCGATAGAGTCCCGCGTCAAACATGTAGGCACGGAAACGGTTTACATGATCGATGGGGTTCTCATCTCCCTTGTACTTAGCCATGGTTAATACTTCCTCAGGTGTCTCCTCATCGAGTGACTCAAGCATTTCCTCTGGATGTCCCCATGCGGTGCATTTCTTGATGAATCTCTTAGTCATTTCAGCCCAGTTCACCTTAACATTCATCGGAAGAGACATATACCACACCAGCGATTCTCCTGCCAACGAGTTGCAAAACAAACTCGTGATTTCCTTCCCTTTGAAGCCCAACGGCCCCATCACTGACAAGTAGAAGTGCAAATGCTCCATAGGGTCTTTGTTGCCGTTATACTTACTAACTGCTGGCAACGGGCGCTTGATGGGCCCAATCTGCATTGCGCTACTTTTTGTCGCTCTCTCTTTAGCCTTCTTATACTTTTCCAAGAATAAACTTGCCAATTGTGACCAATCACCCTTGATGGAATCAGGCAAGGATCGGAACCACTCCAAAGGCTCGCCTATCAACGAAGGGTGGAACCACTGAGCGATCTCATTAATCCCAAACGGTTCAACAAACATAGCACACATATACTCATACAAGTGGATCTCAGGGTCCTCCACCCCACTGAATATCTTTAACTCAAGAATAATTCTCCGAGATGACCTCTGCCTGGTCTCTTCGGTGTCATCTTCGTCATATGGCGCTCCATCGCCCAATTCCTCATCTATCATCTCGCCCGCTGTTTCCTCTCCCAGAAAAGACACATACAATCCGTTTCCTATCGTCATTTTCTCATCGGAGTCCAACAGCTCCTCTTCATCCTCCTCAAAGGATTCTACCACCGTACTCTCCTCGAGCCCGGATTCGATCATACTTACCCTATGATTAGGAAATGGATTGCGCCTAGTGGAAGGGTTTGCTGATGATGGATCAGCTATCTTTTTCTCCTCAATCAAATTTTGAATCTCATGCTTCAACCTCTCACAGTTCTCAATAGTGTGCCCGTAGTTGCTATGGAACTCACAGTACCCCCTAGCTTGCATCTGAGGAGTAGACGGTGCTTTGCCATTAGGAGTGAGGGCTTTCAACAATCCCCTTTTCTGCAATCGTTCAAAAACTTTTGCGTAGCTTTGATCAAACTTGGCGAACTGCCTCTTCTCGATAGCGTTAAGTTCAAGCACTTTCACTGCGACTGATTCTGTACTCGCACTTGGCCCTCCGGCACTATATCCAGACTTCGTCCACTTAGTGTAAGCTTTCTTCGGCTCTCCATCCCCCTCAACTGTCAAGGCACAACTATACATCTGATTGAAATCGGTAAAAGGCATATACCGCAGCTCATTCTTAATATACGGCAACGTGTTACTAACTACCATTCGGATCTGATCCTGCTCAAGCGGCTTCTGCTTCATAATTGCCGCCTTGGCTCTCCACCTCCTCACAAAATCGGAAAAAGACTCACCAGTTTGTTGCTTAGTACTCTCCAGCTCCTTCAGAGTAACCTCGAGCATAGTGTTGAAACTATATTGGGCGATGAATGACTTTGCCAACTCCTTCCAATCTCTCTTCATCACCAGCGGCAACGCATGAAACCATACGAGGGCCGCTCCCTCCAGATAGGTATTGAATAGTCCCAGGACTTGATCCTCAGTTAGGATCGTGTGCTTCATTACTGCGACATACTGATTCATGTGAGCTGTGGGATCCCCGGTTCCATCGAACTTTTTCATGTCCGGAAGCCGGAATTTCAAAGGCAAAGCAGTTGCCGACAAGCAGTTTTTCAAATTATAAAAGTCTTGACTCCCGGAACTTCCCCCACGCAGATCCTGCACTTCCTAAGTGATGTGCTGCTTCCACTCCTCTTCCTTGGCCTTCTCTTTCTCAAGCTGTTTCTGGATATAATCCTAATAGTCATCCTCGTTCCCGAAGCGGGGACCGGTGTTCACTTCATTCTCAGCGCGTTTGCTACCACTCTTGTTATCCTTCAACGCTAGCTCGGCGAGCTGGGCCAAAATTGCGGCCAACTGATCATTAATGTTGTTCACAGAGGTTTCTAATTCGGCCACTTTTTCGTCGGTCGTAGACATACTGGCAGAAGACTGAGTATACTCGGACGAAGGTGATTCAGAAGCCACAACTGCTGATTCGGAACTGTCAATCTGTAGCTGATCAAACTGCCTGACTAACCGGTTACTCTCGCGAAACCACAACCGCTTAATGATGAAGTCTGCGCGAACGGTATCCATTAGTATGTATGCATGATTTTATATGCATGATTCGTGGTGTGTGCGTTTATTTATTTACGGATAAGATAAGAAGAACAAACGTCAGTCTAATTACACGTATCACAACATCTCTCTTCCACCCTTATTCCTCCACACACTCGATGGTCCAAGTCTCTTTCCTAGGATTTTGGTTTGGGGCTCACATTGCGGTCCAAGGGACGCGTGATGCCATCGATTATTGCGGAAAAAGACCAAATGGATATCGACCAAATGGATCGTTCTTCCGAATAACTCGTCCCTCATTATTTTTACGAGATGCTTCAATTCCGGTTTTGACACCCTTTGAACGCATCTCAGTTTTTAGACGTGGTACGAGTTATTCTTCTGGTTCAATCGTTCGTTATTGACAATAACTCGTTCCCTTTTATTCGCGTGGGTTCGTGTCTCGATTTTTGGATTACGACAGGATCTTTTGGATCTATCGAGAGACGCAACCACGTGTTTATTTAGTGATGAAATCACTTTTGGATTTTGTTTTAGGGAACAGACTCATCGTGTAACGTGTTTGTTTTTAGCGTCAAGAATCCTGCTTGCTCGTTTTGGCTACGTGAAAAGACGACGAGTCTTATTCGAGCGCACGATAATCTTTCGGCTAGCCACAAATTTTTATTTCTTCCAATTTACGGGATATACCATCCTGGCGTGGTTATAGAAAATCAACGTTTCGTTGAATCGCATGCTTATTCGAAGCAGGGATATTACCGTTCTTTTTCATTTAGGCACGAGTTAAGCAAACACGCAGATCGGGCCATATTTCTTGTAGTTTTGGTAACGGTCGAAATGATCGAGCCATTAGTCAAGCCCACAGTCTCGTCCATACGGCGCAATTATGCAGTTTAGCTTAATTCGGCTTTATGATTTTAAACGGCGTATATACCGGCTTGAGGCATGTATTTAACGGTATTGGTTCATTTTCTTTAACTACCCTCGGGATGGATATACATCGTAGATACATAATGACTTTGGTCGTTTGTTTATTTTCTTTTATTTTCTTTAGTCACTTTTGCGGATACATCCATTTCTCTTAAGAACAACGCAAGGCATAACGTAAGAGCTCGTCTTTTATTCGGAAGGGGCGGTCCATGTTTGCAAAACTCTTTACGTTACAACGGGGTCGTTCAAAATAGAAATGTTCTTCGTTTTCGCTTCGTCATAATCTCGTTTTATCCCAACCTATTTAAAGAATGTGAATAACGGCTACTGTTAATATAGTCTTTTGAATCGAGATATAACTATCCTAAATACCAAACCAATTCATACTAATACGTGCTTACGTCATAGCGCACTTCCTAGACATGTGCCTTCTTCGGGACACGGAAAGGGACCAGGCGGGTCGCACAAGTTCATTCATACGAGATGACTAAGTCGTCTTTAGTTCGAATCGTTTCGATGTTTTGGGGTAGTTTGTATATCGGTTTAAGAGTATATATTAACGTATCGTTTCATTTTCTTTACATATTTTAGGATTAGACACGTATCATGGCAATTTGAAAACACGAACTGATTCATTTATCACATCAAAAATGGTAACGGGTAATCCTATGGCAACTTCTAAGGCTACTATATGCTGACACGGCTGATCGCGGGACCTCACAGGACCGCACAAATTCGCCCCTAACGAATGGATGGGGACCCTTTGGCGCCTTACTGTAAGGGGGAACTTACACTAGCCTCTTTCGAGCGACGAATGGACTCTCGCTAGAGGTTTTGCGGAAATTACCCAAAAGGTTTGCAATAATGCTTATGAATGCATACGAAAAGAAATAATACGATCCGTCCCCGTTAAGGGCTTAATACACGCCTTCCGGAATCAAATTTCTCGCTTCCCCAGCAGAGTCGCCACTTGTTAGACAAGGTGCCGAACGGCCTTGCCCGGGGGGTGGACACCTCATGGCGATGTAAGCGGTGATTGGCGCCGAAAGCAACCAATCGTGGAATCAAGCTGCTCGGCAGGACCGGAGCTCGGAGATATGGAAGAGTCGCCACCCACGAATGGGAAAATGAACACCGATCCCTTGCGGGAGACCGGTGAGGGTTCGGGAAACTTAGGTACGAGCCGAGAAGGCTAGCTCCTTTCCGGAGAAAGGCTACTAGGCACCCCGACATCGCCCGGTTATGAACCACCGGCCTCCTACTCAGCGTGTTAGGCGATAACGGACTAATCGCATATTTCTTTAAGTTTAAAATTCATTTGAAACCTTTTCTTTCTCGCTTTGAAAACCGTTTTGAGCATGTTATTTGAAAGCCATTTTAGTAAAGAATCACCCATTTTACATAAATTTAAAGTATATAGGAGAGAGAGAGGGGGAGAAGAAAGAATTGATTTATTCACAGTGTGATTTTATGTTTTAGACTATATTACATCTATGCTAATCTCACTCCCAAAAACGAGTTTATTTACATGGTTCGTACCTTAATCGCCGTTGGAACGATTTAGGTACGTTTCAAAGCCCTGTTAATGATGATTACTCGAATCGCCGTTGGAACGACTTGAGCATTTGAAAACGTTGAGCAAACAGTTTTAGTCTAAAAACGTGATTAAGCATACAAGTCAATTTATTTTGTACAAAACCATTTAGTTAGGAAAGCAATTCAAAACTTCATTATTTACAATGAAACAATTTACAATGTTCGCTTAATCCGTCGTTGGAACGGATTAAGGTTTCAACACGTGATGTTTTGGAAACGGTTTCAAAATGACAAAAAAAGTTATTTACACTTTAGGAATATCTAGAAAAACTTTTAATTTAGACAAACAACTTGAAATCTCTTTTTGTCTTTTATTTTTCCCTTTTCACTCAATTAACCTTTACTTGAATATATTTACAAGAATGAACCATTTAAATCCCCAAAATTCACCAAATAAAATAATTTGAAATATATACATATAAAGGTCAAAAAGTGAAGTGAATATACATACATATATATATATATATATTTTTATCTAAAAATAAGGATATATCTATAGATTAAAAAAAAAATAAGTAAAAGATACTAAATATATGTATAATAATGATAATGAAAAATACTAAGTATAATACACTTTTATCCTAATTAAAAACATGTAAAGCAATGAACAAAGTTCATTAAGAATAAGAAAATAAACCTTATATCCCAAAATAACTATTATAATAAATATATAGAAAATAACCCTCCCCAAATATACATTAAACATCAAAATAACATCTAATTATCCAAAAAACGTCTACTAATTAATTACCCCAAAATGCCCAAGTAAATAACCCTCTAAAATAATACCCAATATAGTTTAAATGAGTTAAAAGAAAATATATACATATAGTTTTGCAAAATCAAATTAATGAAAAGGATACTCAAATGTACAAAATAAATAAATACATAATAAGTAATTATTAGTTATATACCTCAAAAATAATTTTAAAAAACATATTGCATAATTATACATATACATATACAAGAATAAATGTCAAAAAAGATGAGAAAAAGGTTGAAAAAGGGTTTTTTTTAAGTTCCAGCAGCTTTACCGATGGAAATTCCGTCACTAAACTGCCTTTACCGACAGAAACGGAAGAATTACAGAAACAGCTCCTATATTTTCCAGATTTATTAAAAAGCTTTAGATCTGATCTAATCTATCATTTTGGCTACCGAACTACCCAAATCGGGTCATAGTCTATAACGGAGCATCCCAAAACGATGTTTTATTTCAAAACGTTAATCAAAAACATTTTTAAATTTTAGATCTACAACGTTTTAGTCCCGAACTACCCTTAAATCGGGTCACGGTTCGTATTGGGACTTAAAACGAGGTTTTCCGTTTCAAATCAAAACCAAAGGTTTATTTAATGAAAACATGAAATTAATTCAACAAATCTAAACAATAAAAGTGCAAAAACAAATAAATAAATAGATCTAAACAACAAAAAGAGATGAATAAATAAACGGGTCTAGTTCCTCGGATTATTACCTCTCAATCGGTAATAGGAATGCCAAATCAAGTCGATTGATAGTGTTTTGAGTCGGATTTTTTTGTGTTTTTGCTTTGTTCGGGTCTCGGGGAATTTTTCCAGGGGTTCGGGTTTTTTTTCTCCTCCTCAATGCTTTGGACTCCATCCTATTTATAGGCAAATGGAGCCCTAAGCTTAATTTATTTTTGGCTCCAAGCCAACTTGGAGCCAAAGACAAGCTAAATTAGCTTAGGAAATTACATAGCAATTTCCTTTTCATCATTAATCATCATTATTATTATTATTTTTTGTTATTTTATTTATTTTTTTATTTTCTTTAAAAACAAAGTAAAGCACTTGGCCAAAGCCAAGTGCAATTGGGTTGGGCTTGGGGCGACCCAACCCCGTCACGGGCCGTCCAACGGCCCGTGACGAAAATAGCGGCCCCCGACGGGGCCGAGTTTATATTTGTAATAAAAAAAATAAAAGTAAAAAATATTTAAACAAATAAAATCTACCTAAAATTAACCGAAATCAAAAAAAGGATTTTTGTCAAAACCGATTTTATAAAATTAGCTTTTATAAAATCGATCTTTTTACAAAACTATTTTTTTATTGTTCAAATTCTACAACCAAAACCCCTATCGATCCGAGATTTCATTAATAATGAAACACTCCGAACTCGGCGAGACGATTTAAGATTTCATTCTTGGAACCGATTCGCCCGTCATCTCGATTCGATTTCCGAATTCGATCAAACCGGTCTCCACGGTTCCTTTGAACAACGTTTTTTTTTATATTTATTATTTTTATTGACTCATCATTTATTTTAATCGACTGATTTGGATTCCTTCTTATAATTTTTCTTCATCGGTCCTCCGACCCCGGTGTCTACACCTGCACTCGCATCTTCTGTTTCAAGGGTTCGACGGAGGGGTCGATGCTTAGCTTGTGCACTGCTTGATCAGGTGAGACCCCCGTGATGTCCTCGGTGCACCAGGCGAACACGTTCGAGTGCTCTGATAGGACGGCTTTGATTTCGTTGGCCAAAGGGGACGCGAGTCTGGTCCCAATATTTACGGTCTGGTTATCCCCGAGGACACAGTCGTCGACCGGCTCAATAGGCACGGGATTGTACCCTCTTACGTCCATCAGACCGTCCTCCAGGTAGAGCGCTGTCCGGGGCTGAGTTGCCTCCCACTGCAATCTTTTGGCCAACATGCGATCACCCTGGATGGCGATCCTTCTGTGCTGAACTGGGAGGGTCAAGCACAAACCGGAGATATCAATAGTGGCTCTCAGGGCAGCCAACAAGGGCCTTCCGATGATGGCGTTATAGGCCAGTGGGATATCGACCACCACCCACTCTGCAGTCTCCTCGGTTTCCTCGACTCCTTCGGCGAAAATAGTAGGCAATGTGATAACTCCCTTGACCGAGACTTCGATCTCCGACAGGCCGACTAGAGGGAGAGTTCCGGCTCTGAGGGCAGTGTGAGTATTCTTCATCGCGTGAAGTGCCGTCCAGGTGAGCAGGTTCACCAAACTTCCCGTATCTATCAGCACCCGGTGTGTTTTGAAGCCGGCGATGTTGACAGTCACAACAAGAGCCTCCGAATTGCTGGTTCGGAGAGGTGGCTGTACCGTCAGGGTTTGCCCGACTGCCTTCCTTTTACGGGAGCTCTCCGGTGGTGCGGAGAAAGCTGGTACCCCCTCCCTTATAACGTGTATTTCCCCATGGTACCTCGGCCGCTTTGGCTCCTCTGGTCGACCTGCTCCCCGCTGCTTCGGGCTCTGCTCCCTTTGCCTGGCCGCCTTTGGTGGCGCGTCCTGCTCCGTGATCCGCTCGATCTCTCTTTGCAGCTGATAACAGTTCTCCGTGCAGTGTCCGGAGGATTTGTGATACTTGCAGTACTCTTTCTCTGCCCGGGTCTTGTTCTTGTCGGCGGCCGAAATTTGCTGTGTGAATCGGCGAGGCTGGCTCTGAGCAGCGTAATGTACCTCCTTATCACGGGATCGATCTCCCCTACGCTCCATATTTTCCCGCTCGGTCCGAGCCGGAAAAGGCATTGGGGCCTCCTTGCGGGCTCGAGCTTCCTCACGTGCCTTTGGGATCAGCCGGCCTTTCTCCTGCTTATGCATGTCTCCTCTGGCCTTGTCCCTTTCTGACTCTTCGTAACCAGCGGGTCGGTCACAGTCATCGTACCTAACAAAGGTTTGTGCCATGGTCATGAGCTCCTCGAAAGACCTTGGCATTTTCCGGAAACATTTCTGCTTAAGAGGCTCGCATGAGGTCCCTTTTGCCAGAGCGTCATGAGCCACCTCCAGGTTGAGGCCCTTAACTTGTGAGGCCATATGGTGAAACCTTAAGAGGAAATTGCACAGAGGCTCCGTTGCTCGCTGCTTGAGCCCGTTGAGGTCTGAACTGATCTTTCTAACCTTCGCCGCTGCGGCAAACCGGGAGAGGAAAAGATCCTTCAGGAGATCAAAAGAGTCGATTGATTCTGGAGCAAGTCCTCGATACCACTCCTGCGCACTAGACGAGAGGGTGGTCGGAAAGACCTTGCACATGATGTCCTCGTCTTTCGAGTACAAGTTGATGGTGCTCATGAATGATGCCACATGGTCATTCGGGTTCTCGGTCCCTGAATACTGGGACAATCGATGAGCTTTCTAGTCCCGTGGGAACCTTGTCTCGATGATCCTCTGTACCAGCGGCATTTTGCTAGAGGTGATGCTTCCTCCCATGACGCCTCCGAGGGCCCTTTTGTCTAGAAAACACTAGATTTTTAGCTCCAACAAGTCTTCGCCATTGGCAGTCGCGGTTTCCTCACGCCGCGCTCCGCCCTCACTGGCCGTAACGGCCCCGGCTCCTCTTCCTGCGATGACCACTGGCCCCGCGGGCTCGCCTGGAAAAGTTCCTTCTCTCTGCATTTCTGCTGCCTCTTTCAGGTATTGCCAGATTTTGGCGTTCTCCTCCTGCAAGCTCCTTTGTTGGTCTATGATCTTCATCTGAGCAGCCGTATGAATCGCCTGGGTTGTCTGAAAACCTTGGATTGCACTGAGGAGTTGAGTGGTGTTGTATGTCTCTTCTTCTTCAGGGCTCACTTCCTCCATCAGCGGTCATAGGTTTCTGGGGGAAATCGGAATGTTCGGAGTGGAACGCTCGGCGTGCGTTATGGAGCTAGTTGCTCCCGTTTCGGGTACTGTAGTCGGAGCAGATTCAGTAGGGGTCTGCATTTTGTTTGAAGCTCCGAAGTCACTTGTATTCCATGTTCACCGCACCAAATAATCTGGGAATGCGAAATAGTGATTCGGGGCTCTGTCAGGGAGGTCTTGCCTTCTCGTGGATCGGCCCTGCACGGGGATCGGTCCCTGCGGATACTCCGAAGATTAAGACAGTTAGTTATTCTTAGAGAGCTTTTCAATCTAATGTGAATATAGTATAGAGGTTATGAGTTACCCGACCAGTGCTTCTTCCTTTAATGGCCTATTTATACTGGACAAACTTGGGCCTGGGGGGCCTTCTGCTTCTCGGACCTTGGTGGGCCTCTTAGGCCTTGAGGTGACAATCCGAATCATATCCTATTAATGGGCGGATTGTCCTGCGCAAAGGAAATCCTTAAAAGCTTATCGCAAGCTTACCGGGGGACGGCTGGCCACCTACCCCGGAATATGGAGAAAAGTTTAGGTACTTGGAAATAAGTCTGAAATACTTAAGGAAGCAGTTCAGAGAATAAGTCTAGACACTTATGTCTCTCCCAGAAAGCATGTAATTAAGTGAATGCTTAAAAGTAAAGAAGTATGCATCTAAAGGCAAAAAACTTCTTGAAGAGAAGCAAAAGAAATAGTAAATGTGCAAAAAGATATTGTAGCATTTTTTACATAAAAAGAAAGACCCTAAACAGTAAGGTCATTAATATTATCAAGAGGAGAAGAGCTTGGGTTAGCCTCGACGGGCTTCGGCGTAGGCTCAGGGGCAGGGTCATGTTGGCCTCTTGTTTGCTCATCCGCCTTAGGAGGATCCTCACCAGGCGCAGTGTCGCCATCTTCCAAAATGTCTTTCGTGTCTTGAACGATGTCCTCCAGATCAATGATCTCTCCACTCTTCTTCGGTATGGCAGGAGAGGCAAAAGCTTCTTTAAAGATGACCGCCCTAGCGTCCTCCAAAGAAGCGTAGTAGACTGCCTCATTCTCGGAAGGCACCTCCACTTGGGGATCGTCGATGCCAGCATCCGGAAAATCTTTCAAAAGAGCCGCCAGGATGCGTTCGCCATAATAATAGGCACGGAGTCTGCAAGCTCCCTCTAAGTGCTCCCAATCCTTCTCTCGCCCCTCCTGCTCTGTCCTCAGCTCCTCAGACAACTTGGCAGCTTCCGAAGTCTTTTCCTCCAGCTTCTTCTCCAGATCAGCAAGCTTCTCCTTTAAGCCATTCGCCAAAGCACTGGCTGCATGGGCGTTGGATTTGGTGAGGGAGGCTTCATCCTCTAGCTCCTTGAGATGAGCTTCATTCACTGCATTTATAGCAAGGTCCGCTTCCACAACATTACAATGATCAATGGTCTGAGACAGATAATGAGAAAAAGAGTAAGTTAGAAAAAGAAACTATAAAAATATGTCAAGATCAAAATAGCACCTACCGCCAAAGCCCGACGCTTGATCATTTTGAGGTGAGATAGGGTCTTGTATTTGGCCCTCATCTCCTGAACCACGGGGAGCTTGCCAGTAGCTTCTTCAATATCATGCATTATATGCTCCGAAGCCAGAACCAACTCCGGACCATAAGTAGACAACCAATAACCCCCAAGATCGGGCTTCGAGGACTGAAAGTTTGAAGAACAGATTAAAAGACAAAGATAAATTCCAATATTCCCTATAAAAAGCATATAGGAAGAAAAGGCATACCTGGGAAAAGGAAGAGGAGAATAGGGAGACTTTAGGAGTCTGGGCCAGAACCATTTGCTTATCCGACTCACCAGCTTGTGAAGCCCGCTCCTGAGGATCGGCCGCCCTGGCCTTTTTCGAAGAAGGAGGGGATTGAGCTCCAGAGGTTGCAGGACGCTTCACATCCTTCTTGCTAAGCGCATCGTTTGCCTTCTCTTGGGCAACCAAAGCTGCTTGAAGCTTTCGCCTCTCTGCAATAACATCCTTGGCGTTAATTCTCCCCCTGCAAGAAGGGGCGAAGAACAAAAACAAGTCAATAAGGCGAATCAAAAAGGCAGAAGATACCTTCAAAAGCGTAGAAATTATTGTAGCGAATCTCTCCGTCCCGTATTATTGCTAAGGGTTCGCCGGACTTCATAATGGTTAAAGCTTGGTCGTATGTCCAAAAGTCATGTTTGAGAGACCGGAGAATTTGCAGAGTACTCTTTTCCTCCTGAGTAAGGTAAAACTTTTGATTCGCCCTCTCTTTTGGATTATAGTTCCATCCGGCGGGAAACCCGAGAGGTACGCCTTCCACTATCTTCACAAAGAAAATTCTTTGCTCCCAACGATGGACGTTCGACATTTTACTATGAAAGGGCGAATACCCTTTCAATTTGGAAAAGGTAATATGGCTTTCCACCCTGCGTTTGGACATGGTGTGAAGAGTTCGGAAAATGCGAGGGCTCAGAATCAAGCCCAGATTCGCCGCCAAGTAAGTATCCAATATCAAGTCTAACCAACCATTTGGATGCAGTTGACAAACAGGGATGTAGAAAAATTCGAGAATATCCCCAACCATTTTAGGGACCAGATAACTAAAGCCCTTTTCAACGTGGCTTTGATAGACTGCAAAATAACCCTGAGGAGGGGACGCAGGTCTTTGGTAAGGCGTAGGGACTAAGCAAGAAGCTGCTCGAAGCCAAGGGTATAGAGATTGAAGAGTTAGCAGAAGAGTAAAACTAAAACTGGAGAGGTTACTTCCATTTTAGGGGATTTTGCCCCTTTCTTTTTAGGAGCAGAAGAACTTGCTTCCTCTCCAGAGGTAAGGTTTTGGGCCTTCATGGTCGCAATAGGAATACGAGATGAAGAAGGTGCCAAGGAAAGGTTTAAGTTCAAACTCAAAGTTCTCTCGGAAGAAGAAGTAGAAGATGAAAGAAACATTCAATAAACAAAAACTCAGGAAAGAATGGAAAAGTTACAGTAGAAAGAAGAACTTAAAAGAAAAATCGAAAGGTAGAAAAAGAGATCAAACTTCTGCAGATAATCAGAGAAAATCGTAGAGAGCCAAAGATGGAGATAAAAGAAGTTGAAAAGAAAGCCTTTTCTATTTAGTGAAATGATTAAATAACTTCGAAATCCGTGTCAAGAACTTCCACCTGTAAAAACGTCATTGGCCTAGATAAAGGTGCCTGTCAGGTACAATAAATGCTAATAGCATGCGAGGAAGCTGAGAAGTCCTAAAGAACTTAAAAGACCATTTAGGGGAGGCTTCTGATAACATCCGCCATGAAACATAAAGGACTAAGCTGAAAATATTCCCTAGCGAAGAGGGCTAAAAGGGAGAAAAGACCCGCTTCTAAGATATATATGGCGTATAGATAAAGATACGGTGTCGTCTTGAGCATTCCTTCTCACGATCCGCCACATAGCGTATAACAGGAATGCGATGTCGTCTCGTAGAGCACCGCTTATGATCCGCCTTAGTTGGAAATACGGTGTCGTGATGGGGATCCTTACAAAGATCCGCCCAAGAGGGACAAAAAGGGGATTCGCCTCATATGGCAATCCGCCTCTAGAAAGAGCAAGGGATTATACGGCGTAACTCACTATCATTTTAACTAGCATTAATGATAGTTCAGAACCTGTCAAAGCATGGAGGTTAGAAGATGGAGTTAAACTACATTGAAAGAGCATTACTCTTAATTAAAGGGACACTAAAGAGAAGGTTATTACAGTTATCACTCAAACTTGTATAAATACCCTTATAACATGACAACAGAGGTACACTTACACACTCTACTTAGCTTTGCTTTGTCATTACAGTTTATTCTCTTAAGAAGTTTACTGACTTAGGCATCGGAGTGCCCCCGGCCGATCCCAACGGCGCCTCCTAGGGACGCTTTACGGGGCTGCAGAATCTACACAATATCAGTATTATTCTCGTGCAGTGATTAAATTTTTGTACAAAAATTTAACATTTTAATATTTTTCAATTTTATACCATTTGTATGTAATGATAATAATTTTTTGTTTTAAAATAGTTTAAATTTAGAAAAAAAAAATTATTTTAAAAAATAACTTTGTATAATTTTTGGTTCTTCAAGAAAATAGTTAACGACAAATTTAATGTATGTGTAGTAATTGCATTGAAAATAATATTTTTTATTAATTAGATTATAAAATAAAGTAATAAATAATTAATATTTTATTTTATTAAAAAATGGAACATACTGATTCAAACAACATTTCGCTTACACTTTGTAAGCTTCTGCATTACAAAAAAAAAGATAGTAGAGAGTTTTCTTTATAAATAATATAATTGGCTACTTGTTTTTTTAAGTAATTTACAATAATCTAAATGAACCTACATTGTATAAATATATTTTTTTCTTTAGTATGATATATTTTATATTTTAATGGTATTGAATAAGTAAACTAAGTTTTTTGGTGTTATATATTTTATACTATTATGTATATTTTATTAATATATATATATATATATATATTTATTAATAATTCAAATCAAATTAAATTAATTTTGGAAATAAATATCGATTATTTTTTTTTATAGAATTTTAATTAAAAGTGAATGATTTATTTATTTTTACAAAAGTTAATGATTTGTACCTTTTAATAAAAAAAATTATAAGCAAACTTCTATAATTAAATAAGGAAAGAAACATCATTCCGAATACATATGAAACAGAGATCGTGTCCAAGCTACCAAATTATATACAACAATGTTCGTTTGACGTCTCTAAAAAACAAACCCAACTGAAGCAAAACCTCGTGCCACCTTAAAAATATCCTCAAGAATTACACCAAGCCAATTGGGTAGGTTTTTGATCTCCTTTTAGTAATGAAATTGATGAAATTGAACATATGCAACCATAATTTCTTGAAATCCACAATCCTTAACCACACGCAGATAGGCTGTAAACGAGTGGAGCTTTGGCCTGCTCAGGCTTGGCTCGACATAATATTATCAAGCTCGAGCCGAGCTTCGAGCTCGATTCGAGCCCAAATTCGTGTTAGAGCTCGGCTCGAATAGGAGCTCGTGTGTTCATGAGCTGCTCATGAGTCAGCTCGTTTATTATGCTCATGAGCAAAGCTTGTGAGCAGCTCGTTTTATTTTGCTCATGAACAGCTCGGTTATTTTGCTCAGGAACAATGCTTGCGAAATAACTCACCGATTGGAGATCGGTAATAGAGATTGTAGAGTCAAGGTTAAGGTTGAGGTTGCAGACTGGAAATAACTCACTGGGTACGATCGAGGTTGCGTGATGAAGAAGGCCAGAAGAGGAAGAGAAGCGGTTGTCACTGAGTGTGATTCGTTTGCAAAGAAGAAGAGGAAGAGAAGGGGCTGTTTCGTTTGCGAGATGTGAGGGATGGAGGCGGGCTGCTTACTTTGCTGCAGTTCTTTCTTTCTAAATTCTAACTAACCCTAAGTTAATGAGTCAACATATACAAATTACAATATAATACAACTAAGTTATTTATTTTTATTTATTGGCCAACAAATTCCTAATTAATTATCGAGCTTGTTTACGAGCCTATAATCGAGTCTGCTCATGAGCTGTCGAGCCGCTCAAGCTCAGGTCATTTATGAACCGAGCCAGTAAATCATGCTCACAAGTGGCTCGTTTACAAATCGAGTCGAGTCGAGCTTTTATCGAGCCAACCAGCGAGCGGCTCGACTCATTTATAGCCCTACACGCAGAGAGAAAAGAATGGCTAATAATTCAGCATACAAAGCAGACATAGCAAGGCTGATAGGCCCTCCACCTGAAATTGAAACCAAACCATTGCAATCACGAACCACTATATCGAAAGAAGCTTGTGATGATCTTATAAAAAAGGAAACGTCACAATTGAGCTTAAATGTTCTAAAAATTGGAGGTTGGCAATGAACTCGAATTGAATTATCCACGTATCCAGTTGTTGAACTGTCTTGGATAAAATTTCGTCCCGAACAATTATTCACGGTCTCGCTCATGCAAGCTGCTACTTCTTGCCTCCTCCTTCCAAGTTGCACACCTGCAAAAAAAAAAACAAAATTTGCTTGACCAGCTCCATTCATTCTAATTAAATCAGCAGCAGCTCCCCCATCAAACCCATCATCAATTGTATTTCTCACAATCAGCCTCATTCTAGTGTCAAATTGCTCATTAACTCCCTCCATATTTAAACATTCATTAACCAATTCCCTTATAATTTCCACCACTCTAATCTCCCCAAACGTGGTTTATCATGAATTATCTGATTTCTCTCAAACCAGATAAAATGAATAATTCCACAAAACATAGAAAACTCCTTTGATGGTAAAATTTTAATAACAGCTACAAACCAATCCAGACAGTTCAAACCTTCAATCTTATACACAGGGTATAACAAATTCGCCTGCTTCCAATACAATCGAGTGTCGGGACATTCTTTAAAAATATGGATAATCGTTTCATCATAAAACCCACAAAAACAACAATATCCAACCACATTAATTCCTTTTTGCAAGAGATTATCAAAACAAGGCAAGATATTCCTAGTCGCACTCCAAACAGTGAATAAATTTTGATGGCGCTTTGACCTTCCATAGAAAATTCCAAAACGAATTTACCCCTGAAGATGATGAAGCTAAAGATGAATTTACCTGCAAGGCTCCAATGGCAACCTTATAACCTGATTTCATAAGATAATTCCGCTTTTTGGAAAAGGGCCAAAATAAAGTATCAGAAAGATTTCTTCTACTTAATGGAATTTTCAAAATTGCATCAACAACATCAGTTGAAAAACAGAAATAAATCAATTCCCTTTTCCAACAGAACTCATCAAAATCAATCAAACATGAAACACTAAGTGTTGGAGTAGTATTCAACAGATAAAGAGGATGATTACAATTTTAGTAATTTTAATATATACGTTTTCATAATAAAATAAAATTCTAATGTTGAAATGGAAGGAACATCACTTTATTATGCTATAAAGTATTACAATCAATACTTTTCTAATGTTGCACATAAAGATACTTTATCAATTCATTATGTTACATATATACATTTAGCCTTTGCATTAAAAAACTTCAATTACATACAAAAAGCACATAAGAATTAGATACAAATTCATCTTGATGATAATCATTTTGCTTGATGGAATTTCATGATCGCCAAAGTATTCGAATTCAAGTATTCATTAGGTTACAATAACTCAATATATCAAATTGAATCAGCTTAAGGTGATGAGTTCTCATATTTTCATCACGTAATATCCCATCAAAACATTTAATCAATTTGTTCTTCATTCTTCCATTGTATACAATATCAGTTATGCTCGCAAATATCATTTTTTTGACTTCATTAATATTTTTTAATAATTATATATTACTCCCTCCATTCCTTTTTTTTTATGAAAATTTAGATATCATAAATCAGATTCTTGAAGCATCCTTACAAATGGATTCCCACACAGAAGACGGAGAATCCTCAATGAAAACAAATGGATAATTAAAGTCCCGAGCCCAAATAGCCATCTTATGAGCCGATTCATTCCCCTCCCTATGAATGAAATTAAAAGTACAAAGTTCAAAACCCGAACTGAACTGTAGAACGTCATCATAAAGAAAAGTCAAGGATGCTAGAGGAGACCGTCTCTTTAGAAGCATATCAATAACAATCTGGGCGTCAGACTCAATGCAGATCCGGGTGAAAAAATAATCATTGGCTAGTTTAAGCCCTTCCATAATAGCCCATAACTCCGCCGCTTCAATGTCTGCACACGGATCAATTGGCAATCCAGCGGATGCAAGAACTTGTCCCTCCTCATTCCTCGCTATTACCCCGACCCTTACGATCAATCCATTATCCCCAAAAGAAGCATCACAATTAATTTTTGTGACCCCTCGCGGGGGTGGATACCAAATCTTGTTAGGAGTAAGAGAATTAGTTTCGGAATTCTGACGAACATTTCCTTCGCCATTAACTCGCCAATCAACCATAAATTCCAAAATTTTTGTTTGGAGCACCACATCATCGATCCATTCCTCATCGTGCACAAGTTTGTTCCTGCGAAACTAGAGCCACCACATGACACAAACAGCACGTACATGTTCCCAAGGCCGAAGCACATCCATACACGCCTGAATCAATGACAGTGTATCAGCTGCATCAATTTTGTCAATCCTAAATGAAAACTCCATATTCTTCCAAACGTGCTTATTCTCCCTACATGTTTTGATTGCGTGAAGACCATCTTCTATTGACGATGAGCATCTTGGGCATTCGGTTGAGCAGATAACTCCACGTTTTGCAATTACAGCCCGAGTTGGAAGAATGTTTTTACAAAATTTCAACAAAAAATGACGCAGATTCAGCGGGATCTCGAAGGACCAAATATGTTTCCATAACCCTTTATTCCCTTGATAAGACGTTGAGGCCCGATTTTCCTGAGCAGCACGAACTCGTTCAGCCAAGTAATAAGCTGATTTAACAGAAAAAACTCCCGTTCTTGTTAAACCCCAATATTGTTCGTCCAGAGGCTGGCGAAAACTTAACGGAATTTTTTTAATTTCAGCAACCTCACTCGGAACAAAAAACTTAATTAACTCCTCTCTATTCCATTCGCCATTCTCCTTTTGGATCAGATCTTTTACCCATATCGGTTTATGATTATGCAAGTTAATCAAGGGTCGTTTGGCATTTAGTCCAATAACCCAATTATCCTCCCAAATTTTGATATCAGCACCAGAACCTACCCTCCACATTAGGCCCTTACGCAATAGCTCTTTAGTATCTAAAATACCACGCCACAAATAACTTATTTTTATTCCCCTTGACGCTTCCAAAAAAGGAGAATGAGGAAAATATTTATCCTTCAGCACCCGAGCATATAAAGAATTAGGAGATTTGAGTAACCTCCAGCCTTGTTTCGCCACCAGTGCTTTATTAAAAGATTTTAACCAACAAAACCCAATCCCTCCCTCCTCCTTTGATTGGCACATAGCCTCCCAAGATAACCAATACAACGGCCTCTTATTTTCGGAACCTCCCCACCAGAATCGACTTATCAGACGCTGAATATCTAGACAGAAAGAATCAGGAAGAATAAATCATGACATAATGTATTAGGGAATGGCCTGAATTACCGTTTTAATCAATATTTCTTTACCTCCAACAGACAAAAGCCTTTCTTTCCAACCGGCAAGTCTACACACAATTCTTTCTTTAATAGCCGAGAAGATAACCTTCTTTGATCTCCCAATAAGAGTGGGAAGCCCAAGGTACCTGGGCAAACCACTAGTCTCTCTCACCCTCAATGTTGTCAAAATAGCTTCTTTCTGAATCCCCGAAACCCTGCTACTAAAAAATATTTCAGACTTTTCAAAATTGACCAACTGACCAGAGGAACGTTCATAATCCTTGAGAATAGTAGCAATAGTTTGTGCCTCCTCCAAATTAGCCTTGCCAAAAACAAGAGAGTCATCAGCAAAAAATAAATGTGAAATCCTCGGGTCGTCACTGCTAATTTTTACCCCACTTAGTCTCCCTTGAGTTTCAGCCTGTCTAATAGCAGCCGAGAGTCCCTCAGCACAAATTAAAAACAAATAAGGGGAGATGGGATCACCCTGGCGAAGACCCCGTGTTGGCTGTAGATACCCCTTAAGCAAACCATTAACCCGAACAGACATAGTGACAGTTGAAACACACATCACAATCACCTGAATGAATTTTAGAGGGAAATTCATTCTTTCCATCATAATCCTCAGAAAACTCCATTCTACCCTATCATAAGCTTTGCTCATATCAAGTTTCAAAGCAAAATTCCCATTCTTTCGTCTTAACATGCCTTTCATGCTATGGAAAGCCTCAAAAGCGATAATAGCATTATCGATAATGAGTCTTCCAGGCACAAAAGCAGATTGAGACTCATGGATAATGCTTGCTAAAACTTTTTTTAACCGATTAGCCAAAGTCTTAGATATCATTTTGTAAAGCACATTACACAGAGTAATGGGACGCAGATCTTTCACCACCTCAGGGTTTTTATTTTTAGGAATTAATGCAATAATAGTATGATTTACTACTTCAGGCATAATTCCTGTATTGAGGCATTGCAACACCACCTTAATCACATCTTCACCAATCAAATCCCAATAGGAGCAATAAAAGTTACCTGACATCCCATCAGGACCCGGAGCTTTTGATGGATGGATTTGATGTAAGGCATGAATCACTTCTTCCCGGGTAAAAGGTTCACTAAGCTTTTTATAAGTCATTCTAGGTTGTTTCACACAGATTAAGAAATACAATTAATGTAGAGTGAAATGAATGAATTTACATTGATTAACTAAAATAAATTTCTCTCTCATGTGATGATTGGTGAATAAGTCTTGTACTTTTGAAAAACACATGGACCAAGATAAAAAATTTAATGCTTGGATTCGAAAACTATACTAAAAGTTCTTAAAAAGCTAGAATGACTTATATTTTGAAAAAAAACTCAATTGCTAGAATGACTTATAAAAAGGAATGGAGGGAGTATTGAATTTCGAAAGCAAGAACATGAAACAAACAAATGAATAGAAAACAAAAATGAAAGGATGAAAAAGAAAGTTAGGAGAGAATTAACTTTGTCTCATTTTTTTTATTTCTAAAATAAAAGAGAATGTCAAGATATATGCATATAAAGAGGAGAGTGAAATCTTTTTGCCTTTTAATTAATTTTTTTTCTTAATAAAGTATTAAGTCCATAAATTAATTTTAGTTAAATAGAAATAAATCGCAATTATAACTATGGAAAACATTTATAATTAATATGCGAAATTAATTCTATTAATTAGAGTTATTATGCTCAACATTTTTAGAAATTGAAGAGATTCAAATAATAATATTTTTAATTAATATTTTCCAACAACTTGTCCTATGATCATGTTTCATTTTCATCTGTTAAAAACTCTTGAAATACTAACAATTTTCTACAAACCACAATATAATGGTTGATAACCATATAGACCTATGTTACAAAAACAATAGTCTCAAAATCCCATAATTAATGTACATTTTCAGATTTTGAGCATCAAAATTTATTTTTATTTACCTTCATTTTGAGTTCGTATCTAGCGTAATACAAATTCTTCAAGAATTAATAATTAGACGCTTACAATCCCTCCGTCTAGAGGAGTGGGCAAAAGAACTTTTAACTTCTTGTTGATGATAATAATAATAATAACAATAATAATAATGTAGAATTTATGATTAAAAGATGAGAAATAAACTTAGAATGGTAATAATGATATAATATAATTTTTAATCGAAATAAACATTGTAAGTATAATGTTTCAATACCTCTTTAATTGTTTTCTTCAATATGTCTCAAACTTCAATGAACTACTATTATGTGAAACTTTATATCCATTCGTACCAAAATGTATAAAAAAAAATTACAATACATATCAGTTAGATAAACCCAAATTAAAAAAATTAATGCACTTCACTAGGTTCTGAATTTGAAAAATTAATCTAACTTCAATTAAACCTAACAGTTGAATTCATATTAGACCGAAAATCTAAATTTTAGTTAAAGTTGACAATCGAAACGATTACACCTAGCAACATATACTAAAAAAAATTCAAATGTACAAAATCTTTATTTTAGTCATTTTGAAAAAAAAACAAATAAAAAAGAAGACATAGATAAGGTAAAGAAAGTTATGGAACCTGATAATGGCAGAAAGGAAATTTCATCTCTAAAAATGGAACTACAGTAAAACCTCTATAAATTAATAATGTTGGGACCATGAAATTTTATTAATTTATAGAGATATAAATTTATTGAACTGGCCCCAGTCGGGACCAGAAGAAATTGTTATTTTAAAGATGTTATTAATTTATGAAGGTTTTACTGTATAACAACTATTGTTTTATAAATAAAACCACAACACAATTGAGAACATAATAACTACTATATTTGAAAAAGAAATCAAATAATTACCTTGAGAAACATAAGGATTTCCTATAATTTTTGACACATTTGTTTTTTCCGATTTTAGCTGTCCACACATCTTCTATTTCTATCAGATTTCTTCTATTGGAGATACCAAAGTTTGAATTTTCCAAATTCTTGAAGAAAATGTTATTAAATAATTTATCAATGGAAACCGGTTCTAAATAGATCTGAATCTCTTAATGATGTAATAACAAAATTATAAGACTATATTATTTGAAGTAACAACAAAATTATAAAATTATATTATAAGAATCTGAAAAACAAAAATAATACATCATCAAAATTAAAGGTTGATAGAGACTTTGGTTTTCGGTGACCAATGAATATAATGGTGGAATACTATCTATCATGCTTTATATATAGATTTATTTGTGACTTTTGAATTTCCTTCGCTTTGCGTTTTTTCATCTTTTTGTAACTTTTCATTTTTTTAGTAATTTAATTAATGAGCTAATAATTGACAAATATTATTATTATTATAAATTATAAATATATATAAATGACTTTTCAATTTTCCTTCTGTTATTATTAATTAAATAAATCTTTTTAATTTTGATTTTTTACTATGGTGACAACTCATCAAAAAAGTCTTTGAAACATTTCTCATCATTTATCTTTGCTTTTATAGATTTGTTATGTGAAAATTTGAAATATTATTATTATTAATATTACAACTTTAAAATTGTATTTTAAATATTTTGATTTATTAAATTGAGTGGTTATGTGACTTAATTTAATATTTTTGAGATGAGAGATAGGAAACGTGTGACTTTTTTTTTTGAATAAAAGTAGGGACGATGAGATAACAGGCCATAGACATCCTGACTAGGTCGGCACCCCTAAGATCCGGCATCACAAAACCCAAAGAATCAATAAATAAAGTGCAAAAATATTACAAAGGTAGGAAGTAGGAAAATAAAAGAACTAGGAAAAGTGAAGATCTGCAATGTTATACAAGTCATCAAAAATAAAAGAACTGCAAAACGGGGGAATGTATGCCACCAACGAAGCCCATCCGCCAAGAGCTCAAAACGTGCTAGCGCATCTGCTGTTTGGTTCCCCTCCCTATAGATGTGTGTGACCAAGAGTTCCATCCCTGCACATTGAAGAAGACAGCGGTCCCAATCCTTTCTGAGTCGCCAAGGGACAGTCGATGATCGATGCTTGAGAAGATTAACCACAAACATTGAATCCGCTTCCACCCATAGTCGAGTCCAACCTTTCTATCAAGCCAGGTCGATTGCAAACATAACTACTCGCAATTCCGCAACATGGGCTGCTGTTGAGGCGATTGGGAAAGCGAAACTACCTCGGGCGAACCCTCGACTGTTCCTGAAAATGCCACCAGCACCTGCTGCCCCATTAGGCCCCTATGATGATTCGTATGTGTTCACTTTTAGCCAGCTCACCGGGGGTGGGATCCATCGCACTTTAATTATATTCGAAGCAGGTGGCGGATGAGCCTGAACGTGCAGCTGCTGAAGCGTTAATGTGTCACTGGTGGTGCTGCAGAAGCCGCGACTAAAGCGGTCAGATTCCTTGGTTAATGCCCAAAGATGAGAAATTGATATTTGTATTGAAGGGAGTTCCGATTCAAAGACCACGAGGTTACGAGTCCACCAAATAAGCCACACACAATGAAGGACAGCCGAGTTCCAAAGTGTTGTACCCTGTTTACCAAATCGGTAAAGGTGTAAGATGTTAAAGAGTTCAGTGAACGTACTTGATTATTTTTAGTCACTACATCAAACTCTAAGTATACATTATAATTTTATTGAACTTATAGCAAATTTCTCCAACATTTTATATTTTCTTTTAATTTATTATCACGAATATGTCTCTTAGTCATAATTTATTATTTTAATTATTAAATTACATTAATTCCTTTTTGTGACTAGGACTGAATGCAGATCTTAGTTAAAAAATATTATATTAGATCGAATATACGATGAAAAGAATCCAAAATCGAACGAAATTGCTGACTTTTTTTTATCGAACTGGTCGAATTTGATCAAAATTAGTTAAAATTTCATTCCAATTATGAATTTTTTTCCTCAGGTATTTGGTCTAGTATATGATCTCTACGGTCTATGTCCAGCCTTATTTGTGACTGATGTTGGCAATTTCTATAGTTGTGTTATACATATTGTTATACATATAGTATTACACAGCTCAAGCACGACTTAAGCAATGGAACAAGTACTACTTCCTTGCAGCGGATTACCTTTTGAATGTCTCAGTTTTGAAACAGAGTGTTGGACAGAAATGATCACAATCATCTATGCAGTATTACACAGCTTGAGCACATCTTAAGCAGTGGAACAGGTGCTACAGATGCGAGCTGCGGTACCACTAATTCATTGAAATGCAAAAGGCAATCAAGGCAACTGAAATGGTTGGAAAGGGAAGATGCATAAGCAAAGCTGGTTAAATTTAGATTTTCAATTTGGTTGAAGCTTGTAATTGAGAATATAAAGATAAATCAGATGTGGTAATTGCAACTCCACAATAATTTTGTTCTGTAACATAGAAGAACTCACTCTTATTTACAAGAAAAAGGAAGTGGAGTTCATTTATTCACCTCTTCTGTAACTGCTTTCCACTTGTGTTATCTGTCTATTTGTTTGTATATAGACATTACTTCACTGCTAATTATTCTCTTTCTTTACTTGTTCTCTATACTCATGCTTGCCTAATGATTTTCGGTAGATAATTATTTGGGTTAAGTTAGAAAAAAAATCCCATGTCTTCGCGTTCTGAGAAAAAAAAAACAAATTGCTAGGCTGTTCTTTCAAAATTCAATAAACAAATATGTATTTCATATTCTGTTAGTAGCTCGAATTTACGAGCTAGTCAACTCTGTACTTATATTCTTCAAACAATTTATCAGCTTATCGCTTCTAGTCTATTTTTTCTAGAAGGGATTGTAGCTCATAAAAGAAGGACTTTGTGATCTCACACAATTAGAAATGATATTGTTCTCAAAATATAATGTGTAAACTATAAAATAAAAATATAAAAGTAGAAATTAAATTACCCATTTTCACCCTTGTGATTTCAGCTCTTATCTCTTCCAAATTAGCGAGTTCTAGCCAAAACTCTTCTTGTTGTATTTGACTTTCAGAATTTGTACATTCCGCAAGTTATTGGACTATAACTTTGGACAGACTTCAGAAACATGTCCACATATTCCGAGTTCATTTTTTTAGAAGCTTCACTTTTAAGATCGGCTTCTTTCATTTTTCCCGCCTACTATCAACAATACATCTTTGATTCCATCAAAAATTTTACGTCTTAAAGGTGTTTCTTTTTTTATATCATCGTAATCACGATGTTTTACCCAATACACCAAATATTTTTTTGTTCGATCTTACCTTAAATACATATGAAATATTTGGTGTTGGTTTTCTATCAATGTATTTAAGTTGTAACAACTCTGACGGAATTGTTGGCTCTAACTCTCTGATTTCAGCTACCGATAATTTTTTCAAATTGTCAGATTTTAAAATAGCATATAATATTTATTTAAATATGAAATATTCATATAAAAAAAACTACGTGTAAGCATATTCATCTCTCCAATTCTGAATCTTTTTCCTGAGTTATTTGGTCCAATATATTATTTTTAGAATTTGTGCCAACCTTATTTGTGACTAATGTTGGTAATTTCTATAGTTGTTTTATACATATTTTATGACTGTAATTGTCACGTCCGTATCCAAAAATTTCAATCTTTAAATTCCGATATAGGTTATAATATATATATATATATATATATATTAGAGTTTTAATTGGATATTATAACTACATTGAGTGTAATTTAATATTTTTAGGTATGAACTATTATAAATTTCATAAAATCTTATAAATTAAGAGTACCACAAATACTAATATACAAACTTTAATGTACTAAATATCTACTAAACTAACAGTATATATATAATTTTATTAATTTTATTAATTATAATAATTATTATTATACTTTTTATTATTAGCAGTATCAGTGATACATAATTCTAAATTGAAATGTAAAATTTGATTTAAAGCTTTAGTTAACAAGAACACGTATAAACAATGATATGGTAATTTATTAATATATTTATGGGAACTTTCTATTTTATAAAAAATAAATAAATAAATACAAGCCATTGTGCACGTGTAGAGAGGTGTCAATATGCATGATTTGTGAGTGTAATGTGGCATTAATTTGCACACAAAAAGGACAGCTGCATGTATATACATACATACCTAACATACAAAGGGAGATCCAATTAATTTGGGGATTTAAAATATGGAGTGAAGGGAGGAATTTCCTTATTTAATAAATTGGGGTTTATGGGTTTATATAATGAGATGGTTTTATACTTAAAATGGAGGTAAGTTCATTCGGATTAAATCTTTATAAAGCAAGCGTGGATAATTAGAGGTGCAATGACGGGTTCGTGGGAGGCTTTACGAGAGTCGCGAGAGCTAATATTAGTTTATATTTATTTCAGTTCTAGTTAGCAGTTATATTTTAAAATAGACGAACATTTAGAAGTTTCGGTAACGTAAGGAATGGACACTAGTAAATTATCATTGAACTGTTAGTCGAAATTAACTACGTCGGTTTAGAATTTCTATCTAAGTGACCGAAAATAATCCAATAGGAATATTTAATTATTTTAAATTCTATCAATAAAATATAATTAAGCATTTTAAATTTTTAGAGTTCAAATAAGTTATAAATTAGAAGGACTCATACTGATATTTGTCCATTTGAGTCGTAATATAAAAGTTAGTACAAAAATTTGAATATAAAATTAGTACAAGTAGACTTATGACACCGTAACAAGTCTAATGATATATTCGGTTTAAAATAACTATACCGGATTAATATTATACGTAGCTATTCCGGATAAAAATAAGTTATAAAGGTATTGGATTTAAACTATATTTAAGTTTATATATATATTTGAGTGATTTAAATTCTTGGAGTTGTCAATTTATCATTTTTATGGAAATATATTATTTAAAGTATTTACTTTTGATTTTAATTGTAAAAAGATGAATTTGAAGTACAATTTCATATTTGTGGTATTAATTTTGGAAATTAGATCGAGAAAATGAATACGATGTGAATGGTTTTTGGATTGAGAAAGTTCAATTGAGAATATTATGATAATGATTTATATATATATCCATCTAGAGTAATCCGGATCGGTGGTTTTATATTTGAAGTCCATGTTCAGTGAGAGACATGGCCTGTTTACACAGTGTAAAGACCTAGTCGGGTATTGGCAGCGAAGTGTGGGGTAAGACCAATACGGGATTAGGCAAGGTTAAAGAGACGTCTCGACTATGTAATTCTTGATATGTGTGGTTTTGGATTGATACATAAGGGGGGAAACTCTAGAATGCATATAAGGTTTTACGTTATCGGTTATGAGTTGATTTTGATATAAGATTTTACGTTTGATTGATTACGAATTTAGTTTGATAAAGCGTTTCTTTGATTATGGATTTGATTTAATAAAATGTTTGATTGATTACGATTGATTACGAGTGGGTTTGATAAAACATTTGATTGATTACGAGTTGATTTGATAAAATGCTGATATAAAGATATCGATATTTATTTGATTTAATAACGTTAAAACGTTTATTTGATTTGATTCGTTTTTATAAAATGATATATATATATAAAATTATATAGTGATAAAGTGAGGTATACAGTTAAATCTTTAACGTGTCAATCAACGTCTCAATAAGCTAAGAGAACTACCTGAAATTGGTAGAACTACGTGGCTTTGATTCCCGGTTTAAATAGTAAAGACGTTCGGGATACGTAGGAAGCTTGATAGAATTATCGAGTTCAAGCCAAATAATTAAATAAAACTTTATGTAGTCCAAATAAATTTTTATCTATTAGAAAATTAAATTAAGAATTGAACGAGTTAAAGATTGAAGAGATGAATTCGTAGAATTCATAGATCGTTATCCTGTTTCCTTTTCATACCCGATGCCGTTTAGGGTCGGGTGTGATAGTAATAGAATTTACATTTTTATTATAGACTAATTGATTCTAAATATTGAGTATTGCAATATTCTGATTCATATAAGCTTGATAACTGTTGTTTTTTTAGATTTTCTTTTGTCAAATCGCTTTGTCATTTTGACTTGAATTTTTGCATTTATTTTGACTGGCTTTAGGCCATCGGGTGTAAAAGAAATGTGAATTTCTTTGGTTAAACTCAGTCGGTCTACTTTTATAATAGCTGCATTCTTCTGTTTTCCTTACTGTAGAACATTTTTTTCATTGGGCAGACCACTCTAGAGTTGTTGTCAAAATTGAAGTTCGTCTAAATATTAACTAAGAAACGGGAACGATACATTGCTGGCTAGATTATTGACGTTAAACATAAATGAATTCAAGTTCTACGACATATTAACTTGGCCTCTAAACCATGCCTTAAATCATTTTTCTCAAAACGGTTCATCTTCTACCATTATAATATCAATATAATGATGTAATATAATTCATTTAGAACAATAATACGAGAAGTATTTTTCTTAGAATTTCATTATATGTTTCTCTTATGGTGGTTTATATATTTTCTTCTCAAGTTGCTATTTCATTTACAAAAATATTTATACATAATTTAATACTTAAAATTTCTTAGATACTCTGTTTGTAACATACTTAAAATTTCTTAGATACTCTGTTTGTAACACATTTTTATCAATAATTTTAGTGAAAGAATTTTCAAACATTTTTTCAACAAAGTGAGCATATCCATGACAGATCCGACCCTCTTTCGGACACTTGGAAATCCATTTGGGCTCTGAAAATCCCTTACCGAATGAGGAGCTTCCTGTGGCTTGGAGTCAAGGACATATTGCTGACTAATTCGGATAGACATAGATGTCACTTGGCTGATTCAGGTGCTTGCAGTAGATGCAGAGGCCAAGTTGAATCTTTGTGCCATGCCCTTAGGGACTGCCCTAAGAGTAAGGAGGTTTGGCAGAAAGTTCTTCCGCACCACATTCTCCCCTCCTTCTTTGCCTACCCTGAGAATGACTGGTTCTCCAATGGGGTTAAAGGTAGGTTAATGGCTAGCATGGAGTAGGGAGACATTTTATTTGCTATTATCTGCCACCACCTTTGGAAGTGGAGAAACGAGGAGATCTTTGGTGAGAATACTGTTTTTATTCAGAACTTACCCGAGTTCTTCTCTAAAAAGCTCCTTATCATTACGTGGAGCTTCAAAGGGGACCCCCTTGCCAATTCTACCCAGAATAAAGAGGTTCAACTCGTTGGGTGGTATAGGCCGAAGGATGGGGTGGTTAAGTTGAACACGGATGGCTCCTGTCTCAACAATGGAAAGATCGCGGCTGGAGGCGTGCTCAGGGACGCGGGAGGTGCCTGGTTGTCTGGATTCACCCATAACCTGGGTTTGGGCTCATCCTTTTCAGCGGAACTTTGGGGTATTCTTTCTGGAGTCAAGCTTGCCAGAAAGCTGGGTATTAAAAGACTTGCTGTGGAGTCTGATAATATGGAGGCTATTAGTATGATCTCTAATAATCATGCTTTTTGTCTTAGTAGCCAGAACCTTATCAAAGCAATAAGAAGTCTTGGCTCCTCCTTTGAGTCCTTAGAGTTCAGCCACATCTACAGAGAACAAAATCGAATTGCGGATCGCTTGGCGGCGGCTGGGCACGAGGGGATGTTAGGTGTTTCCACATTTTCTGATCCTCCTATCTATCTTTCTTCTCTCCTTTTAGAGGACATAGTTGGGGTTAGCTTTCCTAGGCTGATTCCAGGTTAGCTTTTGTCTCGGTGTTGGTTTGTTTTCTTTCCTGTTTCTACCAAAAAAAAAAAGATAGAAGAATTGAGAGTTAGATATAAGAATTAAGAGTTGAATGTATAAAGTCATTAATAATAAGTTTCACATTAAATCATCATTTAGCATTTATAACTAAAGACAGTATAAAAAACTTGTTAAAATTCAAATATTACAAAACTAATCAAGACAAAGTGTAAAAAGCTATTTATTTCCGCCAAATTTAGATTTCAATGTCATCAAATTAACTTCAGTTTTCTTATTGGGTAACAAACAAATTGCTTTCGAAATTTCACATAATTTTGTGTCGGTAATGATTTTTGCATCATGAATACTCGTGATAGTTGAAGTTGGAAATTCCTTAAACTCATGGAGTCCTCTGTCAATATTTTTGCCATACTTTGATAGTTCATCAACAAGATTATTGTTATTTCAACCAACCAAATAGAAAATTACTTCACATTGTTTTTGATGGAGTAAAAGGAGAATGCTAAGTGTGATCATTATTCGATCATCACTTACTTTATGATCTGGACATGTAATACCTTGTATAACTGATTTACAATCAAACTCTATAATAAAATGATCTTCGTGATTCAACAACATAAAATTAAGCATGTCTAGTACACAAAGGCATTCAGATTGGATGTTGCTCCAAAATAGACCAGAATGTCGAATAAAAATTAGCTTTTCAAAGCATTTGGACAGTTTACCAACTTCATCACGAACAACTCTAGTTGTGGTGCATTTAATTTGACCGAAAGAGTTTTGAGTCCAAGAGCTATCACTATTAATTTTTATTCAACCAAAATGCGAAGGTATCAATAAGTTAACTAAATTGCTGTCTTCTGGATCAATCTGGTGGAAATAACTGTTATAAGGAAAAGAGAAACTTACTCTCCATATAATAAGGATAAATATAGACAAATAAAGGTAAAAGGCATAAAGTCCATTTGCCCCCCTAAACTATAAGGTCAAAATCAATTAGCCCTCATTCTACACAAATCAACAATCAACCCTCTCACCTTTCTAATTTTCCTCAATTTAGTCCCCCAATGAAATAATGTTTGAGAGTGTATCTCACTCTGACTGTTAGGTAAGACTATATTCTAACATATAATGCCACCCCTCTTAGACAAATCAACAATTAAGCCCTCAACCTTTACAAAATTCATCAATTCAGCACAATTTAAGAGATTGGATGAAACAAAAAAATTAATACCAGCTCTCTCTCCACTTAAATGAAAACCATGCGCCTTTTCTCTAAGTATGTAGTTTCATCCTTATAAAAAATAAGGATCTCATAAAAAACAACTTTTCTTTTCATTAAACAACTAAATCTTACCTTGAGCTCACTAATTTTCCTGCTTGCACCCAAAGGATAGAAATTAAAATACAAGATCAAACAACTTTTATTTTAAATCCGAAAAACTTATATTAAAAGGAATACAAACAAACACAAAGGTTATATCTATCTACAAAGATAAGTATGAACATATTATGGCAACAAATTGCTAGGTTTTTTTTCAAAATTCAATAAACAAATATGTATTTCATATTTTGTTAGTAGCTCGAATTTGTGAACTAGTCATAGAACCCTATACTTGTATTCTTCAAACAATTTATCAGTTTATCGCTTCTAACCTATTTTCTATAAGGGATTGTAGCTCATAAAAGAGGGACTCTATGATCTCACACAATTAAAAATGATATTGTTCTTAAAATATAATATGTAACCTATAAAATAAAAATATAAAGTAGAAATTAAATTACCCATTTTCTAGTCTTGTGATTTCATCTCTTATATCTTTCAAATTAGTGGGTTCTAGCCAAAACTCTAGCCCTCTTATTGTATTTGACTTTCAGAATCTGTACATTCCGTAAGTTATTGGACTATATCTTTGGACAGACTTCAGAAATATGTCCATATATTATGAGTTTATTTTTTTAGAAGCTTCACTTTTAAGATCTATTTCTTTCATTTTTCTCCCCCCTACTATCAACAATACATCTTTGATTCCATCAAAAAATTTACGCCTTAAAAGTGTTTGTTTTTTTATATCATCGTAATCACGATGTTCTACCCAATACACCAAATAATTTTTTTGTCCGATCTTACCTTAAATACGTATGAAATATCCGGTGTTGGCTTTCTATCAATGTATTCAAGTTGTAACAACTCTGATGGAAATGTTTTTTCTAACTCTTTGATTTCAGTTGCTGATAATTTTTCAAATTTTCGGATTTCAAAACAACATATAATATTTATCTAAATATGCAATACTCATGAGGAAAACTATGTGTAAGCATATTCGTCCCTTTCAGTTTTTTATAAGTTAAATTATTGAAAAACTATTTGATATCATTAACGTCTCAAGAAATTAGATTAATTCCTTTTTGTGACTAGGATTGGGCGGAGATCTTAAAAAATATTATATAAGATCGAATATACAATGAAAAGAATCTAAAATCGAATGGAACTGCTGACTTTCTTTGATCGAATTTGGTCAAAATCAGTTAAAATTTCATTCCAACTTAGAATCTTTTTCCTCAAGTATTTGTTCCTATATTATCTTTAGGATATGTGCCCAACCTTATTTGTGACTGATGTTGGCAATTTCTATAGTTGTGTTATACATATTGTTATGGCTGTAATGGAATTTACGTTTTTACTATAGACTGATTGAATTCTAAATATTGAGTGTTGCAATATTCTCAATCTTATAAGCTTAATAGCTGTTGATTTTTTAGATTTTTTTGTCAGGTCATTTTGAATTGAATTCTTACATTTATTTTGACTGGTTTTAGGACATCAGGTGTAAACGAAATGTGAATTTCTTCAGTCGGTTTACTTTTCTTATAGCTGCATTCTTATGTTTTCCTTACTGTAGAACATTTTGTTCATTGCGCATGCCACTCTAGAGTTGTGTCAAACTTGAAGTTTGTCTAAATATTAACTAAGGAACGGGAATGGTGATGTTTTGGCTAGATTATTAACGTTAAATATAAAATTCAAGTTCTACGACATATTAACTTGACCTCTAAACGATGCCTTAACTCATTTTTCTCAAAACCGTTCATCGCGTACCACTATAATATCAATATAATGATGTAATATAATTCATTTGGAACAATAATACGAGAAGTATTTTTCTTAGAATTTAGAATTTTATTATATGTTTCTCCTTTGGTGGTTTAGATATTTTCTTCTCAAGTTGCTATTTCATTTACATAAATATTTATACATAGCTTAATATTTAAAATTTCTTAGATACTCAGTTTGTAACATATTTTCATTAATAATTTTAGTGAAAGAATTTTTATACATTTTTTTCAACGAAGTGAGGGTATCCATCTAGTTAGATATAAGAATTAAGAGTTGAATGTATAGAGTCAATAATCATAAGTTTCACATTAAATCATCATTTAGCATTTGTAACTAAAGACAATTTAAAAAACTTGTGAAAATAAAACTATTACAAAACTAATCAAGACAGAGTGTAAAAAGCTATTTATTTCCTCTAAATTCATATTTCAATTTCATCAAATCAACTTCAGTTTTTGTCAAACCCGACCCTAAACGACCTCAATCGGCATCGAGCGTGAAATAGAAAGATCACAATCAACACTTAAGAGTCTCCAAATTATCCAAATATCATAAATATCATACTTTTCAAGAATTCCTATTAGATATATTATAAAATAAATCCATATTTTTACTACATTCAAGTCTTAAAATATTACCCAATACAATCAAATCTCCAAATGAGAGGCAAATGTCCTAACTAAGGACAAAGTCAATGACTTGACACTTCAACCTTGTCTATCAACTAATAACTTCTCCTATACCTTGCTCTTTCTCACCTAAAACATTAAAACATTTGAAAAGGTGAGACAGAAATCTCAGCAAGCAATTATCAACTACATAAAATACTTATACTCAAAATAACTATATATATATATATTTTAATTTCCAAAATGTATCATATAAAATTCATGTTCTTAAAACTGAACATTTTATGGACAAAACCATAATAAAATACTCAAAATAACCAAATATGCAATTTGAAATATCAAGTTTGCTATCAAAATACCACACATAGTCCAAGACGTAAATCACTGTATTAAAACACTTAATATAAAACTCGTCGTATTTCGATAAATACTTTATAAACTGTATCTCAATAAATATTTCATCAACTGTATATCAATAAATACTTCATAAATCATATCTCGATAAATACTTCATAAATCGTATCTCAATAAATACTTCATAAATCGTATCTCAATAAATACTTCACAAACCGTATCCATCTGAGAGATAATCCCCGTATGTATCAATCCCCACAATATAATAGAATCGAGATATCTCATAATTTTGCCTAACCCGCATGGTCTTACTCAACACTTCTTTGCCATACCCGATAGGTCTTTTAACTGTGTACACAGGCCGTATTTCTCACTAAATACGGACTTTAATAAAAACCACCTATCCGGATTACTCTTGATGGATACTAAAAATATTATAATTTCATAATATAACTTAAAATCATAAATATATCATAAATCAACATCATAAAGTTTCCAAGTTTCCAAGTACTTTTCTCAATTAATTTCCAAAAATATTCAATCATAAACCATAATTGTACTAAAATCACTAATAAATAATTTACAAATATACTTATCAATACTAACTTCAATTTCTTAAAATAAGCACATAAATAAGCATATATATAACCTTTATTTCATAAATTATAAGTTATCAAAAATACTAATATAACCATCTTAAAATCAAATATTAAATTAAGAGATAAAATTTATAAAGATCACTTAACATATATGTATAGATACTCAAAATCATAAAAAGGTAGTTGATAAATTACTTACTTCCATAATTAATCGATGAAAGACACAGTCCGAGTCTTAAATCTGTCTAGAATTGTCCCGTACGAGCTTATTCTAAGACTCTCTAAATCGGATCTCCGAACATTGAGAACAATTGCACCATTGAATAAATTATGAAGAGAGAACATAATGGGTGAAAATCATGTTTCAAAGACAATCCTTTTCTTTTTCATAGAAAAAGACTTGATTATAAATTTGCTATCATTTTCTTTTTAATAGCCTTGGACTCCATTTTTTTTTTCTCTAATTCCCTCACTCATGTCTATCTACATGTATTGTTATATGAAATTCAACAAACTAAATTAAGATACATGACATTTGGATTAAGGTATGGACATATGGCTTAAGAGTAGCTCAAATTAGGACAAGTAATACACATGTGTCAAATGCATGTTTTTTTTTTATCTATTAAATTATATTATTATTTTATTATTATTATTATTATCAATTTTTTTATAATATTGTCTCATGGATATCCGAAATGCATGTTTGGGAAGTTGTAATTGATGTTCCCAATAAGGGAAAATCTCCCTTTTGGTCCCTCTAAACTTTAACTTCTTTTAAAACTTACCTTAAACTTTTAATTTTACACTTAAGGTATAAAATTAGCCTCCAATCTATATCCATAATATTTAATTAACTCTCCAATCAATAAACAACTATAATATAACCTTATATTAGGGTATAATAACTAAAATTAGGGACACGGATGTGACAGTTTTCTTCTTGGGTAACAAACATATTGCTTTCGAAATTTCAAACAATTTTGTGTCGGTAATGATTTTTACATCACGAGTACCCGTGATAGTTGAAGTTGGAAATTCCTTAAATTCATGGAGTCCTCTGCCAATATCTTTGCCATACTTTGATAGTTCATCAACAAGATTACTGCGATTTCTACCAACCCAACAGAAACTTACTTCACATTGTTCTTGGTGGAGTAAAAAGAGAATGCTAATTGTGATCATTAGTCGATCATCACTTACTTTATGATCTGGACATATAACACATTGTATAATACATTTACAATCAGACTCGATAAAAAAACGGTCTTCAGGATTCAACAACATGAAATTAATCATGTCCAGTACACAAAGACACTCAGATTGGATGTTGCTCTAAAATAGATCAAGCTGTCGAATAAAAATTGGCTTTTCAAAGCGTTTGGACAATTTACCAACTTCATCACGAACAACTCCAGTTGTGGTGCATTTAATTTGACCGAAAGAGTTTTGAGTCCAAGAGCTATCACCATTAATTTTTATCCAACTAGAAAGCGGAGGTATCCATAAGTTAACTAAATTGCTGTCTTTTGGATCAATCTGGTGGAAATTACTGTTAAAAGGAAAAGAGAAACTTACTCTCCATATAATAAGGACAAATATAGATAAATAAAGGTAAAAGGCATAAAGTCTATTTGCCCCCCTAAACTATAAGGTCAAAATCAATTAGCCCCCATTCTACACAAATCAACAATCAACCCCCTCACCTCTCTAATTTTCCTCAATTTAGTCCCTCAATGAAATAATGTTTGAGAGTGTATCTCACTCTGCCTGTTAGGTAAGACTAAATTCTAACATATGATGCCACCCTTCTTAGACAAATCAACAATTAAGCCCCCAACCTTTACACAATTCATCAATTCAGCACAAATTAACAGATTAACATATGATGAAACGAAAAAATTAATACCAGCTCTCTCTCCATTCAAATGAAAACAGGCGCATTTTCTCCAAGTATGTAGTTTCATCCTTATATAAAAATAAGGATCACATACAAAAAAAAAACAACATTTCTTTTCATTAAACAACTAAATCTTATCTTGAGCTAACTAATTTTTCTACTTGCCCCAAAATGGTAGAAATTAAAATACAAGATCAAACAACATTTATTTTAAACCGAAAAACTTATATTAAAAGGAATACAAACAAATGCAACAGTTGTATTTATCTACAAAGATAAGTATGAACTTACTATGGCAACAAATTGCTAGAATGTTCTTCCACAATTCAATAAACAAATATGTATTTCATATTTTGTTAGTAGCTCGAATTTGGAAGCTAGTCATAGAACCATGTACTTGTATTCTTCAAACAATTTATCAGTTTATAGCTTCTAACCTATTTTTCTAGAAGGGATTATAGCTCATAAGAGAGGGACTATGTGATCTCACACAATTAGAAATTATATTGTTCTCAAAATATAATATGTAAACTATAAAATAAAAATATAAAAGTAAAAATTAAATTACCCATTTTTCAGCCTTGTGATTTTAGCTCTTAATGCTTCCAAATTAGCGGGTTCTAGCCCAAACTCTAGCCCTCTTGTTGTATTTGACTTTTGGAATCTGTACATTCCATAAGTTATTGGACTATAGCTTTGGACAGACTTCAGAAATATGTCCACATATTCCGAGTTCATTTTTTTAGAAGCTTCACTTTTAAGATTACTTTCTTTCATTCCCCCCCCCCCCTTCCTATCAATAATGCATCTTTGATTCTATCAAAAAATTTACGCCTTAAAGGTGTCTCTTTTTTATATCATCATAATCACGATGTTCTACCCAATACACCAAATATATTTTTTGTCCGATCTTACCTTAAATACATATGAAATATCTGGTGTTGGTTTTCTATCAATGTATTCAAGTTGTAACAACTCCTACAGAATTGTTGGCTCTAACTCTCCGATTTTAGCTGCCGATAATTTTTTCAAATTGTCGGATTTCAAAACATCATATAATATTTATTTAAACATGAAATACTCATTATGATAATATTCGTTCCTTTCATTTTTTTATAAGTTAAATTATTGAAAAACTATTCGATCTCATCAACGTCTTAAGAAATTAGATTAATTCCTTTTTGTGACTTGTAATTATTTTATATGGCTTGTTCTCAGAATATACACTCTAATACTAAAGATATTTAGTAAACATAAGGTTTAAGATATACGCTTTTATAAAAGAAGATATACAATCAAATGCTAATTTTTGATAAATAATTTTCAGTCTGATGTTTTAATAAAATAGTGCCATGTACTACAATTACCACTCACCTGGAACTTAAACAGACGTAAGAACCCAAAAAGCTCGTCTCTCAATCAACCCTATTAGTTCAATGAAAATGGAGAATGAATTGACTAATATTAATCATATCTAAACTAATGGGGACAATTAACATTTTAGGGGAAAAGTGTGCAGAAATCACATTTATAGGGTAAATTACATGTACAACTTTTATTCTGTTTTACACTTTGGTTTACAACTTTTAATTTTGACAAAAAACTGTACAACCTTTTGGTGTCCTCCAACTAAAGTGTACAGCCAGTAATTGTGACCGGTCAACGTTGGTCAAACCGCCATGTCATCAAATTTCATTAACATAATGGACCCATGGCATGTGCAATTACTAAGTTACCCTTCTATAAATTCAATCTAAAAGCCATCAATTATTAATAATTACTTTTACACCCTTCAATTAATTATTCTTATTCCCCCACACATATTTCTCTCTCTTCACTTGTTCTTCTCTCTCTTCAACACAAAGGAACCCAAATTTCTTAGAGCCTCCAAAATCAAGATTTTTTCAAACTGGGTTTTTAATTCAAGATTTCTCCAAGCTTCCAAAACCAAGATTGGTGAAGATTTTGAGTTACCAAACACTTTTATTTTTGTATTTTGAGTTTTTTTTTTTCAAAAAGCAGACACTAAAGGGGATAATATGCAATTCCGTCTCCCTTCCATCACCGGTGATGATAGCTTCATCATCTGCACCTAATATCCACAAGATGTAAAGCTATGTTTAAAGCTATGTTTTTGCCATTATTAGATCCAGAGAAGAAACATTTGGAGAAATCGTCGTCATCCTTTAACCACATGACTGCGTCGACGATTGGTAATGGCGGAGTAACATTGGTAATGGTAAATCCGGTTGAGAAGAAGAAGGTGGTAAAGGGGATACATGGGAATAAATTGTACCTTGGGATTACTGTTGTAACCATTTTTTCGTCCATAAGAACTTGCACCTGCACCAACTGTACTTCTCCCATGGCTTTCTACTTCCAACATCATGTCCATAATAAAGTTGTACCAACAAGTTTAATTAAAGAGTGTTGTCAATAGTGGAAAGGGAGGTTGAGAAATCACGTAGGAGAGAGAAAGGGAAAGGTTAAGAATGTGACAATGCAGAAAATGTGCTCGTAATGGTTAAGAATGTGATAGTGTAGAGAACTATTATGATTATTGCACTGGTTGTTTTCATTTTGGGCCGTGAATGAAGTTATCTCTTTAGACAGTTGTAAGACTGGGTATGGAGTTCATACATTCTGGGTATCGAGCTGGAAGTGAAGCTAAGTACTCAAAGGAGCATAATTTTCTTTTCTATTATGATTTAAGCTTTTATTCCTATTGAGTGAGTAAAATCAGGTAATAAGTTATATATATATAGAGAGAGAGGAGTTACAAGAAGATAGAATTTAGAGCAAGAAAGGAAAAAAAGTGAGGGAGAGGAGTTTCAGGGGGTAAATTACATACGTGGTGTACAACCTTTACCCATAATCACACTTTGGTGTACAACCAAAATTTTGTCACACTAAACTGTATAACCTTTTAATGACCTCCCACTAAAGCGTACATCAGGTAATTGTGACCGGTCAACCCGAAGTCAACGTGCCACATTAGCAATTTAACTTTTCTAAAAATAAAAAATTAATCCAATAAATATAAAATTACTTTTATAACCTTTATAACATCATTTTCTTCAACCACCATTCTTATTTTCTTTTACTCCATTTTCAAAAATTATTTCTCTCTCTAACTCTCATCTCTCTCATTCTCTCTCTAACTCTCATCTCTCTTATTTCCCCTCTCCTCAATTTTAATAGTTTGACCCTTTTCCCTTTTCTCTCTCCTATTTCTAAAACCATCTCTTCTTCCATTTGTCCATTGGTGCAAACCCTCCAACTACCTCTCGTTCTTTAGATCCATTTTCCTTCTTCCTACCAAACCGACTAAATTTCAGTCCAAACCGTCGATCTTTCAATATTCCATGGCAGTCACCACAGAGACCGCTGAGAGTATCAGTTCACTCCCAATGGTGCCTTCGGCTTCAAGATCAGTGTCTCACTTAGCTTCTGAACTGTCTTCTCTAGCTCACCCCCAATGGTGCTTTCGGCTTCAAAATCAGTCTCACTTCACTTCTGAACCGTCTTCTCCAGCTCGTATTTCATGGGCTGCCGACACACCTGATCGCAGTGATCAATCCATACAGTATAATTAGAATTTTGAAATTCTAGAGTCGGCCTATAAAATCTGAACGTATTGCCTGTAGATTCTGTAACATCCGTGTCTAAAAATTCTAATATTTATTTATTTCAAAATAGATAATATTAAGTAATTACGATCTTAAGTATATTATAGAATTTAATTTAATGTTTTAAGTGTAAATTAAAAAGTTTGAGTAAATTTTAAAAGAAGTTAAAAATTAAGAGGGATTAAAACAGTATTTTTCCCACTATCAATTCATATGCACTTTCACGAATTATAGTAAAAATAAAATAAAAATTTAAGAGTACATAAAAATAGTAATAATAATAATAAATGATTAATTTAATAGAATGTCATAAAAGTTGACATGTTAGAAAAATTTCATTATAAATAATAATAATAACATATTATAGGAAATATATATTTGACATCTTTCAATTACTTGTCAACATTGTAATGAATCTTAAGCCATGTGTCAATATTAAGACCATATGTCAATATTATAATGAATCTTAAGCCACATGTCATGGAACTTATTTCTTTTAAAATATGCATGTAATGATTGAGTATAGATATATATAAAAGGAGATAACTACCAATTTGAAAAAAAGGGGTTCCAGAAATATAAAAGAAAAGGAAAACGAAAAAGAAGAAGAAAAGGGAGTCTAAGAGTGAAAATACAAAAGGTAGAATAAAGAGTAAACATAAGAATGGAAAATAATGGAGGAAATTAAGGATAAAAGAATAGTGATCCTGAGTAAAAGCAACGATTTTTCGTGTGGACCGATTAGAATTTGCAATCTCTACGTCTATAAGCCTGACATGAATCGGCAACTGTTAACGGATCACAACGACGAATTTTTGGTGACCGACAGACGACATTTCGGTAACTGTATTTTAGATTTAAATTATTATTTTTAAATGTTATAAGTATGATTTTGAGTAAGTTAGGTTCCGTTTCATTAAATTTTAACATCTTTATGAGTAGTGATTTATCAAGTCTATATTTTTCTAATAAAAATATAAAATTTAGAGAGTTGTCCTTTAGATTTATCGAAGTGAAAATTCAATTCGGTATTAAGACTTTTAGCAACGCCACGAGTTTAGAGATATATCGGTCCAAATTAACAACATTGGTTTAAATTACTATCTTAGATATCAAAATAGACCAATAGAAATAGTTGATTATTTTATATTGTATTAATATAAAATTTATACAATCGTTTGGAATATAAAATCGGTACAGATAGACTCGTACAAGTGTCAAGAGTCTAACTGAACCTGCAGTCGGAACTGACGATATCAGTTTAGTTTACATGTTACAATTTCAGTGACAAACGAGAATAGTCCGATAAAAGTATTTGGTGGTGTAAAATTTAGTTTTAAGTTATTTGATTAATATTTAAGTGACTCTAAATTATCGAGCTAAAATAAATTATAAACTAGAAGGACTAATACCGATATTTGTTAATCGATATGAATTTGAATATATAAATTTGAACCTAAAATTAGGACGAGTATACTCTTAGTAGTTTATCGTAGTTTAACGAGTCCAATAGTAATTCGGTTTAGAATTTTTGTTTTGGTGACCGAAAATAGTCCAAATAATTTTTTGTCTACTAGAAAATATGTTCGCCTTTTGACAGAGGCGTTCATTATCCTATCTTCCTTTCATGCCTGATGCCGTTTTGGGTCGGGTGTGACAGATTCAAACTAATCCAATTAATTTGGAAAAGCCAAAATTCAACTTTCCCTTGTTGAAACACTTTTCCACATGATTTTGATTTGACAAAATTATTTAAGTAATTTATAAAAAATATTCTAACACATTAAATTTAAATGCTTTGATTTATTTACACTAATGTGTTTGTTCAATTTTGAGTTTATTGATTTATAAGACATTAAGATATAAAGTCTAAAAGCCCATAAGTGGAAGTCAAGCCCAAGTCAACACATCAAGACCTCACGGCCCAAGATTTCAAAACGCGGTCGTTTTGTACAAAGCACAAGCTCAGCTTGAAGAAGGACCGAGAAGCCTTCTCTCAATTGCTTCAAGATGAAGCTGTTGAGTGGAATGACAAGAAGTACAAGACAACGGCAGACAAGAACCAACTTCTAGACAAAGTATTTCTACTTTGGGTAAAGTTCAGAAGGCGCAGGAAGCTGTCTGGAAGACTTTGCCAAATATGTCGAAACATTTTGTTTACCGGACGAAAAGCTGCCGAGCACTGCCGTGGACAGAAGATGCAAGAATCTCATTGACCAACGACACTGAGTGTTGAAACACCTTTCCACAGGATTTTGATTTGACAAAATTAATTAAGTGAAAGTAAATATTCTATAACACACTAAGTTTAAATGCTTTGATTTAGTGTTACTAATGTGTTTGTTCAATGTTGAGTTTATGATTCATTATAAGACATAAAGATCATAAGGCCCAAGCCCTATAAGGAAGTCAAGGCCCAAGTCAAGCAAGCCCAAGATCACTCAGCCTGCGTATCTCCAAAACGCTGCCGTTGAAGTAATGAAACGCATGCTGAGCAAAGAAGGATCGAGAAGATCCACGTAGACAACTTCGGTATGAAGCTGCTGAGCTGTCTCGACAAAGCGTACAAGACAGCCGCTGACTACAAAGCAACTTCCAGACCAAGTATTTCCTCTATTGGTAAAGAACAGAAGACGCAGAAAGCTGTCTGTTTGACATTACCCGATTTGGAGGAACATACTGCCACACTGATCGAAGAACAGAAGATGCTGGAATCTGATTGGCTAGGAGAATTGCTGAACAGACTGAGTGAAAGCGACTTGTAGCCGTTTCCCTCCAACGGTTATTTTGAAATTCGAAATAACCAGAAGCTCTCATAGCTCTCTATAAATAGAGCATTCAGAATCCACATTCTTCAGAGAACTTTGAGCAAGAGTCGCTACGCTGACCAAACGTATACAAAAGTTCTCCATCAAAAGCAAAGCAAAATTCTTACACTACAAAGTCTATTCATTTGTGTAAAAGTCTAGAGTGATTGTTGTTCAATCATCTAAGGTGTTCTAGCAATTGTTGTTTAGGACAAAATCTTCATCATTTCTAGAAGTAGAAAGGAGAGGCTGAGTACTCGGTTTTAAGTACTCAGCGGAGAGATTAGGATTGAGTAGAAGTATAGAGGAAGGTACTCTTGTCATACTCAATTGCTGATATTGTAAAAGGTTATTAGGATTGAGTAGAAGTATAGAGGAAGGTACTCTTTTCATACTCAATTGCTGATATTGTAAAAGGTTTGAGGCTCTACCTTTAAAGAGCTCAGTAGAGGATTTGAAATCTCGGAGGTGTTCCGGGGACAGGACGTAGGCTTAGAAGAAGCCGAACCTGGATAAATCTGCTGAGTGAAGTATTTCTAAACCTTAACTCCTTATTCATATTGCGTGCTTAAAACAAACTAAAACTGACCAAGTAAAAGAGGTCAAGCTGAGTTGTGCGCTACAAACGAGCAGGTTCAGGAATAGACTCTAAGTGCTATTTCCTGACCTAAGCAACGAAGCTGTCCTAGTCACTAGTTGACTAAGCCAGTGTCTTGCTGAGTGTTAAGTGCCGATGTTTTATAAACTTTTCTTAAAGAAAAGAAATCTGCCCAAATTATTTTTTTTAAAAAAGGTAAAATAGTTCCTAACCCCCCCCCCCCTTGGAACTATATTTGCAACCTTACAAGGGACCAACAAGTGGTATCAGAGCTTAAAAGCTCATTACTAAAGGTCTAACAACCTTGAGTTGATCCATACCATGGGCGAAAACAGCACTCGGTTTCTCCCTGGAAACCAGACAACTCAGATATTACCTGAGGGGCTGTCCATTACCAGGCCTCCCCTATTCTTCGGGTCAAACTATACCTTTTGGAAGAATAGGATGAAAAACTTCATTCAAGCTACAAACATGAGTGCCTGGCTATCTATAGTCCAAGGCCCGTTTGTACCTGTGAAAGTTGTTGATGACCAGTCAGTTGTTAAAGCTGAGGTTGAATGGACAGAGGATGATCTTAAGAAGCTTCAAAACCATGCTTCGGCTATCAATATGCTTCACTGTGCGCTCGATGCTGCAGAATATAACAAAATCTCAGGTTGTGAGTCGGCACAAGAGATCTGGAAAAAGCTGGAAGTCACCTACGAGGGAACAAACAAAGTAAAAGAATCCAAGGTGAATCAGCAGATGAGACTGTACGAGCTGTTCGAGATGAACAATGATGAGGGCATTTCAGACATGAACGCAAGGTTCACCAACATCATTAATGAGCTCAAGAGACTTTGGAAAATCTTCACTGAGGAAGAACAAGTCAAAAAGGTACTCAGGAGTCTTCCAAAAGACTGGCAAGCAAAGAAGACAGCAGTTGAGGAAGCTCAGGATCTAACCACCTACAAATATGACGAACTCATCGGTTCATTGCTGACCCATGAGATATCAATGAAGAACTTTGAGGTGAAAGAAAAATCTGATGACAAGAAGCAGAAGTCACTTGTCATGAAGGCCGACTCCACTGACGGGAGTTCAACTGATGATGAGGAGATGGCTATGTTTACAAGAAAGATGAAGAGGCTGTTCAGGAAAAACGACAAATATTCCAAAAAGCCTTACAAAAAGTTTGATAAGTATAAGGCTGACTCAAGCGACAGCAAATACAGAAAGGACAGCTCAAAGCCCATTACCTGCTTTGAGTGCCACCAAGATGGCCATATTAAGTCAAACTGCCCCACGCTGAGGAAAGACAAGAAAAGCGGGAAGATGGCAATGGTGGCTACTTGGAGTGACAGTGATGAATCTTCATCAACGGAAACTGAGGCCACCGAGTCAGCGAAGATATGCCTTATGGCTGACGAACTTGCCGAGCCATGCATTTCTGAGCATGCTGACCAATCTGATGAGTCAGATAATGAAGAGCAATCTAATGAGGTAATCTCACTCTCTCAACTCAGAAATGAAATGGGTAACGCCCTGAGTGATCTCTATACACTTGTTAAAAAGTGTAATAGGAAGATTAAAGCACTCAGCCGGCGCTGTGATGAAGTAGAAGAGGTCAAACTGAGTGACCTCAGATACCTTCTTCAAGACAACTCAGTTTTGCATGAAAATATTAAAATCATTCATGAGTCTGTCTCTGAAGTCCAGTCAGTTTCAAAGAAACTGAGGAAGGATGTCACAACCATTCAGAACCAATTAAAGGTTCCAAACAAAAACAATTTTCCGCTGAGAACTCAGTACCAAGGTACTCAGCAGAGAAGAAATCCCCAGCGAAAAGTCCAATGTGATTTTTATGGGAAGTTAGGACACACTACTAAAGTGTGCTGGCACGCTCACCACTGGGGTGCTGACAAGTCAGTAAGAAATCCTAAACAGAAGGTCAGTTGTGACTTCTGTGGAAAGAATGGCCATACTGTCCATGTATGCCGCCATAAAATAAAATATGATGCTATACCTGTTGCACCTAACAAGTCAGGACCCAAAAAGAGTTGGGTACCTAAAAGTAACTAGTTACAATGCAGGTAAGCCTGAGATGTGCCGAGAAGTCAAAGATGTGGTATATTGACAGCGCATGCTCAAGGCATATGACGGGTGATGAAACTCAGTTCATCACGTTTGAACGTAAACGATGAGGGAGTGTAAGTTTTGGAGACAACAAGAAGGGAAAGATAGTAGGCTCAGGAACCGTCGGAGGTAACCCTACTATTGAATCTGTCTCCCTAGTCAGCGGACTCAAATATAACTTACTCAGCGTAGCTCAGCTATGTGACAATGGGAGAAAAGTTATATTTGATGCTACTGGATGTAAAATATACGAGGGTAAAACTAATGAGTTAATCTTAACTGCCCCTCGGATAGACAATGTCTTTATGCTAAACCTCGAAAAGAAGTTTTCAAAAACTGTATGCTTAGTCACAAAGGAAGAAAATTCCTGGCTATGGCACAGGAGACTTGGTCATGTAAGCATGGACCTCCTGGCCAAATTAGCAAGAAAGCAATTGGTTGAGGGACTGCCTGAACTTAAATTTCAAAAAGATCAATTATGCCATGCCTGCCAAGCTGGAAAACAAACCAAGCAATCTTTTCAAAGTAAAAACATTGTCTCAACTAAGCGTCCGTTAGAAATGCTACACTTGGATCTCTTTGGTCCAGTCCAGCCGCTGAGTCTGGGTGGAAGAAGGTTTTCCTTGGTTATTGTAGATGATTTCTCTCGGTACACATGGGTTATCCTGCTGACCAGTAAGGATGAGACCTTTGAGACATTTTCAAACTTGGTTAGAAAAATTGAAAATGAGAAAGACCTAAAATTAGCTCATATCCATAGTGATAATGGTGGAGAATTCAAGAACCAGAAGTTTGTTGAATTCTGTGAAGTCGGCGGCATTGACCATAATTTCTCTGCTCCTAGAACGCCTCAGCAAAATGGGGTTGTTGAAAGGAAGAACAGAACTCTAGTTGAGATTGCCAGGACAATGCTGGATGAGCATAGGCTTCCAAAGTATTTTTGGGGAGAAGCTGTCAACACAGCATGCTATATTCTGAATAGGGCTTTAGTTAGACCTATACTTAAGAAAACCCCATATGAACTTTGGAAAGGACGAAAGCCCAACATTGGATACTTTCGTGCCTTTGGCTGTAGGTGTTTTATTTTAAATACCAAAGATAGCTTAGCCAAATTTGATTCAAAAGCTGATGAGGCTATCTTTCTAGGCTACTCAACAAACAGTAAAGCATATAAAGTTTTTAATAAGAGAACTCAAGTATTAGAAGAATCTATACATGTGCAATTCGATGAAACTAACCCTGCAGGAAGATACCAGCCGCTGACAGAAGATGAACCAAACTCAGCACCTGCTGATCAAGAACCAGCTACTGAGTCCTTCATAAAACGGCTGACCAAGAATAAGAGTGAACCTAAAATTACTTTCACTGACCTATCTACTTCTGCAGAGAATGTTGAAACACAGATAGAACAAGACACAAGTCTACCAAAGGAGATAAGAGTCCCAAGAGGGCACTCAGAAAATGCAATTCTTGACTCAGCTGGAAATACGCTGATGACAAGAAATCAACTAAGGAAGTATCTCGGCAATGTAGCTTTTGTCTCAGTACTTGAGCCGAAGAACTTTGCCGAAGCTGAGGATGACGAATTCTGGATGAATGCCATGCAAGAGGAACTCAATCAGTTCAGGAGAAATAATGTATGGGAACTAGTGCCGCATCCTAGGAGCCAAAAGACCATTGGAACGAGATGGGTCTTCAGGAACAAGCTAGATGAGCAAGGAAGCGTAGTCAGAAACAAGGCAAGACTTGTAGCTCAGGGCTACAGTCAGCAAGAAGGTATAGACTACGGTGAGACCTTTGCCCCAGTGGCAAGGCTAGAAGCTATTAGGATTTTATGTGCATATGCATCTTACATGAAGTTTAAACTGTTTCAAATGGATGTCAAAAGTGCCTTTCTTAATGGAGTAATAGACGAGGAGGTCTATGTAAATCAGCCTCCAGGGTTTGAGGATTCTAGGTTCCCAAACCACGTTTACAAACTCAAAAAGGCTCTGTATGGACTCAAGCAAGCACCACGTGCTTGGTATGAGAGGCTGACCAACTTTTTACTGACTAGAGGTTACGTCAGGGGTAAAGCTGATACAACCTTATTCATTAAGAGAAAGGGTAAAGATACCCTGCTGGCTCAAATATATGTAGATGATATTATATTTGGTGCTACTAATGAATATATGTGCAAGGAATTTAGCAAACAAATGCAGACTGAATTCGAAATGTCAATGATGGGAGAACTCAACTTCTTCCTCGGACTTCAAATTAAGCAAGGAAAGAATGGCATATTCATAAGTCAAGCTAAATATGCCAAGGAGATATTGAAGAAATATGAACTAGAACATTGTAAGCCAATATCCACTCCTATGGGCACTGACACTGTCCTCTGCGCTGATGAAAATGGTAAGTCAGTAGACAGCAAGTTATACCGAGGTATGATTGGCTCTTTACTTTACTTAACAGCAAGTAGACCGGACATTCAGTTCTCAGTATGTTATTGTGCTAGATATCAAGCTAACCCTAAGGAATCCCATTACATAGCTGTAAAAAGGATCCTTAGATATTTGCAAAGCTCAGTAAATGCAGGTCTGTGGTATCCAAACACTCATGACTTTACACTCATCGGATACACTGACGCTGACTATGGACGAGATAAGCTGGAAAGAAAAAGCACCTCTGGAGGATGCCAATTCCTAGGAAGCTGTCTTGTATCTTGGTTCAGCAAGAAGCAGGCGTCAGTAGCCCTGTCCACAACTGAAGCTGAGTACATTGCTGCTGGAAGCTGTGTTGCTCAAGTCCTTTGGATTAAGCAACAGCTTGAAGATTATGGTGTTCAAACAAAGACAATTGAAGTCAAATGCGACAACAAGAGTGCAATTGACCTCTCAAAGAACCCAGTTCAACACAGCAGGATGAAACATGTCAGCATAAGACATCACTTCATCAGAGATCATGTACTCAAGAAAGAAATCAAGCTGACTTATGTGCCAACAGACGAGCAGCTTGCTGATATCTTTACAAAGCCTCTAGCACGAGAGCAATTCAGCATACTGAGAGAAGCAATTGGTATGTTTAATCCTCTTCAGTAAATTCCTGTGCTAAATGAATATTGAATGCTGAGTGAATTACATGCTGAATGATTTATTGTTTGCTGAGTATCTCTTGAAACTGACTAAATATACAATACTGAGTAATCTTGCACACTGAGTAAATTAGCTTCGAACTTGAACTTAAAGCCATTCCTAAAGAATGTACTGACTACTCAGAATATGAAACGTTTATATCAACAAACGCTAAGTAGAAGCACTTATTAGCATTTAATGTCACTACACGCGAGGTGACACCTGTACTACGCATGCGCCGAATAACGTCTTAATAGTGTCATAAGTGTCAGGGTTTCTGGCGATTGGACAACCCAGAGCAAAACTGGATAAATTTCAAACGGAACCCTAAACCATAAAATCTATAAATAGTAAATACTAACCCACTACCCTCGTCACATATACATTGAACCCTAAGAAAGCTTCTAAAATTTTCCACAGAGCTTCAAAACTTCAAAAATGTCTTACAACGAAAGTTATTTCTCTCCAACTCTCAAATCCTCCGACCAGGCTGGTCCTTCAACTAGCCTAATGAGAAAAATGATTAAAGTACACTCTTGGGCTAAGAATCAAGAGGTATTAAGAAGTCGATTCTTCCACCCTGACTTCATCTCTTCAGAGACTCCATTCTGTGAATGGATCAAAAACAACAAATGGACAGGTCTCTTCTCTCTGTCCGGGCAAACCTATCCTACAATGGTAAGAGAGTTCTACTCCAACCTGCATGTTGATGCAGATGACTCTGACTATCTGGAGACCACAGTCAAGGGTCAAAAGATAGTGATAACCCCTGAATATCTAGCTACATTGCTAGAGATACCAAATACAGGGATCCAGTTCAGAACCACAAAGGAACCGATACCAAAAGCCATCGCAGAAAAGATGAAGGGGTTCTGTAAACCCAGAAACTACAAGGGAGAAGTACCCAGCACCTGCATGGGCAAAAATCAGAAGATGGCCCACTTCTTGCTGACCAACTTTATCTTCCCTAAACTCAGCTCTCCCTCATCTGCCTCTAATTTTGAACAATGTTTCATCTGGCATATGCTGACCAGCACTCCTTTCAACATGCCCGTATTTTTGGTCGGGGCTTTCCAAAGAAGCGGAAGGAAGCTCCGTTTAGGTTCTCTCATCACCAGGATAATACAAGATAAGAACATAGAGACTGTTGATGAAATAAGTGCAACAGGAACTGCTATCACAGCACGTCTGCTGAATGGACTATCACACAGCCAACCCCTGAAAGGGTATGATGAGAATGAAACCTCTGAGGAGGAGGATCCTATGGCTGAGGATGAGCAACCCATTGGAGAAATGGAAAATCTGGCTAACCTGGATGCCATTATAGATGATGTTATGGCTGAAGCCGCTCACACTGCTGAGGGTACAGAACCAATCAATGAACCTCCAACTGAGAATCCGTCCACTGTGCCATCTGAGGTTGCTGAAGCTGAGAAGAAGAAGAAAAAGGGAGCATGCTCGAAGGATATTCATACTGTCCCAAGAAAGATAAGGCTCATAGAAAGCAACAAGAGGAAAGCTGATCAAGACCTAGCTGAGTCAGCTGAGAAGAAGCTGCGAACAGCTGAAGAACCTGTTCTTGAGGGCCATGTTGCTCAAAAGGGGTCTCCACAAAATCAAGCCTCTGTTCCTCCCGTAGAGAAACAAGCCAAGACCCCTGTAAGTCCAAAAGAAGCTCCACTCCCACCTCAAGCTCAAAGCAACTCAGCAACTGAGGTCAACACGCCTCGTAGTCCTGTCACTACACAAGGCCCTCAGTGTGAACCCACTTCTGCCAAATATGCACACCTTGGTGCCACTGAGTCAGGTCGGCGTGTCATCGCCTCAGCAAGCACTCTGCTTCAAGGACAAGCACCTACTCCATCAACTCCTGCTCAGTCCTCTCATCCACCTGTCACTCACCATATTCTGCGGGAAATCCATGAATTGATCAATCACTTCTCCTCTGTCCAGCCAAAGCCACCACCACATGCTCAACTGACCAAAATGACCGAACTCATGCTGACTATGGTCAGTCACATGAATTCCTTGGAGGGTCAAATACGTGTGCTGCAGGATCAGGCCAATTCTCCTGCCCCTACCGTAAATTTGCCTACTGCTGATGCTGGCAAAACGGGGGAGAAAAGTGGCAACTAAGGAGAAGGAACTCTAAGTTAGAAACTAGAGAGTTAGAGGAACTCAAAGTTAGAAACTAGAGAGTTAGAAGATAGAAGTTAGGAAAAAGAATTTTCTTATTTGCCTTGTCCTTATTCTTGTTTCAAAAATTTATTCTTGTTTCAAAAATCTTATATGCCTAACTTCTGTTACTTTTGGAATACTTGCATTACTATTTAACTATCTGAATGCATGCTGCGTATAAATGTTTGAACTTGTCAAATATAAACCATTGAACAAATAATTTACTCAGCGCTCTGTCACTATACATTACTTCCGCTGAATACTGAGTAAAATAGAATATGTCCCATAAGCTGACCTATATCTGAAAACTGTCCTTAGACTTATTCAATTAAACCTTAGAATGTTTAGAATAAAACTAAGTCAGTAGCTCAGCCCTGACGGGGGAGTTCACTTAATCAAAGAGGTCAACTATCATGGGGGAGCTCAACGCTGAGTTCCTTGCTGATTAGTTTTGCCAACATCAAAATGGGGGAGTTTGTTGAAACACCTTTCCACAGGATTTTGATTTGACAAAATTAATTAAGTGAAAGTAAATATTCTATAACACACTAAGTTTAAATGCTTTGATTTAGTGTTACTAATGTGTTTGTTCAATGTTGAGTTTATGATTCATTATAAGACATAAAGATCATAAGGCCCAAGCCCTATAAGGAAGTCAAGGCCCAAGTCAAGCAAGCCCAAGATCACTCAGCCTGCGTATCTCCAAAACGCTGCCGTTGAAGTAATGAAACGCATGCTGAGCAAAGAAGGATCGAGAAGATCCACGTAGACAACTTCGGTATGAAGCTGCTGAGCTGTCTCGACAAAACGTACAAGACAGCCGCTGACTACAAAGCAACTTCCAGACCAAGTATTTCCTCTATTGGTAAAGAACAGAAGACGCAGAAAGCTGTCTGTTTGACATTACCCGATTTGGAGGAACATACTGCCACACTGACCGAAGAACAGAAGATGCTGGAATCTGATTGGCTAGGAGAACTGCTGAACAGACTGAGTGAAAGCGACTTGTAGCTGTTTCCCTCCAACGGTTATTTTGAAATTCGAAATAACTAGAAGCTCTCATAGCTCTCTATAAATAGAGCATTCAGAATCCACATTCTTCAGAGAACTTTGAGCAAGAGTCGCTACGCTGACCAAACGTATACAAAAGTTCTCCATCAAAAGCAAAGCAAAATTCTTACACTACAAAGTCTATTCATTTGTGTAAAAGTCTAGAGTGATTGTTGTTCAATCATCTAAGGTGTTCTAGCAATTGTTGTTTAGGACAAAATCTTCATCATTTCTAGAAGTAGAAAGGAGAGGCTGAGTACTCGGTTTTAAGTACTCAGCGGAGAGATTAGGATTGAGTAGAAGTATAGAGGAAGGTACTCTTGTCATACTCAATTGCTGATATTGTAAAAGGTTATTAGGATTGAGTAGAAGTATAGAGGAAGGTACTCTTGTCATACTCAATTGCTGATATTGTAAAAGGTTTGAGGCTCTACCTTTAAAGAGCTCAGTAGAGGATTTGAAATCTCGGAGGTGTTCCGGGGACAGGACGTAGGCTTAGAAGAAGCCGAACCTGGATAAATCTGCTGAGTGAAGTATTTCTAAACCTTAACTCCTTATTCATATTGCGTGCTTAAAACAAACTAAAACTGACCAAGTAAAAGAGGTCAAGCTGAGTTGTGCGCTACAAACGAGCAGGTTCAGGAATAGACTCTAAGTGCTATTTCCTGACCTAAGCAACGAAGCTGTCCTAGTCACTAGTTGACTAAGCCAGTGTCTTGCTGAGTGTTAAGTGCCGCTGTTTTATAAACTTTTCTTAAAGAAAAGAAATCTGCCCAAATTATTTTTTTTAAAAAAGGTAAAATAGTTCCTAACCCCCCCCCCCTTGGAACTATATTTGCAACCTTACAAGGGACCAACACTAAGCGCGTACTGAGTGACAACGACAGGAAGCCGTTTGCCTCCAACGGTTATTTCGAAATTCGAAATTACCGATGCCTCAAGTGTCACTATATAAAGGCCTCTCATTTGCTTCATTCGATGCAGATCTTCAATTAGTCGTAACGCTGACCAAATTCATACTTGAAGTTCTGTGAGAAAAGCAAAGCAAAATCTTACACCAATTTCCAATCATTGTGTAAAAGTCTAGAGTGATTCCAATCATCTAAAGTGTCTTAGCAATTGTTGTTTAGGACAAACACTTTATCATTTCTAGAAGAATAGAAAGGAGAGGCTGAGTACTCGGTTATAGTACTCAGCGGTAGTTATAGGAGTGAGTAGAGGTATAGAGGAAGGTACTCTTGTATACTCAGCTTCTATTGTAAAAGGTTTCGTGCTCTACCTTTAAAGAGCTCAGTAGAGAATTCAAAAAGCTCGGAATGCGTTCCGGGGACTAGACGTAGGCGGAGAGGCCGAACCAGGATATGTCTGCTGAGTAACATATTTCTAACCCTTAAACTCCTTTATATATTGTTTGCTATAAAACTGACTAAGTAACGAACTCACGCTGAGTTGAGTGCACTAAGAAACTGAGTTCAGGAATAGACTCTAAGTGCTATCTCCTGACTCAAGTAAAAAGAAACAGACTTAGTCACAAGTTGACTAAACTTGTGTCTTAGAATTACTTAGCGCCGCTGTGTAAACCTTTTCTTAAGAAAAGAAGTCAGCCTTAACGGACAAAATCTTAAATAGTTCCTATCCCCCCCTTGGAACTAACCTTGTCACGTTATAAGGGACCAACAAGTGTTATCAGAGCTTAAAAGCTTACTGAGCAAGATATAACTATCTTGAGCTGATCCCCACAATGGCTGAGAACAGCACTCGTTTCCTCCCAAGAAATCAGACAACTCAGATTCTACCTGAGGGACTGTCCATTACTCGGCGTCCTCTGTTCTTCGGGTCTAACTATACCTTTTGGAAGAACAGAATGAAAAATTTCACTCAGGCAACAAATATGAGTGCATGGCTTTCTATAGTCCAAGGCCCATTTGTTCCTGTTGAAACTATTGACGGCCAAACGGTTGTCAAAGCTGAGACTAAATGGACAGAAGATGATCTCAAGAAGCTACAAAATCATGCTTAGGCTATAAACATGCTTCACTGTGCGTTAGATGTTGCAGAGTACAATAAAATTTCAGGTTGTGAGTCAGCGCATGAGATCTGGAAGAAGCTGGAGGTCACCTACGAAGGAACCAACAAAGTTAAGGAGTCCAAGGTGAACCAGCACATGAGGTTGTACGAGCTCTTTGAAATGAATGATGATGAAGGAATCTCTGATGGGAGCTCAACAGACGATGAAGAAATGGCAATGTTCACTAGAAAGATGAAAAGGCTGTTCAGAAAGAATGATAAATATTCCAAGAAGCCTTACAAGAAGTTTGATAAGTACAAAGCTGAGTCAAGCGACAGCAAGTACAAGAAGGACAACTCAAAGCCCATTACATGCTTTGAATGTCATCAAACTGGCCATATCAAATCAAGTTGTCCTACCTTGAGGAAGGAAAGGAAGAACGGCAAGAAGGCAATGGTGGCAACCTGGAGTGATAGTGATGAGTCATCATCATCAGAAGCTGATGCCACTGAGTCAGCAAAGATCTGCTTCATGGCAGATGAGCTTGCTGAGCCTTGTGTTTCTGAGCATGCTGACCCCTCCATTGCATCTGACGATGAGGTACACTCAACTGAGGTAATATCACTACCCTTGCTCAGAAATGAAATGATAAATGCCCTGAGTGACCTCTACACACTTATCAAAAAGTGTAATAAGAAGGTTAGAGCACTCAGCAGGCGATGTGACGAGATTGAGGAGGTCAAACTGAGTGACCTTCGATATCTTCTCCAAGACAACTCAACTTTGCATAGCAACGTAGAAATTATGCAAAAGTTTGTCTCTGAGGTCCAATCAGATTCTAAGAAACTGAAAAAGGATGTCACATCTATTCAGAATCAACTCAAGGTTCCGAATAAAAGAAATATTCCTCTGAACACTCAGTACCGAAGTACTAGTCAGCAGAGATGGAATCCTCAGCGGAATGTCCAGTGTGACTTCTGTGGGAAGAAAGGACACACCACAAAGGTGTGCTAGCATGCTCAGCACTGGGGTGCTGACTAGTCAGTGAAATATCCTAAACGGAAGGTCAGCTGCAACTTCTGTGGGAAGAATGGACACACTGTCCAAGTATGTCGTCATAAAACTAAATATGATGCTTTACCTGTTGAACCTAACAAACAAGGACCCAAAAAGAATTGGGTACCTAAAAGTAACTAGCTATATTGCAGGTAAGCCTAAGGTGTGCTGAGAAGTCAAAGATGTGGTATATTGACAGCGCATGCTCGAGGCATATGACTGGTGATGAAACTCAGTTCATCACATTTGTACGTAAACGAGGAGGAAGCGTAAGTTTCGGAGACAAAAAAAAGGGTAAGATAGTAGGGTCAGGAACCGTTGGTGGTAATCCTACTATTGAGTCAGTCTCCCTGGTCAGCGGATTCAAATATAACATACGCAGTGTAGCTCAGCTATGTGACAATGGGAGAAAAGTTATATTTGATGACACTGGATGTAAAATATTCGAGGGTAAAACAAATGAGTTGATTTTAACTGTCCCTCGTATTGATAATGTCTTTATACTGAACTTAGAAAAGAAATTTTCAAAAACTGTATGCTTAGTGTCAAAGGAAGAAAATTCCTGGCTATGGCACAGGAGACTTGGTCATGTAAGCATGGTCCTCCTGGCCAAATTAGCAAGAAATCAACTAGTTGAGGGATTGCCAGAACTTAAGTTCGAAAAAGATCAATTATGCAACGCTTGTCAAGCTGGAAAACAAACCAAACAATCTTTTCATAGTAAAAACATTGTCTCAACTAAGCGTCCATTAGAGTTGCTACACTTGGATCTCTTCGGTCCAGTCTAGCCACTGAGCTTGGGTGGTAGAAGATTTTCCTTGGTCATTGTAGATGACTTTTCTCGGTACACTTGGATCATCTTGCTGGGTAGCAAGGATGAAACCTTTGAGACATTTTCAACTTTAGTAAGAAAACTTGAAAATGATAAAGACCTTAAGTTAGCTCACATCCGAAGTGATAATGGTGGAGAATTCAAGAACCAACAGTTTGTTGAATTCTGTGAAGCCAACGACATTGACCATAATTTTTCTGCTCCTAGAACGCCTCAATAAAATGGGGTTGTTGAAAGGAAAAACAGAACCTTGGTTGAAATAGCCAGGACAATGCTGAGTGAGCATAGGCTTCCAAAGTACTTTTGGGGAGAAGCTGTCAACACAGCGTGCTACATACTTAATAGGGCTCTAGTTAGACCCATATTAAAAAAGACTCCTTACGAACTTTGGAAAGGACGAAAGCCCAACATTGGATACTTTCGTGCCTTTGGTTGTAATGTTGGGGTTTAGTGTCCTATAGACAATTGTTCTAGGATACAAACTTAATGTAAATGAAGTGTTCTTTATATCATTTGTTTTAATGAGATATATGTTTTATAACTATATAAAGGCAATCCCTTTTAAGAACTAAATAAAGTCTAATAAAAGGAAATCTGTAAGTTTGTTTAAAGTGATTATAAAGTTTTCATACAAGCATGAAGTGAGACGAAACTTTATAATAAACTAATAAACTTAAAACCATCCCAAGTCAAGTAATATGTTCAGGATTGACATATCACTGTTGAGACTTGCATGTAACAATGTCTTCTGTCCCGACAGAAAGCTGATCTCACAAGCTTCATATATACAGATATCTGGACAGTTACATGGATCCGATGAAAAGAAGTTCATTAGGATTGGGGACCCGACTTGAGATAACAGGATGGGTAGATTCATCCTTATCACCTGTTCATCTCATTGGTATTAATAGGTATAAATAATCCTCAGACTCAAAGGAATGTTAATTAGTAATTCTAGATTACGGAATGTGACGCTTTGATCCTGTTGTAACACGATCCTTAACAGAGATGATTCTGGGGTGTGAATAGCAGACGTTGGGTATCACAGGAAGTAATTGCGGGATAGTTATACATTGGATTGAGCATTTATCACTCCTGATAAATGGGAGATATGTCTATGGATCGCTTGTGGAAGACTTGACTCTAAATCCTTGCAAGGTGATAGCTTAAGATTGAAATGCAGATTTCTCTTAACCTATCTAATTGGAGTTGACTCGGCCTGTACAAGTTAAACGAACGTCTCGCTATATGTGACTTGACATTATCCATAGTCATAAGATTCAGTTCAAGGACGTAGTTGATAAAGGATCGAATTATACTGTAACTAATACGGAAAGGTCAACGACAGAATCAACTTGTCTTCTTATAGCTCTGGGGGAATGATTACGGACTTGTTAATCACATACTTTGTACATCATTCCGTTATGCAAAGATTAAATATAATTCTTTGAAAATTAATTTAATAGTTGCATACGGCTAGAAGCAATAAGAACCTAATGGGTCACACATAAGACTTGGAACCCAAAAGAGAAACAGATGTTAATTAATTGGGTAAATTACACAATGATCATAATTAACAAATTATTTATAACTGTGTCAGACCCTTAAACAAATTTATTTAAATGTCAAACAAATTTATTTAAATGTTATATTTGGTGGTTTTTTTAAAACTGTTTTTATTTCCTGCAACTGAATAACTGAAAATTTGACAAAAATAAAAATAAAATTATGATATTCTGATATTTTAAAATTTAAAATCATATAATGATAAAATACATAAAAGCGATGTTCATAATTGTAAATAGTTTTTAAAATATGAATTTCTGTGTAATTTTCCCTAATTAATTGATGGAAGCCCGACTAAGCCCAATAGGGCCCAGTAACTGTAGGGGGGCGAAATTTATGTATTAATACATAAATAATTAATTTGATTTTATCAATCCTAATTAGATTAGGATTATGAATTAAATTAATTAAAGGATAAATAAATTAGGAGTTTTAATTAGATTATATTACTCCTATTATTATCCAATAAGGTTATTATTATTATCTTTATATTTAGATATATTAATAGATAATAATTAAGAATTCTATTCCGAATTAAATTCTTATTCAGTAACCTAATTCTATCTAACTAGGGATTAGATACAAGAGATTATAAATACCCCCCTACCTAGTGATTTTCGAAATACACTAAGCAAAATTAAGAGAGAGAATTTCGACCCCCTTGCTCGAGGACGAGATTTTCTACCGCTTCCTTCCGTTCAATTGATTTTCATCTCTTTCTCTTTATCCTTGATCTTGTGTTGATTAATTAGAGACAATCTACTTTGGTTGTTATAAACGGTTGATTCTAACTTGATCTTCCATTGTTTTGTTTTGTGCTCGGGAACTCGAAGTAAGAGTTGTGGGCACTTCGTTTGCAACGGTAGATAGAACTTCTGAAAGGTATTTCTTTTATCCCTCTTTATATGAAATAACGATTAACGGATCTTGGGGTTAATGGAAATGGGTTAAAAAAAATTATATTTCCGCTGCTATACGTTTGCCTATTTTCCTTCATGTAAATGTTTTATTCTAAATACCAAAGACAACCTTGCTAAGTTTGATTCAAAAGCTGATGAAGTTGTCTTTTTAGGCTACTCAACAAACAGCAAAACATATAGAGTTTTCAATAAACGAACTCAGGTCCTAGAAGAGTCAGTACACGTTGAGTTCGATGAAACTAACCTTGCAGGAAAAGATAAGCAGCTGACTGAGGATGATCCATACTCAGCACCCGCTGACCAAGAAACAGACGCTGAGTCACTACCTCAAGGGCTGACCAAAGGTAAAAGGGAAACCCAAATTGTTTTCACTGACCAATATACACCTGCAGAGATTGTTGAAACACAACCATCTCAAGACATCACTCTTCTAAAAGAGATCAGAATACCAAGAGGACACTCAGAAAGTGCCATTCTTGATGCTGCTGAAAACACCCTGATGACGAGAAATCAACTCAGGAGATACCTCAGCAACGTAGCATTCGTCTCAGTCCAGGAACGAAAGAATTTCGCTGAAGCTAAGTACGATGAATTCTGGATGAATGCAATGCAAGAAGAACTTGATCAGTTCAAAAGAAATGAAGTATGGGACTTAGTGCCAAAACCAAGAAGCCAGAAGACCATAGGAACAAGATGGGTCTTCCGCAACAAGATGGATGAACAAAGGAACGTGGTCAGGAACAAAGCAAAACTTGTAGCTCAGGGCTACAGTCAGCAAGAAGGTATTGACTATAGTGAGACCTTCGCCCTAGTGGCAAGTCTAGAGGCTATAAGAATTTTATGTGCATATGCAAGTTATATGAACTTTAAATTGTTTCAAATGGATGTTAAGACTGCATTTCTTAATGGAGTTATAAACGAGAAAGTCTATGTTAATCAGCCTCCAGGGTTTGAGGATCCTAAGTTCCCAAACCACGTTTATAAGCTCAAAAAGGCTCTGTATGGTCTCAAGCAAGCACCACGTGCTTGGTATGAGAGGCTAACCAGTTTCTTGCTGACTAGAAATTATGTCAGAGGTAAAGCTGATACAACCTTATTCATTAAGAGGAAGGGTAAAGATACCCTGCTGGCTCAAATATATGTTGATGACATTATTTTTGGTGCCACTAACGAGTCAATGTGCAAGGAGTTTAGTAAGCAGATGAAGACTGAGTTTGAAATGTCAATGATGGGAGAACTCAATTTCTTCCTTGGACTTCAAATCAAACAAGGGAAAAATGGCATCTTCATCAGTCAAACTAAGTATGCTAAGGAGATATTGAAGAAGTATGAACTTGAGAATTGCAAGTCAATATCTACCCCAATGGGCACTGACACTGTCCTTTGTGCTGATGAAAATGGTAAGTCAGTAGACAGCAGATTGTACCGAGGTATGATTGGTTCTCTACTCTACTTAACTGCTAGTAGGCCGGACATTCAGTTCTCAGTATGTTATTGTGCTAGATATCAATCTAACCCTAAGAATCTCATTACATAGCTGTAAAAAGAATCATTAGATATTTGCAAGGCTCAGTGAATGCAGGTTTGTGGTATCCCAATACTCATGATTTCACACTCATTGGATACACTGACGCTGACTACGGACGAGACAAGCTTGAACGAAAAAGCACCTCAGGAGGTTGCCACTTCCTTGGAAGTTGTCTTGTGTCTTGGTTCAGTAAGAAGCAGGCGTCAGTAGCCCTGTCAACCACTGAAGCTGAGTACATTACTGCTGGAAGCTGTGTTGCTCAAGTCCTGTGGATTAAGCAACAGCTTGAAGATTATGGCGTTCAGACTAAAACAATTGAAGTCAAATGTGACAACAAGAGTGCCATTGACTTATCAAAGAACCCAATCCAACACAGTAGGATGAAGCATGTCAGCATAAGACATCACTGTTGAAACACCTTTCCATAAGATTTTGATTTGACAAAATCATCCATGATTAAGAGAAAATTAAATTTAAGTGCTTTATTTTAATTGTACTAATCCGGTTGTTCAATGTTGAGTATAAATATAAATAAAGATAAATATAAAAAGCAAGACAGGATGAAGTCAGCATGAGATGAACAAATCAAGCTGAGTGGAATCAAACTTAGCATCAAAAGACAAAGACATAAACGCCCAACAAAGAAAAGCGAAATAAAGCTCAGCATAAGAAGTCGCAACAACAACTGTCTTACGAAGCTGAGCTGACTAAAAATATACTCAGCTTAGAAATTGCCGAAGACAAAGTCTTACGCAGTAGAAGCTGAGAGATCCCTCAGGACAGCATGAAAGAGTCGTTCGCTAAAAGATAAGGATTACCGCCCCTCTGTACCAATAATTGAATCCTTGGAAATACGCAGAAGACACATTCCGAGATGTATGGGTCAATAGATTATTGGTAAAGACAACTGGCACAAAAAGACAAGCCTGACGCAAGAAGACAAGCCTGATGTCTGAAGGAAAACAGAGGAAGGGAATGGCCGAAACAGTCTGAAGCTGACCAGAATCTGTCCCCTAAAAGAGCCGTTTTAACATTAACGGCTAAATCATTTCAAAGTGATCCAACACAGATTTTCCCCTATATAAGGACAATCAAACCTCTTGGATCATCGCCGATTTACAAAAAAAAAAAGTACAAGAGAGAAAAGATACAAAAGCACTTAGATACAAAAAGAGATCTTACACCCATCTTATATTCCTTGTGTAAATGCTAGAGTGATTACTTGTAATCTTCTAAAGTGTTCTTTGTTTGAATAGGAACAAGTGTTTATCAATTGTAACATTGAGAGTGTTGTGCTAAGTGCTTGGTTGTAAACATTCAGTGGTAGAGAAATCTAGGTGCTGGGTTGTAGCACTTAGTAGGAGTTGAGTAGACGAATAGAGGAAGGTACTCTTGCATATTCAACTGCCTTGTAATCGGTTTGTGCTCTACCTTTAAAGAGCTCAGTATTGGATTCTAAAAGCCCGGAGGACTCTGGGGATTGGACGTAGGTAGAGAGGCCGAACCAGGATAAGTGATACTGAGTAATCTCTAAACTCTCTCTCTATATATATATTGCATGTGTTGTTTGACATATTTACTCAGCATATAAATTGCTTAAACTGACCTTGAGTAAATTAAGGTTAAGGTGCTGAGTTAGAAGTTGACTCCTTAAAGCGTCAATTCTTAACTCACAAGATTGATAGCCTTAGTCAATATCTGACTAAAGCTGTTTCGCACTTAGCTCGCCCAAGCTGACTAAAAACTGAGTTGACGAAATTTATCCAAAACATATAAGTCAGCATAAATAATTAACGAAAAAGGTATATTAGTTCCTAACCCCCCCTTGGAACTAATTACACGGGACCAACAATCACATCATCAGAGATCATGTACTCAAGGGAGAGATCAAGCTGACCTATGTCCCAACGGATGAGCAACTTGCTGATATCTTCACAAAGCCACTGGCTCGTGAGCAATTCAACATACTTAGAGAAGCCATTGGTATGTTTAATCCTCTTCAATAAACTCCAAGTATAATATGTGATACATGCATGCTGAGTGAATTACCATGCTGAATGATTTATAACTATCACATACTGAGTAGATATACATGCTGAGTGTTTATCTTAAGCTGAGCTACTAAGCATAAGAATTATTCCTTTGCGTAACACTGACTACTCAGAACTTTAATCGTTTGAAATCCTTAACACTGAGTAAAGATCCGTTGCAAAATTTAATGCATAACACGCGAATTAAATAGCCACCTAGGATGACGTAAGCGCGATGATTAGAAAACACATGCACCGAATGTGTCATAAATGCCAGAATATTTGTCGATTGAGTATCTCAAGGTCAAACGGCCACCTCAACGCTTCAGATCAATTCGACACCTCTATAAATAGTGGACGATTTCCCAATTTTACCTCTTTACGCTTAGAAATTTCTGGTATTCAATACTCTTCTCTAAAAACTCTCAAACTTCTCAAACTTCTCTAAGAATCATGACAAAAGATTCTCAGAATGTCTCCGGTGCCGGTTACACCGATAATCGCTCCGATGAAAACCCTCAAATCCCTGCTCAGCAGGAACACTATGAGACTCCCACCAAGTCTCAAGACACTAGTCAGCGTGATCACTCAAAGGTCACTACACCGAGGAAGCAAACCAAGGCTGACCAAGCCACTTCCTCGAAAGGGAAGCAAAAGCAAGATAAAGCAAAGAAGCCCGTGGAACGCACCTACTCTCCGGTTTACGAGAGTGTGAGGGGGTATAAGGTAGACCACTCTAGATGGTTTTTGATAACAAGTAGCGAAATTCTGGTCAACGTCCATCCCTGTGGGGGCGTCGTTGGGTTCGACGGGGGGAAGCTCCGATGCCAAAGTCAGTAAGATGATTCAAGGATGCAAACTGAATTGACAAAGGTTGTAAGAATGTGTACCTCGATAGCCTAGGGGATCGGGCTATATATAGCTGGGAAGTTGTAACCTTCAGGTAACTAGAAAGTCTCCATTAATGCTTCATTAATGGCGGTTATGAGCTATCCTTAACCTGGCGGTTTAGCTAATTAATAACTCATTAATGATCTTTTATGGCCGAGTCGGCGGCCAGCCGTTATAGAGGCGAATGGAGAGATTCGCCTTATAGGTCCGCCAGCGGATCTCTTGGAGCTGATCTGTGGAGATCCGCCAGCCAGCTTCCCCTTGGGGATCACTATGTGGCGTACTTTGAGGTGAATATCCCTTTTGGTCCTCAGGATAATATCTCGATGTTATCAGAAGCCCCCCCAAAATGCCCTTAAAGTCCTTTAGGGCTTTTGGACTTCCGCGCGCCGTCATAAACACTTGCATTAATGAGCACACTATTCAATGCCATTGGACGATCGACACTTGTAGTGGACACACTGTCCCAGGAAGGAGAAAACTCTCTTCTTCTTCTTCTTACGCTTTCTCTTTCTTCCTCATTTCTTCATTTTTCTCCTGCGCTCGAAGCTTTTCCTGGGATTTCTTCAGAGTTTCGCACCAAGCTTCCGATTTCTCATGTAAGTTCATTTTCTTTCGCTTAACTTTTTCCTGGATGTTTAGAAGTTCGTCTTCATCTTCTAGATCAACTTCAGATCTTTTTAATTCAACCTCCTCTCCTGAAATAGAAGTCGATTTTAGTTGGACTACCTCGTCATCGGAGAACTCTTCTTCTTCCGAGGGCACGATTAACTCTGATTTAGCTGGGTTTAGTAACTCGACGCGTAATCATTATCAAACTCGTTCCACTAGGAACCCGACTCTTTTTCCTTCAGCCTCCGGCGCCGTTCCGGCCGGTGCATCTAGGTGGTTTCCGGGGACAATGGCCTCTTCTTCAATTCCTCCTAAGAAAAAGAATCCCCGAGTGGAGTCTACTCCGTCTCGTATGAGCGCCGCGGATCTAGTGGATCTAGCGAATCGCTTCCCCTGGATCAAGAACTATGAAACTCAGCTTGCCGCATCTCATCAACGTCCTTCCTGTCCGCCTAGCAGTTTCCTTACAGTATATTGTAGTCACGTGGAGAGAGGATTCCGACTTCCTCTTCCAAAGATGATGGCGGACATCCTCTCCTACTTTGACATCACGGTTAGCCAGCTACATCCCAACTGCTGGTTGGATATCGCTTTAGACTGCTACCTCGCCTCAAATTTAGGAGTAGTATATACGGGTCGTATCTTTAGAGCTTTTCACAAACCATCAAAACGGAAGTCCGAATCCTATCTTTCGTTCGCCAAATTCGGAGTGTATTCGCCCTTTAGTGACAAAATGTCCAATGTTCATTGCTGGGATGAGAGATTCTTCTACGTGAAGATAAAAGATGGCGAACCACTGGGTTTTCCTTCATTTTGGAATCCCAGGCCGTTGCATATGGCGGGCGATATGCGAATTTTAACGGATAGTGATGAGAAGGTGGCGGAGCTCATGAAGCAGATCAAGGCGGATGCATGGACATATGCGGATGCCTTAGCTTTCATGATGAGTGATATTCCATTGATTCGCCGGGAAGGGGATCAATTCATTTACTCAAAGATTACGCAATTTGACCAAGGTACCTTTCATTTCTTCGTGAACTTTGATTATTTTAATGTTTTCATTGGTAGGGGTTTATCTAAGGCCAATCACGCTCTTGTAGAGAAGCGTAAGAAGTTTCTGAAGGCTGAAGCACGCAAGAAAGATCAAGCGGCGAATCCTCAAGTGGATACTGGAAAACGTCCTGCAGAAACAGTGGTTGAGCCGCCACTAAAGAGGAGGAAGCCTAACACCACTGGAGGTCTTAAGCTTATGGCGGATGCCCTGAGGTCCGCCAAGCCTGCTGGGGAAATTGCACAGGTAGGTTACCTTTGATCTTTATTTGTTCATTAAGTTTTGAACTTGAGTTCTGACCCTAGAACGTTTGTGTAGACGGTGAAGCCCGATATCGGTGGATACTGGTCCGCCAAATTTGGAGCCCAAGGTTCTTTCGAGAATGAATCCATTCTAAACGATTTGGATGAGGCCTTGGGTCAGGTGGGCGAAGTGCAGAGGAACTATAGCCAGATTCCTGGTTCAATTCATGCCCAAAAGGGGAAGACGGAGCTCCTTTCGGTGAGTTTCTTTAGAAAGGATGCAGACAATATTAGTTCCTTAATCCTTTTTGCCTTTTGATTGAATCGTTTGTTTTTGGACAGTTGTATGCTCGCCTACGTACTATGGAAACTGAGCTCCTTCAGAATGTGGCGGATAAGGCAACTATCGAGAGGCTAGATAAAGAGATAGTGGAAGCCAATTCCACTATCGCTTCTGTTAATGCAGGTCTTGCTTCCGCGAATGCCAACCTTGCTTCCGCCACAGCCGCCCTAGTTCTCAGGGATGAGGAAATTAAGAGGTTAAAGGCAAAGATTGTGTCTGATGCCAAAAGCCATGAAGACGCCCTTGGAGAAGCTGAATACATGGCGGGTGAACAAGCCTTTTATTATGGCGAGATGCTTATGGCGTACTTCTCCTTGGCGCATCCTGAGACTAACTTCACCGATCCGCAATTCGCCGTCCCCGAACCAGAAGATGTGGTGAAGTTCAATAAGATGTCAGACGCTAAGGAGTACCTCCGTGATTACGTTCGGAGATGGATGAAGGGGCTTGTGGAAGAAATCAAACCCTCTACTACGGTCTTGGTGGATGAGCTTGAAGAAGTGCCCCTCAAGGCGGATGCAGGACCAATTCTTAATCAGGCTATTCCCCTTGGTCCCACATCTTCGGTGGATAAGGAGGTATCTCCTGATGGCGTGTCTGCGGATGTGGAGAAGGAGGATCCCCAAGCAAGCTCTGTGGGCGAAGAAAGCACAAAGGAGGATGCTCTTATTGTTGCTTAGCTTGCTTTTATTTGTGACATTGTAAAAACATTTTTAAGTACAATTTGTTTTGATCCTTTATGGAAGCTATGTTATTTTACCTTTACGTTTGCGTAAGGAAATATATAGGCATCTAGGATTTGAAGTAGGTGGCCAGCCATACTCCATTTTATGAACCTTTGTGAAGGTTAGAAGCTGTTCTATTCCTTCTAGAGGAAGTAAAGCTGCACAGGGGATCAATTTGCTACCTATCTTTGAGGTGAAATGATCCGCCCGTAGGACTTGTGAATCCTTCTCTGGAAAGGATAAGAGAGTGTAAAGACCTTGCGTCCAAGGACCGTTTTAACTCTATTGGAGATTGAGATCCACTCACAAGATTGATCTTCTTATGCTTTTAAGGCATCGAGGACGTATCTCTAAGATAGCTATACATTGTAAATGTGGAGAGCGTTGGATGCCCCCCCTCTTTTTAAGACTGGAATATTGATATTGCTGCAGTAAACAATAAAAAGAGCACAGATAATAGAACAAATGATGTTTATTAATGGGAGAAATGCCTTATTACAGCAGGTAGGTCTTATAGGTGAGCCTCGTTAAAACCTTTAATAAGAAAAACCACATGGGAAAAAGCTTATTAAAGGAAAAAGAGTACTCAATACCGTATATACACTTCATTTTCTGACAAAATATTTGCGGAGATTTTGGAGGTTCCATGTGCGTGGCAATGTATTGCCCTCCATATCCTGTATTTTAAACGTGGCAGATCCAATCTTGTCCACTATCTGATATGGACCTGTCCAGTTGAGTCCTAACTTGCCCTTGCCTTCTCGAGATTGGACTTTATCAGCTTTACGGAGCACAAGATCTCCCACATTTAGATCCACAAGCTTGGCATTTTTATCATGGTAAGCCGCAATCCGCTGTTTGTATGCTGCCATGCGCACATAGGATTGATCCCTGCGATCTTCTATCTGATCTAGGTGCTCCCTTAGCCGTTTGCCGTTGTCCTCTTCACAATAAAAGGCCACTCGATCACTGGGGACCTGTATTTCGACTGGAATAACGGCTTTAACGCTATGAGAAAGGGCGAATGGTGTTTCCCCCGTAGCCGTCCTCGGGGTGGTACGATAAGCCCATAAAACACTTGTCAGCTGATCCACCCACTTCTTATCATGCTCTCCCAATCTCTTCTTTATCCCCTTCACGATCGTCCGATTAGTAACTTCAGTCATTCCATTGGACTGGGGATAATAAACGGAGGCGAATCTGTTCAGGATGCCCAACCCTTCACAGAAAGCCTTGAATTCGCCACAGTTGAACTGTGTTCCATTATCAGTGATGATGGTATGTGGAACACCGTATCTTCCTACGATGTTGTCTTTGACGAATTCCACCATTCGTTCTGCAGTAATGGAGGAAACAGCTTAGGCTTCTACCCATTTGGTGAAATGGTCCACTGCCACTACCACGTACCTTCTCTGCCGGCGAGTCGGAGGAAATGGGCCGACAATGTCTATTCCCTAGAGGGCGAATGGACGTCCTTCTATGATTGGCCTCTGAATGTGTTTGGCAGTATGTGATTCATTCGCATGAATCTGACAATTGTGACAAGATTCTACCAATTTTTGGGCATCCAATTCAGCCGTGGGCCAGTAGAAACCTGCTAACCTGGACTTTTTCAAAATGGCGGCGGATGCTTCATGTGCCCCACATGATCCCTCATGTAGCTCCTTGAGGATTTGTTGTCCTTCTTCCGGTAGAATGCACTTCAACCAAGGATGACTAAAGGACTTTCTGTAAAGGCAGTCATTGATCACGGAGAAATAAGCCGCTCTCCTAACTATCCGCCGTGCCTCTTCTTTGTCCTCAGGTAAGGTTCCATTCAGCAGATATTGGTGGATGACTGATCTCCAATCATCTTCCACTGTTGTGAGTAGAGAAACTTCCTCTGAGGCGAATGCTGGAGCTATTTTAACTTCGAAGGGACAATCCGGATCCGTCCAGTTCTCCTCGCAAGAGGCCATTTTGGCCAAATGATCCGCCTCTGTGTTGGATTCCCTCGGTACGTGAATCAGTTCCCATTTAGTTTCCTTAGCTTTAAGGTGAGCCAGCAACTTTTTGACTTCCGCTACGTATTTGGCCAGAACCTCGTCTTTCACCTCGTAATTCTTGATTACTTGGTTGACCATTAGTTTAGAGTCGCTATAGATCACGATCCGCTCCAGAGTGATTTCTTTGAGTAGGCGTAATCCCAATATCAGAGCTTCATATTCAGCAGCATTATTAGTAGCATGGAAATTTAATTTTGCTGCGTATCGTAATTTTATGTATTGGGGACCCTTGATCACAACGCCTACGCCAGCTCCATCCGCCGAGGAGGCGCCATCGGTGTACATCGACCATTCCTCTATCGGGGGCTTGGGATGATCTATCCCTTCGTTAGTGAATTCATTCACGAAGTCCGCCAGGACCTGACTCTTTAAAGCTGACCTGCTTTCATACCTCACATCGAATTCGCCCAGGCGGATTGCCCATTCCATCAGCCTTCCCGAAGTGTCTGGTTTCTGCAACACCTTTCTCATTGGTATATTTGTTCGAACCACTACAGTATGTGCCTGAAAATATGGCCTCAGGCGGATTGCCGTGGTTACAATAGCCAGTGCCATTTTATCAAGCTTTGAATACCTGGTTTCGGCGTCTTTCAGAACCTTGCTCACGTAATAAATCAGAAACTGCTAGCCGTCCTCTTCTTGTATCATGACCATGCATACGGCTTTGTCCGTAACCGATACATACATGTAGAGGTCTTCTCCCTTCAAAGGTCGACTCATCATGGGTGGCTCCGTGAGGAACCGCTTGATTCCTTCGAAGGCTCTTTCACAATCCTCATTCCACTCGAATGCCTTTTGCTTCTTAATGACCTCGTAAAAGGGCTGGCATCTACGGGCTGAACAAGAGATAAACCTGCCCAAGGCTATGATACGCTCGTTAAGGCGTTGTACTTCTCTGATATTCCGCGGTGCTTGCATTTCCAGAACTGCCTTAACTTTGTCAGGATTTGGGCTAACTCCTTTTTCGCTGATCATGAACCCTAAGAATTTTCCATATATTGCCCCGAAAGTACACTTCTCTGGGTTCAACTTAGTGTTGTGGCGTCGGAGTACGTCCAGTACCTCCTTTATATCATCCGCATGCTTTTCTATGGTCGTACTTTTAATGATCATATCATCTACATAGACAGAATAGTTATCCCCTTTACTATCTGCGAATATCTTGTTCATCATCCTCTGATAAGTTGCACCTGCGTTCTTAAGCCCAAAGGGCATAACTTTGAAACAATAAGTGGCTTGGTGTGTTACGAATGAGGTCTTGATTCTATCTGAGGGCTCCATAGGGATCTGATGATAACTTGACTTCACATCAGTAAAGGAGTACATTGCATGACCAGCAGTTCCATCTACAAGCATATCAATACATGGCAAAGGATAGTTGTCTTTGGGGCAAGCTTTATTGAGATCTGTGAAGTCAATGCACATGCGGTAAGATCCGCCATCTTTTTTTACCAAAATGACGTTCGCCAACCACTGAGTGTAAAGCACCTCCTCAATGGCATCCGCCTTCTGGAGCTTGGCGATCTCTTCCTCTATCACCTTCTGCCTTTCCGGGCCATGATTTCTCCGTTTCTGAGCCACAGGAACTGCATCCTTATCAATGTTGAGCTTGTGAGTGATTACGTCTGGGCTGATTCTGGGGAGAATTTCATCCTTCCATGCGAAGACATCTTCTGTCTCGTGGAGCACTTTGGTGATTGTATTTTTAATTTCATCTTTGAGCCCTTTAGCCATTTGCACCTGCTTTTCATCCGCCATAAGGTACATTTCGATCTCGCCCAAGGCCATTGTGACGTGCTCCTCTTCGTCTTCCTCCTTAGATTGTGGGCGAATCATTAGTGATGCCGAATATGTCTCTTGGGCCACCTTTTGGCTACCTTTGATCATTACACCTCCCTTGGCCGTGGGAATGTAAAGTGTTAAGTGGCGAATGGAGATAAGAGCTGCAACTTCGGAGATAAAAGGCCGTCCGAGGATGATATTGTAAGCTAACTGACCATCTAAGACCGAAAATTCTAAATCTCCCCTCCAAACTTGATCATCGTCTGTAAGCTCACAGTCCAAAGTAACTTGGCCTTTTGTTTGAATAGTATGTCCTGTCACTCCTAAGATATCGACCACAGTTGGCTCTACTTGAACAGGATCAATCATGAGTTTGGCGAAAGCTCCTCTGGTGATAACATTGCATGAACTCCCAGTATCAATCATTACCCTTTTCATCTCCCAGCCTTCCACCATCATAGTGACGACCAGTGCATCTGCGTGGGGTGGTATCTCAGGACCTGCATCGGAAAAGGGGCGATTTAACGACGTCCTGTCAAGGGCGGTAGTCCTTGCCTTTTTTAACGTTGGCTGGTACCCAGGTCCGCCTACTATGACATTGATGGTACCCTTTCCTTTCTTCTTTGGGTCCTCCTTGGATCTATCACCATCTCCTTTCTTGCTTTCAGTTTGGATGAACCGATCCAATTTGCCCCTCTCAATGAGACGCTCGATTTCTCGAGCTAACTCCCAACATGCATCAGTGTCATGTCCATTTTTCCTGTGATATTTACAATAGTTTTTAGGATTTTTACCATTATTGGTGTACTCCCCCCCCCCTTTGGTTCGGGGTATGAAATGCTCCGTTTGTGTTGATTGTTCTCGATCCATATAAGGACTTCACTTTTAGAAGCATTGAGAGGTGTGAAAGAGGTGACAAACGTTGATTTGTTCTTAGAATCTCTTCGCCTGTTTCTGGAGGAAGAGTCCTGACGCTTGTCTCTGTCTCTATCTCGGGGACGAGATTCGCCCTTGTCCCTCTTCGGCGATGATGGCGAACCTCGGCGAATGTCATCCACTTCTATGAAATCCTTACAACGCTCCATTAACTCTGCCATGCTGGTGGGTTTCTTTCGAATGAGATCTTCCTGCAAACTCTTACAAGTGGTGTTTCTTACGAAACATTCCACAGCTACGGAGATATCCACATCAACAATTTGTATGCACAACTGGTTGAAAGTGTCCACATACTCCCGAAGGGATTCATTCGCCTTTTGCTTTAACTCAAGGGGTTTTATGGAAGCTGAGCAACCCTTCTGTGAGTGGATCAAAAACAACGGCTGGACCGAGCTGTTCTCAGTTCGCGAAAATACCTATCCTGAGTTAGTGAAGGAATTCTACGCTAACCTAAAAGCCGCGGATGATAATCGGACTACATGGTCACCCAGGTTCGAGGAAAGGATATCTTCATCAACCCCGCTTATCTTGCCTCGCTACTCAAGCTGAAAAACGAAGGAGCAATACTTCGTAAATCAGGTGACCAAGATAAAACCAACTATTCAGTTGAGTTCTGTAAACCTCCTGGTCATGTAGAGGAAATTTTGAGTACCTCCATGGGTCAGCATCAGAAGATGGCCCATTACATACTGACCAATTTCCTCTTCCCTAAGATCAACTGCACCAACTCAGCGACAAACTTTGAGTAGTGCTTCATCTGGCACATGCTGACCTATACGCCGATAAACATGCCTGTCTTTATAATCGGTGGGTTTCAAAGAAGTACCGGAACCCTTAGGTTAGGATCCATTATCACAAGAATCCTCAAAGATCACCAGGTAAGCTTGGTTGAGGAAATCCACACTATAGGAACAGAGATCACTGCAGTGGCACTGTTTGCTCTATTCTACGATCAACCAATTGTGCCCAAGAAAGGGAAAGCAGTCGCTGTCCAAGAAACTGAGGGGATGCAGACCCGTAAAGGAAAGAAGGAAAGAAAGAGGAAAGTTGTTCAAAGCCCCTCTAGAGAAGTGGTTTCTCCACCGAAAAAGCTTAAATTTGTGTCCAGAGGAACTAAGCCTCAAATTCAACAAGGTCAGGATGGACCTAGGTCAGCGGAAAACCTCAAGAGGCAAGCTGAGCCTGAGGTAGAAGAGAAAGAGGACGATGATGAGCAACCACTGAGGAAGAAGAAGAAAATCTCTTCTGGATTAAGTCCTATCAATGCACCTCCCACCAACTTCGTCATTCCTGAAGACTCACATTATGTGAGAAGTCTTGGCGTTGATACTGAGCAACCTTCAGTTGAACAGGAAGAAGAAGAAGAATTGGGTGGTCAGGTTGACACTGAGGAGACAGCAGATGATGAGCCATCAGATGTTGACCAACATGGCACAACTTACACTGAGGAGGTTGAAGAAGAAGAAGCTGAGCCAACAGAAGAGGAACACACTGTTCAAAGGGAAACTTCACCTGCTGACTCTATTGAGTCTATTCCTGCTGACCCCTCTCCTCCAAAGACCAAGAAATTAAGGAGACTTAAGAAGAAGGCACATCGATCCCCAGTCATTGACCTTATGGGTGACTCACCTCTGCGGGATCCGATCACTGACCTATCTGATGTGCATTTCAAGTTTTTCTCTAATCCTATTGAGTCTCCACCAGAGCAACAGGAAAAGCAAGCCTCTGTTTCTCAGCCTAAGGAACATGCCGACTTAACTGCTCTCCTAAACTAAGATGATCCCGAGCAAGTGCTCGAAGTTCCTGCTCCTCAACATGTTGAGCAATCTAAGGAAATACCTGCTCAGGTCAATACTGAACTTCCTCAGCTTCCAAAATCCAGTCAGCTTCAGCCTGACTCTGAGCAAGTAACACATTTTGCCGATCATCCTCTTCCACAAATCCAAGTGCAGAATCTAGTCCAGTCAGCTTCCACTGGAAATCTTAACTCAAGACCAGCCGCTGATCATGCTGGCACTTCTAATATTGAGCAGAACCAAACACTGCCTCCATTCGGTTCTACTCCTCTTCCGGCATCTGGGCCAACAAATGATGGATCCTTCAGTTATCTTACTGCCTCTGAGTCTGGTCGAAGAATCATTGACTCAGCTCAAGCCCTTCTCCAGGACCTCCATCAAACAAACGCCGATGCCGCTAGGTCTATTAATGTTGATCCAACTCAGCTTTCGTCTGTCACTCAGCTTCTTATAGAGATCAAAGGTCTTAAGGATCTTCTGAGCGTCATGACTTCATTTCAGTCTCAACAGCCCAGGCTGGAATCAATAACGAAGCTGGCCGAACTCCAGCTGACCATGGTTAATCACATGAACTCTCTACAGGGTCAACTTCATCAACTGTCAGCTGCGAACTCAATGTATGCAACTTCTACCGAAGTTCATCAACTCTTCAACCAGCTTCACACTGAGCAAGAGAAAACCAATCACCAACTCTCTTCCTCCTCCCAATGCTCCATTGAGCAAATTAGTGAGGTTGTACGTCTGCTCAACTTAAGCAAGGAAGAGATGGAAACTGACCAGCTCAAGACGAACGAAATCCTGAAGTACTCTCGAGTTACTTTCAACCACGTGCGCCACTCAAATGCTCAACGTCAGTATTTTGACACGTCCTTGCTAAAGATGTTTCATCAAGCATTTGTCATGCTCACTGACAGTATACACTGGGTTGGAAAGTCTCAAGCATATATCCTGAGTATGCTCAGTGCCGCGGCTATCAGGATTCCACGTTCTATTTTGGATGATGGTGTTCCCGTTTTTGACGGCATAAATGAAAGCACACGAAAGCTTAAGGCATTCTCTAAACGCTTAACTCAAGCTGCCATTGAAGACACCTTCATTCCTCCTCCTCCCGATGGTGGCAAAACGGGGGAGAAAGAACAAGCTCAAGCTCAAAGAACTCAACAATCAGAGGAAGCTTCAGGTAGTCAGCAAAAATACAAGGGCAAAGGAAAAGCTAAAGAGCATGAAGCCCAACTCAACTACAAGAAAAAATATCTTGACTAGGATTGACTAGATTCAAATTTTGTTAAACTTGTAGCCTTTCCCTTATGCATTTTGTTGTGCTGACCCTGAATACAAATCTATGCATGCATCTATCCTTTTCAAAATTGACCAATCTTGTGTGATGCTTACTTATGTTTTGTGCTGAATAGTTAACGCATCTTCATTAAATCATCTGTCTACATTGCGTTATGATTGTATGCTGTGTTGATCAATATGTTGACCTCTTTTATATGTCTTCTTAAACACATTGAACAAAGAAATACTCAGCGCTCTCTGATATCTAAATCTTCCGCATAAACTGAGTTAAAAAGAATATGTTCCATGAGCTGACCTAATTCTGAAAACTGACCTTAGACTTACTTGATTAAACCTTGAAATGTTTAAAGTAAAACTAAGTCAGCTGCTCAACCCTTACGGGGGAGTATACTGAGTAATATAAGGTCAACTATCATGGGGGAGCTCAACACTGAGTTCTTGATTGAATATTTTTGCCAACATCAAAATGGGGGAGTTTGTTGAAACACCTTTCCACATGATTTTGATTTGACAAAATTATTTAAGTAATTGATAAAAAATATTCTAACACATTAAATTTAAATGCTTTGATTTATTTACACTAATGTGTTTGTTCAATGTTGAGTTTATTGATTTATAATACATTAAGATATAAAGTCTAAAAGCCCATAAGTGGAAGTCAAGCCCAAGTCAACACATCAAGACCTCACGGCCCAAGATTTCAAAACGCAGTCGTTTTGTACAAAGCACAAGCTCAGCTTGAAGAAGGATCGAGAAGCCTTCTCTCAATTGCTTCAAGATGAATCTGCTGAGTGGAACGACAAGAAGTACAAGACAGCGGCAGACAAGAACCAACTTCTAGACAAAGTATTTCTACTTTGGGTAAAGTTCAGAAGGCGCAGGAAGCTGTCTGGAAGACTCTGCCAAATATGTCGAAACATTCTGTTTACCGGACGAAAAGCTGCTGAGCACTGCCGTGGACAGAAGATGCAAGAATCTCATTGGCCAACGACACTGAGCGCGTACTGAGTGACAACGACATGAAGCCGTTTGCCTCCAACGGTTATTTTGAAATTCGAAATTACCGATGCCTCAAGTGTCACTATATAAAGGCCTCTCATTTGCTTCATTCAATGCAGATCTTCAATTAGTCAAAACGCTGACCAAATTCATACTTGAAGTTCTGTGAGAAAAGCAAAGCAAAATCTTACACCAATTTCCAATCATTGTGTAAAAGTCTAGAGTGATTCCAATCATCTAAAGCGTCTTAGCAATTGTTGTTTAGGACAAACACTTTATCATTTCTAGAAGAATAGAAAGGAGAGGCTGAGTACTCGGTTATAGTACTCAGTGGTAGTTATAGGAGTGAGTAGAGGTGTAGAGGAAGGTACTCTTGTATACTCAGCTTCTATTGTAAAAGGTTTCGTGCTCTACTTTTAAAGAGCTCAGTAGAGAATTCAAAAAGCTCGGAACGCGTTCCGGGGACTAGACGTAGGCGGAGAGGCCGAACCAGGATATGTCTGCTGAGTAACATATTTCTAACCCTTAAACTCCTTTATATACTGCTTGCTATAAAACTGACTAAGTAACGAACTCACGCTGAGTTGAGTGCACTAAGAAGCTGAGTTCAGGAATAGACTCTAAGTGCTATCTCCTGACTCAAGTAAAGAAACAGACTTAGTCACAAGTTGACTAAGCTTGTGTCTTAGAATTACTTAGCGCCTCTGTGTAAACCTTTTCTTAAGAAAAGAAGTCAGCCTTAACAGACAAAATCTTAAATAGTTCCTATCCCCCCCTTGGAACTAACCTTGTCACGTTATAAGGGACCAACATCCCTATCTGCAAGAAATAAAATGATGCAAGGCATTCAAATGGAAGTACTGTTGATTGTGCTCCTATGATAGAAATTGCTAGAAGAGAAAGGTTAATTAGGTCGGGCAACTTTATCAACCCTACTTGAATGAAATATTCCATTCTGATGCGGAAACAATATGCAATTAATAAAGCTGAACTTTGTTTTTTGGATTTTAGATAATCTGATGAGATAAAACTAAAGTCGGAGAAAGAAATGGATCTTGAGAGAAAATCTTATAGTTGTTAAAGTGGTATCAGATTAATTATTTTATGATGATCAAATGAGTTGTGTTGAACAATTAAAGGGAGAGAAAGGGAGAATTAGAGAGAAATGGAAGAGGTAGAGAAAGAGAAAGAAGTGATGTTTGTAAAAAGAAAATGGAGGAGAGAGAAAATAAGAGAGAGATGAGAGTTAGAGAGAGAATGAGAGAGATGAGAGTTAGAGAGAGAAATAATTTTTTAAAATGGAATAGAAAGAAAATAAGGATGGAGGTTGAAGAAGATGATGTTATAAAGGGTATAAAAGTAATTTTATATTAATTGGATTAATTTTTTTATTTTTAGAAAAGTTAAATTGATGAGGTGGCATGTTGACTTTGGGTTGACCGGTCACAATTACTTGATTTACACTTTAGTGGGAGGTCACTAAAAGGTTGTACAGTTTAGTGTGATAAAATTTTGGTTATACACCAAAGTGTGATTATGGGTAAAAGTTGTACACCATGTATGTAATTTACCCGAGTTTCAGGGTGGGAGATAAGGCTATTTTAGTAATTTCATAATAGAGTGTCAATTTTTTACTTTTGGAGTGGTCAAATTGCTGATGTGGCAATGTTGACTTCTGTTGACCGGTCACAAATACCAGTTATACACTTTAGTGGGAGGTCACTAGAAGTTGTACACCAAAGTGTGAAAATGGGTAAAAGTCGTACACCATATATGTAATTTACCCCACATTTATATACAAACTTTTGCTACTGCCAGACTGCAAAAAAAAAAAAAAGAATGGGCTAAAAGGTACAACCAGCCATATAAAACAATTACATAATCTCTCATATTTATATATACTAGTCGAAAACCCGTGCGATGCACGGGATGTGAAACTTTTATATAATTTAGATAAATAAATAAATTGACATATTTACTTTTAAGTAATTTTATATCATGTTATGAAATTTTTTTATATTATGTATATTTGAAATTAATATATATTTTTATTTCTAATTCAAATTAAATTAAATTAATTTTGAAAATAATTGAATAATTTTTTTATAGAATTTTAATTAAAGGTGAATGATTTATTTATTTTTATAAAATTTAATGATTTGTACTTTTTTAGTAATTTTAATATTTTTTATAACTGTAATTCTGTGAAACAATAATAATAAAATAGGAAATTAATTAAGAAATATATTAGAATATAATGAAAAACCAAAAATTGAATTAAACTATAATAAAAAATTAAATATTATATCTACGATACAAAAAAATTACAATCTATGTTGAAATGAAAGCAACACCAATATATTATGCTATAAACTATTACAATCAATACTTTTTTAATGTTGCACATGAAGAAACTTTATCAATTCAATATGTTACATATAAAAAAAATAAAATTCATAAGAATTAGTCACAAATTCATCTTGATGATAATCATTTTCCTTGATGGAATTTCATGATCACCAAGTATTCGAATTCAATTATTCATTATGCTACAATAACCCAATATATCCAATTGAATCATCTTAAGGTGATGATTTCTCATATTTTTATCTCGTAATATCTAATCAAGACATTCAATCAATTTATCTTTCATTCTTTCACTGTATAGAATATCGGCCATGCGATATCACTTATTTTGACTTCATTAATATTTTCTAATAATTATATATTTCATAAGCAAGAAAAACAAATAAAAGAACAGAAAACAAAAATGAAAGGACAAAAAAGATAATTAGGAAAGAACTATCTTCCTCTCGTTTTTTTCGAAAATAAGAGATAATGTCAAGATATAAGCATATAAAGAGGAGATTAGAAATATTTTTTGCCCATTAATTAAAAATTTTATTTTTTCTTAATTAAGTATTAAATCCATAAATTAATTTTAGTTAAATAGCAATTGTAATCACTTAGTATAAAACACATCAACTGAAGCAAAATGAACGATTTTTTAAACAGCACTAATTGAAAATTTAAAAGGGATTGGAGCATAGAAAAAACAACTTACTTTTGGGATTTACAGATTTAGTAATTTCTGTTTCAAAGTTTGTGGGATTGAGGTTGAAGATGAAATCAAAGTGAGATTGAAGTGGAATCAACGATTTTGGGGTTCCAAATATATGGAAAATGAGGAGATTTGGGCTAGAGTTTTCTTGAATCGTTATTAAGATTCTTGCATTTTTCTTTTGGGGGTCAATTTTCAGATGAATTTTTGATTGAGAGTGAGAGGTTCTTGCGTTTTTCTAGTTAAATAGCAATTGTAATCACTAAGTATAAAAAAACGTTTTATAATTAATATGTGAAATTAATTCTATTAATTAAAATCATTAAGCTCAACATTTGAGAATTTGAAGAGATTCGAATAATAATATTTTTTAATTAATATTTTCTAACAACTTGTCATATGATCATGTTTCATTTTTATCTGTTAAAAACTCTTGAAATACTAATAATTTTGTACAAACCACAATATAATAGTTAAAAACTATATAAGCCAATGTTGCAAAAACAATTGTCTCAATATCCCATAATTGTCCATCCTAGTCCGGACAGGCTAAAAGTTAACACTGACAGCTCAGCTAGGGGCACGCCTGGTTCAGTAGGGGTGGGAGGGATTTTCCGCACTGGTAGAGGATTTGCAAGGGGTTGTTTCGCTTTCCACATCCCTGATAGCTATGCGCACGTAGCAGAATTAAGAGCGGTTATCTTTGCTATTGAAATAGCATGGGGGAAACTGACATCATTTATGGATTGAATCAGATTCATCAATGGTAGTACAGCTCTTGAGGCAGTGTTCAACTCAGGTTCCTTAGACAATCCGTCAGGAATGGCTACATTGTTTGCATCTTTGCTCTCTAATGGAGATAGTAGTTACATACATTTACACGGAAGGAAACCGTGCTACAAACGCCTTAGCTAGTTTTGGGGTTATTGCTCCCGAATTAATCTAGTGGCACTCTGCCCTTGCTTTTTGCCATTCTTTTATTTTTGACGATTTATGTAACATTGCTCACGTTCGTTCTCTTTAGTTCTTCTCTTGTAATATTTTTTCATTTATTAATATATTCGAGTTTGGTTAGGAAGCGTTAGGGGGTGCCAACATAGTTGGGATGTCCTAATGCTCTTTCTAGCCTTGTCCCAACATTTATTCAAAAAAATATCCTATAATTAATGTATATTTTTAGGATTCTGAGCATCAAAATTTATTTTTATTTACCTTTATGGTTCCGAATTAGAAAAATCAATCTAACTTCAATTAAAGCTAACAATTGAGTTCATATAAAGCCGAACATCTAAATTTTAGTTAAAGTTAACAATCGAAACGATAACACCCAGCAACATATATTAAAAAAGAATGAAAATATACAAAATCTTTATTTTAGTCATTTTGACAAAAAAAAACATGGATAGGGTAGTGAGAGGTATGGAACCTGGGTAACGACAGAAATGGAATTTCATCTCTGAAAGATGAAACTATAACAACTATTGTTTAATAAAAATAAAACAACAACACAATTGAGAACAAAATTAACTACAACATATAAAAAAATCGAATAATTACCTTGAGAAATATAAGATTTCTTGTAATTTTTGACACCTTTGCGTTTTCCGATTTTAGTTGTCCATGCATCTTCTATTTTTATCGGATTTCTTCAATTGGAGATATTAGTTTGAAAAAAAAAAAAACAAATAATAAAGAAAATATGGATAAGATAGCGAGAGGTGTAGAACCCAGGTAACGGCAGAAATGGATCTGAAAGATCAAACTATAACAACTATTGTTTAATAAAAAAAACAACACAATTGAGAATAAAATAATTAAAACATATGAAAAAACTCGAATAATTACATTCAGAAATATAATACTATCTACCATAGGCAATGAATATAATGGTGGAATACTATCTATCATGCCTTTATATAGAAGTTTATTGGTGACTTTTGGATTTCCTTTGCTTTGTGTTTTTTCATCTTCCTGTAACTCTCACTTTCTTTTATTATTTTAATTAATGGGCTAGTAATTGGTTAATATATTATAAATATAAATTTATTATTTTTAATTAATTAAATCTTTTTAATTTTGATTTTTTACTACGTTGACAACTCATAAAAAAAGCCTGTAAGACACTTTTCCTAATTTATCTCTACTTCCGCTATTATATATAGTATAGATAAGTGGAAAGGTTTGGAAGAGATAAAAAAACCAAAAAAAAAACTTAAATTCCATTATACTCAACGAAAATAGTGAACGGATAAAACTTTTTTTTATAAGAGTGAACAGATAAAACTTGGGTATGTTGAATTGGAACCTACTGATTTATAAAGCAATTTTACAAATGTTAAATCATAACTTTTTGTTTCGTACACAAAACTAAGGTTTCAATTCACAAGGTCCACTTACAATATATATATATATATATGTGTGTGTGTGTGTGTGAGGGCTCTTGTGAGAACCCTTTTTTAGGTGAGGACACTTTCTTATGGTGAGAACACTCAAAACTACGTCGTTTTGAGTAGAAAAATTTACAAAAAACGTTGCTACAGGTGGGGTTTGAACCATGACCTCTTCGTTTACACTCCACATTGCTTACCACTAAGCCAATTACTTTCCTTGTATATTATGTCGCGCGCTGCTTAATATACCAGTTCCCTTTTAGCTTCTATTGTTTAATATTTGATGCATGCACTTATTAATATCGATTAAATTTGCATAATAATGAATTATTAATAGAAAAAAAATAAATGTGCATAATAATAAATTATTAATAGAAAAAAATCCAAGAACATGCTCTAATTTCTTATTTATTTAATTCCTCTATATTTTTGTAATTTATGTTTTAAAATGTTAAGGACGATGTTCTAAATATTGTTACATATGTTCTAAACTTTGTAATTTGTGTTCTAAAAATTAATATGATGTTTTAAAAAAATAGTAAATATATGGACCATTTTTTTTATTAAAAAAAACTCACATTCTAAATAACATAACGTATGTTCTAAAGTTTATAGTTTGTGTTCCAAAAATTAAGTATAATTTTTTAAAAAAATCAGTCGATATCTGGATCGTTTTTTCATTTGTTCTATAATATAATTTGTAACTAATGTTCGAAAATACATAACACATGTTCTAAAAAATATAACGTATGTTCTAAAAAATATGTCGTACGTTCTAAACTTCATAGTTCGTGTTTTAAAAGTTAAAATATATGTTCTAACGTATGTTTTAAAAAATATATAGTTTGTGTTCCAAAAATTAAGTATAATGTTTGATAACATTGTGATATTATCCCAAGGATCAAAAAGGATATTCGCCTAAAACGGCCACGTGTTGATCACATGATACTGGCGTATCATAGCGTATTGAACAGAGGGATCCGACAGGCGGATCACCAACATCTCACCACAAGAGATCCGCAGGCGAACCTAAGAGGCGAATCGCCATAACCGCCCAATTCGCTATTGAAACAGATGAGCCGATCCCGCACTAAAGACCATTAATAAGCAATCAATTTCCTAAACGGACATGCTTAAAGGGAATCAGTAACCACCATTAATGGAACATTAATGGAGACTTTCTAAAGGTTACAACTTCATGACTATATATAGCTAGTATCTCGAGCTATCAAGGTACACATTCCTTTACCCTTTGTCAATTCAGTTTGCTCTCTTGTTCTTCTATACTGACTTTGGCATCGGAGCTTCCCCCCGTCGAACCCAACGACGCCCCCACAGAGACGGAAACCTATCGAAAATTCTCCACTAGTCATCAATGTTCTAAAAAAATCAGTAGATATCTGGATCGTTTTTTCATTTGTTCTATAATATAATTTATAACTTATGTTCGAAAAAACATAACACATGTTCTAAAAAACATAACGTATGTTCTAAAAAATATGTCGTACGTTCTAAATTTCATAGTTCGTATTTTAAAAGTTAAAGTATATGTTCTAACATATGTTTTAAAAAATATATTTTCTTATATAACATAAATTATAAAAATATAAAGGAATTAAATAAATAAGAAATTGGAGCATGTTCTTTGATTTTTTTATTAATAATTCATTATTATGCACATTTCTTTTTTTTCTATTAATAATTCATTATTATACATATTTTTTGAGGCAATTATACATATTTAATCGATATTAATAAGTGCATGGGTCAAATATTAAACAATAGAATCTATTAGCACAATGGTATATTAAGCAGCACGTGATATAATACACAATGGAAGCAAGTGTCTCAGTGGTAAGTAGGGTGAAGTGTAGATGAAAAGTGTCAAGTTTGACCCCCACTAACAGCATTTAGTGGTTTTTATTGATCTATATACTCAAAACCACGTAGTTTTGAGTGTTCTCACCATAAGAAAGTGTCCTCACCTAAGAGGAGGTTCTCACTTGATCCCTCCCATATATATATATATATAAAAGTTCTAAGAGCAACTCTAATGGTCTTGAAAAAGACCAATTTGTAAATGTGTAGGAGTCACTAACCATTAGAATAGGAAGTTTGAGAGTCTCCAGAAACAAGAGGGTCGCTGGATTGTGCGAGTCGCCGGTTTCCAATCCAGGACACCATATGGTGACGCGCAAAAGGAGAGTTCATCTGACGTGCAGCTAGAAAGGCCAATAGCAAAGAAGACGTGCTAATGACACGCATCATGCAATGACCCCCACTAGCAGCATTTAGTGGTTTTTATTGATTTCTATACTCAAAACGACGTAGTTTTGAGTGTTCCCACCATAAGAAAGTGTCATCACCTAAGAGGATGTTCTCACTTGATCCCTCTCCTATATATATATATATATATATATATATATATATATATATATATTAAATATCAAAAAGTTCTAAGAGCAACTCTAATGGTCTTGAAAAAGACCAATTTGTAAATGTGTATGAGTCACTAACCATTAGAATAGGAAGTTTGAGAGTCTCCAGAAACAAGAGGGTCGCTGGAATGTGGGAGTCACCGGTTTCCAATCCAGGACACCATATGGTGACGCACAAAAGGAGAGTTCATCTGACGTGCAACTAGAAAGGCCAATAGCAAAGAAGACGTGCCAATGACACGCATCATGCACTTCTTTACTCCCAAAACATCCAAAAAAGTTAGGATGCTTGAGTTGAAAAGTGGGGTCTTCCATTAAAATTTATTTTTTAATTACAATATCAATCCTCAACGATACTATAATATTGCATAATAAATAAATTTAATAAAATCTAAAGCAAATGTTTTGAATTTAACAAAAAAAAAAACTTTCTTCATAAAAAAAATATTAAAACTTTTCTATTTCAATTAAATTAATTAATCAAATTATTATCCAATTAAATAAATAAATTAAATTATTGATATTTATTATTAATATCTTCCATTTTTAATATATTTTGTAATTTCGTTAATTATTAATATCGATTAAAATTAGGAGAAAAAATTATAGTTGAAGAATTAAATTTGCTTAAAATATCATTTAACTCTTGAAATTTTTCATTTCGAGGTCATTATCGGCCAAATTCTGACAAAATGAACCAAAATGCAAAATTTTGCAAACCACGGGGTTGTGTTTACAAAAAAAAAAACTACAAATACCAATCTGCAAATCGGCGAAATCACAGGACATCTATATGTAATTAACTATTAATTTTATTATTACAAAATATGTTAATTGATTAAAATAAAAAAAATAGAATAGTATATGATATATGAGACCCATTGAATATTGTGATTGTGACTAACCACTAGACAAGATTTTTGATAGAGAGTGTTTTGAGGAAAGAGTTATTAGAAATGGGTGAGGTGGAATGGTTGGAGGGTGTGCAACCCTCCAACCATTAAAGTTGCTCTAATATATATTCTTCCACCAATTAACTAATATATTATGAGATTTAAATTAATATTTGTTAAGACCTTTTTGTAGAGAAAATATTGAAGAAAGTGGAAGTTGCTTTCATAATAAAGCACTAACAAATTAAGAATAAAATATTGGCTCAAAAAGTACAATTGTTAAGAGTTTCACATAACCATAAAACAAAAGTTACTTCTCACCATAGGTACATGCATATACTTACTTGAAAAATGATGAACCAGCAGATAAACAATTGAAATAATTTTGACAGAAAAAGAAAATAATCTTGAAACCTCGGAGGAAGAGAAGGACAATGAGTTTTTTTTAAAGATAAGTTAGGTTTTTAGAAGATATATTAAGAGCATATCTAATGGTTGGAGGGTTGCACACCCTCCAACCATTCCACATCATCAATTTCTAACAACTCTCCTCTCAAAACACTCTCAATAAAGAAATACTTTCTAGTGGTTAGTCACTATTACTACTATTCAATGAGTCTCATATATCAGATAATACATTTTTTTAATATTAATCAATTAACTATTTATTATTAATTTGAATAAATGTTAATAATTTAATTGAGTAAATTTATTTACTTTGTTGAGAATTTAATACAAGGATTGAAGTATATATTCTGTCAATTTTTTTTTATATAACTATTGATATCACGATGTAAAAGAAAGTGGTAGGACCACTACATTTACAACTTTTTTGATAGACCAACTCTCCATTAAATGGCTGTGAGATACACTCTCTCTTTTCCTCCAACCAGAAAAGTACGTTTTTCTTCTTTTTGTTGCTGCGTCTAAGCTTCTTTAATTTCTTGTATTTCCTTGGAGAGTCGCCCAATCTAGCGACTCTCCAGCCTTCAGGTACTCCTACGTTTTTCTTTCTAATGGTTGGTTGCTCCTTGAAAATTACAAATTGATCCAAATTTGCACCATTATAGTTGCTCTAATGGAGGGATTGAAACTATTTTTAAGTGGTTAAGGGTATACTTGGTAAAAATAATTAGGTTATAAAAGAAATCATATTTAATAAAAATAAGATTATTTATTAAAGAAGGAAACTAATCAATAATTCTATCTATATACTTATAAATTGACCAAAATTAAGGTTATTACAATAAGAGAGGGACTCTGTGATCTCACACAATTAGAAATGATATTGTTCTCAAAATATAACATGTAAACTATAAAATAAAAATATAAAAGCAGAGATTAAATTACCCATTTTTAGCCTTGTGATTTCAGTTCTTATCTCTTCCAAATTAGCGGGTTCTAGCCAAAACTCTAGCTCTCTTATTGTATTTGACTTTCAGAATCTGTACATTCTGCAAGTTATTGGACTATAGCTTTGGACAAACTTGAGAAACATGTACACATATTCCGAGTTCATTTTTTTAGAAGCTTCACTTTTAAGATCAGCTTCTTTCGTTTTCCTCCCCCCTACTATCAACAATACATCTTTGATTCCATCAAAAAATAAATTTACGCCTTAAATGCGTTTCTTTTTTATATCATCGTAATCATGATGTTCTACCCAATACACCAAATATTTTTTTTGTTCGATCTTACCTTAAATACGTATGAAATATCCGGTGTTGGTTTTCTATCAACGTATTTAGGTTATAACAACTCTGATAAAAATGTTGGCTCTAACTCTCTGATTTAAGCTGCCAATAATTTTTTCAAATTGTCAGATTTCAAAACAGCATATAACATTTATTTAAATATAAAATACGCATATCAGAAAACTACGTGTAAGCATATTCATCCCTTTTATTTTTTTATAAGTTAAAGGAAGAACAATGAATCTGGTGAGAAGAAAAAGAAGGGAGTGAAAATAATAGTTGTTTGCTGAGAAGGAGAAGAATAAATATGTGAGAATATCTGCCCGAGAAGTACAAGAAAGAAGTGAGAATAAAAATTATATGTCCGAGAAGTAGAAGAAATGAGTGAGAATATCTATAAGAGAATTAGAGAAAGAAGTAAGAATAAAAATTATATGACTAAGAAGCAATGTATTGAAGGAAACCCGAAAGAAGAGTATATAACTTCTTTTTTTTTGTTTTTTAGTATTCAGAGAAATTAATTATGTATGGTAAATGTCAATAAATGATTAGTGAGGACCATTGCATGTTTAAAGAGACTTAAATGCACGTTTAAGGTGTGTTACAAGCTTGTTACTAACACAAGTTTATAACACCCACCCACCACCAAAGGTAGTGACTTTCTTAATACAAATACTAGTATTGTTCCCCCGTGTCGATTAAATTTTTGTACATAAATTTAATATTTTTTTAATTATATATTATTTGCATATACATAATAATTTTTTGTTTTAAAATAATTTAAATTTACAAAAAAAAAAGATTATTTTAATGTAATTAACTTTTAGGTTTATTATTACAAAATATGTTAATTGATTAAAAGTAAAAAAAAAAAAGTATATGACGTATGAAACCCATTTAATATTATGATTGTGACTAACCATTAATGTAGATTTTTGATAGATGATGTTTTGAGGAGAGAGTTATTAGAAATGTGTGAGGTGGAATGGTTGGAGGGTGTGCAACCCTCCAACCATTAGAGTTGCTCTAAGAGAATCTCCAATAGAGGTTCCTTCAAAGAGTTCCAAAGCTTAATAAATTATATTAAACTATAATATTTTATTAACTTAATCATCCACATCAATCTTGACAACTTTTGTTAAAAAATGCTCAAATAGTAAGCAATTTTAAAAGTTGCCACAATAGCCTCAAAAATAATTACTTTATATATAATTTATTTTAATTATAAATATTGTCAATCATTAATAAAAAGAAAAGACCTCATCAAAAAGGTGCACCAATAGTAATAAAGGAAATCAATTTTTTTTAAATTAATTTTTTTTTTTTGGCAATCTTAAAGCAATGTTGCCAAAAATTGGCAACTTTCATCATTTGAAAGTTAACAAACTCAATGTCACATCAGTTGACACTCTGTTAAGCACCATCTATTAGAGATGCTCTAATATACTTACTAAGAGCATCTCTAATGGTTGGAGGGTTGCACACCCTCCAACCATTCTATATCATCAATTTCTAACAAATCTCCTCTCAAAACACTCTCAATAAAAAAATTTCTCTCTAATGGGTTGTCACTATCACTACTATTCAATTGGTCTCACACATCATACAATATATTTTTTAATATTAATCAATTGACTATTTATTATTAATTGAATAAATTTTAATAATTTAATTGAGTAAATTTATTTACTTTGTTGAGAATTTAATTAATCATTGGTGTAATTTAGTTGAAAGAATTGTTGAATAAATATGATAAATGTAAAAACATTTTGGGTCTTTAGGAGAAATGACAAAAAAAAACGTAAAAAATAGAAGAAAAAAAGCATGTGAAGTATATATTTTGTGAAATACGAGTAAAGTATATATTCTGACAATTTTTTTATAAATATTTGATATCATCAATGTAAAAGAAAGTGGTAGGACCACTAGTTTTACATCTTTTTTTATAGACCAAATCTCCATTAAATGGATGTGAAATACACTCCCTCTTTTCTTCCAACCAGAAAAGCACGTTTTTCTTCTTTTTGTTGATGCGTGTAAGATTCTTTAATTTCTTGTATTTCCTTAGAGAGTCGCCCAATCCAGCAACTCTCCAGCCTTCAGAGACTCCTATATTTTTCTTTCTAATGGTTGGTTGCTCCTTGAAAATTACAAATTGGTCCAAATTTACACCATTATAGTTCCTCTAATGGAGGGATTAAAACTATTTTTAAGTGGCTTAGGGTATACTTGGTAGAAATAATTAGGTTATAAAAGAAATCATATTTAATAAAAATAAGATTATTTATTAAATAAGAAAACTCATCAATAATTATATCTATATACTTATAAATTGATCAAAATTAAGGTTATTACAATAAGAGAGGGACTATGTGATCTCACACAACTTGAAATGATATTGTTCTCAAAATATAATATGTAAATAAACGAAAACTATAAAAGTAGAAATTAAATTACCCATTTTTAGCCTTGTGATTTCAGCTCTTACCCCTTCCAAATTAGCGGATTCTAACCAAAACTCTAGCCCTCTTATTGTATTTGACTTTCAGAATCTGTACATTTTGCAAGTTATTGGACTATAGCTTTGGACAGACTTAAGAAACATGTCCACGTTCTCCGAGTTCATTTTTTTAGAAGCTTCACTTCAGCTTCTTTCATTTTCCTCCCCCTACTATCAACAATATGTCTTTGATTTCATCAAATAAATTATGCCTTAAAGGTGAATCTTTTTTATATCATCGTAATCACGATGTTCTACCCAATACACCAAATATTTTTTTTGTCGGATCTTACCTTAAATACGTATGAAATATCCGGTGTTGGTTTTCTATCAACGTATTTATATTGTATCAACTCCGATGAAAATGTTGGCTCTAACTCTCTAATTTCAGTTGCCGATAAAATTTTCAAATTGTCGGATTTCAAAACAGCATATAACAGTTATTTAAATATGAAATACTCATATCAGAAAAACTACGTGTAAGCATATTCATCTCTTTCATTTTTTTATAAGTTAAAGGAAGAACAATGAATCTGGTGAGAAGAAAAAGATGAAGGGAGTGAAAATAATAGTTGTTTGTTGAGAAAAAAAAGAATAAAGACGTGAAAATATCTGCCCGAGAAGTACAAGAAAAAAGTGAGAATAAAAATTATATGTCTGAAAAGTAGAAGAAACGAGTGAGAATATCTGTAAGAGAATTAGAGAAAGAAGTAAGAATAAAAATTATATGACTGAAAAGCAATGTATGGAAGGAAACCCGAAAGAAGAGTATATAACATATATTTTTTTTGTTTTTTAGTATTCAGAGAAATTAATTATGTTTGATAAATGTCAATAAATGATAAGTGCGGACTATTGCATGTTTGGAGAGACTTAAAAGCACCTTTAATGGGTGTTACAAGCTTGTTACTAACACACGTTTATAACACCCACCCACCACCAAAGGTAGTGACTTTCTTATTACAAATACTAGTATTGTTCCCGCGTGTCGCGCGGGTCAATTAAATTTTGGGATAAGTACAAAAAAAATGTCTGTGGTATACGCGTTTTGCGAACTCGAACCTGTGGTATTTTTTTTGCAAACAGAGGTACATGTTACAGGCCGTTAGCAAACATAGGCTAAATTGACTAACAGTGTTAAAATTCAAAGAGAAAAGAGTTAATTTGGTCCTTATATTTATTTATTTTATAAATTAACCCCCTAATTATCTAATTATCACAAATAAACCTCAAAATCAAAAATAAAAATAAAAAATACCATCTTCTCATCTCTTTTTCATTTTTTATTTTCCTTCTTCTTTCTCTCTCTTCTTCTTACATGGAAGTAGATTTATTGGCTCCATTGTTGCTCCTCCTACTACCTCTTCTACTTCTCATTTTCACTCCCCTAAACCTAAATTCAAATCTTCTCTCCATAATCTCCTCCCTTCTCCTTCCATTTCTACTCCTCCTTCTCGCTTTCCTATTCTCTTCGCCACCTCCTCCCGCCACAATTCCCTTCTCGATCATGCTGCTAATCTCGCCGAAGACGGCCACCTCTTTGACTTCCTCACATTTCCGGATTCGCTTGTTGCTTCTGGTGTCGAACCGTCGCAATTCTTTTCGGGACCCAGTTTGGTTGTTGTAGCCAAGGGGATTTCCAAGAATCTTAACCAGGGGAATGTGGAATCTGCTGTTGAGGCTTTGAAGAGAATTGATAAGCTAGGAATTCCTCCTTTGAAGCTGTTTGATGCCGTCTCCATGGATTTGCTCAGAACAGGTTGTCTTCGGATTGTTAATCGTTGTAACCTGGAGGAAATTATTGTTTTAATGGAGACTTTAGCTGGTAATTTTTTTTCCTTATTAATATTATTACTTATTGAATTAGTTCCAGTTTATGTATCGTTCTGCTTTCGAGAATAAATCTGCTTCCATGTAAGTCGAAATTTCCTTCTTCTTTCATTTTTTATTTTCCTAACGGTGATGAATGTCTGGATTTCAGACGTTGTCCAGAATTTCTGGAATTTTCCAGAAATTCTGGAATCAAAATTTAAAAAAAAAATAGAAGAAAAGAAAAGAAGAGGAGAGGAGGAGGAAGAAGAGAAGAATAAGAGGAAAGGAGGAGGAAGAAGAAGAAGAAGAAGAAGAAGAAGAAGAAGAAGAAGAAGAAGAAGAAGAAGAAGAAGAGAGGAGGAGGAGGAGGAGAGAAGAGAGAGAAAGAAGAAGGAAAATAGAAAATGAAAAAGAGATGAGAAGATGGTTTTTTTTATTTTTGATTTTGGAGTTTATTTGTGATAATTAGATAATTAGGGGGTTAATTTATAAAATAAATAAATATAAGGACCAAATTAACTCTTTTCTCTTTGAATTTTAACACCGTTATTCAATTTAGCCTTTGTTTGCTAACGACCTATAACACGTACCTCTGTTTGCAAAAAAAATACCACAGGTTCGAGTTCACAAAACGCGTATACCACATGCATTTTTTTTTGTATTTATCCCTTAAATTTTTGCATACAAATTTAACATTTTAATATTTTTTTAATTATATATCATTGCATATACATAATAATTTTTTGTTTTAAAATAATTTAAATTTATAAAGAAAATATTATTTTAAAAAATAACTTTATATAATTTTTGATTTGAATAGTTAACAACAAATTTAATATATGTGTAGTAATTGTATCGAAAATAATATTTTTTTTTTCATTTATTAGATTATAAAGTGAAGAAATAAGTAGTTACTATTTTATTTTATTAGAAAAACAGAGCACAATGATTCGAACAATATTTCGCTTCATACAACGTTTCCCTTCATAGATGATAAAATTTATAAATTCCTGCATTAAAAAATAATAGAGTAGTGAATTTACATTATAAATAATATAATTGTTTACTTACTTTTTTTGGTAAAGGCTATGCTTACTTTGTTTTTAACAAAGTAAGCCTTACTTTGTGTGTTTTGCCTTACTTTGTGTGTTTTCACCATTGGATTAATTTTATACTCCATCATCCAATGGTGAAAACACACCAAGTAATGATACTTTATCAAAAACAAAGTAACCATAGAAGGCACCACTTTTTTTAAGTAGTTTACAACAGTCTAAATGAACATAAATTGTATAAATATTTTTTTCTTTATTTAGTGTGACAACTCATTTATTTAAAAGTAAAAATTATTTTCAAATTGATGAGATTAATATCCCAAAAAGTTTAAAAATAGTTATATTTGTTTTTCTATAATTGGTTTTATAGTTAATTTTTTTTTTCCATTTAGACATCCCTATAGATTTCACCAATACTCTTGATGTTTTATTCTATATTTATTTTTTTTAATTTGATCTAAGTTGAATTTTATTTTTATATTCATTTATTTTTCTACTAATGATCTAATTGTTTTTACCCATGGTACTGAATAATTAGACTAAGTTTTTTGGTGTTATATATTTTATATTATGTATATTTCAAATTAATATATATATATATATATATATATATATATATATATATTGATAATTCAAATCAAATTAAATTAATTTTGAAAATAAAACTTGATTAATTTATCTATGATACAACAGAATTACAATCTATGTTGAATGGAAGCAACATCAATTTATTATGCTATAAATTATTACAATCAATACTTTTCTAATATTGCACATGAAGAGATTTTGCCAATTCAATATGTTACATATATGCATTTAGCATTTACATTAAAAAACTTTGATATGTAACTTTGTTGCTGGCAATGTCTCCTTTTTGGCATTATAAAATGCCAAAGAGGGATGACTCAATTTCAGTGTGAGAGAAGGTATTTTGCAGTTTGAATTTTTTAGAGTCTCCAATTAAGAGAGTTCAGAGTCTTGAGAGGATAATCCAATTATTTTAGGAAGAGATAAAATAGTAAGATATTATTTTGTGGTATTTCTGGGAAACACTTAAGTTCTACTATTTTATTTCGTAATTTTGTAACTCTAGAAAATTATATAGAGAGTGCCCTCTTTGTACGCCTACTATTTTATAGTGGAAGAATTTACTCTCGAGCTTGTTCGTGGACGTAGTCCATAAGGGTGAATCAAGTTAAATTATCAGTGTCATTTTTATTGATTATTTTGCTCATATTTATTTTCACGGAATATTTTTTTTATATTCCCAACAACTGGTATCCGAGCCTAGTTAATATGGAGGCAAAATTGACAAGCAAAATGTAAATGGCTCATTCTACCACATATGGAGAAGCAAAATGAAGGATCTTCTATATGCAACGAAGATGCATTTACCGATGTCCGGGGATAGATAAACCTAATGGGAAGACGAATGCGGACTGGAGTTTCGAGCATGAGCAAGTCTGCAGCTTTATCCGATAATTTGTCGAAGACAACGTGTATAATCATATTGCTGACAAAACTCATGCACGAACCTTATGGAATAAGCTCGAGGAGTATATGACTCAAAAACTGGCAATAATAAATTATCTTATTTGACCAAATTTGTTCAAATGAAATATCGAGACGATACTTCTCTCGCATATCATTTGAATGAGTTCCAAAGGATCGTGGATCAACTTTTCAATATGGGACTGAAAATTGAAAATGAGCTCACTGCGTTACTAACACTGGCTTTCTTACCAGAATCATGGGAGACTCAAAGAATTTCACTTTCAAACCCACACTAGATGGCAAAATTACCATGGAGTTTGTCAAAAGTGGAATTTTAAATGAAGAGATGATGTGCATGATGCAAGAAGCCTCTACATCATAATCAGATGGTCTGGTTGTGAATTCTAGAGGAAGAAGCGAAGCTAGATGATCCAAAGATAGATGCAAGAGCATAGGAAAATCCAACAAGTATGCCAACATTGAGTGCCATCACTGCAAGAAAAAAGGCCACACCAGAAGATTTTACAGGAAGCTCAAACAAGAGAAAAGCAAAGGCAAAGAAGAGAACAGAGATGATAGTACGATGATGAACGAGCAAACGTTGCTAGCGAGTTCAATATTGTCTACAATGTTAATATTATCAATCTTCTAACCCAAGAGACTAGTTGGGTGATTGGTATTGGTGCTACTATTCATGCCACACCTCGAAGGGAATTTTTCTCATCTTACACACTAGGAGATTTCATTGTTGTAAGGATGGGAAATGACAACTTCTCCAAAGTTGTGGGAAAAGGTGACGTTCACCTAGAAGCCGAGAATGACATGTAGTTAGTGCTGAAAGATGTGAGGCATGTTCCAGATATGCGCTTGAACCTTATTTTTGTAGACAAGCTTGATGAAGAAGATTTTTGTAATACTTTTTGCAATGGCCAATTGAAGCTCACCAAAGGTTTGATGGTGGTTGCAAGAGGCGGAAAGTACTCAAGATTGTATCTGATACAGACAAAGCTTTCCTAGGAAGCGGTCAATGCAACAGAGAATGAAAACACAATCGAATTGTGGCATAGACGCCTCAAGCACATGCCTAAGAAAGGTATGACATATCTGGCCAAAATAAATATTCTGACTAGATTGGATCACATTCATTTGAATAAATGTGCTAACTATCTAGCCGAAAAACAAAACAGAGTTGATTTCAAGAGTTGCTTTCAAGAGTTCCTCTCTTTATAGAGTGGAAAATGTATTAGATCTGGTACACTCGGATATATGTGGGCCATTTCCAAAGCCATTTGGTGGTGCTCATTACTTTGTGACGAAAATAGATGATCACTCTAGAAAAACATGTGCTTACACTCTAAAAACAAAAGATCACGTGTTAAATGTTTTCAAACATTTTATAGCCCAAGTTGAGAGGAAAACTGGTAAGAAGCTAAAATGAATTCAGACAGACAATGGAGAGTACACTGGTCCATTCAATATGTACTATAAGGAGCATGGTATTCGACATCAACAAACTCCTCCAAAAATATCGCAGTTGAATGGGTTGGCTGGAAGGATGAAGAAAACTTTGATGGAGAAAGCCAAATGCTTACTCTCACATGCAAAGTTGCCAAGGAGTTTTGGAATAAAGCTCTGGTCACATCAGCTTATATTTTGAACCTTTCACCATATGTGCTGCTAGATTATGATGTTCTAGAAAAAGTGTGCTCTAGAAAAGACGTTTCCTACAAACATCTATGAGTGTTTGGTTACACAGCTTTTATTCACATCCCGAAGGATGAAAGATCCAAGCTTGATCTCAAGACACGACAGTGTATATTTATCAGCTGTGGCCATGATGAATATGGCTATAAGTTCTTTGATCCATTCCAAAAAAAGGCTAATAAGAAGTCATGGGTCTTTATAGAAAATCAAACAATTGAAGACATTGAGAAGTCTGGAAAAGATGCTTCCAGACCTGAAACTAGCTCGCCAAGCCTACAGTTAGTGCCTCCAATAACGATGCCAAGATAGGTTGGAGAAGAAATTTCAAATTGATCAACTAGAGATAGTTGATCAAGACGCTCCCATTCAGAATGAAGCAGCTGATGCTGATGAAGAAGTTCAGCATCAACCACCAGTTTCAGAATGTTCTCCAGTTTGAACAAGATCTGGCAAGGTTGTTCAATCTTTTACCAAATATTCTCCAAACAATTATGTCCTAATGACTAAAGGGGGAGAACCATAAAGCTTTGAAGAAGCCATGGATGGCGAACATAAGCAAAAATGGATCGAGGCCATGCAAGACGAGGTGAAATCCTTGCATGAAAATAAAACTTTTGAGCTGGTGAAGTTTCCTGAAGGCAAGAAAGCTTTAAAGAGCATATGGGTGTTCAGGATCAAGAATGAGGAAGCTAACTCACAACCAAGATTCAAAGCCCAATTGGTTGTGAAGGGATACAATCAAAGAAAAGGCATCGATTTTGATGAGATTTTCTCATCGATGGTGAAGATGACATCCATTTGTAATATGTTGGGGTTAGCAGCAAGTCAAAACCTGAAGGTTGAACAAATGGATGTGAAGACGACCTTCCTTCATGGTGATTTGGAAGAAGACATATACATGGAGCACCCAGAGGGTTTTGAGAAGAAAGGAAAAGAGGATTACATCTCCAAGTTAAAGAAGAGTCTTTACGGATTGAAGTAGGAACCAAGATAGTGGTACAAGAAGTTCGAATATGTTATGGAGGAGCAAGGCTATAAGAAGACTACTTCATATCACTGTGTTTTCGTTAAAAAATTCTCTGATAATGATTTTATCATTTCATTGCTCTATGTGGATGATATATTGATTGTTGCCAAGAATAACTTCAGAATTAACAATACGAAGAAATAGTTAAGCAAGTCTTTTGCCATGAAAGACTTGGGGCCTACAAAACAGATTCTTGTCATGAGAATCATTCGAGATAGAAGCTCCAAGAAGATATGATTGTCGCAAGAGAAGTACATTGAGAAAGTTCTTCAACGATTTAACATGGATAAATCTAAAATGGTTAGTTGTCTTGCTAATCATTTTAAACTTAGTTCCAAGCAGAGCCCTTCTACTGACAATGAGAAGGAAGAAATGGGCAGAGCTCCGTATGCTTCAACAGTCGGAAGTCTAATGTACGCATGGTATGCACACGGCCAGATATTGCACATGCATTTGGTGTCGTGAGTAGATTTCTTTCAAATCCAGGAAAGGAACATTTGGAAGCTATCAAATGGATATTCAGGTATCTTCACGGTACTTCCAAAATGTGCTTATGTTTTAGAGATACCGGCTGGTGGTGCTGACACAAGGAAATCTACATCAGGTTACCTGATTACATTTGCAGGGAGAGCTGTGTAATGGCAGTCAAAACTACAGAAATGTGTTGCACTTTCCACAACTGAAGCAAAATTTATTGCACCAATGGAAGCGTGCAAAGAATTGTTATGAATTAAGAAGTTCTTCAATGAACTTGGTTTTCGTCAAGAAATGTACCGGCTATTTTGTGACAATCAGAGTGCTATTCACATTAGAAAGAATTCATATTTCCATTCCAGATCAAAGCATATTGATGTGAGATATCATTGGATCAGGGATGTGTTGGAGATGAAACTACTACAACTTGAGAAGATTCATACAGATGAAAATGGATCAGACATGTTAATGAAGATTCCAAGGGAGAAATTCGAGTTTTTTTTGAATGGATGCAGGAGTAACAAGACCCTCATGTAACCGGGAGGGAGAGAATTGTTAGGTATTGACCCAATTAATGAGGGGTTGTCTTTTCGTGTATATATATATATATACATATCTATTAATACAATTAATTAAGGGTGACACCGAGAACCCAATAACCTCCCGCTCATCCTTAATTATCCTTCCATAAAACAACGAAACATCCTCCTAACACAAACATTTATAGAAAAACAAGCACCAAACAAAAACTTTATTCGAAGGTCGTCGATCCGACGTTTCACACAAGAACACAACATTAGAGTTAAAATTGATTTTGATTGGAAACATTGAGGTTAAATATGGACTATTTCGTACATTTGGATTAAATTTGCATTTCATCTAAAATGTTAGGATCAAATTTAGCCGTTATCCCTCTAAAAATATAAACAATCCCAAACCGAAATGTTAAAAAACCACCCGAAAAACCAAACCAAATCAAACCGGTTCGATTTGGTTTTCCGGGTTTTATCAAATAATGGACATCCTACTTGATTGAGGGGTGAAAATGCAAATTGCATAAAAAGACGAAATTTTTTTAGGGTTTAATATTATCTTCAAATTGAAAAAATCTCCCCTCTATATATCTCCCATGTCTACACTCTCAAAACAGGATAGTAAACGAGGTGGAGCTCTGTGAGTCCTACATTTTAAACCACAAAGCTTCCTTTTCTCAAGGAGACTTCACTCTGTTACCTTATCTTCTTCTTCTCCATAGCCGCTTTCTCCCAATTTCTCTGAAGAGTCCGAAAATGGCTTCTTCAGTTATTGGGGTTTCTTCAATTTTCCACAATCCTTCTATCGAACTTTCGAATAGAAGAAACAATACACCTTCTTCTACCTTACCCACTTCTTCTTTCCCTCTTAATTTGACTGATAAACCTCATTTTAATTCTTTGGTAGCTAGCGGTGGTGGAGGAAGACAACCCTTGGTTCTCCATTACAGTAAAAATGGACAATCCTTTGTTCCGTCTGCAATTGCTACCCCTAATTCTATTCTCAGTGAGGAGGCGTTTAAAGGACTCGGAGGTCGTTTTTCTGAATTTGGGGATGATGATGATGTTGGTAGCATAGATTATGAGTCTGCTAGTGAGGAAGGTGAAAGTAGCCCTGTTGCTGATGCTGATGAACTTGCTGTTTCAAAATTGGGTTTGCCTCAGAGACTCGTTGAGACACTTGCGAAACGTGGAATTACTGAGCTTTTCCCCATTCAGGTACTCTTTTTTCTTCGGATAATTTAGGGGTTTTTTGGAATTGAAATTTCATAAAAAATCATTCAATTTGTGCAATATGTAAGAGAGAGTTGAAACTTTGTCTCTTTACCTTCTGTTTAATTATCTTATCTGTTTGGTTGATGTTTGTTAATTGTTATCCAAATTTTAATTGCTTTGGAAGGGTTTAAGATTGCTTGCAGGAAACACAAAATGTTCTGCAGTTACCTATGTTGCACGGACACTTCTCTGCGTTTCGTGTCAGTGTCCATGTGCATTTCGTTTCGGTGTATTTTATGAAGGTTATGTTTTAAAAATAATGTTTTTCGGTGTCTGTATTTGTTCCTGGGTGTCGGGTGTCAATTTGTTAAGTGGGTTTTGTGGTGTCAATTATCGAGTTAGTGTTAGTAGCATTTCCGCGTTTCATGTCCATATCCATGTGCATTTCGTGTCATTGTATTTTATGAAGGTTATGTTTTAAAAATAATGTTTTTGGGTGTCCGTGTCGGGTGTCAATTTGTTAAGTGGGTTGTGTGGTGTCAATTATCGAGTTAGTGTTACTAGCATTTCCGCATTTCATGTCCATATATGTGTATTTTATGAAGGTTATGTTTTAAAAATAAAGTTTTTTGGTGTCCTTATCGGTTTTTGTGTCGGGTGTCAATTTGTTAAGTGGGTTGTGTGGTGTCAATTATCGAGTTAGTGTTAGGAGCATTTCCACGTTTCATGTCCATATCCATGTGCATTTCATGTCCGTGTATTTTTTTAAGGTTATGTTTTAAAAATAAAGTTTTTCGGTGTCCGCATCCGTTTCTGTGTCTGTGCCGGGTGTCAATTTGTTAAGTGGAATGTGTGGTGTCAATTATCGAGTTAGTATCAAATGAGTCATCATGTCAACCCAATCGGGTCGGTGTCCTTTTAAGTGTGGCGTGGTGTGCGAAGGTCACATGTAATTTTACTGCATTTAAAAATATAGGTACTCCTAAATATTTATATCATTTTTGGATTAACACGATAACTCTAACCGCGCTGAAGTTTGACCTAAAATCTATTTAACAAACCCCTAAAAATGTGGGAGGTTCGAGTCATGTTCGCAGGTGATAATTATAATTTATTACTTCTATTCTATTAAGGCTGGTGAGATGTAAGAATACGAGAGAATATAAGAATAATAATAATTTTTGAGTTAGTAGGTCGGTCAATACTAATCCAACCAAAAATTTTAGGTGTCAATTTCGTGTCAACTGAAAAATGACCTATTACTTGTTTAATAAAAGACTAACTCACTGAATTGAATTCGTGTTGGGTTTATGCTGTGTTGTCGGGTCGTGTACACAATTGTCGGGTCGTGTTGTACGCAATTTATATTCACTGTTCCAGAGGTTCATATTTGGTTGTTGAGTTGATTTTGATCCTTTCCTTGCTGTTTCTAAATTCTGCAGAGAGCTGTTTTGGTACCAGCATTACAAGGTCGGGATCTTATCGCTCGTGCTAAGACTGGGACGGGGAAGACACTAGCCTTTGGTATTCCAATAATTAAACGCCTTACTGAAGAAAACGAACAAGCAGGTTCCCAAAGGTACTAATCAATTGAATATGCCATTGAAGATATATGTTAAGTTTCGATCAATGTGTGTAATGTGTTTCGTTTGCTTTTTACAGACGAACTGGTAGGCTTCCAAGAGTTTTGGTCCTAGCGCCTACCCGCGAATTAGCAAAGCAAGTCGAAAAAGAAATAATGGAGTCTGCACCTTACTTGAGCACAGTTTGTGTCTATGGAGGGGTTTCGTATGTTACACAAAAGAGTGCTCTTTCTCGGGGTGTTGATGTTGTGGTTGGAACTCCAGGTCGGATCATCGACTTGATAAACAGTAACAGTCTCAAATTGGGAGAAGTCGAGTTTTTAGTCCTCGATGAAGCTGATCAAATGCTTTCATTTGGGTTCGAGGAGGATGTGGAAGTAATTTTAGAAAATCTTCCGACGAAAAGACAGAGTATGCTTTTTTCTGCAACTATGCCTACTTGGGTGAAGAAATTGGCAAGGAAACATTTGGACAACCCTCTGCAAATTGATTTGGTAAAATCCCTTTCTTTTTTAACGGATTTTATTAACACGGACTTTAATGTTACAAAATGTAAACTCGAGGATTTTTATGTCAAGAACGAAGTTTAGATAGAGGGCCATAACGTTAGTAGTACTATAGTTCAGGGACCATGAATGTAATTAACCCGCAAACTACATCTCGTGTATCATACTCAGTTTTGATTCAGTGGAGAACTTGACTATGTCTAACAGTATAGAACTTTGATACGTTTTGCAGGTCGGTGAACGAGAAGAAAAGTTGGCAGAAGGAATCAAACTTTACGCTATATCGACTAATGCATCATCAAAGCGGAGCATTCTTAGTGATCTTGTAACGGTACGAGACAACATAACCCGCCATTTAGCTATATTTATATCATTGATAATTGCAACTGTACGAGGAAAATCGATGTTTATAAGCATTGGAAATTGTTATTTCGGCAGGTCTATGCTAAGGGCGGTAAGACTATCATTTTTACTCAAACTAAACGAGATGCTGATGAAGTCTCACTAGCATTAACAACGAGCATAGCTTCCGAGGCGTTGCATGGAGACATATCTCAGCATCAGAGAGAAAGAACCTTAAATGGCTTTCGGCAAGGAAAATTTACTGTACTTGTTGCCACGGATGTTGCAGCTCGTGGGCTCGATATTCCAAATGTTGATTTGGTAAATTCATTGAATTGATTGGATTCTTTAGAAGTATATGCTAATACGAACCCGATATTTTTGTGCATGTTAAAAACCTTGAGCGAGTCTTGTTTATCCTTATTGTCCAGGTTATCCACTACGAACTTCCGAATGATCCTGAAACTTTTGTACATCGATCTGGTCGTACTGGACGAGCAGGGAAGGAAGGTAATGCGATTCTAATGTTCACAAGCAATCAAAGGCGAACAGTCTTGTCTCTCGAGCGTGATGTGGGTTGCAAGTTTGAATTTGTTAGTCCACCATCAACTGAAGAGGTCCTCGGGTCATCAGCTGAGCAAGTGGTTGCTACTTTGAACGGAGTTCATCCCGAGTCTATAAAATATTTCACCCCCACTGCAGAGAAATTAATCGAAGAACAAGGAACAAATGCTCTTGCTGCTGCACTCGCTCATTTGAGTGGATTTTCCAAGCCTCCTTCATCTCGATCTCTTATCAACCACGAGCAGGTAAACACCAAAATTAGAAGCGTAATTTTTTGAAAGTGCTTTTCCCTCCGTTATGTGTTGCTGCTTGTGACATCTGATTTTAAATTCCGAGACATATGTGTTACTCCAGGATTAAATGCACAATTGGTCACTGAACTTACATGGTTGTCTTAAAATGGTCATTCAACTTCAATTTTTCTCAATAAAATCACTCAATTTTGAGTTTTGTCTCAATTAGGTCACTCTGCCGATTTCTGCAGTTAAAAGGTATCGAAATAATGACATGGGTGACACGTCAACATGAGTCAACTCAGATCTCTGACCGAACGAAACGTGACAGCCACGTGTCGGTTATTTTAATGAATAAAACTAATTTTCTTTCATAAAAATAACCGACACGTGATAGCTAGGTGGCGCATACGTGGATGTCATGTGTGTTTCGGTCAGAGGTCTGAGTTGACTCATGCTGACGTGTCACCTATGTCATCATTCCGATGCTTTTTAATCACTGAAATCGTCAGAGTGACCTAATTAAGACAAAATTCAAAGTTGAGTGATTTTATTGAGACAAATTGAAATTGAGTGACCATTTTGAGACAACCATATAAGTTTAGTGACCAATGGTGCATTTAACTCGTTACTCCAAGCGCAGATTTCGTAATTTGATTAAGTTCTTATGCTATGTTCGGAAATCTAACGCTCTTGAATTACAGGGATGGGTAACATTGCAGTTGACTCGCGATCCAACTTTTTCTAGAGGATACCTGTCTGCTAGATCCGTCACTGGTTTTCTTTCTGATGTTTATACCCCCGCAGCTGATGAAGTTGGGAAAATACATATAATTGCTGATGAGAAGGTATTATTTTGCATAACGTTGTGTGTGTTTTTCGTGCTTTCTGGCATAGCGATTTTCTAAACGAGCTTGTTATGTCAGGTCCAAGGGGCTGTTTTTGATCTTCCAGAGGAGATTGCAAAGGAGTTACTGAATATGCAAATACCACCCGGAAACACACTCTCAAAAATCACAAAGGTTATTTTTAGATTTCGATTCCTCTCTCATATCGTATTCTGTTAGCGAAATTGCTGCTCCGAGGGGCACTATGGATTACTAAAATCTGCTAATTGTGCAACCGGATGAGTTAATAGATTTTTTTTTTTTTATTTGATTGTTCGCATCGCAGTTGCCTTCATTGCAAGACGATGGGCCTCCGAGTGATTACTATGGCCGGTTTTCTAGTAGGGATCGATCTTCTAGAGGAGGAGGTGGCAGGGGAGGTGGACGGGGCAGCATGAGAGGTGGTGCAAGACCATCCCGGAACTGGGGTGGTGGTCGAGATTCTGATGGCGATGATAGTTCATATAGGCGTGGTGGATCTGGTGGCCGAAGCTCTTCAAGAGGCGGTAGTGATGATTGGTTGATAGGTGGTGGTAGAAAATCAAGCTGGTCTTCACCTAGGGGCGGCTCTTCTCCTCGGGGCAGGTATATGATTTGCCAAAGAAACCTGATGCAATTCTTTCTTGTTTCTTTCATTAAAGTAGTGACCTTTATCGGAACTATGTTGCACGTAGTGTTTGTGCGTTTTGTGTCCGTTTCCATTTCCCAGTTTTTCAGAAATAATGTTTCCCGTTGTCCTTTTCTGTTCAAAATTCCCAATTCTTTTTTTGTGATTACTGCTACCTTCTCTGTCGGGCGAGCCTTGGCACAACGGTAAACGTTGTTGTCGTGTGACTGAGAGGTCACGGGTTCGAGTCTTAGGAGCGGCCTTTTGCCAAAAAATTGGCAGAGGAAGGCTTGCCCCTGTACACCCTTGTGGTGGGACCCCTCCCCAGACCCTCACTTAAGCGAGGACGCATAATGCACCAGGCCGCCCTTTTACTCCTACCTTCTCTGTCAAATTTTGACACGACAACACGATTCACAAATATGATTGACACGATCCACGATTATCATTTTTGAGTCATCCCCATCATATGTAATCATGAGAAATATATAGATCACATAACACGATTATGATTGATAACTTGTGTTGACATCCCTACCCTTTTTCGCCCTAGTTCATCTCATAATAACGTTTATCTTTCCTGTTTTCATATGGTTACGGATTCTGTGGAAGTAATTTGACTGGATATTTGTTTTGCGTAACAGGAGCTTTGGCGGTGAAAGGAGCTTCGGCGGTGAAAGGAGCTTTGGTGGAGACAGGAGCTACGGGGGAGACAGGGGCGGAGACAGGAGCTTTGGGGGCGCTTGTTTCACCTGTGGGCGGCCTGGACACAGAGCATCAGAATGTCCTAACAAGCTCGATTTTTAGGTTCTAAAATACGGGTTTCAAGAGGTTGATGCTGCTGGGAATTTCTGCCTGTGCCGCCGCCATTTTGTCTGCAAACTAGTGTTTTCAGGAAAAGAGTTAGGGAAACCGATTTCTGATTTCCGATTTCTCTTCCAAACACTGCCATTTCCCGCCAATGCTGCAGCCCCTCCAGAACGTGGCAGTCCGATTTCCGATATTAGAAGTAGTTGCCAGTGATTAGAAGGGTAAATCCATTGTAATGGAACTTGTTTTGGCAAAAACACAGTTTTTATTTTTGATTATGTTGAGGTTCTAACAATAGTTTGGCACTTTTTTTCACTCTAATATATCATGCAATGTGTTAACTAAAAAGAGAGCTGTAAGAAGGTGAAATTATCATTTCAGTGAAAAGAAATCTAAAAATGAAATTCCCACAATTGTTAAGCAAAATAGACAAGGCAGTTTCGGACAACCCGAGTGCCAAAATATGTTAGGTTTTGTTCGTGTTATGGGTTGGATTGATCTACTCCGGTGATATTGGAATGTCTACTAGGCTTGAAGTGTGTAAATAACTCAACAAATGGGACTGTCAGAAATCGAATCCTGGATCATTTGGGCAAACTGATTCTTATACCATGTCATGAAACTAATTGAACTAAAAATTCGAGTTGATAGTTAAAGGCCCACTTCATATTAATAGCCGACAGTTGTCAGACATAATATTATATTATAGGGTTAATTATATATAGATATCATGTGGTTTCATCGATTTGCAGATGAGTACCTGTAGTATTTTTTTTTTTTTTTGCAAACGTAATTCTGTGGTTTGTAAAATTTTGCAAACACAGCCTTGTGATTTGTAAAATTTTGCATTTGGGTTCACTTTGCCAGAATTTGACCGATAACGACATTGAAATAAAAAAATTTAAGAGTTAAATAATATTTTAAGCAATTTTAATTCTTTAATTTTTTAAATTTGAGGTCATTTTGGTGTTTTTTTTTTATAAGAGAGAAACTTACTGTTTAGACAGAGAAAACCCCAAAAATGATGATTTTGAAAAATAAATAATGTGATTCCATAGTAAATATGATACTAAACAACTTTAATTCTTGATTTTTTTATTATTATTATTTTGAGGTCGTTATCAACCAAATTCAACAAAGTAAAAAAACATGCAAAATTTTGCAATCACAATATTGTGTTTCCAAAAAAATATAAAAAATACTCATCTACAAATCAGCGATACCACAAAGTACAGTAAAACCTCTATAAATTAATAATGTTGAGACCATTAAATTTTATTAATTTATAGAGGTTATTAATTTATCGAGTATAAAATTAGTGATTTGGCCCAAATCGGGACCAGAAGAAATTATTAATTTAAAGAAGTTATTAATTTATCGAGTATTAATTTATGAAGGTTTGATGTATATATAATTAACCCTATATTATATATAAAATTCACATTTGTCATCGGTAGCCTCCATAGGTATAATTTAGCCATGTATTGCCACTGAATGCTCCTATATTGCTCTTCTTTTTATTGCAAGACCTTTAGCCTAAAGATTTCATTTGGTTGTCCTCCCAAATGTGTGGTTCACATTAGTTAATCTAGATGTTTTCATACTGGATATTTACATATTTAATCCTAGGAAAATGCACGTTCTAGAGCCTTCCAGTCTGGAAGAATCCTCCTAGAACCGAGATTTCTTTGGACGCGGTTTTCATCACATGAACCTTAATGATCATGTTGTATTTAATCATTCACCGTTAGGTCTAGGCTTGTTATAATCCTAAGGTGGAGATTCAAAGCATCATAAGACTTAGATTTAATAAATCGAGATTTAACGGTGAATGACCAAATACTACATGGTCATTAAGTTGCATGAACATGGCTGTCTCTGGGCCAGACAGTCGCCAAACCGAGAACCCATTGGGTTCAACTCTCACCTCTGGGCCTGGTCCTCATAGACCCGAGGTTTCAACGAGCCTATTCCCCGCGAACCTAAGGTTCCACTGGACCTGTTTTCCACTAGTTCGCCCGTTTCTCGCAAAACTGGCCCGTTTTGCTCCTTTGGTCAATTCTTGCTGATTATCGACCAAATATTTTTCCGCCATGGGCAAGGGAATTCACATATATTTATCACAAGACAAACAAGAAACACGAAACACAAGTCCAGTTACGAGTAACAAAATAGGTCGTTGTATCGAAAATCATGTCATATGATATATATATTTGATATGATTATTGTTTGCACCAAAAATAAAGTTTTCTTGTTTCATACCCTGGTTTACCCTTTTCATAGGATAAACTTTTCTTTTTAGGAATTTTTCTTAAAAAAACATTTTAGGAAACCGTTTCTTAAAAGGCATGTTTAGGAAATTTTTCATTTCAGGAAACTTTTTTGGTACATCATTCACTTAGAATTTCTAACAGTGAACTTAGGGAAAACCATGGTGTACCTTAGGGGAAACCATATAGTGTACCTCAGGGGAAACCATTGTGTACCTCATGGGAAACCATAGTGTACCTCGTGAGAAACCAACTTCCTAGAGTGAATATCAAAGGATACTTGAGGTAAACCTAGTGGATCATGAGGTCATTTAATATTTCTAACGTGTATTTTGTGAGCCAATTAAAAAGCAGAAAAAAAATCAGAAAGTGTAGTATCAATTCATTGTGGAAGTTAAAGTGGAGCAGTTACTCAATACGGAGAACGTGACTTGTGAATAAAGGAGGAAGTTTTCCCAACGTCTATCAAATGAAGCAATCACGATGAACCCAACTCAATAACTCAACAAACCCAAGCAAAAACTCTAGCAAATTACATTTTTCAGATCCAAAGTCCATTCATTTCCTAGTACATTTTTATTTTATTTGTTCTTAATCATTTTCTGTAAGGTCGGTATCGTTTTGATAATCGAACCTTTGGAATTTTACGGTCTCTTTATTCCATTCAATCGTTTGATAATTAGAAGTTAGTTAGATGCAATTTTATTCCATAGTTCGAGAATACTATAATTCTCTGGCACGCCCGCAATTTCCCACGAAAGAGCCAAACAAAAATATATAATATAAATGCAACAAAAACGGAACAATGGCAATGGCGATTCCATGACAAATGCAATGCTGTATGAAGAGAAATACACTAAAAACATTTCTGATCAAAGCTCCAATTAGACTACACTATTCCTATTATAAACTACAGATAAAAAAACACAAAACACACTCTTACAATGCACATCAATGGAAACTAATCTATACCGAAAAGATTGATCGAAACTTATGGTTCTACGAAATAGTTTAAAACATACACCGGATTACACAATCGAACGTAGGGACTCTATTGCCATTTCAGAACAGACAGAAGAGAAAGTTGAGAAGCCCACTCTTATTAGTCATATCGGCATTGTGCACTTCTTCTGAGAGTGTCCTAACAGATGACACCGCCCGCACTGAACAACTCTCTTAGGACGCTTAAAGCTCTCGACTCGAAGAACCTTCTTTTTCGGTCTTCCAGGAGGCCGGCGAGTTTTGGGTGGCCGTATTGTGATTTCAACCTTGGCACCACCACCTTCGGTTCCCTCACCGGGTTCATTCCATAGGCTTTTATCTGGAATAGGGTTTATGTTTTGCGAGTAAGTCTCGCGGTAACTTGCAACTGTGAAACAAGGCTCAGCGAATAGTTGGGCGTTTTGTCCACAAGAAATAAGTGCAGCAGCAGCATGTGCACAAGGTAAACCATAGAGCTGCCAACGGCGACACGAGCACACACGGCTTCTTATGTCCACGATGTTTGTTCGCTCAGTTGATACAATCTCGAACTCAATTTCATTTGCACGTAGTACTTGATAGCAACGAGCATCTGATATTGCCTCTAGAATCCGCTTCTCAGCAGATGGAACAAGAATTGAGGACCAACTCATGACTAAATTACGGCGATCATTAAACCAAGATGACAACTGATGGCGAATGTACTCCATCATTTGCACAACCGGGAGCTCATGACATTCGAGAGCCCAATTATACAATAATTCTGTGACCCCCAAAGTAAAATGGCCGTACCGCACGCCCTCAAAGTATGCTACTGCCCAGAGTTGAGGTGGAAAAAGTTGAAACCATGTTACAACATCTTCTGAGATCTCTGCCATCTCAGAAATCTTGGTTTCGAATTCGGCTGTTGTAAGGGCGTAAACAGCATTCCAAAAGATATTCACTAACTTGGTGTTCTTAAACGTATCGCGGAAGTTTTCACTAACATAACGCAAACAAAATCCATGAAAAGCGCTAGGAAAGTGCGTTTCTACTGCCTCTACAATGCCCTTTTGCCTTTCAGACAGTATGGTCAGCCTAGGCATGTTATCTGTGTTTACTCCGAGAAGCTTTCGTAACTCGGACATGAACCACATCCAATTTTCATCGCTTTCTGTATCGATTATAGCAATAGCCAGAGGAAATAATGCATCATCAGCATCGACAGCTGCAGCACAAAGTACCGTACCCAAGTATTTTCCTTTAAGTTGTGCTTTGTCAAGTTCCAGAAGGGGCCTACAAGCATTAATGAACCCGTATATACATGCACGATAAGAAATGAAGAGGCGTTGGAAACAATTTTCCTGTCCGGTAGCAAAAACTGAAGCAACGCTCCCGGGATTTGTTCTCCTTATCTGCTCACAGTATCCAGGAAGAAGGCGGTACCCTTCTTCAAAGGTCCCATGAAGTGCGGCCATGCTGCGCTCCTTTCCGCGCCAAGCTTGCATATATGAAACAGCAACCCCATGCTGGTCACGGATATCTTGAAGGATTTCTTTCGGTTTGTATTGAGGATTCTCACGAATGCGGGATTCTACCGACCTAGCTACCCATCCTACTGATGCTTGTTGGTGGTGGAGATTGCGAACTCCTTCACACGTATGGTCTCCCTGTAAGGTTCTAACCGTGAAGGTTGGAACTCCAGGGCATTTTGCAACATGGACACGCCACGGACAACCTTCTTTCGAACACTTGGCAATGAAACGGCTTCTATCTGATTTCACTATACGAAGATCAAAATGCAAGGCTATGGCAATATCTTTCAATGCTCTTCTGCATGTTTCGACATCAGGAAATTCTTGTCCAATAACTAAGCTATGGCCTGATAAAACAAGAGCAGTCTCAGGCACTATTAACGCATGATCAGACTCGGGCAGTATAAAATCATGATCTGCCATGAACCCACCAAAATGACTAGCAGCTTTAGGTGATATAACCACTTCCACCCCTGCTGCATGCAGAACGGAACCAGTCCTTAAATGCTACTTTTCCAAACACCGCTACCAAGTAAACTCCAGTCCGAATATGGATACTGCAACGAAAGAAAAAGCACAATAAAAGGTCAACCATCCACCAAAAAGGAAAAAAGAATTATACTGAGATCAATTAAATAAACACCGAAATAGAAAGAAACAGCTGAAGGAATAAGATTATCGAATCAAATTTACTTAAAAAGAAAAATGACCTTCGTGGTCAAAATATATACAGACGAAACATTTATAGAACAGTGAGTGCGTGACTTAAAGGGAGAGAAGGTGAACTACATGCATTGACTAGTAATTGTATACTACAGCTATATAAACCCGAACTAAAAGAAGGCATCATTTACAATAGTTGGAAATGATAATGCAGGGAACGAGCAACTCAAAAATATGAACAAATTTAAAGCAAAAAAAAGGCAATATTAAAGCAATGATCCTATCCACAATAAAATGCATAAGAATAATAAACTGCTCGATTTAATCCAACATCATTTGTGCCTAATCTAAATTATTCAAGAAAAAAAAAAAAAAAGTTGAACCTGCCACTCTAGGCAGAAATTTTCCTCCAACCTAGAGCAAATTTTAATTTGTTGTCTAACAATTCTTGATGGTAGGCAGAGACTTATCGAAAACCTTTCGAATTTTTACATCTACTGAACCGCAAGATTCATTTATTTCATTCAAAACAATGCTCACTGTTATCAAATGATACTTGCATGAGCTACTTTAGAAATTAATCAAGCCACATCGCATTCTAGAAATTCTGTAGAGTTCACTTTCTCATCACAATCTAACAAACATAATCCATACTAAAAATACTTTAAGCAGGCGACGATGATAATCACTAAATCAACCAACCGCAATCTTCATGTTTTTCTTAATATATTGGTGCAATATTGGAATTAGAAAACACAGATTATCACCAAAGGTGCAACCACAAATGTTCTACTGACACAATAATTGGGACAATGATTAAAAAATCCAAATCTGAAGAACAATCTTCTTTCAGTTACTTCACTGAGATAATCTGTCAATAAGCCTACATTTTTAGCTTTAATATCAAATCACCCAACCTAAAATTTCTTATGATAATGACTAGAAATAGCAACCTAAATGAGAGTCCTGCTCAGACATGGGAAGCAGGCACACTCAAATTGTAGAACAGCTATAAAATTCCAACTCCTTCCCACTAAAAACAGAGAATCCTCACTATTTCTAACCTAAAATCATCACTAATTGAAAGATAATTTTGTTCCTGGTAAATGCAGTTCATAGCTAAAAAAGGGAAACTGCAAATTTCACACCTAAACAACAAATTTAGTGTTAATGAGAAAAAAGAACAGAGCAAACAATAGAAAGAACGCTGATAGATGAAGAATAGGCCTTCGCATAAACGGATCCAATTTCTCAAATTAATTGAGAAATTCCAATGCCGAAAACCCAACCTGTATGTTCCCGAGCTTCCTTAGAAATTAATCAAGCCACATTGCATTCTAGAAATTCTGCAAAGTTCACTTTCTCATCACACTCCAACGAACATAATCCATACTAAAAACACTGTAAGCAGGCGAAGATAATCACTAAATCAACGGAAAATCTTCATTCTTTTCTTAAATATATTGGTGCAACATTCAATTAACAGATAATCACTAAAGATGCAACCGCAAATCCAAAACTGAAGAACAAGCTTCTTTCGGTTACTTCACTGAGATAATCTGTCAATAAACCTAAAATTTGTAGCTTTAACCCCAAATCACCCAACCTAAAATTTCTTATGATAATGATAGAAAAAGAAACACAAATGAAGGGCCTGCTCAGACATGGGAAGCAAGGCACACTCAAATTACAGAACAGCTACAAATTCCAACTCCTTCCCACTAAAAACAGAGAATTCTCACTATTTCTAAGCTAAAATCATCACTAATTGAAAGATAATCATCTTCCTGGTAAATGCAGTTCATAGCTAAAAAGGGGAAACTACAATTGCACACCTAAACCATAAATTTAGTAATAGCGAGCAATAGAAAGAAGAAGATAGATGGATGAAGAATATGCATTCGCATAAACGGATCCAATTTCTCAAATTAATTGGGAAATTCCAATGCTCCTCCAAGGACCGTACAAAACTGTTATCGAATGATACTTGTATGTTCCCGAGCTACCTTAGAAATTAATCAAAGCCACATCACATTCGAGAAATTCTGTAGAGTTCACTTTCTCATCACACACTAATGAACATAATCCATAGTAAAAACACTGTAAGCAGGCGACCATACCATAATCACTCAATCGACTGAAAGTCTTCATGATTTTCTTAAATATATGGTGCAGCATTCAAGTTAGCAAGAGTGAAAATAAAACACAGATTATCACTAAAGATGCAACCACAAATCCAAAACTGAAGAACAATCTTCTTTCAGTTACTTCACTCGGATAATCTGTCAATAAACCTAAAATTTGCAGCTTTACTCTCAAATCACCCAACCTAAAATTTCTTATTATAAAGACTGTAAATAGAAACCTAAATTTGCAGCTTAGACATGGGAAGCAAGGCACACTCAAATTGTATAACAGCTATAAAATTCCAACTCCTTCCCACTAAAAACAGAGAATTGTCACTATTTCTAAGCTAAAATCATCACTAATTGAAAGATAATCTTCTTCCTGGTAAATGCAGTTCATAGCTAAAAAGGGGAAACTACAATTGCACACGTAAACCACAAATTTAGTAATAGCGAACAATACAAAGAAGAACATATATGGATGAAGAATAGGCATTCGCATAAACGGATCCAATTTCTCAAATTAATTGGGAAATTCTAACGCCAATGCCAAAAACCCAAAACCCCCCCGAGAGAAGCAGTTATAGAAAGAGGGAAAACCTGCGCTGATTTTGTAGCTTCCTTCTTCTTCCCTTATCTGCTATGGCTTTGTTGTATTACAGTTGAATGTGTAGAAAAGCTTAAGCCTTTTGAGTGTCGTCGGCAAATTGAAAGAAGGTTGTGACCTAAAACTCAACCGATAACTCTTCTCAGAGATTGTTTTCTCCGATTTTCTCATGTGCAGCTGCTGCTGCTTTTTTTTTTTTTAATTTTCCTTAGCTTTTATTTATTTTCATTTTGTGCCCTTAACTTTCTACTTCTCCAAAATGTTTCTCGTCCCATATTAATTCATTGCAATTACGTACTTGCATCTTTTTTTTCGAATTAAAAGTTTTAATATTCAATTTTAAACAAATTAAAGTTGGTTTAAATAGCAAAAATGCTAATATTGAATTCGAATTCTGCAAATTTTAATTTGAAAAATAATTATCTCGAAAGTATTTTTTTTTTGGTAAGAAGGGAAGAGAAAAAAAACAAACAAACAAAAACCTAACCCGGGATCAGTCTAGGAAGACGGACCCAAATCCTATCCTCAAGAAGAGAAGGTAACAGAAAAGAAGGAGGAACGGAAAGGGTAGAAACACCTAACATCCCCCCATGCCCAGCAGCTGCCAAGCGATCCGCCACGCGGTTTTGCTCCCTATAAATATGGGAGAAGGCAAGAGAATCGAAGGCAGGACGAAGCCTCAAGATGGCTTTAATGAGATTCTGACTCTTAAGACGAACAGCCTGGCTATCCGAAATCCTGTTGATAGCCTCCAAATTGTCAGACTCCACCGAAAGCCTTTTAACACCCATGCGAATGGCGAGTTTAATGCCTGACAAGATCCCCCAGAGCTCCGCAGAAAAGGAGGAGCCCGTACCCAAGTTATGGGTAAACCCAGCCAGCCAGGCGCCACCAGCATTCCGAAGAACTCCACCAGCAGCAATTCTGTCATTACTAAGGCAGGAGCCATCCGTATTCAACTTGACAACCCCTTCTCTGGGCTTACTCCAACCAACTAACTGGACCTCTTTAACCGGGGAAGGACGAACCAGGGGTTCTCCTTCAAAACTCTTTGTAATAACAGAGAGTTTTTTCGAGAAGTAAAACCGCATGTCAGGAATAAAGACAGTCTTCTCAGCAAATAACTCTTCATTCCTCCATTTCCACATTTGGTGACAAATAATGGCGAAGAGAATAGCCCCGTGCTCCATACTGGCCAACAAATTCCCATTAACGCCTTCAGAGAACCAGTCAATATCAGAGAAACCCATAAAGTAAGGAAGGATGTGGTGAGGAAGGACCCCTTCCCAAACCTTTCTACTATTCGGGCAATCCCTCAAAGCATGGCACAAGGTTTCCACATGGCCGCTGCATCTGCTACAGGCACCAGATACAGCCAAGTGCCTTCTGTGTCTATCTGCATTCGTGAGGAGCCTGTCTTTGACTCCCAGCCATAGGAAACTCCTAATGCGGTAAGGGACTTTGAGGGCCCAAATGGACTTCCAAATTTCCAAGGGAGGATCAGCCCTATTAGGGGTAAAAGCTTCATAGGCCGATTTACAAGAATAAGAACCATTATTAGTCAAGGCCCAGCAGTGTCTGTCCTTATCCTCCTCCTGATTACTAATCTTCACACCTCTAATATTAAGGAGGGTCTCCAGGCTAAGGAAGGAGTCGAACTTAGACCAGATCTAGTCTCCCTCCGAGTCCACCACATCAGCAATTTTCCAGGAGAGGAGATCATTCGGCGGAGGGGCGATGCACACCTCAATCAACGGTTTGTCACCAATCCAGGTGTCATACCAGAAACTAATGGATCTCCCATTACCCACCTCTAAGCCAATCCCCGTACAGAACTCAGCAAAAACAGCACTAAGCCCTTTCCAGAGGAAGGAACAGCTGACAACCCTCTCCTTCGGGCCACCAAAGATTCTATCTTTCCTATACATGCCGCATAGAAGACGAACCCAAAGGGAGGAGGGGGATTGCCACATTCTCCAAAGAAGCTTCATTAACAGGACTTTATTATTGTCCTTAGCTTGCCTTATACCAAGACCCCCCCTGCTCTTAGGCTGGCAGGCTTCCTTCCAATGGACCAGGTGAATCTTCCTCCCATCCCCAGACTCTCCCCACAGAAAACGCCGATTAATTTTATCAAGGTCGTTGAGGACCGGCTCAGGGAGCTTACAGGCTTGCATGATGTGATTTGGAGCAGCGCAGTTGATAGACTGGATTAAAGTAAGGCGACCTGCAAGGGAAAGAGAATTAGCTTTCCAGCTAGCACACAAACCGTTAGATTTGTCCAAAATGTCTTTAAAAGAGGCTTTGGACACCCTGTCACTAAGAAGAGGGACCTCAAGGTATTTCCCAAACGATTGAGTCAGGGGAATGATAGGGGTATTTTACCCCTATCTTTTAGCGTGATTTACGGGATAATTTTGGATAAAATAAATAAGTTTAATTGCAAAAATAAAGTATTTTGAATAAATAAAGAAATAAAAATAAATCTCGTACTTTTAGTTTAATTCATTCGTTTTTTGATTAGTTTAGGAAATAAAAATGTCAAGCTAACTCGGCTCTCAAGTGTTGTATTTCAGGTACAAGAAAGGAGCAAAAACCCACTTCATACGCGGGGCGTAGTAACCCTTATGCGGGGCGTGAAACATGATGCCAGAAATAATTGCCTTATCCGTAGGCACCATGTGGAACTGACTCAGCATACGCGGAGCGTATGACACATGTTGGCAATAATTGGCCTAATCCTGAAAGTCAGACTGCATTGTCTCCCAGAGTCAACTATCCATACGCGGGGCGTATCATTATATACGCGGGGCGTATAAGGCAGTTCTTCAACGTAAAAAGATCAGAGACACATTTACGCGGGGCGTACTTCATCTACGCACGGCGTAAATACTCCAATTCTAGCAATAAAACTTCAGAAATTCAAACACGCGGGGAGTACTTCAGCTACGCAGGGCGTGTTTGGGAACAATTAGACACGGGATTGGTCCACATGCAGGAGATTTCTGACGGAATGGGCACCTACGCGGGGCGTATCATGGGATTTCTGCACCAAATAATGTTGCTCCATGCTTGTGCTTTGTGAAATTACCAACTTGCCCTTGCTTGATGTCTATAAATAGATAGCTTTTGAACTTCATTAGACACCAATTGCATACTAGAGAGCTATACTATACTCTTTTCTTTCCTTGTAATTTAGATTCAGATTTTGTAGTTGAACTCTCCCCCTCGAGAGCTTGTTCGATTGTTCCGGCGTTCCATCGAAGTTCCGCTCCATCATTCATCACCAAGCTCGAGAGTTCCACCTCCACGACCTAGGAGACGGCTTTGAGTCCGGTTAGCTAGTTCCAAGGGCGGATTCTCCTTTTTACTTGCTAATTAGCTTGTACTCTTCCTATGTACTAGGCTTGGTTGTATTTCATCTATACGCTTTCCATATTTATAATTTATGATTCATAATCTCTATTTCCCTTTACGTGTTAATGTTTATTACTTGTTTTGATATTGATAATTGACTATTGTGTAGGAACACGCGATTACCGCCGCCATCTGGGCTATCTTTAGGGAATTATATAGGTGTTGCCTTACCGGAAGTGACAAACCGGAAACCGTAGGAATTGACAAGCCACGGAACTTACGGGCCCTAATTTCTAGTTCCCCCGCATTAGACACGCCTTGACTAGGAATCACGTAGTCTAAGCACTTCACGGGTCGGTCTTACTACACTTGGTCGTCTTTGCAAGAATAAACCATTATCCGTATACATTTAGAGTCGTTATTTATCGTGGTTATAATTTATCATACACGCCCCACTTCATAGAGTTTTTAGCTACACGATTCTGTGTCGCCAATAGTTAGGAATAGTGTGTAGTTGTGTCTTACTTTACCCTAAAGTAATCATCGCTTAAATAACATACGAAACCGAGTCGTCTAATACTTGTAATTATAAATCCCGTGGATTCGATACCCGGTCTTAACCGGATTATTACTTGATACGACGGGGTACACTTGCCCCTAAGTAGTGACGTCTAGTGAATTTAGAGCAATTAAAAAGAGCACATCCATAGTCCCATAGCACACTCATATCACACTACATCCGTAAACATACACCGCTAGACGAAATCCACATCAGGGAATGCCAGACATCTCACTCAGTCTTCTACACAAGCTATTATCCATATTCTTGGAGCATAGCATACGGGATTTATGGATGTTAATCTTCTGGACAGAAGCCTCACAAAAGCAGTCGAGGATATCCATCACAGCCTTAATTTGTTCCTCATTACCCTCCACAAAAAGCATGACATCATCAGCAAAGAGTAAATGGGTAACAGGGGGGCAATGTCTGTTGATGGAAACAGGGTGGAGAGTCCCTTTGCTCACCGCCTCTTGGATCAGGTGAGACAATCTTTCCATGGCAATAACAAAAAGGAAGGGGCTCATAGGATCCCCTTGACGAATACCCCTGGATGGAGAGAACTCATCCGACATATCCCCATTGATCATAACCTGGAAAATAGGAGAGGAGATACACTTTCTAATCAAATTCCTCCAGTTCTCCGGGATACCAGCTTTGGCTAAACTATCCAAAAGAAAGCTCCAGTTCAACCTATCATAGGCTTTCTCCAGATCCAGCTTGAGAGCCACGATCCCTTTCTTGCCTTTCTTAATCTTCATAGAATGGACAACCTCCTGGGCAATAACAACGTTATCCATCAATTGTCTACCAGGAACAAAGCTCCCTTGATTTTGGCTGATAATATCCGGAAGGATCTTCCGGATTCTATTAGCCACAATCTTAGTAATAGCTTTATACAAGACATTACAAAGACTGATGGGTCTCATCTGGAGAAAGGAAGAAGGCTTGGCAACCTTAGGAATCAAGACAAAGAGGGTTTTATTAACCAAATTGATATCGTTCGAACCACCAAAGACACCTAACACAAAGCTGTATATACCCTCTTTCACAGTGTCCCAGTGTTTATGATAGAAACTAGCGGGGATACCATCAATACCAGGAGCCTTAGTGGAACCGATGCTGGAGAAGGCCAGATCAATCTCTTTAAGCTCAATAGGATGGAAAGCATCATTAATAGCATCCTCCCCCAAACGAGGAAAGGAAATGCCAGAGTGGGCACTCTCTAGGACCATAACTTCCTCTCTGAACAGGTCCTTGTAGAAATCAAGGGCAAGGCGCCGAATGTCCTCCTCCTCAAAAATCCACTCACCACTGGCGTTTTAATAGCCTCGATCCTATTTCACTGTCTCCTAATGATCGTTGAGAGGTGGAAAAACCTGGTATTCCGGTCCCCGTCTTGAATCCAAGCCTTCCTAGATTTCTGGAACCACAGAAGCTCTTCCTGTCTAAGCACAGCTTCCAACTCGTTCTGAAGAGCTCTAAGGTGACCATTTAGGCTATGATCGAAACGAACCTCCAAGCAACGCTGAACACCTTCCATTCTCCTCAAGAGTTTGTTCTTCCTCCTGATAATATGACTAAAAATATTTTTATTCCAAACAGCCACATTCCTCCTGAATTCCTCAGTAGCGAGGAGAACATCAGAGTGGGGATGCCAATTGCTTTTAACGAAATCCTTAAACTCGGGGTGAGACTCCCAAGCCACCAGATACCTAAACGGTCTATTACCTTTCAGCCGATTCCCTTTGACCAAATTAATGAGGATAGGGCAATGGTCAGAGTGACGGAAAGGGAGATTAAGCACCTTGACCTCAGGAAACCTATAAATCGCTGCAACATTAGCGTACACCTTATCCAACCTAACAAACACATTGTTCCTTTTCCAGGTAAATTTGTGGCCAGCAGCACCCAGGTCCGAAAGCCCGCACATATCCATACTTTGCTTATGATTAAGACACCGGTTCACATAATGATTACCCCCTCCTCTCTGATCACTCAAGAGGGCAATGTCATTAAACTCCCCGGCAACCAACCACGCCTCCACCATGTTAGAGCTAAAAGAATGAAGGATCTCCCACAGCCTTCTTCGGTTAGTCAAAACAGGATCAGCATAGACGAAGGTAATAAAGAAAGGTTTATTACCCGGGTAACACACCTTACTATGGATGAATTGACTGTCCATAGTAACAATATCAATATTGACTTGACCTGGCTTCCAAAAGAGCCAAATCCCCCCTGCCCGGCCAGTAGCCTCTGACCTGATGCAATTCCAATTCTTAAACTTTCTAACCACCTCATCTGCTTTGGCTCCACTGACCTTGGTCTCTAGAAGGACAAAGCAGGAAGGGTTAAACTGTTTAATGAGATCATTGACATGAATGCGGGTAGCCTTGCTCGCCGCACCTTTAACATTCTAAATGAAGAAGTCCATCAGAGGGGGAGACTACAGACGCAGGCCCAAACCCTAGATCAGGTATTTGTTCGGGGCTCCGGAGAGCCTAGAGGAGGTCCCAGAAGGACCCCTTTTATCCCAAGAATTCAAACCATGAAGGTTCTTTTTAGGTTTCCCTTTGGGATTCTTCATGTTTAACTTACTCACTCCTATAGCTTTACCAATAGGAGTATCAACAGGAGGATGTAGAGTACTCGCCTCCCTACTCAAACCCTTCCCAGCTGATAGGATAGACTAGGGAATCTCTTTGGCTTTAGCAGAAGCATTAGAGACAAAGAGAGGATTAATAGAATTACCCAGACTAGAGGCATGCTCTACCGACTCCAGACCAGGCATGCTTAAATCAATCTGCTTATCAGAAGGATCCGAGTCCTGATCTTCCTCCATAGACAAAACACCGAACCTTGACCCAGAACCCGAAGCTGAGTCCACTCCAGTCTCAATCCCCTTCTTAATATCCGGGGGTCTGACCTTGATCTCAAGAGCAATCTGAAGAGTAGTCATCTTCGTACTGATATCTGGTGAATGATTAGAATTAACATTAGCCCGTGGCTTCCTTCTCACTGGCCTCTTGGCAAGCATCCATGGACCAAAACTCCTTACTTCCCCTTAACTCTTCTCAGCTTCACCTATGATAGGTTGCACCAACTCCTCCACGTCCTTCCTCCTCTTAGGACAACCCTCAAGGGTATGGCCAAACATACCACATTCATAGCAGATGTTGTGTATACCTTCATATTCAATATGATAGACCTTGTTTTGAGTACAGAACTGAGAAAGAAGAGGCTTAGCGAGATCAATATCGATACAGACCCTGGCAAACTTGCCTCTCACTGCCCCAATGGTAGTCTTATCAACATGGTGGACTTTCCCAACAAGGCTACCAATCTTGTTCAGGAACCTATCACTGTAGTATTCAAGAGGTAGGCCCGGGAACCTAACCCAAGTAAGGATCCTGTTAACAGAGCAATCATGGGGATCAAAATTTAGGACCCAAGGTCTCAGAGCCAACACATGATTGGAGATAATATACGGACCACCATTCACAACAACATTGAAATCCTCAGCCCTTGTGAAATTAATGACATAATAGTCATTTTCAAGGTCTGTGATAGTAACCTTTCCTTTCTTTGCCCATTGAGCCTGGATCCTCTGGGCAAAGTAATTGAAACTGATCCTTTTCCCCAACACAGTGACGATTAACGCCAATTTCCACTTCGATCTCATGACCCGCTTGTCTTCTGAGGATAGCCGGATCCTAGGACACAGCGGGTTATCAGGCTCTCCATCCTCAGAATCGGAATCAGAGAGAAAATCCCCGGAATCATTCTCAAAAGCATCCACCTCCATCATGGGATCCTCCTCTGACACCCCTAGCAACTTGTCCCTCTAGGAGGGGGCTCCCAAATCCACGGAAACTCCAGCTTGAGTGGCTTGCGCAGCCTGTGCGGCTTGCGCGGCCAGCGCGGCCAACGAAAGCCGCACAGCATGCTCATCATGCTGGGGAGAGACGGCAGGTAATCCCTGTGGCCCAAGCACCGGAAGCGGCCCTACCACTCCGGATTCATGCGCGCCTCCATCCGCGACAAACGAGTCCAGGGTCGCGGCCGCGGCACCAACACCTTCCAGCCCCCGATCGGCCGCCGCATCCCTAGAAACCCCCAACGGAAACGTCGCACCCCTAGCACCCCCCGTCGGACCCGCCGGATCCGCCTCCCCACCATCCACCCACTCCGATTTGCTCCTATCCCTAGACCGATCCCTCCGAATCCCGTTGCTCCGCCTCCTCCCCCGATGAGATCCCTCGGATCTCCCATCATCCGCCGCCGCCCACGCCTCATCGATCCCGGAGTCATTGCCCCGCCCGCGCCCCGCCACAACCAGATCCGACACAGGCCAGCCGCCTGCCTTCACCGACCCATCTCCCTTAACCTTCACGATCACCTTGGTTATCGCTTGGAGAGAGAGAGATTTTTTTTGTATGTATAATGTTTAAAGTGAGACAATTTCTCGAAAGTATTTAATTATCTATATTATTTTACATGAATATGATTTTATTTAATATTTTAAATAATAAGAGAATAAAAAAATAAAAATTTAAAATTATTATATTATTATAACAATATGGTGTAAGAAAATGATTTTTTTTTGAAGTATTATATAAGATTACAGAAATACCATAAAATCAATGGAAAGTACAATATACATAATATATACATAATATAATATATTTATATTAATACAAATCAGTGGCGGAGTCAGGAATTTAGATTTGGGGGGCTAATTTTAACCGTGGAGTTGAGGGTAAATTTTCAAAGTCCTGCACATTAGGGTTGAAATTTTTTTTTTTAGCCTCCAACACGTTAAAACTGTAAAGATGTTATCACTTTTTAGAAACTAGCATTTAACTAATAGAAAATTAAATTTGTGTACTCTTTTCACGTTAGACACTTTTAATATTTTAACGAATACACCGTCGACACGTTAAAACTGTAAAAATGTTATATTTTTTTAGAAACTAGCATTGAATTAATAGAAAATTAAATATGTTTACTCTTTTCACGTTGGACACTTTTAATGTTTAAGCGAGCATCGTTTTGGTGTGTTCGCTAAAACATTAAAAGTGTCTGACAGTGTGATTGCTAAAAGTGTCCAACATAAAAATAGTAAATATATTTAATTTTCTATTAGTTCAAATGCTAGTTTCTAAAAAATTATTTACATTTTTACAGTTTTATTTTAATTTTTTTTAAAATTTTTCATAATTTAAAATTTAATTTAAAAACTAAGTTATTTGAATCTCAAAAATAAGAAATTAATTTTTTAATAATAAAGACATAATAAAAATGAATACAAAAATGTTATTAAAATAAAGAGTCTATTTAAATTAATAATGGTAAAATGTTTTTATAATTATTGAAAAAAGTAAAGTTAAAATAAATAATTTTTTTTTTAAATAATATGAGATTTGGGGGAATTGAATTTAGGACCTCTTGAATATGAACATACATCTTTAACCATTCCATCCACCTTTAAACATTGAAATAATATTAGGACCTCAAGGGCGGAGCTGGTGGCCAGGGGGCTCCCCCCCGAGCCCTGGGCTGGCTCCGCCCCTGATACAAATTATATATTCTTTCTACAAGAAAAAATGACAAAATCGTTATTCTTTCTAAACCATTATTCCTTCTTAGAAGGAATAAGGACAAACCGTTATTCTTTCTAGAAGAAAGATTAATGACAATTAATATGAGGATTAATGACAATTAAGCTCAATTAAACATGTTACAAAAGGGAGCATATATACTCCTATCAGGACATCTTTATAAGTAAGTTAACAACACTATGCTAAATACTTTTCAATATTTATTAATCTCAAATTCTATTATTGATTTTATTATCGGAGGTACCACGACCGAACCCAATGACGTTTCCTCAACCACATAATTGTCATCAACGAAGGAAATGTTGTTATCATTGCTATTTAGTTAGATATCAATTTAATAACATTTATAATTGAAGGGATTATCCTGAAAAATAATCCTAATAAAAAAACATATTTAAGGCTTATCTCTTTTATAGCAAGATCAGTTGAGAAGATAAACAACGGAAGAATAGAATCAACCACGATCGTGTATCACCAGTCGCGTATCACCCACGATGATGGTAGCCACAAAGAAATAATAAATGATCCACAAATTAAATGTTGACTTAGGAGACAAAGAGGGTGACACATGAGTGCAAAGAGTACAAAATGAGGCACAAAGAATATTGTGTAATATGTGTTGTGATTAGAGTTAGGAGGCTATCTATTTACAGCCTTCAATTAGCCTATAAAATTCTAACCCTAATCCTTGATCTCTTTTGATGGGCTTGGCCCGTTTCACTTATAGGCGGGTAAATATTCAGCCCATAACTCGAATATTCCTAACATCTCTCATTTGCATATAATGGAACATGTTCAAATCCTCATCCCAGTCTCATTCATACTATTGCAAATAGTTCGTGCCACTGGCATACTATTGAGAGCTCTAGTACTATATACTCATTGGAATATATAGGTGCTCGATGTGTATATATCAAACTTGGAACTATACACTCATTGAAGATATAGTCTTTAGATTTGAACATGGATCATCATTGGTGTATGTTTTATCCTAGATTGCACACCACATCAACTGAATAACATTGATCTCTACAGTTTCTTTGTTTTTCACAAATATACACATGAATAAGTGTACGGACAGTGAAATACAGAAATTCTCAAGATGTGAACTAAACGGATATGTTTTCCTCCCACATTATTCTTTCCATCATAGTCTAACTCGCTTATCCAGTTGGGTTCTTGTTGGTTTGAATTATCACATCAACCTAAACATGACCCTTCCAAGGTAGCCACATTAGAATATACTTCTAGAATAAGTTAAGCGTCTTAAAGTAAGATAATAAAATTTTGAGAATTCGTGATTTCACAATGTAAGTCTCACACTAGGAAAATGTGAGATCATCTCTTTTTCATCTTATGGTCTCTAAAGCACACATGGTATAAAACATGTGTTATAATGTTATGTTCTTTCTTTGAAAGAGGAGCATGTCTCTCATTTTAACACCATACGCAAACATAGGTGATGTGCCAAAATATCTAACTTTAGTTTACTACTTATAATGATTACTTCCAACTACTTAGACAACTATTTAGACAGAAGGCTTTAAATTGTCTCACAATTGCCTTTTAGATTACACTTAATCTATTTCATACACATGTAGTATATGTCATCATCCTGCACCATGATGAAACTTCTTTCATACTTTCTATAAAGAGGCTTTTGTTATTGAACATGCTCTCGAATTGTTCAAAAACAACCTCATCCTTCTATTTGTCACCATGTGACAAAACAAGCGAAAACACTGTGTGAGTGAGATATTTTATGTCTGACAGACATTGTAACATTTAACAGCAAATATTAACAAAAAAATATTCGCACTTATGTATTTGAAAAAATTCATGAAACATTTATTAGTAAATCATGTTCACAAAAATACATGACAAATAGAAGTATGTCTAGATCCTACACAATCTTTGGGATCTAACATGTTTTGTATAAACATCTCTATTGACAAGTTTAATAAGGGGATCTGCAACCATATCATGAATAGACACATACTTCCTACTAACTTCTTTGTGTGCAATTAAGTCCCTCATAAAGTGTTACTTAACCTCTATATGCTTTGACTTGCTATCGTATATTTGAGCCTCAGTAAAAGCAATAGAAGATTGACTATCATTGGGATCGGAGAATTGTAGATAGTAACATTTAAATGGTTTAGGAACCTATTTAACCAAACTGCCTATTATACCATAAATGAGTACGATACATACTCGCCTTCCATGGTGGATAAAACTACACACAACTGTTTCTTGCTACTCCATGAAATGACACCATTCCTAAGCAAGAATATGTAGCATGACATGGACTTCCTTTCATCCAAATCTCATGCCCAATCACCATCATCGGTGTATCCTCTCATATTGAGATCTTTGCCTTGATAGCATATAGAATAGTATGCAGTTGCTTTAAGATATCTCAATATCCTTTTTACAACTGCCTAATGTGCTTGTCCTATATTAGATTGATATCTGCTTACCATCCCAATGACATGACATACATCAGTCTTGTACATAACATAGCATACATTAGACTACCAATGTCACTAGCATAAGGAACATTTTTCATTCGTTATTTTTCGTCTTGTGTTTATGGACACATGTCGATAGTGGGGAGATGCCCTCAGTCATCGGGCTAACTATAGGCTTACAATCGTGCATACTGAATCGATCGATGACTTTATCGACATAAGTCTCTTGAGACAGGGCCAACATGTTCTTTGAACGATCTCTTGAAATCTTAACTCCCAGAATATATGCGGCTTCACCCATATCTTTCATCTTAAGGCTCGTACTTAGCCAAGCTTTGATCTGGTTCACAAATCTAATTTCATTTCCTGCTATTAGGATGTTGTCAACATATAATGATAGAATGGTAAATTTTCTGCCTGAGCATTTATTGTAGACACAATAGTCTTCTTCAATCAACTTGAAGTCATTCAAGATCATCTGATTATGAAATCGAATATTCCATTATCTAGAAAACTGTTCAAGGCTGTAAATTGATTCATTCAACTTTCAAACCTTTTGTTCACAGCCTTGTACGATAAAACCCGCATATTGTTCCATGTAGATTTCTTCATAGAATTCTGCATCGAGAAAAGTAGTCTTCATATCCATCTGATGTAGCTCTAGGTCTAAACTTGCTACTATAACTAATATTAACCCGATATATGTAAACCTTACAACAGGTGAAAGGTTCTCCTCAAAGTCTATCCCTCCATGTTGTGTATAACCTTTAGTGACAAGATGAGATTTGTATCTTCCGATACTGTTGTCAGCCTTTCCCTTCACTTTGAGAACCCACTTATTCGCAATAGGTTTTCTTCCCTCTTGTAGATCAACCAGTTCCCAAACTTGGTTGGATCTCATAGATTCCATTTCCTCTTGCATTGTTGTAATCCATTTGTCTTTTTTAGATAAGAAAGAGCCTCTTTGACATGTTTAGGCTCCATTGTTGCTTGGAGTTACTAAAAGAGTCGAGCCTTTAATACTGAATCATCGATGTTCGGCTTTTTGCCTTTTAGTACGATGCGATTATGGGTCATGATAATATATCTCATATAATCATCGTAACCTGAAACCCTTTCTCTTAGACTTTTTTCTGTATTCTCATCTGAGTCAGGAATCATGTTCCCATTTAAATCAGGATCTATCTCATTCGAAACGTTTTGAGGTTCATAATCAAGTTCTTATACTTAATCATGGTCTTGAACCACTGGGTCAAGTCCTCCCCTTCCCTCCCACTTAAATGGAGAGGCATGTTTCAATTAATTTCCTGATATAAAGTAAGATCATGGTCCACTTGCCATAGTTTTGGGAACCCATTCTCTAAAAAGACAACGTCTCATGAATATATTTATATCATATGGCCTTCAAGGTCTCCCACTAGAACATATCCTTTTGATACGTCTGGATATCTTATGAAGATACATTTCTTAGCTTTTGGGCCGAGTTTACCAAACTTGCTTCTTGAGGTATAGTGGGTGAAAATGGTGCAACCCCATGGTTTAAGCATGCTTAAATCGGGTTTGTGACCTGTCCACAACTCATATGGAGTTGAGGTGACAGATTTGGAAGGCATTATGTTTATGATATATGTAGTTGTGAGCAAAGCATCTCCCCAAAATGAGATGGATAGCTTTGCTCTAGCCATCATAGACCTAACCGTATGGAGAAGAGTACGGTTTCTTCTCTCGGCAACACTATATGGAATAGATAACTGATGTTCTATTCCCTTTTCATCACACAAAGCTTTAAACTCATCTAAGAGGTACTCCTGACCATGGTCGGTTCTTAAAGCTTTTATCTTTCTATCTAACTAGTTCTCAACAAGGTTCATAAACTTTCTGAAACAACTTAAAGCTTCAGACTTGCGAGTCATTAAGTAGACATGACCATACCTGGTATAGTCATCTATAAAAGTGATGAAGTAGTAGGCACCGTGCCTAGCCCTCACGTTCATAGGACCACATACATCTGAATGAATTAATTGCAAATGAAATTCTGCTCTTATATATGTTCCATATCTCAAGTATCTAAACATGTACAAAAGTTCAAATCAATTAAATTACGTTGATACAAATCTAAATTCAACAATATATATGAAAATCACACCTATAATGCATGTGCTAACCCAATTAGTTGATATGGAATGACTTTATATGTCTTTCCTTTATTGAAATCCTCAAACTTTTCTTTTCTCGAAGAACCAGTTATAGTCCTTTCCATGGTCCTGTATATCTTCTGCCAAGTCACCACTCCTCATGGAAACTCATCAAACAACTTAGGAAAGTCAGTGAGGTCGATGATATTGTTATCAACTGAATGAGTTGGATCGGTAGTGAAGAAGATGCGATGTTTAATATACAAACATCACATGAATATTGCATCATAGTCTTCTTCGTCGTGCCAATTTATATCTTAAAAGCTTCATATATTTGTTTATGAGTTAAGCTCTGACTTCCTCTAAAGTACATACCATTCAATTTATTTTTCTTCTCTAAATTACTCATCCTTTGCAAAATTGGTTTCATATCGCCAAATCTCAACCTAGTGATAAATCCGCACTTCCAATCTTGAGATTTGAGTTCAACTCCTTTGACGTTGAACCACATCACTCTATTTTTCAATTTAAGTGGAGTAATATCTCTAGTTAATACACCATGACATATGGGAGTAGATAATGTACCAAGTTCCATATCCACCAAATGTTAGAAACGACTCCTCTTAAACATTTCCATCTGCTTTTTTGAAAAATTATTCTTCACTTTGTTCAATACATCAATGTTAGCCGTTGATAGGGGTCAAAACCCCTATCTTTAGGTATGGTTTTAGGACGGTTTAGTTTAGTTTTTCATCAATAAGCGAGCAATTCTCGCATTTATATGCATGTGTATGTGTTAATTAGATTGTGAACATGTTTTATTTACTTTTGTAGTTTAAGTTCGTTTTCTGATCGTTTTTGGGTAAATATTGCCAAACTAGCACGTATGTTAGCTTTCAATTATTTATCATGGCTAAATGATCCACCAAAAGTCGCACCAAACAAAGTTTCTACTCAAATCAAACGATTGGTGGGTCAATTTAGCCACGGAACTAATGTCGTTTGGAGTTTATATGCATGTGCAGGTCAAAACAGGAACAGTTTCGGCAAAAATCGCGTTTCGGGAACACCCGGCAGTCATGCATGGCGTTTTGGGCACTTGCTGATCGCCAAACTGGCCTTTTTAGGCCAACTCAGCGAGTTGGCAGCCAGCTCGCGCCGAGCTGGCCTGCGGGAATCAGGCTTTTGACTGATTCCCGGCCCCATGATGTCACAATTTCGCCCCCATTCTCCCACTTGCAATAGGAAACAAATTCGGTCAGATTTGAGACTCAAACCGCAACTATAAATAAGACTTTTCACATGTAAATTAGATATCTTTCTTTTATTGTAAAAACCATAGCTTTCCCCCTTGAATCATCCTCTCCAACTCCTCCATCTCCTTCATCCTCCATTGAAGAACATTCGAAGCTCCATTCTCCGAGGATTATTCAAGGTTCCTCCTTAAGTCCTAGGAAGACATCTGCAGCGATAGACAGATTCCCTGAAAGGGATTTTCTTACTCTTTTTCAACTTGTTTATCTCTTGATCCAGCCTATGAATCCTAGGTTCATTGTATCTCCGTGACAATTTTCTTAATCTTTAATATTAATATAATTCTTGTTTTGTTCAATTGATTCATCTATTTAATCTTTGTCTTACGCTTTGTTTGATTTGTTTAACTCATTCATAAATCCAAATATTTTGTTGGCACATATTGCGAGTTGAATCTGACCTAGTCAGAGCCTATAAGATTGACGACCTTATAGAAGATTAAGCCTAAATTTCTGAGCCTTAGAGCTAGTTTCAGCCTTACAAGGGAATCACGAACTAGGAACCACAAAAGGATAAGTAGGGTTAATCGCCTCGAACACAAGTGACTTAGATTATGTTATTAATTTGTCTAAACAGTTTATATTCATCATTATCGTATCATTCCATATCCCTTCAGGTAATTACATTATTGAAAGATCACTTAGGAGTAGAATAACTTAGTTAGAAGTAGTTTAACTTAATCAAAACCAAGCTTAAACCCCTCAAAGCCTAGATAACATTAGAAACTGAGTAGCTCGATACTTGTAGGAGTTCATCACGTGGATTCGATATCTGGACTTGTCCAAATTATTACTTGATAACGATGAGGTACACTTATCCCTTAGTGAGCCTCAATTGGGCATCTGCCCTGAGGCGCATCAGCCGTCATCATGATTGATGCTTTTATATACAAGCTAAAAGGATGTTTGAATTCGATGCCTTTTAAATTATCATTCAGAGGTACTCCCCTCCTTTTCTTATTGGAATCCTTTTTAAAACAATCCTTATTGGAATCCTTAGTTAAAATCTTCACATTATAACAAAAAAAATTTGGCTTTTAATATAAGGGAAACAAGAAAAATAAAACTACTTCGCAATGAATTAACTCTTTCATAGTTAACCCGGATGCGGAAACAAAATAAGCAACAGATATTTCGCAATCACAGCAATTGCGAAGCAAATAAAAAATACGAAAAATAATTGTTTTCGCGGTTCTTATAATTCATTCACAGTGTTTGAAACTACAGAGGAAATTTATTATTTGTATAGATAAAGTTGACAAAGCAACTGAATGCCTTTTAATTTTGTGTAATCTAACAAGCATACAAATATCATTTGTCATTTGTATTGATGTTATTGTCATTCTTATATTATTATTTTTTAAATCATAAAGATATTCAAGTTCGTAGTCATAAAAAACCTTCTGTAATTGTTTAAACTGGAGAGAAAATTCATGACTGCAAAATTATCGAGCTGCTGAAATAAGGGTATTTCTAACATATTCAATCACGCAAATACATTCTAAATAAGTTTGCAATATATAAACATGCTAATAAACATAACTCTAACTTAATAAGGCCTTAAATCATAAGAAAAAATATACCGTAAACCCGTAATATCCTAACAAATCCCAAAAATCATATAAAAATTATAATTTCATGTTATTAGATGCAAAAATATTGAAACTTACTTTCTTTCTGCCTGTTGCCATTAAATTTGATGCAAAAATCCGTTAACCCCCCCCCCCCCCCCCCCCACACACACACAATCCCAGCCAAAATCGCCATAAATTCTTCCGCAGTTACTTTGCAGCTCTCTTTGTACATAATGAAATGTCTAGTTTTGTATGATGTGTTTGTGTTAATGCATCTAAAAATATAAAGTGGATTGCAATTTACCACCCACAAATTGCTAGTTACCGTCCCTATTAGACAATTTTGCCCTTTTGATATTTTTTTTCAAAAACTGAATTTTTTTTTCTCCCGATCAAAATTGAAATTCTGAAAATAATTATGAGTTACAACCTGAGAACCCCGGAAATTGATGATTACGAGTCAGAAAAATTGGAAGAGATACATTTTTCGTGAAAATATACGATATTGAATGGTTTCTCTCTTCCGATCAAAACTGGAATTCTGAAAATAATTAATGAGATACAGCCCAATAACCCCAAAAATGAATCTATTTTTCACGATTTCTTTTTACCCTAGACGGTCACGATGACCGCTTGGCCAATGGCCTGACGGTCACAATTTCCGCCTGGCCATTGGCCAGCCTAGAGTGAAAAAAAGGGTAATTAATTTATCAGTCCCTATATTTTGACAAAACACACTGTTTAGTCCTTGTATTTTAAAAAATACACGGTAAAATCCATAACGTTTTTCTCGGTGAACTGTTTAGTCTCTAACGTTTTTCTCGGTGAACGGTTTAGTCTCTGTCGTTAGACTCTCATGAAGATTCTATTAGTCAATTTGGATTTGCATTTTTCTTTTCCTTTATTTTCCTTTCCTTTAAACTCTAATGCATCTGAAATCAACTTTGAGTGTTCTTCTTGATTTTTTTCTTAATCGTTCAAATTCGTAAGCATTGGGTCTGTTTTTTTTCTTGTTCTCCATACAAATAGTTTCTTCTTCTAAATTTGATTTCCTCTTCTGAAGTTTGAAGGTAAATAGTAAAGGGTAATTTAGTCATTTTTGAAGTCATAAATGGTAAAAAAATTAACAAACAGACGGAAGGACTAAACAGTTCACTAAGAAAAAGGTTAGAGACCTTACCATGTGCTTTTGAAAATATAAAGACTAGACAGTGTGTTTTGTCAAAATATAGGAACTAATAAATTAATTACCCAAAAAAATCACAAAAAATATAAAATTTCGGTTTAAAAAAATATGAAAATGATAAAATTGGTAACTATTTGGAGCAGTAAATAGCAACCTCCCAATGGTTCTAAATTGAGTGAGTCTTGTACGACGATATAATTCCCGCCAAAGAAAAGAAAGTTGTGAGCTTTATGGTTTAGAACCAAAGCTCCGAACCCTAACTTTTCTTTCTCTGTCTCTCAGAATTTTCTCTTCTCTGCTTTCTCTGCATCTACGGCTTCTCTCTTCCGATCACCAGTGACCAGACCCACCAATATTCTCTCCGTGACAGAACAAAGAGGTTTTCCATTTTCTTTCTCTTACATTGCTGTGCATCTTTGATTGGAGTTCTAATTTGTAACTGGAACTGAGTTTTGATTGAACATATAGGTCTTTGTTTTATTGGATGATTTTTTGAATTCTTGATTGATCATATAGGTTTTATTCTGAGTTTTTCTTGTACATGTTTTCAATCAAGTAGTGAGGTTTTTGGCCTAGCCTCCCTAACTTTGCCTAGGGATAACTGTGTTTATGAACTCGTGGACGGAGGTCCGAACTTATTGATGGATCTTCGTCATTGAACCCGTAAAACAGAACCAAAGGGTACGAGGGGGTGGAGTCTGGCGAACCCGCTCCTATGCCTAAGTCATTAGATGCTTTAGGAAAGATTGATGATTAAGGACTAGTTGTGAGTTGTTGAGTGTATGTACGGTAGGTTGTAGCCATAGCTGTCTATATTTAAGGCTGGCTGAATCCCTCGTGTTCCCGGAATCCTTTGCGTTTGGGATTCCTTCTGTCTTTCATAATGATGAGTCATTGACCTAGCGGCATGGGTGTTTCCTTAGAGGAGAAATGTTCCATGGATGCTTCTTGATTGATCCGAAGGTCCTAATTGGGATATGTAGTGGTTGATCCGAGGGCTCTTGAGATGCCACGTATCGATATCGTTTTGTACGATATCAAGTCGTTTGAAATTGGTTAGAATGAAATGATTAACATCCTTAAGTCATACATTACTGAGTAAGAGATTAGGAGAAGATTTGGACAAGTTGAAGCAGTTGAAACATTTTTCACTTTAAGCAATTTTAGGGGATTTATAGATCGAGGACCAATAGACTAAGAGGAGATTTGGACAAGTCGAAACAGATGAAACATTTATCACTTTAAACAATTTAAGGGGTCCATAGGTCACTAGAAGCAATTTCAGAGAATCAATAGGCTATTTAAAGCAACTTCAGTGATCCAATAGATCATTTAACAAGTTTAAGAAGTTAATGGGTCATTCTTAAAGTTGAAGCTAGTCCCCAAACAAAAGGGTTGCTAATACATTAGTCCGAATTTCTTCAGTATATACGAAGCAATTTCAGAGGATCAATAGTCTACAAGCAAGTTCAGTGGTCCCATTAGTTATTTTAAACAAGTTTAAGGAGTTAGTCTGTCATTCTTAAAATTCGGAGCTAATAGACTTTTATAGCCAATTAATCATTTTAAACAAGTTTAAGGAGTTAGTCAGTCATTCTTAAAATTCGGAGCTAATCGACTGTTATAGCCAAATTGAAGGGGTCACTATCATCTTAATCCGAACTTTTTTCGTCTGTATATATGAATTATGATGTGCATTTTGCATATTTGGTGATTGTAATTTTCTGTTTTTGGTTTTCAGATGTCACATTTACAGCAAGAAAAAGATTTCAAAGTTCCAAGTGATGAAGATGAAGATGAAGATGAAGAAGGTAAGTGTAGATAATGCTTTCCCTATGTTGCGTGGAAACTTTGATTTTAAAGCGTTTCATGTTTCCGTATTAGTTTCCTATGTTGGGTCACATTTTTGTAATTTAGAGAATTTGTAAACTCGTTTCCTATGATGTAATGTATTTTCAGAAGTAAATCTATACTAATCACATATTCAGTACATCCTATATCTTTTATAAAGGGTTAATACACATATATGCCAGTGTAACATACAATCTTCTTAGTTTCAGGAATAGGAGGAGATAGTGAGGAAGCTTATTTCGAAAAAGTCAGAAAGACTCTTGCAATTTTCGTAGTTGTTGATGGACTTCCATTTGAATTGGTCGAAGGGCAATATTTTATCGAGTTTACGTCTCTATTGAATCCTAAATTCGAACTTCCATCCTCACTCGACCTTTCGAAATATTGCTACCAGATGTATTTGGATGAGAAGTTGAAATTGCAGAAGTTTATGGAAACAAATTGTCAAAGTGTTTGTTTAACCACCGATACTTGGACTTCAGTGCACGGGCGAAACTACTTGGGCATCACAGCTCACTTCATTGATGAAGATTGGAAGTTGCATAGAAAGATTTTGTACTTTCTTGGAAATCCTCTTTGCAGCGGTGAAGAAATCAGTACGGAAATCGAATCATGTTTGCTTGATTGGGGGATTAACAAGGTGTTCACCGTTACAATGGACAAGGCGAGTTCAAATGACAGCGCCATTGTCTACTTGAAAGATAAGTTAATCGAGAGAGGAAGCGGTTTTCTAGACTGCAAGTACCTTCAAATGAAGTGCATTGCTCAGATAATAAACTCAGTTGTTGTTGAAGCTTTAGAGGAGGCGAGTTTATCGGTGAATCGGGTGAGGGATGCAGTTGAATACGTTAAATTCAATCCCGAGAAGCTAAAGAAATTCAAGAAGTGCGTTGAGGATGAAAAGATTGAAAGCATAGATAGATTGTATTTAGATGTGAGCAATGTGTGGAACACTACATATGTGATGTTGTGCAGAGCTGAAAAATACGAGAAGGCGTTCGATAGGTATGAGGAACTTGACCCGAATTTCAAACTCGCGATCGAGGATGGCTCGCCTAGCTTTGCGGATTGGTTTATTGTTCGGAAATTGACTGTTATTTTGAGACCATTTTATAACATTATGGTGAACATTTCTAGTTCTTCAAATGTTACATTCAATAACTTTTGGGTGGATATTAGTGATCTTTATGCAACATTTTTGGAGTGGAAAAATGGTAACGATTTGAAGTTGCAAATTGTTGCTAACAAAATGAAATTGAAGCTTGATGAGTACTTGGGAGGCTATGAAAAGATGAACAAAATTGTTTACATTGCTTCAGTTCTCGATCCTCGTTCGAAACTCGAGGTTTTGGAGTTTGCTTTCGGTCGAATTTACGGGGAAGAGAAAGGGAGTGTTCTGTTTAAAGATGTGAAGGAAGCATTGTTTGAGATGTTTAATGAATACGAGAAGATGCTTCAACTTCAGCTTAAGGTTGTTGATAAATCAAATTCAGCTTCAAATAAAGATATTGTTTATAAGAATTTCTTCATGGATTCGTACAAGAAGCGAAGATTAGATGAAAAATCGGAGCTCGAGTTGTATCTAGATGAGCCAACACAAGATGATACCGATGATTTCGATATTTTAGAATGGTGGAAATGCAATTCGGGTAAATTTCCTGTACTTGCACGTATGGCTAGAGATATATTGGCTATTCCTAAGTCTACTGCCCGTCCGGACATAGCATTCAACACCGGTGGAGGCGTTCTTGACGAGTATAGAGGTGATATGAATTTCGAAATCTTACAAGCTTTGGTATGCGCTCAAGATTGGCTTCGAGTGGGGCTTCCTAAAAGTCAAATGGATATTGTGAAAGAACATGATGAGGATGAAATGTATGATGAGGGTATGTTAATGAACTTTTCTATATTGATAGATTTGTTTATATGCATGTTTTTCTGTTGTTTATATCCTATGTTGCACAGACACTAAGAAACGGAAACTGAAACGGATACAAAACGCAGAAATGCTGTCCGTGCAACATAGTTTATATCCGTTTCCAATGTTCAGTGTCTCATTTGGTTTGTTCATTGACATATTTTTCATTTATTTTGAATTTTCAGGATTGATTTCTGAATTTGGTGAACTTGGTTCAAGTTGGGGAGGAGGGAATGACAGTGATTGACATTTTGTTGATATGAACTTGTTTAGAATTTTGATTTTTGGGTACTAATGATCTCTGATATAACTATAGCTTGTAGATCTGAGTCTGAAATTGAAGATTTCATGAATTGTAAGAAGTTTTATGGTATTTCTTGACTTAGGATTTTAATGATTTGCAATCTTACCATGATTAGACGTATTAAAACGGTTTATCCTGCGCTTAATACATCACGGTTTTCATATATTTGTTCGGATTATCTAATTGAGTCATTGTTCTATTAGTCTCCTAAATCCACATGGAAGAACAAAGAAAGATTTGCATTAGTTAAAAAAGAAAGATTTGGATTAGTTAAAAAGTGTATCACTCCGAGTAAATTGAGAGGACTAATAGACGAATATTATAAGTTATAATTTAAGCCATTTTAAGCAAGTTTATGGGGGTCGTTATGTCATTGTAAGAAGTTTAAGGCGTAATACATAACCAACTCTCTGAACTTGTCCATAATAGTAGATTGACTCCCTAAACTTTACAAGTGTCTCATCAGTTCTTTGAACTTGATTATTTTGTATCACCAACTCCCTAAACTTATCCATAAAAGTACATTAGCTCATTGAATTTTATAAGTGTATCACCAACTTTCTAAACTTGTTTATTCCGCAACAACTGAATACAGAAACCTATTATACCTAAATTCTAAAAATACATCATCTATTCGAGAGATAATTTTTTTTCTTCTCATACTTTTAAACATATTATAAGAGTTAGTGTTGTAGGTTTGAGAGATCAAATGGATGAAGATTTAGAGTTAGTATTATAGTTTTTGTATTTAGTTGTTACCGAATAAGCAAGTTCAGGGAGTTGGTGAGACACTTATAAAGTTTAGGAAGCTAATCTACTTTTATTGACAAGTTCAGAGAGTTGGTGATACGAAATAATCAAGTTCAATGAGCTGGTGAGACACTTGTAAAGTTTAGGGCGCCAATCTACTATTATGGACAAGTTGAGGGTATTAGGCCCCAGTTTAATATCAATTACAAGGCCTCATGATGTGTTAAGCTTTATCGTGCTATGCGATCAATATATTTTACGTAATATAAATAACACAAAAATGAAAATTTTGTCCAATGATTTGTCTCTATAAATCGTATTATCGTGTTAAAATTTGCCTGACAATTCTAATTGCTAGTTGTATATGTTGATGTAGTTATGTTTACGATGTTCCATGTCTCTAAATATATCAGAGTTCTATTTAATTTACTCATTCCATAGATACAAATCTCAAAAAATTAAAATTAGACAAATGATGTATACAATACTTAAAGTCTCGATACATACTAAATCAATCGACGACTTTGTTGACATAAGTCTCTTAAAACAAGGCCAACATGTTCTTCGAACAATCTCTTGAAATCTTAACGCCAAGAATATATGTGACTTCACCCATATCTTTCATCTTAAGATTCGTACATAGCCTAGCTTTGACCTGGTTCACAAATCTAATGTCATTTCCTGCTATCAGGATGTCATCAATATATAATGATAGAATGACAAATTTTCTACCTAAGCGTTTAGTGTAGACACAATGGTCTTCTTCAATCAACTTGAAGTCACAGCCTTGTACGATAAAACCCACATATTATTCCATGTAAATTTCTTCGTACAATTCTCCATTGAGAAAAGCAGTCTTCACATCCATTTGATGCAGCTCTAGGCCTAAACTTACTACTATAGCTAATCTTAACCTGATAGATGTAAACCTTACAATATGTGAGAAGGTCTCTCTCAAAGTCTATCCTTTCATGTTGTGTATAGCCTTTTAGTGATAAGATCAACTTTGTATCTTTTGATACTGTTGTTAGCCTTTCGCTTCACTTTGAGAATCCACTTGTTAACAATAGGTTTTCTTCCCTCTAGTAGATCAACCAGTTCCCAAACTTGGTTGGATCTCATAGATTCCACTTCCTCTTGCATTGTTTTAATCCATTTGTATTTTTAGAGAGAGCCTCTTTAACATTTCTAGGCTCCATCATCGCTCGGAGTTATTAAAAGAGTCGTGCCTTTGATACCAAATCATCGATGTTTGACTTTTTTTCCTTTCAGTATGATGCAGTTATGAGTCCTGATAAATATATCTCCTATATTCATCATAAGCTGCAACCATTTCTCTTAGACTTTGTTCTGTATTCTCATCTGAATCAGGAATCATGTTCCCACTTAAATTGGGATCTATCTCATTCGAAACATTTTGAGGTTCATGATCAAATTCTTATACTTGATCATGGTTTTGAACCAATGGGTCAAGTCCTTCCTCAAAACTCATCCCATTCAAATGGAGAGGCCCGTTTGAATCAAGTTCCTTATATAAATTCAGATCATGGTCTACTTGCCCTAGTTTTGGGAACTTGTTCTCCAAAAAGACAACATCTCATGAATCTATTTTTGTCACATGGCCTTTAACGTTTTCTCCCACTAGAACATATCCTTTTGATATGTTTGGATATCTGATAAAGATACATTTATTAGCTCTTGGGCCAAGTTTACCAAACTTGCTTCTTGAGGTATAGTGGGCAAAAACGGTGCAACCCCACGGTTTAAGCATGCTTAAAACGGGTTTATGACCTGTCCATAACTCATTTGGAGTTGATGTGACAGATTTGGAGGGCACTATGTTTAGGATATATGTAGTTGTGAGAAAAGCATCTCCGCAAAAGGAGATGGGTAGATTTGCTTCAGCCATCATAAACCTTACCATATGGAGAAAAGTACATGGATAAGAATACGATTTCTTATCTTGGAAACACCAATTTGTTGCCGAGCGTATAGAATAGATAACTGGTGTTCTATTCCCTTTTCATCATATAAAGCTTTAAACTCATCTAAGAGGTACTCCCGACCACAGTCGGTTCTTAAAGCTTTTATCTTTCTATCTAACTGGTTCTTAGCAAGGTTCATAAACTTTCTGAAGTAGCTTAAAACTTCAGACTTATGAGACATTAAGTAGACATGATCACACCTGGTATAGTCATCTATGAAAATGATGAAGTAGTAGGCACCGTGCCTAGCCCTCACATTCATAGGACCACATATATCTAAATGAATTAATTGCAAAGGAAATTTTGCTCTTATACCCGTTCCATATCTCAAGAATCTAAACATGTACAAAAGTTCAAATAAATTAAACTATGTTGATACAAATCTAAATTCAACATTATATATATGAATCACACTTGTAATGCATGTGTTAACCCAATTAGTTGATATAGAATGGCTATATCAGTCTTTCTATTATTGAAATCCTCAAACTTCTCTTTTCTCGAATAACCAATTATAGCCCTTTCCATGGTCATGTACGTCTTTTCCCAAGCCACTACTCCCAATGGAAACCCATCAAACAACTTAGGAAAGTAAGTGAGGTCGATGATATTGTTATCGACTGAATGAGTTGGATCGATAGTGAAGAAAATGTGATGTTTAATATATAACATCATATGAATATTGCATCATAGTCTTATTCGTTGTGCCAATTTGTATTCTCAAAAGCTTCATATATTTGTTTATGAGTTAAGCTCCGACTTCCTCTAAAGTACATATCACTCAATTTATTCTTCTTCTCTAAATTACTCATATTTGCAAAATTGGTTTCATATCGCCAAATCTCAACCTAGTAATAAGTTCGAACTTCTAATCTCCAAATTTGACGTTGAACCACATCTCTCTGTGTTTCAATTTAAGTGGAGTAATCTCTCTAGTTACTACACCATGCATATGTGAGTAGATATTATACCTAGTTCCATATCCATAAAATTTCCGAAACAACTCCTCTTAAACGTTTTCATCTGCTTTTTTGAAAAATTATTCTTCACTTTGTTCATTACATCAAAATCAGCCCTCATCGTGATTGCTGCTTTTATATACAAGCTAAATGAATATTTGAATTTGATGTCTTTCAAACTATCATTCAGAGGTATTCCTCTATCTATTTTATTGGAATCATTTTTAGAAGAATCCTTGGTTAAAATCTTCACATTATAACAAAAAAAGTTGGCATTTAATGTAAGGGAAACAAGAAAAACAAAACTATTTCGCAATGAATTAGCTCTTTCATAGTTAACACAGTTGCGAAAACAAAACAAGCAACAAATATTTCACAATTACAGCAATTGCAAAAACAATTGTTTCGCAGCCCCTACAATCTATTCTCAGTGTCTGGAATTGTAGAGAAAATTAATTATTTCTATAGATAAAGTTGACAAAGCAACTGAATGGTTTTTAACGTTGTTTGATATAACAAGCGGACATATATAATTTGTTATTTGTATAGGTGTTATTGTCATTCTTATATTAATTTTTTTTTAAATCATAAAGATATGCAAGTTCGTAGTCATATCGTGGAAACAACTGCAGAGGAAATTCAATTGATTGATATGAATTTCCTTTGTAATTTTTTTTTTTGGTAAGAAAGGAAAGGAAAAAAACAAAACCAGGAAAGGAAAAAAACAAAACCAATTTCCTTTGTAATTGCTTAAACTGCAGAGAAAATTCATGACTGTGAAACTATTAAGCTCTGAAATAATGGTATTTCTAACACATTCAATCATGCAAATACATCTCAAATAATGTTATATTTGTATATCGTTAATAATTGCATATTTAGATGTTTAGTTGATACATGAACATATATGACAAAATAAACAAATACAACGATATATTAACATTTTTTTTATAAAAGTATTTCGGAAAAGTAAACAATAAACATCTAATTTAATAAGACAATCTTTATCATATGCACCTTAATGAGCACGTAGAATTTAATAAGATACTCCATCTGTTTCATTTTAATTGTCTTTTAAGGTTTCTACCACATATTAAGAAACTTATTAATTAGCTTAAAAAGTAGTTAAACATTACTATCTCCGTCCCATAATATAAGTCGTTTTATAGATTTTCACACAAATTAAGAAATACAATTAATGTTGACTCAAATCAATAAATTTGCATTGGTTAAGGGTATTGCTAAATACCGCCCCTAATTTCCGGTTCACCGCACTGTTTTGACCATTATACCCTTGCCACTTTTTTTCCCCTAAAACCTTCAAAACTCTCTCTAGTTTTCTCTCCCGAGCACAAATCCCGGATTTGAAAAAAATGGATCAAAACATTCCCGAAGACAATGAGTTCGAACACGAGGTAATATTACGAGAATTAAAAACGTTATTTAGCATTTTTTTATTTTTTTTATTTGGTTTTTGCCTGGGCGGGTGGCGATTACCACCCGTTCCTTAGGCCGAACGGATGAACTACCCGTTCGGCCTAAGGAACGGATGGTAATCGCCACCCGCTCCACCCATGGAACGGGTGGTACGCGCCACCCGCTCCACCCATGAAACGGGTGGTACGCGCCACCCGTTCCACCTTTGGAACGGGCAGTACGCACTGCCCGTTTCCACCTATGGTGAAACGGGTAGCCTGCCCGTTCAGGCCAATATGGGCAGAAATTGCCCCGAATTAATTTTGAACGGGAGAAATAGCCCCGAAGTATTTTTTTTTTTGTAATTTTAATGTCAATTTTTCGTATATTCAGGTACCGATAGAAGATTGGAACCCCGATAACATTGATTATAGTTCGCGTTTCATAACGGATACCGTTTTCCCCTCCAGTCAGGATGTTATTGATTGGGCAAAAAAAAATAGCTATTCAGAATGGGTTTGAGCTTGTAATATCTTCGCACAAAAATGGGGGAAAACAAAAGTTGTTGCGCTGTTCATGGGGTGAACGATATAGAGGTGTTGTGAAAAATGATGAAGATCCTGCAATTAGGAAAAGTAAAACTAAAGCGTGCCGCTGTAAATTTCAGATTAAAGCCTATCAACATGCAGACCTTTCAGGATGGGGGATAAAGGCTAAGGCTGGGTTAACTGGAATGCATAACCATACAATGCGTATGTATCCAGAGGGAAGTCGGCAAATGAGCGGACTCAGTATCGCATCTAAACAAATTGTGCGTGATATGTCTTCAGCTCAAGCAAAGCCTTGTGCTATTTTAGCAGCAGTTAAAGAAAAATACCCAGAGGACAACTCAGTAATTAAACACATATATAATTACAGGGACAAAATGAGGAGGGACGCGTTTGAAGGTAGAGACCTGGCTAGTCAATTCTACCATATTGCTGTGGAGAACAAATATGTCCATTACACACAGACTGATTCAGGTGTGATAACGCATGTGTTCATGGCACATCCAGAGTCAGTTGATATGTTTAGGACTTACCACTGGTACATCGGCATTGATTCAACGTACAAAACAAACAAGTACAAAATGCCGTTTGTTGAGATTGTTGGGATGACGCCATGCAATAATAATTTCAAGATAGCGTATGCTATTGTTAAAGACGAGACCGAAAGGAGCTATCGTTGGATTTTTCAAAGCTGAAGATTTTGCTTGGGGATGATCTGAACCCGACCGTTGTTGTTAGTGACAGAGAGCTTGGGTTATTAAAGCCGATACAAGAAGTTTTTCCACAAGCAGCGCACTTGCTATGCACTTGGCATATAAATAAGGATGTGGAAGATCGTGTGTATAGAATCATTGGAGATAAAGGCCTTGCCTCTAAATTCAAGAATGGCAAATGGAGAACAATATTAGAATCATTAACCATTGAGGAGTACGAGACCAATCTTATGATGATGAAGGAAAAGATGAGCAGGTTCAAAGGAGTTATCTCGTATGTTGAGGAGACATGGTTGGTGCATAAGGAGAAGTTTGTTGTTGCTTGGACAAAGGAGTTTCTACATTTTGGTAACACAACTACTTGTCGAGTGGAGAGCGAACATGCTAGTCTAAAGCAATGGCTCAATACGGCAACTGGGTCCCTTGACACGGTATGGCAGAAGGTTCACAAGCAGATTGAATCACAAGCAACCAATATAAGGTATTTGCAATTTTTTCTACTGCGATTTTGGAATTTGCATTTAGGGTTGTATCATTTCACTAACTAATAATAATTTTGTCTTCGTATCAGGTACATGCTTGAACAGTCCCGGCTTCGTCAAGCAGTCACTTTCACTGGACGCCCATTAAGCCAACTTGTATTCAAAGTCTCTCATTATTGTCTGCAGTTGTTGAATCAAGAGTTAGAGCGTATGAGAGGGTTGAGCCATGAAGTGTACGTGCGTTGCGGTTGTGTATTGAGAACATCGCATCAGATACCATGTGCATGTGAGCTGAAACGAGCTTGTGATCTGGAACAAATGATCAGTTCTGAGAGTGTTCACGTGTTTTGGAGAACACTTTTAATCAATCATGGTCACACTGATGAAAATGACGGGCGTAATGATCTGAACGAGGAGCAGCGATATTTTAAGTCCTTAGTGGACCAAGTCTCTAAAGCCGACCCATCCGTAATGCGTAATATTTCAATGTTTATCCATGGTCAACTACACCCTGATCAAGCTCAGTACACCGAACCCGATGTCAAAATTAACGTGCGGGGGCGACCTAAGGTGAGCAAATCCACAAAACGTATGACGAGTTCTTGGGAATATACTGAAACTCATCGTGGACGGGCTCGTTCTACTAGTTCATCTAGGAGTCGTGGTAGAAGTGGCAGAATTAGCTCGTCATCCTCGGTACATAATGCTGCCTCATCAGGTAAATTATATCTGATAAACCTAACTTTTTTTTATAACTGTTTTGCAATATAGAGTTGTTTTACACTAATATACATGAATGCAGATGGAAAAACGTATCATGGTTCTGAATTCGTACATTTCGATAAAATAGTTGGCATAATTAAACCATACGTCGAATCATACTACGACATTGTAGGTGATGGAAATTGTGGTTTCCGTACGGTAGCAACTTACATTTTTGGTGACGAAGAAGCGTGGCAGACAGTTAGGCATCACATTCGAAATGAAGTAATTGCTAACCGTTGTTTGTATCAAAGAGTGTTTGTTGATACTGTTGATGCAGCTCTTCGTAGAGTAAGTTGGGACGGTGCAGGTTGTACGCCAGATTATTGGATGATCGTTTGGGATGACTTATGGCCGGTTGCTACCATGTACAATTATGCTATCATGTTATTTGGCTTCTCAGGTGGGGACACATTAGCGTTGTGTGATACTATCTTACCATTGTATGCCGCATCGACTGCTACAAGACCATCACGTGAGATTTGTATAGCTCATTTAGGGAATCACTGCCAGCACTACATACGTTTAAATTTATCGCCTAACTTTCCGGTGCCCCCTATAGTACACTGGTGGTTTGTGCACCGAGGCCAAAGCGTTGTAGGATGGGAGCGCTTCTATCAGGATAGGGTGACACAGTGGACCAGATTGGCCCAACTTAGGGGATATTAGTGGTTGATATTCTATAATGTTACAGGTGAATTCTGATGAATTATGTGTGGTTCTGTAATGTTACAGGTGAATTCTGATCAATTATGTGTGGTTCTGTAATGTTACAGGTGAATTCTGATCAATTATGTGTGGTTCTGTAATGTTACAAGTGAATTCTGATCAATTATGTGTGGTTCTGTAATGTTACAGGTGAATTCTGATCAATTATGTGTGGTTCTGTAATGTTACAGGTGAATTCTGATCAATTATGTGTGGTTCTGTAATGTTACATGTATCAGCGTCTATATTCCAACGTCTATATTCCAACGTCTATATTCCAACGTCTATATTCCAACGTCTATATTCGAACATGTGGTATTCCAACGGCTATATTCCAACGTCTATATTCCAACGTCTATATTCCAACGGCTATATTCTCCATCTATAAAATTAAACATTCTTGCTACTTCAGTTATCCACATTTACTCTTTAAATTCCAATCAACGAAAACTCTCAAACATAAATGGCTTCATCTGATTTTACCAACGAGTTCCCTAATTTTCCTCCCGAGAAAAGCATAGTATCAACTTTGAATAAGTCTGATTGCACGACGAAGATGCTTGATTACCAATACTACGCAATCCGTGTATATGGAGAGACATTTGTGAGTCCAACAATGTTCCATCCTGAAACTCCATTTATGTTTTGCTTCAAGCTTCCGTCTGCTGGTGAGTTTCCAATATACTCACTACACATGCTGTGGTTCTTATGTTATATGTATTACATGCCTTTTGAATTTGCTCTAGAGGAATGGTTGAACAATTTGAATGAAGGAAATATTCCTAGTTATATTCAAACATTTCTGAAGTGGTTTATGCCTATTGATGACTGGAAAGCTATGTTCGCCAGACTACTGCGTGATAATCAGAGGGGAATTATCCCTAAAAAAATTTCAACTCCATCATCTTTTTAAGATGGACAGAGTCTGAAATTTCTCATGAGGTTCATCGAACTTATCCTTACTCGATCGTGAAAAATTGGGATCGCTATAAATTAGAGGTTCGAGTACTACAGAGTATCAGCGCTTCAAAGAACGATTACCTGCCAGGACGAGCTTGGCCAAGAAATAGAGGAAATGCTCCATGGAACATTTTTCCTGTGGAATATGAGACGAATATTGCAGAGGAGAAAGAGATATACCTTGCAATACAGTCAGGTGTACCAGCGACATCTTCACCAAACATTCAGGTGTACGAAGAAGATAGTGACTAATGTCTTTTTTTTCCGGTTTATGTCGTTGTAATGTATTTTTTCAGTTTATGTCGTTGTAATGTATTTTTACAGTTTATGCCGTTTATGTCGTTCTAATGTATTCTTAAATTTGCAATAATAACAAAACGTACCACAAAAAAAACCAAATTCTGTCATAATAGTACTAAAATATCAATCCACCAAATTCAGTCAAAATAGTACTAAAATACTTCAAAATACAGTCATAACTCACTTGGCCAAATGCCAAGCACCCATAATCTGCTCTAACGACTGCCTATATACAATCGCAGCATCCTCGTCCAGATGACTCATGTGATCCAACACAGTTTCACCCCAGCCAGATAATCGACTAACCCACTATAAAAAGTAAGGAACAAAAAACAAGGTTAATATCACTTCACATTTCAGTAAATATCATTTCACATTACTAGACCAGTCAAGAAAAACCAAAAATAACTTACAATCTCACTGTTCGAGCGAGTATAAACAGCCGGTCCGGGTGCAACAATCTCCGGAAGTAGACGAGGGTGTGAATGACGGGTGTACCAATGCATGTACTGATCCTCACAATCTGATGGAGTGTGTGCTGGAGTGAATACAGACAGTATAAGGACGGACGACTGGGGAAAAGAGTCCCAAATACCCTGCACCATCACAGCTGGCACCTCCACACGATACTTCAAACTGGTCCACGAGCGAACAGCCTTAGAAGGCTGCAATATCGGTCTAGGAATGGTCTGCACATGTCCAAGCTGTCGAAGGCATCGCCCCGGCATGTACGGCTCGATCACATCCCGATACCGTATCCATCCAGAATATAGAGTCCTCGGGGTCTCAGTAATGGCATCAGGGCCATACGGCATCCACATGACCTACAGATGTATAAAATTACATTAACACATACAAGTAATACAAATTTGTTTTAATTGAACAGTATTTATAATTATATAGCAAGTATACCTCATCTGCTGTCAACACATCAAGCCGGGCACGAAATGCTCTCAGCCGCTCATCACTCTTCTCCATCGATATAGATGGCCACAACGAAGCCCTAGGAAGATCCGGGTCAACTATAACTGCCTCTCGATGTGGCCTGAAGCAAGGAAAATACTCGTAAATCCAGGACTGGAGCAATGTCATACAACCCGTCATCTGCCCGCAATCTCCTCTGGTAGCAATACCAAGATGACGGTATAGATATGCTAGTGCAGCTGATCCCCAAGAAAGTCCAACGGCTCCAGCCGCCGAGTCCTGCACCTCTAACAGACAAGAAGGTCGGATGCGGTCACCACTCTTGTCTACGAACAAGGTGGAACCGAGCATCAGCCACGTCCAAGCTATAGCCTGGGTCTCAGGAATCCGATCACCTCCACAGTGCTCCATGACGGAAGCGGCTCGTATACCACCAGAAGCATAATGACGGGCATCTAACTGAACCCGAGTCATCCCAAACAAATCCATCACGCACTCCTTAAGCTCATCAACAGTCGCATCAGCAGTCACCATGGCACCATCTACGGGGATGCGCAATATCTCCCACACATCATGCATCAAAATGGTCATCTCGCCAAATGGCATGTGAAATGATGACGTGTCTGACTACCACCGCTCTACAAATGCCGTGATCAGAGCAGCATCTATGTGACTGTGCATAATACCAGGTAAATGGAACAAGCCAGATGACTCAATACGCGACTGAATCGTCCTGGAAGAACCACTGTACCATAATCTCAGCTTCGTGCAATACCCTGATCTGGTATGACACCTAAGGACGCCCCTATCCTGACCGGCCCATATAGCACATGCAATATGTCCCAAAAAGCTCGGGGATCACAGCACCATCAAATAGACCCCCGGGGACGGGGTCCTTCACAACCCAGTCATCCTCTACACTCCTTGATCGCTTGCTGCTACCTGAAATTACAGCAAACGGTTTACATTAAATTTTTGGTATATTTTTCAATAATCACGATTAACACAAATACAAATAAACACATTTTTTAATTTCTCTTACCAGAAGAAGATGCTGCGGTAGAAGAAAATCGTCCGTCTCGACCCCTCGTCACGACGCCACGATCTATGGGGATAGTATCAGCACTAGGACGATGCATAGAAGCATCCCCGTCCATGTCTATATCAGCCGCCTCATCCTGTCCCTCAGCACGCTCCGCCTGTGCAGCATGTGCCCTCCGGGCGTCCGCCATGAACCGCTGCTGCTCCGCCCGGTCCCGCCGAGCAGATGCAGTAACAGGACGTGAAGACGTTCGTCTAGGGTCAGCTCCCTCCTGATCCTGTAATATTATTTATTTAGTATATTCAATTTAACATAATTTTTTTTTATATATGTTCGGGTCTGCCTACGCCCGGTCCGTACAATTTTTTAAAAAAAAAATTCAAAATTTGCCCCTTTTTGGCCTGGGCGGGTGGTTTACACCACCTGCCCTAAGGGCCAAACGGGTGCGGCGCACCAGTCGGCCTTAGGGCCGACCAGTGCGCCGCAAACGTTTGGCCCTTAGGCCAAACGGGTGGCGCATGCGCTCCACCATAAGGTGGAGCGCATGCATGGTACGCGTTCCACTTTAGGTGGACGCGTACGACGAGCGATCCACCGCATGGTGGATCGCATGCGCCGCGCGTTCCACCTTACGGTGGAGCGCGTGCGCCGTGCGATCCACCATACGGTGGATCGCTCGACCCGCACCATCTCCACCTACGGTGGAACGCATAGTTCATGCGTTCCACCGTATGTGGAGATGGTGCGGGTCGCCCGCCTACGTCAAATTCTGGGATTTTAATCCCGAATTTCAGCCCGATTACTCACGATTTTGAATTTTTTTTTTATGGAAATACTTACCGTAATACCCATGTATCCTTTGCCTATGCCTCCTATTTGTGCCATCTCGTTTTTGGTCGGTTTTTTTTAGAATGGAAAATAAGTTGAGAGGATTTGGAATATTCAAAACTTATGTTTGAAATAATGAGAAGGGCAAAAGGGTCAATACAGGGCGGTGAACCGGAATTTTAGTGCGGTATATAGTCGTCCATTTGGTTAACTTAAAAAAAATTCTCTCTTATGCTACTATTGGGCAATAAACACTGGAATGTTAAAAAACACATATATCAAGATAAAATATTTAATGTTTGGACCAAAAAACCAAATTAAAAGTTCTTGGAAAACCAAAACGACTTATATTTTGGAACAAATTTCACTTTCTAAAACGTCTTATATAATGGGACGGAGGGAGTACCTTATTACCCTCTTGCAATTAATGCTTAAATGTCTCTGCAAATTTCCCTCTCTTATTATATGAGGACAAAGTTGGAAAAAACTCATTTAATGCACCTTGAAAAGTGTAAAACGTCAAATAATTTGAAACAAAAAAATTTCCTCAAAACGACAATTATTATGAAACGGAGGGAGTACGTTACAAGTCTTAAAATTTAAATCGGCTTCTAAATGGAGCCACTTTTGTAATTAACCCAACAAAATATCATTGATTACACCATGTTTTTCCGAGCAAGCTGAGGCTTTTAGCCCTTGTTTAGGAGGAGGTTAATGGGAGTAAATTGGAGTAATGGAAGGTTAAGTATTAAGTTAACCTTGTTTGGGAGTTATTTTTTGAGAGTAAATGGAGGTTAATGGGGTTAAATCTTTACTTCCTCTAACCTCCAAACTCTAACCTCCAAATTGGGGGTTAATGGGAGTAACGTAAACCTTTTTAAAATTTCTTGTCTCTGGAGAGTAAATTTAACATTCCTTCCCCTCCAAATTTAAACTCTCAAACAAGGTTAAACATTTAACCTCATTTACATCCTATAAACTCCCAAACAAGGTTAATTGTTAACTTTCCATTCCAACCCTTCCCTTCCCTTTCCATTACCTCATTTAACTCTCACCTCCATTAACCTCCAAACTCCCAAACAAAGGCTTAATGACTACGACGATATAATTCCCGCCAAAGAAAAGAAAGTTGTGACCTTTATGGGTTAGAACCAAAGTTCCGAACCCAACTGTTCTTCGGTGCTTCCACTTCCGTAATTGCAATTTATAGCCCTAACTTTTCTTTCTCTGTCTCTCAGAATTTTCTCTTCTCTGCTTTCTCTGCATCTACGGCTTCTCTCTTCCGATCACCAGTGACCAGACCCACCAATATTCTCTCCGTGACAGAACAAAGAGGTTTTCCATTTTCTTTCTCTTTCCTTGCTGTTCATGTTTGATTGGAGTTCTAACTTGTAACTTGAACTAAGTTTTGATTGAGCATATAGGTCTTTTGTTTTATTGGATGATTTTTTGAAGTTTTTATTGATCATATAGGTTTTTTTCTGGGTTTTTTCCTTTACATGTTTTGACTCTGAAACCAATTGGACTAAAAACTCAAGCTAATAGTAAAGTTCCAGTTCATATTAATACCTGATATTATGAACTCGGGATGGAGGGTCTGAATGTCTTGATGGAACCTTTAAAACAGAAGTAAGGGTGAGAGGGGGCCGAGTGCGGCGAACACCTCCGATGCCTAAGTCATTAGATGCTTTAGGAATGATTGAAAAGTATGGACTAGGCATGAGTTGTTGAGTTTATGTATATATAAGGCTGGCTGAATCCCTCATCTTCCAAGAATCCTTTGTGTTTAGAATTCCTTAGGAGTCAGGTTATGGGAAAGGTCTTTCATGAGGAGGAGTCTTTGACCTAGCGGCACGAGTGTTTCCCTTGGAGGAGAAATGTTCCATGTATGCTTCTTAATTGATCTAAAGGTCCTAATTGGGACACGTGGTGGTTGATCCGAGAGCTCCTAAGATGCCACGTTTCGATATCCTTTTGTACGATATCAAGTCGTTTGAAATTGGTTAGAATGAAAGATTAACATCCTTAAGTCATACATAACTGAGTAAGAGATTAGGGGAGGATTTGGACAAGTTGAAGCAGTTGAAACGTTTTTCACTTTAAGCAATTTGAGGGGTATATAGATCGCTAGAAGCAAATTCAGAGGACCAATAGGCTAAGAGGAGATTTGGACAAGTCGAAACAGATGAAACATTTATCACTATAAGCAATTTAAGGGGTCCATGGGTCACTAGAAGCAATTTCAGAGAATCAATAGGCTATTTAAAGCAAGTTCAATGATCCAAATAGGTCATTTAAACAAGTTTAAAGAGTTAATCGGTCATTCTTAAAGTTGAAGATAATCCCCAAACGAAAGGGTTGCTAATATTAGTCCGAATTTCTTCTGTATATATGAAGCAATTTCAGAGGATCAATAGTCTACTTTAAACAAGTTCAGTAGTCCAATTAAACAAGTTTAAGGAGTTAATCAGTCATTTTAAACAAGTTTAAGGAGTTGATCAGTCATTCTTAAAATTTGGAGCTAATCGACTTTTATAGCCAAATTGAAGGGGTTACTAACATCTTAATCCTAAATTTTTTCTTCTGTATATATGAATTATGATGTGCATTTTGCATATTTGGTGATTGTGATGATGTCACATTTACAGCAAGAAAAAGATTTCAAAGCTCCAAGTGATGAAGATGAAGATGAAGAAGGTAAGTGTAGATGCCGCTTTCCCTATGTTGCGCGGAAACTTTGATTTTAAAGCATTTCACGTTTCCGCATTAGTTTCCTATGTTGGGTCAAGTTTTTGTAATTTAGAGAAGGCCTAATACATCACTAGCTCTCTAAACTTGTCCATAAAGTAGATTGACTCTTTGAACTTTGTTAGTGACTTCAACTCTCCAAACTTGTCCATAAAAGTAGATTAGTTTCCTGAACTTTGCAAGTGTCTCACCAGCTCCGTAACAACTAAATACAAAAACTTATTAAACCTAAATTCTAAAAATACATTTTCATCTATTCGAGGGGTAATTTTTTCTCTTCTCATACCTTTCAACCTATTATAAGAGTTAGTGTTGCAGGTTTGAGAGACCTAATGGATGAGGATAGACATAGAGAGTTAGTATTATGGTTTTTGTATTTAGTTGTTATGGAATAAGCAAATTCAGGAAGCTAGTGAGACGTTTGCAAAGTGCTGGGAGCTAATCTACTTTTATGGACAAGTTTAGGGAGCCGGTGATACGAAATAAGCAAGTTTAGGGAGCTGGTGAGACACTAAAAAAGTTGAGGAAGTCAATCTACTTTTATGGACAAGTTTAGAGAGCAGGTGATGTATTAGGCCTTTAGAGAATTTGTAAACTCGTTTTCTATGATGTAATGTATTTTCAGAAGTAAATCAATGCTAATCACATATTCGGTACATCCTATATCTTGTATAAACGGTTAATATAATACACATTATGCCCATGTAATGTACACTCTTCTTAGTTTCAGGAACAGTAGGAGATAGTGAGGATGCTTATTTCGAAAAAGTCAGAAGGACTCTTGCAATTTTCGTAGTTGTTGATGGACTTCCATTTGAATTGGTCGAAGGGCAATATTTTATCGAGTTTACGGCTCTATTGAATCCTAAAATCGAACTTCCATCCTCACTCGACCTTTCGAAATATTGCTACCAGATGTATTTGGATGAGAAGTTGAAATTGCAGAAATTTATGGAAACAAATTGTCAAAGTGTTTGTTTAACCACCGATACTTGGACTTCAGAATACGGGCTAAACTACTTGGGCATCACAGCTCACTTCATTGATGAAGATTGGAAGTTGCATAGAAAGATTCTGTACTTTCTTGGAAATCCTCTTTGCAGCGGTGAGGAAATCAGTGCGGAAATCGAATCATGTTTGCTTGATTGGGGGATTAACAAGGTGTTCACCGTTACAATGGACAAGGCGAGTTCAAATTACGACGCCATTGTCTACTTGAAAGATAAGTTAATCGAGAGAGGAAGCGGTTTTCTAGACTGCAAGTACCTTCAAATGAAGTGCATTGCTCAGATAATAAACTCAGTTGCTATTGAAGCTTTAGAGGAGGCGAGTTTATCGGTGAATCGGGTGAGGGATGCAGTTGGATATGTTAAATTTAATCCTGAGAAGCTAAAGAAATTCAAGAAGTGTGTTGAGGACGAAAAGATCGAAAGCACAGATAGATTGTATTTAGATGAGAGCAATGTGTGGAACACTACATATGTGATGTTGTGCAGAGCTGAAAAATACGAGAAGGCATTCGATAGGTATGAGAAACTCGACCCGAATTTCAAACTCGCGATCGAGGATGGCTCGCCTAGCTCTGCGGATTGGGTTATTGTTCGGAAATTGAGTGTTATTTTGAGACCATTTTATGACATTATGGTGAACATTTCTAGATCTTCAAATGTTACATCCAATAACTTTTGGGTGGATATTAGTTATCTTTATGCAACATTTTTGGAGTGGGAAAATGGTAACGATTTGAAGTTGCAAAATGTTGCTAACAAAATGAAATTGAAGCTTGATGAGTACTTGGGAGGCTATGAAAAGATGAACAAGATTGTTTACATGCTTCAATTCTCGATCCTCGTTCGAAACTCGAGGTTTTGGAGTTTGCTTTCGACCGAATTTACGGGGAAGAGAAAGGGAGTGTTCTGTTTAAAGATGTGAAGGAAGCATTGTTTGAGATGTTTAATGAATGCGAGAAGTTGCTTCAACTTCAGCTCAATGTTGTTGAGAAATCAGATTCAGCTTCAAATGAAGATATTGTTTATAAGAATTTCTTCATGGTTTCATACAAGAAGCTCCGATTAGATAAAAAATCGGAGCTCCAGTCGTATCTAGATGAGCTAACGCAAGATGATACCGATGATTTTGATATATTAGAATGGTGGAAATGCAATTCCGGTAAATTTCCTGTACTTGCACGTATGGCTAGAGATATCTTGGCGATTCCTAAGTCTAATGTGCGTCCGGACATAGCATTCAACACTGGTGGAGGCGTTCTTGACGAGTATAGAGGTGATATGGATTTCGAAATCTTACAAGCTTTGGTATGTGCTCAAGATTGGCTTCGAGTGGGGCTTCCTAAAAGTCAAATGGATATTGTGAAAGAACATGATGAGGATGAAATGTATGATGAGGGTATGTTAATGAACTTTTCGGTATTGATAGATTTGTTTATATGCATGTTTTTCTGTTGTTTATATAATCTATGTTGCACAGACACTGAGAAACGGGAACTGAAACATATACAAAATGCAGAAATGCTGTCCGTGCAACATAGTTTATATCCGTTTCCAATGTTCAGTGTCTCATTTGGTTTGTTCATCGACATTTTTTTCATTTATTTTGAATTTTCAGGATTGATTTCTGAATTTGGCGAACTTGGCTCAAGTTGGGGAGGAGGGAGTGACAGTGATTGACATTTTGTTGATATGAACTTGTTTAGAATTTTGATTTTTGGGTAGTAATGATCTCTGATATACTCTAGCTTGAGTATTTGAAGTTGAAGATTTCATGAACTGTTAGAAGTTTTATGGTATTTCTTGACTTAGGATTTTAATGATTTGCAATCTTACCGTGATTATTCGTTTTTTATCCTGCCCTTACTACATCACGGTTTTTATGTACTTATTCGGATTATCTGATTGAGTCATTGAGCTGTCATTGGAGATGTTTTATTAGCTCATGAACTTGCTTAAAATGTTTCATTAGTCTCCTAAATCCACGTGCAAGAACAAGGAGAGATTTGAATTAATTAAAATGCGTATCGCTTTAAGTAAATTGATGGGATTAATTGATCATTGTAATTTGTAACAATTTTAGGGGTAAATAGATAACTTTAAGCAAATTTATGGGGTTGTTATGTCATTGTAAGTAAGTTCAGAGGGATAATGAGACATCTCCAAAGTTCAAGAGACCAATTGAATATTTGGACAATTACAAGGTCTCATGATATATTAAGTTTAATCGTGTTATGTGATCTATATATATTTTATGTAGTATAAATGACTATTGTTTGTAAATTCTAGGCTTAATACATCATTTGCCCCCTGAACTTGTTCAAAAAGCTTGATTGTTTCCTTGAACTTTCAAAGTGTCCCGATAGCTCCCTGAACTTGTATAAAATGTTCAATTAAACCACTGAACTTGCATAAAATGTAACAAATTGATCATTCGATCGCAAAAAAAATAAGTTAAACGCGGAAGATGCATTGCACGAGTATTAAAAAAAGTAAAACGACTGAAATCAGAGTATACGGTTCTTAGATTAGAGAAGACAAGTTGTATAGTTGAGCAAGCAATAACTTCATTTTTAATCTATTTTTTAATTATGTAATCACATTCTAAAATACGTGGAATACATCTTCCGTATTTAACTTACTTTTCGAGTGATCAAATGATTACATTTTATGTAAGTTCAGGGGGCTAACTCAACATTTTATGCAAGTTCAGGGGGCTGTCGAGACATTTTGAAAGTTCAGGGGTCCATTAAATTTTTTGGACAAATTCAGGGGACAAATGATGTATTAAGCCTAACTTCTAATTGCTAGTTGTATATGTTGATGTAGTTATGTTTACTCATTCCATGGATACAAATCTCTGAAATACAATTAGACAAATGACGTATACAATACTTAGAGTCCCGATATAAATACTACATATTTACCATGTTTATCTCTTTTTTTTTTGTTTGTTGAGAAACCATGTTTATCTCTGATTTGGGTGTAAAGAAAACTATCCAAAATTCATCCTTACATACCCTCACTTAAAACAAAGCTACCTAATTACACTTACCCTCACTTATTATCCAAACAAGCCCTTAACAGACAAATATAAACACTTGAGAAAATTTAAATAAGTCAATTAAGCTGTTAGCGACCAGCTTCTATGCTTGTAGTTATAGATGGTACCTCCATGAAATCAAATTGTGAGAGATTTGAAGTAGAAGCAGGACATTTTAAATCATGAGTATCAATTGGAAGCTGAGGTAGAGAGGCTTCAAAGCGAAGAGCTTTAGCTACTTGTCCAGAATTGAGTCTTTCCTTAGGTTTTGGGTGACTACACCATAAACCCACCTTCAACAAGCATTCCATTTCTTCCCTGTTGAAGTTTCTGCTTAGTTGTTCATCAGCTGCATCTATTACATTCCCTGCCAAGTAAAGCTCCCAAACCCATTTTACCAATGGAATGTGAAATTCTCCATCCTTAATAGTCCTCCTTCCACATGCAATTTCGAGGGCTACTATACCGAAACTATACATGTCTGATTCTTTGGTAGCCTTTCCGTCATATGCATATTCCGGAGCAATATAACCCCAAGTACCTACTACTCCTGCTGTTGTTGTCCGAGTCCTGAATTGTGTATCAACAAGCTTTGAAACCCCAAAATCACCAAGTTTAACACTAAAATCAGTGTCTAGAAGTACATTAGCAGGTTTGATATCTCTGTGAAGGACACATTGCTCTGCTTCTTCATGAAGATAGTGAAGTGCTGAAGCCAAACCTATGGCTATTCTGTAACGCACCTGCCATGGAAGAGCTCTCCTTTTGCCGAATAGATGAGTATCGAGGCTACCATTAGGCATGAAATCATAAACTAGTAACAAGCTCTCTCGCTCATGACACCATCCAATGAATTGAACTAGATTTCTATGCATCAAACGGCTTATTACCTTGATTTCATTGATGAAGAGTTTCTCAGAATTGACATATTCTGTGGATGAGATTTTCTTGACAGCAACTAGGCGGCAGATGTCACTCAAGGTTCCTTTATAAACATGTCCAGATGCTCCCTGGCCTAGCTTCATATGATCTGCAAAATCATTTGTTGCTATCTCTAATTCTTCTAAAGTGAATCTTATCGGTGAAGTACCTCTTTCAAGATCCATATTCATCAACATATAACTGTTTCTCAACGCACTCTTGCTTCTTTTCCTTGCCAGAAAATGACCAAATCCTCCTGCAACAATCAAAAGAAACAACAACTCAGCTGCTCCAATTAGAATTTTAGTTTTCCTGTTTTCATTTCTGCTGCTTCCAGTTTCTTCCATGGAGTCCAAATCAGAATCGAATCGCCAAGTGTTAATACAAAAGTTCTTCTCAAAGTTCAGACCTGAAGCAGCTGAAAATCCAACCCTAACAAACTCAGGAAGAACTTCCTTGAGATCAATTCCGTAAGAAACATTAGAATATCCCTTATAAACACGATCGGAGTCGTAATTACAAAACACACTAAGATTTTTGGTAGTAGCATTGTAAGAAATCCAAACATGACCTTCTTTGCCACTAGTTGAGCTAAGATCCCAATTAACATAGGCCGATGAAGTAATCGAGCCGTTGTTGATCCCAATATGATTAAATGGCGGATCAAATGAATTAGAAAATGTATCAAACTCAACTAGAATGATCTGATTTTGATGAGCTGTGGAATTAAATAGACCTAGATAAGCACCGGCAGAGTTGGGCGGAATTGGGTAGGAAACAGGAGAAAGAAAAAAAGTAAAGCCATCACTAAGTTTAAGATCAAGATCATCAATGCGGAAACTGAAGGAGGTAACGAAATTGGAAGTGGTACCAGTGGAAGAGTCATAGAGATGGAAGGGCTTCGCATAAGAAGCTTTACCAACACGATACTGCGAATAGCTTGATCTAGGGATTAGGCGAATAGCTCCATTATCGGCGGTAGCATCTCCTTCGAAAAGGATATCTGTCGTCTCCGGTGGAAAATCCGGATAGTTGAAGCTAAGCGGATGGCTAAAACCGGGAAAACCAAACAAGAAGGTTAAAACAACGATCACCACCAACAACATTTTAGCATTTGGTATTTTATTGTCCATGTATTTTATTTTTAAGTATTTAAAACTGTTATGCGTTGAAATCAAGGGTTGACTTTCTGGCTTTGTTATGGCAGTATAAGTTGACTTTTTTACTATTAAATATCAAATTTTAAGATCTCACGAGAGATCTCCATTAGAGATTGATAAGAAAAGTATTTGAAATTTTCAAATAATATTGCTATTTTTTATTTTGTAATCTTTAAACAACCGATTGATTAACTTTTGTTTTTTTTTTTTTTGAAGAACTTTTGTTTTTTTAAGGCTTAATGCATCATTTGTCATCTGAACTTGTCCTAAAAAAACTCAATTGCTTATCTAATATATTCAAAGTATCTTGATAATCCTTTGAATTTTTATAAAATATTCAATTAGCCTCATTAACTTGTGTAAAATGTAATCAATTAATCATTCGATTGTAAAAAAAATATAAATCAAATACGGAAGATATGTTGCACGTGCCTTAAAATTTTATTACATAATTTACAAAATAAATTAAAACATATTACAAAAAAAAACTACTTCAAAAACAAGACAATTCTGTAAAGAAAGTTACTCAGAGCACAGGCAAGAATTGAGTCTTGACATAATTAGTCTTATCCGTACCTGAAGTTTCTCCATTTGTGTTTCTTTAAAGGCTGAATATATCATGGACCTCTGAACTTGTTTAAAAAGTTTGATTAATGTCTTAAACTTTCAAAGTATCTTGATAGCCCCTTAACTTATATAAAATATTCAGATAGCCCCTCAATTGGTATAAAATGTAATTAATTAATCACATGGCTGCAGAGGCGGAACCAAGGGGGGGGGGGGGGGGCTCGAGCCCCGGCAGGAGGCCGGAGAATTGAGAAAAAAAAAATTTAGTAATGGCGTCTCGTAATATTTTGGAGAGAATTATATTGACTCTATGTAGTATTATTTCAATGTTTAAAGGTAGATGAGATGGTTAAGGATGTTTACTTCTATTTGAGAGGTTTATGTTCAACTTCATATTTTTAAAAAAAGTTTTTATTTATTTTTTTATTTTTTTCAATAATTATAAAAAAAATGTTACCATTATTAATTAATGTAAATGAACTCTTTATTTTGACACTTTTGAATTCATTTTTAATATGTCATTACCATTAAAAAAAATAGACATATTTAATATTCATTTTTATTATGTCTTTACCATTAAAAAAATAAACATGTTTAATTTTCTATTAGTTCAATGCTAGTTTCTAAAAAAAATGATAACGTTTTTACAGTTTTAATGCGTTGGAGACTAAAAAAGGGATGAACTTTAAAAATTTACCGCCAACCATACAGTTAATTTCAATTTTTTTTACGTTTTAATTTTTTTTAAGGTGCGTACAATACACCTTCCGCATGTAATTTACCTTTTTTTTTTTGTAACCGAGTGATTAATTGATTATATTTTACATAAATTAAATGGATTATCCGACCATTTTATACGAATTGAGGAGCTATTCATATATTTTAAAAGTTCGGGAGCCAACGAGTTGATCATAAATGATGTGTTAAGCCTTCTTTAAATTTTGACTTCTATTATTTAATTATTTAATCATGCTAAATATGAGAGGATACAATTTGTGCTTTGACTAGTTGACTTTTGATAGTTTGACTAGTTGACTTTGGTGCTTCCTTCCTTGTGCAGTTATTATCCCAATTCAATTCAATCAGACTTAATTTCCTTTGGATTTGCTAAAATGGAGTACGAGAAACCAGTGTCGATCCTTGTTTTGATGTTCATCTTCCTTTTCCCTGATTTTGTTACCTGGGAAAGCGTCATTCGCCTAAATAAACCAGCATCACTTAAGCACTTCACTCTAGATTTTCCGGGGAAAAAGTTCCGGAACTCATCACAATGTAAAATAGAAGCTAGACCACCGGCCGAGCACCCCGAAAGAAGAGCCTGAAAAATGCAAACAAGTTTAGAATCAACACGGCAAGATTAGCGTAGCGCATTCCTTTCGACATTAGATCTTCGATTCCCGCTCGCCATATACGTTCGCCTCTAAACTGTAGCTGCGCGGCCTGTAATAAACACAATCATTTCATTGAATGCCTGAAAGGTCATTTAAGAAGCAACAATGTGGATAGTAGAGAGCTGATTTCGAACCCGACTTTCGTTGTCGCCGGAGAAAGAGGCGCCGTCACAATACCGGAGTTTTACTCGGTTCCAATTGAAAAAATCTGCAAAAATGACACCAATTAGAATCATTTTGTAAGCCAAATCCGGAACAGTTCGTATGAAAGTTTGAGAATTAAACTGTACCGGGATTTTCTTGAGGCTTATTGCTTGGGATTCCGGTAAAAGCTAATTGTTTCTCCGTGTATCGGGAGGAACCTCGCCGCGATGTCTTCCGATAAACGCAATTTCTAATGCTGTTGCACCATCCTCCTCCCTGCACAAGAGTTTCTGATTAAGTCAAGTACTCAATTCAAGACAGAATTTATGATACAACTAAACTACCGGTTTAAGGGACTAAATCGATTGAGGTCCATTTCGGCTTAAGCGCTCATAGGGCATTTGCCTTTGGTCCTAACCGACGTTGAAACTGATCCTTAATGACTGGCGTAAAGGGCAAGACCAAGACGACTCAGATGGTGAAACATTATGGATGTAAATGGGGCGGGAGGAGGACTACATTCCCCGTCCCCGCTCCCCGACATATCGGGGATTCCTCATCATGTCCACGAAACCTAATCGGAGAATTCGCGGGGATCCCCGTGGGGACGGGGACGGGGATCCCCACAGGGCACTATACTTATCTCGTCAGCATCAAGGCGGATCTCTTCTCAGTTTATATTAAGGCTGTGCACATATCCTAGAGATAATATATTGGACCAAATACTTGAGGAAAAAGATTCATATTTGGAATGAAATTCTAACTAATTTTGATCAAATTCAACCAGTTCGATCAAAAAAATCTGCAGTTTCGTTTGATTTTGGATTCTTTTCATCGAATATTTGATCTAATATAATATTTTTAAGATCTGCACCCAAACCTAGTTTACATCCCTATGAAACATCAACAATTGTGTTGATATGTCACCATCTGAATGGTTCAGGATCAGTTTGGTCCCGGACCTTCCCTTTGAACAAAGTTTACATCACAGGCAGACTCAACGAAACCATCCATCTCAATTCATACTCTTCCGCGCAAGTAAAGAGGCCAATGTGTAGCTTCTACCGTTCATGGAAACGCGGTTGAGCTAAGATCAAAGCATAAAGCAGTCTTGAGAACTGATGTTTAATCGCATACATGATTTGCGCCTAGGGGCACCTCCGACAAAGAGCTACGCTCAGAAAGGCGTAGCCAGGCGTGCGCATCTTGAGCAGAGCTCGTCTTTTGACTGCTCAGGCTACACACCTGGAGCCTAGCGCCTTAGGCGTGTCTTTGATAACTATGTCTAGGAGACTTTGATACAAATATCAAAAAACAACCGGACCAAAAAGCTTATCATACACTTTCCCCGAGCCAATACTAAGCAATGTATTTGAAACTATGCAAGTAACATAACATGATTTTGACACGATAACTCGAATAGTCACTCCTACCTCCAATTGAATGAGCCAACTGTTCGACCCTGACCCGTATCCGCGGTGAAAATGGTAGCCAGGCAATGTTCCATCCAAGCAGACTGTGAAATCAAAAGCACAAAACTAATTAGGATGATGTAGAAGCCTAACGTTTTTGGGAGTATCAATTTAAGCTTCACGTACATCAGAACTTAACAAGTAATATGAACGACATGTCACGTTCCGTTATCGATACCGAAATTGGTACTACTTTTTAATCGTTAAGTCTGTATTAATGTTATTGTATAAGTGGAGCCTAAATTGATACTTCCCAAAAACCATACGCCTATTTGGTATCTTATTCCAATAATTTATTAGTCCTTACATTTTTACCTACCACAATGTTTAGTACTTGTATCTTAATAATACATTGATTAATCCTTAACTTTTGTCTTATTCAACAGTTTAGTCCCTTATAAACCGACTAAACTCTTTCATAGTTCAAATATCTGAGAGACTAAACTGTTGAATAAACAAAAGTTACTGAATAGTGTATTATTAAAATACGAGGTCTAAATAGTATTTTAGGTAAAAATATAGGATCTAATAAATCATTTACACTTTATAAAATAATAATAATAATAATATCTGAGAAAAATGGAAAAAGCTGGACAAATTCATAGGCAGTCCCTACAAATTGGCCTAAATAAAGGCCTTGTCAGGTACAATAAATGTTAATAGCATGCGAGGAAGCTGAGAAGTCCTAAAGAACTTAAAAGACCATTTAGGGGGGTCTCTGATAACATCCGCCATAAATATGAAGGACTAAGCTAGAAATATTCCCTAACAAAGAGGGCTTATAGGTAGAAAGGACCCGCTCCAGGATATACGGCGAACAGATAGGGATACGGTGTCGTCTTGAGCATTCCTTCTTGTGATCCTCCACGTAGCTCATAACAGGAATACAATGTCGTCTAGAAGAGCTTACTTGATGATCCGCCTTGGTTAGAAATACGGGGTCGTACTAAGGCTATTTACAAGGATCCGCCCAAGAGGGGGCCCCAGGAGGATTCGCCTCATCTGGCGATATCCTTCCAGAAGAAGCAGAGGGTTAGACGGCGTAACTCCCTATCATTTAACTAGCATTAATGACAGCTAAGAACCGGCCAAAGCTTGGAGGTTAGAAGATGGAGTTAAGTTACATTAAAAGAGCATTACTCTTCATTAAAAGAGAAGGTTATTACAGTTATCACTTAAACTTGTATAAATACCCTTGTAACATGATAGTAAGGTACACTTTCAGACACATTCTTCTTAGCTTCGTTTTGTCATTACAGTTTATTCTCTTAAGAAATTTACTGATTTAGGCATCAGAGTGCCCCCCGGCCGATCCCAACGGTGTCTCACAGGGACGCTCTGCGGTGTTGCTAAATCTCAACAATATCAATATTATATTATTATTTTTATATAGTATAATTCGTATTTTAATTATATTTATATAATATTTTATTTAATAGGAAAATATCTAAAATACAAATCTGATTAATTCTTAATTAATCTCTAATAATTTCTGATTCATACCAAAGGCATGTCCGTTCGTTCGTCCGTCCGCGCTTAACCTCTCTTACAACTTATTTGTAATAAAAGTAAAAACAAAGTCGACACTTCATTATTGTAATTTACTTCAATTATACAGTAAAACCTCTATATAAGAATACTCTATATAGGAATAACCTTTATTTTGTTATAAAAAAATCTCAGTCTAAACTTGGTAATAATCTCTATTATCAAATTCTATTTAGTAAATAACCTTCCAATTATTATACAAATAATTTGGTCCCAAATATATTCCTGTACAAGGGCCCTGTTTGGTAAAGAGTGTTTTGGGATAAAAAGAGCGGTTTTGACCAACTTTAGAGGTTTGGAAGAGAGTTTTGGGATGAAAACGCTAATTTAGAAAAAGCTCTTAAAAAGAGCTTTTTCAATTAGCATTTTGCAAAAATTAATGGACTTCTTTAACCCTAATAGATAGACTTCATCTTCTCCTGCGTCAAAATTAATGTCCTTATTCGTATTTTTGCACAAACCACTATTATCAATCAGCTAAAGGTAACAGTAATGAGCTAACAGCTCATTCCCAAACAGGCAAAGGTTTTACTGTAAATATAATGTTTTCTTCATTTGTGTTTCTTTAAATTTTGACTTCTATTATTTAATTATTTAATCATGCTAAATATGAGAGGCTACAATTTGTGGTTTGACTAGTTGACTTTTGGTAGTTTGACTAGTTGACTTTTGGTGCTTCCTTCCTTGTGCAGTTATTATCCCAATTCAATTCAATCAGACTTAATTTCCTTTGGATTTGCTAAAATGGAGTACGAGAAAGCAGTGTCGATCCTTGTTTTGATGTTCATCTTCCTTTTCCCTGATTTTGTCACTCCATTTTCTTTCAATATACCAAATTTCCCACCAGAAACGACTGAAATTTTTTACGAAGGCGATGCAATCATTTCTAATGGAGCCATTCGCCTTATTCCTTCAGCAAGCTATTCGCGATTTCGAGTTGGTCGAGCTTCTTATTATAAACCGTTTCATCTCTACGACTCTTCAACTGGTACGATTTCCAATTTCGTTACCAATTTTTCCTTCACCATTGATATATTTGATCTTTCAAAGCTTAGCGATGGCTTCGCTTTCTTTCTCGTTCCCGTTTCCTATCCAATTCCACCTAACTCAGCTGGTCGTGGTCTTGGTTTATTTAATTCCACTACTCGTCGGAATCCGATCGTTGTCGTTGAGTTTGATACTAATTTAAATTCATTTGATCCACCGTTTACTCATATTGGGATCAACAATGGCTCCATTTCTTCATCTGCGTATGTTAATTGGGATCTTAGGTCAACTAGCGGCAAGGAAGGTCGTGTTTGGATATCTTATAATTCCACTGCCAAAAATCTTAGTGTGATTTGCAGTTATGACGCCGATCGTGTTTATAAAGTGTCGTACATCATTGATCTGAAGAAAGTGCTTCCCGATTGGGTTAGGGTTGGATTTTCTGCTGCTTCAGGTCAATTCTGTGAGAAAAATTTGGCTATTCACTCGTGGGGATTCGATTCTGATTTGGATTCCATCAATGAAATTGGAAGCAAAAATGTGAAGAAGAAGAAAACTGTAGTACTCATTGGAGTAGCAGGTTTGTCTCTTTTGATACTTATTGCAGGTTATTTTGTGATTCGGAAAAGAAGAACTAAGTTGTTAAGAAACGGCCATGGAAGTTATGCGTTAGTGAGCAGAGATCTCGAAAGAGGAACTTTTCCCAGAAGATTCAGTTTGGAAGAATTAGAGATGGCAACGCAGAACTTTGCAGATCATATGAGGCTAGGCAAAGGAGGATCTGGACATGTTTATAGAGGAACTTTGAGTGACATTTCTCGGCTAGTTGCTGTGAAGAAAATCTCCATGAATTCTGAGAAAATCTTCATCAATGAAGTTAAGGTAATAAGCCGTTTGATACATAGAAATCTAGTTCAATTCATTGGCTGGTGTCATGAACGAGAGAGCTTGTTACTAGTTTATGATTTCATGCCTAATGGAAGCCTTGACACTCATCTATTCGGCGAAAAGAGAGCTCTTCCATGGCAGGTGCGTTACAGAATAGCCATAGGTTTGGCTTCAGCAATTCACTATCTTCACGAAGAAGCAGAACAATGTGTGCTTCACAGAGATATCAAACCATCTAATGTGTTTTTAGACATTGATTTTGGTGTTAAACTTGGTGATTTTGGGGTTTCAAAGCTTGTTGATCCACAATTCAGGACTCAAACAACAGGAGTAGTAGGTACATGGGGTTATATTGCCCCAGAATATGCATATGAAAGTAAGGCTACTAAGGAAGCAGACATGTATAGTTTTGGGATAGTAGCCCTAGAAATTGCATGTGGTAGAAGGAGTGTTAAGCATGGAAGTGGAGGAGATCAATTTCAGATTCCATTGGTGAAATGGGTTTGGGAGCTTTACTTGGCAGGGAATGTAATAGATGCAGCTGATGAACAACTAAGCAAAAACTTCAACAGGGAAGAAATGGAATGCTTGTTGAAGGTGGGTTTATGGTGTAGTCACCCAAAACCTAAGGAAAGACTCAATTCTGGACAAGTAGCTAAAGCCCTTCGCTTTGAAGCCTCTCTACCTCAGCTCCCAATTGATACTCATGATTTAACATCTCCTGCTTCTACTTCAAATCTCTCACAATTTCATTTCATGGAGGTATCTTCTGTGTAGATGTTGCTTGAATTACCCATCAGCCTCATTTTCACAGTATGACCACTAAATTTCAAAAGCTAACATGAAAATCGCTCAACTTTAAGTGTTTTTTGGTTACAATATAGAACGTGAATGAGTAGGAAGAGAAAGTTCTGAAACTCGTAATTTTGGAAAATAAAAATCATGGTTCCGTGAAAAATGTGGGTCTAAACCATTTTACTTCTTGGGCTCTTCTAATTTGAAGTCGTCCATGGTCATTTTGAGGTGTTAATTGAAGTTTAGTTGTTGTAATGTTAGAAAACATAAAATTGAGTGGCTTTTATATTAGAGCATCTCATATCCACAACTACTTAATATTAGACCTGTCCATGGGTCGGGCTGGGCCGGGCTCGGGCCGTGCCAGTCGGGTTTTTAAGTAAAAATGCTCAGCCCAAGCTCAGTCCAGCCCACAATTAATTTAGGCGGGTTTGGGCCGGGCTGGGCTCGGGCTTAAAAATCAAATCCCGAGCCCAACCCATATAAGCCCACCTAAATATATATATATATATATATATATATATATATATATATATATAATTGTTAATTATAAAAAAATAAATATTATACTTAAAAATAAATATTTAATATATAAATATATATTTATTAATTAATATTAATAAGCGGGCCGGGCTGGGCCGGCCCGTGTTATTTTTATTAATCCCAAGCCCGCCCAAAAAATAGGCGGGCTTTGGCGGGCTTGGGCCGGGCTGGGCCGATGAACAATTTTTATTGTCCGCCCGGTCCAAGGGACACGGGCCTGGGCGGGCCGGGCGGGTACCCGGGCCCGTGGACAGGTCTACTTAATATACATGTCACATCATTAGTGTAAGATCTATTTAATAAACTATCAACTTCAATGGTTAAACTTTATAATCACTCAATCAATCACGAGGGATCCCACTGCTTAGCTTTCAATTCGCCACTGACAATCAAATGAAATGGGAATAACCTGTCCTTCAAAATTTCTTCTTAGAACAGAATGATTTAACCCCATAAGTGGGACTACGAATAAATAGCTCTACGAACGAATGAATCAGATCGGATCGGATCACTAATCACAAGGATCTACCAATTAATTAAACTTATATCCACTTAACACGCTCAGCACAACATTTTAATTATTTTTAATCCAATGGACTATTATACCCCTAAATTTGAGGGCAAATCAATCCTCGTTTTCTAATTTTTTTTTTCTGTCTTTGTTTTATTAGTTTAGTCTGATCTTTTATATGGATTATTTGGTATAATAAGCAGCCATGCCATGATGTATTCCTTGAAAATTATCTTTAGTTCCATTTTAAAATTTATAATATTTGTATAATGTACATTTTATTTATTTGTTTTTTAGATTAGTTGAATTAATATAAAAGGATAAAAATTAATAAAAAAATAGAAAAGGGTAAATTTGTCCAATTTTTTGTTTTTTATTTTTCGTATTGTAGTTATCAAATAGCTTAATTACATTCAGCACTTAATTTTCGATAAAAACCAAACAGTTTTACTGCTTAATATGTTCAACATTTACAATATTCAGCATTTAAAATTCAGCATTTAATTTTTCAGTACTTAATTTTAAGTTTTATCAAACAGCATCTAACTCTCTCTTCACTGATCAGATCCTAAACCATATGTCCCCCAATTCCCATATTACCCTTGATACCTATTAGTATATTCTCTATCAACCATATCTCATATTAAAGGAATTAAGGATCAATTTCACTCATAAAATTAGTGGTTCAGCTTACCTAAATCGGAGTTTAGGTATCAATTTAATCCTAAAATTGGTAATATTTGACAAATCAGTCCAAATTCGATAAAATTTTAGGTATTGAAATTGATTGTATTTGGATTAATTTGTTAAATATTGATAACTTCGGGATTGAGTTGATATCTAAATTTTAATTTGAACTAAACCGAACATATCTACCAACTTCAGGGGAGAATTGACCCTTAATTCCATATTAAACTGTTATTTAACCATTTTGGTGTTGGAACACGAATTTGTAGGTTCTTTACATATTTACTATTCAAACATACTTGAAATCAATTGCAATTAGAAAAGTGTATCTACTGTCGGGGAAATTATTAGAAGCACCCGGTTCTTCATGTCAAATGGAGGACCTCTCATATATATTTTACCATGTATAGTATGGACCCACATATATTATAAGTGGACACACTTTTTTATTTATTAAGTGGAGTTACAATACACACTACTAGAAAAATCGTGAATACCCACGGAAAGTTACCTCACAAATCGGTCAAATTCCGTCGTAAACTGGTTTACGACGGAATTCTGACGGCATGAAAAACGTGGGTGAAACCAACGCAAATTTTAGTACACCATTACGACGGGAATTCCTGACAGAACCGTTACGGCATTCTCAATTTAAGTTAGGTTTGAATGTCAACTTTAATTATGTTATTTTTGTTTTGATATTTAAAATAATGTGTGTAATTATTTTGGTTTAAACATTTAAATATGGAGTGAATTTATGTCGCTGACATGATTTGATTCACGATTTCGTATGACGGTTCATATTAGCCGATCCTAAATTATTTCGGGACTAAAACTTTGTTATTGTTGTAAACATTTAAATATAGTTAATATGAACTCAAAGTCGAACTGTGGTGGTGGTAGTGAACATGGAATCAAAGTTGTGCAAATTAGAGGATTCATTTCATGAATCGTCGTTAGATTAGCTGGCGAGATTGCAGTGTGAAGCACGACGGTAATTGGTGTGGAGGAGGTAGGAAGAAGGACCAAAGGGGGTCATTTTCAAATAGCTCCTAGTTGTTTTTTTTTTAAGTTTTTAATATTGTTATTATTATTATTCAACGAGTTTCAGCCAATTTCATCTAGTTTTAGTCAATTTCAATCACGTTTACAAAATATCATCAAATTTTAATCACTTTCACCCATTTTCAATCAATTGCAGTCATTTTCTTCTACATTTAATCACTTTTACCCAATTTTAATCACTTTCACACAATATATGATGTTTTTATCGGTTTTGGTTGTTTTCCACTTAATTTTAGTCACTTAAAGTGATATAATTATTTTGGATTAGTTGAAGTAATTGGATGCTTAAAAAATAACAACAATAATTGGTTCAAAAAAAAATAAAATAACAACAATACTAAAAAAAAACATGATCTTAGAATTTCAAACTAGATTTAGATTATATTAAATCAATATCATCCACTTTTAATGACATTCAGTTACTTTCGCCCACTTTTAATTACTTTCATCAATTGCATCGAATTTTAACCATTTTCCAAAATCATCTAGTCAATTTCGAAAACATTAAAAATTACTTAAATTGAACAGTGGACATAAATGAAATTAAATAAGTAGAAAATCTTGCTAAAATGAGAATGAATAATCAATACGCTCAGGCACCCGACATCATCCGATATTAATGAGTACTCGAAATCCTCTATAAGAAAAATGAAATAGGAATGAGATTAAGAAAATCATGGTTGTAAAAAGCAAACATGTCAAAGAACCAAAAAATATAGAAGGTCAAGGGTTAGAGTTTCCACCGGGTTCAAAAAATTATGTGAAAATTATATTTTTATTCACATTTAGGAGGTGTTTGTTTATCTCATTTTCTTATCTTATTTGTCTTTTTACTTTAAAATGGAGAGTTTTGGATGTTTGGTTAGAAACTTCATATTTGTCTTTTATATGTGAAAAGTAGTTTTTTTACAAAAGCATGAAAATTATGCTTTTTGGAAAAATGTTTTTTCTAACAGCAAACAACAAGTAAACCAAATAGACCCTTAAGATTCTTATACATAATACAATATTAACAATATATTGATAAAAGTTATAGTAATAATAACATTTTTTATATCAAATCATGATATTTTAAGATATCAAATTAATAAATTTAATATGAGAAATTAAAATTAATAAATATACAAATTTAAAAAAATATATAGTTTTAAAATTAAATAGTTATTATTTTTATTAATATTATTAACACGTAAACTAATAAAATAATAAGATATGCATTTTATAAGTCAATCTAAGTTATATAATTTATTAGATTTTTAAATTTTATTAATATGTATTTAAAGTTTAAATGCTAATTAAAATTTATTTATTTTTTGGTAGGAAAGGGAAAGAAAAAACAACAAAAAAACCAAAACCTAACCCGGGATTAGCCTGGGGAAGCTAACCCCCACCCGATCATCCGACAGAATCGAACAAAGGAAGTTCGGAGGAGAAGAGAAGGTTGAAATTCCTGGCATCCTTCCATGGCCCTCAGCCGCAAGGCGGTCAGCCACCCTATTCTGTTCCCTGTACACATGACAAAAGGAGATGGTATCGAATGAATAGCACAATCTTCTGATCTCATTAACAAGGTTTCGGCTACTCAAGCATATAGCCTTGTTATTAGCAATCATATTAACTGCTTCAAGGTTGTCAGAATCCACGAGCAGTCTTTTAAGCCCCAGGTCAATAGTCAATCTGAGACCAGAGAAGATACCCCAGAGTTCAACAGAAAAGGAAGAGCTCATCCCCAGATTCTGTGAAAAACCAGCCACCCAATTGCCCCCAGCATCTCTCAGAACCCCTCCAGCTGCAATTCTTCCGTCCACAAGACACGAGCCATCGGTATTTAATTTCACAATCCCTTCCCCCGGTCTACTCCAGCCTAAAAGATGCTCCACAGAACTCTGGCAAGTACTGGCTAAATAATCCCCTTTGTAGCTATTGATGATAGTGTTAACTCTCTTGGAGAAAAAACCAAGAAAATTAGGAATCACAATAGCTTTACCATCAAACACCTCAGTATTTCTCCACTTCTAAAGTTGGTGGCAGACAATGGCAAAGAGGATAGCACCATGCTCCAAATAAGGCATTAACAAACCATTCACACCATTTAATAACCAATCGTTTTCAGAGTGGGCAAAGAAGTTAGGAAGCAACTTCCTCAGAATCACTTTCTCCCACACAATCCCTTAGAACATGACAGATGGTCTCTGCCTGCACTTTGCACCTACAGCAAGTATCAGCCTCAACTAGATGGCGTCTCTTTCTTTCCACATTAGTTAGCAACCTATTCTTGGCGCTAAGCTACAGGAAACTCCTAATGCGATAAAGAACTTTTAAGGCCCAAATATTTTCCCAGGAAATAGAAGGAGGGATATCCAAGTTAGGACTGAAAGCTTCAAAAGCCGATTTGCAGGAATAAGTACCACTGCTAGTCAAGGACCAACAGTGACTATCCCCATCCTCCTCTTTACAACTAACTTTAACTCCACGAATTTTCAGGAGCGTTTCAAGATTAAGGTAAAAATCAAATCTCGACCAAACCCAATCGCCCTCCGAGTCTACCACATCAGCGATACTCCAGTTTCTAATCTCCAGAGGCAAAGGAGAAATACACACTTCTGATAAAGGAGTCTTATCAAGCCAGGTATCATTCCAGAAACTAATAGATCTACCATTGCCCACCGACCAACCAATCCCAGAGCAGAACTCCGAAAAAACAACGTTAACCCCTTTCCATAAGAAGGAACAATTAGGAGCTCTTTCTTTCGGGCCCCCGAAAATCTTATCCTTTCTGTACTTCCCGCACAATAACCGAACCCAAAGAGCGTCCGGATTCTGCCACATCCTCCAAAGAAGCTTCCTTAAAAGCACTTTATTATTATCTTTGGCTTGTCTGATCCCTAACCTACCCTTATTCTTAGGTTGGCACACCTCTTTCCAGGGAACCAAATGAATCTTTTTCCCCTCTTCCGAATCCCCCCAAAAGAACTGACGATTGATCTTATCAAGGTCATTCAGAACCGGCTCAGGCAGCCTGCAAGCTTGCATTAAATGATTCGGGACAGCACCATCCACAGACTGGATCAAAGTAAGACGACCCGCAAGGGAGAGGGTCTTAGCTTTCCAATTAGCATAATTTTTATTCGTCCTATCGAGGATATCCTTAAAGGAGGCTTTTGAAACTCTATCACTATGGAGAGGGACCCCCAAATAGTTACCGAGAGAATTGGTTAGAGAAATACCCGAAATCTCACTCAACTTTCTTCCAACCCTAGGGTTCATATTCTTAGAGCATAACATTCTAGATTTTTGGATATTAATCTTATGGACAGAGGCAGAATAAAAGTTTGTCAGGATATCCATTATCACACCAATTTGATCCTCATTCCCTTCCACAAAGATCATAACATCATCAGCAAAGAATAAATGGGTGATCGGGGGACAAAATCTATTAATAGTAACCGGATGGAGCCTTCCAGTGTTCACAGCATCTTGGATGAGATGAGATAACCTCTCCATAGCGATAACAAATAAGAACGGGCTCATAGGGTCCCTGTAGACACCGAGTCGGAGGACCTGTGACGAAAATCTGTAACGAAGCGGTTGGTTCCGAAAATTTAAAAAAAAAAAGAGAAGAAAAAATATATAATAAAAAAAAGGGAAAGGAAAAGTTAATGGGAGTCGCGGTCGTCAAGTGGACGGCTCGCGAGTGCTCAGCGACGTGGTGCGAGTGCCTAGCGGCATGCCGACGCGTGTCCGACGACAGTCGGACGCACGCCCGGCAGCACGGGGCGCACGTTCGACGTCCGCTGGACGTGCACGCCCGGCGGCGCAGAGCACACGTCCGGCGTCCGCTGGACGCGCACGCCCGGCAGCGCGGAGCGCGCGCTCGACGATCGTTGGGCGCGCACGCCCGACAGCGCGGGGCGCACGCCCGACGGCCGCTGGGGCGAGCGCGCCCGGCAGCCGCTGGGCGTTCGCCCAACTGGCTTTGGGCGACGCCCAATTTTATTTGGGCGTCGCCCAAAGCTTCCGGGATCCGTTGCCTATTTAAGGCACGGATCCCCATGCATTTGGAGGGGGGAGAATTTTTGGAGCTTTCTCACTCTAGACATTTTTAGAGAGAGAAAGTCAATTTTTTGGAGAAAATATTTTTTTCCCAAAAAAATTCCAAATTTTCCAAAGTTGAATATTTCATCAAAAACACACAAAAAACCGGAAAATCATAACTCGTGGAATCAACCGACTTCGACTGTCCGATACCGATCTTGAGGTATTATCCGAGGACTAGACTCGTTTTATTTTATTTAATTTATTTAATTTATTTATTTTTATGTTATAATTTTATTTATTTAGTTATTTATTTATTTATCACGCTTTATTTAATTTTTCGTATTTATTTAATTTTCGTCACGTATTAAATAAACGTTCGATTTTGTTTTGAAATAAAAACCTCGTTTTAATATCCCAATACGAACCGTGATCCGATTCAAAGGTAGTTCGGGATGAAAAAACGTTGTAATTATAAGTTTTGAAAATATTTCTAAGTAACGTTTTAAAATAAAACATCGTTTTAGGATTCTCCGTTATAGACTATGATCCAATTTTGGGAGTTCGGGGATCCAAAACGATATAATAGGTCTAATCTAAAGCCTTTGAATAAATCTGGAAACTGTTGGACTGATTCTGTAAATTTCCATTTTCTGCCACCAAAGGCTGTTTATCGACGGATTTTCCGTCGGTAAAGCTGCTGGAATGTAAAAAATGCTGTTTTGGTCCTCCTTTCTTAACTCTTAGACTTTTGGTCCTTTATATATATATGTATAATTATGTAATATATGTATTCAAATTATTTTCAACCTTTTGGTATATGTTTATTTAACATATTTAGATATTATTTTTCATTAATTTAATTTGATGAAATTATATGTATATATATAGATTTTCCTTTAAATTCATTTAAGTTATACATATTTGTTATTTTGGGGTTACTAGGGGTTATTTTCTATATCTACTTATCATAAACCATTTTGGGGAGGGGTTAAATACCATTTTCTTATTTATGAACTTGGTTCATTTTTACATGTTTTTAACTAGAATAAAAATACATTATACTTAGTAGTATCTTTATCACTATTTTTAATAATGTGTATTATTTTCTCTATTTTATTTTAGTGGGTATTATTAATCATTTTTTGTACATACATATATCTATATATATTTACTCTATTTTCATACTTATATATATACTCTTTTAAATTAGTTTTATTTGGGTGAATTTGGGTTTAATTCATTAATTGTTGTAATTATGTTCAAGTAGAAAATAATTGAGTGAAAAAGGGGAAAATAAACCACAAAAAGAGAGTTTAATTTGTTTGTTTAAATTAAAGCTTGTCTAGATATTCCTAAAATGTAAATAATGTTTTCTTGACATTTTTAAACCGTTTCCAAAATATCACGTTTTAAAACCTTAATTCGTTCCAACGACGAATTAAGCGAACCTCGTAATTAAAATCGCTTTTGTGAATAATGAAGTTTTGAATCGTTTTTCCTAATCAAATGGTTTTTGTACAAAATAAATTGACTTGTATGTTTAATCACGCTTTTAGAGTAAAAACGTTTGCTCAACGTTTTCAAACGCTCGAGTCGTTCCAACGACGATCCGAGTGAACGTCATTAACGGGGTTTTGAAACGTCCCTAAATCGTTCCAACGGCGATTAAGGAACGAAACATGTAAATGAACTCGTTTTTGGGGAGTGAGATTAGCTTAGAGTTAGTGTATAGTCTAAAGCCTAAAATCACACCGTGAATGAATCAATTCTTCCTTCTTCCCCTCTCTCTCCTATGTAGTTTTAATTCATGTAAATGGGTGATTCTTTACTAAAATGGCTTTCAATAACATGCTCAAAACGGTTTTTCAAAGCGAGAAAGAAAAGGTTTTCAAATGAATTTTAAACTTAAAGAAATATGTGATTAGTCCGTTATCGCCTAACACGCTAAGTAGGAGGCCGATGGTTCATAACCGGGCGATGTCGGGGTGCCTAGTAGCCTTTCTCCGGAAAGGAGCTAGCCTTCTCGGCTCGTACCTAAGTTTCCCAAACCCACATCGGTCTCCCGCAAGGGATCGGTGTTCATTTTCCCATTCGTGGGTGGCGACTCTTCCATACTCCAGGCTCCGGTCCTGCCGAGCAGCTTGATTCCACGATTGGTTGCTTTCGGCGCCAATCACCGCTTACGTCGCCATGAGGTGTCCACCCCCCGGTCCGCCCGGGAGATTAGGCCGCGGCACCTTTCTAACAAGTGGCGACTCTGCTGAGGAAGCGAGAAATTTGATTCCGGAAGGCGTGTATTAAGCCCTTAACGGGGACGGATCGTATTATTTCTTTTCGTATGCATTCATACGCATTATTGCAAACCTTTTGGGTAATTTCCGTGAAACCTCTAGCGAGAGTCCATTCGTCGCTCGAAAGAGGCTAGTGTAAGTTCCCCCTTACAGTAAGGCGCCAAAGGGTCCCCATCCATTCGTTAGGGGCGAATTTGTGCGGTCCTGTGAGGTCCCGCGGTCAGCCGTGTCAGCATATAGTAGCCTTAGAAGTTGCCATAGGATTACCCGTTACTATTTTTGGTGTGATAAATGAATCAATTCGTGTTTTCAAATTGCCATGATACGTGTCTAATCCTAAAATACGTAAAGAAAATGAAACGGAACGTTAATGTATACTCTTAAACCGATATATAAACTGCCCCAAAGCATCGAAATGATTCGAACTAAAGACGACTTAGTCATCTCGTATGAATGAACTTGTGCGACCCGTCTGGTCCCTTTCCGTGTCCCGAAGAAGGCACATGTTCAGGAAACACGTTATGACGTAAGCACGTATTAGTACAAATCGATTTGATATTAAGGATAGTCGTATCTCGATTCAAAAGACTATATTAACGATAGCCGTTGTTCACATTCTTTAAATACGTTGGGATAAAACGATATTATGATAAAACGAAAACGAAGAACATTTCTGTTTCGAACGACCTTGTCGTAACGTAAAGAGTTTCATAAACGTGACCCGTCCCTTTCGAATAAAAAATGAGATCTTACGTTATAACTTGCGTTGTTCTAAGGAGAAATGGACGTATCCGCAAAAGTGACTAAGAAAATAAAAGGAAAATAAACAAACGACCAAAATTATTCTGTATCTACGATATATGTCAATCCCGAGAATAGTTAAAGAAAATGAACCAATGTCGTTAAATACGTGCCTCGAACTGGTATATACGCTGTTTAAAATCACGAAGCCGAATTAAGCTAAACCGCATGATTGCACCATATGGACGAGACTGTGGGTTTGACTAATGGCTCGATCATTTCGACCGTTACCAAAACTGCAAGAAATATGGCCCGACATGCGTTCTTGCTTGACTTGTGCCTGAATGAAAAAGAACGATAATATCCCTGCTTCGAATAAGCATGCGATTCAACGAAACGTTGATTTTCTATAACCACGCTAGGATGATATATCCCGTAAATTGGAAGAAGTAAAAATTTGTTGCTAGCCGAGAGATTATCGTGCGCTCGAATAAGACTCGCCGTCTTTTCACGTAGCTAAAACGAGCAAGCTAATCTTAACGCTAGGAATGAACACGTTACGCGATAATTCCGTTCCCTAAGAATAAAATCCAAAAGTGATACTCTCACTAAACAAACACGTGGTTACGTCTCTCAATAGATCCAAAAGATCCCGTTGTAATCCAAAATCGAGACACGAACCCACGCGAATAAAAGGGAACGAATCGTTGTCGGTAACGAACGATTGAACCAGAAGAATAACTCGTACCGCGTCTAAATCCGAGATACGCTCGAAAGGGAGTCAAAACCCGAACTAATGCGTCTCGTGAAATAACAAAAGACGAGTTATTCCGAAAGGACAATCCAATTTGGTCGATATCTTAGTCACTAAACGTTGATACGTTAAAATGAACTGTATTGTCTGATGGATGATTTACCTTTTCCACAATAATCGACGGTATCACGTGTCCCCTGGACCGCAATGTGAGCCCCAAAACAAAATCCTAGGAAAGAGACTTGGACCATCGAGTGTGTGGAGGAATAAGGGTGGAAGAGAGATGTTGTGATGCGTGTAATTAAACTAACGTTTGTTCTTCTTATCTTATATATTCGTAAATAATAAACGCACACACCACGAATTATGCATATAAAATCATGCATACATACTAATGGATATCGTTCGCGCAGACGTCATCATTAAGCGGTTGTGGTTTCGTGAGAGTAATCGGCTAGTCAGGCAGTTTGATCAGCTACAGATAGACAGTTCTGAATCTGCAGCTGTGGCTTCCGGATCATCTTCACCCAAGTATACTCAGTCTTCTATCAGTATGTCTGCGACCAACGAAAAGGTGGCCGAATTGGAAAACTCTGTGAACAACATTAATGATCAATTGGCCAGAATTTTGGCCCAGCTAGCGGAGCTAGCGTTGAAGGATAACAAGAGTGGTAGTAAGCGCGCTGAGAATGAGGCAAACACTGGTCCCCACTTTGGGAACGAGGATGACTATCAGGACTATATCCAGAAACAGCTCGAGAAAGAGAAGGCTAAGGAAGAGGAGTGGAAGCAGCATATCACTCAGGAGGTGCAGGATCTGCGTGGGGGAAGCTCCGGAAGTCAGGACTTTTATAACTTGAAGAATTTTTTGTTGGCAACTGCTTTGCCTTTGAAATTCCGGCTCCCTGACATGAAAAAGTTCGATGGAACTGGGGATCCTACCGCCGACATGAGTCAGTATATCACAGTAATGAAGCACAAGATCCTGACTGAGGATCAAGTCCTGGGTCTGTTTAACACTTAACTGGAGGGGGCTGCCCTCATATGGTTCCATGCGTTGCCAATGGTTACGAAAAGAGATTGGAAGGAGTTGGCAAAGTCATTTATCGCTCAGTATAGTTTCAATACTATGCTTGAGGTTACTCTAAAGGAGCTAGAGAGCACTAAGCAGCAGGCCGGGGAATCTTTTTCCGATTTTGTAAGGAGGTGGAGAGCCAAGGCGGCAGTTATGAAGCAAAAGCCGCTTGAGCAGGATCAGATCCGAATGGTAATTGGCAACACGTTGCCATATATTAAGAATGAGCTACGGTATATGCCTTTTACCGATTTTAATCAGATGTATAGTTGCGCCTTGACAGTGGAGGGGGATGGTGAGCCGAAGAAAGCTTATACCAAGTGGACAAAGTCTGGATATAGTGCCGGAGGGCCAAGCGCGAGTACAGAATCGGCCACAGTGAAAGTGCTTGATCTTAATGCTATCGAAAAGAGGCAGTTTGCCAAATTTGATCAGACATACGCAAAAGTTTTCGAACGATTGCAGAAAAAGGGATTGTTGAAAGCCCTCACTCCTTATAACAAAGCACCACCTTCTCCGCAGATACAAGCTAGGGGATACTGCGAATTCCACAGCAGTTATGGGCATACTATTGAGAACTGTGAGAGGTTGAAGCATGAGATCCAAGATTTGATTGAGGAGAAGAAGATAGCTGATCCTTCGTTGGCAAACCCTTCCACTAGGCGTAATCCACTACCTAATCATAGGGTGAGCATGATCGGAGTCGGGCTGAAAGAAAGCAGGGTTGGGGAATCCTTCGGGGAAAATGAAGAGGATTTGTTGGACTCCGATGAGAAGAGCAATGTAGGAACTGGTCTATATGTGTCCTTCCTTGGCAAAGAACAGAAGGGTGAACCGATGGATGAAGGGTTGGATGGTGGAGCACCGTATGATGAAGATAGTGCTGAAGAGACCGGGGAAGGGTCGTCTCGGACTATTGTGCCAGAATTAAGTCTGTTTAGTGGAGGGGAAGATCCCGATGTGCACTTGCGTGAGTATATGCACGATATGTTTGTTGAATCTTTTGGGGTGGACGAGATCACTCAGTGGTTCCACCATTCGCTGATAGGTGAGCCTTTGGGATGGTTCCACTCGTTGCCCGACTCCTGCAAGCATGATTGGGAACGACTGTCTGATCTATTCCTAGAAAAGTACCAGAGAGCTAAGGACAGGACCGCAGAGCGCTTTGCGATGCAGATTGGACCTATCAAGTGTCCGTTACCGAGGGTCAGTAAGTATAATGGCAACAAGGATCCGATGGAACATCTTCACTTCTACTTGTCGGCCATGGGGCCTTTGGGTCTTAAGGAAGAAGAGATCACTAGCTTGTTTTGCAATTCACTGATGGGGGAGCCGCTGATGTGGTACATGTCTCTCCCAATGCATATTAAGCGCGATTGGGCTGCGATGACGAAGAGGTTTATCAAAGAGTATACAGTATGGATGCTTGCGGAACAAACACCAGACTCGCCCTCCTATGAGACACCTGAAGCGGTGTTAGCAATGCCCAGGTATGGTGGATACTGGGATCCTATTGAGCATGCAAGGTTATTCCGCAACCATATGTATGACGCCGGGTTCCCTCAATGTGAATTACATGAACATTTCCCGGAAACCCTCATGGGAGAAGCCTTGTTGTGGCACTAAGGCCTATCAGAGGAGGAAATGGGTCACTGGATACCGCTTAGGGATGCTTTTGTGGCGAGATATGAGATGTATGTTCCATGGACGGGATCCCTGGAAGATCTAGATAGGATCAGGCAATTCCCCGAGGAACCATTCGTGGATTATGTTAGGAGGTGGAGGCACCGCTATGAGCAGTGTCGTGAAACGATGAGTGATAAGGTGCAGCTCATGTGCATACAGAGAGGTGCAATTCCATTGGCAGCAAGGAGGATGAGCAGAGTATCCCTCAGGGATTACGATGATTTAATAGGCTGGGCTTTGTATGGATCAGCGGATCCCTTTTATTTGAATTCAAACGTTCCTCACGTAATGGATCTGATGATTGTGGACATTTGGGAAAGTTCCTCGGATGAGGAGGATACTGATCGGAGAATTCCTATCAATATTTGGGATGAATCTGATGAAGAGCCGAAAATTGCTGTCATGACAAGATCAGGTCGGGTGGCCGAGGGAAAGGCACCCGTGGGTGAGACTGAGATAAGGGAAGGATCGGCTCCCAAGCCAGATGACCAGGTCCTCGAGCAGTTGAAGAAAACACAAGCTAAGTCTACGGTGTGGGAAGTCTTATGCCATTCCAAATACCACCGTGAAAATCTGATGAAAGAGCTGCATAATTTGGTTATTTCTACCGATACTGAGCCGACAGCATTAGTAGGGGCAATTATGGCCCGGAAGAAGACCGAAATCACGTTTACTGATGAAGATCTCCCAGAAGAGGGGAAGGCTCACAACAAGCCTTTGTACATCCGAGCTGAAATTAACGGGAAAAAGACTAGTTGTGTGATGGTCGATGATGGATCAGCCATTAATGTGTGCCCACTGAAACTTTTGTCCAAGTTGGGAGTAGAAAGAGGAGATTTGACTGCTTCGGAAACCGTGATCAGGGCCTATGATGATAGCCGTAGGCACATTGAAGGAGTTTTTAAGGCTAAGCTGAAAGTAGGGCCGCATGAAGAGGAAACTGAATTCACGGTGCTGGATATACCGGTGACGTTCGCCGTATTGTTGGGACGTCCATGGTTCCACAAGTTGGGAGGTGTGCCCTCCATGATCCACCAGATGATCAAATTTCCCTTCGGGGAGGAGATAGTGACGATCAGAGCGAAGAAATTGAGTTCAGTGGCGGCATTGGGAATTGAGCCTCAGCTTTTCTCCGGATTCCAAGTTTCTGGGATCTACGAGTCTAGCATGACCACCGATGTGGTGAAGATGATGAAAGGGGGTTTCATCCCCGGTATGGGCTTGGGAGCACACCATCAAGGGTTGCCAGAATTCCCGGATTTCAAGAGTCAGAAAACCCGGAGGGGTTTGGGGTATGAGCAGGGAGGTCCGTCCAACACAGGTGGTGAAGGAAAAGTGGGCCTAAAGAAGTATTTTGTGAACGAGGGTCACAGGAAAGTTTATTCGGGGGCTCCTGAGTCATGGACTAGCACCGAAGGAAAGATACTGTCGGGTTTCGAGATCTTCAATGATGTTACCGATTGGGGCAAAGGAAAGGCAAGCTGTTTCGTCGAGGAGATCATGATGTTAGATCTGAATGCTGAGAAGCAGGTCATCACTATTGAAGCAACTGTGGGAGCGTTGGACGAGCCCAGTACCTCCAAGGCTTATAAGAAACCTAAGAACCCCGATGATGAAAATTGTATTACTGCTTTATTTGAATCTGACGATGTACTCGCCGATACTATCAATGAAATGAATTCTGATTTTGCTTACTTGCTTGATGTTGATTCTGATCATTCCATGCATTCTCATTCATATAACATGCCTACATTTGAAATCAATACAATAGAAATGTCAACTTTCAATCTTGGCACGGATGAAAATCCTAAACTTATACAAATTGCTCAAGAATTAACCACTGAAGAGAGGAAAGAATTTGAGAGAATAATTAAAAAATACAAAATAGTGTTTGCTTGGACATACGAAGACATGCCAGGAATTGATCAATCAATCGTAACTCACCGTATCCCAACATACCCCGATGCTAAGACCGTGAAACAGAAGCTCTGTCGCATGAGGCCGGAATGGGCAGATAAGATCAGAGAAGAGGTGAAGAAACAGTTAGAGGCAGGTTTCATCGAAGTAATTGACTATCCTCCGTGGGTCGCAAATGTAGTGCCAATCGCAAAGAAAGACGGAAAAGTGAGAATGTGCGTTGATTACAGAGATCTTAACAAAGCATGCCCCAAAGATGAGTTTGCATTGCCTCATATCGATGTATTGATTGACAGTGCAGCATCCAGTGTCTTACACACGAATGTGGATGGTTTCATGGGCTACATGCAAGTTCAGATGGCCGAGAAGCACAAGGCAAAGACCTCGTTCACGACTGAGTGGGGAACATACTGCTATAGGGTAATGCCGTTTGGTTTGAAAAACGCCGGGGCAACTTATCAACGGATGGCTACGACACTGTTCCATGATATGATACACAAAGAGGTGGAAGTCTATATGGACGACATGATGGTCAAGTCGGAGACGAGAGAGGGGCATTTTGCTGCACTTGAGAAGTTTTTGGCCCGAATCGCGGAATTCAAGCTAAGGTTGAACCCGAAAAAGTGCTTCTTTGGCGTTTCATCGGGGAAGATCTTAGGCTATGTTATCAGTAACAAGGGGATTGAGGTGGATCCCGACAAAGTAAAGGCCATACAAGAAATGCCGGCGCCAAAGAATGAGAAAGAAGTGAGAGGATTCCTGGGGCAGGTTCAGTATATCAGTCGGTTCATAGCACGACTCACTGCGATCTGCGAGCCGATCTTTAAGCTGCTACGGAAAGATCAACCCACGGTTTGGAATGATAGGTGCCAGCAAGCATTGGAGAGTGTCCGGAACTATCTGTCTAATCCACCGGTTCTGAGACCGCCTAAACTTGGAAAACCGCTTCTCCTCTATGTAGCGATCGAGGAGCGATCTATTGGGGCAATGCTGGCCCAAGAAGGGGACACCGGTGTGGAGCACGCGGTGTATTATCTGAGTAAGAAGTTCATGGAATACGAGCTTAAGTATAACATGATTGAAAAGACGTGCGTGGTAGTAGTATGGCTAACAAAGAAACTGCGGCACTATTTTCAATCTTACAAAGTGATCATTATCTCTCGGATGGATCCCGTGAAGTATCTGTACCGAACTCCGTCTCTAACAGGGAAGCTAGCCCGATGGTTGTTGCTCTTGTCCGAATTTGACATCGAATATGTAACAAAGAAAGTTATCAAGGGGAGAGCTGTAGCGGAATTTCTAGCCAATCAGCCTCTAAATACGGAAGAGGAAGAGATAAATTATGAGTTCCCCGATGAGCACTTGAATGCAATAGAAGTTATACCGTGGAAAATGGTCTTCGATGGAGCGGTTAACTCAAATGGAGCCGGAGTAGGAGTGCTACTTATCTCACCAGAAGGAGAAAGGGTCCCAATGGCTAAGAAGTTATCCTTCCCTCTCACCAATAATATGGCCGAATACGAAGCGTGCATCTATGGGTTGGAGTCATTAGCAGCACTGGGAGCAGCATATGTTGAAATCTGGGGTGACTCAAAACTGATTATCGAACAAGCACAGGGAAACTGGGAAGTAAGGGAAGAAAGGTTGCGTCCATACCTAGACCAGTTGGAGGGATTGGCGCAGAGATTCAGTGAGTGTCGTTTCTATCACATTCCCCGAACACAGAACCAGGCAGCAGATGCTTTGGCCACTTTGGTGTCGGTATGGGATAATCTCCGGAATCTTGCCTCGAAGCCTTTGGTGCTGAGGAGGTCTCACAAACCATGCTACGAAGATGTAATGCTGTTGGGGGCAGATGGAAAGCCTTGGTATTTCGATATCATAAACTTCATGAAGAGTGGAACGTACCCGACAGAATCAGAACTTAGGGATCAGGCTGTGATCAGAAGGTTAGCTCAGCAATTTGTCATCCACAATGACTTGCTTTACAAAAGACACGCCGATGGTTTACAATTGAGATGCTTGGATGAAGGAGAAGCCCGTGAGGCAATGGAGTCAGTACACTCGGGAATTTGTGGAGCCCATATGGGAGGAGCAGTATTGGTAAAGAAAATCATAAGGCAAGGCTTTTATTGGCTCACCATGGAAAGAGATTGTAACGAATATGCAAAGAAATGCCATGATTGTCAAATCCACGGAGATTATAATCACTTACCAGCTATGGAACTACACGTGCTAGCACCCATTTGGCCGTTTGCGGCTTGGGGCATTGATATCATCGGGGAGGTGAGGCCTAATGCGTCGAATGGGCACAAATTCATTGCAGTCGCTATTGATTACTTCACCAAGTGGGTAGAGGCAGAATCATTTAGCAAGTTGGGGTCTAAGCAGATGAGGAAGTTCATCGAAAAGCACCTAATCACCAGGTTCGGAGTGCCTCATCACATGATCACGGATAATGGGGTCCAGTTTCAGGGGGAAGTGAGAAGTCTCCTCCAGGAATACAGTATTGAGCATCATAGGTCTTCTCCGTATCGCCCACAAGCTAATGGTGCAGTAGAGGCGGCTAATAAGAACCTTAAACGAATTCTTGTAAAGACAGTGGAATCGCATCGGAATTGGCACGAGCAGCTTCCGCTCGCTTTATGGGCTTATCGCACGACGATTAGAACGTCAACTGGGGCAACGCCGTTCTCCTTGGTATATGGTGCAGAAGCCGTTCTCCCAATTGAGATTGAAAAGTTATCGTTGAGAATCGCGGTAGAAGTAGAGATTCCCGAGACGGAATGTGTGAAGAAGCGATGTGAGCAGTTGGCATTGGTAGACGAGAAAAGGATGGAGGCTCTTTACCACGTGCAGTTATATCAGAGAAGGATGGCCCGAGCCTTCAACAAAAAGGTCAAAGCCAGCCCTATCAAAGAAGGGGACCTGATGCTGAAACAGATCCGAATGACGCACACCGACCCTAGGGGCAAGTTCAGGCCAAACTGGGAAGGACCATTCCTCGTGAAGAAAATCCTAAGCAAAGGGGCGGTGAAGCTTACTACTATGGACGGCATGGGGTTCTCCGAACCTACCAATCTGGATAGGCTTAAGAAATACTTTTCGTAAAAAAAAAAAAGAAAAAAAAGAAATGAAAATTCCCGATAGGTTGAAAACCCGCAAAGGGCGACCTATGCAACAATAAGGGACATCCCAATGGGTGAAAACCCGAAAGGGCACTCGTTTGAAAATTCCGGGATAGTAAAAGGAGAGATGAAAAATCGCTGGGATCTGAAAACCGAAAAAGGCAGGTCCTGGTAACAGCAGTTGTATCTTGAGCAATTATAAAAATAATGTATAAGCGGCTAAGTATTTCTATTGTTTGTAAATAAATAAAGGCATGAATATATTTGAAGAGGATGATTGGAATCATTACAATCTACTGAATGCACGGTAATATGAATCATGAGTTATACATTTCTTACCTCTCTTTTCACAAAAAAAGCCTACGTATTATCCACCCCTTTCCCTATACACAAGCTATACATCGGGGTAATTCTAATAAAAAGCTACAAAGCCATAAATAATGAGCCTAATAAGGAGGAAGATCCCAGTAATCCTCAAAGTCCCTCAGACGGGAAGCCCGCTCCGCAGATAAGGCCTCCTTGGCAACTCGAAGTCTCTCCTCGGCGGCAAGGCGCCCCGCGGTCTCCGCTCGTGTCCTCTCCTCAGCAGCAAGACGCCCCTCGGTCTCCGCTCGCATCACCCCGGACCAATGGTCATTTCTCTCCCGATAGACCTGGCCGACCCTGGCATCGGCCTCCCGCTGCGAATCACTCCACCTCTGCTCGTTTGCATGGAGATCGCTCTGTAAAAAAAAAAAAGAAAAAAGAAAATAGAACATTGAAACAAGGCAACAACAGAAGTCATACATACATATGTGCATACATTCCACTACACTAAAATAAAATAAGGATACTTACCAGGTGGCTGGCGCAACGAAGGCTGAGTCGCTCTCGGAAATAACCAGATAGCCCCACATAGTCGGTGCACGTCTCCCTCGAAGTCTGGAGAGCGTCTGGGGGATCAAACGGTATCCTCGACGTGAAAGCAGGAGGAGCCATCTCAACACCGGCATAGGCCACTCCGGACTCGTCATAGCAAACTGTCGAGAAGTCTCTCCCAAATTCGGGGATAGGTACGCCTAAAGGGGGCCACTCTGGTCAAGCAGCGCCAGAGGACTTGCCGGCACAATGTGACGGCTCGCTCGCAGACGTCTGAGCCCGGACCCCATCAAAAAAATCTGACGTGTGGGCACTTCTCCAGGAACCTCCCTGCAAGCAAAGGCACAATAAATACCACTAACCACCTCGTAAATAAAAATAAATAGGTCGAACCACTTACCGGAACCTCCTCCCGACCAAAGACTGCAGCGACAGCCTCCACTGAAAACACGTCTGCCACAGAGTCCACCTCCATCATAACCTCAGGGGCGTCCATCGGGGTCAATAGTGTCGATAAATAGAGAGCGGGACTCCCTGCATGGTCCCATACATCTCTAGGGGAAAAGCGGCGGGTCAAATCACGACGAATGTCCGACGGAGGCATGGTCCGCACCGCAAACATGGAGGCGGGGATCTCGCCCGGTGTCCAATACGAGGCACTAACCCCGGTGATGCCCCGGTCGCCCAAGTACCATGCCCGCCCACAGGGGCCGGTAAGTACGCACTGCTGCCCCTGGATGCGGGTGACGTATACGTAATCGGGACCGAAGTCGAGGTCATCCCACCTAAACCGAATCTGAAAACAAAAGAGAAAAGTCAAGTCTGATCAAACGAAAATCTAGCATAATTAGAAGATATTCACCTCCCCCAAAGTCCGTGAGTCGATCCACGCTAAGAATCGCGTCACCGTCCGCCTCTTCTCGGCGCCTAGATCAAACTCACTCCACCGAGCCATAAGCGGAGGCCTAACCACCCGCGGTCTACGTCGACGCTCGCATGGAAGGATCCGCCTCTCATAGGCCCAATCCTACTCGCAGAAACAAAGGTTACTAACAGAAATCGTGAAAAGAATAAAGAAACAAGTTAAGGATGAAAGACGTACCATGAGAGCAAAGGTGTAACCACCGAAGTCCTTGCGCTTCCGGCAAGTCAGATCCAAAAACTTATACAGAAAAGCCAAGCCGGCTCCTGCCCAATCATAAGACGACACTGCCTCCAAATCATGAAAGGCCTGGATGAGACCCGCGTGTATCGTCCCGCTCTTGGTGCGGAAGACCGTCTCGCCCAAAGCATACAGAAGAAAGCTGCGAACAGCCTGATCGGTGTCGTCCAGCCCACAGGAGTCCCTGCGACTCAATAGTCCTGATGTGGTGATAAACTTCACCGGGGTGGACCCGACCCCTGTATAGACTCTTGGTCCAATCAAAGCAGCTAGCTCATCGCGGTCGACCCGGGGACGCACCATATCAAAGAAGAGGGGAACCGGGGTACAGCTCCCCCGCAACCCGGTCAGCAGGGAGAAGTCACGAGGCGAGATTGTCACCTCCCCAAATGAAAAGTGAAAGGTGTGGGTCGAGTCTACCCATCTCTCACACGAGGTGCGCAGGCCGAAACGATCACATACTCCGTTGGCGCGTGGCAGCGCCAGGATGAAGGGCTCGAAGCCCAACTCTTGGACTCGGGCTTCGGCCGTCGGGCTAAGCATGGCATGCCAGAGGTGGATACCCTCGGTGGTCCCAGAAATCTCAAGAACCTGGAAGAAACAGGACAGGTAAGGAAAGGGGCCCAGCTAAAATCATTACTCCTCGAGAACCTCGCTTCGACGCATAAAAGTCTGTTAACCTAGTTGTTCTTTCGGTCATGCTTAGGTCTAACTTAGAACTACCAGTTAATTAGGGTCGTTACCCCGTGAGGTGTCATTCATAGGATCATTTGTATAGAATTTGATTAATTCATTATTCTTTGGTGTTCCACTCTCCCGCGTGTTGGCAAGGAAATCAATCCAATTCTAACGTAGGTCAAAAGCATTTGATTTAGTCGTTTATTTTTTTTCACTATTCGCGTACACTATTCACATTTTTTACTATTCACGTGCACTATTCACGTTTTTACTATTCACATGCACTATTCACGTTTTTACTATTCACATGCATGTTTCACGTTTTCACTATTCACGTGCACATTTGCATTTTTACTATTCACATGCACTATCCACGTTTTCACTATTCACGTGTACTATTCACGGGTTATTCACATTTTTACTGTTGGCATGCATTGTTTGTATTTTTACTATCCACATGCATATAAGTCAAAATTCTTTCAAAAAATAAATAAAGCATTGCTCACGTGCATAGAAATTCGCGTTTTCTAACTAAAGGTCTTCTAAACGGCTTAGAGGTTAGCATGCAAATCATGTTCAAAGTAGGGCTACTAAAGCCTAGAAGTCTAGTCAAAGAATAAAAGAGTAAGGGGTACTTACCTGGTTAGCATGGGTCCGGCTCAGATGTGAAGCAGGATCCTGGAAAGGGATCACTGTAGTCAGGTTCTAAAAACCCGCATCCATGCCCTTCGTACCATCGTATTTATCCAAATCCATCACGAGAATGATCCAAATTAGAAGTTAAAGAGAGAGAGAAGAGAGAGAAGGTGTGGGGTTGAAATGAAACCCCACCACCTTATATAAGAAAAGGGAATGACATTCCCGTAAATAGCGAAAAAGGTATGATGTGACATAAAGGTAAAAAGTAAATAATTAATTATCAGGTGCACAAACCTTCGATTTGCAGTCCGCTTCAGCCTGATTTTCTGCCAGGCGGTGACCGATAACATGAAGATATGACTCCAGACGACAGCCCAAATTTCACAGAACAGTGGTGCCAGTTAAAATACAGACAACAGTCGACAGAAAAATATTTATTAGTCTAAATCGTTCCAGACGAAAAGATAAGAACGCTCTTATCAAGCAACTCGAATACCCGAGACGATAGCTCCAGTAAAGATACCGACGACAGCGCTTCAGAATTCAGAATTGTTAGAGAGAACCTTTTGCTTTTGAGCCATTTTACCCGCGGTCGTGGACCAGGGTTGCTTGTTAGCCATTTTACCCGCGGTCGTGGACCAGGGTTGCTTTTTAGCTATTTTACCCGCGGTCGTGGACCAGGGTTGCTTTTTAGCCATTTTACCCGCGGTCGTGGACCAGAGTTGCTTTTTAGCCATTTTACCCGCGGTCGTGGACCAGGGTTGCTTTTGAGCCATTTTACCCGCGGTCGTGGACTAGGATTGCTTTTTAGCCATTTCACCCGCGGTCGTGGACCAGGGTTGCTTTTGAGCCATTTTACACGCGGTCGTGGACCAGGGTTGCTTTTTAGCCATTTTACCCGCGGTCGTGGACCAGGGTTGCTTTTTAGCCATTTTACCCGCGGTCGTGGACCAAGGTTGCTTTTTAGCCATTTTACCCGCGGTCGTAGACCAGGGTCGCTTTTGAGCCATTTTACCCGCGGTCGTGGACCAGGGTTTCTTTTGAGCCATTTTTACCCATAATCGATTTAGAGACTAGGGTCGCTAGAAAGAGCTTTCTACCCGCAGTCAATTTAGGCTAGGGTCCTTAAGAAGAACATCCGCCAGCAGCCGATTCGAAGGCAAGGACGAAGAGGATCGAAGACGAAGCTGGAGCGCGCAGCGCAGAGATCAGGTATTCTTCCTCCTACTCTTTACGTGTCTTTTACTTTAATATGTTTTATATTGCATGTGTTGCGTTAGCAAAAAACGTTTTCAAAACACACACATCACTGTCAAAATAGGAAAGTAGGGGCAACTGTAGACACCGAGTCGGAGGACCTGTGACGAAAACCTGTAACGAAGCGGTCGAAGCGGAAATTTAAAAAAAAAAAGAGAAGAACAAATATATAATAAAAAAAAGGGAAAGGAAAAGTTAATGGGAGTCGCGGTCGTCAAGTGGACGGCTCGCGAGTGCTCAGCGAGGTGGTGCGAGCGCCTAGCGGCATGCCGATGCATGTCCGACGACAGTCGGACGCACGCCCGGCAGCACGGGGCGCACGTTCGACGTCCGCTGGACGTGCACGCCTGGCGGCGAAAGAGCACATGCGCGACGTCCGCTGGGCGCGCACGCCCGGCAGCGCGGAGCGCGCGCTCGACGACCGTTGGGCGCGCACGCCCGACAGCGCGGGGCGCACGCCCGACGGCCGCTGGGGCGAGCGCGCCCGGCAGCCGTTGGACGAGTGCCCAGCGACGTTGGGCGGATGCCCAACGCTCGTTGGGCGAACGCCCAACATCAGTTCGGCGCGCGCGCCCAACGCTGGTTGGGCGCGCGCCCAACTGAGGTTGGGCGACGCGCAATTTTATTTGGGCGTCGCCCAAAGCTTCCGGGATCCGTTGCCTATTTAAGGCACGGATCCCCGTGCATTTGGAGGGGGGGAGAATTTTTGGAGTTTTCTCACTCTAGACATTTTTAGAGAGAGAGAGTCAATTTTTTGGAGAAAATATTTTTTTTCCCAAAAAAATTCCAAATTTTCCAAAGTTGAATATTTCATCAAAAACCGGAAAATCATAACTCGTGGAATCAACCGACTTCGACTGTCCGATACCGATCTTGAGGTATTATCCGAGGACTAGACTCGTTTTATTTTATTTAATTTATTTTCCTTATTTATTTATTGTTATGTTATAATTTTATTTATTTATTTATCACGCTTTATTTAATTTTTCGTATTTATTTAATTTTCGTCACGTATTAAATAAATGTTCGATTTTGTTTTGAAATAAAAACCTCGTTTTAATATCCCAATACGAACCGTGATCCGATTCAAAGGTAGTTCGGGATTAAAAAACGTTGTAATTATAAGTTTTGAAAATATTTCTAAGTAACGTTTTAAAATAAAACATCATTTTAGGATTCTCCGTTATAGACTATGATCCAATTTTGGGAGTTCGGGGATCCAAAACGATAGAATAAGTCTAATCTAAAGCCTTTGAATAAATCTGGAAACTGTAGGACTGATTCTGTATCCATTTTCTGTCACTAAAGGCTGTTTACCGACGGATTTTCCGTCGGTAAAGCTGCTGGAATGTAAAAAATGTTGTTTTGGTCCTCCTTTCTTAACTCTTAGACTTTTGGTCCTTTATATATATATATGGATAATTATGTAATATATGTATTCAAATTATTTTCAACCTTTTGGTATATGTTTATTTAACATGTTTAGATATTATTTTTCATTAATTTAATTTGATGAAATTATATGTATATATATAGATTTTCCTTTAAATTCATTTAAGTTATACATATTTGTTATTTTGGGGTTATTAGGGGTTATTTTCTATATCTACTTATCACAAACCATTTTGGGGAGGGGTTAAATATCATTTTCTTATTTATGAACTTGGTTAAATACATTATACTTAGTAGTATCTTTATCACTATTTTTATTAATGTGTATTATTTTCTCTATTTTGTTTTAGTGGGTATTATTAATCATGTTTTGTACATACGTATATCTATATATATTTACTCTATTTTCATACTTATATATATACTCTTTTAAATTAGTCTTATTTGGGTGAATTTGGGTTTAATTCATTAATTATTGTAATTATGTTCAAGTAGAAAATAATTGAGTGAAAAAGGGGAAAATAAACCACAAAAAGAGAGTTTAATTTGTTTGTTTAAATTAAAGCTTGTCTAGATATTCCTAAAATGTAAATAATGTTTTCTTGACATTTTTAAACCGTTTCCAAAATATCACGTTTTAAAACCTTAATTCGTTCCAACGACGGATTAAGCGAACCTCGTAATTAAAATCGCTTTTGTGAATAATGAAGTTTTGAATCGTTTTTCCTAATCAAATGGTTTTTGTACAAAATAAATTGACTGTATGTTTAATCACGCTTTTAGAGTAAAAACGTTTGCTCAACGGTTTCAAATGCTCAAGTCGTTCCAACGGCGATCCGAGTGAACGTCATTAACGGGGTTTTAAAACGTCCCTAAATCGTTCCAACGACGATTAAGGAACGAAACATGTAAATGAACTCGTTTTTGGGGAGTGAGATTAGCTTAGAGTTAGTGTATAGTCTAAAGCCTAAAATCACACCGTGAATGAATCAATTCTTCCTTCTTCCCCTCTCTCTCCTATGTATTTTTAATTCATGTAAATGGGTGATTCTTTACTAAAATGGCTTTCAATAACATGCTCAAAACGGTTTTTCAAAGCGAGAAAGAAAAGGTTTTCAAATGAATTTTAAACCTAAAGAAATATGCGATTAGTCCGTTATCGCCTAACACGCTAAGTAGGAGGCCGGTGGTTCATAACCGGGCGATGTTGGGGCGCCTAGTAGCCTTTCTCCGGAAAGGAGCTAGCCTTCTCGGCTCGTACCTAAGTTTCCCGAACCCACACCGGTCTCCCGCAAGGGATCGGTGTTCATTTTCCCATTCGTGGGTGGCGACTCTTCTATACTCCAGGCTCCGGTCCTGCCGAGCAGCTTGATTCCACGATTGGTTCCTTTCGGCGCCAATCACCGCTTACGTCGCCATGAGGTGTCCACCCCCCGATCCGCCCGGGAGATTAGGCCGCGGCACCTTGTCTAACAGTCCCCTTGACGGATGCCCCGGGAGGGAGTAAACTCCTCAGACAAATCCCCATTAATTAAAACTTGGAAGATAGGGGAAGAAATACAAACCTCAATCAACCTCCTCTAGGTCTCCGGGATCCCAGCTTTATCCAAACTATCCAGAAGAAATCTCCAGTTGAGCCGATCATAAGCTTTCTCCAGATCCAGTTTCAAGGCCACAATGCCATGCTTACCCTTTTTTATCTTCATTGAATGGACCATCTCCTGAGCTATAACAATATTATCCATCATCTGTCTTCCAGGGACAAAGCTTCCTTGATTTTGGCTAATAATAACAGGAAGGATACCACGAATCCTATTAGCCACAATTTTCATAATCACCTTGTAAAGAACATTACACAGACTAATAGACCTCATTTGCAAGAAGGAAGACGGTTTATCCACTTTAGGAATCAGGACCAGAAGTATTTTATTAACCATCCTAACATCCTTCGAGCCATCAAAAACTGCTTTAAAGAAATCATAAACACCATCTTTTACAGTATCCCAGTGTCTATGGTAAAAAACGGCCGGAAGCCCATCAATCCCCGGAGCTTTAGTAGCTCTAATGATGAACACCGCCTGACTAATCTCTTTTTGATCAATAGGGTGAAAAACATCAATCATCTTATCCTCACCAACCATTGGAAACGTAGTCCTCGTACGAGCTCTATCCAACTCCACCGGCTCCTCTTTAAATAAATCTTTATAGAAATTGATCGCCAAAAGACGGATTTCATCTTCCTCATAAACTCAATTCCCATTAGGGTCCTTGATAGCCTTAATCTGATTCCTCTGTCTCCTAATAACATTGGAAAGATGGAAATACCTCGTATTCCTATCACCATCCTTAATCCAAGCTTTCCTCGATTTCTGAAACCAAAGCAACTCCTCTTGCCTCAGCACCGCTTCCAACTCATTCTGGAGAGACCTAAGAAGACAACTCAAACTATGATCAAATCTGTTCTCCAAGATACGCTGAATGCCTTCCATCCTGCTCAGAATTTTCTGTTTCCTTCTAATAATGTGGCAAAAAATGTTTCTATTCCAATCCACCACATTCCTTCTAAAACCCTCCGCAGCTATAAGCACATTGGACTGGGGTTTCCAATTATCATGAACGAAATTCTTGAACTCGGGATGAGATTCCCAAGCCACCAGATACCTAAAGGGTCTTATCCCTTTAGAATGAGGAGCTTTCATCAACTTGACTAAAATCGGACAATGATCAGAATGACGGAAAGGAAGATTCAACACAGATTCCTCAGGAAACCTACTCTAGGCTACAATGTTAGCATAAACTTTGTCCAAGTGAACCAAGGTACTATTACGTTTCCAAGTAAACTTGTGACCAGCCGCACCAAGATCGGACAGACCACAAAGATCCATATTCTGTTTATGATTGAGGCAACGATTAATATAATGATTACCTCCCTCTCTTTGATCACTCATAAGGGCAATATCATTAAAATCTCCAGCAATGAACCAGGCATCCGCCATACCCGTGCTTAAAGAAAACAAAGCCTCCCAAAGACGTTTACGATTAGCAAGGATAGGATCAACATACACCACAGTGATAAATAAGGGTTTATTACCAGGATAAGTAACTTTACTATGAATAAATTGCTTATCCACCAACACGATATCAAACTGAACAAGATCCGCCTTCCAGAAAAGCCAAATCCCACCAGCCCGACTCGTGGCCTCCGACCTGACACACTTCCAACTTTTAAATAAACTAACCACCTCATCAGCTCTAACTCCACTAACTTTGGTTTCTAATAACGCAAAACAAGTAGGGTTAAACTGTTTAATTAAATCCTTTACATGGATGCGGGTCGCCTTGATAGCCGCTCCTCTCACATTCCAAACAAACAGATCCATCAGGAGAGGACAACAGACCCAGGCCCGCCTAACTAAGCCAGGTATTTATTCGGGACTCCTATGAGCCTAATGGAGGTTCCTGCCGCCCCCCTTTTCTCCAAGGTATTAAAAGAAATTTGGGAATTCTTTTGGCTACCCTTTAGTTTTTTGATTTTCATTTTATTAACCCCTATGGGTTTCCCATTTCTAATCTCAATGCTGAGTTTAGAAAGACTTGTTGGTCCCTTATAACGTAACAAGTTAGTTCCAGGGGGGGAGGATAGGAACTATTTAAAATTTTTGTACGTTAAGTCTGACTTCTTTTCTTAAGAAAGGATTTACACAGCGCGCTGAGTGAATTTTAAGACACTAGCTTAGTCAACTTGTGACTAAGTCAGCTTCTGTCGTTGAGTCAGGAGATAGCACTTGAGTCTATTCCTGAACTCAGATACTCAATGCACACAACTCAGCGTGACTTCTTTACTTAGTCAGTTTTGTTTAAGCAAGCAATATATATAATAAGGAGTTTAAGGTTAGAAAGATGTTACTCAGCAGATTTATCCAGGTTCGGCCTCTAAGCCTACGTCCTGTCCCCGGAACACGTTCCGAGCTTTCGAATTCTCTACTGAGCTCTTTAACGGTAGAGCATCAAACCTTTTACAACTTAGAAACTGAGTATGACAAGAGTACCTTCCTCTATACCTCTACTCACTCCTAATCTCTCGCTGAGTACTATAACCGAGTACTCAGCCTCTCCTTTCTAATTCTAGAAATGATAATGAATTTGTCCTAAACAACAATTGCTAAGACACTTTAGATGATTGAATAATCACTCTAGACTTTTACACAATAATAAGGAAATTGGTGTAAGTATTTGCTTTGCTTTTTCACACAGATTCTTCGAGTAGAAATTTGGTCACCGTAATGGCTTGCTTGAAGATCTGTATAGAATGAAGCAACTGAAGGGCCTATTTATAGTGACACTTGAGGTGTCAGTTATTTCAAATTTCGAAATAACCGTTGGAGGGAAACGGCTTGATGTCGTTGTCACTCAGTACACACTCAGTACCGTTGCCCAATCAGATTCTTGCATCTTCTGTCTTCGGTCAGCTTTTGGTCAGACAGACAGAATGTTTCGCCGTTAATGGCAAAGTCTTCTAGACAGCATTCTGTGTCTTCTGAACTTTACCAAAAGTGGAAATACTTTGTCTCAAAGTTGTTCCTTGCTCAGCTGCTGTCTTGTACTCTTTGTCGTCCAACTCAGCAGCTTCGTTCCGAAGTAGATGAAGAAAATCTTCCAGATCCTTCTTCATGTTGAGCTGCGTTTTGTTCATAACGACAGCGTTTTGCTTACGCGGGCCGAGTGGTCTTGATCTGTTTGACTTGGGCTTTTGACTTTACTTTGGGCCTTTAGCCTTTAAGTCATTATGTCTTATAAACAATTTAACTCAACATTGAACAAACACATTAGTATGATAAATCAAAGCATTTAAACTTAATGTGTTTAGAATATTTTAATCATATACTTAAATAATTTTGTCAAATCAAAATCATGTGGAAAGGTGTTTCAACAAACTCCCCATTTTGATGTTGGCAAAACTACTCAGTGAAGAACTCAGTTTTGAGCTCCCCCATGATAGTTGACCTTTTATAACATAATAAACTCCCCCGTAAGGGTTGAGCTACTGACTCAGTTTTACTCTAAACATTTTAAGATTTAATCGAGTAAGTCCTAGGTAAAGGTCAGCTCATGAAACATATTCTATTAACTCAGTTTTAAGCGGAAGATTGATCTTATCAGAGAGCGCTGAGTATTTGTTGTTCAATGAGTTTTATAAGACAATGTTTTATATCATACAAGTCAGTGTCAGCATTTAATCCACACAGCATACATTTAGATGCATTATATAAAACATAACAACTTAGCATCGCATAAGATTGCAAACAATGTGAAATAAGATGCAAGTATAGTATTAGCAAGTAGTCATCATTACACATAGATTGGAATACATAGAAACTAGCTAACTTAACTAAGCTCTATGTTATTTCCTCCTATGGGCCATTTTGCCCTTTCCCTTATGCGGACTACTTCCAGCGACCTCATGCTGAGTTCTAACTGTTTGTTCTTTCTCCCCCGTTTTGGCAGCATCGGGAGGAGGAGGAGGCCTAAAGGTGCTGTTTTGAGAAGCAATGGATAGGTTAGCTGAGAATTCCTTTAGTTTGCCGGTGCTTTCATTAATGCCATCAAAGATAGCAACTCCATCATCAAATACCTCTTGAGGCACGCCGATTTCAGTAGCGCTGAGTATGCTCAGTGCGTAGGCTTGTGATTTACCCATCCATGTAAGTGTATCAGTCAGTGCCGCATAAGCTTGATGAAACATCTTGAGTAGAGATGAGTCATAATATTGACGCTGAATGTTGGAATGACGGACATGGGTGAATATTTGATTTGTGTGCTGGAGAATCTCATTCTGTTTCATCTGGTCAGTGTCCATCTCTGCCTTGTTGAGATTCAGAAGACGAACAGCTTCGCCGATCTGTTCTACTGAGCATTGAGAGTAAGTGGAAAGCTGTTGGTTTGTCTTCTCTTGCTCAGTTTGAAGCTAGGTAAACAGTTGATGAACTTCAGCGGAAGTTGCATACCCTGGGTTCGCAGCTGTCAAGGCATGAAATTGTCCCTGAAGGGAGTTGATATGATGAACCATAGTCAGCTGGAGTTCCGCCAGCTTTGTGATAGACTCCTGCTTAGGCTGTTCGGCTTGTATATTTATCATCACACTCAGCAAGTCTTTGAGACCTCGAACCTCGTTGAGAAGTTGAGTGACTTGAGGGAGCTGAGTGGACTCATTGTCGGCAGACCCAGAAGTAGGTTCAGAACCTTGATGAAGGTCTTGGAGTAAGGCCTGAGCTGAGTTGATGATCCTTCAACCAGACTCAGTGGCACTGAGATAATTCAATGATTGAGCAGCAGTGTGACCAGTTGTAGAAGGTGTTAGGTTCAGGTCAGCATTTGACGTGCCAGTGGGGTCAGTTACTGGTCTTAGTGTTTCATCCTGCACTTGTTCATTAGAATGGTGAGGTGATTGAACAGCAGTATTGAAGGCAGGTTCAGAGTCAGGCTCAAGCTGACTTTCTGTTGAAAGTTGAGAAGGGATTTCCTAAGCCGGCAGAGGGCTAGGTTCAACATCGGCATTGAGAGTTGGCTCGGTGTTTGTTGGGTTCACAGAAGCATCTAAGTCGGCTTGTTCCTATTGAAGAGAAACAGAGGCTTGCTTTTCAGTTTCCTCTGGCTGAGTAGTAGAAGATTTCTTGAAGAACTTCAGCTTAATAGTAGAGGGGTCAGTTGTTGATCGTTTCTGTGCTAAGTCATCCATGACATCAAGCACGGTTGTTGTTTTGACAAGTCTTCTTCTCTTGCCCTGGGTTCTTGGAGGAGTGGGATCAGCTTGAATGGATTGAATGGAATGAGATGGAGAATTTACTCCTTCATCAGCATCTTGCTGTTCAGTTTGCTCAGCTTCTTCTTCTGCAGTCAACTCAGTGTGAGTTGGCTCAGCCTCTTCTTCATATGCTGTCTCATCAGTGTCATCCTGACCACTCTCTTCTCCTTCTTCTTCTTACTCATCATCCTGATCATCCTCATCTAATTCTTCTTCTAATTGTTCGATGAGGTGATCATCCAGTTCAACTTCATCTTCCTGTTGCTCAGCGTGCATGCCTTGACTCTGAGTATAGTGAGAGTCTTGAGGCACGAAGAAGCCAACAGGAATGGCATCGATTGGACTCAGCTCCGAAGAGTTCTTCTGCTTCTTACTCAGGGGTTCTTCATCAATGTTTTCCCTTTCATCTGCCTCAGGCTCAGCTTGCCTAGGTCTTTTCTTAGCTGACTCAGGCTCAGCTTGTGAAGTCGTTCCTTTGGACACGATCTTTATCCTTTTGGCAGCAGGAGCAGCTTGCTTAGAGATGCTTTGGACAGCTTTCCTCTTTCTGGCAGCAGGGGCCTTAGTTCTTTTGCCCTTTTGTATTACTGTCCCCTCAGCGTTTGGGTCAGCGGCAAGTTTTCCTTTCTTGATCGACTGATCAAATTTGAGGGCGAACAGGGCAGCGGCAGTAATCTCAGATCCTTGAGCCTTAGTTTCCTCGGTTAGATCCACTCAGTGATCGATGAGGATCTTGGTGATGAGTGAACCCAGCCTTAGCATGCCAGTGCTCCTTAGGAAACCAGCTATCAAGAAAACTGGCATATTGATGGGCTTATAGGTCAGCATGTGCCATATGAAGCACTGCTCGAAATTCGTCGCTGAGCTGGTGCAATTAATCTTAGGGTAGATGTAATTGGTCAGCAGATAGTGCGCCATCTTTTGGTGCTGGCCCATTGAAGTGCTTGAGATTTCGCCAGCATGGCCAGTCGGTTTACAGAAGGTTGTGGAGTACCCAGTATCATCCTGATCTCCAGACTTTCTCAGAATGGATCCTTCATTCTTGAGGTTCAGAAGGTTGGCAAGGTAAGTGGGATTTATAAAGATGGTTTTGTCTTTTACCTTGGTGGCCAAAAGGTCTTGGTTGTCAGTGGCTACGCACAAGTTGTGGTAGAATTCTCTAACCAAGTCAGGATAGGTAGGACAGCGTATAGAAAACAACTCGGTCCATTCGTTCTTTGAGATCCATTCACAGAATGGCTTCTCAATTTTTACAAATTCATCCGAGAACCACCTGGAGAAGTCAATTTTGCATTCTCGGACGTTCTCAAAGACTTTGGTGTATATTCTATATTTAGGCTTCTTTCCCTTTGAGGAGGTGCCTTGGACAGTTTGGGTTTGCTTGCTCGGTGTGGTAGCATGAGTTAGATCACGCTGTGTAGGAGATTTAGGGCTTGCATCGGAGGAGTTCTGGGGGTGAACGGCACCGGATATGTTTAGTGAAACCTTAGTCATTTTCGCAGAGAGGATTGAGAGATTTTGTGATTTCTTAGAGAGAGTATGAAAGTCTGAAAACTTTTGTAAGCGTAAAGAAATAAAAGTGGGGATTTGCCCACTATTTATAGAGGTGAGAGGTGGATCTTAGCGAATCCATGTGTCATTTTTGCCTTGGGATTGTCACCCGACAAGGATACTGGCATTTATGACACATTCGGCGCATACGTTATCCTAGGTGGCTATTCACGTGCTTTAGCATTAAGTGCAACGGGTCTTTTACTCGGCGTTAGAATTCTAATCGTTCTAAATTCTGAGTTAGTCAGCTTTACGCAAGTGGATGGTTTAAGTGATTGATTTCTCAGCTTGAGATAACCACTCAGTGCGCATTTTTGCTCAGTATGTGATATTCATTCATTTTGCATTAAACACTCAGCAAGTAATAATATAAGTCTTTGAGCATGGTAATTCACTCAGCATGGATATGTATTAAGAACTGGAATTTACTGAAGAGGATTAAACATACCAATGGCTTCTCTCAGTATGCTGAACTACTCACGAGCCAGTGGCTTCGTGAAGATATCTGCAAGCTGTTCATCTGTTGGGACGAAGGTCAGCTTGATCTCACCCTTGAGTACATGGTCTCTAATGAAGTGATGTCGGATGCTGACATGCTTCATCCTGCTGTGCTGGATTGGGTTCTTTGATAGATCAATTGCACTTTTGTTGTCACATTTGACTTCAATTGTCTTTGTTTGAACACCATAGTCTTCAAGCTGTTGCTTAATCCATAGGACTTGAGCAACACAGTGTCCAGCAGCAATGTACTCAGCTTCAGTGGTAGACAAGGCTACTGACGCCTGCTTCTTGCTGAACCAGGATACAATACAGCTCCCTAGGAAGTGACATCCTCCAGAGGTGCTTTTTCGTTCAAGCTTGTCCCGTCCATAGTCAGCGTCAGTGTATCCAACGAGTGTAAAATCATGAGTGTTGGGATACCATAAACCTGCGTTCACTGAGCTTTGCAAGTATCTAAGGATTCTTTTTACAGCGATGTAATGAGATTCCTTAGGGTTAGATTGATATCTAACACAGTAGCATACTAAGAACTGAATGTCTGGTCTACTTGCTGTTAAGTAAAGTAGAGAGCCTATCATACCTCGATATAGTTTGCTGTCTACCGACTTACCATTCTCGTCAGCACATAGGACAGTGCCAGTGCCCATAGGAGTGGATATTGGCTTGCAATTTTCAAGATCATATTTCTTCAATATCTCATTGTTGGCATATTTAGCTTGACTGATGAAGATGCCATTTTTTCCTTGTTTAATTTGAAGTCCAAAGAAGAAGTTGAGTTCTCACATCATTGACATTTCGAACTCAATCTGCATTTGCTTGCTAAATTCCTTGCACATTGACTCGTTAGTTGCACCAAAAATAATATCATCAACATAAATTTGAGCCAGCAGGGTATCTTTACCCTTTCTCTTAATGAATAAGGTTGTATCAGCTTTGCCTCTGACATAATTTCTAGTCAGCAGGAAATTGGTCAGCCTCTCATACCAAGCACGTGGTGCTTGCTTGAGGCCGTACAGAGCCTTTTTGAGTTTATAAACGTGGTTTGAGAATTTAGAATCCTCAAACCCTGGAGGCTGATTTACATAAACTTCCTCGTTTATAACTCCATTAAGGAATGCACTTTTAACATCCATTTGAAACAGTTTAAAGTTCATATAGCTTGCATAAGCGCATAAAATCCTAATAGCCTCTAGCCTTGCCACTGGGGCAAAGGTCTCACCGTAGTCAATACCTTCTTGCTGACTGTAGCCCTGAGCTACAAGTCGTGCCTTGTTCCTGACTACATTTCCTTGTTCATCCAGCTTGTTGCGGAAGACCCATCTTGTTCCAATGGTCTTCTGATTCCTTGGATGTGGCACTAACTCCCATACATCATTTCTTCTGAATTGATCAAGCTCCTCTTGCATTGCGCTCATCCAGAATTCATCGGGCTCAGCTTCAGCGAAGTTCTTTGGTTCCTGAACTGAGACGAAAGCTACGTTGCTGAGGTATCTCCTGAGTTGATTTCTTGTCATCATGATATTCTCAGCGGCATCAAGAATAGCACTCTCTGAGTGTCCTCTTGGTATTCTTATCTCCTTTGGTAGATTGATGTCTTATGCTGTCTGTGTTTCAACAATCTCTGCAGGTGAAGACTGGTCAGTGAAAACAATTTGAGGTTCACTTTTACCTTTGGTCAGCCCTTGAGGAAATGACTCAGCGGCTGTTTCTTGATCAGCGGGAGCTGAGTGTGGATCATCCTCGATCAGCGGCTGGTATCTATCTGCAGGGTTAGTTTCGTCGAACTCGACATGTACTGACTCTTCTAAAACTTGAGTTCGTTTATTGAAAACTCTGCATGCTTTGCTGTTTGTTGAGTAGCCTAAAAAGATAGCCTCATCAGCTTTTGAGTCAAACTTGGCTAAGCTATCCTTGGTGTTTAAAATAAAACATTTACAGCCAAAGGCTCGAAAGTATCCAATATTGGGCTTTCGTCCTTTCCAAAGTTCGTAGGGGGTTTTCTTTAGTATAGGTCTAACAAGAGCCCTATTAAGAATATAGCACGCTGTGTTGACAGCTTCTCCCCAAAAGTACTTTGGAAGCCTATGCTCACTCAACATTGTCCTGGCTATTTCAACCAAGGTTCTGTTCTTCCTTTCAACAACCCCATTTTGTTGAGGCATTCTAGGAGCAGAAAAATTATGGTCAATGCCGCTGGCTTCACAGAATTCAACAAACTGTTGGTTTTTGAATTCTCCACCATTATCACTTTGGATGTGAGCCAATTTTAGGTCTTTATCATTTTCAAGTTTTCTAACCAAATTTGAAAATGTCTCAAAGGTCTCATCCTTGCTACTCAGCAAGATGACCCAAGTGTACCGAGAAAAGTCATCTACAATGACCAAGGAAAATCTTCTTCCACCCAGACTCAGCGGCTGGACTGGACCGAAGAGATCCAAGTGTAGTAACTCTAATGGACGCTTAGTTGAGACAATGTTTTTGCTATTAAAAGATTGTTTGGTTTGTTTTCCAGCTTGGCAAGCGTGGCATAGTTGATCTTTTTCAAATTTAAGTTCTGGCAGTCCTTTAACCAATTGCTTTCTTGCTAATTTGGCCAAGAGGTCCATGCTTACATGACCAAGTCTCATGTGCCATAGCCATGAATTTTCTTCCTTTGATACTAAGCATACAGTTTTTGAAAACTTTTTCTCTAAGTTCAGCATGAAGACATTATCAATGCGAGAGGCAGTTAAAATTAACTCATTTGTTTTACCCTCGAATATTTTACATCCAGTGTCATCAAATATAACTTTTCTCCCATTGTCACATAGCTGAGCTACGCTGAGTAAGTTATATTTGAGTCCGCTGACTAGGGAGACATACTCAATAGTAGGATTACCTCCAATGGTTCCTGACCCTACTATCTTACCCTTTTTGTTGTCTCCAAAACTTACGCTTGCTCCTCATTTACGCTCAAATGTGATGAACTGAGTTTCATCACCAGTCATATGCCTCGAGCATGCGCTGTCAATATACCACATCTTTGACTTCTCAGCACACCTCAGGCTTACCTGCAATGTAATTAGTTACCTTTAGGTACCCAATTCTTTTTGGGTCATTGCTTGTTAGGTTCAACAGGTAAAGCATCATATTTTATTTTATGGCGGCATACTTGGACAGTATGGCCATTCTTACCACAGAAGTCACAGCTGACCTTCTGTTTAGGATGTCTCACTGACTGGTCAGCACCCCAGTGTTGAGCGTGCCAGCACACCTTTGTGGTGTGTCCTTTCTTCCCACAGAAGTCACACTGGACATTCCGCTGAGGATTCCATCTCTGCTGACCAGTACCTCGGTACTGAGTATTCAGAGGAATATTTCTTTTGTTTGGAACCTTTAGTTGGTTCTGAATGGTTGTGACGTCCTTCCTCAGTTTCTTAGAATCTGATTGGACCTCCGTGACAAACTTGTGTATAATATCCATGTTACTATGCAAAGTTGAGTTGTCTTGGAGAAGGTATCGAAGGTCACTCAGTTTGACCTCCTCAACCTCGTCACATCGCCTGCTGAGTGCTCTAACCTTTTTATTACACTTTTTGACAAGTGTGTAGAGGTCACTCGGGGCATTAATCATTTCATTTCTGAGCAGGGGTAGTGATATTACCTCATTTGGTTGCTCCTCATCATCAGATGCAATGGAGGGGTCAGCATGCTTAGAAATGCATGGCTCAGCAAGTTCGTCAGCCATGAAGCAAATCTTTGCTGACTCAGTGGCATCAGCTTCTGATGAAGAAGACTCATCACTGTCGCTCCATGTTGCCACCATTGCCTTTTTGCCGTTCTTCCTTTCTTTCCTCATCGTGGGGCAGCTTGACTTGATATGGCCAGTTTGATGACATTCAAAGCATGTAATGGGTTTTGAGCTGTCCTTCTTGTATTTGCTGTCGCTGGACTCAGCTTTATACTTATCAAACTTCTTGTAAGGCTTCTTAGTGTATTTGTCATTCTTTCTGAATAGCCTCTTCATCTTCCTGGTGAACATGGCCATCTCCTCATCGTCTGCTGAGCTCCCATCAGTGGAGTCAGCTTTCATGACAATAGACTTTTGCTTCTTGTCTTCAGACTTTTCCTTCACCTCGAAGTTCTTCATTGAAATCTCATGGGTCAGCAGTGAGCCGACGAGTTCATCATATTTGTAGGTGGTTAAGTCTTGAGCTTCCTCAACAGCAGTCTTCTTTGCTTGCCAGTTTTTAGGAAGACTCCTAAGAATCTTCTTGACTTGTTCTTCCTCAGTGAAGATATTCCCAAGTCTCTTGAGCTCATTGATGATGTTTGTAAACCTTGCATTCATGTCAGAGATTTCTTCACCATCATTCATTTCGAACAGCTCATATAGTCTCATCTGCTGGTTCACCTTGGACTCCTTCACTTTGTTGGTTCCTTCGTAGGTTACCTCTAGCTTCTTCCAGATCTCTTGCGCCGACTCACAACCTGAGATCTTGTTATATTCTGCAGCATCAAGCGCATAGTGAAGCATGTTTATAGCCGAAGCGTGATTTTGTAGCTTCTTGAGATCATCTTCTGTCCATTTGGCCTCAGCTTTGACAACTGTTTGGCCAGCCACAACTTCAACAGGAACAAATGGGCCTTGGACTATTGAAAGCCATGCACTCATATTCGTTGCCTGAATAAAGTTTTTCATCCTATTCTTCCAAAAGGTGTAGTTAGACCCGAAGAATAGGAGAGGCCGAGTAATGGACAGCCCCTCAGGTAAGATCTGAGTTGTCTGGTTTCCTGGGAGAAACCGAATGCTGTTTTCAGACATAGTGGGGATCAGCTCTAGGTAGTTAAACCTTTCACAGTGAGCTGTTAGGCTCTGATACCACTTGTTGGTCCCTTATAACATAACAAGTTAGTTCCAAGGGGGGGATATGAACTATTTAAAAAATTTGTACATTAAGTCTGACTTCTTTTCTTAAGAAAGGATTTACACAACGCGCTGAGTGAATTTTAAGACACTAGCTTAGTCAACTTGTGACTAAGGCCTTGTTTGATAAAGCACTTAATTGCTTAAATTAAAATGTTAAGCACTTATTTAATTTAAGTGCGTTTGATAACGGTTGTTTTTCTACCACTTAAATTAGTTAATTAAGTTAAAAACCACTTATTTTGATAAGTTAAAATATTTAACTTATCATTTTAAGTTAAACATTATCAACTCATACTTTTTTAAAAATTAAATCATTCAATATTTTCAGCACTTATAATATTCAGCACTTAAAATTCAGTACTTATTTTTTCAGCACTTAATTTTCAGTTTTATCAAACAGCACCTAAGTCAGCTTCTGTCGTTGAGTCAGGAGATAGCACTTGAGTCTATTCCTGAACTCAGATACTCAATGCACACAACTCAGCGTGACTTCTTTACTTTGTCAGTTTTGTTTAAGCAAGCAATATATATAATAAGGAGTTTAAGGTTAGAAAGATGTTACTCAGCAGATTTATCCAGGTTCGGCCTCTAAGCCTACGTCCTGTCCCCGGAACACGTTTCGAGCTTTCGAATTCTCTACTGAGCTCTTTAAAGGTAGAGCATCAAACCTTTTACAACTTAGAAACTGAGTATGACAAGAGTACCTTCCTCTATACCTCTACTCACTCCTAATCTCTCGCTGAGTACTATAACCGAGTACTCAGCCTCTGCTTTCTAATTCTAGAAATGATAATGAATTTGTCCTAAACAACAATTGCTAAGACACTTTAGATGATTGAATAATCACTCTAGACTTTTACACAATAATAAGGAAATTGGTGTAAGTATTTGCTTTGCTTTTTCCAACACAGATTCTTCGAGTAGAAATTTGGTCACCGTAATGGCTTGCTTGAAGATCTGTATAGAATGAAGCAACTGAATGGCCTATTTATAGTGACACTTGTGAAGGAATTTTAGGCTAAGGTATGAGGGATAAGAAGAAATACCTTTTGAAGAACAATCTACCGTTGTTAAAGAAGCGCCCATAATTCTTCTCCGAGTTCCCAAGCACGAAGTATAACACGGTGAGGTTAAGTTAGAATCAACCGTATGAGATGCAACCAAAATAGATTGCCTCTAATTAACCAACACAAGATCAAAGAAAATGGAGATAGATGAAATTAATCGATTGATGGAAGCCGTATGAATTCTTGTCCACGAACTAGGGGAGTCGAATTCTCTTTCTCTCTCTTACTTGTAATTTCGAAAATCACAAAGGAGTAGGGTAAGAGCTTGGGTCGAAATTCATGCATAGAGGGGGTATATATAATCACTTGTATCTAAACCCTAGTTAGATAGGAATAAGTTACTTAATAGGAATTCAATTCGGAAAAGGATTCCCAATTATTATCTCATTATATATCTAATATATCTAGGATAATAATAAATAACCTAATTGGATAATAATAGGAGTATATTAATCTAATTAAAACTCCTAACTTAATTATCTCTTAATTAATTTAATTCACATTCCTAATCAAATTAGGATTAATGGAATTAAAATAATTCCTTATTTATTACATACAAATTTCGGCCCCCTCTAATTAAATGGGCCTTACTGGGCTCAATTGGGCTTCCATCTATTAATGACATCCATCTCTCTTTTGGTTCCAAGTCTTATGTGTCATCCATTAGGTGCTTACTACTTCTGGCCGTATGCAACTATTAAATTAATTTCTTCAAGAATTATATTTAATCTTTGCATAACGGAATGATGTACTGAGTATGTTATTGGCAAGTCTGTAATCATTCCCCCAGAGTCCGTTAAGAAGACAAGTTGATTCTGTCGTTAACCCTTCCGTATTAGTTACAGTATAATTCGATCCTTTATCAACTACATCCTTGAACTGAATCTTATGACTATGGGTGATGTCAAGTCACATATAGCGAGACGTTCGTTTTACTTGTATAGGTCGAGTCAACTCAAAATAGATAGGTTAAGTGAAATATGTATTTCTTACTCTTAAGCTATCACCTTGCAAAGATTTAGAGTCGAGTCTTCCACAAGCGATCCTTGGATGTATCTCCCATTAATCGGGAGTGATAAATGCTCAATCCAATGTATAACTACCCTGACATTACCTCCTGTGACACCCAACCTTTGTCGTTCACACCCCAGAGTCATCTCTGTTAAGGATCGTGGGACAGCAGGATCAAAGTCTCACATTCAGTAATTCAGGATGACCAATTAACATTCCTTTGAGTCTGAGGATTAGTTATACCTATTAATACCAATGAGATGAACATGTGACAATGATGAATCTACCCATCCTGTTATCTCAAATCGGATCCCCGATCCTAATGAACGACGTTTCATCGGATCTATGTAACTATCCAGATATCTATATATATGAAGCTTGTGAGATCAGCTTTCTGTCGGACAGAAGACATTGTTACATACAAGTCTCAACAGTGATATATCAATCCTAAACATATCACTTGACTTGGGGTGGTTTTAAGTTTATTAGTTTATTATAAAGTTTTGTCTCACTTCATGCTTGTATGAACACTTTATAATCACTTTAAACAAACTTACGGATTTCCTTTTATTAGACTTTATTTAGTGCTTAAAAGGGATTGCCTTTATATAGTTATAAAACATATATCTCATTAAAACAAATGATATAAAGAACAATTCATTTACATTAAGTTTGTATCCTGCAACAATTGTCTATAGGACACTAAACCCCAACATGCTCCCACTTGGACTAAAGCCAATTGTTTCTAAAACTTATCCCAGTAGAAGTTAAATGACGATCATGTACTTTCTGGGTTAAAGGCTTTGTCAACGGATCTGCAACGTTGTCCTCTGTAGGTACTCTTTCTATTCTCACATCTCCTCTAGCCACAATCTCTCTTATGATGTGGTATCGCTTTAGGTAGTGCTTTGATGCATTATGAGACCGTGGTTCCTTTGCTTGCGCAATGGCTCCATTGTTATCACAGTACAGAGTAATGGGATTGACAATGTCAGGCACCACACATAGTTCTGTAATGAACTTTCTAATCCAAACTGCTTCCTTTACTGCTTTCGCAGCAGCGATGTACTCTGACTCGGTCGTAGAGAAAGCTACGCTTCCCTGCTTGGAACTCTTCCAACTGACCGCGCCCCCATTCAAGATAAACAGGTATCCTGATTGGGATTTAAAATCATTCTCATCTGTGAGATGACTAGCGTCTGAAAATCCTTCAATTTTCAGATCTCATTCTCCGTACACTAGGAACATATCTTTAGTCCTTCTCAAGTACTTAAGAATGTTCTTGATGGCAATCTAATGCTCGTCTCCCGGATTCCCTTGGTAACGACTCGTTACAGATAACGCGAACGCTACGTCAAGTCTAGTGCATAGCATAGCATACATAATCGAACCGATCGCGCTGGCGTACGGGACTACAGCCATGCGTCGTTTGTCATCATCAGTTTTAGGACATTGATGATTGTTTAACTTTACTCCATGTAGCATGGGTAAGTTACCTCGTTTCGATTCAAGCATGCTAAACCGATTTAGCACCTTTTCAATGTATGTAGCCTGTGAAAGACCAAGCAGTCTTCTCGATCTATCTCTATAGATCTTTATACCAAGTATATAAGCTGCTTCACCAAGGTCTTTCATTGAGAAGTTACCGGATAACCATACTTTTACCGACTGTAATAGAGCAATGTCATTTCCCATTAACAGTATATCGTCCACATATAGTATGAGAAATGCTATAGAGCTCCCACTTGCTTTCTTGTAAATGCAAGCTTCTTCGCAATTTTGTTCGAAACCAAATTGTTTTATGGTTTCGTCAAAACGCTTATTCCAGCTTCTAGATGCTTGCTTGAGTCCATAAATGGATCTCTGAAGTTTGCAAACTTTATTTGCATCCTTTGATATGAAACCTTCAGGCTGCATCATGTATACATCCTCAAGCAGGTTTCCATTTAGGAAAGCTGTTTTCACATCCATTTGCCAAATCTCATAATCGTAGTGAGCGGCAATAGCAAGCATGATTTTGATTGATTTGGACATAGCAACAGGAGAGAAGGTTTCGTCATAATCAACACCTTGTTTCTGACGATATCCTTTCGCTACCAACCTAGCCTTGTAGGTGCTAACCTTTCCATCCATGTCAGTCTTCTTTTTGAAGATCCACCTGCACCCAATGGGAATTATCCCTTCGGGTGGATCAACCAAAGTCCACACTTGGTTAGTATACATGGAATCCATGGCCTCAAGCCATGCTTTAGAATCTGGACTAGTAAGAGCCTCTTCGTAGTTTTCGGGTTCGTCGTCTAACACGGGAACCTCGTTATCATCTCCCACTAGAAAACCATATCTAACTGGGAGTTCACGAACTCTTCGTGATCTACGAATAGGTGCCACTAGAGTCTCATCTAATGGGACTTCTTCGGGTACCTCAACCGCTTCTGTTGTTTCAGTCGGTGTTTCTTCCTCTTGAACTTTGTCGAGTTCAATCACGCTTCCCTTTTGTGTTTCTTCGAGAAACTCTTTCTCTAAGAAGGTTGCGTGCTTGGATACTATTACTTTCTGATCATCTGGATGATAGAAGTAATACCCTATGGTTTCCCTGGGATATCCAATGAAGAAACATTTATCAGATTTAGAATCTAATTTGTCGGACGCAATGCGTTTGACATACGCTGAATAACCACATACTCTCATAAACGAGAACACGGGTTTCCTACCAACGAACAATTCATATGGTGTGGAACTAGCGGATTTAGTTGGTACTCGGTTCAGGATGAAGAGGGCAGTTTCTAAGGCATAGCCCCAGAACGTCTTTGGAAGTAAGGCTATGCTCATCATGGATCGTACCATATCTAATAGGGTACGGTTCCTCCTCTCGGATACACCATTGTGTTGTGGTGTATAGGGAGGTGTCCATTGTGAGCATATCCCACATTCAGTTAGATAATTCAGAAAATCATCTGAGAGATATTCGCCACCTCGATCGGATCGAAGCGTCTTTATTTTCTTTCCTAATTGATTTTCCACTTCATTTTTGAAGCATTTGAACTTGTCAAAAGCTTCTGATTTGTGCCTCATCAAGTAGATGTAACCATATCGAGTATGGTCATCTATGAAGCTTATGAAGTATCTGAATCCTCCTCTTGCTTGGACCGACATAGGACCACATACATCTGAATGAATGAGTCCTAGAGTGTCTGATACACGCTCACCTTTATTGCTAAAAGGTGTCTTTGTCATTTTACCTTTTAAACATGATTCGCATGTTTCCAATGATTCGGAATCGATTGGATCTATAAGCCCATCTGAATGTAGCTTTAGCATGCGTCTCTTGTTTATATGGCCTAAACGACAATGCCACAAGTAAGTTGAATTATCTAGCTTATGACTTTTGGTATCAATTGCAAAAGCAGGAATTTTGTTATCTAACACATAAATCCCATTTTGTGAAATTCCTGAAAAGTAAAAGATCGAATCTTTATAAATATTGCAACTCTTGTCTTTTATTGAAATATGAAAATCGTCGTCAACAAGACGGCTAATAGAAATAATGTTACGAGACATCTCAGGAACGTATAAACAATTCCTTAATTCTATTACAAGCCCATAGGGCAAAGGTAAAACATAATCTCCAATTGCGAGGGCGGCAACTCTTGCTCCATTTCCTACTCGCAAGTTTATGCTTCCTTTCTTTAGTTCCTTAGTCTGATTTAGCTCCTGCATATTTGTACAAATATGAGATCCACATCCGGTATCAAGTACCCAAGATTCAGACAGTGAAACTGTATTTATTTCAATATAAAACATACCAGATGCTGAAGCACCGTTATTTTCCTTCTCGTGGAAGGTTAGGTACTCCATGCAGTTCCTCTTCCAATGCCCCAAGTCACCACAATAGTAGCACTTTCCTTTGGGCTTCTTTGGTTCCTTTCCCTTTGTTTCGGTGAGCACAGCCCCCTTGCTTTTATCAAGATGGTTTGGATTGGGAGAGACCCCTTTCCTTTTTCTCGATCCTTCAATAGCAAGGGCCAGTATCTCCTCGTTTTCTTTTATAATGGGCTCGACTGACTCGAGCATATGTGCAAGCTCTACAAGAGAGGTTTGCAAGCCACTCATTTGGTAGTTCATTATGAACTGTGAGTAACTCTCGGGGAGGGACTGAAGAAGTAAGTTTTCACTTAGTTCATGGTCCATCGCATCTCCAATACTAGAAAACTTGGTGATAAGGCTGATCATCTTTGCACAATGTGCCATTACAGATGTGCCCACCTGCATCTTGCTTTTATATAACTCTTTGGTTATTTCGAAGCGTTCGCACCGAGTTTCATTCACAAATAACTCTTTGAGGTGCTTGACCATGGAATAGGCATCCATATCTGAATGTAGTTGCCTTTTAACTTCCGGTGTCAGAGATGCAAGTATGATGTCTCCCGTTTGATCATCATCAGATTTATGCTTCAAGTAAGCATAGAATTCTTGGTATGGAGCATCATCAGTTGGGTAAGGGGGTATTGGTGTATCAAGTACATACCCTTTCCTCTCGAACTTCAAAACAATTTTGAGGTTACGAAACCAGTCGGTGAAGTTTGAACCATTCAATTTGTTATCGGTAAGGATGTAACGCAGATCGGTGTTAGTCATGATTTTAAGAGTGTGTTTAAACAAAACCTGAGAGTGAGAAAGAGTAAACGTATGTCATTCATTTGCTTTAAAGTATAACAATCTAAAATTATAGGCCTTTTTAATTTATTTCAGATTGCTCCCACTATTTTGCCAAATTAATAGGCCTCCATATTAATTCGAAGAATTTCACAAATCCTTTAGTGAGCTAGGATCCTAACTCCTGAGATTTCGCCTTGAGTTTGCTCAACAAGCTAGTCTCATTTGTTAGGTAGATTCATGTAATCAATCACATCTCGAATGTGACTCCTAGGTTATTGGGTTACTAACCACATTAGTAACTAATATGCTATTCACATTAATCCCAACCATATTGCCCATTAGTTTATGACAACATGAGTTTGCTCATCCAATTATCATAATCTAATTTAAGTATTACCCCATATTCATGAAAGAATGACTTTCGATAATTCAGGTGTTACCATAAGACCCCGAACTTGAGTTTGCTCAACAACCCAAAGGCCCCCAGTACTGCCGGCTGAATTATAATATTAGGGAGGGGCAACCGATTTTAATAACTTGCTTATTTACTTAACTTTTTAACGAGGGATTTTATTTAGGTCTCATAATCTAACTTAGTCTTGATTTGCTTTAGCATACATCAGACACATACATTCACATACATTGGTGTTATGGACATATCATCTAAATTATTCCGTCGAGCCAGAGACGGAATAAAAGGGCAAACCTACGGAAATACTAACTATTACATATTTCTCTTTAGGTCATCCGTCTTCTCCATGGAGCCTTGAAATTACATATTAATTTCTATACTACTATAAGAAAACTTCAATTGAATTGAAGGGAATCAGATGAGAGGAGAAATTACAATAGATAGTAGAAAGGCAGGACGCGCAGGCCCTATTTCAAAAATACCAAAAGACTAAAAGAGGGTTCAAATATGTCCATAACTCCAAACATGCATAGACTCAATTAAATAAATTTAATTGGTTGATTACATAACCGGCTTATGTAATATTTAGGTTAATCACATTAACTCGTCAAATTAACTTTCATCCAATTTTACTTCTAATCGTTTTGTATCTTTATATTAATTCTTAGATTAATATAACCATATAAAACGTCGAATATGCATGTCCCAATTATTTTGATTTCAATTCATTTAACACTTTGATTTACAACTTGGTAAAAATAAACTTTTAAACGAATTTTCATTCGATAATCAAAACAGAAAACTATTGATTTCCGAAACATATATATATATATATATACAAATTATATTCAAGCCGATTTTAACAATTAAAATCAAGTGGGATTTGGGCCGGGACCCGAGCCGCTGTCGTATTTATTTATTTTTTTTTAAAACATATATATATATATATATATATATATATATATATCAGATTTTAAAACGGTTTTAAAAACGATTTTCAGAAATAGGAAAAACTACAATAGATTTCCGCTTTATCTTTTAGAATTAATAAAACTAATTTTATTAACCTAACTATAAAACTAATAGATTTTGTTATAATGATTATCAACCGAAATAATTAGGAACATACGCATAATCTATTTTAATTAACAATTAACTAAAATTTATTTATCTTTAGAATTAATTAATCAAACAATTTGTTAATTAATCCTAACCATAAATATTTATTCAATCCTATTGAAAAACTTCTAAATTTTCATATATGAAATAACGGATTTAACGATGGCTCTGATACCACTGAAGGAATTTTAGGCTAAGGTATAGCAGCGGAAATATAAAAAATTTAGCCTACTTCCTTTTAACCATAGGATCCGTTAATCGTTATTTCATATAAAGAGGGATAAGAAGAAATACCTTTTGAAGAACAATCTACCGTTGTTAAAGAAGCGCCCACAATTCTTCTCCGAGTTCCCAAGCACGAAGTATAACACGGTGAGGTTAAGTTAGAATCAACCGTATGAGATGCAACCAAAATAGATTGCCTCTAATTAACCAACACAAAATCAAAGAAAATGGAGATAGATGAAATTAATCGATCGATGGAAGCCGTATGAATTCTTGTCCACGAACTAGGGGAGTCGAATTCTCTTTCTCTCTCTTACTTGTAATTTCGAAAATCACAAAGGGGTAGGGTAAGAGCTTGGGTCGAAATTCATGCATAGAGGGGGTATATATAATCACTTGTATCTAAACCCTAGTTAGATAGGAATAGGTTACTTAATAGGAATTCAATTCGGAAAAGGATTCCCAATTATTATCTCATTATATATCTAATATATCTAGGATAATAATAAATAACCTAATTGGATAATAATAGGAGTATATTAATCTAATTAAAACTCCTAACTTAATTATCTTTTAATTAATTTAATTCACATTCCTAATCAAATTAGGATTAATGGAATTAAAATAATTCCTTATTTATTACATACAAATTTCGGCCCCCTCTAATTAAATGGGCCTTACTGGGCTCAATTGGGCTTTCATCTATTAATGACATCCATCTCTCTTTTGGTTCCAAGTCTTATGTGTGATCCATTAGGTTCTTACTACTTCTAGCCATATGCAACTATTAAATTAATTTCTTCAAGAATTATATTTAATCATTGCATAACGGAATGATGTACTGAGTATGTTATTGGCAAGTCTGTAATCATTCCCCCAGAGTCCGTTAAGAAGACAGGTTGATTCTGTCGTTAACCCTTCCGTATTAGTTACAATATAATTCGATCCTTTATCAACTACATCCTTGAACTGAATCTTATGACTATGGGTGATGTCAAGTCACATATAGCGAGACGTTCGTTTTACTTGTATAGGCCGAGTCAACTCAAAATAGATAGGTTAAGTGAAATCTGTATTTCTTACTCTTAAGCTATCACCTTGCAAGGATTTAGAATCGAGTCTTCCACAAGCGATCCTTGGATGTATCTCTCATTAATCGGGAGTGATAAATGCTCAATCCAATGTATAACTACCCTGACATTACCTCTTGTGACACCCAACCTTTGCCGTTCACACCCAGAGTCATCTCTGTTAAGGATCGTGGGACAGCAGGATCAAAGTCTCACATTCAGTAATTCAGGATGACCAATTAACATTCCTTTGAGTCTGAGGATTAGTTATACCTATTAATACCAATGAGATGAACAGGTGACAAGGATGAATCTACCCATCCTGTTATCTCAAATCGGATCCCCAATCCTAATGAACGACGTTTCATCGGATCTATGTAACTGTCCATATATCTATATATATGAATCTTGTGAGATCAGCTTTCTGTCGGACAGAAGACATTGTTACATACAAGTCTCAACAGTGATATATCAATCCTAAACATATCACTTGACTTGGGGTGGTTTTAAGTTTATTAGTTTATTATAAAGTTTTGTCTCACTTCATGCTTGTATGAACACTTTATAATCACTTTAAACAAACTTACGGATTTCCTTTTATTAGACTTTATTTAGTGCTTAAAAGGGATTGCCTTTATATAGTTATAAAACATATATCTCATTAAAACAAATGATATAAAGAACAATTCATTTACATTAAGTTTGTATCCTGCAACAATTGTCTATAGGACACTAAACCCCAACAACTTGAGGTGTCCCGTTGGAGGGAAACGGCTTGATGTCGTTGTCACTCAGTACACGCTCAGTACCGTTGGCCAATCAGATTCTTGCATCTTCTGTCTTCGGTCAGCTTTTGGTCAGACAGACAGAATGTTTCGCCGTTAATGGGAAAGTCTTCTAGACAGCTTTCTGTGTCTTCTGAACTTTACCAAAAGTGGAAATACTTTGTCTCAAAGTTGTTCCTTGCTCAGCTGCTGTCTTGTACTCTTTGTCGTCCAACTCAGCAGCTTCGTTCCGAAGTAGATGAAGAAAGTCTTCCAGATCCTTCTTCATGCTGAGCTGCGTTTTGTTCATAACGACAGCGTTTTGCTTACGCGGGCCGAGTGGTTTTGATCTGTTTGACTTGGGCTTTTGACTTTACTTTGGGCCTTTAGCCTTTAAGTCATTATGTCTTATAAACAATTTAACTCAACATTGAACAAACACATTAGTATGATAAATCAAAGCATTTAAACTTAATGTGTTTAGAATATTTTAATCATATACTTAAATAATTTTGTCAAATCAAAATCATGTGGAAAGGTGTTTCAACAAGACTAACCTCATTATTCTTTTCAGAAACTGGTGAAAGGTCAGCCTGAGAATAATCCTGATGATCATCTTTGGAATCAAACAAAGGGTTGACCGTCTCCACATTATTGTGAACATGCTCATCAGGCTCTAAGTCTGGCATTACCAACTCAGTTTGCACATCAATAGAATCAGGGTCATGAATCTCTTCCACAAGTAGAGCCCCAAACCTTGAACCAGAGCAAACCTCCAAAGGAGGGCCAGGAACAGCACAAACCTTTGGGCTAGGCATCTCCTTCACTCCACTATCCTTCTGAGGCAGACTCTGATTACTATTAATATCAGGAGGAAGATTGTGGATCATTGGAGCACGCGTCCTCCTTCTCCCAGAACGCTTAGCAACCATCCAAGGACCAAAATTTTTCTCATCCCCCTAGATCCCCTCTTCCCTAACCAAACTGGCCTCTGCGACAACCTCGCATTCCTTCTTTTTCCTAGGGCAACCTTCATAATTGTGCCCAAACATCCCACATTCATAACATATGTTATGGATACCTTCATACTCAATGAAGTAGATTGTATTTTGAAGACAGAATTTAGACAAGAGGGGGTTTGCTAGGTCAATATCTATACAGACCCTAGCAAACTTGCCTCTTTCAGCTCCAATTGTAGTTTTGTCCACATGATGTACTTTCCCCACAAGCCCTGTAATCTTTTTAAGGAAGATTTCATTATAATACTCTATTGGGAGACCTGGGAATCTTATCCAAGTCAGAATCCTGTTAACTGAGCTATCCCTTGGATTAAAATTAGGTACCCAAGGCCTAATAGCAAGAACATGGTTAGATATAATATATGGTCCCCCATTAATAACTGTTTCATAATCCTCGGCCTGTGTAAATTTAATTATATAGTAATCATTTTCCAAGTCAGTTATACTTATTTTTCCTTTCCTTGCCCACTGGGCACGAATTCTCTGTGCAAAATAGTTAAAACCAATTTTTTTCCCTAGGACTGTCACGATTAAAGATAATTTCCATTTGGATCGAAGGGAACGTTTATCCGTAGACGATAAACGGATAATAGGACACAGCGGGTCTTGTTGCTCATCAACCTCAACATCTGAGTTTGAAAGAAACTGCTCCCATTCCTCATCCGACATCCCTCCAATGGTGGAATCCTCTTCCTCTACAATCCTCATAACAATATCCTTCCATGAAAATTTAAGGTTCCCTGTATATAAGGATTTATTAACAGCCTCTGCAGGAATTACCGTTGCCTCGCATGAACCGCCAGACGGCTCAATCCTGCCCTTCACATCAGATCTGGCCTCTCCGCCAGTCTCCACCCCTCCCGTTGTCGGCTTCACCGAGATCGCCTCCCTTGCTTTGCCCTCAATGCCGTTGGACAAGCCCGCAATACACAATCCTTCCGGCGTTGACATAGCAGCCAGAACAGAAGCCAGGACAACAGCCGGAACCGCCGAGCCCGTCCTCCTTACCATGCCGCCCCCATCGCCTCCCTCCATAGGACCACCAAACCAAGTCGCAGCCACCATTCCGCCGATCCCGTCCTCCTTCTGGACGCCCAGCCGGACCGACGCCTCCCACACCCCATCGCGGCCCGCTCCCCTACCTCTGACCGACCCTCCCTAGCCATCGTCGGACCTCCACCAGAGCGGGATCTCTCCCTCCGCCGTTCGTATGCCTTGTCGCTGGCCCTCGGTCTTTCTTTCATAACCTAGCAGAGCACTTTCTACTAATTAAAGTTTATTAATATTAAGAAAATAAAATAATTTGTTTGTGATATTATTTAAATATAAAACAAAAATAGAAAAATTCATATTAAATAATATTTTAATTATTTAATTTATACTATATATACATAACTCTAAGGGGGCGTTTGGTGCACACAATGGTAACAGAACAGAATCGAGAAAGCGAAACAAGGAGAAATGAATGGAATGACCATGGATTCCTTTCTCTGTTTGTTTCAGTTCCACAAAAGGAATGATATACCCATGATTCCCTTTGCGGCTGTTTGGTTCAAATGATGTAATAAACTAAAGTTGTGTTTTTAACCATAATTTCTATACATATATGTGTCTATGTTAATAAATTAATCACATGTAAAATGAAAATCAATTTATTCAACCATTAAAATCAAAAGACGATGAAACTGAAGAAACTGAAATAAAATAAATCAAATAGTATTTTTCGTTACAAAGCAATTACGTGATTTGCAAAATTATCATTTTTTTATTGACTTTGCCAAATTTGACCGATAACGACCTCAAGACAGGATAACTTACAATCATGCCCACTGAAGTTTACGTATTTTTACTGTATGACCACTAAACTTCAAAATATAACATAAATCACTCATCTTTATAATTTATAACATTGTAGATACTAAACTTTAATTAACGCCTTAAAATGACCATAGACGACTTCAAATTGGAAGCGTCCAAGAATTAAAGTTGTTTAGACCCACATTTATCATGGAACCATGATTTTTATTTTTCAAATTCACCAATTCAAGAACTTTCTCTCCCTAGACGTTAACTTTCTATATCCTAACCCAAAAACACCTAAATTTTCTATATCCTAATAAAAAAACACTTAAATTATTTCAAACTGAAAAGGTTTAAGAATGGTAGAAAATGTAAAGTTGAGTGAATTTTATATTAGGCTTAATACATTACCAGCTCCCTGAACTTGTTCAAAATAGTAGATTGACTCCTTTAACTTTGCAAGTGTCTCACCAGCTCCCTAAACATTTTTATTTTGTATCATCAGGTCCCTAAACTTGTCCATAAAAGTAGATTAGCTCCCTAAACATTGCAAGTGTCTCACCAACTCCCTAAACTTGCTTCTTCTGTAACAATTAAATACAAAAACACCTAAATTTTCTATATCCTAGTAAAAAACCTAAATTATCTCAAAATGAAAAGGTTGAAGAAATGTAGAGGAAATGTAGAAAGTGTAAAGTTAGTGAATTTTATATTAGGTTTTGAAGTTTAGTGTACGGTGTCCTTTTGTAACCATGAAAAGTTCAATAGAGATGGATGTAATTTACATCCACAATATAGGCAAATGGGTAATTCAAGCAACATCTACACAGAAGATACCTGAAATTGTGAGAGATTTGAAGTAGAAGCAGGAGATGTTAAATCATGAGTATCAATTGGGAGGTGAGGTAGAGAGGCTTCAAAGCGAAGAGCTTTAGCTACTTGTCCAGAATTGAGTCTTTCCTTAGGTTTTGGGTGACTACACCATAAACCCACCTTCAACAAGCATTCCATTTCTTCCCTGTTGAAGTTTTTGCTTAATTGTTCATCAGCTGCATCTATTACATTCCCTGCCAAGTAAAGCTCCCAAACCCATTTCACCAATGGAATCTGAAATTGATCTCCTCCACCTCCATGCTTAACACTCCTTCTACCACATGCAATTTCTAGGGCTACTATCCCAAAACTATACATGTCTGCTTCCTTAGTAGCCTTACCTTCATATGCCCCATATTCTGGGGCAATATAACCCCATGTACCTACTACTCCTGTTGTTTGAGTCCTGAATTGTGGATCAACAAGCTTTGAAACCCCAAAATCACCAAGCTTAACACCAAAATCAATGTCTAGAAACACATTAGATGGTTTGATATCTCTGTGAAGAACACATTGTTCTGCTTCTTCGTGAAGATAGTGAATTGCTGAAGACAAACCTATGGCTATTCTGTAACGCACCTGCCATGGAAGAGCTCTCTTTTCGCCGAATAGATGAGTGTCAAGGCTTCCATTAGGCATGAAATCATAAACTAGTAACAAGCTCTCTCGTTCATGACACCAGCCAATGAATTGAACTAGATTTCTATGTATCAAACGGCTTATTACCTTAACTTCATTGATGAAGATTTTCTCAGAATTCATGGAGATTTTCTTCACAGCAACTAGGCGAGAAATGTCACTCAAAGTTCCTCTATAAACATGTCCAGATCCTCCTTTGCCTAGCCTCATATGATCTGCAAAGTTCTGCGTTGCCATCTCTAATTCTTCCAAACTGAATCTTTTAGGAAAAGTTCCTCTTTCGAGATCTCTGCTCACTAACGCATAACTTCCATGGCCGTTTCTTAACAACTTCGTTCTTCTTTTCCGAATCAGAAAATAACCTGCAAGTATCAAAAGAGACAAACCTGCTACTCCAATGAGTACTAGAGTTTTCTTCTTCTTCACATTTTTGCTTCCAATTTCATTGATGGAATCCAAATCAGAATCGAATCCCCACGAGTGAATAGCCAAATTTTTCTCATAGAATGGACCTGAAGCAGCAGAAAATCCAACCCTAACCCAATCGGGAAGCACTTTCTTCAGATCAATGATGTACGACACTTTATAAACACGATCGGCGTCATAACTGCAAAACACACTAAGATTTTTGGCAGTGGAATTATAAGATATCCAAACATGACCTTCCTTGCCGCTAGTTGACCTAAAATCCCAATTAACATACGCAGATGAAGAAATGGAGCCATTGTTGATCCCAATATGAGTAAACGGTGGATCAAATGAATTTAAAGAAGTATCAAACTCAACGACAACGATCGGATTCCGACGAGTAGTGGAATTAAATAAACCAAGACCACGACCAGCTGAGTTAGGTGGAATTGGATAGGAAACGGGAACAAGAAAGAAAGCGAAGCCACCGCTAAGCTTTGAATGGTGATGGAAAAATTGGTAACGAAATTGGAAATCTTACCAGTTGAAGAGTCGTAGAGATGAAACGGTTTATAATAAGAAATGGTTGCTGAAGGAATAAGGCGAATGGCTCCATTAGAAATGGTTGCATCGCCTTCGTAAATAATTTCAGTGGTTTCTGGTGTGAAATTTGGTATATTGAAAGAAAATGGAGTGACAAAATCAGGGAAAAGGAAGATGAACATCAAAACAAGGATCGACACTGCTTTCTCGTACTCCATTTTAGCAAATCCAAAGGAAATTAAGTCTGATTGAATTGAATTGGGATAATTGCACAAGGAAGGAAGGAAGCACCAAAAGTCAACTAGTCAAAGCACAAATTGTATCCTCTCATATTTAGCATGATTAAATAATTAAATAATAGAAGTCAAAATTTAAAGAAGGCTTAACACATTATTTACGTTCAACTCGTTGGCTCCCGAAACTTTTAAAATGTATGAATACCTCCTCAATTTGTATAAAATGGTTAAATAACTCATTTAATTTATGTAAAATATAATCAATTAATCATTTGGTTACAAAAAAAAAGTAAATTACATGCGGAAGATGTATTGTACACACCTTAGAAAAGTAAAACGATTAAAGTCGGAATATTAGAGAAGATAAATTTTACAGTTGAGCAAATAAAAACTTTCTTTTTAATATGTTTTAATCCATTTTCTAAATTATATAATAACATTTTAAAGTGCGTCCAATAAATCTTTCACATACAACTTATTTGCAGCCATGCAGTGGCGGAATCAGGACCCCGAATGACCGGGGGTTCAAACATTTTTTTTGCCTCCAACGCATTAAAACTGTAAAAATGTTATCATTTTTTTTAGAAACTAGCATTGAACTAATAGAAAATTAAACATGTTTTTTTTTAATGGTAAAGACATAATAAAAATGAATATTAAATATGTCTACTTTTTTTAATGGTAAAGACATATTAAAAATGAATTTAAAAGTGTCAAAATAAAGAGTCCATTTAAATTAATTCATAGTGGTAACATTTTTTATAATTATTGAAAAATAAAATAAAAAATTTTTTAAAAAAAATGAGATTGAAGGGAGTCGAACATAAACCTCTCAAAATAGAAGTAAGCATCATTAACCATCTCATCTATCTTTAAACATTGAAATAATACTACATAGAGGCAATATAATTCTCTCCAAAATATTACGAGGCACCATTACTAAAAAAAAAAAATTTCTCAATTCTCCGACCTCCTGTCGGGGCTCGAGCCCCCCCGGTTCCGCCTCTGCAGCCATGTGATTAATTAATTACATTTTATACCGATTGAGGGGCTATCTGAATATTTTATATAAATTAAGGGGATATCAAGATATTTTGAAAGTTTAAGATATCAAACTTTTTGAACAAGTTCAGAGGTCCATGATATATTCAGCCTTTAAAGAAACACAAATGGAGAAACTTCAGGTACGGATAAGACTAATCATGTCAAGACTTGTCAAGACTCAATTCTTGCATGCGCTCTGAGTAACTTTCTTTAGAGAATTGTCTTGTTTTTGAAGTAGTTTTTTTTTTGGTAATATGTTTTAATTTATTTTATGAATTATGTAATAAAATTTTAAGACACGTGCAACATATCTTCCGTATTTGACTTATTTATTTTTACAATCGAAAGATTAATTGGTTACATTTTACACAAGTTAATGAAGCTAATTAAATATTTTATACAAATTTAAAGGATTATTAAGACACTTTAAAAATATTAGATTAACAATCGAGTTATTCAAGACAAGTTCAAATGACAAATGATGCATTAAGCGTTAGAAAAAAAACAAAAGTTAATCAATCGGTTGTTTAAAGATTACAAAATAAAAAATAGCAATATTATTTGAAAATTTCAAATACTTTTCTTATCAATCTCTAATGGAGATCTCTCGTGAGATCTTAAAATTTGATACTTTAATAGTCAAAAAGTCAACTTATACTGCCATAACAAAGTCAGAAAGTCAACCCTTGATTTCAACACATAACAGTTTTAAATACTTAAAAATAAAATACATGGACAATAAAATACCAAATGCTAAAATGTTGTTGGTGGTGATCGTTGTTTTAATCTTCTTGTTTGGTTTTCCCGGTTTTAGTCATCCGCTTAGCTTCAACTATCCGGATTTTCCACCGGAGACGACAGATATCCTTTTCGAAGGAGATGCTACCGCCGATAATGGAGCTATTCGCCTAATCCCTAGATCAAGCTATTCGCAGTATCGTGTTGGTAAAGCTTCTTATGCGAAGCCCTTCCATCTCTATGACTCTTCCACTGGTACCACTTCCAATTTCGTTACCTCCTTCAGTTTCCGCATTGATGATCTTGATCTTAAACTTAGTGATGGCTTTACTTTTTTTCTTTCTTCTGTTTCCTACCCAATTCCGCCCAATTCTGCCGGTGCCTATCTAGGTCTATTTAATTCCACAGCTCATCAAAATCAGATCATTGTAGTTGAGTTTGATACAATTTCTAATTCATTTGATCCGCCGTTTAGTCATATTGGGATCAACAACGGCTCGATTACTTCATCGGCCTATGTTAATTGGGATCTTAGCTCAACTACCGGCAAAGAAGGTCATGTTTGGATTTCTTACAATGCTACTACCAAAAATCTTAGTGTGTTTTGTAGTTACGACTCCGATCGTGTTTATAAGGGATATTCTAATGTTTCTTACAGAATTGATCTCAAGGAAGTTCTTCCTGAGTGGGTTAGGGTTGGATTTTCAGCTGCTTCAGGTCCGAACTTTGAGAAAAACTTTGGTATTAACACTTGGCGATTCGATTCTGATTTGGACTTCGTAGAAGAAACTGGAAGCAGCAGAAATGAAAACAGGAAAACTAAAAGTCTAATTGGAGCAGCTGGGTTGTTGTTTCTTTTGATTGTTGCAGGAGGATTTGGTTATTTTCTGGCAAGGAAAAGAAGCAAGAGTGCGTTGAGAAACAGTTATATGTTGGTGAATATGGATCTTGAAAGACGTTCTTCACCGATAAGATTTACTTTGGAAGAACTAGAGATAGCAACAAATGATTTTGCAGATCATATGAAGCTAGGCCAGGGAGCATCTGGACATGTTTATAAAGGAACCTTGAGTGACATCTGCCGCCTAGTTGCTGTCAAGAAAATCTCATCCACGGAATATGTCAATTCTGAGAAACTCTTCATCAATGAAATCAAGGTAATAAGCCGTTTGATGCATAGAAATCTAGTTCAATTCATTGGATGGTGTCATGAGCGAGAGAGCTTGTTACTAGTTTATGATTTCATGCCTAATGGTAGCCTCGATACTCATCTATTCGGCAAAAGGAGAGCTCTTCCATGGCAGGTGCGTTACAGAATAGCCATAGGTTTGGCTTCAGCACTTCACTATCTTCATGAAGAAGCAGAGCAATGTGTCCTTCACAGAGATATCAAACCAGCTAATGTACTTCTAGACACTGATTTTAGTGTTAAACTTGGTGATTTTGGGGTTTCAAAGCTTGTTGATACACAATTCAGGACTCGGACAACAACAACAACAGGAGTAGTAGGTACATGGGGTTATATTGCTCCGGAATATGCATATGACGGAAAGGCTACCAAAGAATCAGACATGTATAGTTTCGGCATAGTAGCCCTCGAAATTGCATGCGGAAGGAGGACTATTAAGGATGGAGAATTTCATATTCCATTAGTAAAATGGGTTTGGGAGCTTTACTTGGCAGGGAATGTAATTGATGCAGCTGATGAACAACTAAGCAGAAACTTCAACAGGGAAGAAATGGAATGCTTGTTGAAGGTGGGTTTATGGTGTAGTCATCCAAAAGCTAAGGAAAGACTCAAATCGGGACAAGTAGCCAAAGCTCTTCGCTTTGAAGCCTCTCTACCTGAGCTCCCAATTGATACTCATGATTCAATATGTCCTGCTGCTACTTCAAATCTCTCACAATTTGATTTCATGGAGGTACCATCTATAACTACAAGCATAGAAGCTGGTCGCTAACAACTTAAATGACTTGTTTAAATTTTCTCAAGTGTTTATATTTTTCTATTAAGTACTTGTTTGGATAGTAATTGAGGATAATTTAAATTAGGTAGCCTTGTTTTAAGTGAGGGTATGAGGATGAATTTTGGATAGTTTTCTTTACACCCAAATTGGAGATAAACATGGTAAATATGTAGTATTTGTATTGAGACTTTAAGTATTGTATACATCATTTGTCTAATTTTAATTTTTGAGATTTGTATCAATGGAATGAGTAAATTAAATAGAACTCCGATATATTTAGAGACATGGAACATCATAAACATAACTACATCAACATATACAACTAGCAATTAGAATTGACCGTCAAATTTTAATATGACAATACGATTTATAGAGACAAATCATTAGACAAAAAAAAAAACCATTTTTGTGTCAAACATAAAATATATATATCGCAGAACAGGATAAACGCTTAATACATCATGAGGCCTTGTAATTGATATTAAATTGGTCTCTTGAACTTTGGAGATGTCTCAAACTTCTTACAATGACATAGCGACCCTCGTTACAAATTGTTACCCCTAAAATTGTTACAAATTGTTGAGTCATCTTTACTTGAAGTATATTTTTTGGACAAAATGAAATTTAGGTACCAAAATGTGAATCATGGTAAATTTCAGGTATCATCAGTGTAATTTACTCATCAAACTCGCATCGACCGACCATTAACCGGTAAAATATACTAAATTATCCGGTCATTGTTACTTCAAGTATTTTTTGGACAAAACGTAATCTAGGTACCAAAGTGTGAACTAGGATAAAGTTCAGGTATTTTGAACACTTCATATGTGATGTTGTGCAGAGCTGAAAAATACGAGAAGGCATTCGATAGGTTTGTGAAACTTGACCAGTATTTCGTACCTGATTTGGTGGATGGCGTATCTAGCTCTGCCCATTGGTCTGTTGTTCGGAGATTGAAAGTCTTTTTGAGACCATTTTATAACGTTATGTTGAGCATTTCTAGGTCTTCTTATGTCACATTCAATAACTTTTGGGTTGATATTAGTGATCTTTATGCAACATTTTTGGAGTGGAAAAATGGTAACGATTTGAAGTTGCAAAATGTTGCTAATAAAATGAAATTGAGGCTTGATGAGTACTTGGGAGGCTATGAAAAGATGAACAAAATTGTTTACATTGCTTCAGTTCTCGATCCTCGTTCGAAACTCGAGGTTTTGGAATATGCTTTCAGTCGAATTTACGGGGAAGAGAAAGGGAGTGTTCTGTTTAAAGATGTGAAGGAAGCATTGTTTGAGATGTTTAATGAGTACAAGAAGAGTATGCTTGAAATTAAGGTTGTTGAGCAATCAAATGAGGTGTTGAATAGGAATTTCTTCATGGTTTCATACAAGAAGCAAGATAAAAAAAATCCGAGCTCGAGTCGTATCTAGATGAGCCAACACAAGATGATACTGATGATTTCGATATTTTAGAATGGTGGAAATGCAATTCGGGTAAATTTCCTGTACTTGCACGTATGGCTAGAGATATCTTGGCAATTCCTAAGTCTATTGTGCGTCCGGACTTGGCATTCAATACAAACTGGAGCGTTCTTAACAAGTATAGAGGTAGTCTAGATTGCGAGATTTTACAAGCTTTGGTATGTGCTCAAGATTGGCTTCGAACCTGGCCTTTTAAAAGTCAAGTGGATATTGTGAAAGAAGATGATGAGGATGAAATGTATGATGAGGGTATGTTAACGAACTCTTCGGTATTGATAGATTTGTTTATATGCATGTTTTTCTGATGTTTATGTCCTATGTTGCACGGATACTGAGAAACAGGAACTGAAATGGACACGGATGCGGATACAAAACGTAGAAATGCTACTAAAGATGAGTGTTCGTGCAACATAATATAGTCTCGTTTGGTTTGTTCATTGACATTCTTTTCATTTATTTTGAATTTTCAGAATTGTTAGCTGAATCTGGTGAACTTGGCCCGAGTTGGGGAGAAGGGAGTGACAGCGATTGACATTTTGTCCGGATTGTCTGATTGTCCCCTTGAACTTTGGGGATGTTTCGTTAGCCCCTAAGTCGACATGGAAGAATAATAAGAGATTTGGTCAAGGTAAAACGAATCACTTTGAGTAAGTATTAGTACATCATTGTAACAATTTCAGGGGACCAATAGTCAATTTAAGCAAGTTTAGGGGGTTAATCGGTCATTGTATGCAAGTTCAGAGCTCATGATTATATTTTTAAAGTTCAAAGTTCAAGTGGCTAATTGGATAATCCAGACAAGTATAATATTAAGTCTTTATCATGCTACGTGATTTATACATTTTATTACGGCTCGAACTAGAGGGTGAGCCTTGGCGCAACAGTAAACATTGTTATCGTGTGACCGAGAGGTTACGGGTTTGAGTCTTAGGAGCGGCCTCTTGTCAAAAAATTGGTAAGGGAAGGCTTGCCCCCAATACATCCTTGTGGTGGGACCCCTCCCCGAAGCCTGCTCCTTTTATTACGGCTCGAACTGTTGTTTTCACGGGCATTTTCAGGTGAAGGAATGTGAAGCTCTTTCCCTCATTGCTCCTATTTCTTGGGTGGCGGATCAAGGTTACCATCCGGTGATGTTTGAGACTAATCCCTTTTATTGTGGATGTTATTCACTCTCGAGAAGCGGATCGATAGGAGTTAGGAGATATTATTCATTAGTGCCGTACCCTTGTATCCCGGTTTGAACTTTACTCAGTCCATTTTGTTAGGCGATAAGCTAACGAGTTGCTCAATCTTCTCGTTTCAATTCTTTTCATGTGATCTTTAATTCTTTCCCTGAGTTATTTTGTCTACTTCGTTAAAAAATTGTCCAGTTGAGACTCTTTAATATAAATTGCTTTAAAAAAAGTAATGATTTGGTCTGGAATGGATTGCGTTAAGGTAGAAGATCTGAGCAAGGAACGCCTTAAAGAATGACGATTGGTATGAATGCATTATATCTCACATCAGAAATGAAGAAATGGTGGATGTGACTTATTAGTAAAGTGTATTTTTAATACATATAGACGCGTTTTAAAATCATAAAATCTAAGGTGTTGGATTTGGATCAACAAAAATAATATTTTCATGGTATTGAATTATTCTGTAACAAAAAAATGAATATTACAAAATCACCATTGATTAATATTAGTTATTCTCCGTTGGTTTTAAGAATTGAGTCTTTATATTATTTTATTTTATTTTATTGGGTATTTAAATTCATCATTGTATGAAAGTTTTATGACATTATTGCTCAGATATGATGGTTTTAATTTCCATTCTAAAATTCTAATAAAATCTATATTTAAATATAACTGATCAATTTCATTTGGTCACTTAGAGATCCATGTGAACGTTACTTTATTTAATAAAACTTGATCCCTAGAACTTTGGAAATATCTAATTAACTCTCTATACTTATTTATAATGATCTATTGGCTCATTGCTTAGTTACAACTTATAACTTACAAGTTACAATGATCTATTAGCCTCCTCAATTTATTTAAATTAATAGACGTTTTAACTAGCCTGAATCTTTCTTTGTTCTTTCATGTGATAAAACATTTTAAGTGCAGGATAAACCGTTTCAATACGTCTGATCACGTTTAGATAATCTATGTTCTTCCATGTAGATTTAGGAGGCAATAAGACATTTTAAACAAGTTTACAGGTTAACGAAACATCTTCAAAGTTCAATGAGTTGATTAGATAATCTAAATAAGTACAAAGATACCTTATATATCAAGCGCAAGATAAACCGTTTTATTAGATAATCTTTGTTCTTCCACATGGATTTAGGGGCCAATAAAACATTTTAAGCAGGTCAGTGAAACATTTTTAAAGTTCAATGAGTTGATTAGATAATTTGGATAAGTACAGAGATATCTTATATTAAGTGCAAGTTAAACCGTTTTAATACGCCTAATCATGATTAAATAATCTTTGATCTTCCACATGGATTTAAGGGGCAGTAAAAAAACATTGTTAAGCAAGTCCAGTGAAACATTTTCAAAGTTCAACTTAGATAATCTGGATAAGTACAGAGATATCTTTATATTAAGTGCAGGTTAAACCGTTTTAATACGCCTGATCACGATTAGATAATCGTTGTTCTTCCACATGGATTTAGGGGGGCAATAAAACATTTTAAGCAAGTTTACTGAACCATCTTCAAAATTCAACGAGTTGATAAGATAATCTGGATAAGTACAGAGATACCCCTATATATTAAGTGCATGATAAACTGTTTTAATATACCTAATCATGATTAGATAATATATGTTATTCCATGTAGATTTAAGAGACCAATAGAACATTTTAACCAAATTTAACCATCTTCATCAGCGGCTGGGAGCTCCTGCAATTCACACCGAAACGAAGGTCTCTTACACTCTTAATGGCCACGACATGGTTCTTTTATTGCAAGGAGACCAGAAACTAGGATCATTGTCTAAGATATGATATGATTATACTAAATTAAGAAAGTACTTTGGAAAGAGAGAAGGATTTAGAAAGCCATAACTTTTATTACACAAAGAGTATTTTACAATGGAAGCAAAGGATGATCTTACAAATGAGCTAAGGCTTCCTTATATAGGAAAAACCTTAGGAACAAGACAAAATAAAAAGATAAGAATAACATCTTATCTTATCTTACACACCATTATCTTTTTGAAAGATAAGATAAGAATCTTACCTTTCTTACACACCACACCATTATCTTTAAGAAAGATAAGAATCTTATCTTTCTTATTACACATCACATCACACTAGATTATTATTACAAGAAAAATACAAACTTGATATTTAAACCACAACTTTCTGGACAAGTGGCACTTATGTCTTCTGGATATTTTCATATGTAATGACTAGGAGAGAGATTGAAGTTCTTCCAGTCTTCATCATCCGAATCAATGTCGCCATACAGAGATTCGTACCATGGTCCTTTCCTTACTCGTGGGTCCGGATAAGGGTCTTGGGAATCTTGGAAGTAATGAGGTGGAACTTGAGGTTCTTGAGTTGGCACTTGAGTTGCTTGGGGTGGCATTTGAGGTGGCACTTGAGTTGCTTGAGGTGGCACTTGAGGTGGCACTTGAGTTGCTTGAGGTGGCACTTGAGGTGGTCTTGATCTGGAAGAAGATGCTTGTCCTGGTTCTGGTTGTTGTTGTGAAGCCATAAATGGAGTCCGATTTGACACTAAGTGAATGTTGACTGGCTTGGCAGGGTACAGTGTTGTACTAAGAATTTGGTTAGTATTGAGATCATAACCATTAAGGCAACAAAGATAATTTTTGAGTGCCATTTTTTCATTGCCTTTGGTTTCCTGTATTGGAGTTAAGAAAGTATTCCACTCATAAGCTTCATTTTGAGTCCAAAATTTCCCTTGTATGTCTTGAAAGTATGGCCTGTGGATGATAAAGACTGCACTGGTTGATAAATGGGACGTTGCACTATCCCAGAGCTTGAGTCTTTCAATTATTTTCTGGAGTTCCTTTCGCCACCACGAAAGGGGGGCATACCAGTCCATTAAAGTCCATAATAGAGAATCACATTGCTGTTCTTCATGGAGGTGATGAAACATTTCCAAGACTGGTATTTCAATGGCAATGGAATAGAGAACCGTTAAGCACCAAATGCACCATAATTCGGAAGAGAGGAGATCTTGTGTGGGTTTCAGACGGAAAAGGATAAGGAAAGGGCAATCTTGGTAAAATTCATCAGGTTTAGGGAGGTTCCTTGCAGTGAGGAAGTCTTTGAAGTGAACAAACAGGTGGGTTTTGGCATAGCACTGAATTTCAAAAATATTTTTGAAATTAGTTCTAGGAGGAAAGGGGCGAATGGCTACAGGATTCTTAGGAGTAGAGGATGCCATGAAGATGAAAGGTAGGGAGGCTATAGAGGTAATAAGTGAAGGTTGTGGTCTGGAAAGCAAGTCTGGGATGAGGTTCTGATGTCCTTTTATATGCTCCACATGGAAGTCATATTTTGCAAACCAGTCCTTAAGTCTCAATAATTGTTGGCTAGGGAGAGACTTATTTTTGAATTCAAGGATTTTCGGAAAAGATGAATTATCCATTCTGACAGTGAAATGATGGCCGATGAGATGGAATTCAAATTTCTTTATACCATTTTTTACCGCAAGAATCTCTTTGATCGTGGTGTGATAATGTTGCTCTGCAGCTTTGAATTGTCCACTAGCATGTCCACAGTAATGAGAAGTTCCATCAACTTCTTCAATAAGCAATGCACCCCAATGTTCATCACTAGCATCTGTTTGTAAAACACGCTTTCCAGTGCCAGGTATCTTTAATGCTGGAGGATTTTGAGCCACAACTTTAAGTTGCTGAACAGCTTTAGTTTGGACATGACTCCACGGTGGTGCATTCTTTTTCAGCATTTTTGATAATTGGCTAGTGTGCTCAGAGACATGAGGGATGAATTCCCGGATGTAATTGATGATTCCCAAGAATTGCTGAATTTGCTTTACAGAAAGATTCTCATCAGGGAATTTCAATAATTCTTGAGAAATGTGGGGTCCAGGCTGATATTGGCCATCATGGAATCTCATGCCTAAAAACTCCACTGAGTCCTGTCCAATAATGCTCTTCTTTTCAGAAAGCATTATGCCATGCTGGTCTACAATGTGCTGGAATTGGGCCAAAAGACTATTATGGGCCTGGACGTCTTTTGAGAAGAGTAAGATATCATCAATATAGATAAGAGCACTATGAAGGATGGGCTCAAAAATCTTAATCATGGCCTTTTGGAACAGAGATGGGGCTGTTTTCAGCCCAAAAGGCATAACTCTCCATTGATATTGTGCTGTAGGAATGCAAAATGCTGTCTTGTAACGATCTTCTGGATGAATCCCAAGCTGCCAAAAACCTGCTTTGAGATCAAATTTTGAAAAGATATGGGCTTCATTGAGATGGACAAATAAGGAATTAATCCTTGGAAGGGGGAATTTGTCATCTCTTAGAAATCCATTGAGGGGCTTGTAGTCAATCACAAGCCTTTTCTTTGCACGAACTATTTCTGACCGCTTCTCGACATAAAATGCTTGACAAGCCCAAGGAGATGTGGTTGGCTCTATCAAGCCTTGTTGCAACAATTGAGCACATTCTTCTTTTGCCAGGAGAAGGTCAGCAGGTGTCATGCCCGGATGCGTTGCCTTTGTAGGATTGACATCTTCATTAAGCTTGAAAGGCAATTTGATGAAGAAATCTTTATTTTTCCAAAGTGGTGAGGGATGCGAGAATTGCGAGTGGGAATCAGCACATGACTTCAAGAGAAGTTTTGTAATTTGTTGAAAATCTGGTGAGACTTCAGCTAGGGAGTACATCTTAGGGACGCACGTGTACAATTTTAATTGTCGTTTGAAACGAATCCCTTCAGGAAGAATTTGTAACCCTTTAGCTTTCTGGTAGACATCAAAACCAACTAAGATGTCTTTGTCTGGAAGTGCCGATCCAAGGACTTTGACCCAAATGATACAGTTAGGGAAAAACTGAATCCCAATGGGTTTTTTGGATCTGAGTGTAGTGGAAAATACCTTGCCATCTGCAGCCTTGAAATACTCATAGTGGGTTTCCCATGAGGTATTAGGCAAAATTGATGGATTAACCATCGTCTTTTGAGCCCCAGTATCCATAAGACCAATAACAGAAATGGGTCTGTCATATTTGGACGACAATAGATGAATATTTACCAGGGGATAAGTGGGAGTAAGACTCTCTGATGAGCATGATTGTAGGGAATAGATGGGAAGCAAATCATCAGAAACTGGAAAATCATCATCAGAATCTTCTGAAGAAGAAGAATCTGTATAATCTTCAAGGGCGAAGATGGTTTCTGGTGTTGCTTCATCTTGCTCTGAGTACAAGGATTCAACATCTGCATCTTCAAGACTGTAGGAAAGTTGTTGGACCAATTTTTGAGCCTTTTGTGGCTGATTTGGACATTTACGAGCGTAATGCCCCTTTTGACCACAAATGTAACACCGATCAGTCCGCTTATTCCTGTTGGTCTTTTTCTTGAAAAACTTGAATCGTTTCTGCCGTCTGGACCCTTGATATGAATTAGGGAATTTAGAGAGTCTAGAGAGCTTCCTGTAGTGTTTCTTCTTTGAGGGACGACAGTCACATTTGCTATCCTTGCACTTGATATGTAGGTAAGATTTGTTGCAAAATTTCTGAGCAAGATTTCTTTGGGACATGATATTGCTGAAGAGGCGTTGTTGCTCACACAATTTCTCTAGAGCAAGAAGAGTGAATTGGTGAATTTCCCCAATGCTGATGTCGGCGAAATTTCTACCTGTAGCTGTGATGAGACGTTGTAACTCTGGTTGGAGTTCGGTTGGTAGAGAGGCAATGTAAGTGTACCGAAGATTCGGATCATTATACCCATTTAGCATGTAGTACCTCTTCACCATTCTTTGATAATGAAAGTCTAGATCTTTTTTCTTCAAAGAGCAGCATTTCATATCAAAGAATTCTTGTTTCATCTGGTTGTGATATTTTTTAGGATCGCCGATGAACTGTTGATGGATCTCTCCCAGAGCATGACTAGCAGTTGGAAGATTGAGAAAGGCGGCCATCTTGTATGGTCCAAGACTTTGGTACCATTCTCGAAGCGTGCCTGTAAACCGGGAGACAAATTCAGTTAGCACTTCCTTCATGGTGACATCTTGTTTAGTCATTTGCAAATCTATCCATGCTGCCATTTCATGGAGATGGTCTCGCCATCGATGAGGAGGGAGATGATCAAATGTGAACCAAGGACCAGATGTTGGCTTGGTAGTTTTAGGTTCTTCATAGAACATAAAATCTTCATCAGCTTGTTCTTCAACTGTGGGTTCTGTCACACCAGGGGTTGGTGCAGAAGAATGTTGTTCATCAGCCATGAGTATCTGAGTAATATCAGTAATATCAGCATCAGGTTCTGAAGGAAGATCTTCAGATGTTCCTTCTGAGGAGTCTGTAGAATACTCCGGGACAGTGGTGAGATGGTTAATCATGGAAGCCATATTGGAAAACATAGGTTGTTTGTCTTTTGAGGGCCTGTGATGTTTTGGCTTCGGAGAATCTTCTTCAAATGAGCCGGAAGAAGATAAAACTTTTGTGGGTGGAGCTTGAAGTTGTTCATGGATCATCTGAAAAGGAGTATATGTTTGTGCTGGAGGTGGAAAAGGTGAAAAATGATGAGGGGATCTGGAAAAGGGATCCACAAATTCTGGAGGAGAAGTTGAAGGTTGAGATTGAACCTTTGCCAAGTCTGCTTCTACTTGAGCTAACTGATCTTTTAACCTCCTAATCTCAGCTTCTTTCTGGTTGAATTCTTGACCAAATCTTCGCTGAGAGATCAAAGTTCGAAGATTGTTGTCAACCTTTTGGATCTGCTGTGTCAGATCTTTCTGCGTTTTGAGTGCAAACTCTGTCAAAGAATCAACCTTTTGGGACATGTGTTTCTGGGAGGAAACCATATGCTCAAGCTTGTGATCAATCTTTTGAAGATAATTATTCTGGGCTATGGCATTGTCAGTCTGCCAGTTTAGCACAGACTCAAAGGGTTTAGGTTCTTCAAGATGGCCAGTGTGGGTAACAGTATGGGAAGGTATGTAAGGAAAGGATACTGTTTTAGACTGGGTGTTGGTTTGTTTTGTCAAAGGTGGGAAATCTTCTGGGGTAAAACTGGTGTTCATCATGCATGGTTGTACAAGAGGTGGTAGTTCTGGAGAATTAACAGGTGGAGAAGGATGACACCGTCTTTTTAATTTTGCAAGAAATTCAAGCTCCCTTTTGTAGATTGCAAGAGGCTTTAGATAAGCTGGGGTGACCTTAAATTGAGGGTCTGGAGTGATATCTTTTCTGGGATGGATACCGATCCAAGGTGCATCATCATCATCAGGCTTTGTCGGAGCTCTGGTTGAGGACGAGCGACATGCTCCTTTCTTGGATGGCTTTGTTGTTTTCTTGTGCGAGTAATTATCGCAAGAATCATCATCAGAATCAAGATCTTCTACACATGTGCACGATGGATCACACATCCCACTACCGGGAACATCCCAGATGAAATGACCATATATGTGTGAAACATAGGTGTGTCGACCATCAGGCCCAAAACTATGGATGGGAATTTTCTTTTCTCTCGGAAAAGAGGCCGGAGAGATCATCATGGCTTGGTGAAAGGAGTGCCTTGGGGGCTGAAAAACTGTTTTTACCAGTCCATCTTCCCTGTTTTGAAAGGATGAAGAAGTGGTTTGGACGGGCTGAGAAATCTGGTGCAATTTCTCATATGCAGTGAGCCATTCAAGAGGCATCAACTGAGTAAGCTCTTCCCTGGAGATCTGGCGAGGGATTTGTACAATTGTTGGATTATCATCTTCCTCCGCAATTAAAAACAAGGCTTCAGATGAAGTACTCTGGGTTGGCATGTCAAGTGCATGATTCTGGAGCCGATAAATGAGTTGGTGGTGAATTGTTGCTGCAACAGCTGTTGAGATTTGTTCAGCACCAATTAGCTGTACTTGAATCTTAAAGGTGGAAGGAAGGTTTGGGTCGTGTAATGAAAGGTTGAAGTTTGGAAAAAATGTTAGAACAATACCACCAGCATTGAGTGTTTTTAAAACTGTGCCGATGACAGCATGTTCAAACTTAAGAAATCTAGTATCCAACAGGCTTACTCGTGCTGTGACTGGAAGACCCTTCCTACCATGAAGAGTCAAAATAATACGTACTGCCCCAAGGTGGAAATGGGAGTATCCTTCTTGCCTCCATTTGGATATGAAAGAAGTAGGAATCTCCAAGGTTACATATTGTTCTGCACTGGTAGCCTTTAGAGAACATTGGTCCATTTTGGAAGTTTGGACATATTCTTTAGCATACGGTCGTCTGGTGGAGATCAAAGATCGGATACTGCGTGTGATAGAAGAATCACGCCTATAAATGTTGTAGGGATTGATCAAGGGTAAGTTGGTTGAGTGGATTTGAGCATCTTCTGGAACATAAGAGTATTCCACAAGATTTTCAATTTTTGAGGTTTTGGTTTGTCGAAAGGATGATGGGATAGAAAGAGAAGAAGAAAGTTGGATGGGATTAGAATTAGAAGTTGAAGGTAATTCCATGATTGAATGATCTTTCCTCTGTACTCCTTAATTTAATCAATCATACCTCTACCTTATGGCTCTGATACCAGCCGCTGTTTTAATAGGCCTAATCATGATTAGATCATCTTTGTTCTTCCACGTGGATTTAGGGAGCCAATAAAACATCTTAAGCAAGTTTAAAGAAATATCATCAAAGTTCAATGAATTGATTAGATAATCCGAACAAGTGCAGGATAAACCGTTTTAATACGCCTAATCATGATAAGGTTGCAAATCATTAAAATCCTAAGTTAAGAAATACCATAGAAATTCTTACAATTCATGAAATCTTCAACTAATTATCAGATCTACTAGCTATAGTCATACTTAAACTTGGCAGGTTTTGCCTATTGGTACTTGATCTTTCAAAATAACCTATCACACACTTATAGTTGGCTCATTCAGACCTTCTACACACGAAATAGTCGATCTGTCATTTTTAACAAATGAGATGGCATGTGCGTGTGCGTTTGTTCTGTATGCTTTATAACGGTGAAAAAATTAGACTTCTATAACATTAATTGGCCTTCTTTTATAAAAAAAAAATATATCTGATTTTTTACCATTATAAGTCCGACAGAACAACTTTTCTTACTTTTTTCTTTTCTTTTCTGTAACACGCACATGGCGCTTTATTTGTCAAAGATGACAGATCAACAATTTTGTATGCAGGAGGTCCGAATAAGTCAACTATAGGGATGTGATAGGCTATTTTGAAAGTTCAGGTCCCAATAGGTAAAACTTACGAAATTTAAGAGTATAAACATGCATTAAACCAAATACAAAAACAAGTTCATACCAACAAAATGTCAATCGCTGTCGGTGTCACTCTCTCCACGTTCACCTATCAATCCTGAAAATTCAAAGAAAACGAAAAAAAAATGTCAATGAAGATTGGAAACCGATATAAACTATGTCGCACGGACAGCATTTCTGCGTTCCGTATCCACATCCGTGTCCGTTTCACCTCCCGTTTCTAAGTGTCCGTGCAATATAGGATATAAATAACAGAAAAACATACATATAAACAAATCTATCAATACCGAAAGCTCGTTAACATACCCTCATCATACATTTCATCCTCGTCAAATTCTTTCACAATATCCATTTGACTTTTCGGAAGCCCCGTTCGAAGCCAATCTTGAGCACATACCAAAGCTTTTAACCTTTCGAAATCCATATCACCTCTACGCTCCTCAAGAACGCCTCCACCGGTGTTGAATGTGAAGTCCATATCATCTCTAGGCCCGTCAATAACGCCTCCACCGGTGCTGAATGCTATGTCCGGACGCACAGTAGACTTAGGAATTGCCAAAATATCTCTAGCCATACGCGCAAGTACAGGAAATTTACCGGAATTGCATTTCCACCATTCTAAAATATCGAAATCATCTGTATCATCTTGTGTTGGCTCATCTAGATACAACTCGAGCTCCGATTTTTTATCTAATCTTCGCTTCTTGTACGAAACCATGAAGAAATTCTTATAAACAATATCTTCATTTGAAGCTGAATTTGATTTCTCAACAACATTAAGCTGAAGTTGAAGCATCTTCTTGTATTCATTAAACATCTCAAACAATGCTTCCTTCACATCTTTAAACAGAACACTTCCTTTCTCTTCCCCGTAAATTCGACCGAAAGCAAACTCCAAAACCTCGACGAGGATCGAGAATTGAAGCAATGTAAACAATTTTGTTCATCTTTTCATAGCCTCCAAAGTACTCATCAAGCTTCAATTTCATTTTATTAGCAACATTTTGCAACTTCAAATCGTTACCATTTTTCCACTCCAAAAATGTTGCGTAAAGATCACTAATATCCACCCAAAAGTTATTGGATGTAACATTTGAAGAACAAGAAACGTTCACCATAATGTTATAAAATGGTCTCAAAACAACAGTCAATTTCCGAACAACGAACCAATCCGCAGAGCTAAGCAAGCCACCCTCGATCGCGAGTTTGAAATTCGTGTCGAGTTTCTCATACCTATCGAACGCCTTCTCGTATTTTTCAGCTCGGCACAACATCACATATGTAGTGTTCCACACATCGATGATATCTAAATACAATCTATCTATGCTTTCAATTTTTTCATCCTCAACGCACTTCTTGAATTTCTTTAGCTTCTCGGGATTATATGTAACGTATATAACTGTATCCCTCACCCGATTCAGTAGTAAACTCACTTCCTCTAAAGCTGCAACAGCAACTGAGTTTATTATCTGAGCAATGCACTTCATTTGAAGGTACTTGCAGTCTAGAAAACCGTTTCCTCTCTCGATTAACTTATCTTTCAAGTGGACAATGGCGTTGTCATTTGAACTAGCCTTGTCCATTGTAACGGTGAACACCTTGTTAATCCGCCACTCGAGCAAACATGTTTCGATTTCCGTACTGATTTCCTCACCGTCGCAAAGAGGATTTCCAAGAAAGTACAAAATCTTTCTATGCAACTTCCAATCTTCATCAATGAAGTGAGCTGTGATACCCAAGTAGGTTAGCCCTTGCTCTGAAGTCCAAGTATCAGTGGTTAAACAAACACTTTGACAATTTGTTTCCATAAATTTCTGCAATTTTAACTTCTCATCCAAATACATCTGGTAGCAATATTTTGAAAGTGCGAGTGAGGATGGAAGTTCAATCTTAGGATTCAATAGAGAAATTAACGCGATAAAAGAATTCCTTTCGACCATTTCAAATGGAAGTCCACTGTCAACTACGAAAATTGCAAGACTCTTTCTGAAGTTTTCGAAATAAGCATCCTCACTATCTCCTGTTCCTGAAACTAAGGAGAGTGTATGTTACAGGGACGATAATTTTAATAGCGTTAAATGCATTGTCTGTCTCAAAATGGTTACTCAACTTCAATTTGTCTCAATAAAATCATTCAATTTTGAATTTTATCTCAATTAAGTCACTCCGAGGACTTCAAGACAAAAAGACACAGAAAAAATGACGTGGTTTCAACATTAGCACTAGTCAACTTTCACCGTTGACCGAAACAATACATGAGTGTCACCTACATAGCTGACCAAAATGACACGTGGCTGCCACCTAGCTGACACGTGTACACGTGTCGTTTCGATCAGCTAGGTGGCAAACACGTGTTATCTAGGTGACATCCACGTATTGTTTCAGTCAACGGTGAAAATTGACTAGCCCTGATGTTGAAGCCACGTCATTTTTCTTGTGTCTTTTTGCTTTGAAGTCGCCAGAGTGACTTAATTGAGACAAAATTCAAAGTTGAATGATTTTATTGAGACAGATTGAGGTTGAGTAACCATTTTGAGACAAGCATGAAAGCTCGATGACCAACGATGCATTTAACGCTATTTGTAAAAGATATAGGATGTACTGAATATGTGATTAGCATTGATTCACTTCTGAAAATACATTACATCATAGGAAAAGAGTTTACAAATTCTCTAAATTACATAAACGTGACCCGAAAACAAGTTTCCAGAGAGTTTAAGTTCCGAAACGAATATGGAAACATGAAACGCTATAAAATCAAAGTTTCCGCCCAACATAGGAAAGTAGTATCTACACTTACCTTCTTTGCAATTGGCTTCATCTTCAGCACTTGGGATTGCTGGAATTTTGAAATCTTTTTCTTGCTGTAAATGTGACATCTGAAAACCAAATATGCAAAATGCACATCATGATTCATATATACAGAGGAAAAAAATTCGTATTAAGATATTAGTGACTCCTTCAATTTGGCTATAAAAGTCGACTCCTTAAACTTATTTAAAATAACCTATTGGACCACCAAACTTGCTTAAAGTAGGCTATAGACTCTCTGAAATTGCTTCATAGACAGAGTTTGGGAGGCTAGGCCAAAAAGCTCACTACTTGTCCATACACTTTAGCTTCGAACTTTAAGAATGACCAATTAACTCCCTAAACTTGTTTAAAATGACTTAATGAATCATCGAACTTGCTTAAAGTAGCCTATTGATCCTCTGAAATTGCTTCGTATATACAGAAGAAAAAAATCGGACTAATATATTAGCAACCCCTTCAGTTTGGCGATTAGCTTCGAACTTTAAGAATTACCGATTAACTTCTTAAAGGACAACTGAACTTGCTTTAAATAGCCTATTGACCCTCTGAAATTGCTTCTAGCACCAATAGGCCCTTAAAATTGCTTAAAGTGATAAACGCTTCATCTGTTTCAACTTGTCCAATTCTACTCTTAATCTATTGGTCCTCTAAAATTGTTTCTAGTAACATATCGACCCCCTTGAAATTGTTTAAAGTGATGATGAGGACATCTCCTTGAAAAAAAAAAAGGTCAAGCATGAAGGAGGACTCACACAGCATGTCATCTTAGCCACACGATGTGTGAGCAGGCTAGATGGAGGGGAAATTCAGAGGGGAAGAACCACACGATGTGTCAGACCTTCACACATCGCGTGGCTGACTTGCTAGAACTCCAGGAAGTTTTGAACAAATTCACACGACATGTGACCTACTTCACACACCGTGTGAAACATATCGATGGCAGTCTATATAATTGCGAGAAGGATTCTCACACGCCGAGTTGAAGCCCCAAGCCCGTGTGACTGGCCTAAAGACTACGCCACACAGCATGTCAAATAGACCACACATACCGTGGTCTAACTTCGTGATCAAGGAGACAAGTCTTCCACAACCCTGCTTTTTACGATTTTGCCATTTAAGCTTATTTGCTGTTTTACCATTAGCTATCAAATATAAACTTTCTCGAAGCAAAGCTTCTAACCTTTTGGATTAACTACTAGTTTAGCCAGTGAAATCATTCTTTGTTTACAATTAAAAACATCTTTATCGTCAGTATCAAGTGATAAAGGCTTTCTTCTCTTAGTCTAATGGTTGTCTGAAATTACTTCTAGTGATCCCTTCTACTTGTACAAATTTCTCTTACTCTCTTACTCAGTTATGTAGGACATAAGGATGTTATAATTTCACTCAAACTCGGAGTTTTGAGAAAGTTCGAGAGATTAGACAAAAGATCGGGAGGCTAGAACCAAAAGCTTACTAGATTCAAAACATGTAAATGAAAAGACCCATAAAAAAACCTAATAAAAAAATTCCAAATCACAACCCAGTTACAATTACAAGTTAGAACTCCAATCAAACATGCACAGCAGCAATGTAAGAGAAAGAAAACGGGCACACCTCTTTTTTCTCTCACGGAGCAAATATTGGTGGGTCTGATCACTGGTGCTCGGAGGAGATAAGCCGTAGATGCAGAAAAGGCAGAGAATAGAAAATTTGAGAGGCAAAGAAAGGAAAGTTAGGTTTATAAATTGCAATTACTGAAGAATCACAGTTGGGTTCGGAGCTTCGGTTCTAATAAACCATAAAGCTCACTCTTTGGCGGGAATTCTATCGTCGTAGGCCTCCCACTTTCAATTCATTCTATTTTCTTTGTATTTTAATTCAAAATTATTTTAAATATTAGGATAAATAATTTATATTAAATATAGAGGAAATTACAAAAAAAAAAAAAAAAAAAAATCATATTTGGAAAAAAAAATTTTTTGAACCCAAAGTAAAATATCATATAAAAGTGGGATTAGCATTCTCAATAATAACGTTTGACAGCCATTTCGGCACAACAGTAGATAAAAAAATCGCTAGCATTGGAATAGGTCTGCCTAGCTACCAGATGTGCAGCCCTATTCGCTAAACGACTCACAAAAGATACTGAAAAAGTAGGATTGGATCGAAGGATAACTCGACAATCATGAATAAGCGATCCAAACTCCAAGATATCCTTTTTACAGGAACAAATTGCATCGACAACAAGTTTAGCATCAATTTCAAACTCAACATGTGTGTACCTCATCGAAGCTAGCCAAAGAAGACTCGTACGTACAGCCAGTGCATCGACTACCCGTGGTTCTCTGATACTCGCAATGAGGCTACTGCTACAGAATAGGAATGTACCTACAGCGTCTCTGATCACTGCCCCCATCCCGCATCTCCCTGCTTCCTTGAAAATAGCACCGTCAATATTGCATTTAAGAGAACCCGGTGTCGGCCGTTGCCAAATCCAGGTTACTGCTGTTTGCGGGACAGTGGCACCGGTATATCGCTGACGGGATCCAACTGCTGCGGACGACAAAGCAACGCCATCGAGACATGCTGCTGGAACTGACAGTGGCTGGTGGCTGTTCATGCAAGATGGAGCGCCCAAATTCGGTCTTACTGACGACTTTTGTTGATAAGCCTTCCAATCACGGAGTTCATCAATTCCATGCCGCCAACTAATGTCCGCCGGCCACCAAATCATCTGCCAAAGAACTCTATTCCTGTGATCCCATATCATCTTCAAGACACAGCAAAGGCGGGCAACTATCTCCTGATTTGGGCCACTTAAAGCCTGCAATAACCAATCTGCAAAATTCAGCCCATTAGTTTGTGGTACTGGTAATCCCGCTATCCGCCAAAGGTCACCTGCAAAGCAACAATCAACAAATAAGTGGTTAACCGTTTCGTCCTGTTCAACACACACAGGACATTCAATTGTGATGGGAACTCTTCGTTGTGCTAGTCTAGCCCGAGTAGGTAAGCTACCCGAACAAACCCGCCATATGAATAGCTTAAGTTTGGGGGGTATCTCTAATTTCCAGATCCTCCTCCAACCCTCATTCTCCAATCTCTCCTCATCCCCCTCTATCCCAACAATGTAACCTGAATGCACATTATAGAACCCATCCTTTGACCAATTCCAAACTCTCTTACCCTCACTGACACTGAAAGGTAATATGATATCACAAATGGCACTCACTTCAGCTTCACTAAAGCACCCATTCAATTTATTCATGTCCCATCCCCTACCATTTTCAAGCAACAAGTCCGCCACTCGTAAATCCTCCATCCCAGGTACCACGAAGGAATTTATACAAAAACCGTTTAGCTTAGGTACCTATGCATCCTTCCAAACTCTGATCGATCTTCCATTCCCCACCTTCCATCTTAAGCCTTTTCTGAGTATGCTCAGGCCACTCCAGATACTTCTCCAAACCATACTAGGATTATTGCCTAATTCAGAGAAAAGTAAGTTCTCCTTTGGAAAATATTTAGCTTTGTACATTCGACTTACTAAAGTATTTGGGTCACTAATCAATTTCCATCCATGCTTCCCTAATAAAGCCAAATTAAACATGTGCAGGTCTTTAAATCCCATACCCCCTAGGCCCTTTGATTGACATAATTTAGACCAATCAAACCAATGGATGCTTCTTCTACCATCAGGTTTCAAACCCCACCAAAAGGAATTCATCATTTTTTGCAATTCATCACAGATAGAAAGAGGTAAGAGAAACGTACTCATACAAAATGTAGGTAAAGCCTGAGCAATTGACTTCAACAACACCTCCTTGCCAGCCTGTGATAAGAATCTAAAGCTCCAAACGCTGAACTTTTTGCGCAGCCTATCAACCAAAAAGGTGAAAATTCGTCTCTTAGAGCGGCCGATTAGTGAAGGTAAACCCAAGTACCGACCTGTATCCAATGGTGCATTAACCCTCAAAATTCCTTTAATCTCATTCTATATATCTGTAGGGACATTCGCGTTGAAGAAAATACCAGATTTGCTCAAATTCACCGCTTGTCCCGAAGCTATCTCATACTCAGTCAGTATACTCAACATTGTTCTGGCTTCATTTGTCGTTGCTCCAAAGAACAAGAAACTGTCATCAGCAAAGAATAAATGTGTAACAGACGGTGCCCTGCGACAAATTCGACAACCTGAGATTAAACTCTCCCTTTTAGCCCTTCTGATCAATTTGGATAATACTTCAGCGCATAAAATAAACAAATAGGGGGATAGCGGGTCTCCCTGTCTAAGTCCCCTGCCTGGGACAATTTGCTTGGTACATCCTCCATTCACTGCCACTTTATACTTCACTGTTGTCACACATAACATCATCCATCTGATCCAGGTCTCATGGAATCCCATGGGAACCATTACCAATTTCAAAAAGTCCCAATTCACCCTATCATAGGCCTTGCTGATGTCAATTTTCAGTGCAGCCTGCCCAGAGGTCCCTCTATTCTGCCTTTTCATGAAGTGTATATGTAACATCCCCAAAACCCTAACATATGAGTCTTTCCACATTCATATATGTTTTCATGATTGAATAAATACATTTTAGATTCATCTCATTGTCATTAGAAGTTTCGTATTCATAATGCGATTACCGTGCGATTAGGAGGTGATTAGTGTGTCGTTAAGATGTAACGATTGGTTAATTGAGTTTGGACATAAATGAATGAATGCACATGTCCTTAATTGATTAAATTAGACTTATGGAGGGCTGGAAATGAATTTTAGTAAGTAAGCACCTCACAAAGCATGATGTCACTCAAGTAAGACAAAGTATGCCTCTTTGATTTCAAAAGGATGTATATAACTAATTCCTCCTCATTTCCAGCCACAATTTCGACCAAAGCTTCAGCAAACTTTCATTTTTCATACCCTAACACCCTCCAAAGAAAACTTTTCCAATTTCTTCCATTTTCAAGCCAAACAAGTCAAGTTAGGAAGCATACTAGGTGATAGACACAAGTTGAAGGTTAGTATGCTGTTTTCGCTTGTTTTCTATGAGTTTGAGATTCTGAAATACCTAGGTATGATCATAGGATTTGTTTTGGATGAGTTGTGATTGAGTTTGTTGAGTTTTAGTGTTGTTTGAATTGGTTTTAGGCTATCCAAATGAAAGATATGTATCAAGTGCCCTAAACAGAAATCTAGGGTACTGCTTTCAGTCATTTTGGAGCATGTTTTTCATATTGATATTGTTCGAATTTGAAGATACATAAAGAATAAACTATGTTCCTATATGTGTTATGAAACCCTCTGTATAATATGGGACTTTAATTCCATATATAGATGAAGAAAACCTAGATGGATCATGACTGCCTCGAAATTGAATGTCATGTGAGGCAGCCATGTTGATGTAGCATTTTGAAAACTTTAGAGTCCGAATTTGAGAAAGTTTCTTTATACAAAAGTGTTCCTAACTACTTGAAGTATATTATTTTATGTGACATTAGGAGGGCAAGGTGCAATTGAACGCACACCCGATCGTGTTGAATAGATCGAACCAAGTGCGACGGTAAGCATATTGCTTATATATGTGTATGAATGTATTGTGCCTTGTAACTTGTTGAGTATGAGATGTGGTTGAATCTGATGTGAATAATGTGAATAATGTTTGATTGTTTGTGATACGTTATGATTGATAAGAAAGTGATATAATTGAGTATGTTGCAGTGTTATGAGGAAATACGGCATGTTGAGCCTTGTGCACATACTGGAACTGAATAATGGTTGGATTATAAATGAATATGAGCTTGCTTAGATGGATATGTGAAATGGTCCAAGTTGAGAGTGCTATCCTAATATTGTGAGCCGGAAGCACATGTGTTGAGATATATGAGTATGTGAGTTGAGTTTAACTCCTCCGTAGCACAGATGATTGTATTCCGAATTTAGTGAGCCGGAATACAGATTGGGCCCAAGGACCATTTTATATATATTGTCTAAGTATAGCAAGGCCTTTCTAAAATAAATATTACTATACTAAGTGAAACAAGTGAATATCTGTCTATTGAAAATTCTAACTTGGTACTGATGATATATTTTGATTTGTGCTCTTTACATTACTTTTGTATATACATATATGCGTAATATGTTTATTGAGTAGGCAGCTCACCCCTTGCCAACAGATTTTACAGGTTAGGTGGAGTTCTTCTTGCTTAAGGTTACACCGACAGTGTCAGTCCATTCTCATCTAGGCATTTTTGAGTCTTGTGATGTACTTTTGTTTTGTAAATCCTCTATATAGGATAATGACTGAAACGTGTATTGTAAATTGTAAATGCTTTCTCTTATGTATAATATGTAAAGTTTATATGAGATTGAAGTTTATATGATTGAGAATTGAAAGCATGTCTATAACTGATATTGTGTGAGATATCATGTGATCCTAGTGAGGGGGGTTACAGTATACTTTCAAAAGCAACCTGCACATTATCAATTATTGACCTTCCAGGGACAAAAGCAGATTGAGTTTCCCCAATTAGTTGTGGCAAAACATTTTTCAACCTATTAGCCAAAGCTTTTGCCATGATTTTGTAAATTACATTGCAGAGGGAAATAGGACGAAAATATTTTAGCATTCTAGGGTTGTCAATCTTGGGAATAAGAACAATTGTCGTAACATTGAGTCCCGGTGGGAACGCCCCCTCATTTAACCATTTTGCGCAGGCCATACCCAATTCCATTCCCATTGTAGGCCAGAATGATTGGAAAAAACCTGGATTCAGCCCATCAGGGCCAGGGGATTTGTTTGGGCTCATTGAAAACAAGGCATTCCTAAACTCCTCAGCCTCAAAAGGTGCCGTAAGCATATCTGATAACATCGGGATATTATCCCAGGGATCAAAGAAGATATTTGCCAAAACGAACATGTATTGGGGACGGCTCGAGAAGCAATGGCGTATCAGGTAAGACATCCGGGTGGCGGATCACCTAAACTCCGCCACATGAGATCCATAGTCAAACCTAGGGATGACCCGCCGTTATGCCTCGATCCGCCCATTGAGCGGTAAAACCAATTCCCAATAAAGGCCATTAATGATCCTTTATTGAGCTAATAGCCAAGCTTAAAGGAGATCTGTAACCGCCATTAATGAGGCATTAATGGAGACTTTCTGGTTACTAGGAGTTACGATCACATGACTATAAATAGCTTGCACCCCAAGCTATTGAGGTACACATTCCTTCTCTTCCTTAAACTCTACCATTGTCAATATAGTTTATTCTCCTTATACCATACTAACTTTGGCATCGGAGCTTCCCCCCGTCGAACCCAACGACCCCCCCACAGGGAAGAGAGTTGATCAGAAATTCATCCCCAGTTATCAATTGGTGCGGTGAAGGTGGAATCCTAATCTAAAAAGGATTTTGTTCACGCTATAAAAACATGACAAGTGGAGGGTCTAACCCCTCAACCGGGGTTGAAATACCACCCATAACACCATCAACTACTGCTACAACAAACGCTGGTCGTGTTGTCCTTGATACACCCACTATGCATGACGAGGGGAGCATGTCACCTGACACTTTCTTGGAAATTTGCGCGGGGTCCATAGGACGAGAGTATGGACCCGCCATGGAGAGTCGATTGCGATCTTACATGATGATTCCCCCATTTAACCTCCACCGTCCTACACCAGTTCTTACGTCGTCACAATGGCAAATGGCGGCTGTAGGACCAAATGTTCATGATTCAACGTTTTTTCCCTCACAGCTTGTGGACTCCACAGTAGTTAATCCAGTATCTGCCATTAACCCACCGCTGAATCGACAACTATTCACTGATGGAGCGGAAGGGAGTCGAAGGAATGATCAAACTCACCTTAGAAGCACCGCTAATCCTGGGATCACCCTCGGTGGACCTCGAGCTCCTAATAACACGGTGCTGAATCAACAAAATGGTGGACAGGAGGGACGGAGACATAAGAAGCATAAGAAAACGCATGGCAAGGCTCGATCTCCTTCCCATCGCAGGCATAGATCGCCCCAGCGGGGCAGATCTCCTCCATCTGAACGAAGGAGAAGTAAGAGGCTAGTTGAGGCAACTCAAAGGGAGGGGCAGCACCCACCACCAAACCAGGAAGGGAATAGGCCCGCTCCTCCGGAGGGACGCGGCAGGGGTGGTAGGAGGTCACCATCAGATCCGTCGTCCGATTCCAGCTCTTCGTCTTCTCGAAGTAGACCTTCGAGTAGAAGGCGTCCCAGAGAGAATCGAGGTTCTATGGCGGATCAGATCAGAGACGAGATACGCTGTCAGAACGAGGAGAATGCCAGGCATAACCCATTCGCCAACCGTGATTCGCCTTTCACTGCATGGATCGAGGCTGAGGAAATTGAGAGGCACTTTAAGATCCCCAACATTCAAGTCTATTCAGGTGACGATAATCCCGAAGCCCATGCAAGGAAGTATCGCATGTTGCTCAGCCTTAATCGGGCAAGTGAGGCGGTGCTATGTCGAATGTTTATTACTACGTTAAAAGGGCCAGCTTACGATTGGTTCCAGTCTCTCCCCCCGGGATCGATAGACAACTGGGATCAGTTGAGTAGAGAGTTCTATGCAAAATTCGCCGGTTGCATTCCTCCAGTGGTTAAATCGCGAAAACTCTTTGAATTGAAGCAAAAAGAGAATGAGCCCCTTCGAGAATATGTCGACAATTTCAACAAATTGTGTATTCGCATTGTTGATGTGGATGTCTCCATGGCAGTAGAGGCACTGGTAAAAAAACACAACATGTAAAAGCTTGCAGGAAGATCTCATCAGAAACAAACCGAAAGGTATGGCAGAGCTGATAGAAAGATGCAAGGATTTCATAGAGGTTGATGACATCCGCAGGGAGTCTGTATCACCACCTAAGAGAGACAAGGGCGAATCTCGTAGACGGGACAAGGAAAAGGAAAAGCTCCCTGACTCGTCATCCCGAGGTAGGTGGAGAGGTTCTAAAAACAAGTCGGCATACATGACGTCGTTTACACCATTAAACGCCTCCAAGAGTGAAGTACTAATGTGGATAGAGAACAGCCAGCATAAGCGGAGCATTTCATACCCCTAACCAAAGGGAGGGGAGTATACCAACACGGGGGAAAACCCCAAGAATTATTGCAAATACCACCGGAAGAACGGCCATGATACCGACGCATGCTGGGAGTTGGCTAGAGAAATCGAGAGGCTTATTGAGAGAGGAAAGCTGGACAGGTTCGTCCAGAATGATAGAAGGGGAGATGGTGATAAATCCAGAGACGAGCCAAGGAAAAAAGGCTAAAGGGGTCATTAATGTCATAGCTGGCGGACCAGGATATCAGCTGGTGATAAAGAAAGCAAAGACCACTGCTTTGGATAGGACATCGCTCAACCGCCCCTTCGCGGATGTCGGTCCGGCTATCTCTCCACATGCAAACGCCCTTGTCATTACTATGATGGTAGAGGGCTAGGAAATAAAGAGAGTAATGGTAGACACCGGCAGTTCTTGTAATGTCATCACCAGGGGTGCGTTCGCCAAACTTAAGGTTGACCCCATTCAAATTGAGACTACCATTATAGATATTCTGGGAGTGACGGGTCACAAGGTACAGACAAAGGGCCAGGTAACGCTGGAATGCGAATTAGCTGATGATGACCAAGTATGGATGGGAGATCTGGAGTTCTCCATTATGGATGGTCAACTGGCGTACAACATTATCTTAGGGCGGCCTTTCATCTCTGAAGCGGCGGCTCTTATATCAATTCACCATTTGACGATGTACATCCCGACTGCCAAGGGAGGTGTGATGGTCAAAGGGAACCAAAAGGTTGCCCAGGAGACATATTCGGCATCACTGTCGATTCGCCCGCAGTCTAAGGAGGATGATAAGGAAGAGCTCGTAACAACAGCGCTTGGTGATACAGAAATGTTTCTTATGGCGAAAGGCAAGAGGGTACGAATCGCCAGGGGTTGAAAGAAGAGGTCAATGAAGACATCACAAGGGTTCTTCTAGAATCCGAGGGTGTGTTTGAATGGAACGATGAGATCCTCACGGGAATCAGTCCAGATGTGATCACCCATAAACTCAATATCGCCGAAGATGCCGTTCCTGTAGCATAAAAACGAAGGAATCATGGTCCAGAGAGGCAGAAAGTGATTGAGGAAGAAGTCTCTAAACTGAAGAAGGCTGACGCCATTGAAGAGGTTATCTATACGCAGTGGCTGGCAAATGTGGTCCTAGTTAAGAAAGCTGGTGGATCATACCGCATGTGTATCGACTTCACGGATCTTAACAAGGCTTGTCCCAAAGACAATTACCCCCTGCCTTGTATTGATATCCTAGTTGATGGAACCGCTGGACACGCAATGTATTCCTTCACAGATGTAAAGTCTAGCTATCACCAGATTCCGATGGAGCCATCTGACAGAATTAAAACATCCTTCGTAACACATCAGGCGACCTATTGCTTTAAGGTCATACCCTTTGGACTCAAAAATGCCGGAGCTATATACCAGCAAATGATGAACAAAATATTCGAGGAGAGCAAAGGTAACAACTTCTCAATCTATGTAGATGACATGATCATTAAAAGCATCACCGTAGAAAGGCATGCAAAAGACATAAGAGAAGTCTTAGGTGTCCTACGTCACCATAACATCAAGCTGAATCCGGAGAAGTGCACGTTCGGGGCAACTTATGGCAAATTTCTGGGATACATGATCAGCCAGAAGGGAATTGGTCCCAACCCGGATAAAATCAAAGCGGTGTTAGACATGAGAGCGCCACAAAATGTCAGAGAAGTGCAAAGCCTCAATGGGCGAATCGTAGCACTGGGTAGATTCATCTCCTGCTCTGCTCATAGATGCCAACCTTTTTATGAAGCGATCAAAAAGCAAAAAGGTTTCGAGTGGAATGAGGATTGCAATCAGGCCTTTGAAGGGATCAAATGCTTCCTATCTGAACCGCCCCTGATGAGCAGACCTTTGGAAGGTGAGAATCTATACATGTACGTTTTTGTTACTGATAAAGCAGTCTGCACTGTCATGATCAGGGAAGAAGATGGTCAACAATATCCAGTCTATTACGTGAGCAAAGTCTTAAAAGATGCAGAAACCCGGTATTCCCGATTAGACAAAATGGCCTTAGCAGTGGTAACCACTTCAATTCGCCTAAGACCTTATTTCCAGGCTCACACAGTCATTGTTCGAACCAGTATACCTATGAGGAAGGTGTTGCAAAAGCCGGAAACTTCAGGGAGGCTAATGGAGTGGGCAATTCGCCTGGGCGAGTTTGATGTTCGCTATGAAGGCAGATCCGCCTTAAAAAGTCAAGTCTTGGCAGACTTTGTGAACGAATTCACCGAAGAGGGCATAAACCTTCCGAAGCCAGAAGTAGAAGAGTGGACGATGTACACTGATGGCGCCTCTTCAGCTGAAGGTTCGGGAATCGGTGTGGTAATCAAAGGACCTCACTACATCAAACTGCATTATGCTGCAAAGTTAGAATTCCCTGCAACTAATAATGTCGCGGAATATGAAGCCTTGATATTAGGGATGCGCCTGCTGAAGGAGATTACGCCAGAACGAGTTGTGATCTATAGCGATTCTAAGTTAATGGTTAATCAGGTGACTAAAAACTTTGATGTAAAAGACGAAACTTTGGTCAAGTACGTCGAGGAGGTAAAAAAGCTGTTGAACCATTTGGAGTCTAAAGAGACCAAGTAGGAGTTGGTCCACGTATTATGAGGATCAAACACAGAAGCGGATCACCTGGCCAAGCTAGCCTCAAGCAAGGGTCAGTGGACGGATCTCCAATGTCCATTTGAGATAAGAAATAGGCCGGCATTCGCCCTAGAGGAGATAGCTCATCTTTCATCTGCTGTGGGAGATTGGAGATCACCGATCCAGCAGTATCTCTCAACCGGATCTTTGCCTCAAGACAAAGAAGAGGCTAAACGGACGGTGAGGAAGGCTGCATACTTCTCCATAATGAACGATCAACTGTACAGAAAATCTTTTGGTCACCCCTGGTTGAAGTGCGTAAGGACAAAAGAGGGACAACAGATCCTCAAAGAATTGCATGCAGGTACTTGTGGAGCTCACGAGGCGTCCGCCACGATCTTGAAAAAGTCCAGATTGGCAGGGTTCTACTGGCCCACTGCGAAACTCGATGCCCAAAAACTGGTGGAGTCCTGTCATAATTGTCAAGTCCATGCAAACGAGTCTCACACAACTAAGCACCTACAAAAACCCATTGTGGAAGGACGACCCTTTGCCACATGGGGGATCGACATTGTTGGCCCATTCCCCCCTACCAAAAGACAAAGGAAGTATGTTGTGGTAGCTGTGGATCACTTTGCGAAATGGGTCGAGGCCGAAGCTGTCTCCTCCATAAATGCCGAGCGGATGATCGAGTTTGTTAGAGACAATATAGTTGGAAGATTCGGAGTTCCTCACACGATTATTACTGACAACGGGACGCAGTTCAATTATGGAGGGTTCAGAGCATTCTGCGAAAGCCAAGGCATTCAAAACAGGTTCGCCTCAGTTTACTACCCCCAATCTAACGGGATGACCGAGGTAACAAATCGAACGATTGTAAAGGGCATAAAAAAGAGACTGTGTGAGCATGATAAAAAGTGGGAGGATCACCTCATGAATGTCTTATGGGCGTATAGAACCACTCCTCGGACCGCAACTAGCGAGTCACCATTCGCCCTCACCTATGGTGTAGAAGCTGTAATCCCCATCGAGATCCAAGTCCCTAGTGACAGAGTCCTGTTTTATTATGAGGCCAGGAATGACCAACGATTAAAGGAGAGTCTGGACCAATTGGAAATAAGGAGGGAGAGGGCGTATATACGAATGGCCGCCTATAAGCAGAGGATTGCAGCCTATCACGACAAAAACGCAAAGCTTGTGGATCTGAACCCAAGGGACCTAGTACTCCGAAAGGCGGATAAAATTCAGTCCTTGGAAGGCAAAGGAAAACTGGGAATCACCTGGACGGGGCCATACAAAATAATCGCCAAAATTGGCCCAGCCACTTTCAAAATCCAAGATATGGAGGGGAACACATTGCCACACACGTGGAACATTCAGAACCTCCGCAAATATTTCGCCATGGAATAGAATGTAATCAAGGTCTTGAGTACTCTTTTTCCTTTAGTAAGTTTTTATCCCAAGAGGTTTTTCTTATTAAAGGTTTTAATGAGGCTCACATGTAAGACTCGTTTGCTATAATAAGGCGCATCGCCATTCAATAAAAAGCAATTCTTATCTTGTCAATTCTTTTTTAAGTATTTTCTTGTAGCAATATAAATATTTTAGATTCAAAAAAAAAGGGGGAGGCAACAAACGCATTCCCACAAGTAGGATAATGCCATCATGGCGTAACTACTTTCTCCTCAAAGATAGGAGAACAATCTCAGTGGCGGATCAATCTACCTCAAAGATAGGAAACAAATTGATCCCCGTCAGAGATAGAGTTAAAACATTTCTCAGTCGTGAGATCTTTACACTCTCACACACTCTTTCCAAAGAAGAGTCCAAAGCCCTAGTGGCGGATCGATTCACCTCAAAGATAGGAAGCCAATCGATCGCCTAAGGCAGCTTAACTTCCTCTAAAGGAATAAAAGCTCCTAGCCTTCATAAAGGCTCACACTACGAGGTATGGCTGGCCACCTACCTCGAACTAATCCAAAACCTATAGCTTTACTTGCTGAAAGATATGAAGCGTAAAGTAAGGATAAATGGTTGTAACAAGGATTAAAATAAAATTGTACTTAGTTACATTCACAAAAACTAAACATCTATAGGAGCATCCTCCTTAGCATCTTTCTCATCAGATGCGCCCTTCGAGGGGACCTCCTTCTCTACATGAATGGTTCCTTCCTGAGGAATAGTGCACTTAATTGTCGACTCCTTATCCTTATCACCCGCCTCCTGGGATACTTCTGAAGGAAAATAGGCTAACGTATAGCAGCGGAAATATAAAATTTTTAACCTATTTCCATTAACCCCAAGATCCGTTAACCGTTATTTCATACAAAGAGGGATAAGAAGAAATACCTTTTAGATGTTCTATCTACCGTTGCAAACGAAGTGCCCACAACTCTTACTTCGAGTTCCCGAGCACAAAACAAAACAACAAAAGATCAAGTTAGAATCAACCGTTTATTAACAACCAAAGTAGATTGACTCTAATTAATCAACACAAGATCAAGGATAAAGAGAAAGAGATGAAAATCAATTGAACGGAAGGAAGCGGTGAAATCTCGTCCTCGGCTAGGGGGTTCGAATTCTCTCTCCTGGAATCAATAGTGAATTTCGAAAATCACATAGGAGGGTATTTATAATCTCTCTTGTATCTAATCCCTAGTTAGATAGAATTAGGTTACTGAATAGGAATTCAATTCGGAATAGAATTCTTAATTATTATCTATTAATATATCTAAATATAAAAGATAATAATATTAACCTTATTGGATAATAATGAGAGTAATTTAATCTAATTAAAACTCCTAACTTATTTATCCTTTAATTAATTTAATTCACAATCCCAATCTAATTAGAATTGATAAAATCAAATTAATTATTTATGTATCTAATATACATAAATTTCGACCCCCCCTTTGGTAATTGGGCCTTATTGGGCTCAATTGGGCTTCCGTCAATTAATTAGCATCTGTCTCTCTTTTGGGTTCCAAGTCTTATGTGTGACCCATTAGGTTCTTATTGCTTCTAGCCGTATGCAACTTTATTAATTAATTTTCAAAGAATTATATTTAATCTTTGCATAACGGAATGATGTACAGAGTATGTGATTAGCAAGTCCGTAATCATTCCCCTAGAGCTATAAGAAGACAGGTTGATTCTGTCGTTGACCTTTCCGTATTAGTTACGGTATAATTCGATCCTTTATCAACTACGTCCTTGAACTGAATCTTATGACTATGGGTAATGTCAAGTCACATATAGCGAGACGTTCGTTTTACTTGTTCTGGCCGAGTCAACTCCAATTAGATAGGTTAAGAGAAATCTCATTTCATTCTTAAGCTATCACCTTGTAAGGATTTAGAGTCAAGACTTCCACAAGCGATCCATGGACATATCTCCCATTTATCGGGAGTGATAAATGCTCAATCCAATGTATAACGATCCCACAATCACTTCCTGTGATACCCAACATCTGGTGTTCACACCCCAGAGTCATCTCTGTTAAGGATCGTGTTACAACAGAGTCAAAGCGTCACATTCCGCAATCCAGAATACCAATTAACATTCCTTTGAGTCTGAGGATTATTTATACCTATTAATACCAATGAGATGAACATGTGACAAGGAAGAATCTACCCATCCTGTTATCTCAAGTCGGGTCCCCAATCCTAATGAACTACTTTTCATCGGATCCATGTAACTGTCCAGATATCTATATATATGAAGCTTGTGAGATCAGCTTTCTGTCGGACAGAAGACATTGTTACATGCAAGTCTCAACCGCGATATGTCAATCCTAAACATATTGCTTGACTTGGGGTGGTTTTAAGTTTATTAGTTTATTATAAAGTTTCGTCTCACTTCATGCTTGTATGAACACTTTATAATCACTTTAAACGAACTTACGGATTTCCTTTTATTAGACTTTATTTAGTGCTTAAAAGGGATTGCCTTTATATAGTTATAAAACATATATCTCATTAAAACAAATGATATAAAGAACACTTCATTTACATTAAGTTTGTATCCTAGAACAATTGTCTATAGGACACTAAACCCCAACATACTCCCACTTGGACTAAAGCCAATTGTTTCTATAACTTATCCCAGTAGAAGTTAGATGACGATCATGTACTTTCTGGGTTAAGGGCTTTGTCAACGGATCTGCAACATTGTCCTCTGTAGGTACTCTTTCTATTCTCACATCTCCTCTTCCCACAATTTCTCTTATAATGTGGTATCGCTTTAGGTAATGCTTGGATGCATTATGAGACCGTGGTTCCTTTGCTTGCGCAATGGCTCCATTGTTATCACAGTACAGTGTAATGGGATTTACAATGCCATGCACCATACCAAGTTCAGTAATGAACTTTCTAATCCAAACTGCTTCCTTTGCTACTTCCGCAGCATCGATATACTCTGACTCGGTTGTAGAGAAAGCTACGCTTCCTTGCTTGGAACTCTTCCAGTTGACCGCGCCCCCATTCAAGATAAACAGGTATCCTGATTGGGATTTAAAATCATTCTCATCTGTGAGATGACTTGCATCTGAAAATCCTTCTATTTTCAGATCCCCTTCTCCGTACACTAGGAACATATCTTTAGTTCTTCTCAAGTACTTAAGAATGTTTTTGACGGCAATCCAGTGCTCGTCTCCCGGATTTCCTTGGTAACGACTCGTTATACTTAACGCAATCCAGTGCTCGTCTCCCGGATTTCCTTGGTAACGACTCGTTATACTTAACGCGAACACTACGTCAGGTCTAGTGCATAGCATAGCATACATAATCGAACCGATTGCACTGGCGTACGGGACTACAGCCATGCGCTTCTTATCATCATCGGTTTTAGGACATTGATGATTGTTTAACTTTACTCCATGTAGCATGGGTAAGTTACCTCGTTTCGATTCAAGCATGCTAAACCTCTTTAGCACCTTTTTGATGTATGTAGCCTGTGAAAGACCAAGCAGTCTTCGTGATCTATCTCTGTAGATCTTTATACCAAGTATATAAGCTGCTTCACCGAGGTCTTTCATTGAGAAGTTACCAGATAACCAAACTTTTACCGACTGTAGTAGAGCTACGTCATTTCCCATTAATAATATATCGTCCACATATAATATCAGGAATGCTATAGAGCTCCCACTTGCTTTCTTGTAAATGCAAGCTTCTTCGCAATTTTGTTCAAAACCAAATTGTTTTATGGTTTCGTCAAAACGCTTGTTCCAGCTTCTAGATGCTTGCTTGAGTCCATAAATGGATCTCTGAAGTTTGCAAACCTTGTTTGCATCCTTTGATATGAAACCTTCAGGTTGCATCATGTATACATCCTCAAGCAGGTTTTCGTTTAGGAAAGCTGTTTTCACATCCATTTGCCAAATCGTGTAATCGTAGTGAGCGGCAATAGCAAGCATTATTCTGATTGATTTGGACATAGCCACAGGAGAGAAAGTTTCGTCATAATCAATTCCTTGCTTCTGACGATATCCTTTCGCTACTAACCTAGCTTTGTAGGTGCTAACCTTTCCATCCATGTCAGTCTTCTTTTTGAAGATCCATCTGCACCCAATGGGTTTTATCCCTTCGAGTGGATCAACCAAAGTCCACACTTGGTTGGTATACATGGAATCCATTTCAGAATCCATGGCTTCAAGCCATGCTTTAGAATCTGGACAGTTAAGAGCCTCTTCGTAGTTTTCGGGTTCGTCGTCTAACACGGGAACCTCATTATCATCTCCCACTAGAAAACCATATCTAATAGGGAGTTCACGAACTCTTTGTGATCTACGAAGGGGTGGCACTTGAGTCTCATCTAATGGGACTGCATCGGGTTCCTCAACCGCTTCTGTTGTTTCAGTTGGTGTTTCTTGTTCTTGAACTTCATCAAGTTCAATCATGCTTCCCTTTTCTGTGTCTTCGAGAAACTCTTTCTCTAAGAAGGTTGCGTGCTTGGATACCATTACTTTCTGATCATCTGGATGATAGAAGTAATATCCCACAGTTTCCTTTGGGTATCCAACGAAAAAACATTTATCAGATTTAGAATCTAGTTTGTCGGACGCAATGCGTTTGACATATGCTGAACAACCCCATACTCTCATGAATGAGAACACGGGTTTCCTACCAACGAACAATTCATATGGTGTGGAACTAGCGGATTTAGTTGGTACTCGATTTAGGGTGAAGAGGGCGGTTTCTAAGGCGTAGCCCCAGAATGTCTTTGGAAGTAATGCTATGCTCATCATGGATCGTACCATATCTAGTAAGGTATGGTTTCTCCTCTCGGATACACCATTGTGTTGTGGTGTATAGGGAGGTGTCCATTGTGAGCATATCCCACATTCAGTTAGATAATTCAGAAAATCATCTGAAAGATATTCGCCACCTCGATCAGATCGAAGTGTCTTTATTTTCTTTCTTAATTGATTTTCTACTTCATTCTTGAAGCATTTGAATTTCTCAAAAGCTTCAGATTTGTGCTTCATCAAGTAGATATAACCATATCGGGTATGGTCGTCTATGAAGCTTATGAAGTATCTGAATCCTCCTCTTGCTTGGACTGACATAGGACCGCATACATCTGAATGAATGAGTCCTAAAGTGTCTGATACACGCTCACCTTTATTGCTAAAGGGTGTCTTTGTCATTTTACCTTTTAAACATGCTTCGCATGTTTCCAATGATTCAGGATCAATTGAATTTATAAGCCCATCTTGATGTAGCTTAAGCATGCGTCTTTTGTTTATATGGCCTAAACGACAATGCCACAAGTAAGTTGAATTATCTAGCTTATGTCTTTTGGTATCAATTGCGAAAACAGAAATTTTTTCATCTAACACATAAATCCCATTTTGTGATATTCCTGAAAAATAGAAGATCGAATCTCTATAAAAATCACAACGTTTGTCTTTTATTGAAATATGAAAACCGTCGTCAACAAGACGGCTAATAGAAATAATGTTACGAGACATTTGTGGAACGTATAAACAGTTCCTTAATTCTATTACAAGCCCAGAGGGCAAATTTAAAACATAATCTCCAACTGCGAGGGCGGCAACTCTTGCTCCATTTCCCACTCGCAAGTTTATGCTTCCTTTCTTTAATTCCTTAGTTCGATTTAGTTCCTGCATATTTGTACAAATATGAGATCCACATCTGGTATCAAGTACCCAAGATTCAGACTGTGAAATTGTATTTATTTCAATATAGAACATACCAGATGTTGAAGTCCCGACTTCTCCCTTCTTGAGGGTAGCTAGGTACAATAAACAATTTCTCCTCCAATGCCCCACTTCACCACAATAGTGGCACTTGCCTTTGGGCTTTTTTAATTCCTTTCCCCTCGTTTCGGTGATCATTGCCTCCTTTACTTTCTTAGGATGGTTCGGATCGGGAGATATCCCTTTCCTTTTCTTTGATCCTTTAAGGCTTGGTATCTCCTCGTTTTCTATTATATTGGGCTCGACTGTCTCGAGCATATTTGCAAGCTCTTCAAGAGAGGTTTGCAAGCCACTCATTTGGTAGTTCATGATGAACTCCGAGTAACTCTCGGGGAGGGACTGAAGAAGTAAGTTCTCACTTAGTTCACGGTCCATCGCATCTCCAATACTAGAAAACTTGGTGATAAGGCTGACCATCTTGGCACAATGTGCCATTATAGATGTGCCCACCTGCATCTTGCATCTATATAACTGCTTTGTTATTTCGAAGCGTTCGCACCGAGTTTGATTCACAAATAACTCTTTTAAGTGCTTGACCATGGAATAGGCATCCATATCTGCATGTAGTTGCCTTTTTACTTCCGGTGTCATAGATGCAAGTATGATGTCTCCCGCTTGATCGTCATCAGCCTTATGCTTCAAGTAAGCATAAAATTCTTGGTAGGGAGCATCATCCGTTGGGTAAGGGGGTATCCGTGCATCAAGTACATACCCTTTCCTTTCGAACTTCAAAACAATTTTGAGGTTACGAAACCAGTCGGTGAAGTTTGAACCATTCAACTTGTTATCGGTAAGTATGTTTTGCAGATTGGTGTTAGTCATGATTTTAAGAGTGTTTAATTAAACCTGAGAGTGAGAAAGAGTAAACGTATGTTATTCATTTGCTTTAAAGTATATCAATCTAAAGTTTATAGGCTTTTTAGTTTATTTTAGATTGCTCCCACTATTTTGCCAAATTAATAGTCCTCCATATTAATTCGAAGAATTTCACAAATCCTTTAGTGAGCTAGAATCCTAACTCCTGAGATTTCGCCTTGAGTTTGCTCAACAAGCTAGTCTCATTCTTTAGGTAGATTCATGTAATCAATCACATCTTTAATGTGATTCCTAGGTTATTGGGTTACTAACCACATTAGTAACTAATATGCTATTCACATTAATCCCAACCATATTGCCCATTAGTTTATGACAGCATGAGTTTGCTCATCCAATTATCATAATCTAATTTAAGTATTAACCCATATTCATGAAAAGTGATTTTCGATAATTCAGGTGTTACCGTAAGACCCCGAGCTTGAGTTTGCTCAACAACCCAAAGGCCCCCAGTACTGCCGGCTGAATTATAATATTAGGGAGGGGCAACCGATTTTAATAACTTGTTTATTTACTTAACTTTTTAATGAGGGATTTTATTTTAGGTCTCATAATCTAACTTAGTCTTGATTTACTTTAGCATACATCAGACACATACATTGGCGTTATGGACATATTATCTAAATTATTCCGTCGAGCCAGAGACGGAATAAAAGGCCAAACCTAGGGAAATACTAACTATTACATATTTCTCTTCAGGTCCTCCGTCTTCTCCATGGCGCCTTGAAATTACATATTAATTTCTATTCTACTAAAGAAAACTTCAATTGAATTGAAGGGAATTAGATGAGAGGAGAAATTACAATAGATAGTAGATAGGCAGGACTCGCATGCCCTATTTCAAAAATACCAAAAGACTAAAAGAGGGTCCAAATATGTCCATAACTCCAAACATGCATAGACTCAATTAAATAAATTTAATTGGTTGATTACATAAGTATTTTATGTAATATTTAGGTTAATCACATTAACTCATCAAATTAACTTTCATCCAATTTTACTTCTAACAGTTTCGTATCCTTTTATATTAAACTTTTAGATTAATACAACTATACAAAACTTTAATTATGCACGTCCCAATTATTTTGATTTGAATTCATTTAAAACCTTTTTGATTTACAAATAGGTAAAACAAACTTTTAAATAAATTTTCATTCGATAATCAAAAAAGAAAACTATTAATTTCTGAAACATATACATATATATATGAAACTAATTTTAAACGATTTAAAATTAAGTGGGTCTCGGGCCGGGCCCGAGGTTGGGCTGTTGTAGACACCGAGTCGGAGGACCTGTGACGAAAACCTTTAACAAAGCGGTCGATTCCGGAAAAATTTTGAAAGAAAAAGAGAAAAATGTATAATAACAAGGCGGTGGGTCAATGGGAATCGCAGTCGTCAAGTGGACGGCTCGTGGACGCTCCGCGACGTGGTGCGAATGCCTAGCGGCAGCCGACGTGTGTCCGACGGCAGTCGGACGCACGTCCGGCAGCGCAGGGCGTGCGCTCAGCGTCCGCGGGACGCCCGACGGCCGTCAGGCACGCTCCCCCGACAGTCGTTGGGCGAGCGCCTGACAGCCGTTGGGCGAGCGCCCGACGATCGTCGGGCAAACGCCCAACGTTGGCTGGGCGCGTGCGCCCGACGCTCGTGGGGCGCACGCCCCACCGAGGTTGGGCGAACGCCCAACGTCAGTTGGGCGTACGCCCAACAATTGTTGGGCGTTCGCCCAACAATGTTGGGCGTTCGCCCAATAATGTTGGGCGTCCGCCCAACCAGGTTGGGCGATAGCCCAACCACTTTTGGGGGACGCCCAACCTTAGTCGGGCGTCGCCTAAAAGATTCTGGGATCCGTGCCTATATAAGGCACGGATCCCAATGCATTTAGTGGAGGACTTTTTGGGATGAGCTTCTCACTCTAAACATTTTTAGAGAGAGAAAATCCCTTTTTTTTTGGGAAAAAACATTTTTTTCCTAAAAATTCCAAATTTTCTAAAAGTTAAAATTTTACTAAAAACACAAAAACACCGGGAAAGCACGATTCGTGGAATCAACCGACTTCAACCGTCAATACCGAACTTGAGGTATTATCCGAGGACTAGACTCGTTTTATTTATTTCATTTATTTTATTTTCTTTATTTATTTTTTTATGTTCTAATTTTAGTTATTTAGTTATTTATTTATTTATCACGTTTTATTTATTCCCCGTATTTATTTATTTTTATCCCGTGTTAAAATTCGGTTTTGTTTTAAAATAAAAACCTCGTTTTAATATCCCAATATGAACCGTGATCCGATTAAAAGGTAGTTCGGGTATTAAAAACGTTGTAATTATAAGTTTTTGAAAAGATATTTCCGAATAACGTTTTAAAATAAAAACGTCGTTTTAGGAACTTCCGTTATAGACTATGATCCATTTTTGGTAGTTCGGAAATCCAAAACGATTGAATTAGAATTAATTTAAAGCTTTTGAATAAATCTGGAAACAGTTGGAGCAGTTCTGTAATTTTCCATTTTCTGTCACTGATTGCTGTTTACCGACGGATTTTCCGTCGGTAAATCTGCTGGAACGTAAAAAATGCTGTTTTGGTCCCTCTTTCTCAACTTTTAAGCTTTTGGTCATTTATATATATATGTATATTTATGTAATATTTACTTTCAAGTCATTTTTTGTACATATCGTTATTTAATGTGTTTATAAATTATTTTTCATTAATTGGACTTAATAAAGTATATGTATATATATAGATTTTTCTTTTTATTTCACTTAAACTAGACATATTTGAGTATTTTGGGGAATCTTGGGGATTATTTTCTATATATATTCATCCTATATCATTTTGGGGGAACTAAATATCAATTTCTTATCTATAAACCTTCTTCATTTTTTATGTTTTTTATTAGAATGAGAATTCATTATACTTATTAACATTTACATCACTATTTTTATTTATTTTTGTATAATATTTTCTCTATTGTATTTTAATGGATATTATTACTTATATTTGTATATATATATGTATTTACCTATATTCCCCTATTTTCCTACTTATATGTATATTCTTTCAAATGCATTTGATTGGGTAAAGTTTGGTTTAGTTGGTTTATTGTTGTGATTATGATAATGTTAAAAGTTAATTGAGTGAAAAGGGAAAAATGAAACACAAAAAGAGAGTTTAATTTGCTTGATTAAATTTAGAGTTTTCTAAATATTCTTAAAGTGTAAATAATGTTTTCTTGACCTCTTTAAACCATTTCTTAAAATCATCACGTTTTAAAACCTTAATCCGTTCCAACGACGGATTAGGCGAACCTTATAATTAAAATCGTTTTCATTGTGAATAATAGATTTTTGAATTGTTTTCTTAAATGATTTGTACAAAATAAATTGACTTGTATGCCTAACCACGTTTTCAGGTTAAAATTCTATATTCCACGTCTTCAAACGCTCGAGTCGTTCCAACGGCGATTCGAGTAGATGCCATATAAATTAACGGGGTTTTGAAACGTACCTAAATCGTTCCAACAGCGATTAAGGTACGAACCATGTAAATAAACTCGTTTTTGGGAAGTGAGCTTAGCTTAGAGTTAGTGTATAGTCTAAAAGCATAAATCACACTGTGAATAAATCGATTCTTTCTTCTTCCCCCCTCTCTCTCCTATATATTTTGAACTGATGTAAATGGGTGATTCTTTACCAAAATGGCTTTCAATAACATATGCTCAAAACGGTTTTCAAATCGAGAAAGAAAAGGTTTCAAATGAATTTTAAACTTAAAGAAATATGCGATTAGTCCGTTATCGCCTAACATGCTGAGTAGGAGGCCGGTGGTTCATAACCGGGCGATGTCGGGGTGCCTAGTAGCCTTTCTCCGGAAAGGAGCTAGCCTTCTTGGCTCGTACCTAAGTTTCCCGAACCCTCACCGGTCTCCCGCAAAGGATCGGTGTTCATTTTCCCATTCGTGGGTGGCGACTCTTCCATATCTCCAAGCTCCGGTCCTGCCGAGCAGCTTGATTCCATGATTGGTTGCTTTCGGCGCCAATCACCGCTTACGTCGCCATGAGGTGTCCACCCCCCGGTCCACCCGGGAGATTAGGCCGCGGCACCTCATCTAACAAGTGGCGACTCTGCTGGGGAAGCGAGAAATTTGATTCCGGAAGGCGTGTATTAAGCCCTTAACGGGGACGGATCGTATTATTTCTTTTCGTATGCATTCATAAGCATTATTGCAAACCTTTTGGGTAATTTCCGCGAAACCTCTGGCGAGAGTCCATTCGTCGCTCGAAAGAGGCTAGTGTAAGTTCCCCCTTACAGTAAGGCGCCAAAGGGTCCCCATCCATTCGTTAGGGGCGAATTTGTGCGGTCCTGTGAGGTCCCGCGATCAGCCGTGTCAGCATATAGTAGCCTTAGAAGTTGCCCTAGGATTACCCGTTACTATTTTTGATGTGATAAATGAATCAGTTCGTGTTTTCAAATTGCCATGATACGTATCTAAATCCTAAAATATATAAAGAAAATGAAACGATACGTTAATATATACTCTTAAACCGATGTACAAACTACCCCAAAACATCGAAACGATTCGAACTAAAGACGACTTAGTCATCTCGTGTGAATGAACTTGTGCGACCCGCCCGGTCCCTTTCCGTGTCCCGAAGAAGGCACATGTTCAGGAAACACGTTGTGACGTAAGCACGTATTAGCACAAATCGATTTGATACTAAGGATAGTTGTATCTCGATTCAAAAGACTATATTAATGATAGTCGTTGTTCACATTCTTTAAATACGTTGGGATAAAACGAGATTATGACAAAACAAAAACGAAGAACATTTCTGTTTTGAACAACTCCGTTGTAACGTAAAGGGTTTCATGAACTTGGCCCGTCCCTTCTGAATAAAAAAATGAGCTCTTACGTTATACCTTGCGTTGTTCTAAGGAGAAATGGACGTGTCCGCAAAAGTGACTAAGAAAATAAAATAAAAGCAAAAATAAACACACGACCAAAGTCACTCTGTATTTACGATGTATATCTATCCCGAGGGTAGTTAAAGAAAATGAACCAATGCCGTTAAATACGTGCCTTGAGCCGGTATGTACGCCGTGTAAAATCACGAAGCCGAATTAAGCTAAAAAACCGCATTATCGCACCATATGGACGAGACTGTGGGTTTGACTAATGGCTCGATCATTTCGACCGTTACCAAAACCACAAGAAATATGGCCCGATTGGCGTGTTTGCTCAATTCGTGTCGAAATGAGGAGAGCGGTAATATCCCTGCTTCGAATAAGCATGCGATTCAACAAAACGTTGATTTTCTATAACCACGCTAAGGTGATGTATGCCGTAGATTGGAAGGAATAAAGAGTTGTTATTAGCCGAAAGATTATCGTGCGCTCAAATAAGACTCGCCGTCTTTTCACGTAGCAAAAACGAGCAAACGGATTCTTAACGCTAAAAACAAACACGTTACGCGATGAGTCCGTTCCTTAAAAGTGCTTTCATCACTGAATGAACACGTGGTTACGTCTCTCGATAGATCCAAAAGATCTCGTCGTACTCCAAAAATCGAGACACGAACCCACGCGAATAAAAGGGAACGAGTCATTGTCAATAACGAGCGATTGAACCAGAAGAATAACTCGTACTGCGTCTAAATCCGAGATACGCTTAAAAGGGAGTCAAAACCCGAACAAGTGCGTCTCGCAAAATGATAAAAGACGAGTTATTCCGAAAGGACAATCCATTTGGTCGATATCTTAATCACTGAACGCTGATACGTCAAAACGAACTGTATTGTCTGATGGATGATTTACTTTTCCGCAATAATCGTCGGCATCACGCGTCCCCTGGACCGCAATGTGAGCCCCAAACCAAAATCCTAGGAAAGAGACTTGGACCATCGAGTGTGTGGAGGAATAAGGGTGGAAGAGAGATGTTGTGATACGTGTAATTAGACTAACGTTTGTTCTTCTTATCTTATATATCCGTAAATAATAAACGCACACACCACGAATCATGCATATAAAATCATGCATACATACTAATGGATACCGTTCGCGCAGACGTCATCATTAAGCGGTTGTGGTTTCGCGAGAGTAACCGGATAGTCAGGCAGTTTGACCAGTTACAGATTGACAGTTCTGAATCGGCAATTGTGGCTTCTGATTCGTCTTCATCCGGGTATACTCATTCTTCCGTCAGCATGTCTGCGACCGACGAAAAAGTGGCCGGGTTGGAAAACTCTGTGAACAACATTAATGAGCAGTTGGCCGCAATAGTGGCCCAGATAGCTAAGTTGGCCATGAAGGATGACAAGAGTGGCAGTAAGCACGCTGAGAATGAGGTGAACGATGGACCTCGCTTTGGGAATGAGGATGACTATCAGGATTATATCCGGAAACAGCTTGAGAAAGAGAAGGCTAAGGAAGAGGAGTGGAAGCAACACATCACTCAGGAGGTGCAGGATCTACGTGGAGGAAGTTCCGGGAGTCAGGACTTTTATAATTTGAAGAATTGTTTATCGGCAACGGCTTTGCCTTTGAAATTCCGACTCCCTGACATGAAGAAGTTCGATGGAACTGGGGATCCCACTGCCCACATGAATCAGTATGTTGCTGTGATGAAGCACACGATCCTGACTGAGGATCAAGTCCTGGGACTGTTTAACACTTATCTAGAGGGGGCTGCCCTCACATGGTTTCATGCATTGCCGATGGTGACGAAGAGGGATTGGAAAGAGTTAGCGAAGTCATTCATTGCACAGTATAGCTTCAACACCATGCTTGAGGTCACTTTGAAGGAGCTTGAGAGCACTAAGCAGCAGACTGGGGAATCTTTCTCCGATTTTGTGAAAAGATGGAGGGCCAAGGCCGCGGTTATGAAGCAGAAGCCGCTTGAGCAGGATCAGATCCGAATGGTAGTCGGTAACACCTTGCCGTATATTAAGAATGAGTTGCGGTATATGCCTTTTACCAATTTCAATCAGATGTATAGTTGTGCCTTAACTGTTGAGGGGGATGGAGAACCAAAAAAGGCGTACACTAAATGGACGAAGTCTGGGTATAGTGCCGGAGGGCCAAGTGCGAGTGCAAAATCTACAGCAGTGAAAGTACTTGATCTTAATGCTATCGAAAAGAGGCAATTCGCCAAATTCGATCAGACCTACGCAAAAGTTTTCGAACGATTGCAAAAAAAGGGGTTGTTGAAAGCTCTTACTCCTTATAACAAAGCTCCGCCTCCTCCGCAGATACAAGTTAGGGGATACTGCGAATTCCATAGCAGTTATGGGCATACTATTGAGAACTGTGAGAGGTTGAAACACGAGATCCAAGATTTAATTGAGGAAAAGAAGATAGCTGATCCTTCGTCAGCGAACCCTTCTACTAGGCGTAATCCATTGCCTAATCATAGGGTGGGCATGATCGGAGTCGGTCTGAAAGAAAGGGTAGTGATGGAATCCTTCGAGGAAAATGAAGAGGAGTTGTTGGACTCCGACGAAAAGAGAAATGTAGGAAATGGTCCATATGTGTCCTTCCTTGGCGAGGAACAGGAGGATGAACCGATGGATGAAGGTTTGGACGGTGGAGCACCGTATGATGAAGATAGTGCTGAAGAGACCGGGGAAGGGTCGTCTCGGACTATTGTGCCAGAATTGGGTCTGTTTAGTGGTGGAGAGAATCCCGAGGTGCACTTGCGTGAATATATGCACGATATGTTTGTTGAATCCTTCGGGGTGGACGAGATTGCTCAGTGGTTCCACCATTCGTTGATAGACGAACCTTTGGGATGGTTCCACTCATTACCCGACTCTTGCAAGCATGATTGGGATCGATTAGCAGATTTATTTCTAGAAAAGTACCAAAGGGCTGAGGACAGGACTGCAGAGCGCTTCGCGATGCAGATCGGACCTATCAAGCGTCCGCTACCGAGGGTCAGTAAGTATAATGGCAACAAGGATCCGATGGAACATCTTCACTTCTACTTGTCGGCCATGGGGCCCTTGGGTTTTAATGAAGGAGAGATCACCAGCTTGTTTTGTAATTCGCTGATGGGTGAGCCGTTGATGTGGTATATGTCACTTCCGATGCATGTCAAGACCGATTGGGCGGAAATGAAAAAGAGGTTTATCAAAGAGTATACGGTATGGATGCTGGCGGAGAAAACCCCGGACTCACCCTCTTATGAAACACCTGAGGCAGTATTGGCAATGCCTAGGTATGGTGGATACCAAGATCCTGTTGAGCATGCGAGGTTATTCCACAACCATATGTATGACGCCGGGTTCCCGCAATGTGAATTACATGAACATTTCCCGGAAACTCTAATGGGAGAAGCCTTGTTGTGGCACCAGGGCCTATCAGAGGAGGAAATCGGTCATTGGATACCTCTTAGGAACGCTTTTGTGGCGAGATATGAGATGTATGTTCCATGGACGGGATCCCTGGAGGATCTGGATAGGATCAGGCAATTCCCCGAGGAACCATTCGTGGATTATGCTAGGAGGTGGAGGCACCGCTATGAGCAGTGTCATGAAACGATGAGTGATAAGGTGCAGCTTATGTGCATACAGAGAGGCGCTATTCCATTGGCGGCAAGAAGGATGAGTAGAGTGTCCCTCTGGGATTATGATGATTTGATAGGCTGGGCTTCGTATGGATCAGCGGATCCCTTCTATTTGAATCCGAACGTCCCTCACGTAATGGATCTAATGATTATGGACATTTGGGAAAGTTCTTCGGACGAGGAGGATACTAATCGGAGGATTCCTATCAATATTTGGGATGAATCTGATGATGAGCCGGAAATCGCCGTCATGACAAGATCAGGTCGAGTGGCCGAGGGAAAGGCATCAATGGTGGACACTGAGATAGGGGAAGGGTTGGCTCCCAAGCCGGATGACCAAGTTCTCGAGCAGTTGAAGAAGACACAAGCTAAGTCTACAGTGTGGGAAGTCTTATGCCATTCCAAGTACCATCGTGAAAATCTGATGAAAGAGCTGCAGAATTTGGTTATTTCTACCGATACTGAGCCGGCAGCGCTAGTAGGGGCAATTATGGCTCGAAAGAAAACCGAAATCACATTTACTGACGAGGATCTCCTAGAGGAGGGGAAAGCTCACAACAAGCCTTTGTACATCCGAGCTGAGATTAACGGGAAGAAGACTAGCTGTGTGATGGTCGATGATGGATCGGCCATTAATGTTTGCCCGCTGAAACTCTTGTCGAAGTTGGGAGTAGAAAAAGGAGACCTGACAGCCTCGGAAACTGTGATCAGGGCTTATAATGATAGCCGTAGGCACATCGAAGGGGTCTTTAAGGCCAAGCTGAAAGTGGGGCCACTTGAGGAAGAAACAGAGTTCACGGTGCTGGATATCCCGGTAACCTTTGCTGTATTATTGGGACGCCCATGGTTTCATAAGTTAGGAGGTGTGCCCTCCACACTCCACCAAATGATCAAGTTCCCCTTCGGGGAGGAGATAGTGACAATCAGAGCAGAAAAATTGAGCTCGGTGGCGGCATTGGGAATTGAGCCTCAACTTTTCTCCGGATTCCAAGTTTCTGGGATCTACGAGTCTAGCATGACCACCGATGTGGTGAAAATGATGAAAGGAGGCTTCATCCCGGGTATGGGCTTGGGAGCGCACCATCAGGGGTTGCCAGAATTTCCGGACTTTAAGAGTCAGAAAACCCGGAGGGGTTTGGGATATGAGCACGGAAGTCCGTCCAACGCAAGTAGTGAAGGAAAGGTGGGCCTAAGGAAGTACTTTGTGAATGAGGGGCACGGAAAAGTTTATTCGGGGACTCCCGAGTCATGGACTAGAACCGAAGGAAAGATTCTGCCAGGTTTTGAGATCTTCAATGATGTTGCCGACTGGGGCAAAGGAAAGGCAAGCTGCTTCGTCGAGGAGATCATGATGTTAGATTGGAATGCCGAGGAGCAGATCATTACTATTGAAGCAACTACAGGAGCGGTGGATGAGCCCAGTACCTCCAAAGCTTATGAGAAGCCCGAGAACCCTGATGATGAAAATTGTATTACTGCTTTATTTGAATTTGATGATGTACTCGCCAATACTATCAATGAAATGAATTCTGATTTTGCTTACTTGCTTGATGTTGATCGTGATCATTCCATGCATTCTCATTCATATAACATGCCTACATTTGAAATCAATACAATAGAAATGTCAACTTTCAATCTTGGCACGGATGAAAATCCTAAACTTATACAAATTGCTCAAGAATTAACTATTGAAGAGAGGAAAGAATTTGAAAGAATAATTAAAAAATACGAAATAGTGTTTGCTTGGACATACGAAGACATGCCAGGAATTGATCAATCAATCGTAACTCACCGTATTCCAACATGCCCCGATGCGAAGCCCGTAAAGCAGAAGCTCCGACGCATGAGACCGGAATGGGCAAATAAGATCAGAGAAGAAGTGAAGAAGCAGTTAGAAGCAGGGTTCATCGAAGTAATCGACTATCCCCCTTGGGTCGCAAATGTAGTGCCCATCGCAAAGAAGGACGGCAAAGTGAGAATGTGCGTCGAATATAGAGATCTTAACAAAGCATGCCCGAAAGATGAATTCGCATTTCCTCATATTGACGTGTTGATCGACAGTGCAGCATCAAGTGTCTTACACACGAACGTAGATGGTTTCATGGGCTACATGCAAGTTCAGATGGCCGAGAAGCACAAAGCAAAAACCTCGTTCACAACTGAGTGGGGAACATACTGCTATCGGGTGATGCCGTTCGGTTTGAAAAATGCCGGGGCAACTTACCAGCGAATGGCTACAGCACTGTTTCATGATATGATACACAAGGAGGTAGAAGTTTATGTGGATGACATGATGGTCAAGTCGGAGACGAGAGAGGGGCATTTCGCGGCACTTGAGAAGTTTTTGGCCCGAATTGCAGAATTCAAGCTAAGGTTGAACCCGCAGAAGTGCTTCTTTGGCGTTTCATCGGGGAAAATCTTAGGTTATGTGATCAGTAACAAGGGAATTGAGGTGGACCCCGACAAAGTGAAGGCCATACAGGAAATGCCGGCACCAAAGAATGAGAAAGAAGTGAGAGGATTTCTGGGACAGGTTCAGTATATCAGTCGGTTCATAGCACGACTCACGGCGATCTGTGAGCCGATCTTTAAGCTACTATGGAAAGATCAACCCACGATTTGGAATGACAAGTGCCAGCAAGCATTAGAGAGTGTTCGGAACTATTTGTCTAATCCGCCAGTTCTGAGACCGCCTAAACTGGGAAAACCGCTTCTCCTCTATGTGGCGATCGAGGAGCGATCTATTGGGGCAATGTTAGCCCAAGAAGGAGACACCGGTGTGGAGCACGCGGTGTATTATCTGAGTAAGAAGTTTTTGGAATACGAGCTTAAGTATAACATGATCGAAAAGATGTGCGTGGCAGTAGTATAGTTGACAAAGAAACTACGGCACTATTTCCAATCGTATAAAGTGATCATTATTTCCCGGATGGACCCCGTGAAGTATCTGTACCGAACTCCGTCTTTAACTGGGAAGTTGGCCCGATGGTTGTTGCTTTTGTCCGAATTTGATATTGAATATGTAACAAAGAAGGTTATCAAGGGGAGAGCCGTAGCAGAGTTCCTGGCCAACCAACCTCTAAACGTAGAAGAGGAAGAGATAAACTATGACTTTCCCGATGAGCACTTGAACGCAATAGAAATTATACCGTGGAAAATGTTCTTCGATGGAGCGGTTAATTCGAAGGGAGCCGGAGTAGGGGTGCTACTTATCTCACCAGAAGGAGAAAGAATCCCGATGGCCAAGAAGTTATCCTTCCCTCTCACTAATAATATGGTTGAATATGAAGCGTGCTTCTATGGGTTGGAGTCATTAGCAGCGCTGGGAGCATCACATGTTGAAATCTGGGGTGACTCAAAGCTGATCATCGAACAGGCACAAGGGAACTGGGAAGTGAGGGAAGAAAGTTTGCGTCCATACCTAGACCAGCTAGAAGGGTTGGCACAAAGATTCAAGGAATGTCGTTTTTATCATATCCCTCGAGCACAGAACCAGGCTGCGGACGCTTTGGCCACTTTGGTGTCAGTTTGGGACAACCCTCAGAACCTCGCCTCGAAGCAGTTGGTATTGAAGAGATCTCACAAACCATGCCACGAAGATGTAATGCTGTTAGGGGCAGATGAAAAGCCGTGGTACTTCGATATCGTAAACTTCATGAAGAGTGGAATATACCCGGCAGAATCAGAACTTAGGGATCAAGCTGTGATTAGAAGGTTAGCTCAGCAGTTCGTTATCCACAACGACTTAGTTTACAAAAGGCACATCGATGGGTTACAACTGAGGTGCTTGGATGCAGGAGAAGCCCACGAGGCAATGGAATCGGTACACTCGGGAATTTGTGGGGCCCATATGGGAGGAGCGGTGTTAGCAAAGAAAATCATAAGGCAAGGTTTCTACTGGCTCACCATGGAAAGAGATTGTAATGAATATGCGAAGAAATGCCATGATTGTCAAATCCACGGAGATTATAATCATTTACCAGCTATGGAGCTGCACGCGTTAGCGCCTATTTGGCCATTTGCGGCTTGGGGCATTGATATCATCGGGGAGGTGAAGCCTAATGCTTCGAACGGGCACAAATTCATTGCAGTCGCCATTGATTACTTCACCAAGTGGGTAGAGGCAGAATCATTTAGCAAGTTGGGGTCTAAACAGATGAGAAAGTTCATTGAAAAGCACTTGATCACCAGATTCGGAGTGCCTCATCACATGATCACGGATAATGGGGTCCAGTTTCAAGGGAAAGTGAGAAGTCTCTTCCAAGAGTATGGTATTGAACATCACAGGTCTTCTCCGTATCGTCCACAAGCTAATGGCGCAGTAGAAGCAGCTAATAAGAACCTTAAAAGGATTCTCGTAAAAACAGTAGGATCACATCGGAATTGGCACGAGCAGCTCCCACTCGCGTTGTGGGCTTATCGCACGACGGTTAGAACATCAACTGGGCAACACCGTTCTCCTTAGTATATGGGACGGAAGCAGTCCTGCCAATTGAAATTGAAAAGCGATCGTTGAGAATCGCAGTGGAAGCCGAGATTCCCGAGACGGAATGGGCGAAGAAGCGATGTGAACAGTTAGCGTTAGTAGACGAGAAAAGGATGGAAGCCCTTTACCATGTGCAGTTATATCAAAGAAGGATGGCCCGAGCCTTCAATAAAAAGGTCAAGGCCAGCCCTATCAAAGAAGGGGATATGGTGCTAAAACAGATCCGTGTGACACACACCGACCCGAGGGGCAAGTTTAGGCCAAACTGGGAAGGGCCGTTCTTCGTGAAGAAGATACTAAGCAAAGGAGCGGTGAAGTTAACTACTATGGACGGCATGGAGTTCTCCGAACCTACCAATTTGGATAGGCTTAAGAAATACTTTTCGTAAAAAAAAAAAAAAAAAGAAAAGAGAAAAAAAAATTCCCGATAGGTTGAAAACCCGCAAAGGGCGATCTATGCAACAATCAGGGACATCCCAATGGGTGAAAACCCGAAAGGGCACTCATTTGAAAATTCCGGGATAGTAAAAGGAGAGGTGAAAAAATCGCTGGGATCCGAAAACCTAAAGGCGGATCCTGGTAACAATAGTTATATCTTGAGCAATTACAAAAATAATGTATAAGCGGCTAAGTATTTCTGTTGTTTGTAAATAAATAAAGGCATGAATATATTTGAAGAGAATGATTGGAATCGTTATAATCTACTGAATGCATGGTAATACGAATCATGAGTTATACATTTCTTACCTTTCTTTTCACAATAAAAAGCCTACATACTAACCTCCCCACTCCCTATACACAAGCTATACATCGGGGTAATTCTAAGCTACAAAGCTATACATGACAAGCCTAATAAGGAGGGAAATTCCAGTGGGCCTCAAAGTCCCTCAGATGCGACGCCCGCTCCGCAGATAGGGTCTCCTCGGCGACTCGAAGTCTCTCCTCGGCAAATCGCGCTCTCTCCTCAGCGGCAAGGCGTCCGGTAGCCTCCTCCTGCACCCTCTCCTCAATAGCGAGACGTCCCGCGGTCTCTGTCCGTATCACCCCTGACCAGTAGTCGTTCCTCTCCCGGTAGACCTGGCCAACCCTGGCATCGGCCTCCTACACCGACTCGCTCCGTCTCCGCTCGTGTGTATGAAGATCACTCTGAAAAAAAAAAAAGATATAAAAAAAAGAGAAGAAATGCTGGCAAGAATAGAAATCATACATACATATATGCATGCATTCCACTACACTAAAATAAAATGAGGATACTTACCAGGTGGTCAGCACAGCGCAGGCTGAGTCGATCTCTGAGGTAACCGGACAGCCCCACATAATCAGTGTAAGTCTCCCTCGAGGTCTGGAGAGCGTCTGAGGGATCAAACGGTATCCTCGACGTAAAGACAGGAGGAGCCATCTCGACGCCGGCGTAAGCCACCCCAGACTCGTCGTAGCAAACAGTCGCGAAATCCCTCCCAAAGTCAGGGATGGGTACACCTAAAGGGGACCTCTCCGGTCGGACAGCGCTGGATGAATCGCCGACATGATATGGTGGCTCGCTCGTAGACGTCTGAGCTTGGGCGCCATCGAAGAAGTCTAGCAGGTGAGCACTCCTCCAGGAACCCTCCTGCAATCAGAGACACAATAAATACCACTAACTATCTCGTAAACAAAGGTAAATAGGTCGAACCACTCACCGGAATCTCCTCCCGACCGAAGACTACAGCGACTGCCTCCTGCGAAAACACATCCGCCATAGGGTCCACCTCCATCGCCGCCACTGGGGCATCCCTCGCACTCAACAATGTCGATAAGTAGAGAGCACGACCCCCGGCATGAACCCACACATCTCTACCAACCAAGCGGCGGGTCAAATCCCGACGAATGACCGACAAAGGCATGGTCCGCACCGCGAACATAGAAACGGGGATCTCGTCTGGTGTCCAGTGCGAGGCCCTAACCCTAGTGATGGCCCGATCGCCCAAGTACCAAGCCCGCACGCAAGGGCCGGTAAGCACACTCTGCTGCTCCTAGATCAGGGTAACGTAAGCATAATCGGGATCGAAGTCCAGGTCGTCCCACCTGAATTTAATCTAAAAACACAAAAAGAAAGTCAGGTCCTATCAAACAAGAATCTAGCACGACTAGAAGATATTTACCTGTCCCAAGGTTCGCGAATCAATCCAATCTAGAAGCTGAGCCACCGTCGGCCTCTCCTCGGTACCTAGATCGAACTCCCTCCATCGAGCCATGAGTGGGGGCTTTGGCACCCGTGGCCTACGCCGATGCTCGCTGGGAAGAATCCGCCTCTCGTAGGCCCAAACCTGCTTGTAAAAACGAAGGTTACAAACGGAAAGCGCGAAGAAGATAAGAAGGGCGAGTCAAGGATGCACCACGTACCAGAAGAGCAAAAGTGTAACCGCCGAAATCCTTGCGCTTCCGGCAAGTCAGATCCAAAAACTTGTACAAGAAGGCTAGACCCGCTCCTGCCCAATCGTAGGATGCCACCGCATCCAAATCACTAAAAGCCTGAATAAGACCAGCATGAATCGTCCCGCTCTTGGTGCGAAAGATCGTCTCGCCCAAAGCATATATCAGGAAGCTGCGGACAGCCAGATCGGTGTCGTCGGTCCCGTAAAAGTCCCTACGACTCAAAAGCCCCGATGTAGTGATGAACTTCGCCGGGGTGGATTTGGCACCTGGATAAACTCCCGGCCCAATCAAAGCAGCCAACCTAGCACGGTCAACTCTCGGGCGCATCGTATCAAAGGAAAAGGGAACCGGAGTGCCACTCCCCCGCAGCCCGGTCAGTAAAGAGAAGTCTTAGGGCGAGATGGTCATCTCCCCAAAGGAAAGGTGGAAGGAGTGGGTCGAGTCAACCCATCTCTCGCATAAGGCCCGTAGGCCAAAACGGTCGCACACCCCGTTGGCGCGGGGCAGCGCTAGAATAAAGGGCTCGAAGCCCAACTCTCGCCCATGGGCTCTCGCCGCGGCGCCTAGCATGGAGTACCACGTGTGAATGTCTGCTGTAGTCCCGGAAATACCGATGAACTAGAAAGAACGGAACATGTAAGTTTAAACGTTGTTCTTGGGTTTGCATCTGATGACAGCACGTTAATCTACCTAGAAACACTTTGTCAATTTAGGCCGTTGTTTCGGAAAGTCTCTCCCTTAGGGTTGTTTGTATAGGATTTGATTAATTCTTTATTCTTTGATCTATTCACGTGCATTAGTCAAGTTTTTACTATTCACATGCGTTAGTCAAGTTTTTACTATGCGTTAGTCAAGTTTTACTATTCACGTGCGCTATCCACGTTTTTACTATTCACGCGCACTATTCACGTTTTTACTATTCACATGAATTATTCACGTTTGTTTTTACTGTCGGCATGCATTGTACGTAGTTTTACTATTCACAGGCACTATTCACGTTTTCACCATTCACGTGAATTATTCACGTTTGTTTTTACTGTTGGCATGCATTGTTCGCAGTTTTACTATTCACGGGCACTATTCACGTTTTCACCATTCACGTGCACTATTCACGTTCGTTCTTACTGTTGGCATGCATTGTTCATAGTTTTACTATTCACATGCATATAGTTCGCATTCTTACAAAAAGATAAATGAAGTGTTACTTGCGAGCAAAGAAATTTATGTTTTCTAGCTGAAGTCTTCTAAGGCAATCTAGAGGTTAGCATGCGAATCATATTCAAGTAGAGATACTAAAGCCTAGAATTTTAGTCGAAAGACGAGGAAGTAAGAAAGTACTTACCTGGTTACAACGGGTCCGGCTCAGATGTGTTGCGGGGTCCTGAAAAGGGTCCACTCTAGTCAGGTTCACGAAACCCGCCTCCATGCCCTTCGTGCCATTATATTGATCCAAATCCATCCCGAGAACAATCCAAATCAGAAGTTAGAGAGAGAGAAAAGAGAGAGAAAGTGTGGGATTGAAATGGAACCCCACCACCTTATATATAAAGGGGGAATGGCATTCCCGTAAATATCAGAAAAGGTACGATGTGACATAAAGGTAAAAAGTAAATAATTATTTACCAAGTGCACAGACCTCCGATTTGCAGTCCGTTTCAGCCTGCGTTTCTGCCAAATAGTGACCGATAATATCAAGATGGAACCCCAGACGACAGCCGATTTTTACGGAACAGCGGCACCAGTCAAAATACAGACGACAGTCAACAGAAAAATAATTATTAGTTTGAATCATTCCGGACTAAAAAGACGTTCCTATCGAACCATTCAAACCTCCAAGACACTAGCTCCAGTGAGAAAATACAGACAACGGTGTTTTAAAAGAATTCAGAATCGTTAGAAAGAACCTTTTTGCCCTTGAGCCATCTTACCTACGGTTCACGACCGAGGTAGCTTTTTAGCCATCTTACCTACGGTTCACGACCGAGGTAGCTTTTTAGCCATCTTACCTACGGTTCACGACCGAGGTAGCTTTTTAGCCATCTTATCTACGGTTCACGACCGAGGTAGCTTTTTAGCCATCTTACCTACGGTTCACGACCGAGGTAGCTTTTTAGCCATTTTACCTACGGTTCACGACCGAGGTAGCTTTTTAGCCATTTTACCTACGGTTCACGACCGAGGTAGCTTTTTAGCCATCTTACCTACGGTTCACGACCGAGGTAGCTTTTTAGCCATCTTACCTACGGTTCACGACCGAGGTAGCTTTTTAGCCATCTTACCTACGGTTCACGACCGAAGTAGCTTTTTAGCCATCTTACCTAGGGTTCACGACCGAGGTAGCTTTTTAGCCATCTTAACTACGGTTCACGACCAAGGTAGCTCTTTAGCCATCTTACCTACGGTTCACGACCGAGGTAGCTTTTTAGCCATCTTACTTACGGTCCACGACCGAGGTTGCTTTCGAACCAATTTTACCCACAGTCAACTTAGGCTAGGGTCCGTAAGAAGAACGTCCGCCGGCAGCCGGTTCAAAGGCAAGGACGGAAAGAATCGAGAATGACGCCCGAAAATTTTTTGAAAGAAAAAGAGAAAAATGTATAATAACAAGACGGTGGGTCAATGGGAATCGCAGTCGTCAAGTGGACGGCTAGTGGGCGCTCCGCGACGTGGTGCGAACGCCTAGCGGCAGCCGACGTGTGTTCGACGGCAGTCGGACGCACGCCCGGTAGCGCAGGGCGTGCGCTCAGCGTCCGCGGGACGCCCGACGGCCGTCAGGCACGCTCCCCCGACAGTCGTTGGGCGAGCGCCCGACAGCCGTTGGGCGAGCGCCCGACGATCGTTGGGCAAACGACCAACGTTGGCTGGGCGCGTGCCCAATCGAGGTTGGGCGAACGCCCAACGATTGTTGGGCGAACGCCCAACGTCAGTTGGGCGTACGCCCAACAATTGTTGGGCGTTCGCCCAACATAGGTTGGGCGTCCGCCCAACCAGGTTGGGCGATAGCCCAACCACTTTTGGGCGACGCCCAACCTTAGTCGGGCGTCGCCTAAAAGATTCTGGGATCCGTGCCTATATAAGGCACGGATCCCCATGCATTTAGTGGAGGACTTTTTTGGAGGAGCTTCTCACTCTAAACCTTTTTAGAGAGAGAAAATCCCTTTTTTTTGGGAAAAAACATTTTTTTTCCTAAAAATTCCAAATTTCCTAAAAGTTAAAATTTTACTAAAAACACAAAAACACCAGGAAAGCACGATTCGTGGAATTAACCGACTTCAACCGTCAATACCGAACTTGAGGTATTATCCGAGGACTAGACTCGTTTTATTTATTTCATTTATTTTATTTTCTTTATTTATTTTTTTATGTTCTAATTTTAGTTATTTAGTTATTTATTTATTTATCACGTTTTATTTATTCCCCGTATTTATTTATTTTTATCCCGTGTTAAAATTTGGTTTTGTTTTAAAATAAAAACCTCGTTTTAATATCCCAATACGAACCGTGATCCGATTAAAAGGTAGTTCGGGTATTAAAAACGTTGTAATTATAAGTTTTTGAAAAGATATTTCCGAATAACATTTTAAAATAAAAACGTCGTTTTAGGAACTTCCGTTATAGACTATGATCCATTTTTGGTAGTTCGGAAATCCAAAACGATTGAATTAGAATTAATTTAAAGCTTTTGAATAAATCTGGAAACAGTTGGAGCAGTTCTGTAATTTTCCATTTTCTGTCACTGATTGCTGTTTACCGACGGATTTTCCGTCGGTAAATCTGCTGGAACGTAAAAAATGCTGTTTTGGTCCCTCTTTCTCAACTTTTAAGCTTTTGGTCATTTATATATATATGTATATTTATGTAATATTTACTTTCAAGTCATTTTTTGTACATATCGTTATTTAATGTGTTTATAAATTATTTTTCATTAATTGGACTTAATAAAGTATATGTATATATATAGATTTTTCTTTTTATTTCACTTAAACTAGACATATTTGAGTATTTTGGGGAATCTTGGGGATTATTTTCTATATATATTCATCCTATATCATTTTGGGGGGAACTAAATATCAATTTCTTATCTATAAACCTTCTTCATTTTTTATGTTTTTGATTAGAATGAGAATTCATTATACTTATTAACATTTACATCACTATTTTTATTTATTTTTGTATAATATTTTCTCTATTGTATTTTAATGGATATTATTACTTATATTTGTATATATATATGTATTTACCTATATTCCCTTCTGAATAAAAAAATGAGCTCTTACGTTATACCTTGCGTTGTTCTAAGGAGAAATGGACGTGTCCGCAAAAGTGACTAAGAAAATAAAATAAAAGCAAAAATAAACACACGACCAAAGTCACTCTGTATTAAACGATGTATATCTATCCCGAGGGTAGTTAAAGAAAATGAACCAATGCCGTTAAATACGTGCCTCGAGCCGGTATGTACGCCGTGTAAAATCACGAAGCCGAATTAAGCTAAAAAACCGCATTATCGCACCATATGGACGAGACTGTGGGTTTGACTAATGGCTCGATCATTTCGACCGTTACCAAAACCACAAGAAATATGGCCCGATTGGCGTGTTTTCTCAATTCGTGTCTAAATGAGGAGAGCGGTAATATCCCTGCTTCGAATAAGCATGCGATTCAACGAAACGTTGATTTTCTATAACCACGCTAAGGTGATGTATCCCGTAGATTGGAAGGAATAAAGAGTTGTTATTAGCCGAAAGATTATCGTGCGCTCAAATAAGACTCGCCGTCTTTTCACGTAGCAAAAACGAGCAAACGGATTCTTAACGCTAAAAACAAACACGTTACGCGATGAGTCCGTTCCTTAAAAGTGCTTTCATCACTGAATGAACACGTGGTTACATCTCTCGATAGATCCAAAAGATCCCATCGTACTCCAAAAATCGAGACACGAACCCACGCGAATAAAAGGGAACGAGTCATTGTCAATAACGAGCGATTGAACCAGAAGAATAACTCGTACTGCGTCTAAATCCGAGATACGCTTAAAAGGGAGTCAAAACCCGAACAAGTGCGTCTCGCAAAATGATAAAAGACGAGTTATTCCGAAAGGACAATCCATTTGGTCGATATCTTAGTCACTGAACGCTGATACGTCAAAACGAACTGTATTGTCTGATGGATGATTTACTTTTCCACAATAATCGTCGGCATCACGCGTCCCCTGGACCGCAATGTGAGCCCCAAACCAAAATCCTAGGAAAGAGACTTGGACCATCGAGTGTGTGGAGGAATAAGGGTGGAAGAGAGATGTTGTGATACGTGTAATTAGACTAACGTTTGTTCTTCTTATCTTATATATCCGTAAATAATAAACGCACACACCACGAATCATGCATATAAAATCATGCATACATACTAATGGATACCGTTCGCGCAGACGTCATCATTAAGCGGTTGTGGTTTCGCGAGAGTAACCGGATAGTCAGGCAGTTTGACCAGTTACAGATTGACAGTTCTGAATCGGCAATTGTGGCTTCTGATTCGTCTTCATCCGGGTATACTCATTCTTCCGTCAGCATGTCTGCGACCGACGAAAAAGTGGCCGGGTTGGAAAACTCTGTGAACAACATTAATGAGCAGTTGGCCGCAATAGTGGCCCAGATAGCTAAGTTGGCCATGAAGGATGACAAGAGTGGCAGTAAGCACGCTGAGAATGAGGTGAACGATGGACCTCGCTTTGGGAATGAGGATGACTATCAGGATTATATCCGGAAACAGCTTGAGAAAGAGAAGGCTAAGGAAGAGGAGTGGAAGCAACACATCACTCAGGAGGTGCAGGATCTACGTGGAGGAAGTTTCGGGAGTCAGGACTTTTATAATTTGAAGAATTGTTTATCGGCAACGGCTTTGCCTTTGAAATTCCGGCTCCCTGACATGAAGAAGTTCGATGGAACTGGGGATCCCACTGCCCACATGAATCAGTATGTTGCTGTGATGAAGCACACGATCCTGACTGAGGATCAAGTCCTGGGACTGTTTAACACTTATCTAGAGGGGGCTGCCCTCACATGGTTTCATGCATTGCCGATGGTGACGAAGAGGGATTGGAAAGAGTTAGCGAAGTCATTCATTGCACAGTATAGCTTCAACACCGTGCTTGAGGTCACTTTGAAGGAGCTTGAGAGCACTAAGCAGCAGACTGGAGAATCTTTCTCCAATTTTATGAAAAGATGGAGGGCCAAGGCCGCGGTTATGAAGCAGAAGCCGCTTGAGCAGGATCAGATCCGAATGGTAGTCGGTAACACCTTGCCGTATATTAAGAATGAGTTGCGGTATATGCCTTTTACCGATTTCAATCAGATGTATAGTTGTGCCTTAACTGTTGAGGGGGATGGAGAACCGAAAAAGGCGTACACTAAATGGACGAAGTCTGGGTATAGTGCCGGAGGGCCAAGTGCGAGTACAGAATCTACAGTAGTGAAAGTACTTGATCTTAATGCTATCGAAAAAAGGCAATTCGCCAAATTCGATCAGACCTACGCAAAAGTTTTCGAACGATTGCAGAAAAAGGGGTTGTTGAAAGCTCTTACTCCTTATAACAAAGCTCCGCCTCCTCCGCAGATACAAGCTAGGGGATACTGCGAATTCCACAGCAGTTATGGGCATACTATTGAGAACTGTGAGAGGTTGAAACACGAGATCCAAGATTTAATTGAGGAAAAGAAGATAGCTGATCCTTCGTCAGCGAACCCTTCTACTAGGCGTAATCCATTGCCTAATCATAGGGTGGGCATGATCGGAGTCGGTCTGAAAGAAAGGGTAGTGATGGAATCCTTCGAGGAAAATGAAGAGGAGTTGTTGGACTCCGACGAAAAGAGAAATGTAGGAAATGGTCCATATGTGTCCTTCCTTGGCGAGGAACAGGAGGATGAACCGATGGATGAAGGTTTGGACGGTGGAGCACCGTATGATGAAGATAGTGCTGAAAAGACCGGGGAAGGGTCGTCTCGAACTATTGTGCCAGAATTGGGTCTGTTTAGTGGTGGAGAGAATCCCGAGGTGCACTTGCGTGAATATATACGCGATATGTTTGTTGAATCCTTCGGGGTGGACGAGATTGCTCAGTGGTTCCACCATTCGTTGATAGACGAACCTTTGGGATGGTTCCACTCATTACCCGACTCTTGCAAGCATGATTGGGATCGATTAGCAGATTTATTTCTAGAAAAGTACCAAAGGGCTGAGGACAGGACTGCAGAGCGCTTCGCGATGCAGATCGGACCTATCAAGCGTCCGCTACCGAGGGTCAGTAAGTATAATGGCAACAAGGATCCGATGGAACATCTTCACTTCTACTTGTCGGCCATGGGGCCCTTGGGTTTTAATGAAGGAGAGATCACCAGCTTGTTTTGTAATTCGCTGATGGGTGAGCCGTTGATGTGGTATATGTCACTTCCGATGCATGTCAAGACCGATTGGGCGGCAATGAAAAAGAGGTTTATCAAAGAGTATATGGTATGGATGCTGGCGGAGCAAACCCCGGACTCACCCTCTTATGAAACACCTGAGGCAGTATTGGCAATGCCTAGGTATGGTGGATACCAAGATCCTGTTGAGCATGCGAGGTTATTCCACAACCATATGTATGACGTCGGGTTCCCGCAATGTGAATTACATGAACATTTCCCGGAAACTCTAATGGGAGAAGCCTTGTTGTGGCACCAGGGCCTATCAGAGGAGGAAATGGGTCATTGGATACCTCTTAGGAACGCTTTTGTGGCGAGATATGAGATGTATGTTCCATGGACGGGATCCCTGGAGGATCTGGATAGGATCAAGCAATTCCCCGAGGAACCATTCGTGGATTATGCTAGGAGGTGGAGGCACCGCTATGAGCAGTGTCATGAAACGATGAGTGATAAGGTGCAGCTTATGTGCATACAGAGAGGCGCTATTCCGTTGGCGGCAAAAAGGATGAGTAGAGTGTCCCTCCGGGATTATGATGATTTGATAGGCTGGGCTTTGTATGGATCAGCGGATCCCTTCTATTTGAATCCGAACGTCCCTCACGTAATGGATCTAATGATTGTGGACATTTGGGAAAGTTCTTCGGACGAGGAGGATACTAATCGGAGGATTCCTATCAATATTTGGGATGAATCTGATGATGAGCCGGAAATCGCCGTCATGACAAGATCAGGTCGAGTGGCCGAGGGAAAGGCACCTATGGTGGACACTGAGATAGGGGAAGGGTCGGCTCCCAAGCCGGATGACCAAGTTCTGGAGCAGTTGAAGAAGACACAAGCTAAGTCTACAGTGTGGGAAGTCTTATGCCATTCCAAGTACCATCGTGAAAATCTGATGAAAGAGCTGCAGAATTTGGTTATTTCTACCGATACTGAGCCGGGCAGCGCTAGTAGGGGCAATTATGGCTCGAAAGAAAACCGAAATCACGTTTACTGATGAGGATCTCCCAGAGGAGGGGAAAGCTCACAACAAGCCTTTGTACATCCGAGCTGAGATTAACGGGAAGAAGACTAGCTGTGTGATGGTCGATGATGGATCGGCCATTAATGTTTGCCCGCTGAAACTCTTGTCGAAGTTGGGAGTAGAAAAAGGAGACCTGACAGCCTCGGAAACTGTGATCAGGGCTTATGATGATAGCCGTAGGCACATCGAAGGGGTTTTTAAGGCCAAGCTGAAAGTGGGGCCACTTGAGGAAGAAACAGAGTTCACGGTGCTGGATATCCTGGTAACCTTTGCTGTATTATTGGGACGCCCATGGTTTCATAAGTTAGGAGGTGTGCCCTCCACACTCCACCAAATGATCAAGTTCCCCTTCGGGGAGGAGATAGTGACAATCAGAGCAGAAAAATTGAGCTCGGTGGCGGTATTGGGAATTGAGCCTCAACTTTTCTCCGGATTCCAAGTTTCTGGGATCTACGAGTCTAGCATGACCACCGATGTGGTGAAAATGATGAAAGGAGGCTTCATCCCGGGTATGGGCTTGGGAGCGCACCATCAGGGGTTGCCAGAATTTCCGGACTTTAAGAGTCAGAAAACCCGGAGGGGTTTGGGATATGAGCAGGGAAGTCCGTCCAACGCAAGTAGTGAAGGAAAGGTGGGCCTAAGGAAGTACTTTGTGAATGAGGGGCACGAAAAAGTTTATTCGGGGGACTCCCGAGTCATGGACTAGCACCGAAGGAAAGATTCTGCCAGGTTTTGAGATCTTCAATGATGTTGCCGACTGGGGTAAAGGAAAGGCAAGCTGCTTCGTCGAGGAGATCATGATGTTAGATTGGAATGCCGAGGAGCAGATCATTACTATTGAAGCAACTACAGGAGCGGTGGATGAGCCCAGTACCTCCAAAGCTTATGAGAAGCCCGAGAACCCTGATGATGAAAATTGTATTACTGCTTTATTTGAATTTGATGATGTACTCGCCAATACTATCAATGAAATGAATTCTGATTTTGCTTACTTGCTTGATGTTGATCGTGATCATTCCATGCATTCTCATTCATATAACATGCCTACATTTGAAATCAATACAATAGAAATGTCAACTTTCAATCTTGGCACGGATGAAAATCCTAAACTTATACAAATTGCTCAAGAATTAACTATTGAAGAGAGGAAAGAATTTGAGAGAATAATTAAAAAATACGAAATAGTGTTTGCTTGGACATACGAAGACATGCCAGGAATTGATCAATCAATCGTAACTCACCGTATTCCAACATGCCCCGATGCGAAGCCCGTAAAGCAGAAGCTCCGACGCATGAGACCGGAATGGGCAAATAAGATCAGAGAAGAAGTGAAGAAGCAGTTAGAAGCAGGGTTCATCGAAGTAATCGACTATCCCCCTTGGGTCGCAAATGTAGTGCCCATCGCAAAGAAGGACGGCAAAGTGAGAATGTGCGTCGAATATAGAGATCTTAACAAAGCATGCCCGAAAGATGAATTCGCATTTCCTCATATTGACGTGTTGATCGACAGTGCAGCATCAAGTGTCTTACACACGAACGTAGACGGTTTTATGGGCTACATGCAAGTTCAGATGGCTGAGAAGCACAAAGCAAAAACCTCGTTCACAACTGAGTGGGGAACATACTGCTATCGGGTGATGCCGTTCGGTTTGAAAAATGCCGGGGCAACTTACCAGCGAATGGCTACAGCACTGTTTCATGATATGATACACAAGGAGGTAGAAGTTTATGTGGATGACATGATGGTCAAGTCGGAAACGAGAGAGGGGCATTTCGCGGCACTTGAGAAGTTTTTGGCCCGAATTGCAGAATTCAAGCTAAGGTTGAACCCGAAGAAGTGCTTCTTTGGCGTTTCATCGGGGAAAATCTTAGGTTATATGATCAGTAACAAGGGAATTGAGGTAGACCCCGACAAAGTGAAGGCCATACAGGAAATGCCAGCACCAAAGAATAAGAAAGAAGTGAGAGGATTTCTGGGACAGGTTCAGTATATCAGTCGGTTCATAGCACGACTCACGGCGATCTGCGAGCCGATCTTTAAGCTACTACGGAAAGATCAACCCACGATTTGGAATGACAAGTGCCAGCAAGCATTAGAGAGTGTTCGGAACTATTTGTCTAATCCGCCAGTTCTGAGACCGCCTAAATTGGGAAAACCGCTTCTCCTCTATGTGGCGATCGAGGAGCGATCTATTGGGGCAATGTTAGCCCAAGAAGGAGACACCGGTGTGGAGCACGCGGTGTATTATCTGAGTAAGAAGTTTCTGGAATACGAGCTTAAGTATAACATAATCGAAAAGACGTGCGTGGCAGTAGTATAGTTGACAAAGAAACTACGGCACTATTTCCAATCGTATAAAGTGATCATTATTTCCCGGATGGACCCCGTGAAGTATCTGTACCGAACTCCGTCTTTAACTGGGAAGCTGGCCCGATGGTTGTTGCTTTTGTCCGAATTTGATATTGAATATGTAACAAAGAAGGTTATCAAGGGGAGGGCCGTAGCAGAGTTCCTGGCCAACCAACCTCTAAACGTAGAAGAGGAAGAGATAAACTATAACTTTCCCGATGAGCACTTGAACGCAATAGAAATTATACCGTGGAAAATGTTCTTCAATGGAGCGGTTAATTCGAAGGGAGCCGGAGTAGGGGTGCTACTTATCTCACCAGAAGGAGAAAGAATCCCGATGGCCAAGAAGTTATCCTTCCCTCTCACTAATAATATGGCTGAATATGAAGCGTGCATCTATGGGTTGGAGTCATTAGCAGCGCTGGGAGCATCACATGTTGAAATCTGGGGTGACTCAAAGCTGATCATCGAACAGGCACAAGGGAACTGGGAAGTGAGGGAAGAAAGGTTGCATCCATACCTAGACCAGCTAGAAGGGTTAGCACAAAGATTCAAGGAATGTCGTTTTTATCATATCCCTCGAGCACAAAACCAGGCTGCGGACGCTTTGGCCACTTTGGTGTCAGTTTGGGACAACCCTCAGAACCTCGCCTCGAAGCCGTTGGTATTGAAGAGATCTCACAAACCATGCCACGAAGATGTAATGCTGTTAGGGGCAGATGAAAAGCCGTGGTTCTTCGATATCGTAAACTTCATGAAGAGTGGAATATACCCGGCAGAATCAGAACTTAGGGATCAAGCTGTGATTAGAAGGTTAGCTCAGCAGTTCGTTATCCACAACGACTTGCTTTACAAAAGGCACATCGATGGGTTACAACTGAGGTGCTTGGATGCAGGAGAAGCCCGCGAGGCAATGGAATCGGTACACTCGAGAATTTGTGGGGCCCATATGGGAGGAGCGGTGTTAGCAAAGAAAATCATAAGGCAAGGTTTCTACTGGCTCACCATGGAAAGAGATTGTAATGAATATGCGAAGAAATGCCATGATTGTCAAATCCACGGAGATTATAATCATTTACCAGCTATGGAGCTGCACGCGTTAGCGCCTATTTGGCCATTTGCGGCTTGGGGCATTGATATCATCGGGGAGGTGAGGCCTAATGCTTCGAACGGGCACAAATTCATTGCAGTCGCCATTGATTACTTCACCAAGTGGGTAGAGGCAGAATCATTTCGCAAGTTGGGGTCTAAACAGATGAGAAAGTTCATTGAAAAGCACTTGATCACCAGATTCGGAGTGCCTCATCACATGATCACGGATAATGGGGTCCAGTTTCAAGGGGAAGTGAGAAGTCTCTTCCAAGAGTATGGTATTGAACATCACAGGTCTTCTCCGTATCGTCCACAAGCTAATGGCGCAGTAGAAGCAGCTAATAAGAACCTTAAAAGGATTCTCATAAAAACAGTAGGATCACATCGGAATTGGCACGAGCAGCTCCCACTCGCGTTGTGGGCTTATCGCACGACGGTTAGAACATCAACTGGGGCAACACCGTTCTCCTTAGTATATGGGATGGAAGCAGTCCTGCCGATTGAAATTGAAAAGCGATCGTTGAGAATCGCAGTGGAAGCTGAGATTCCCGAGACGGAATGGGCGAAGAAGCGATGTGAACAGTTAGCGTTAGTAGACGAGAAAAGGATGGAAGCCTTTTACCATGTGCAGTTATATCAAAGAAGGATGGCCCGAGCCTTCAATAAAAAGGTCAAGGCCAGCCCTATCAAAGAAGGGGATATGGTGCTAAAACAGATCCGTGTGACACACACCGACCCGAGGGGCAAGTTTAGGCCAAACTGGGAAGGGCCGTTCTTCGTGAAGAAGATACTAAGCAAAGGAGCGGTGAAGTTAACTACTATGGACGGCATGGAGTTCTCCGAACCTACCAATTTGGATAGGCTTAAGAAATACTTTTCGTAAAAAAAAAAAAAAAAAGAAAAGAGAAAGAAAAATTCCCGATAGGTTGAAAACCCGCAAAGGGCGATCTATGTAACAATCAGGGACATCCCAATGGGTGAAAACCCGAAAGGGCACTCATTTGAAAATTCCGGGATAGTAAAAGGAGAGGTGAAAAAATCGCTGGGATCCGAAAACCTAAAGGCGGATCCTGGTAACAATAGTTATATCTTGAGCAATTACAAAAATAATGTATAAGCGGCTAAGTATTTCTGTTGTTTGTAAATAAATAAAGGCATGAATATATTTGAAGAGAATGATTGGAATCGTTATAATCTACTGAATGCATGGTAATACGAATCATGAGTTATACATTTCTTACCTTTCTTTTCACAATAAAAAGCCTACATACTAACCTCCCCACTCCCTATACACAAGCTATACATCGGGGTAATTCTAAGCTACAAAGCTATACATGACAAGCCTAATAAGGAGGGAAATTCCAGTGGGCCTCAAAGTCCCTCAGATGCGACGCCCGCTCCGCAGATAGGGTCTCCTCGGCGACTCGAAGTCTCTCCTCGGCAACTCGCGCTCTCTCCTCAGCGGCAAGGCGTCCGGTAGCCTCCTCCCGCACCCTCTCCTCAACAGCGAGACGTCCCGCGATCTCTGTCCGCATCACCCCTGACCAGTAGTCGTTCCTCTCCCAGTAGACCTGGCCAACCCTGGCATCGGCCTCCTGCACCGACTCGCTCCATCTCCGCTCGTGTGTATGAAGATCACTCTGAAAAAAAAAACAAAAAAAAGATATAAAAAAAGAGAAGAAATGCTGGCAAGAATAGAAATCATACATACATATATGCATGCATTCCACTACACTAAAATAAAATGAGGATACTTACCAGGTGGTCAGCACAGCGCAGGCTGAGTCGATCTCTGAGGTAACCGGACAGCCCCACATAATCAGTGCAAGTCTCCCTCGAGGTCTGGAGAGCGTCTGAGGGATCAAACGGTATCCTCGACGTAAAGACAGGAGGAGCCATCTCGACGACGGCGTAAGCCACCCCAGACTCGTCGTAGCAAACAGTCGCGAAATCCCTCCCAAAGTCAGGGATGGGTACGCCTAAAGGGGACCTCTCCGGTCGGGCAGCGCTGGATGACTCACCGATATGATATGGCGGCTCGCTCGTAGACGTCTGAGCTTGGGCGCCATCGAAGAAGTCTAACAGGTGAGCACTCCTCCAGGAACCCTCCTGCAATCAGAGACACAATAAATACCACTAACTATCTCGTAAACAAAGGTAAATAGGTCGAACCACGCACTGGAATCTCCTCCCGACCGAAGACTGCAGCGACTGCCTCCTGCGAAAACACATCCGCCATAGGGTCCACCTCCATCGCCGCCACTAGGGCATCCCTCGCACTCAACAATGTCGATAAGTAGAGAGCACGACCCCCGGCATGAACCCACACATCTCTACCAACCAAGCGGCGGGTCAAATCCTGACGAATGACCGACAAAGGCATGGTCCGCACCGCGAACATAGAAACGGGGATCTCGCCTGGTGTCCAGTATGAGGCCCTAACCCCAGTAATGGCCCGATCGCCCAAGTACCAAGCCCGCACGCAAGGGCCGGTAAGCACACTCTGCTGCTCCTGGATCAGGGTAACGTAAGCATAATCGGGACCGAAGTCCAGGTCGTCCCACCTGAATTTAATCTAAAAACACAAAGAGAAAGTCAGGTCCTATCAAACAAGAATCTAGCACGACTAGAAGATATTTACCTGTCCCAAGGTTCGCGAATCAATCCAATCTAGAAGCTGAGCCACCGTCGGCCTCTCCTCGGTACCTAGATCGAACTCCCTCCATCGAGCCATGAGTGGGGGCTTCGGCACCCGTGGCCTACGCCGATGCTCGCTGGGAAGAATCTGCCTCTCGTAGGCCCAAACCTGCTTGTAAAAACGAAGGTTACAAACGGAAAGCGCGAAGAAGATAAGAAGGGCGAGTCAAGGATGCACCACGTACCAGAAGAGCAAAAGTGTAACCGCCGAAATCCTTGCGCTTCCAGCAAGTCAGATCCAAAAACTTGTACAAGAAGGCTAGACCCGCTCCTGCCCAATCGTAGGACGCCACCGCATCCAAATCACTAAAAGCCTGAATAAGACCAGCATGAATCGTCCCGCTCTTGGTGCGGAAGATCGTCTCGCCCAAAGCATATATCAGGAAGCTGCGGACAGCCAGATCGGTGTCGTCGGTCCCGCAAAAGTCCCTACGACTCAAAAGCCCCGATGTAGTGATGAACTTCGCCGGGGTGGATTTGGCACCTGGATAAACTCCCGGCCCAATCAAAGCAGCCAACCTAGCACGGTCAACTCTCGGGCGCATCGCATCAAAGGAAAAGGGAACCGGAGTGCCACTCCCCCGCAGCCCGGTCAGTAAAGAGAAGTCTCGGGGCGAGATGGTCATCTCCCCAAAGGAAAGGTGGAAGGAGTGGGTCGAGTCAACCCATCTCTCGCATAAGGCCCGTAGGCCAAAACGGTCGCACACCCCGTTGGCGCGGGGCAGCGCTAGAATAAAGGGCTCGAAGCCCAACTCTCGCACACGAGCTCTCGCCGCGGCGCCTAGCATGGAGTACCACGTGTGAATGTCTGCTGTAGTCCCGGAAATACCGATGAACTAGAAAGAACGGAACAGGTAAGTTTAAACATTGTTCTTGGGTTTGCATCTGATGACAGCACGTTAATCTACCTAGAAACACTTTGTCAATTTAGGCCGTTGTTTCGGGAAGTCTCTCCCTTAGGGTTGTTTGTATAGGATTTGATTAATTCTTTATTCTTTGATCTATTCACGTGCATTAGTCAAGTTTTTACTATTCACATGCGTTAGTCAAGTTTTTACTATGCGTTAGTCAAGTTTTTACTATGCGTTAGTCAAGTTTTTACTATTCACGTGCGCTATCCACGTTTTTACTATTCACGCGCACTATTCACGTTTTTACTATTCACGTGAATTATTCACGTTTGTTTTTACTGTCGGCATGCATTGTACGCAGTTTTACTATTCACGGGCACTATTCACGTTTTCACCATTCACGTGAATTATTCACGTTTGTTTTTACTATCGGCATGCATTGTTCGCAGTTTTACTATTCACAGGCACTATTCACGTTTTCACCATTCACGTGCACTATTCACGTTCGTTCTTACTGTTGGCATGCATTGTTCGTAGTTTTACTATTCACATGCATATAGTTCGCATTCTTACAAAAAGATAAATGAAGTGTTACTTGCGAGCAAAGAAATTTATGTTTTCTAGCTGAAGTCTTCTAAGGCAATCTAGAGGTTAGCATGCGAATCATATTCAAGTAGAGATACTAAAGCCTAGAATTTTAGTCGAAAGACGAGGAAGTAAGAAAGTACTTACCTGGTTACAACGGGTCCGGCTCAGATGTGTTGCGGGGTCCTGAAAAGGGTCCACTCTAGTCAGGTTCACGAAACCCGCCTCCATGCCCTTCGTGCCATCATATTGATCCAAATCCATCCCGAGAACAATCCAAATCAGAAGTTAGAGAGAGAGAAAAGAGAGAGAAAGTGTGGGATTGAAATGGAACCCCACCACCTTATATATAAAGGGGGAATGGCATTCCCGTAAATATCGGAAAAGGTACGATGTGACATAAAGGTAAAAAGTAAATAATTATTTACCAAGTGCACAGACCTCCGATTTGCAGTCCGTTTCAGCCTGCGTTTCTGCCAAATAGTGACCGATAATATCAAGATGGAACCCCAGACGACAGCCGATTTTTACGAAACAGCGGCACCAGTCAAAATACAGACGACAGTCAACAGAAAAATAATTATTAGTTTGAATCATTTCGGACTAAAAAGACGTTCCTATCGAACCATTCAAACCTCCAAGACACTAGCTCCAGTGAGAAAATACAGACAACGGTGTTTTAAAAGAATTCAGAATCGTTAGAAAGAACCTTTTTGCCCTTGAGCCATCTTACCTACGGTTCACGACCGAGGTAGCTTTTTAGCCATCTTACCTACGGTTCACGACCGAGGTAACTTTTTAGCCATCTTACCTACGGTTCACGACCGAGGTAGCTTTTTAGCCATCTTATCTACGGTTCACGACCGAGGTAGCTTTTTAGTCATCTTACCTACGGTTCACGACCGAGGTAGCTTTTTAGCCATCTTACCTACGGTTCACGACCGAGGTAGCTTTTTAGCCATCTTACCTACGGTTCACGACCGAGGTAGCTTTTTAGCCATCTTACCTACGGTTCACGACCGAGGTAGCTTTTTAGCCATCTTAACTACGGTTCACGACCGAGGTAGCTCTTTAGCCATCTTACCTACGGTTCACGATCGAGGTAGCTTTTTAGCCATCTTACTTACGGTCCACAGTCAACTTAGGCTAGGGTCCGTAAGAAGAACGTCCGCCGGTTGCCGATTCAAAGGCAAGGACGGAAAGAATCAAGAACGACGCCCGAACGCGCAGTGTAAAGGTCAGGTATTCTTCCTCCTACTCTTTACGTGTCTCTTACTTTTATATGTTTTACATTGCATGTGTCACGTTAGCAAAAAACTTTTTCAAAACACACACATCACTGTCAAAATAGGAAAGTAGGGGCAACTGTAGACACCGAGTCGGAGGACCTATGACGAAAACCTTTAACAAAGCGGTTGATTCCGAAAAATTTTTGAAAGAAAAAGAGAAAAATGTATAATAACAAGACGGTGGGTCAATGGGAATCACAGTCGTCAAGTGGACGGCTAGTGGGCGCTCCGCGACGTGGTGCGAACGCCTAGCGGCAGCCGACGTGTGTCCGACGGCAGTCGGACGCACGCCCGGTAGCGCAGGGCGTGCGCTCAGCATCCGCGGGACGCCCGACGGCCGTCAGGCACGCTCCCCCGACAGTCGTTGGGCGAGCGCCCGACAGCCGTTGGGCGAGCGCCCGACGATCGTCGGGCAAACGACCAACGTTGGCTGGGCGCGCGCGCCCGACGCTCGTTGGGCGCGCGCCCAACGATTGTTGGGCGAACGCCCAACGTCAGTTGGGCGTACGCCCAACAATTGTTGGGCGTCCGCCCAACCAGGTTGGGCGATAGCCCAACCACTTTTGGGCGACGCCCAACCTTAGTCGGGCGTCGCCTAAAAGATTCCGGGATCCGTGCCTATATAAGGCACGAATCCCCATGCATTTAGTGGAGGACTTTTTGGGAGGAGCTTCTCACTCTAAACATTTTTAGAGAGAGAAAATCCCTTTTTTTTTGGGAAAAACATTTTTTTTCCTAAAAATTCCAAATTTTCTAAAAGTTAAAATTTTACTAAAAACACAAAAACACCAGGAAAGCACGATTCGTGGAATCAACCGACTTCAACCGTCAATACCGAACTTGAGGTATTATCCGAGGACTAGACTCGTTTTATTTATTTCATTTATTTTATTTTCTTTATTTATTTTTTTATGTTCTAATTTTAGTTATTAGTTATTTATTTATTTATCACGTTTTATTTATTCCCCGTATTTATTTATTTTTATCCCGTGTTAAAATTCGGTTTTGTTTTAAAATAAAAACCTCGTTTTAATATCCCAATACGAACCGTGATCCGATTAAAAGGTAGTTCGGGTATTAAAAACGTTGTAATTATAAGTTTTTGAAAAGATATTTCCGAATAACGTTTTAAAATAAAAACGTCGTTTTAGGAACTTCCGTTATAGACTATCATCCATTTTTGGTAGTTCGGAAATCCAAAACGATTGAATTAGACTTAATTTAAAGCTTTTGAATAAATCTGGAAACAGTTGGAGCAGTTCTGTAATTTTCCATTTTCTGTCACTGATTGCTGTTTACCGACGGATTTTCCGTCGGTAAATCTGCTGGAACGTAAAAAATGCTGTTTTGGTCCCTCTTTCTCAACTTTTAAGCTTTTGGTCCTTTATATATATATGTATATTTATGTAATATTTACTTTCAAGTCATTTTTTGTACATATCGTTATTTAATGTGTTTATAAATTATTTTTCATTAATTGGACTTAATAAAGTATATGTATATATATAGATTTTTCTTTTTATTTCACTTAAACTAGACATATTTGAGTATTTTGGGGAATCTTGGGGATTATTTTCTATATATATTCATCCTATATCATTTTGGGGGAACTAAATATCAATTTCTTATCTATAAACCTTCTTCATTTTTTATGTTTTTGATTAGAATGAGAATTCATTATACTTATTAACATTTACATCACTATTTTTATTTATTTTTGTATAATATTTTCTCTATTGTATTTTAATGGATATTATTACTTATATTTGTATATATATATGTATTTACCTATATTCCCCTATTTTCCTACTTATATGTATATTCTTTCAAATGCATTTGATTGGGTAAAGTTTGGTTTAGTTGGTTTATTGTTGTGATTATGATAATGTTAAAAGTTAATTGAGTGAAAAGGGAAAAATGAAACACAAAAAGAGAGTTTAATTTGCTTGATTAAATTTAGAGTTTTCTAAATATTCTTAAAGTGTAAATAATGTTTTCTTGACCTCTTTAAACCATTTCTTAAAATCATCACGTTTTAAAACCTTAATCCGTTCCAACGACGGATTAGGCGAACCTTATAATTAAAATCGTTTTCATTGTGAATAATAGATTTTTGAATTGTTTTCTTAAATGATTTGTACAAAATAAATTGACTTGTATGCCTAACCACGTTTTCGGGTTAAAATTCTATATTCCACGTCTTCAAACGCTCGAGTCGTTCCAACGGCGATTCGAGTAAATGCCATATAAATTAACGAGGTTTTGAAACGTACCTAAATCGTTCCAACGTCGATTAAGGTACGAACCATGTAAATAAACTCGTTTTTGGGAAGTGAGCTTAGCTTAGAGTTAGTGTATAGTCTAAAAGCATAAATCACACTGTGAATAAATCGATTCTTTCTTCTTCCCCCCTCTCTCTCCTATATATTTTGAACTGATGTAAATGGGTGATTCTTTACCAAAATGGCTTTCAATAACATATGCTCAAAACGGTTTTCAAAGCGAGAAAGAAAAGGTTTCCAATGAATTTTAAACTTAAAGAAATATGCGATTAGTCCGTTATCGCCTAACATGCTGAGTAGGAGGCCGGTGGTTCATAACCGGGCGATGTCGGGGTGCCTAGTAGCCTTTCTCCGGAAAGGAGCTAGCCTTCTTGGCTCGTACCTAAGTTTTCTGAACCCTCACCGGTCTCCCGCAAGGGATCGGTGTTCATTTTCCCATTCGTGGGTGGCGACTCTTCCATATCTCCGAGCTCCGGTCCTGCCGAGCAGCTTGATTCCACGATTGGTTGCTTTCGGCGCCAATCACCGCTTACGTCGCCATGAGGTGTCCACCCCCCGGTCCGCTTGGGAGAGTAGGCCGCGGCACCTCGTCTAACAGCTGCTACCGTTTGGCAGCAGCCCTAGGCGTCTGACCTGCCACTGCCTTGCGGCAGCGGCGGCCAGGCGCCGCGCGGCAGCAACCGCGACAGTAGTCGGGTCGTGCCGTAAGGCGCGACCCGAACTGCTGTAATTTTTTTTAAACATAAAACATATATATATATCGGTTTTAAAACGATTTTAAAACGATTTTCAGAAAATAGGAAAAACTATCATAGATTTTCCGTTTTATCTTTTAGAATAAATAAAACAGATTTTATCAATCTAACCATAAAACTAATAGATTTTGTTATAATGATTATCAACCAAAATTATTAGGAACATGTGCATAACTTATTTTAATTAACAATTAATTAAAACTTATTTATCTTTTAGAACTAATTAATCAAAACAGTTTTGTTAATTAACCTAACTATAAATATTTATTCAATCTGATTGAAAAACTTCTAAATTTTCATATATGAAATAACGGATTTAACGCATGCTCTGATACCACTGAAGGAAAATAGGCTAACGTATAGCAGCGGAAATATAAAAATTTTAACCTATTTCCATTAACCCCAAGATCCGTTAACCGTTATTTCATACAAAGAGGGATAAGAAGAAATACCTTTTGGATGTTCTATCTACCGTTGCAAACGAAGTGCCCACAACTCTTACTTTGAGTTCCCGAGCACAAAACAAAACAACAGAAGATCAAGTTAGAATCAACCGTTTATTAACAACCAAAGTAGATTGTCTCTAATTAATCAATACAAGATCAAGGATAAAGAGAAAGAGATGAAAATCAATTGAACGAAAGGAAGCGGTGAAATCTCGTCCTCGGCTAGGGGGTTCGAATTCTCTCTCCTGGAATCAATAGTGAATTTCGAAAATCATATAGGGGGGTATTTATAATCTCTCTTGTATCTAATCCCTAGTTAGATAGAATTAGGTTACTGAATAGGAATTCAATTCGGAATAGAATTCTTAATTATTATCTATTAATATATCTAAATATAAAAGATAATAATAATAACCTTATTGGATAATAATGGAAGTAATTTAATCTAATTAAAACTCCGAACTTATTTATCATTTAATTAATTTAATTCACAATCCCAATCTAATTAGAATTGATAAAATCAAATTAATTATTTATGTATCTAATATACATAAATTTCGACCCCCCCCCCCTTTGGTAATTGGGCCTTATTGGGCTCAATTGGGCTTCCGTCAATTAATTAGCATCTGTCTCTCTTTTGGGTTCCAAGTCTTATGTGTGACCCATTAGGTTCTTATTGCTTCTAGCCGAATGCAACTTTATTAATTAATTTTCAAAGAATTATATTTAATCTTTGCATAACGGAATGATGTACAGAGTATGTGATTAGCAAGTCCGTAATCATTCCCCTAGAGCTATAAGAAGACAGGTTGATTCTGTCATTGACATTTCCGTATTAGTTATGGTATAATTCGATCCTTTATCAACTACGTCCTTGAACTGAATCTTATGACTATGGGTAATGTCAAGTCACATATAGCGAGACGTTCGTTTTACTTGTTCTGACCGAGTCAACTCCAATTAGATAGGTTAAGAGAAATCTCATTTCATTCTTAAGCTATCGCCTTGCAAGGATTTAGAGTCAAGACTTCCACAAGCGATCCATGGACATATCTCCCATTTATCGGGAGTGATAAATGCTCAATCCAATGTATAACGATCCCGCAATCACTTCCTGTGATACCCAACGTCTGCTGTTCACACCCCAGAGTCATCTCTGTTAAGGATCGTGTTACAACAGAGTCAAAGCGTCACATTCCGCAATCCAGAATACCAATTAACATTCCTTTGAGTCTGAGGATTATTTATACCTATTAATACCAATGAGATGAACATGTGACAAGGAAGAATCTACCCATCCTGTTATCTCAAGTCGGGTCCCCAATCCTAATGAACTACTTTTCATCGGATCCATGTAACTGTCCAGATATCTATATATATGAAGCTTGTGAGATCAGCTTTCTGTCGGACAGAAGACATTGTTACATGCAAGTCTCAACCGCGATATGTCAATCCTAAACATATTGCTTGACTTGGGGTGGTTTTAAGTTTATTAGTTTATTATAAAGTTTCGTCTCACTTCATGCTTGTATGAACACTTTATAATCACTTTAAACGAACTTACGGATTTCCTTTTATTAGAATTTATTTAGTGCTTAAAAGGGATTGCCTTTATATAGTTATAAAACATATATCTCATTAAAACAAATGATATAAAGAACACTTCATTTACATTAAGTTTGTATCCTAGAACAATTGTCTATAGGACACTAAACCCCAACAACTTCATCAAGATCCTCTGCTTCAAGATCCACAGCAGGTTTGGCTTCCTCAACAGATCCGCTCATCACCTTCCGAATATGATCACGGATGAAGTCTTTGACATTCGGGATCTTGTGGTACTTAAGGCAGTCTACAACATCCGGAACCACGTACTCCGGGTCTACAAAGTCGATCTCAGGATAGGCGAGCCTGACATACGCCATGATCCATTCTCCATAGTAATAAGCGCGTTCTCCCGCCAGGATCTCCGCATTTAGCAAGGCACTTTCATGATCCTTAGCATCCCTTTCCAGCTCATCAATTCTCCCCTTTAGGTTACGGATCTCCGCATCTTTACTCTCATTAAGGGCAATGGCAGAAGCGGCATTTGCATTAGCAGTGGCTATCTCTTTCTCCATTCTTTTTAAGGTAGCTCTATCCGCCACTCCTTGAAGGAGATCTGCTTCCATAGCACGCATGCGTGTGTATACCTATCAAAGCAAAGGCCGATTCAAACAAAAGAATAAAAACGGCAAACTCTCCCTAAAGGAGATCACTCTTTCATCCAAAAATGCAAAAAGGGATAAAGGAAACTTACTGTGAGAAGCTCTGTTTTTCCCATCTGGACATGGGCTGATCCCGAGATCTTATTTTGGCTCTCACGTACCTCACCTAGTTGACCGTGAGCTTCGTCCAGGTCATTAATGACGGATTCATTCCTTAAAGATCCTTTGTCGCCATATTTGGCGAGCCAGTAACCTCCTAAGTCAGGCTTCACCACCTACGCAAGGATTAAGAGGCAAAAAATAAGATCCCGGTAAGAGAAAAGAGAATGATAGAATGAACACACCTGTTCAAGCCTCGACATTGGTTTCTCGGCCCTCATGTCATCCGCTAATAACTTTCCCCCACTAGAAGACACAGATTTCTTCTTCTTTGGCAGGGGAGGATCAACCATATCACCAGCAGGACGCTTCCCAGAGCTCTTATGGGGATCCACTATCTGCTTATCCTTCTGAGCCTCTTCCTCCTTCTGTTTCTTACGCATCTCTACAAGAGCGCGACTTGCCTCAGACAAACCCCTGACAAGGGAGCAAGAAATAATAATCAAAAGGAAAGAACAAAAGTACCTTCATCAAATTGATAAAACTTCGCATAAGTAAATCCATTCTCGTCACAGCGGATCAGGGGAATATCATTCATCATGAATTTCAGAGCATCAGCGTACGTCCAAGCCTCTGCCTTGATGCTTTTCATGAGATCCGCCACCTTTTCATCGCTATCTGTCAATATACGTAGATCTCCCGCCATATGCAAAGGTTTGGCATTCTAAACCGAGGGGAATCTCAGGGGTTCATCCTCTTTCACCTTAATGTAGAAAAAATTTTCATCCCAGAGGTGGACGTTCGACATCTTCCCAGAGAATGGCGAATAGGATTTAAATTTGGCGAATGTGTAGAAGGACTCAGATTTCCGCTTCATTGGTTTATGAAGGGACCGGAAGATTCGAGGGTTACAGACTACCCCTAGGTTCGAAGCCAAATAACAATCCAGGGCCAAATCTAACCAGCCATTTGGATGCAGCTGACAGGCAGTGATTCCAAAGTACGCCAGGATATCCGTCATCATCTTAGGAAGAGGAAAACAGAACCCTCTCTCCACATGGCAACTGTACACGGACAGATATCCTACGGGCGGACAGGTGGGTCGCTGGTGAGCAGCCGCCAATTCAATCTCGTAATTCTTAATCCACGGATAGCGATCCACCAGATCCGCTAGATCTGCGGCGCTCATGCGAGACGGAGTAGACTCCACACGAGGCGCCTTTTTCCTAAATGGGGCTGAAGAAGAAGCCTCCATCCCGGAAAACCTCCTAGAATCTATCACCGGAACAGTACGGGTCACAGCGTCAGGAAAATTCCGAGTTCTACGATTCCTACTCTCCCTCACCGAGTTACACAAATCCCAGCTAGACGTACTTTCGAAAGAACTCAACCTCTCAGAGGAAGTGGTCCAACTAATTTGGGTTTCGGAAGAATGGGAGGTCAAATTAAACAGTTCAGTAGTAGACCCAGACGAAGAACTCATAAAACCCAGAAAACAAGGCGGAAAGATTTACTTACATGAAAATTGGAAGCTTTGAAGGTTCTTGATTCTGGAAAGAGCTTCGCGGAAACTCAAGCGAAAATGAGGGAAAATGGGAAATGAACCGGAAAAGGGAAGAGAGAGAGGTTGAAGAAGGCCACACTTCTCACCTCGAGCAGCGCGCAGAAGACACATGTCCTTCCATGAATGGCCTCAAACCAAGTGGCCATTAATACGGTTCATCATGACGGCGCGCGAAGAAGCTCAAAAGCCCTAAAGGACTTTAAAGGAACTTTGGGGGGGCTTCTGATAACATCGGGATATTATCCCAGGGATCAAAGAAGATATTTTCCAAAACGACCACGTATTGGGGACGGCCCGAGAAGCAATGGCGTATCAGGTAAGACATGCGGATGGCGGATCACCTAAACTCCGCCACATGAGATCCATAGTCAAACCTAGGGATGACCCGCCGTTATGCCTCGATCCGCCCATTGAGCGGTAAAACCAATTCCCAATAAAGGCCATTAATGATCCTTTATTGAGCTAACGGCCAAGCTTAAAGGAGATCTGTAACCGCCATTAATGAGGCATTAATGGAGACTTTCTGGTTACTAGGAGTTACGATCACATGACTATAAATAGCTTGCACCCCAAGATATTGAGGTACACATTCATTCTCTTCCTTAAACCCTACCATTGTCAATATAGTTTATTCTCCTTATACCATACTAACTTTGGCATCGGAGCTTCCCCCCGTCGAACCCAACGACGCCCCCACAGGGAAGAGAGTTGATCAGAAATTCATCCCCAGTTATCAATATCATTCGTCGACGAATCAATCACTGCATCAAGTACGTTAACTGTCTCAGACCCGGCTGACCCTGCACCAGAAAAAACGGATTGAAAATATTGTTTGGCATACCCCAGCATCTCATTCTGACCCTCAACAACCACCCCCGATTCATCACTAAGGGATGTAATGGCATTGTGTTGTCTCCTAGCTTTCACACTAGCATGGAAAAACTGAGTATTTCTGTCCCCTTCTGTCAGCCAAAACACCTTAGCCCTCTGTTTCCAAAATCTCTCCTCAGCTTCCAATGCATCATTAAGCTTCCTCTTGGCAAAGAAAAATTGAGCAATTGAAGCCCCATCCCTCTTTCTATGCAAAGACTCCAATTGGTTCCTCCATTTCCGGATCTGGCTCTTGAATCTCACATTAAAGCTCCTCCCCCAATCAGCCATCCTCCTCACTCCTTCAACTTCTCGGGCACCGGCTTACATCCCTGACTCTCCCAATTTCTAGTTACCAATTCCACAAATTCATGTTCCTTTAACCAGCTATCCTCAAAATAAAATCTTTTAACTCTGTTGTGGGTAACATGCTGCTCCAATCTAAGTGAGAGAGGAAGGTGATCAGAATATCCCACAATGCAGGATTTGAACTGATAGTTAGCGAAGCGGCTGAGCCACTCTACTGAGGCAAAACCCCTGTCTAATTTCTCCCTCACCCACGCCTCAGAACCTCTACCTCTTTCCCAAGTAAAATTGCTACCCTTCAGTTCCAGTTCCGTTAGCCCACAGTCCTCAATTGCTCTAGTGAAATCCTGCATCAAATAGGTAGGGAAGACGGCTCCCCCAAGTTTTTCATCTGCACATAGGATACAGTTAAAATCCCCTATCACCACCCAGAGAAGCGGAGACTCCCCAACAAGTTTCCTCAACAACTCCCATGATTCATCATGTCTATTCCGATCTGCTAACCCATAGAACCCCACCAGCCTCCAATCCCCACATAAACCATTAGTAATAATTATCTCGATATGATGTTCAGAATAGCTTTTAACAGTCACCTGAATGTTCGCTTTCCATAACAATGCTAACCCTCCACTCCGCCCTCTTCTATTTACAGAGAAGGCCCCCTCAAACTTCAATTGTTGTTTTATAGTAACAATGCGGTGTTCCTCTACAAGTGTTTCCATTAAAAATAAAATATCTGACCTTTGGGAAGAGACTAACTCTTTAAGTGAATGAACTGCCCAATGGTTTCCCAGGCCACGACAGTTCCAGCTTACACAACTCATTCCAACCGGCGGCCCTCTGCACTAGGGCTCACCGAGAAGTTTACATTAGGAATCTCCTTATCCTTCTCTAGAATGGAAGCTCCTACTACCTGCACATCAACCTGGCCCCCCACCCCCTCCTTCCCCTCTCTTCTCCTCTTCATGGCCTCTAGTAACTCCATCTCAGTGTCCTCATAGACTACCTCAACCTCTCCTCTCTCTCCCCCCTTATCCCGCTCCTCTACTCCTTCTGGCACCCGGAAAAATGGACCAGTAAACGGGCATATGCCCACCTCCCTCTCCCCTATCACCACCTTTGGCGATCCCACTCTCTCTCCCCTGCTTGTCCCCACATTAGTAATGTCCCGAAAGACTCCCGATCTCCCTCTCCCCGAACTCCCTCGGCCTCCCACACCCCTCCCTGGCATTACACTCCTAGTACCCTCTCGAAGCCACTTAGCCCCACTTTGATCACCTCCTCTTACTAGGGGCCTTAAGCCACTCTCCCCACCCTCGCATAACTTCCCCCTCTTGTAAGTCAAACAACTTTTCACAATAACGGTCCGTGTGTCCCACCAAACCACAAATATAACAAAATATCCCCAGCCGTTCATATTTGAAAGTAGCCAGGGACCAAACATTTCCAGCACTTTTAAGTTTCTTGAACCTTTTTAGTGGCAGCCTGCAATCAATAGAGACTTTAATTCGCATAAACTGTCTATGAAAACCAAGATGATTGTTTGGATCATATTCCTCAAAACTCCCCAGAAAGTTCCCTATTTGCCTACCCACTATCTCAGACATTGTCCCCACAGGCAACCCAAAAATTTGAACCCAAATTGGGATCTTGAACAACTGAACCTCCACCGGATTCACCCCTAGGCTCCAATTATTCATAATTAACATGTAGTTGTCAAAGGTCCAAGGCCCTCCAGCAATTACCCTATCTCTATCAATGGGGTGAAAAAAACTCAAAAGAATAGAGATTTTGGCTTATCTCCTGTATGTCAACACCCCGGCCAGGCCTCCACAAGACCGCCAACCGATTGCGCAAAATCAGAAAATTCAGTGGCTTATCCGCCCCAAATCTACCCAAGAACCACATTCCCGAGTCTTCGATAACCCCAGCAGAAGGCGGCACCGCTAATTCCAGGTGTCCCTCCTCTCCATCCTCAATCGACAGTCTTGCCATTCCACCCTCCATTCTTCCTCAAACAATACGACTCCCAACACAAGGAGAAAAAAAACAAACCAGAATTAATAGAACCAATGGATGAAATTTTTGCACAATACTGAAACCACAGCAAATCAACACAACCAGCGCCTGGAACAATCGATCAATCACAGAAATAAACAAGAAGTCGACACAAGCAACGGATGGCAACAATCAATCAACAAAGAAACATCGACACAGGAAATCACACAACTTCGATAAACCGGAGAAACGAAACCGCAAAATCAAGAAAACTCAAAACTGACTTAAGACTACCTTTACCTCGTCGGAAGGACTACTCTCACCGGCAGAACAGACGAGTGGCGACGTCGTAGACCCAGGCATCGGCGGCGACGATGGCGTTAGGTCGAGGTTCTAGGCGGCGGCGGCGGTTCTCGCGTTCATTTGAGAGAGACGGTTTCATTTTTTCCTTTAAATATTTACATGCATCTTTTTAGTTTTTCATTTTCAATTTCATTTTTTACATTTTTATATTTGGATTTTTTTTTCCAATTAACATCATCTATTTAGCTTTTATCATATATAATATTTTTAATTTAAAATATCAGCTTAAATATATTTTCCTTCTAAGAATTCTGATAAAATTAACTACTTAGTCCTCCATTTATAAATTTTAAAGTAAATAATTTATTAATCTCTAAATTTATACATATTACATTAGGTAGTCCATTTATTTAGAAAAAATACTCTACTTGTATGTGTGTAGCGTCAAAATATATTTAGAGACATGGAACATCATCAACATATACAACTAGCAATTAGAATTTACCGTCAAAGTTTAACACGATAATATGATTTATACAGACAAACTATTGAACAAAATTTTCATTTTTGTGTCATTTATATTATGTAGAATACATAGATCGCATAGCACGACAGAAGCTTAATACATCATGAGACCTTGTAATTGTCCAGATATTCAATTGGTCTCTTGAACTAAAGAGATGTCTCATTATCCGGGTAAATTACATACGTGGTGTACAACTTTTACCCTAAATGACACTTTGGTGTACAACCAAAATTTTGTCACACTAAACCGTACGAACTTCAAGTGACCTCCCACTAAAGTGTACAGCCGGTTTTTATGACCGGTCAACGCTGGTCAAAGTTGTCACATCATCATTTTTCATTATAACATTAAAAAAAAGTGAGACCCACTTTTTACAGAATTACTAAAATAACCTTATCCCTTATAAAATTACTAAATTACCCTCATCTTCTTCCTTCAACTCCTCTCTCTCCATACCATTTCTCTCTCACTCCTCTCTTTCTCTACCATTTCTCTCTCACTCCTCTCTCTCTCTCTATACCATTTCTCTCTCTATTAATTTCTCTCTCTAACTCTTTCTTTCTTTCTATATTTAATTTTCTCTCACTAAAAATATTATTTTAGTAAAGCTGGGCCACTCCAATACCTCAATTTTAACATAAACTTGAAAAAAATTATGTTTAACGAAAATTAGAGTATTGCGTATAAATGAAAAGAAGTGAAATGAGAAACTAATATATATGCTAATCTTACGTTGAGTGGTAAAATTTTGTCCAACTGTTTGGCACTCAAGAGTTGATAATGTAAAGTCACCTCAAATATCAAATGTGTATCTATCAATACATCCTTAATCTTCAGATGAAAAAACCATTGCACATAACAGTAACTTACCAGTTACAATGGCACCTTCATCTGCAACATGGGTGCCGTCCCCTTCTTTCAGTATCTTCTTGAATACCTTAGCATCACCAGTAACATCAACAACAGGCTTGAAGGAGACCAATTCCAAATCCAATTTCAGCACCGAATCCGGTGGGACTGAAAGGGTTCCATCACCAGCATCCTTACCCTCCTTGCCAAAACCATCTGCATTCTTCTCTTAATTCAGGTGAATGAAATTAAATTATATTTGAGATAATAGGGATAAATGCACAATCAAAATTGAACTTTTAAAATGAACTTCCATTGCAGTCATATAGATCATCGTGTCGTAATTAGAAAGAAGCAGTTCTACTAACTTATCAACTTATCTTCCTGCAGCATCAGTATTCCACTTCACTGTGTCCAAAAGGATGGCTACGGGTACATAGACCTTTTCCTGTCAGGGATCTCATTTGGTACTGGAGCTCCTACATTTTCGCCCCAAATGCTTAAAACAGGTACACCCAATCTAACTGCTGTAATGAGGATAGTATTTTAGGAGTGAGAGAGAAAGAGAGGAGTGAGAGAGAAATGGTAGAGAGAGATGAGTGAGAGAGAGAGAAATGGTACGCAGCAGGGGGAGGAGTTGAAGGAAGAAGATGAGCTAATTTAGTAATTTTACAAGGGACAACTTTATTTTAGTAATTTTATAAAGATTGGGTCCCACTTTTTTTAATGTTATAATGAAAAACGACGATGTGGCAACTTTGACTAGCGTTTACCGGTCATAAAAACCGACTGTACACTTTAATGGGAAGTCACCTGAAATTCGTACGGTTTAGTGTGACAAAATTTTGGTTGTACATCAAAGTGTGATTTAGGGTAAAGGTTGTACACCACGTATGTAATTTACCCTTCATTATCCCTCTGAACTTACTTACAATGACATAACGACTCCATAAACTTGCTTAAAGTGATCTATTTACCCATAAAATTGTTACAAATTACAATGATCAATTAATCCCCTCAATTTACTTAAAGCGATACGTGTTTTAATTAATCCAAATATCTCTTTGTTCTTCCATGTGGATTTAGGAGACTAATAAAACATTTTAAGCAAGTTCACAAGCTAATAAAACATCTCCAGTGACAAAGTTCAATGACTCAATCAGATAATCTGAATAAGTATATGAAAACCGTGATGTATTTAGGGCAGGATTAACCGTTTTAATACGTCTAATCATGATAAGATTGCAAATCATTAAAATCCTAAGTCATGAAATACCATAGAACTTCTTACAATTCATGAAATCTTCAACTAATACCCAAAAATCAGAGATCATTACTACCCAAAAATCAAAATTCTAAACGAGTTCATATCAACAAAATGTCAATCACTGTCACTCCCTCCTCCCCAACTTGAGCCAAGTTCACCAAATTCAGAAATCAATCCTGAAAATTCAAAATAAATGAAAAATATGTCAATGAACAAACCAAATGCGACACTAATCATTGGAAACAGATATAAACTATGTTGCACGGACAGCATTTCTGCGTTTTGTATCCGTTTCAGTTCCCGTTTCTCAGTGTCTGTGCAACATAGATTATATAAACAACAGAAAAACATACACATAAACAAATCTATTAATACCGAAAAGCTCGTTAACATACCCTCATCATACATTTCATCCTCATCATGTTCTTTCACAATATCCATTTGACTTTTCGGAAGCCCCAATCGAAGCCAATCTTGAGCACATACCAAACCTTGTAATATTTCGAACTCCATCTCACCTCTATGCTCGTCAATAACGCCTCCACCGGTGTTGAATGCTATGTCCGGACGCACAGTAGACTTAGGAATAGCCAATATATCTCTAGCCATACATGCAAGTACAGGAAATTTACCGGAATTGCATTTCCACCATTCTAAAATATCGAAATCATCGTTATCATCTTGTGTTGGCTCATCTAGATATGACTCGAGCTCCGATTTTTTATCTAATTTTCGCTTCTTGTACGAAACCATGAAGAAATTCTTATAAACAATATCTTCATTTGAAGCTGAATTTGATTTCTCAACAACCTTAAGCTGAAGTTGAAGCATCTTCTTGTATTCATTAAACATCTCAAATAATGCTTCCTTCACATCTTTAAACAGAACACTCCCTTTCTCTTCCCCATAAATTTGGCCGAAAGCAAACTCCAAAACCTCGAGTTTCGAACGAGGATCGAGAATTGAAGCAATGTAAACAATTTTGTTCATCTTTTCATAGCCTCCCAAGTACTCATCAAGCTTCAATTTCATTTTATTAGCAACATTTTGCAACTTCAAATCATTACCATTTTTCCACTCCAAAAATGTTGCATAAAGATCACTAATATCCACCCAAAAGTTATTGGATGTAACATTTGAAGAACTAGAAATGTTCACCATAATGTTATAAAATGGTCTCAAAACAACAGTCAATTTCCGAACAACGAACCAATCCACAGAGCTAAGCGGGCCATCCTCGATTGCGAGTTTGAAATTCGCATCGAGTTTCTCATACCTATCGAACGCCTTCTCGTATTTTTCAGCTCTGCACAACATCACATATGTAGTGTTCCATACATCGCTCACATCTAAATACAATCTATCCATGCTTTCAATTTTTTCATCCTCAACGCACTTCTTGAATTTCTTTAGCTTCTCGGGATTAAATTTAACGTATCTAACTGCACTCCTCACCCGATTCACTAGTAAACTCGCATCCTCTAAAGCTTCAACAGCAACTGAGTTTATTATCTCAGCAATGCACTTCATTTGAAGGTACTTGCAGTCTAGAAAGCCGTTTCCTCTCTCGATTAACTTCTCTTTCAAGTGGACAATGGCATTGTCGTTTGAACTCGCCTTGTCCATTGTAACGGTGAACACCTTGTTAATACGCCACTCGAGCAAACATGTTTCGATTTCCGTACTGATTTCCTCACCGCTACAAAGAGGATTTCCGAGAAAGTACAAAATCTTTCTATGCAACTTCCAATCTTCATCAATGAAGTGAGCTGTGATGCCCAAGTAGGTTAGCTCTTGCACTGAAGTCCAAGTGTCAGTGGTTAAACAAACACTTTGACAATTTGTTTCCATGAATTTCTGCAATTTCAACTTCTCATCCAAATACATCTGGTAGCAATATTTTGAAAGGTTGAGTGAGGATGGAAGTTCAAGCTTAGGATTCACTAGAGACATTAACTCGATAAAATAATTCCCTTCGACCATTTCAAATGGAAGTCCGCCGACAACCATGAAAACTGCAAGACTCCTTCTGATCTTTTCGAGATGAGCATCCTCACTATCTCCTGTTCCTGAAACTAAGGAAAGCGTATGTTACACGGACGATATTCTTAATAGCGTTAAATGCATTGTCCGCCATCGAACTTTCATAGTTGTCTCAAAATAGTTACTAAACTTCAATTTGTCTCAATAAAATTATTCAACTTTGAATTTGATCTCAATTAAGTCCCTCCGACGACTTCAAGACAAAAGACACAGAAAAAATGACGTGGTTTCAACATCAGCACTAGTCAACTTTCACCATTGACCGAAACAATACGTGAGTGTCACCTACATAGCTGACCAAATTGACATGTGGCTGTCACTTAGCTGACACGTGTACACGTGTTGTTTCGGTCAGCTAGGTGGCAACATGTGTTATCTAGGTGACACCCACGTATTGTTTCGGTCAACGGTAAAATTGGCTAGTGCTGATGTTGAAGCCATGTCATTTTTCCGTTGTCTTTTTGTCTTGAAATCACCAGAGTGACTTACTTGAGACAAAATTATAATTATAATTTTATTATCTTTATTAATAAAGTTACATATAAAAACACAAGAGAATATAACGATAATTTTAAATATTCGTGTCATTTTCGAGTTAGCATATCAACCTTAACCCAACCTAAAAATTTGCATGTCAGTTTCGTGTCAACCCAAAAATGACACATTACCTACTAAGCTAAACCCAAACGCTAAAACTATGTGTCGATTTCGTGTCGTGTAATCGGATTGTGTGTACTTTTGCCACCTCTAATTAAAATCATTCAACTTTGAATTTTGTCTCAATTAAGTCACTCCAGCAACTTCAAGAGCAAAAAGACACCTCAAAAGTGACATGGCTGCCACATCAGCAATTGACAATTTTCATCCTGACCAAAACGATACACCTACCTAACTGACCAAAATGACACGTGGCTGCCACCTAGCTGACACGTGTACATGTGTCGTTTCAGTCAACTAGATGGCAAACACGTGTTATCTAGGTGACACCCACATATTATTTCGGTCATAGTGAAAATTGACTAGTGCTGTTGTTGAAGCCACGTTTTTTCGGTGTCTTTTTGCCTTGAAGTTGCCAGAGTGACTTACTTGAGACCAAATTCAAAATTGAATGATTTTATTGAGATAGATTGAAGTTGAGTTACCATTTTGAGACAAACATGAAAGTTCGATGACCAGCGATTGATTTAACGCTATTTATAAAAGATATAGGATGTACTGAATATGTGATTAGCATTGATTCACTTCTGCCAATACATTATATCATAGGAAATGAGTTTACAAATTCTTTAAATTACAAAAGCGTGACCCAAAAACAAGTTTCCGAAACAAATACAGAAACGTGAAATGCTTTAAAATCAAAGTTTCCGCGGGAAGTAGTATCTAGACTTACCTTCTTTGCAGTTGGCTTCATCTTCAGCACTTGGAATTGCTGGAACTTTGAACTCTTTTTCTTGCTGTAAATGTGACATCTGAAAACCAAATATGCAAAATGCACATCATAATTCATACATACAGAGGAAAAAGTTTCGCCTTAAGATATTAGTGACCCCTTCAATTTGGCTATAAAACTCGATTTAGCTTCGAACTTTAAGAATGACTGATGAACTCCTTTGTTTAAAATGATTTATTAGACCACCGACCTCGTCTAAAGTAGCCTATTGATCATCTGAAATTGCTTGATTGAAAAAAATTTGTATTTAAGATATTAGTTACCCTTTCAATTTGGCCATAAAAGCTGATTAGTGCCGAACTTTAAGAATGACTCCTTAATTTCTTAAACTTCTTTAAAATGATCCATTGGGCCAATAAACTTGCTTTAAATAGCCTGTTGGTCCTCTGAAATTACTTCTAATGACCTATTGGCCCCCTGAAGTTGCTTCTAATGACCTATAGGTCTCCCAAAATTGCTTCTATTGACATATCAACCCCTTAAATTGACAAATGCTTCAGAGCATCTCCAACAGTCTCTCGGTGATTCTTCAGATCACTAAGAGCCTCTCCATCATCTCTATTATTAAGGAGCTCCGATATGTATTAGTCACTCTTCAAATCACTAAGAGTCAATTGTCATATTATTTTTAGAGAGTGGATTAAAAGTCCGTGGAAATGCTCTCAACTGCTTTAATTTGTCCAATCTCCTCTTACTGTAATGTAGGAATTAAGGATGTTAATCATTTCACTCAAAACTCAAGAGTTTTGAGAAAGTTTGGGAGATTAGACAGAGTCTGGATGGCTAGGCCAAAAAGCTCACTACTTGACCATACAAGTCGATTAGCTTCGAACTTTTAGAATGACCGATTAACTCCTTAACCTTGTTTAAAATGAATTATTGAATCATCGAACTTGCTCAAAGTAGCCTATTGATCCTCTGAAATTGCTTCATATATACAGAAGAAAAAAAATTCAGACTAAGATATTAGCAACCCCTTCAGTTTGGCGATGAACTTTAAGAATTACCAATTAACTTCTTAAACTTGTTTAAATAACCTAAAGGACCACTGGACTTGCTTTAAATAGCCTATTGATTCTCTGAAGTTGCTTCTAGGACCTATAGGCCCCTGAAATTGCTTAAAGTGATAAAAAGTTTCATCTGTTTCAACTCGGATAATTCTACTCTTAGTCTATTGGTCCTCTAAAATTGCTTCTAGTGACATATTGGTCCGATAAACACTTCAACTTGTCCAAATCTTCTCTTAGTCCAATGGTTATCAGAAATTACTTCTAGTGACCTATAGACTCCCTACAATTGCTTAAAGTGAAAAACATTTCGAATGTTTCAACTTGTACAAATCTTCACTTACTCTCTTCAGGGGCGGATAAAAGGGGGCCTGGAAGGGGTCAGGCCCACCAAGCCGCCGAAACTACCCCTACTGTGGATGGTTTACGGTCCCCCAACCGTTAGAGCTATCATATTCTGGATAGTTCAAATTAATTTATTGAGTTTGTGTTTAATTATACAATTCATCTAAATATATGATAGGCAACAAATTCTCTAAATTTGTTTAAATCACTCAATCTTAAGTTTGTAGTACAAATCTAACTTGATTTTAAAGAGTTTTACATTGTTACATATAAAAATTGATTCTATACCACTAGAATGATAACACCTAAACAAATTTTGACATTTAGCAAAAAAAAAAAAATTACTTCCGCTGGCCAATGAGCAATCCTGTATTCAACACTGACTCTCCTACTAAGTTATGTAGAACTTAAGGATGCTAATTATTTCACTGAAACTCGGAGTTTTGAGAAAGTTCGAGAGATTAGACAAAAAGTATGGGAGGCTAGAACAAAAGGCTTACTACTTGATTCAAAACATGTAAAAGAAAAAACCCATAAAAACCCTATGTCATCAATAAAAAAATCCCAAATCACAACCCAGTTCCAGTTACAAGTAAGAACTCCAACCAAGCATGCACAGCAATGTAAGAGAAAGAAAATGAGCAGACGGACCTCACGGAGCGAAGATTGGTGGGTCTGGTCACTGGTGGTGAGCGGCGGTGGTCGGAGGAGATAAGCCGTAGATGCAGAAAAATCAGAGAATAGAAAATTTGAGAGGCAAAGAAAGGAAAGTTAGGTTTATAAATTGCAATTACCGAAGAAGGGTTCGGAGCTTCGGTTCTACTCCATAAAGCTGGAGTACTAAACCATAAACCTCACAACTTTTCTTTTCTTTGGCGGGAATTCTATCGTTGTATTAAAACCCTCACTCTTTCTTTTTTTTTTTTGGTAGGAAAAACCCTCACTCTTTCAATTCATTCTATTTTCTTTCTATTTTAATACAAAAAATATATATATATATTAAAATATTCGGATAAATAGTTTATTAGTACCTAGATTTATACATACTACATCCAGTGGCGGAGTCAGGAATCGACACTTGGGGGGCTAATTTTAGTCCGACTATTGAGAGTAATTTTTCGAAGTCCAGCTCGTTAGGACTGAGCAAAATTTTTTTTTTTGATGGAGGCTGAGCAAAATTTTTTAAGCTTCCAACACACTGAAACTTTATCGTTTTGGTATGTTGGCTAAAAATTATAACATTTTTACACTTTTTTTTTATCTTTAGCTATAAATTTTTTATAATTTTCATAAAATTTAATTTAGAAATTAAGTTAATTGATTTTTTTACGGGCTGGACAAAAAATTTTAAGCTTCCAACACACTGAAACTTTATCGTTTTGCTATGTTGGCTAAAATTATAACATTTTTACACCTTTTTTTTTATCTTTTGCTATAAATTTTTTGTAATTTTCATAAAATTTAATTTAAAAATTAAATTAATTAATTTTTTTATAGAAAAAAGATAATAAATTCTTAAAAAAAGAGATATAATAAAAATAAATTCAAATAAAACAATAAAGAGTCCAATTGAAAAAATAAAGTTCAAATAAAACAAAAAATGAGTTTAGTGTGGTCTTAACCCATGACCTCTCACCTTAAAACAAGGCTCTTAAACTAACTCAACTAATTTAACTTATTAAAATAATACTACATAGATTAAATATATATCAATATTAGGGGGGCTAGACGGGACAAAATTAACGATTCTCAAGGGCGAAGCCGGTGGCCGAGGGGGCTTCGGCCCCCCGGGCTCTGGGCTACCTCCGCCCCTGACTACATCCATTTCCTTATATAAGTCATTCTAGCAAATTCATTTTTTTCCCAAATATAAATCATTCTAGAATTGTAAGAACTTTTAGTTTAGTTTTTTGGTCCAAATATTAAATTCTTTTATTGGTATATTTGTTTTTTAATATTTCAATGCTTATTCCCTTATAATGACATGAGAGAGATTTTTTTTTTTATATAATATAGGGATAAGGTACCGAAATAGGCTTAAGGTTTTTGGAGAAGTACCAATTTAGGTTCAACGTTCAAAATAGCACCAATATAGGTTTAATTTTTACAACATAATATCAATTTAGGCTCAACGTTTACAATATAGCATCAATTTAGGCTTCACGTACAAAATAGCACCAATATAGGCTTAACGTTTACAAAATAATACGAATTTAAGCTTAACGTTTACAAAATATATCCAATTTAAGTTAAACGTCACAATTAAATTAACCATTTTATATTCTTTTCATATTAACTTTATATGTTATCTTTTTATTTAGTTCTATTTTCTTATTTATTATAATACAATTAATTAGTATTTTTGTTCATTAAAGCCTTATATTTATTTTTCATCAACCATTCCATGACTCATGTAATATATGCAAACTAAAAGTAATTGAATATCCACAATATTTCGAACACTAGTTAAAATAATATTGATACACGTCAGTGTTCGTAATATTGTAGATTTTCAATTACTTTTAGTTTGCATATATTACATAGTGTTCGAAATATTGTAGATATTCAATTACTTTTAGTTTGCATATATTACATGAACAATGAAATTCAGTAGTTATGGAATCATTGATGAAAAACAAATATAAGATCTTAATGGGCAAGAATACTAATTAATTGTATTATAATAAATAAGAATATAGAATTAAATAAAAAGATAACATATAAAATTAATAGAGAAAGAATATAATATGATTAATTTAATTATGACGTTTAGCTTAAATTGTATATACTTTGTAAACGTTAAGCTTAAATTCGTACTATTTTGTAAACGTTAAACCTATATTGGTGCTATTTTATACGTGGGGCCTAAATTGATGCTATATTGCAAACGTTAAGCCTAAATTGATATTATGTTATAAACGTTAAACTTATATTGGTGCTATTTTGAACGTTGAGTTAAATTGGTACTTCCCCAAAAACCTTAGGAGTATTTTGGTACCTTATCCCTGTAATATATTTCTTAATTTGTGTGAAATACCCTTTAATGACTTATATTATATAAGGGAATGGAGAGAGTAATATATTATTCAATCCATATATTTTGAAAAACGCTTATAAGTATCTAAATTTTGACAAAACTAACTATTTGTTCCATCTATCCATAAATTTTAGAGTAAATAATTTATTAGTCATGAATTTGTGTATATTACACTAGTTAGTCCCTTTATTTTTAAAATACACTATAACTGAATTTTGATAAAATTAACTATTTGATCCATTCATCCATAAATTTTATATAAATTGATAAATTTGCCATTCTATCACTAATTAATTTTCGTAAATGTTTAATTAAGATTTATATCATTTAATTTATTATATTAATTTAAGAATAAAAATAATATTACTAATAAAATTATATTATTATTTATGTGTTTTTAATTAAAAATAGATAATCAATTTATTATTTTAATTTAATTATATCTTTTATATAATATCTATTTTATGTGGTAATTGGTATATATACACTATTAAAATTTTAATTTATTAATTAATAATCGAATAAATGAAACATGAGTTTTTTTTATAACCTAATCAATAAAATTAAAATTTATAAAATAATTATTATTGAGGAGTCGGTCGGATTGTCCGTAGCGGTCTCACCTGTGCTGGAAGTGGACCCCTGTAAACACTCTGACGATCAAGTTAGTATGGCAGTATAGGGAGAGAAAGCCACGGTGCTTAGAGAGAGAATAAATTACTTTTGTGTGGGATATGTTTGGGGTATTTATAGGTTTCCCCTCTGAGGTGGCTAGCCAATGATCTTGGGTCCCTAAAGGGGGATTCTCTTATACGGAGGTGGGACCCTTGCTCTGGGTCTGATGGGTGTCGATAGTCGATGGTTGGGCTCGACATCTCGTTTACTAGGTTGCGTGTTCATTTGCTTCATTAGATGTCCCCTCTCGCGATTGGAGGAGCCACTGGGTGCGACTTCCCTGCTAGAGTCGACGTTGGTTCTATATGGACATTCAATGCACTTTTTGTATCTTTTGAGGCGTGTTTTTGAAATGGCAGTTGTATTTATTTGTCGCCGTTTTTTGGTGAAGACGATAAGAGATTGGTGAGTTGGCACAATGCCATCCCTGCCCTACCTAAGATGAAGGTTGACGAGCTTATTGATTCGTACATGGCTAGTGGATGGTTTATGTACTCGACTTGGAAGGTCGCTTGACTGGACGGTTGGAAAAAGGCTACCTTCGAAAGTTCCTTGAGGGGCGAGGCTTGTCGCGCTAGGATTTGGCTGACATAGAGACTATCCAAGTGACGATAGTTGAGTATGCTCTCGAATCGGGTAGTTGTTTTGGATTCAAATAGGAGGGGGAGTGCGATGTGGAAGCCCTGTTTTAGATTTATGACTTGTTTAATTTGTGTTTGTTTTTATAGACATGGCTGGAGACGTTCCTCCTTCTTGGGCTGCTGACCTCGATCATCTTGAATTACCTAACGACTAGGAGCCGTTAACTGGCGAGCTCGGTGGTGGGTCTTTTTAATAGGGTGCTTGATGACACTTTCTTTGAGGGCGATTACCTTTTGGGGGGAGCTGGCCATGGAGTCAAGGGGGATGAAGGGACTAGATCGGGTAACGGGGAGGTTTCTCAGCCTGTCGTGACACCTCTCAAGTCGAGGTCCTAAAAAAAGGGGGGGGGGAATTGTGGGTGATGAATTGAGGGAGGGCGAGGTGTCAGCCAATCTTGGTGCTAAGGGAGACAATATTGTTGTGGTTGATGTGAAAGATGTGGCTGATAACGAGCCTCTTTCAAAGCGTTCGCATACTAGTTCCTCGATGCCTGTTAGTGGTCGAGCTCCTGAGGCTTCTCGTCGTGGTTCACTGGACTCCGGCTTTGTGAAGGACATTGAGGAGAAGATGAGTTTGTTCTTCTAGTTCGTCTGGTGATTGAGTCTTGATGTCGACATGTCCAATAGCCTGCTGGGCCGACAGTAGAAGAATTTGCTATAAATAGGACCCCAAATCACCATTCCAAGCGCATAAAAAGAACCTAATCAAATCCTACAGCAAAAACTCAACTTTTTCTCTAAAATCGATCTTAAAAATTCTCGTTTTCCCAAGCAATCAAGCTTTGTTTAAAAGCTTTAATCTTCGTCGTTAAGCCTTTGATTCCATTCCCAAAACCTTCAATTTGTTTGAAATCAAGTCTCCATCAAGCCACCATCATCATCTACTCCAAAATTCATAAGCATCCTTCAACATAAATTCCAGCTTTTGGTCTATATTTTCATTCAATTCTCCATTTGATTGATCACAGTAGTTGTCTTCCACAATACGAGACTAATTTCAGCTCCAGACAATGATGATTCATCAATTCACTTCCAATTTCAAAATTGTCATTTTCTATTTCAGTTTTTGTCAATATTTTCGTTCTTACGACTAATCGCTTTTTATTAAACATAAATTTTCTATGAAATTAACGTAGTCTTTTCAGTTGTAATTATCGCTTTTGTTTTCGATTTTCATCATTTGTAATCAAAACAATATTTGCAAAATCAATAAAAAAGAAAAATTCAAAAATCCTTGTGTTGATTTAGTTTTTTCATAAATGTCATTAGTTGAGATAGTAAAGCTTTTTACACTGGAACTAGTAATCCAATTAGGTTTTTATTTTTCAATCATTAAATCTTTTGTCCAACCGTTTTGTTTTCTAGAAGTTAAATCTAATGCGCATTTTACAATCCGAAACCAATAAAATTAATTGGGAATTAACTTCCTGACACACTTGCACCGATTTTACACGAATCAAGGTCGAAATAGATATACTTACAAAATAACGTCAATAGAAATAAATTGTAAGTTTAAGTAATAACATATGATTGATTTAGACAATAATAACAACAATATATGAAAATTATGGTTAGGGTCTCGGGACCCTATTTTCATCAGAAATGGCCCGACGGGAAAAACCCACCGCCCGTAGAGCAGTGGGCCCCACACTCTTTTGGCCTAATTCCGCCGTCTAAGGTCTCAAAAAGGCGATTTAGTGATTTTCACGCGCGCTTTTAACCTAATTTTATTTATAAAGAGCATATACCTCATTTTGAATACGAATTAATTGAATTTAAAATTTTAATTTATTAAATTACTTTTAAATATTTTACTAATGAAATGAAATAATTATATTAAGTGATAAAATGCGAGAAAGATAAATAGAAATCAAAACCATACTGACAAAACAAATTTCTAAAAAAAATTCAAAATAAGATCATGATCCACGAATAATTAATTCTGATACACTCCTTGAAACATAGAAAAAAACCCTCTCAAAATAGTATTAGTGTATCAATATTAAAGACTGCAACTTTTTCGGTTTTTTCTCTCTGAGAATTTTTTAAAATTCATAACCACCCAAATTCTTTTCTATCTTCTTCCTTTGTTTTGATTATAGATTTATTTTGTTGTTGTTTAATTGAGAAGGAAGAAGGGGGGTTTGTCTTCCTTCTTCCTCACTCACCGTCTCTGTTCTTCTAGTTTCTTTTTCTTTGTTTGATAAGTTTTTTTTTGTTGGATTTCATATATTTTACCGGATCTCTTAATCCGTTTGATCTGTATCTGTTGTTCATCATCTTTTTCGTTTGTAACCTTTTTTGGTTTAGCAAGAACGGAAATGGTAGATCTTATCCGTAGAACACTAGATCTACGGGATTGCAAAAGAAAGGATTCAGATTCGAAAATTCCGAATGGGTTAAATGAAGAAATCAGGACTACAGTTGCTTCTCTGCGAATTTGGAATGACGGACAATATATGTTCAATTTGTTGTTTGTGTTAGTGGTACCTTTAATGGCTTTTTTTACTCTTTGTAGTTTATTTCTTGCCCTTGTGGATCATGTAAGGTTTTATTTCTTATCGTTTTCATGGTATCATTGTACTCATCTTATTATCTAATGAAATGTTTGCATTCTAAAAGAAAATATTAAAGACTGTAATACCAAATCTTTATGGGCTTGTACAAAATATAATACTGTAGTTTTGAAGATATTAAAATGTATACACGGTATAAAATTTGGCTTAAAAAATATAGGGTAATTAATTTATTAGTCCCTATATTTTGATAAAACACACTATTTAGTTCCTGTATTTTAAAAAACATACGGTAAAGTCCCTAACGTTTTTCTCGATGAACTGTTTAGTTTTTAACGTTTTTCTCGGTGAACTGTTTAGTCCATGCCGTTAAACTCTCATGAAGATTCTGTTAGTCAATTTGGATTTGCGTTCTTCTTTTCCTTTATTTTCCTTTCCTTTAAACTCTAATGCATCGGAAATCAACTTTGAGTGTTCTTTTTCTTGATTTTCTTCTTAATCGTTCAAATTTGTAAGCATTGGGTCTGTTCTTTTTCTTGTTCTCCATACAAATAGCTTCTTTTTCTAAATTGGATTTCCTCTTCTGAAGTTTGAAGGTAAATAGTAAAGGGTAATTTAGTCATTTCCGAAGTCATAAACGGTAAAAAAATCTAACAAACAGACGGAAGGATTAAACAGTTCACTGAGAAAAAGGTTAGAGACCTTACCATGTGTTTCTGAAAATAGAAAAGACTAAATATTGTGTTTTATCAAACTATAGAGACTAATAAATTAAGGGTGTTGTTAAACCCAGCCCCATTTTCCCACCCCTAGCCCCGTGAAAGGATGAAAATGCCCTTTCATGGGTTTTGGGAGGGGAAAAGCTATTTTTTTTGCGGATTCGACATGCGGGCGTGTGGCCATCACGCCTCACCTCACGGTCGGACGTGATAGACCCACGCCTCACCGCGTGGTCGGCCATGACAGCCACATGCCCCACCTTACGGTCGGGCGTGTGGCTGTCACGGCCGACCACGCGGTGAGGCGTGGGGCTATCACGTCCGACTGCGAGGTGAGGCGTGATGGCCACACGCCCGCATGTCGAATCCGCAAAAAAAAATAGCTTTTTTATCCCGTAAATAGTCCGTTAAACCCGTAAATATGCGGTTAAACCCGTAACTACAGAATTGTACTTAAAACCAAAAAATAATATAAGTTAATTAATAAATATTATTAATCACAACAAATAAAACTAATATAATCTAGTCCAAGCCTCTCTCCTTTCAGCGTATAAATTCTCCAAATGACGAACACTCTGATGAGAAAATAATCGCCATTGGGCGGCAATGGGAGGCACTGGAAACGAAGGATGTAAATAAAGACGTATGTAGTGACGATAACTCCCCAAATGACAAATCACAATCTCTCGCTCAGGTGGTCTTCCATCGTCCGAACGCATCGGCAGTATAGTGCAACATCCTAATTGTTCTGTAGTAAAGAGAAAAATTACTGCGTTCAATACAGATGCAGCAGCAAATAAGTCATCCGGACTCACCATCCAATGGGACTCACCACAACCCGCTCCTGCCCATTTAATACGTGTGAGGGCAGCATCAAATTCGTTCCCGTACACTGGCACATACAGATCACGGTTTGCCCGCATCTCAATCTCTATAAGCACTCTCATCAGCTTCCACTCCTCTTGGTTATAGGTGATTGCATCGGCTAAAACACGAAATCCACAGTTACCATCCGCTACAACATCATGGAATCTAGTAATAAATGGTACGATGAGACCTTGAACCCGATGTAAATGGTGGTAACTGGCGATATCCGCATCAAATCCGACTGAAAATATTAATATATGAAATTTATCAATAAAAATATATTTACTTTAACTTCAACATATATATAGATGAAATAAAATATACCCGGCATCTGGCTGTTATGCACAGATGAGGATGAAGAACGTCCTCGACTACGACTACTCCTCGAACCCGAGGACCGTGCTCGACCTCGTGGTGACTGATTGTACTCCCATGCACTCGGATTTCGTTTTGTTGATGAATTTCCCCTTGGTCTACCCCTAACAGTGTCTTTGACCTCAGGTTCTTTAAAGCCACTTTGTTCCGGGTTTATCTGATCATGAATGTACATCGATATGCTACGCACCATTGAAGGATCTAATTTTTCAACCTTTTCCACAAGAGATTGAAAAAATCGGTGATCCTCAGACCCGTCAGCATATACTGGAGCAGTAACTGGTATGTCACTCAACCCTTCAAACGCAAGAGATCTTCAAAAAGGATGGATGCGATCAACACAGACCGATTCATTTGTGTCAATATATGTTTTCAGCTCACATGCACACGGAATGCCATGAGTCATGGGCAACACGCATCCGCATTCAGTTACCACATCCATACTCAATGCGTGCATACGCTTGAGCTCATCATTTAGTACAGCCAAGCAGTAATGTGAAACGTGTAAGTCGAGATACGTGAAAGGTTCTCCACAGTGATTCACCGCAGATCTTCTTCTCGAGTACTCGAGTGAGTATCTGATTATATACAATGACGGATTATAAAACTAATGTATTAAATTTTAAAAGATTAAAGCAAATAACAGAATAAATGTCTTACTTGATCGCCTCGATCTGAGCCTCAATGTCCTTGTGCACCTTCGCCCACACTGTATCAAGTGCACCAGTAGATGAATTCAACCACTGTTTCAATTGTGCATGTGAACTCTCCACTCGACAGGTTGTGGTGTTTCCTAAGTGCAACACCTTGTTCGTCCATGCTCGACAAAACTTCTCTTTATGCACTAGCTACGTGGTCTCCACGTACTGAATCACACCATACCTCGACTTCGGACGTAACATCACTCCCATCTACTCTCGGTGATAACGGATTGTCTTCCATCAAACGTTTTGTCTTTGATTCGGATGAAAATGAGTTTGAGAGAGTTTGGGAGGGATTCAAATTTTCAGTTTTTGTTCAAAGGGCGGTTAGGTCTTTTTTCGAGACCGAAAGTGTGAAAATGGGGCTGGGTTTAGTAACTCACTAAATTAATTACCCTAAAAAATATATTATATTTTCAAAGTGAATTTGGTCCTCGATTAATTCGACCGTTGACGTCAACATTAAGGACTGAATTGATAGTAAACTATTGATTTGGGGTTCATGCGAACTTTGATGGCGAATTTTAACCTTTATTCCTGAAAAATGAAAATCTAAGTCTTTCCATCGCCCCTTTCTTCTTCTTCTTCTTCTTCTTCTTCTTCTTCCTCGATTGGCTTCTGTTCGACCCCGCCTTCTTCTCCTTCCCTTGCCTGCTGTTCGTTCGACCGTCATCTTCTGCTTATTCCCTTGCCTGCTGTTCGTTCGACCCTTCTTATTCAGAATCGGAGAAGAGTTTTAATTTCAGGTTTTGTGATTCTATTGCTTGGTCCTTTTTAATTTCTGGTAAAATGCTATCAAGCATACTTGTCTCTGTTTAAAATTGATGAGTTGTAATTGATCTTATTCGGATTTTATTGACATTGAAGCCTTAGTTTTGGTTCTCAACTGCTCTGTTCTGCTCTTGCTTTCAATTCTTGCTTGTTTCTTTTTCGTCCAATGATTTTGTATTTTAGAATGTTATTCAGTTAGTTTAGAATTGTTTCTTTCAAATTTTTCAATTAGAAAACATTTTTTAGATAATCAATTCCATTTGAAAGCAACACACCATGCATCAGTCCCATTTATCCGTAAAATTCAAAACAAAATTTGCTGGTCTAGTTACAAGAGTCGTTTGGTTGAAGCAAGTGATCCATGACTAAATTATAAATCCTGTTTGATGTCGAGTCCGATACTGACAAAGTTGATTTTGTGGCCCGGTCTCCGGTCAGATTTGCACTGAAGGAGCCGTGCTGCTCTCAAATCCAAAGTACGGCCGGCAACGGCGACAAGATGAGAAGCGAATGGAAGCGGAAAGAGCTGAGCTTTTTGGTTATTTATGCCCTTGCTTTCTACACTTTTATCATCCATCGATCCCTTCAACTCTCTTCAGGTACTCATTTTTCCAACTTACAATTTCCCTTTTTTTTGGGGTTTATTGTTTCTTATCACACTGTTATGCAGATCATGAAGCAAAGCTATATGGTTTACGCTCTGGATGGTTTCTACCCCCTCGTCCCAATGTAATTGATTGGATTAATTTTCAATTTATTTGATTAATTACTTTCATTCTTTTTTAATTTATCTACTGGTTTCTTATTCACTTCTTCACTTAGGATCTCTCTGATTCTCAATGGAGAAATTTTCGCGGAAACTTGCCTATTCTTACAGTCGTTTTTGGGATTTTTGCTGTGTTGGCCAACTCCTTGAGGGCTTTCTTCGGTTTAAAAGCAAAGGGAATGTCATTTGTTTGGCTTTTCATTTCTTTGGCCTACTTATCCTATCTTCATGGAGCTTGGTGTGTCTGTCTTTTCATCAATTCGGTTTTAGTCTTTTATTCTTCCACTGTTTTTGCTGCTGTTTTGCTGATTTCCTTCTTTCTTTGGCCTTTTAGCACCATATTTGTTCTTTCCCTTGCCATGGTTAATTTTCTTCTTGTAAAGGTATGTTCTTCCTAATAATAGTTGTTATTTGGCTTCCTCAATATAATTGTACTTGGCTATATAGTATGTATGGGTATGAAAACGGGTTATCTTGTCATAATAATGTTATACGATCTATATATTACACAGGATTATATATCATATAAATGATACAAAAATGATAATCGTATCAAACTAATCGTGTCAAGCGGGTTGTCTGTGTAAATGGTGTTGTAGTATCAGAAATTGACAAGCCTGATAGTATGTACTTTTTGTTTTATCATGCTAACTAGTGGACAAGAAACTGATTGCAAGACTAGGGACTGGCTTGGTTAGTATAACTGATGAGCTGAGTAGCTCTTAGGCTCCCTCAAAAGAATCAATGGATGGGCTGGATTTATATACTCCATTGTAATGATGTTTTTTGTTTGTTTCCAACTTAGAATATATTGTGGTACAATTTTAGGAATGGTTACACCACTCTAATATAGTATCATATTTTACTAGATTTGTGTTTCCGCAGATATTTGCACGAACAAGATACTTCTCATTTGTAATTTGGGGTTTCAACATATTTTTTCTTATATGCAATCGTGTTTATGAAGGATATTCATTCTCCACAATTGGGTGAGTTCTCAAATTTATATTTAAGTCTTTAATTTTCATTGCTTTCCACTAGAAACTATGCGACTTCTGTTTGCTAAGTTTTGACTTCCTTTATTCCATAGGCAAAGATGGGCATATTTGGATAACTTTCGGGGCACCTTTAGGTGGCACATTTGCTTCAATTTTGGTATTTCTTCGCCTCATTAATTTCTTGGAATCTCAGTTCCATAAACATTTTTTGATGCCCAAAGTGAAAGTTAGAAAAATAAAGAGTTATGCTGTAGTTGGGGGCATTGCATGAACTTTCTTCTTTGCTTCTGACAGTTGTGCTGCGTATGATAAGCTTTGGATATGATTATCATTGGGCGCATGAAGATTCTCGTTTTGATCAGAAGGTAATTGCATTCTCTTAATAGCTTTTCATGTATATTTCATGTAACCACCCAATTACATATTGTCTACATCTACTCTTGAGAAAATCTGGCAAGTTTTTGATAGCGCTTTCTGACTGCTTATGTTCATATCGTGTTGAGAAAATCTTTCTGATAACTCCACCACCAACAACAACAACAACAAAGCCTTAGTCCCGAAATGATTCGGGGTCGGCTAACATGAACCATCATATAAAACCGTGAAATCAAGTCGTGTCAGCGACACAAATTCGCTCCCTCCACTCCGTCCTATCCACTACCATATTTTCCTCAATTCCCAGTAAACTCATATCACTCTCGATCACCCTCCTCCAAGTTTGCTTAGGTCTTCCCCTACCTCTCACCACTACATCCCTTTGCCACTCTTCGGTTCTCCTAACCGGCGCATCAAGCGCTCTACGTGTCACATGGCCAAACCACCTTAGTCGGTTTTCTCTCATTTTATTCTCAATAGATGTGACCCCTACTTTTGTCCTAAGTATTTCATTACTCACTCGATCCTATCTCGTATGACCACACATCCATCTCAACATACGCATCTCCGCCACCGACATCTTATGGATGTGGCAGTGTTTCACTGCCCAACACTCCGTACCATATAACAATGCTGGTCTAATTGCCGTCCGGTAGAATTTTCCCTTCAATCTATTAGGCATGCCGGGGTCACAAAGGAAACCCGTAGCACTCTTCCACTTCGACCAACCAACTTTAATCCTATGAGCAACATCTCCATCTACTTCTCCATCCGTTTGGATAATAGATCCTAAATACCGGAAGCAATCCGAGGCCTGGACAACTCTCCCATCTAGGGTGATTGTCCCTGCCTCCCTACTCCTATGGCCGCTAAACTTACACTCCAAATATTCTGTCTTACTTCGGCTCAACTTAAAGCCTCTAGATTCTAGAGTTTGTCTCCATAGTTCCAACTTCCTCTCCACTCCTTCTTTCGTCTCATCAACCAACACAATATCATCTGCAAACAGCATGCACCATGGTATACCATCTTGAAGTGAACTTGTTAGTTCATCCATAACGATGGCAAAAAGAAATGGGCTTAGTGCGGAACCTTGATGCACTCCAATCGTAATAGGAAACTCTTCAGTCTTTCCAACACTAGTACGTACACTCGTGCATGCTCCCTCATACATGTCCTTTATGATGTCAATATATTTCCGCGAAATGCCTTTCCTTATCAAGGCCCACCAAAGTACTTCCCTTGGTACCTTATCATATGCTTTCTCCAAGTCAATGAAAACCATATGCAAATCTTTCTTCTTATTTCGATAGTGCTCCATTAATTGTCTCATTAGATGGATGGCTTCCATAGTTGATCTTCCCGGCATAAAGCCAAACTGGTTTTCTGAGATCTTCACCGTCCTCCTTAGCCTTTGTTCGATCACTCGCTCCCAAAGTTTCATAGTGTGACTCATTAATTTGATTCCCCGATAGTTGGCACAATCTTGGACATCGCCTTTGTTCTTATACAAAGGGATTAAGATATTTTTCCTCCATTCTGATGGCATCTTATTGTTTCTCCAAATTTTGTTGAAGAACATCGTCAACCATTCGATTCCTCTCTCTCCCAAACATCTCCAAATCTCAATAGGGATGCCATCAGGTCCTACTGCTTTCTTCAACTTCATCTTACTTAATGCCATTTTGACTTCACCCTTTTGAATTCTCCGCAGGCATTCATGATTTATCATATCATGATGGATACTCATATCTCCAACATCTTGTCTGCGATCTCCATTAAATAAGTCATCAAAATAGGACCTCCATCGTTCCTTGATATCCTTATCTCCAACTAGGACTTTCTGGTCCACATCCTTCACACATTTAACTTTTCCGAGATCTCGCGTCTTCCTATCTCTCATCCGAGCAATTCTATATATGTCTCTTTCCCCTTCTTTCGTATCCAATCTTGTATACAGATCCTGATTCAACTTTGCTCTAGCATCTCGTATGACCTTCTTTACTTCCCTTTTAGCCTCTTTGTATTTTTCGTAGTTCTCGTCACTCCTACATTTCCCCAATATTTTATAAGATTCTCGCTTACTCTTTACTGCTTGTCGAACTTCTTCTGTCCACCAAGATGTGTCCTTACCTGGTGGCATGCTACCTTTAGATTCCCCTAGAACTTCCTTCACTACTTCTCTTATACTATGCTCCATCTTAGTCCATATCGAATCTATATCTAAATCCATATTAAAAATCCAAGTATCTTTTTTGGTCATCTCATCCACAAATTTTTGTTGATTCTCCCCTTGCAATTTCCACCACTTAATCTTAGTCTCTACTTGTGGTGTTTGTTTTCTTATACATTTCCTACTTCGAAAATCAAGCACCGCTACTCTATGTTGGGTTGTCGTACTCTCACCAGGGATCACCTTACAATCAATATAACTCTTTCTCCAAGCACTCCTTACTAAAAAAAAGTCAATTTGGCTCGCATTACCGCCACTCCGATAAGTCACTAAGTGGGATGTTCTCTTCATAAACCATGTGTTCATGATACTCAAGTCATAGGCTGATGCGAATTCCAAAATATCATTTCCTGCTTCATTCTTATCTCCAAAACCATACCCTCCATGAACACTCTCAAACCCATCTCGCCTAGAACCCACGTGTCCATTAAGATCTCCCCCAATACCATTTTTTCATCCCTAGGAACCTGTTGCACCACTTCCTCTAAGTCCTCCCAAAACGCTTGTCTTATAGAGACATCTAATCCTATTTGTGGCGCATATGCACTAATGACATTCACAACCTCATCCCCTATCACTAGCTTAACACTCATAATTCTATCGCTCTTCCTAGACACCGCTACTACATCATCAATATACTCCCTGTCAATAAGAATACCTACTCCATTTCTACCCTTATCCTTTCCTGAGTACCAAAGCTTATAACCCCAAGGAGCTATCTCTCTAGCCTTGGCTCCAACCCACTTGGTTTCTTGTAGGCACATTATATTTATTCTCCTCCTCTTCATAACATCTACAATTTCAGCTAATCTTCCTGTCAAAGAACCTATGTTCCATGTCCCAAAGCGTAACCTACTACCCTTACCCCTACCATTACCGTGGACTAGCTTATTTACCCGCAACCCTTGCATATTTGACACCACCCCCGGGTCCTGGGGTGGCGCGCCGCTTCGGGGCGACGACCTAGCAACCCTTGCACATTTATCACTACACCCGGGTCTAGGAAGTGCAGCGCGTCGCTGAGTAGGGATCGCCCCAACGATGTTTATATCATGGTTCATGTCATAAGATGTGGCTAAGTTTTACGCTGGCCGCCACAAACCTACCGCAACCCTCCACCCAACAGAAAAAAAAAAATATCTCTATAAACCATATCTTTTTGCATTCACGGGCTAGGTTTACTAATACTTATTAATTGGGTGATCTCAGAAGCACAATCAAAGTTGCCGTATTTGTAAGTCAGGAAAAACATGCTATCAATTTCTGCAGGTTAGTTACTTCTTAAGCATAATTCTTACGGTACTTATTGTCCCTTTTATTGTATCATCAGAAGGATTTTTTTTTTTTCAGTTTTTCATTTTCTTCATTTTATACAGGAGAGAAGCATCGCGGTTGATAATTTTTCCATTACCATTTACCTATCTTATTTGGTATATGCGCCCCTTTATATTGCTGGGCCAATTATAAGCTTCAATGCCTATGCCTCCCAGGTATGCAACTTTCATGTTGTGGGTTTATCATGTTTTGATCAATTTTTGGTTTATGGCTCGCATATATTGCCGTAGAATTATACTAGAGAATGTGATCAGATTTTTAAGTTGGTTGGATTTGAGACTCTTACCAATTTGCACTGTATCAGCTAGTTTTTTGGACTTGAAGGTGTGGTTTCATTATAACTATCGATATCCATTTCGTTTTTTTCTTCAAGTTATACTGCCAAATGTGATCATTTGTAGTTCTACTTCATGGATTTTTGTTATAACATATACTACATTGCTCCTGCAGTTAAACATGCCGCAGAACAATTTTAAAATCCAAGACGTGTCTTGGTATGGGTTGCGTTGGATATTCAGCTTTTTCCTAATGGAACTTTTGACACATCTTTTTCATTACAATGCTTTTGCAATCAGGTTAGAGTCTTTTGAACTCAAGAATATGAAATTTGTTAATGACCCTTGTAATATGAACTAATTACATTTACTTTCACATTTACCAGTGGCCTCTGGGAACTATTATCTCCTGTGGACATGTTTATCATAGGTTATGGGGTAAGATGTTCTTACTTTCTTGCAATTTTTGTTTCGTTTATGTATTTTTAAACATATATTAAGCTGCGTAATCTTTTGTATTTTTAGAATCCTTTTAGACTCAATAATATATTAAGGAAATTGATAAGCAGATAATATGATGAATCATAACGACCGTACTTGATCTAATGGTAATTAGCCAAATGACCACTTTGAGATGGATCGGCCATATGAAACAGTACCGAACATGAAATAAAATTGCAGAGTGAATAACCTTTCAGAATTCGTATGCCCATTTATGTATCCATCTTAGAGAATAAATATGTATTTAGATCCATCAATTTTGGTTTCCGGACTGCAGGATGACCATAACTGTCTCGTTAATTAGCTATTGCCACAAAGAAGTTTTGCTGACTTGTATGCACAAAATTGACAAAATATTTTATATTTAGCTCTTACATGATCTACTTTTCTTGTCCTGATACAGGTCTTAAATTTCATGTGGCTAAAATTTTACCTCATTTGGCGCTATTTTCGGTTCTGGTCATTGGTAAGTATGTTGGTTTGCTGTTCTTTTTTATGTTGTTGGACTAGAACTGTGTCTTTAGGCGAGCCTCTTGGAAGTCATCTAATTCTTGGATCAGTTACATTGACAAATTTTTCAAAACTTATAAGAACCTCTTGATTTTTTTTGTCCGTGTCGAAGTATACAACACTAGAAGTATTGCTAACAACTTGACTATCTAGGTTTGTGGTATTGAGGTTCCTGAGAACATGCCAAGGTGTATTAACAATTGCTACAACTTGGAGACTTTTTGGAAAAACTGGCATGCTTCGTACAATAAATGGCTTGTGAGGTGCAACTTCCAGCTCTTTTACCTCAGCCTTAACCTGTTTTTATTATTCGATTTTTTATGATATGAATGTTTTCAAGGGTTCTGTAATCTTAGGTACTTATATATTCCTCTTGGGGGAACACGGAGAAAGCTACTCAATGTATGGGTTGTGTTCACATTTGTTGCTGTCTGGCATGATCTAGAGTGGTAATCTTAACTTCTATGAGTTCTTTTTCAGCAGCTTCTCTTTTCCGAGACAAGATATGATCTCTTCCTATGGAGTTAATGACATCCACTGTCCTCAAACTATAAAAAACGGAACAGAAACCCATAAATCTTAAATTCATAACGAGAAAGTCATCGTCCTTTAACTTTGGTTTCACCCCATGACCCTTTTGTCCGCTAACCAGCAAACAAATTCGGCGGAGATGCCATGTGGATGACAGTTCATTAATTTTTTTCCACGTGAGAGATCTCGGAAAAGTTAAATGTGTGAAGGATGTGGACCAGATAGTCCTAGTTGGAGATAAGGATATCAAGGAACGATGGAGGTCCTATTTTGATGACTTATTTAATGGAGATCGCCAACAAGATGTTGGAGATATAAGTATCCATCACGATATGATAAATCATGAATGCCTGCGGAGAATTCAAAAGGGTGAAGTCAAAATGGCATTAAGTAAGATGAAGTTGAAGAAAGCAGTAGGACCTGATGGCATCCCTATTGAGATTTGGAGATGTTTGGGAGAAAGAGGAATCGAATGGTTGACGACGTTCTTCAACAAAAAGATGCCATCAGAATGGAGGAAAAGTACCTTAATCCCTTTGTATAAGAACAAAGGCGATGTCCAAGATTGTGCCAACTATCGGGGAATCAAATTAATGAGTCACACTATGAAACTTTGGGAGCGAGTGATTGAACAAAGGCTAAGGAGGACGGTGAAGATCTCGGAAAACCAGTTTGGCTTTATGCCGGGAAGATCAACTATGGAAGCCATCCATCTAATGAGACAATTAATGGAACACTATCGAAATAAGAAGAAAGACTTGCATATGGTTTTCATTGACTTGGAGAAAGCATATGATAAGGTACCAAGGGAAGTACTTTGGTGGGCCTTGATAAGGAAAGGCATTTCGCGGAAATATATTGACATCATAAAGGACATGTATGAGGGAGTATGCACGAGTGTACGTACTAGTGTTGGGAAGACTGAAGAGTTTCCTATTACGATTGGAGTGCATCAAGGTTCCGCACTAAGCCCATTTCTTTTTGCCATCGTTATGGATGAACTAACAAGTTCACTTCAAGATGGTATACCATGGTGCATGTTGTTTGCAGATGATATTGTGTTGGTTGAGGAGACGAAAGAAGGAGTGGAGATGAAGTTGGAACTATGGAGGCAAACTCTAGAATCTAGAGGCTTTAAGTTGAGTCGAAGTAAGACAGAATATTTGGAGTGTAAGTTTAGCGGCCGTAGGAGTAGGGAGGCAGGGACAATCATCCTAGATGGGAGAGTTGTTCAGGCCTCGGATTGCTTCCGGTATTTAGGATCTATTATCCAAACGGATGGAGAAGTAGATGGAGATGTTGCTCATAGGATTAAAGCTGGTTGGTCGAAGTGGAAGAGTGCTACGGGTTTCCTTTGTGATCCCGGCATGCCTAATAGATTGAAGGGAAAATTCTACCGGACGGCAATTAGACCAGCATTGTTATATGGTACGGAGTGTTGGGCAGTGAAACACTGCCACATCCATAAGATGTCGGTGGCGGAGATGCGTACGTTGAGATGGATGTGTGGTCACACGAGAAAGGACCGGGTGCGTAATGAAATAATTAGGACAAAAGTAGGGGTCACATCTATTGAGAATAAAATGAGAGAAAACCGACTAAGGTGGTTTGGCCATGTGAGACGTAGAGCGCTTGATGCGCCGGTTAGGAGAACCGAAGAGTGGCAAAGGGATGTAGTGGTGAGGGGTAGGGGAAGACCTAAGCAAACTTGGAGGAGGGTGATCAAGAGTGATATGAGTTTATTGGGAATTGAGGAAAATATGGTAGTGGATAGGACGGAGTGGAGGGAGCGAATCTGTGTCGCTGACACGACTTGATTTTCACGGTTTTATATGATGGTTCATGTTAGCCGACCCCGAATCATTTCGGGACTAAGGCTTTGTTGTTGTTGTTGTTGTTGTGGTATCTCTAGCAAATGCGTATGTGGTTTCGGATAAAAGGAAAATGGGTGAAACCAAAATCTAATGACGATGACTTTCTCGTTTATAATTTAAGATTTATGACATTTATTTGCCATTTCTGATAATTGAATACCGTGGGTGTAACTAATCCCTCCCTATGTCGTACTTGACAGTTTATTTCCTTGACAGGAAACTGCTTTCATGGGCATGGTTGACATGTTTATTCTTTGTACCAGAAATGGTTGTAAAATCGATGTCCAATGCTACAAAGGTGGTCTGTCTATCTATCTATCTGTAGAATATCTGAGAAAAAACTATGTTTAGCCTAATTCCTGAGTTCCGATCTCTATATTATGTTCTCAGGCAGAAACTGCGGTTGGGGAGATTCTTTACCGAGAGTTTCGTGCAGTTGCTGGTGCTATCACCATCACATGTCTAATGGTATGTGATTGACTATGAAATCAACTGCTGAAAACTGAAATTTTAAATTCGCACTTTAAAATTTCCCCTTGCACATAGTTTGTTTGAATTCTCTTTGCTTTATAAGAATGAACGGAAAAAAAGAAGAAAAGAAAAGCAAATTCTTTTATCCGCATAGCTTCATTTTTGTTCAAGTTCCCTCCACCTAAAGCAAATATTAAAGTTGGTTTCACAATGCTTTATCTTTTTTCTGGAGACAAGCTGGATGCTAAAAACAGTCACCTAGCTGACCGAAACGACATGTGCCAGCTAGGTGGCAGTCGCATGTCATTTTGGTCATCTAGGTGGTAGCCATCTGTCGTTTTGATCAATGCTGAAAGTTGACCAGTGGTGACGTGAAAGCCACATCATATTTTTGGTGTTTTTTTGCTCTTGAAGTCGCCGGAGTGACTTTATTGAAACAAATTGAAGATGAGTGACCATTTCAAGACAACCGTGAAAGTTCAGCGACTGATGGATTTAACCCAAAATAGGGGAAAGTGTTATGGTTTAAAAAGCTTGCAAATGCAGGTTTTAGTTTTTTTCTATTTGCAAAGACATAATTTTTCGCTTTAAATCATCCAAATATACTAGCGGTCTTTTTGTCTTATTTGTACTCCTTGTAACATATAAAAACATTTTAAAATAGAAAAAAAAAAAGATAAGATGACTAAAAATTTCCCTTGTTTACAAGCGATTTTATTAAATAAATCTGTCTCTGCAAATGGATGAAACTTCAAACCCGAAATTGCAAACTTTTTAAACTACGGGAACATCTCCCACTCTTTGTAAATGCACTTTAACATTTTATCGTATACTATTTGGCATGCAGGTTGCAAACCTTGTCGGTTTTGTAATCGGGCCCTCAGGCATTAACTGGTTGATTTCACATTTTCTTACAAGAAAAGGTAAATAAATCAACATCCTGCTCATGCTATACTGTCTGATATTATCAGATATGTGCAGGCTTTATGATGTGATCTTCCATCTTTGCAGGATTGCCGGTACTTGGTGGCATGTTTATAACATTTTATGTCGGCACTAAGGTAACCTGTCATAATCGTGTTATATGATCTACATATTTCACGTGATTATGTATGATATAAATGACACAAAGTAATAATCATGTCAAATAAGTTGTATCAAGTGGGTTGTCGTTCGTGTCAAAAATTGACAGCCCAATATTTATCAATGTGGTTTAGATTTTATGGAGGATTTTTTGGATGAATTACATTCATGGTCCTCGAATTATCAGAAATGGAACAAAATTTTCCTTACCAGTTTATTTCTTAACAGGAAATTCCTTGTCGTTTGATTTTTGTTTCTTCTGATGTCATTTTGACTGGAAATCAGTAAATCCATTTACCGGAGATATCACTCGGTTTGACTTGAGACCGAGTGATATCTCGGGCAAATGAGTTTGCTAATTTCCCGTCAAACAGACAACAAAAGAAATAAAAAATCAAACAGTGAGGGGTTCTCGATACAAAATAAAGAGTTATGACAATTCTGTTCCATTTTTTAGAGTTGAAGGATCGTGATGAGTGTAATTAACCCGGGTTTTCTAAGTTTATCCTGAGATCTGGTTATTTTGCAGCTTATGTTTTATATCGATGATGCTAAGAAAAGGAAGGACTGAAAGAGAAAGCTCCATCGATCTGCCTGAATAGGAGTATCTTCTTGATGTATGTACTCCATTTTCATGATTTTACACTTTTCTTGACGTACAAGTAGAGGTGATAATTGTATACATGACAACATGACACGAACTCAACACGAATTTAGTGAGTTAGTGTTTTCATTATACAAGTAATGAATCATTTTTGGGTTAACACGTAAATTTTTAGATTGGGTTAGAATTTGATTTACTAACTCGAAATGACATGAATATTAAAATTATTATTATATCTTTTTATATTGGCATAAAGGTTTTCCAATTTGAGGAATTTGATCCATTGGATGCAAATTAAGCTTTGGCGGCGGCAATTAATCACAGTACTATAACAAAAAGTGTTCGTAAGAAACCGAGATCGCGGACATTGTTGTTGTTAAAGATATTTCCAAATAGTATGGGGACCTATTTGCTGATTTGAAAAGAACGAGAGCTTAATTGACTTTGGCTCTATGATTTAGGAGGCCAAATGAGCTTTATTCTTTTTATATTTATACACCTCATAGAGGTAATAAAATTACAAGTGACTCGTACTCTAACTTTTCATATAAATTACAAGTGACTCGTACTCTTAACTTTTCATATTTTTACATGTCATCCTTAACGAAGACGGCATGTAAGCGGGTCGAACATATAAGAACTCTTACAATACAAAGTTGTAAAGATCTAAATTTAGCCTCGAATAATCAAGAAATCAATTCTACTTGGGTCGAACATACAAGAACTTGTATAATACAAAGTTGTAAAGATCTAAATTTAGCTTCAGATACAATACAAAATTGTAAAGATCTAAATTTAGCCTCGAATAATGAAGAAATAAATTCTAACAAAAAAAAACACGAGAAACTCACACACAAAAAAAAACTCTTAGAGGATTATTTTGAATATAAATACGTGGGTCATCGGATTATTTCTTGTAGTGTAGATACTTGCTAAGATAATTGCAGTGGAAAAGGGGAATTCACGAACTCGTATTACCAATCACACGATTTTTTCTACGGTAAAGTTGTTCGAGAGGAGAAACATTAGTCCTCGAACTAAAAGCACTCATTGAGAGGGTGGGAGAGACATGGGGTAGCGCAGAGAGAGGAAGGAAAAAGGAGGCAACTTTTGTCTCACTTTGTAAGTAACTAGGGTTTAGTTTAAGTGATTTAGCTATCTTTGTGTAGTTAATTGCCGACTTAAATATGGATCTGACCCATTCAAGTTACAAACGGATTAATATTTGGAACCCATTGACAAGTGCCACAATGACTCCAACTCATTCAGGGTGCACAATCTCATCCTCTTATAAATAAAAATGTACACAATACACTCATATGTAACATTTCTCTTTACATAGTTCAGCTATATACTTTTAAGTACCCTTCTTCTCCTTTAGCTGTGCTGACTTCAACATCAGAGTTGAGTCGACGATTCTGAACCCTTCATTGATCCTTTTTCTATCTTACCCCAAGTATTGGAAGGACCTAAGAAAACTCACCCGAGGTTATAAGTATTACCTAATAATATTAAGATATTATATTTAACCTAACATAATTTTCAAATGAAAAATATATAAGAAAATTAGTCTCTTTTGAATTGACATCCTATCCAACCTAAGCCATTAATATATGTAAGTTATAGTCATCCTATCCAACCTAAACCATGAACATATGTAACTTGTAAACATGACCTATAAAACACGTGGCATTTGATGAGCATCTTAATTCAACCATGACATGGTATAGAATATATTGGAATGTTTGGTTCATACATATAAATGAAAACATAAATGATAAAGTGATTGATGTGTGCCCAACTACCAAACCTATTTGAATTTTAAATGTTATTCATCAATCTTTCTATAAATCATTTTGGAAATATGTCATTATCAATCACAAACTTATATTGTAGGTTGAAATTGATAATCAATCCAAATAAACAAAAGGCAAAAAAAAAAAATATAATTAAGTCCTGAACTTTATCAGTTTTAAAGATTAAATCTCTGATCAATTTTTTTTATCATTGATTTTATTATAAATTTGACTCTTATTTTAATTTTTCTGTTGAGTTTGAATGACACGTGTCGTATTTAAATACTGAAAGACGAAAAAACTATGATGTAAGTGATCCGCTGGCTTGTGTAGCCTGGGCGATTATACCTAGCCTCGGTAGCTTACGAGTTCACGTCCATCCTTGGTGGAATAGTGGTATATAACTAGCAACCCATATACGCTATATTGTAAGCAATTCAGAGTTTTTTTTTGTGGACTTAAAAAACAAGTTTCTTAATTAGGGGAGAGAGTAAAAAATAAAAAGAAATTACAGAAATCGATTTTCAGTAGGTTCTTCTAAGTTGGAAATCAAGCATGGAAAAACCTACTGGAAATGGATTTTGGTGTTAGGGGAGAAGATCGATTTGACGATTCTGATGTTGCAAATCGCGAAGAAGAAGATCGAGCTTAGAAGAACCTACTGGAAATTGATTTATGTAATTCTTTCTACTTTTTACTTTTTATCTCTCATAGTCAAGAAACTAACAATTTTATTTGTCCACGTCAACAGGACGAATCGTCCTAACGACGCATGCTGTCCAAACTCAACGGAAAGTTAAATAAAGGCCGAATCCATAACAAAATCAATGATCAATGGCTCAATATGAAAAAATAATTGATTAGGAGTTTAATCTTTAAAGCAAATAAAATTTAAGGGTTTAATTATGCTTTTTGCTTAATCAAAATTAATAGTTTAAAACGAAGTTAAATCTATTCATATACTGTATGTTCTAGTTGTCACAATAAAATTGAACCAAAAGTTTAATCTAATAGTTAAAGGTCTAATTTATATTAATATTTGATACAATTTCGTACGCGAATGTCTTCTAGACTTGAAGCGTGTACAACACAAATCCATCTCACCATGTATTTTTAATTCAATTGTCAGAATTTCAAACTCCTAACTATTTAATCTATGAAATTCTGATACCATGTTACAGAGTCATTTAAACCAAAAACTTAAATTAAGAATTTTTTATTGAAGTCCTAATTTACGCATCAAACTTTAAAAGGGGAAAATTCACTTAAACATGTATTTGATGGGAAATTATTAGAAGCACCCGGTTCTCCATGTCAAACGGATGATCTTTTATACATATTTTGTCATGTGTAATATGAACTCACATATATTGAGATCCCACTATTTTATTTATTCAATGGTGTCACGATACATATGTTGAAATGTGAATTAGAAGTCTTTTAAATAACATGGAAACACGTGATTTTGTATTCGAATCCTATATTACCTATCAAATTCTGTGGAGAAAATTCACTAAAACATGTTTGACTAGTCTCAAACTAATTAATTATATTAAAAAAAGTTTTTTTTGGTCTTAGATGAGAGAGAATATTTTCAATTTTTTCTCAAACTAGATATTAATATAAGAATTATAAAAAATGAAATTAATATATCAAATTCATCCACCATTCGAGATTTAAATCTAAATCAAAAATATATTTGAAAATTAATATACTTGGTCATCAGGCGCGGATGTAGGGGTCAAAGGGGCATTTGTCCCCACCTTCATCCCATTAAAAAAAAAAAATTTAGTCCAAAACTAAGGGTTAAAATGCAAAAATACCCTTAATGTTTTGGGTCAGAGCAATTTTATCCCTAACGTCTAAAATGGTACAATTTTATCCCTAATGTTGGAAGCCAAGAGTAATTTTACCCCTAACGTTGATAAATTGGGTCAATTTGAGAAATAATTCATCAAACTGTCTTCTCGGTCATGAATAATTGTGTCTGAAATTGATCCAATTTATCAACGTTAGGGATAAAATTGGTGCAAAATTACAAAATTGATATGCAATTGGTGCAAAATAAAGAAAAAAATGATTGTATTTTATAATAGTGTCTGAAATTGATCCACTTTATCAACGTTAGGGATAAAATTGGTCTTGGCTACAAACATTAGGGGTAAAATTGCACCATTTTAGATGTTAGGGGTAAAATTGCACCTGACCCAAAAAGTTAGGGATATTTGATGCGTAACAACCCGAGAATCCCGGAAATGGATGATTACGAGTCGGAAACATTATAATTTACGTTTTTTATAAAAAAAAAATCATGAAAATAATGCATGACAATGGAACGATTTTGCATTTTTCGTCACAAAAAATTGAACAATTTTGCATTTTTTGTCATAAAAAATTGAACAATTTTATATTTTTTGTCTAAAATTTTTTTACGTAGAATTTTGCCCCCCCTCCCTCAAATCCTGGATTCGCTACTATTGGTCATTCACGGCTAAAAATGAACTTGTTAAATTTAAATCTTAACTTGGTACGTGTATCGAAAAGGGAAACCTACTCATCCATCAGCTCTTCTCGTAGATTGGTGTGGTTTTACGAAGCGTCTAAGCACAGTTCACTCGCGTTGATAAAAAAAGAGCTTTGCCGCCACTCCTTAAGGTTACCTGTTGTATCATCCACTTCTTTCTTGCATTCTTTCCCGGATTCCTGATTCAACTCCGAAAGAGATGCGACTTCCCATCCTGGGCTTTATCCGTTCGCTGAGCACAACAGAATACAGAGGAATGTCAATCATTGAAAATTGGAATTAAAGAAAGCTAGCCTTGCAGTAGCCGGAGACATTCTACTAAAACGAAAAAAGAAGTTCGAACGTTTTAAATTCCACCTTAAAATTCTAATAAATCTGTTGGCGCAAAATAAATAAATTTTATTTTATATATATATAATGCTTGTTTGTCAATTTTAGGATATAGTTTTCATTGTATCTAGAAAATAATAATGATAAAATAAAAATAATAAATACATTCGTAAATTCATCCCAAATACGCGAGGCGTACATCTTCATACGCGGGGCGTACTTCACACATCCAAAGGCGTTTCAGGATCAGGAGCACGTTTACGCGGGGCGTGTATTTCCATACGCAGGGCGTATACCGCGCATCCGAAGACGTTCCACTTCAGAGACTCGTTTACGCGGAACGTACCCTTCCATACGCCACGCGTAAACGTCATCGAAAGAACGCGCAAGCTTTAGAAGCCCTGATACGCAGGGCGTAACCGACATTACGCGGGACGTATCCTCTCTTCCGGTAGCAGTTGGAAGCAGTCAACAGCAGTTAGTGGGAGTTGAAGAAGTTAAGTTAGTTGGTGATGTGGCAAGTTAGTGGGAGAGAATTTCAAGGGGTAGTTGGTGAATAATTACCAAAATGCCACTGAATAATTACCAAAATGCCACTTCAAAATACTATAAATAGACCCCCTCCCCTTCATAAAAAATCACACTCAATCCAACACAACAAAACCCCTTCCTAAGGTCCCTTCCAATGCTCTCTAGTTCTTAGTTCTAGTTCTTAGTTCTTAAGTCCCTTTGTTCTTAGTTCTTCAAGTTCTTTCTTTCGTTCTTCGTTTTTCTTAGCTTCGATTCCTCTTTTAGCTCTTCTTTAGCTCCAATTAAAGTTCCAATAGCCTCTTTCCAAGTTTTTCTAATTCAATTTAGTATTCCAAGTCTTTAATTTGCTCAATTCCTAGCTAGAGCTCTGTTTTCAAATCGATTTTTCAGATTCGTCCAATTACTTTCAAAGCCCGATTGCGTCTATTTAAAGTCATTTTTTGCTTTCAATCCCTTCGACAAAGTTATTCCTGAAGTCTTGAAGTTCAATCTAGTATATTTATTTGCCCAATTTCGTGCCCAGAAACTCTATTTACAAGCCGATCTGTCCAGCCCAAATCCTTTTAGACATTCTGTTTTCAGAATTTTCTAGATTCATCCAGTTATTTTCAACTCCCAATTTCGTCTACTTAGCATCCGTTTTAGCCTTCGATCACTTATAGAAGTTTGTTTCTGACCTCCTGAAGTTAAATTTAGCCTATTTACTCGTCCAATTCCGTATTCTTAAGTATCCAAACGAGCCTCCCGAAGTTGAGGGTTAAATCTGCCCCATTTGCCTACCAACATTTTGCCATTGCCAAGATCATATACCGTACGAACCCGACCGGTTGCAGCTCTCCAAGGACCTCGCACCGACACCAAAATTCAACATCAATCCGAGATAGCTATTGTGGCTCCGAGTTTGTTGTTGAATTCCAATTTATTTTAATTGCATTTCAATTCCTTGTATTTGATTTGTTCTTCCAGTTCAATTGAATTAGCTATATGTTTAGTATAGAAGTTCTTCAATTGTAATTCATTTTTAATTTCATGCTTACCTCAAACACATGTATTCAAACCTTGATTTACATCAATAAAATACCGATTTTTCACCAAATCTCGTGTTAATTTCGCACCTTCAATTTCTTTACTTTTCCCGTCTTCAATCTATACGCTTAGCTTAAATAAAAACAATTTATCTCGCAAAGTTTCTATAACGGTGCGAGAGACCCAAGAGGGACTTTTTCAATCCTTGCGTCCCTCGCCAATCGTTTCGTTTAAGATTTCAAGTTTTGGCGCATAATTTCATAAACGTAACCGTTTTCATAATTGAGAAATAATTTCTCTGGCACGCCCGCACCCTAACCACACGTGACAAGGTTGAAATTAGCATATTCGCAAAATAACGCTAACAATTTTTGGCACGCCCAGTGGGACCTTTTCTTTAGGCTTCACCAAAAATTGAATGCCCATCACACACATTTCGTTCTCTTCACACTCGTTATCCCACTTCCACTTTACCAAAATTTATTAGCTAACGCTAACAATTTTTGGCACGCCCAGTGGGACCTTTATTTAAGCTTTGCCAAAAATTTCAATACCCTTTTGCATATAAACACGACTTTTTTTTTCTCTCGCCCCACTTTACCTTACCAAAATTTATTAGCTAATGCTAACAATTTTTGGCACGCCCAGTGGGACCTTTGTTTTAGGCTTTTGCCAAAAATTCCAATACCTTTTTTTTTTCTTCTAACACGTCCAATTTTTCAGCCAGTTTTTAAACCACTTGTTTTTCATGCTTTGCTTTGATTCCATTAATAAGTATTTATTTATTTCTTTGTTCTTTCCTTTTTCAACACTAGATTTACTAACTTAATTTCATCATTTTTACCTATAAGTACTCACGGAGGATGCCTCCTAGGAAGAACACCGTGAAAGATCCAATTCCATCGGACTCCGAAGAGAGTCAAAATCAAAACCAAGACCGTAACAATGAGCCCGGAATGCCTGAAGGCTTTGTGGCCGAGACTGTGAGCCATAGTCGCGATACAAACCAACAACCACCTCAAGGCCCGCCCATATTTGACTTGGCACCATTTATAGCAAATATGGAGAAGCAAATCAACCAATTTCTACATGGGTTTTCACAAACCATGAGAGAGAATAATGAAGCTATATACAGCGCAATGCAAGCTAGCAACGAGGCCATGTTCAAAGCTAACAACGAGGCGATAAACGACTCTAACAAGGTTTCGGCCCTCGAGGAGAGGATTGTCGATTTAACCGGAGAAATCGGCAAAATCCCAGAGAAATGCACCGAGCTTTTCTCACAAAAGTCAAGATCCCAAGGACCGGCAAGCAATGGAAAAGGAACGCTGATCTCAGGTGCCAGTGAAAGGTATACCCCTCCACCAATCCGGGAAGAAAGCCTCAAGTTCAATGAGCGCGGCGATAGGATCAGCCCAGAACACGTTCAAGTCCCACCACCTCAACAACAGTTTAGGTCTCATACCGGGCCTAGTAACCATGCCGAACATTATGAGGAAGGCTATACTCGTAATTCGGGGGGCAATGGGAGAGGAAGCAGCTTTCACCCACAACGGACGACGCATACACGCGTGGAACCCACCAGCAACGTAGGAGAGGCCCAACGCATAAAGAACATCATCCAAGAGATTTATGGGCCAGCCGTGAGGGAGGTGTACCGACCCGAATTCCAAAAACCGTACCCACGGCAGTATGACCAACTCTATCCCTTACCTCACAATTTTAGAGTCCCTGATTTCACTTTATTTTCAGGAGAGGAAGGGCAATCCACCGTAGAACATGTGGCACGCTTCACCTTTCAGTGCAGTGGTTTGAGCATGGATACGAACTTCGACATGTTGCGCTTGCGACTATTCCCAGGATCACTAACGGGACCAGCATTCTCTTGGTATACCACTTTGCCATCAGGGTCCATTCACGTATGGGAGCAAATGGAAAGGCTTTTCCACAACCAATTCTACCGGACGGAGCCCGAAGTTTGTGTGGCGGAACTGTCCCGAATGACACAGCGACATGGGGAACCGGTTGAAAATTTTATCAACCGATTCAAAAAGATGCGACATCGATGTCGAATCAATATCCCCGAGGTCGAATTCGTAAAGATTGCCCAACGCGGACTAGAATTCGAGAACCGAAAGAAATTTCAGGGGATTGATTTTCATGATTACTATGAGATGGTGGCTAAAGTGTCGGAATATGAGGAACTAATGAGAGAAGATCATCGACGCAAGAAGAACTCGATGGGAAGCTATCAAGGGGATGTACAAACACATGAGGTAGCCATCGCCGATTTAACAAACACCGGATCTCGAACATGTCCCGTGTTGTTAAAAAATCCCAAAACCCCAGAGGTAGTCAAAAGGGTTCCAACCACCCAATATACTTTCGACGTCTCAAAGACGGAAGAGATCTTCGATTACTTGCTAAAAGAGCAGTTCATCACATTGCCTCCTAGACATGTGATCCCATCCAAAGATGAAATACGCGGACGAGATTACTGTAAGTATCACGACAACTGGAGCCATAACACTCAAGCTTGTTTTGGTTTTAGAAACGCCGTGCAGGATAGGATTAACCGCGGGATACTCCAATTCCCGGAAAAGAAGGAGAGCATGCTGATCGATGAGGACCCATTCCCGATAGCCAACATGATCAATGCCACTTCACTAGTGTGGGGGGGGGGGGGGGGGGGAAGGAAAGCAACGTTGCGACCTGAAGACCTGGCAGATATGGGTACCAAAAGCGATACCGTCTAAGTTGGAGGATAGCTCAAGGCAATCACAAAATACAAAGAGAAAAGATGTGCAACAACGACCACGTTTTGTGACACCTTCGAGCACGTCACCCATCGATCAATGGCAATTGAATAGCCATAAGAAGTTCCCAAGGCCTCTCTCTAAAAACGCGAAAAGAAGATTAAGGAAAAGAGAGGCAGAAAAGAGAAATGATCGAAAAGAATCATCCAGCGTCAACTCTAATGACGCGAAAGGAGGAGGAAAAAACCAAGAGCAAAACCTCCAGATCCGGGTTGGAGATTTCATCATACGGATAGAGTGCGCAACCACCTCTTTAATCTTACCTGCAGATTTTAGAGGCGAAGATACCAAGAAGGAAGTCCCCAAACCCGAGCATAGAAAGCAAGAAGACACAGTACCGAAGGCATCGGGTGAAGAGGGCATGAAGAGGGTTTACTTTGACAAGCCCACTCCAAGGATGACTCGCCATATTAAACCTCTATACGTCAAGGCTCATGTAGATGGAAAACCGATCTCCAGAGTGCTCATCGACAATGGATCGGCCGTTAACATCATGCCTATGAAGATGGTCCTAGCCTTAGGAAAATCGGAGGAAGATATAATCTCGTCAGAAGTGTCGGTTTCAGCCTTCACGGGAGAAATCGCAAAGACTTACGGTATCCTACCTTTGGAGCTCACTATTGGCTCTCCCACCGCCATGGCAGCCTTCTTTGTGGTAAATTCAACTGCGAGCTATCAGGCGCTTTTGGGGAGGGATTGGATTCATTCCAACTCATGCATCCCATCATCATTGCACCAACTCCTTCTATTTTGGAAGGGAGACGATGTGGAAATTGTTCGGGCAAACGAGAAGCCGTTCGAAACTTACTCCGATGTGGTCGAAGCCAGACTCTACGAGGAATCTGTTGGCCCAATCCGAGTTGGGGCCAATCACAAAGAGCAATCATGTGGCGAAGAGATTAAGAATATCCTGAAACCAACGGCAATTGTGCCTCATCGAAGGCCATTCCATAACGAACCAATAATTGAAGAAATTCCATGATTAAGACAACATCGAGAAAAGAAGCGGTAGCTTCAGCCGCTATATCAAAACTGAATGCACAACAACTAGCGGAGAAACTGTACCAAGAAAACGACATGAGGGTCTCAGAAGTCGAAACCCCCAAAGGAATAACAGAACTGAATCCTCAAGGAGAAGAAATCCAACTACAAGATCTGAAGAGGGCAAACCCAAAGTTAGAAGATGAAGGTTCCGTGGCAGTCGATCCTTTGGACGAAGTAAATCTAGGAACAGAAGAGGAACCTCGGGTTACATTTGTCAGTAGCCTACTGCGCCCAGCCTTAAAAGAGGCCATCATCAATTTGCTTCACGAGTTCAAGGACTGTTTCGCTTGGAATTATGATGAAATGCCCGGGTTGAGCAAAGACGTTGTGGAACATAGATTGCCAATCAAACCGGAATTCAAACCCTTCAAGCAACCAACAAGGAGAATGAGCAAAGAAGTGGAAGGCAAGGTGAAGGAGGAGATAGAAAAACTTTTCAAAGCTAAATTCATCAGACCAGCAAAGTACGCTGTATGGCTATCTAACATCGTGCCTGTAGTGAAAAAGAACGGTAAACTACGCGTATGCGTAGATTTCCGCGATCTAAATTTGGCCACGCCAAAAGACATCTATGTAATGCCTATAGCCGACATGTTAGTAGATGTTGTGTCTAAGAATAAATTAATATCTCTGTGTGATTGCTATGCGGGATATAACCAAATCCCCATTGCCGAAGAAGACATTGCAAAAACGGCATTTCGATGCCCAGGGTCAATCGGCACGTTCGAATGGGTCGTCATGCCATTCGGTTTAAAGAATGCCGGCGCCACATACCAAAGAGCAATGAATGCCATTTTTCACGATTTACTCGGCACCTCTATGGAAGTATATGTAGACGACATCGTTATCAAGTCCAAGCGAGAAATGGAACATGTCGGCCATTTGAGGAAAAGCTTCGAACGAATGCGGAAGTATAACTTGAAGCTCAATCCTCTAAAGTGCGCCTTCGGAGTCAAAGCGGGAAACTTCCTCGGATTCTTGGTCCATCAAAGAGGGATCGAGATCGACAACCATAAGGCGAAAGCAATCAAAGAAGCACAACCTCCGAAGAATAAAAAAGAGTTACAACGATTCTTGGGCCAAGTAAACTATTTGAGACGATTCATATCCAACTTGGCAGGGAAGTCCAGAGCATTCTCAAATTTGTTGAGACTCAAAGACGAAGAAAGCTTTAAGTGGGACGACAAGCATCAAGCGGCATTTGAGGAGATCAAAACTTACTTGAGTAATCCACCTGTTTTGATGCCACCAAGAGAGGGCACTCCACTCAAGCTCTATATATCAGCAACCGACGAGTCAATTGGGTGTCTACTCACCCAAGATAATGCAAACCGCCATGAGCAAGCCATCTACTACCTAAGCCGAACGTTATTATCAGCAGAGATAAGATATAGTCCAGTTGAGAAAACGTGCTTAGCCCTCTATTTCGCTTGCACGAAGTTGAGGCAATACTTGCTCAAAGCAAGAGTTTACGTGATCGCCAGCACAGACTTGATCAAGTACATGCTAAACCAGCCCATCCTCTCGGGAAGAATAGGGAAATGGTCACTAGCATTGGCCGAGTTCACCTTAACATACCTCCCATAATCCTCAGTAAAGGGGAAAGCAATCGCAGATTTTGTAGCCGATCACCCAACCAGTTTCCAATATCCCAAAGAGGCGGAACTTCCAATCTATCTGACACATAAAGAACCTTGGCAGTTAAAGTTCGATGGTTCGAGCACAGACGGCTCCAACGGAGCAGGAGTAATCATCACAGCCCCATCCGGGACTAAGACGATATTAGCTGTAAACTTAGACTTCGAATGCACGAACAATCAAGCTGAGTATGAAGCTCTAATCATTGGTTTGGAAATCTTAATCGACCTAGGAGCAAAAGTAGTCAAGATTTTCGGAGATTCACAATTGGTCATCCGGCACCTAACAGGAGAATACAAATGCTCAAGTTTATCTCTGTTACCTTATTTCGCATTTGCAATCCAACTTCTGGAAATGTTTGACGAGGTCAGTTTGGAGCATATTCCAAGAAATGACAATTGGGAGGCTGACGAGTTAGCCCAAATCGCTTCTAGAATGAAGATCTCTAAAGAGACAGCATACAAAGTCGTCATCATCAGAAGACAGGGTCATCCCTCCGTGGCGGATAGAGGTGTCCAGTTCGAATCATTCGACATCGATATTAACTTAGCTCAGGATTGGAGGAAACCATTCATCGAGTACCTCAATGACCCATCCAAAAAAGTAAAATATTCACTAAGCATTCAATCTCGAAATTACATGTTGATGGCAGGTGATTTGTACCGTAAGAGCTACGACAGAATGCTACTTAAATGCCTCGGCTTCCCAAAAGCAATGGAGGTCATGAAGCAAGTCCATGAAGGCATATGCGGAGCTCATCAGTTGGGAAGGAGAATGCGGGGGCTTATTAATCGTCATGGGTATTTCTGGCCCACGATCCTACGAGATTGCATCACATATGCGAAGGGTTGCAAGAAGTGCCAATTGTATGGCCAAGTCCAACGGGTGCCCTCAGAAGAATTACACTCAGTTGTGAAACCATGGCCTTTTAGAGGATGGGCTATCGATCTAATTGGGAAAATATTTCCAGCCTCATCAAAAGGCCATTGTTTCATCATAGTTGCCACCGATTACTTTTCCAAGTGGGTAGAAGCAGCACCAATGAAGCAAGTCGGCCAAGCACAAGTGATCCAGTTCATCAAAGAGAACTTAATTCATAGATTCGGAATTCCAGAATCCATTACCACGAATCAAGGAACCATGTTCACAGGCGAAGACATGAATGAGTTCGCGAAAGAGTACGGGATTAAATTGATTCATTCCACTCCATTTTATGCACAAGCGAATGGTCAAGCTGAAGCATCCAACAAGATCCTGATCCAAATCTTGGAGAAGATGTTAGAAGAAAAATCCTAGGGAGTGGCATAAAGATCTCTCAGAAACACTTTGGGCTATGCGAACATCTAAGACTCGAGCAACTGGAGTGAGTCCGTTTTTTCTAACGTTTGGTCATGATGCAGTAATACCATTAGAAGTCATCGTGCCTTCATTACGAGTAATGCGTCAGAATGACTTGGAGCCGGACAATTATGTGCAAGCCATGACCATGGAACTAGAAGATTTGGACTACGAAAGGCACAAAGCGCTCGATTGCATGATGGTCCAAAAGAAAAAGGTGGAGGACGTGTACAACAAGAGAGTAAAGAAGAAAAGCTTCAAGGAGGGCGAGCTAGTATGGAAACTAATCCTACCAATCGGGACGAAAGACCGTGAGCTTGGGAAATGGTCACCCAACTGGGAAGGACCATTTCAAATCCACAAGGTGCTTCCTGGGAACGCATATTGGTTGAAAAGCTTGGGCGGAGAACCACATAGGAGATACATCAACGACAAATATTTGAAGAAATATTTTCAAAGTATGTGGGACGTAATTAGCATAGGAACCAACGAAAGCGTCTTGCACCGCACGGAGCAACCAGCCCGCGAGATGTAGAAGAAGCACAACTACGCGCGGCGTAACACCAGAAACGCCCCGCGTAGTCATCATCAATAAGACGCTTCAGGGTCAGAGGCTCCAATACGCGAGCCTAGCTGGACCTACGCGGGGCGTAAACCAAACGTGCATAGAAGTCATACTCTAGAGGCTCAACTACGCACGGCGTAACGCAAGTTACGCCACGCGTAGTCATCATCAATGAGACACCCCAGGATCAGAGGCTCCTACACGCGGGGCGTATCTGGACCTACGCGGGGCATACTATTCTTCTCGACATTAACAAACAGAAAAATAGATAAACTAGCAAATATTCAAGCGGCAATCAGCTCGTAAAATAATGTCCATTTGTGCTACATACATAAACGAATGAAAGAATGAGCGTACATAGTCACAAACACAAAACAAAAGGGAAAGCACAAGCAACCCATGAACGTACCTCACGGAAACAAACAAAAATCAGGCTTTGGGTATTTCGCCCAAGATTCACAAAGTTTGGAAGCAGCCTCCTTATGTTGCTCGCTCTGTCGGTGCCATTCTAACATCTCGTCATAATGATTGGCCAATCGATCTTTCTCACGGCCCAGCTCTTCCTCCATCCGCGGGAAACAAGCTCTAAACCCGGAACTGGCTCTAACCATTTCCTCTTTAGACGCTCGAGCTTCAGCCACCTCCTTCTCTAATACCAAAAGACGCTAATCTACAGCCGCAATTTTGGCTAACCGTTGCCTATCCGCTTCTTCAGCGTCAACCAAAGCATTAAATTTCTTGCTATAGGACTCAAGCTCCACCATGTTTGATCTAACCTGAGCTGCGAGACCCGCTGCCACGTTTTTCTCAGTAACGTAGGACTGATATCAAAACAACACATGGTTCTTGGCGGATTTCAACGGCTCAGTCTTGAAAGGATGAGCACACGCACCCATCATGAGATCAAAATCAGTCATTGCCCTTTCAATACGGGTGGGAGTCCAGGAGTCAAGAGGAGAAGCGATGAGCTTACTAAGATTGGCACGAGCGTCACTCAACGAGTCATCACTAGGCAATGATGAATCAGCTGCAACAGTAGACGGTCCTTTCAAAAATGAAAAATCCAAGCTGGCAAAAGGATTATCAGCTTTAAGACCGACAGGGACCAACAAAGGACGCACAAGAGCTGATTCCTGCCATATTTCAGCAATTCAATCAATCAATCTAGACAATTCATCTCAAGCATAGCTCATAGATAACAGATTAGCAATATCACACAAACCTGAGACAATGGTGCAAGAACCAATCGGTTCAGGGAAGACGCAGAAGGAAGATGGGTTCGTGCCGGAAGATGTAATGGAGTCATAGCTACCTCAGTCGAGTCCTCATCAAGGGACAAGGTGCCAAGCGAAGACGTCAAGTTCCAACGTGCCCCCAGTTGATCCAGTGTCTCATCCTCAAAACCGAAGTATAGGCCTTCGTCGGAGTCCTCTTCTTCTTCCCTTTGTCTCACAGAAGGCCCTGCTGCAGCAGCCGCCCTCTCTCCCTCATCCATCATGACTGCTTTTCCTTTTCCCTTGTCGTTAATGTCAAGCACATTCGGGGCTAGGAGAGTCGGATTGTTGTCTTTCCCTGAGCTACCGCTTGAATCTAAAATATATATATATATATATATAAATAAAAAAAATATATAAAAAACAAAGATATATATATATATATATATCTAAATAAAACAAAAGAACTTACCAACAGGTGGGATACAATGCTGAAAAACGGTCTCCCACCAAGCATCAAACGAAGGTTGATCCGATCCAAGCAGAAGTGGTCCCTGATTATATCCTACATCCAGAACCGCAGCCGATATATCTTCATCACTAGCCCCACACCGCTGAGAAGGGGTAGGGAATGGGAGTTGCCCTGGGATAGATTGGAAAAAGCCTAACTGACGTGCCCAAAGACAGGGTGCATATAAGGTCAAACCAGGGTTTGATGATTGAGAGATTCTGGTTCGGTTCACCCCATGGTGTAACCGGCGTGTCGCACATACCGTCATCCACCATTCAGCAACTTGATGGGGGGCAGCAGACAAATAAGAGCGAGCCCAAGATGGTAGGCACGAGTTATTCTTTTCCCAAAAAAGAAACAGCGTGTTATGAGTAGATGGCACTAAAGTACGAAGAAATCTCACAACTACACTGACAGCCAAACTCGAAGAGCTGTAGCAAAGGTCCACGCCAAGATGCCCCGAAGTCTCCATTGACGAGGCGGTGGCCAACTACACTGACAACCACCTCTAGGTTTTATGAATGGCCTATCCTCAACAGTGAGAGCCAGGCGATGGAATGTTGAGGCCAACAACATGGTGCCAAGAGCTAAATGACGGCCCGAAGCCAGAGCCTTAGCAATGATCAATATTTCTGCAGTAGGCCTGAGGCCTAACAGCTCAAAGATATAATTGCTAAGCATTATCCACAGAAAATGCACATGATCCTCATCATCCAATTCCCTCTTGTCCAATTTCCTTCTGATCATTTGGACATACGTCCCGGCCTCTTTGGATAAGATGGCCTTCACTTCAGGAAACGCATTCGTCTCAACACAACTCGAGACCTCCTCTCCGATAATAGGCAACCCCGTCAAAGCCACTACATCACGTAAGGTGATAGACATGGGACCCAGTGGAAGGATCAACGAATTACACACCGGCGACCAATAATTCAGCACCCCCTCCAGTACATTCACACAAGGAGTAATTTCATGACGGGTCAGACGAATGAAATCCCTAATGCCAACTTGGTTCCAAACACTCGCATACCTCGGCTCTAGGCGATCTACAAGGTCATTCCACCCAATGTAACAGCGAGGAAATATCAGCCCTTTCTTACTTGCAGGGAATGGATAAGTTTTTCTATGGAGGGCCAATTCGGTAGAACTGCTCATGGGATATGGGGGCAAAGGGGAATTATTCGCAGCAACAAGGCTAATAGTAAAGACACTATCCTGAAATTGAAGTATAAACACGATCAATTAAAGCCTATCGATGCTACCTTCAAACACATGATCAGGAAATTGCAAAGTTCATTGAAAATTACCTCCTGCAAGCAAGTGTTATGCCTAAGCGAGAATCAGCGCGAATGGTGTCAGAATAGGAACACGCAGCTGAGACAGACAGACACGAAATTTCAGCAATACAATCCCATTCATACATGGTAGTTCTAAAAATTCTCACATTAAATTTCAATTCAATTTATCAGCTTTTCGGTGAATATAATTCTACATATACAAAAGCAAAAGAAACAGAGAAAGAAAATATAGAAGGAAAATAGCTTGCATACCCATGTTTGAAAAGATTGAGAGCTTGATTCCGAATGCTTCTTGAGCTTTGGGGAAAGAAAATGGTAGAAACAAAAATAACAAAAGAGGAAGAAGAGTTGTAGATTGATTAAGATAGAGAGAGTTCCTAGGCAATTCAAATTCTAAAAATCATGCAGGATTCTCTCTCTATTATCTTGATAATAATAAGAAAAAAAAAGAGAAAAAGATATTTAATAAAACTTCTTTTATGCATAAAATTTTATTTTTGTTAATTCATTTATGCATAAAAGAGGGGGCAATTGTTGGCCCAAAATAAATAAATTTTATTTTATATATATATAATGCTTGTTTGTCAATTTTAGGATATAGTTTTCATTGTATCTAGAAAATAATAATGATAAAATAAAAATAATAAATACATTCGTAAATTCATCCCAAATACGCGAGGCGTACATCTTCATACGCGGGGCGTACTTCACACATCCAAAGGCGTTTCAGGATCAGGAGCACGTTTACGCGGGGCGTGCATTTCCATACGCAGGGCGTATACCGCGCATCCGAAGACGTTCGACTTCAGAGACTCGTTTACGCGGGACGTACCCTTCCATACGCCACGCGTAAACGTCGTCGACAGAACGCGCAAGCTTTAGAAGCCCTGATACGCAGGGCGTAACCGACATTACGCGGGGCGTATCCTCTCTTCCGGCAGCAGTTGGAAGCAGTCAACAGCAGTTAGTGGGAGTTGAAGAAGTTAAGTTAGTTGGTGATGTGGCAAGTTAGTGGGAGAGAATTTCAAGGGGTAGTTGGTGAATAATTACCAAAATGCCACTGAATAATTACCAAAATGCCACTTCAAAATATTATAAATAGACCCCCTCCCCTTCATAAAAAATCACACTCAATCCAACACAACAAAACCCCTTCCTAAGGTCCCTTCCAATGCTCTCTAGTTCTTAGTTCTAGTTCTTAGTTCTTAAGTCCCTTTGTTCTTAGTTCTTCAAGTTCTTTCTTTCGTTTTTCTTTTTTCTTAGCTTCGATTCCTCTTTTAGCTCTTCTTTAGCTCCAATTAAAGTTCCAATAGCCTCTTTCCAAGTTTTTCTAATTCAATTTAGTATTCCAAGTCTTTAATTTGCTCAATTCCTAGCTAGAGCTCTGTTTTCAAATCGATTTTCCAGATTCGTCCAATTACTTTCAAAGCCCGATTGCGTCTATTTAAATTCATTTTTTGCTTTCAATCCCTTCGACAAAGTTATTCCTGAAGTCTTGAAGTTCAATCTAGTATATTTATTTGCCCAATTCCGTGCCCAGAAACTCTATTTACAAGCCGATCTGTCCAGCCCAAATCCTTTTAGACATTCTGTTTTCAGAATTTTCCAGATTCATCCAGTTATTTTCAACTCCCAATTTCGTCTACTTAGCATCCGTTTTAGCCTTCGATCACTTATAGAAGTTTGTTCCTGACCTCCTGAAGTTAAATTTAGCCTATTTACTCGTCCAATTCCGTATTCTTAAGCATCCAAACGAGCCTCCCGAAGTTGAGGGTTAAATCTGCCCCATTTGCCTACCAACGTTTTGCCATTGCCAAGATCATATACCGTACGGGCCCGACCGGTTGCAGCTCTCCAAGGACCTCGCACCGACACCAAAATTCAATATCAATCCGAGATAGCTATTGTGGCTCCGAGTTTGTTGTTGAATTCCAATTTATTTTAATTGCATTTCAATTCCTTGTATTTGATTTGTTCTTCCAGTTCAATTGAATTAGCTATATGTTTAGTATAGAATTTCTTCAATTGTAATTCATTTTTAATTTCATGCTTACCTCAAACACATGTATTCAAACCTTGATTTACATCAATAAAATACCGATTTTTCACCAAATCTCGTGTTAATTTCGCACCTTCAATTTCTTTACTTTTCCCGTCTTCAATCTATACGCTTAGCTTAAATAAAAACAATTTATCTCGCAAAGTTTCTATAACGGCGCGAGAGACCCAAGAGGGACTTTTTCAATCCTTGCATCCCTCGCCAATCGTTTCGTTTAAGATTTCAAGTTTTGGCGCATAATTTCATAAACGTAACCGTTTTCATAATTGAGAAATAATTTCTCTGGCACGCCCACACCCTAACCACACGTGACAAGGTTGAAATTAGCATATTCGCAAAATAACGCTAACAAAATCTAAATTTAACTATTGGTGATTCAAAATCTAGACCATATATTAATAAGTGATTTGTAATTTTTTGAAAAATTGAGATTGAGAACGTATTACTTTTGACTAATTTAAGAGTTTATATTTGACTTTGCTTATTCATATATTTATATTAGAATTAATTGTATTTTATTGCTTAAAAATCTTAGAATAGTCCTAGATGTATGTACATACTTAAAATTAAACTCGATATAAAAATAAATTTTGTAGTTTTATATATTTATAAATATGTTTTGTAGTTGAAAAGTATACAAACACGAATTTGAGATATTTTCTATTTATAAACATAATTTTTTTAATAAATTATCTAAATTTGTATAGGTACCAAATATTCAATCAAAAAGTCTTAACAATCTTTTTTCTGGAGAAGTTTTAACAATCTTTTCATCTCGTTATATGTTCCTAACACGTAAATTTTAAAGCAGAAAAAATAATAAAATGACTTAAATTCATATTTTTTTTTTATAGTTTGTCCGGTTTCTCGATTCGAAGTTTGTTAAACACTTTTTATCATTATTCGTTGGTCTGCGCCTCCGCATGGTTGGATTAAGGCCAATTCTGATGCATCAGTTATCCTGGTGACTTCCGGCTGTGGGGTGTTTTTAGAAATCATTATGGCCACGCGGTTGATTCTTTTGCTTTCCCTTCGTCTTGGCGTTTGGTGCACGTTGTGGAGCTTTATGCTACCCTTTACGCGATCCGCACGGCTTTCAACCTCGGTTGGTGGCGCCTCTGGTTGGAGAGTGATTCCAGGTACGTGGTTGCTCTTCTTCGTGACACGGGTATCACGGTTCCTTGGGAATTACGTCAGGATTGGTTCGAGTGTCGACATATGATTTCTGAAATGCATTTTGTGGTTTCACACGTCTACCGTGAAGGGAATCAGGTTGCTGACGCCCTGACAAACTTTGGTAGGACTTGCTCTGATGCTATGTGGTGGGACTCTTTTCCAATTTTTTGTTCTAACTTTCTTTGGGACAATTTTAATGGCCGAGCCTTGTATGGGTTCGTTTAGTATGTGGGTTATTTCTTTCACTCTGTTGACTTTTTTGTGACTTTTTCTATTTTTTAATATATTCGGGTTTAGGTTTGGAGGCTTAGGTGATGTCAACCTTGTTGGGACTCCTGAGTCTTTTTCCTTTGTCCCCCACTTTCAATAAAAAAAAAACTTTATAATGATTTATTTAACTAACTTTATAATAATTTATTGAACACATGATGAATTTGCGAATTTAATAGTTAACTTGTAAAATTCTCTTTATAGGTAAGAATAAAACTTAATACAATAATGAATTAAACTCTAATTAGCTAGCAAAAATAATTGGATAAAAGATTATCACAATACATATTATTTATTTATTAATATAAAATTGATGGTAAATCAATTTTCTATTCTGAAAGGCCAAATAAAAGATATGTCCATAATTGTGGTCAATGACCTTGAAGTAATTCAAAAAACGAATTTTTTTAGATAAAAATATATATTCTAATCACATAGCCCTTATTTTTTTTAGTAATACATATACTCCAAAGATAACATACTTTAATTTTTGAAATGATTCGAAAACACTATCATGTTATTTTTGGTTTTGTATGTTTATTATAATAAATACACATTAGTTGACTTTTGTTTTTGTTATTATTTTTCAAAATAACTTTCAATAGTTGTCTTTTTAGATTGCAAATGAGACGATGGAGACGGAGATCCCCATTCCCAGTATTGCCCCACGGATCCCCACAGAGGCGGGGGTAGGAGTAGGGAGGGTCGGCCGACCCTCCAACCATCTGGAAAACCCCATACTGAGGATGTTCCACCTTGGTTAAGGATGAAAACGCCGTGGCTGGGAGCCTCTCGCCATGGCAGAAGGAGGAAGAAAGATGGGGGATAAGCCCCCATCTTTCTGTCTTGCATTTGTGTTAGGTTGATGATTAATAAAACGACGTCGTTTTTTACTTTTCAAATCAACATCATTTCATTTAAGTTTAATTAAAACAATGGAAAGGACATTTATGCCCTTACTGTAGTAAAAAAGACAATTACTGCTTCTTAAGTGCATAATCTTCTCCTTCGTGTTGAGGCTCTCCAAATCGTGAAAGGAAGGAAGAATGATGATCGCTGCAATGCCGACACCGACAACGGGAGGAAGAGACACCGTCTAGAATTAGAGTGATGAGGAGAGGAGATGTAGCCATTGACGCTGCTTAAGAGGAGAGAGACAGAGAGGTAAATCTTTAATTTAGGGTTTTTAATTATTTAAGGATTTTAGGGATTTTAGTTTTAGGGATTTTGATTAAATTGAATTGGTGAATTAAATTGGATTGAATTGGTGAATTAAATTGAATGGGTGATATTTAGGGATTTTAGTTTTAGGGATTTTGATTAAATTGGTGAATTGAATTGGATTCAATTCGTGTTGATATTTAGGGATTTTTAGGCATTTTAGTTTTAGGGATTTTGATTGATTGAATTGGTGAATTGAATTGAATTGATGATATTCAGACATTTTAGTTTTAGGGATAAAATTAAATAGAATCCTATTAGTTTAGGTATTTTTAGATTTTAGCTCAATCAATTACTAGTGAACAGTGAACATGCAGAAAACAAAATCCAAAACAACTTTTGTATATAAATACATTTACAATAAGAATCAAATTCTTGAGTCGTCGTACGAATTTTTTTTCTACATACAGTGTAGCCCTCGATATTTGAGTCTGACTTCGCCATTGAGTCCCCACCATTTTTTCAGAAAAGTCCTTATATACCTCTTTTTTATTATTATGTTTATATATTAAGTAATCCATCTCTACTCGCATATCTTGTTATAGTTTCTATTCGTAGAGTTTCACTGAAACAATGATTGGTGTTAGTTGAAATAAAAAAGTTAATTTTAGGTAGTTTAAAAACCGGACTATGGCATATGCTTTTTGGATGGTACGAAAAGCTCCTGTCGTAGGCTGGGAAGGAGATTCTTTTAAAATCAGTTGGTCAAGCTATTCCCACTTTTATGTTACCGGTATCATTATATGATGAGTTTCGAAAGATGATGAATTTTTTTTGGTTGGGGTTCGAATCCAACATGGGAAATCGTATTCATTGGGCTTTATGGGATAAGTTATGTGCACGAAAGGAACACGGTGGTCTTGATTTTCGTCAATTACAGGCTTTCAATTCCGTCATGCTCACTAAACAGGCATGAATCCTTGTTACTAGACTAGATACTTTATTTTACAGGATTCTCAAAGATAAATATTTTTCTAGAGGAGATTTTTTGTCATCTCGGTTAGGTTATAATTCGAGTATGATATAGAGGAGTATCTGAAGTTTGAGGGAGGTGCTTGTTAAAAGGCTAAGATGGCGAATAAGGAAGGGACAACTAATAAATATTTGGCGTGTAACTTGGATGGGGGATTCATCGGAGTTTCGGCCTTGTCCAGCAATGAGGACTAGGTTAGAGGCATTGACGGTATCAGAGTTACCGTGTGTGGATTCATGTGCTTGGGATGTTCCACGTATCCAAACGATTTTCTCAAAGAGTGATGTGCGGAATTTCTGCATTTACATACAAGAGATGTAACGATTCTCGACAAATTGATCAGACATTTTGACAAACGTGGAACATACTCTATATGATCGGGGTATCGTGTGGCTTGAGATAGTTGTGGTATGCATAGGAGGTAGTAGGGGCAAGGATTACTCGAATTGAGGAGTTTACTGAGTTTGAGTATATTATTGAGTCGTGTCAACATTAATTAGCTGAGTGTTTACCATTTTTAATCGAAGGTCAGTCAACCTTGTTATTCACTCATTAGCTAGTTAATCCTGGTCCTTAGCTATACGTATAATTTGGCATTCAGAACCTACTTTTTAACCTCTTATTTTTTTATCTTTTTATGTAATGTTCCTTCAATTATAAATTGATTCGGTTTTTTACTTCAAAAAGAAAAAGTGTTAGGACCTGTTGTTTTTAATGTCTTCTTGAAGCAAACAAATTACATCCTCTTATGCGATTAATGACATAATTCCTACAAAGCTCGCTATCTCATACATGTAGCATGTCCAACTAGAAGATTAAACTGATAAGCTACACGAAAGGTATGTTATAGAGATGTTAAAAATTGAATATGAGAGTGAGCTTAACGATAAGTAAATGCCTCTTATGACACTTTTATCTAGATTCAATTATCACTATCGTTAAAGTTGTTAGCATATCACTATACACTTCATTTTACTATATACACATGTGACTATTATGTTCCTCACCACACCTTAGTTTTGTTTCTTTACTTTTACCTGTATTTTACTTTTACCCAAATGTATTGAATCTATTAGCAAGTATAAAAGCAAAGCTTGCCTAATAGTTTCTTTTGAGAGATTATTCAATAAGAATACAATATCTACTCCTTTCTAGATGGTATCAGAGCATTAGGTTTCTAATGGTAAGAACTCAAAGAAATCAGCAGATTCATGATGAGGATGAAAATCCTTTTCATAATGAGGTTGAAGATGATCAATCTTATGAATCAACAAGAAGATTCTCATCTGGATCAGAAAATCCAGGTTTGATTCTAATCAATATTTCACTCACTAGTACGAATTATCTATCATGGAGCAATGCGATGATTCATGTGCTCACCGCGAAAGGAAAACTGGGCTTCATTACCGATGATGAAGAAATACCTGCATCCGGAACTCCGGAGTATAAACGATGGCAAAAGAACGATTGTCTTGTGTCATCCTGGATAATTAACACGATTTCGAAGGAAGTCGCAGACGGATTTATCTATATTGTTTCTTCAAGAGATCTATGGCTAGAGCTTAAGCGAAGATTCGGCGACAGTAATGGTCCCCTGCTGTACAAGATTAAGCAAGAGATCGGGTCATTTCATCAAGGTAATCTTACACTTATGCTTTATTTCAACAAATTAAAGCGATATTGGGATGAATTGTTGTTGTTACGCCCTATTCCCAAATGTCACTGTAATGCCGCTCGAGAATGCGTTTGCAATGCTTTTAAGAAGATTACAGAACTGACGGAGGAAGAAAAGTTGATTCAATTTTTAATGGGCTTAAATGAGTATTATGATCACGTTAGAAGTCAGATTCTCCTTATGGATCCGCTGCCTGATATCAATAAAGCGTATTCAATGATTTTGCGTGTGGAGAAACAGAATGGAGTTCCAATAGATCATTATCTGGAAATTGCTAATTTCAGTAAATCTTCATCCAATCTCAATGATAACAAAGGCAAGAACAAACGTGATCAGGAGGATCGATTTTGTGACCACTGCAACGTACCCGGACATGTGAAGTCTTCTTGTTTCAAGATCATAGGATATCCTGATTGGTGGAAGGATCCTAAGTTACGAGGCAAGAAGCCAGCCAAGGCATGTGCAGTTCAAACCTCAACAAAACAAAATTCTGAGTTCCAATCAAATGAATAGGATGATGATTCAATTGATATCAAAGGCATGAATCGAATGATGGCAGAGATGTACAAAATACTTAAGGGAAAGATACTGCGGCTGAATCTCCAATCCTTGATTTCAATGCATTTGCTGGTTATTCAGGTAATAAAATTCCATGTCCCTCATCCTTTTGGATAATTGATAGCGCTGCCACATCGCATATGTGTTATGAGCAACATTGGTTTGCTGAAATGCACAAAACTACTGCAAATCAGTTGATTACTCTTCCTGATGGAAGTCTTAAAACTGTGAATCATGTTGGTTCAGTTATACTTAACCAGTCATTGACCCTTAGGGATATGTTATATATTCCTATTTTCAAATACAATCTCTTATCAGTAGGACAAGTGCTTAGGCAATCTAAAATTGAGATTGTGTTCTCTGAAAATTACTGCTATTTGCAGGACCTCACCTCACATAAAATTCTTGTTGTTGCTTGGAAAGTTGCAGGCTTATACCTCCTTGATCGTACTTCTTTCTCACCACATGTTATTCATACTTTCCAAACCTGTAATTCCATTCAGTTTCCTATTGCTTGTAGTATTTCAAATTCTGTTGACAATTGGCATTTGAAGTTGGGTCATGCCTCTTTTGATTGTTTAAGCCATATTCCTGGTATCAAATTAGTTAGTAATTCCGCTGCTTGTGAAATCTGTCCTTGTGCTAAAATGCATCGAATTCCTTTTGGTACTAGTGAAATTAAATCAATAAGCATTTTTCAGTTGTTACATGTTGATGTGTGGGGTCCTTATAAAACACCTTCTTTAACTGGGGCTAAGTTTTTCCTTACTCTTGTGGATGATTATAGTAGAGTTACTTGGGTAATTTTGCTGAAGTCTAAATCCCAAGTTCATACAGCCTTGTGCACTTTTCTGGCAATGGTTCATAATCAATACCATACTTCGGTTAAGATTATCCGTAGTGATAATGGAGGGGAGTTTCTTAGTTCTTCTTGTAAAGAATTATTTACTCCACATGGTATTCTACACCAAACAACTTGTTCTTACACGCCCCAACAAAACGGGGTTGTAGAACGCAAACATCGTCATCTACTTGAGGTAGCACGTGCAATAACCTTTCAAGCATGTTTGCCTTCTAATTTTTGGGGGGAGGCTGTGATGATGGAAGCTTCCATTATCAATGTGCTGCCTAGCAGGGTACTTGATTGGAAAAGTCCCCATCAACGTTTTTTTCAGACTGAAGTTGATTACACCTTATTCCACATTTTCGGTTGTTTGGTGTTCCACAAAACCTTACCTGTTCCTGATAAAATGGCTCCTCGAGCAGCAAAGGGAATTTTCTTGGGCTTCACTCATGGTAAAAAAGGGTACAAGATATTTGATTTAGCCAGCTGCACCATAGTCACATCTCGTGATGTTATTTTTCATAAAGATTCATTCCCTTATAAATCTAAAACATCTATTCATACTGATTCCAATCATTTTGTCCCAACACAGGATGATTCGACTTTTTCAAATCCTGTCGATATACATCCTGAACAATCAAATCCTGTCGATATCCACCCTGAACCAGATACCCCCACCTCAGACAATTCTAATCCCATTCATGATGTCCAACACACTAGAAAGTCTAACCGCATTTCCAATCCTCCTTCATGGATGAAAGATTTTGTTGCTAACTCTATTGCCTGTACTACTGATCATGTCATATCTATTCCTCATCTGCAGGTTTTTAGCGCAGATCACAGTGCTTTTGTAGCAAATTTGCTTCAACATAAGGAACCTAAAAATTACAAAGAAGCTCTAACCTGTCCTGCCTGGATAGAGGCGATGTAGGCTGAAATTTTGGCTTTGGAAAAAAATGAAACATGGATTCTTACTCCTCTTCCTGCAGGCAAACGACCAATTTCATCTGGTTGGGTATTCCGTATAAAATACAAGGCGAATGGTGAAGTGGACAGATTCAAAGCCCGCCTTGTGGCAAAAGGGTATAATCAAGTTTTTGGAATTGATTTCCACGAGTCCTTTAGCCCAGTAGCTCGCACTGTCACCGTCAGACTCTTCCTTGCCATTGGTACCAGTAAGAATTGGTTGATACATCAAATTGATGTTAACAACGCCTATTTACATGGTACAGTGGATGAAGAACTCTATATGACCCCTCCTCCTGGATATACCAAGGCTGCTCTCGGTCAATTTTGCAAACTAGTTAAGTCCTTGTATGGACTTAAGCAGGCTGGTCGTCAATGGCACCGAGAATTATCATCTAAGTTACTCACTTTTGGCTTTACACGTTCTGAGAATGATCATTGCTTATTTCTGTATCAATCTGATCAGATATTTACATCCCTCCTCATATATGTGGATGACATCCTGCTAACCAGTTCTTCTGAAGCTCATATACAAGTTGTCAAGGATTATCTTCACAAATTGTTCACAATCAAAGACATTGGTCCTGTAAAATATTTCTTGGGTATAGAAATTGCAAGAGCAGAAGATGGTCTCCTTTTTTCTCAAACTAAGTACATCACTGATCTGTTGCGTGATGTCTGTCTACAAAATGCTAAAGCCGTTCCTAGCCCACTACCATCAGGTGTTCAACTGTCTGAACCTGGTGAACTTCTCTCTGATCCTGCTCCTTATCGCTGAATCATTGGCAAACTCCTGTACCTTGGGTTTTCTCGGCCTGATATTGCATATTCAACGCAGTAGCTCAGTCAATATATGCAGGCCCCATGTGTCCATCACTTAGACGCTGCTGTTCACGTCCTTAAGTACATTAAGGGCACTATCAATTATGGTATCTTCTACCCTATCAATACTAATCTTCAGCTTACAGCTTATTGTGATTCTGATTGGGGTGGTTGCAAAGCCACACGAAAGTCGTTAACTGGTTACTGTGTTTTTCTGGGCTCCTCTTTAATATCCTGGAAAACAAAGAAACAATCCACCGTCAGTCGTTCATCTGCAGAAGCTGAATATCGCAGTATGGCTTCCACCTGTTGTGAATTGAAATGGGTCACTTATCTCCTTCAAGATTTCCGCATTCCTGTCAAATTGCCAATTCCCCTGTCTTGCGACAGTCAAGCTGCCATCGCCATCGCCAAAAACCTTGTTTCTCATGAAAAAATCAAACATGTTGCAATTGATTGTCACTTCTCCAGACACTGTGTTGAAGAAGGCTTTATCACTCTTGTTCACGTTTCCACCCATCACCAAATTGCCGACCTCCTCACTAAACCTCTTAGCCATAACATCATGTTACCCTTCTTATCCAAGATGGGCATTCTTGAATTGCCCCATGCCTCATCTTGAGGGGGGGTGGTGGTGTTAGCATATCACTATACACTTCATTTTACTATATACACATGGGACTATTATGTTCCTCACCACACCTTAGTTTTGTTTCTTTACTTTTACTTGTATTTTACTTTTACCCAAATGTATTGAATCTATTAGCAAGTATAAAAGCAAAGCTTGCCTAATAGTTTCTTTTAAGAGATTATTCAATAAGAATACAATATCTACTCCTTTCTAGAAAAGTCTCCATAGGTGTAACAATACGTAAATCCGCTTGTAAATATCTGTTTAATCTTAAAACTTTTCCAATGCAAAATATTCTTTCCCCTTTAGACTTTTTTGTAGAAAAAAGAAAATAAAACTAACAAGTTAGTTTTTTTATTATTATTGTAGTTTTTAGTAGGCTCCCTAAACTTGTTCGAAAAGGTTGATTGGTTTCTTGAACTTTGAAGTATCTCGATAACCCTCTGAACTTGCATAAAATATTCAATTAGCCCCTTAAACTTGTCTAAAATATAATCAATTAATCACTCGGTTGCAAAAGAAAAAAGTAAGTTAAATGCGGAAGATGTATTGCATACGTCTTTAAAAAAGTAAAACGGTCAAAGTCGGGGTATGCGGTTCTAATATTACTGAAGACAAATTTTATTATTGAACAAGTAAGAACTTCCATTTTAATCTATTTATTAATTATATAACAACAATCTAAAACGTGTACAATACATATTCTGCATTTAACTTACTTTTTTTTTTTATAACCGTGCAAATTCAATAGGTTAAATAAAATATTTTGTATAAGTTCAAAACACTATCGAAACATTTTGAAAATATGTATTAAGTTTTTTTTAGTAATCTGAATCAAAAAAATTTATACAGGGACATGTATTAAGCCTTTTTTTAGTAACATCTTACTCAAAATCACATGCTCTGAATCCGAATTTATGAAAAAAATGTATCCATACCCTGAATAAGAAAATATATTAAATATTATTGATATTTTACTTTTATACTCCCAAGAATAAAGTATTTAATTTATTCCATATTTAGTAATTTTACACCATAATAAATACTTTATTATGCATATTTCATGGGATATGAAAATTAATTATTTTGCATATATTTATAGAGTAAATAATTTATTAATCATATATATTTTTATCTAATACATTATTATTCATCGTATTTTAATAATACATTATCAGATTTTTATTTTTTTTTTCATATTCAACAATTTAGTTCTATAGATACGGCGGACCGAAATAACCGATCGAACCGATACATTTTGGTTTTTCAATTCGATTTTTCAGTTTATTAGATTCAGTTTCGGTAATATTAGATTATAGGGATAAGGTACCAAAATAGGTCTATGGTTTTTAGGAAAGTGTCAATTTAGGCTCCACGTACAAAATAACACGAATATAGGTTTAACGTTTAAAAAATGGTACCAATTTAGGCATCGATAACGGAACGAGATAGGTCATTGATATTACTCCGTTAAGTTCTGTGAATTGTATGTGGAGGGACAAATCAGAACTTAACGGAGCAATAGAAATGACGTGTCCAATCCGTTTTCGAAACCTAAATTGATACCTTTTTTAAACATTAAGTCTATATTAGTGTTATTTTATACGTGGAACTTGATACTTCCCAAAAACCATAAAACTATTTTGATACCTTATCTCTTAATTTATTACAGTGCTAGGATATTATTAATTTATCATAATTATACTGTACATTGCACAATTGAGTGTTTAATAATATTCATGAACTTTCCTCAAAAAAAAAAAAATATATTCATGAACTAATCTGATATTAGATTATATTACCTTAAGTGTTTAATGATATTTATAAACTAATCTAAATATTAGATTATATTGTTTGTATGAGTGGTTTTTTAAGTTTAGGATCATGAAATTTTAATGTTCTTATTTTAAATATAATATAAATTCGGTTCGATTTGCTAATATAAATCGGTTAGGTTCGGTTTTTATTTTAGGTGCTATTTGGTATTCGGTTATTTTAATTTGGTTCGGTTTTTAGACCGAACCGACCGTTGAACATCCGTATTGGTAGAGATACTAACTGTTTAATAATTCAAATATTTAAAAAATAAAAAAATAAAAAACCTTATAATATATTATTAGACTACATTGTTAGATAAAAATATAAAAACGAATAATATATCCTATATTCGTGGATGGAGGAAATAAATTTTTCGGATAAGGTACAAAAATATTATCCCTATAAGTAATTTTAATCCTAATGTTTAAAATGGTATAATTTTACCCTTAACGTTGACAGTCAAGAGCAATTTTACTCCTAACATTGACAAGTTAGGTCAATTTGAGAAATAATTCATCAAATTACATTTCTCGGTCATGAATCTTGTCATCTATAGTTTACATGTGCGTCATTTTATCATTAATTACATGTCACAAATATATGATTAAACGAGAAAAAAATTAAAAAAATATATTGTATTTTGTAGAAGATGGACAAAAAGAAATTCAAATATTTCATTGAATTTAAAAAATTTAATTTTCAATTTTATTATTAAATAAAAAAAAATATGAAATCTCTTTTGTAGAATCAACACACGTGCAATTGGTGTAGAATACGGAATAAAATATTTGTATTTTATAATAATATCTTAAATTGACCCAATTTGTCAATGTTAGATGTAAAATTGCTCTTCACGGCCAACCTTAGAGATAAAATTGAATCATTTTAGATGTTAGATGTAAAATTACTTATGACCCAAAACGTTAGGATATTTTTGCACATTAACCCTAAATTTTTTATTTTTTTCGAACTAAATTATTTGTATTTCCATTTTTTTTTTTAATTTATTCAAGTAAGGCCAATCCCATGCCTTAACTTTTGGTCCACGAAGGCATTTTTCGTGCTTTAAAAATCACTATATCCATTTTTTAATTAATTTCTTAATATTAATATTAATTATAATTATTTATTATTTATTCCATTTCTAGCTGTTCATATAAATAAACCCAATTTTCTCTCCTATTCATATATTTCATAGCTAACTTCAATTTTTCAACTTCAATCTCTGCAACAATGGTGCCTCTGTTTCTTCTCGGTTTCATCCTTCTTTCGAGCTCCATCTCCGCCGATCCTGACTTGCTTCAAGATGTCTGCGTCGCCGATTTCACTTCAGGTTTGTTTTCAATCATCTGATCTTCGAATCTAGTGTCGATTTTACTAATTGATTCGAGATTTTTGTGTTTCTGAACTTCAATTTTGTGTCGATTTTACTAATTGATTCGAGATTTTTGTGTTTCTGAACTCTAATTTTGTTTCGATTTGATTAATTTTGAGTAGGAGTGAAGCTTAACGGATTCGCCTGCAAAGAGAACATAACGGCGGAGGATTTCTACTTCACCGGAATAGCTAAACCAGGACTAACAAACAATACTCAAGGTTCTCTTGTAACCGGCGCTAATGTTCAGAAAATTCCAGGTCTGAATACCCTAGGAGTTTCGATGGCTCGAATTGATTATGCTCCCGGCGGTCTTAATCCGCCGCACACTCATCCACGCGCCACTGAAATGGTGTTTGTTCTTGAAGGAGCGTTGGATGTTGGATTTATCACCACCAGTAATGTTTTGATCTCTAAGACTATTAGTCAGGGGGATACATTTGTTTTTCCTAAAGGATTGGTGCATTTTCAGAAGAATAATGGTAAGGTTCCGGCCGCCGTGATTGCGGCGTTTAACAGTCAGTTGCCTGGAACTCAGTCTATTGCCGTCACATTGTTTGCCGCTTCTCCACCGGTGCCGGATAATGTGTTGACGAAAGCTTTTCAGGTAGGTACAAAGGAGGTTGTGAAGATCAAGTCAAGGTTGGCCCCCAAGAAGTAAACAAATTTTTTGACTTTTGGGTTTTTATTTTTATTTTATTTTTTAATTCTGTAATGTTAATGTAATTTCCATTTAATAAATGTTTTAATTTTGTGTTTTTTTCTTTCATATATATAGTGAAGTAGAGCTGTCAAAATGAGTCATAACCCATTTATTGACCCATTTAACCCATCATTTAAATAGGTTAGGGTTGATCTTTTTATGGATTGGGTCATAAAGAGGTTGAGCCATTTAACCTATATAATAAAAGGGTTGAATAGGTTTTTGGAAGGGTCAACCCAATAACCCATTAGTTTCTTATTCATCTTAAAACAACCACAAATACTTATTCTTTAATATTAGTAAATTTGAATTATTGAATGAAATTTGAATTATTCATCCACTAAATGAGAAATATTCTCTTCATATTATTCTTTTCATACTTATTCTTTAATATTAGTAGATTTTTCAATTCATTATATATAATTTCCTTTGAAATAATATATTTATTTATTTATAAAATGTGAGGATGTGAGGCTGTGACGACAACCCAATAAATAATTTCGTCAAAACATTCATTTATTTAATAATTAATAAATATATTTTTTTTATTTCTCATACAAAACGTCTAAAACAAAAAATAATATTCTCTAATTCCATGCAATATTAAATTATATATTCTCAAAAGAAAACTTATAAAATTAAGGGTTTTTTTTGGAAGATATAAAATTAAGGGTTAATTTAAAAAAACACATGGTTTCATGTTTTCATAGATCAGAAATTCTAAAATTCCATAAGTTTTTAGAATTTAAATTCCAAAATTCTAGAATTTTCTGGAATTTCAGGGCTCTGAAATTTTTGAAATTTCAGATTTCTAAAATTTCAAGAATTCTGGAATTTCAAAAATTCTGGAATTCCAGAATCTGAAGAATTCTAGAATTTCAGAATCTGAAAAATTCTAGAATTTCAGAATCTGAAAAATTCTAGAATTCCAGAATCTGAAGAATTCTGAAATTCCAGAATCTGAAGAATTCCAAAATTTGGAAAATCTAGAATTTCAAAAATTCTAAAATTCCAGAATATGAAAATTCTGAAATTCTAGAATTCAAAAATTCTAGAATTTTAAAAATTCTGGAATTTCAGAAATTCTAAAATTCTAGAATTTCCAAAATTCAGAAATTTCAGAAATTCAGAAATTTCAGATATTCTGAAATTTCAGAAATTTTAGAATTTTGAAAAATTCTAGAATTCCAGAATCTGAAGAATTCTAGAATTTCAAAAATTTTGGAATTTCAAAAATTCAAAAATTTTGAAAAATCTGAAATTTCAGAATCTGGAATATAAAAAATTCTGAAATTTTAAAAATTCAAAAATTCCGTAAATTCTGGAATTTTGAAAATTCTGAAATTTTAAAAATTATGGAATTTCAAAAATTCTGAAATTTTGAAAATTCTGGAATTTCAAAAATTCTTGATGATTTGGATGATTACTACATTGTTGTTTGATTTTATAGAACATTACATTATTTGGACTAATAGTTTTTTACGTGTATGTTAATTGAAATTCAAATGAACAAATTTTTAATTAGATTTAGTTAAATGGGTTAAATGGGTCAACCCATGTAACCCATTTAATAAATGGGTTGAGTCATTTTGACCTCTATACAAATAGGTTGGGTCAATCATTTTAGCCATTTTGACACCTCTATAGTGAACAATTTAAGATGTCTCAATTGATCAATAATCATTACCATTGTCAATTTTCTACAAAATAATACGATTTTTGTTTTCATTTTTCGGAACTACTTTTTGTTTTTCAATACTAAACAAAAATAGAAAGTTTTTGGTAAAATTTGGGAACAGCTACTTTTTACAAAAAAAAAAAAAAAAAAAAAAAAAAAAAAACTAATATCTACTACTCATTTGTTTACTACATTTAATCCTATGAGCAACATCTCCATCTACTTCTCCATCCGTTTGGATAATAGATCCTAAATACCGGAAGTAATCCGAGGCCTGAACAACTCTCTTATCTAGGGTGAGTGTCCCAGTCTCCCTACTCCTATAGCCGCTAAACTTACACTCCAAATATTCTGTCTTACTTCGGCTCAACTTAAAGCCTCTAGAGAATCTAGAGTTTGTCTCCATAGTTCCAACTTCCTCTCCACTCCTTCTTTCGTCTCATCAACCAACACAATATCATCTGCAAACAGCATGCACCATGGTATACCATCTTGAAGTAAACTTGTTAGTTCATCCATAACGATGACAAAAAGAAATGGGCTTAGTGCGGAACCTTGATGCACTCCAATCGTAATAGGAAACTCTTCAGTCTTTCCAACACTAGTACGTACACTCGTGCATGCTCCCTCATACATGTCCTTTATGATGTCAATATATTTCCACGAAATGCCTTTCCTTATCAAGGCCCACCAAAGTACTTCCCTTAGTACCTTATCATATGCTTTCTCCAAGTCAATGAAAACCATATGCAAGTCTTTCTTCTTATTTCGATAGTGCTCCATTAATTGTCTCATTAGATGGATGGCTTCCATAGTTGATCTTCCCGGCATAAAGCCAAACTGGTTTTCTAAGATCTTCACCGTCCTCCTTAGCCTTTGTTCGATCACTCGCTCCCAAAGTTTCATAGTGTGACTCATTAATTTGATTCCCCGATAGTTGGCACAATCTTGGACATCGCCTTTGTTCTTATACAAATGGACTAAGATACTTTTCCTCCATTCTGATGGCATCTTATTGTTTCTCCAAATTTTGTTGAAGAACGTCGTCAACCCTTCGATTCCTCTTTCTCCCAAACATCTCCAAATCTCAATAGGGATGCCATCAGGTCCTACTGCTTTCTTCAACTTCATCTTACTTAATGCCATTTTGACTTCACCCTTTTGAATTCTCCGCAGGCATTCATGATTTATCATATCATGATGGATACTTATATCTCCAACATCTTGTCTGCGATCTTCATTAAATAAGTCATCAAAATAGGACCTTCATCGTTCCTTGATATCCTTATCTCCAACTAGGACTTTCTGGTCCACATCCTTTACACATTTAACTTTTCCGAGATCTCGCGTCTTCCTATCTCTCATCCGAGCAATTCTATATATGTCTCTTTCCCCTTCTTTCGTATCCAATCTTGTATACAGATCCTGATTCACCTTTGCTCTAGCATCTCGTATGACCTTCTTTACTTCCCTTTTAGCCTCTTTGTATTTTTCGTAGTTCTCGTCACTCCTACATTTCCCCAATATTTTATAAGATTCTCGCTTACTCTTTATTGCTTGTCGTACTTCTTCTGTCCACCAAGATGTGTCCTTACCCGGTGGCATGCTACCTTTAGATTCCCCTAGAACTTCCTTCGCTACTTCCCTTATACTATGCTCCATCTTAGTCCATATCGAATCTATATCTAAATCCATATTACAAGTCCAAATATCTTTTTTGGTCATCTCATCCACAAATTTTTGTTGATTCTCCCCTTGCAATTTCCACCACTTAATCTTAGTCTCTACTTGTGGTGTTTGTTTTCTTATACATTTCCTACTTCGAAAATCAAGCACCACTACTCTATGTTGGGTTGTCGTACTCTCACCAGAGATCACCTTACAATCAATATAACTCTTTCTCCAAGCACTCCTTACTAAGAAGAAGTCAATTTGGCTCGCATTACCGCCACTCCGATAAATCACTAAGTGAGATGTTCTCTTCATAAACCATGTGTTCATGATACTCAAGTCATAGGCTGATGCGAATTCCAAAATATCATTTCCTGCTTCATTCTTATCTCCAAAACCATACCCTCCATGAACACTCTCAAACCCATCTCGCCTAGAACCCACGTGTCCATTAAGATCACCCCCCAGTACCATTTTTTCATCCCTAGGAACCTGTTGCACCACTTCCTCTAAGTCCTCCCAAAAAGCTTGTCTTATAGAGACATCTAATCCTATTTGTGGCGCATATGCACTAATGACATTCACAACCTCATCCCCTATCACTAGCTTAACACTCATAATTCTATCGCTCTTCCTAGACACCGCTGCTACATCATCAATATACTCCCTATCAATAAGAATACCTACTCCATTTCTACCCTTATCCTTTCCTGAGTACCAAAGCTTATAACCCCAAGGAGCTATCTCTCTAGCCTTGGCTCCAACCCACTTGGTTTCTTGTAGGCACAATATATTTATTCTCCTCCTCTTCATAACATCTACAATTTCAGCTAATCTTCCTGTCAAAGAACCTATGTTCCATGTCCCAAAGCGTAACCTACTACCCTTACCCCTACCCCTACCATTACCGTGGACTAGCTTATTTACCCGCAACCCTTGCATATTTGACACCACCCCTGGGTCCTGGGGTGGCGCGCCGCTTCGGGGCGACGACCTAGCAACCCTTGCACATTTAACACTACACCCGGGTCTAGGAAGTGCAGCGCGTCGCTGAGTAGGGAACGCCCCAACGATATCTATATCATGGTTCATGTCATAAGATGTGGCTAAGTTTTACGTTGGCCGCCACAAACCTACCACAACCCTCCTCCTTTGTTCGGGCTTGAGACCGGTTGTGAAGGCCATCAAGTGACCCTCACAGGCGGAGTTTCAATAATAATTAGACTAAAATGATAAAATTAACTTTGCACATTTTATAATAATAATAAAAAAATATTTTTTCTATTTTTTTCGTATGCTAGTTTATACTATTAATTAATTTTTATATAATTATAAATTTAATTTAAAGGTGTAGAACTTGTTTTGTTAAAAAAGAATGAAAAAGAATGAAAAATATTCAAAAACTAGTTATATAAAATTGTAAATGTAAATTTTTTATTTCTAGTAAAATTTAAAGATAAAAAGAAAAAAATAATAAATTTTAAAATTTCAAGATTCATTATGTTTAATATTAATTTAAAAATATTATATTAAATAATAAATAAAATAAAAATAAAAATTAATAGATAAATAATTTTTATGTTTTTTTATTAAAGCTGTGCGAGGGAGAAAGGTAGAGCGTCCCAATGAAGTTGGCACCCTACGGCCAAACCCCTCAGTAAACCCCGAATATATTAAAAAATAAAAAATGAAAGAATACAAATGTATGGAATAAAAAACAAGTGATGAACTATGAGAACCGGTAGGAAACTCTATTACAAAGGTAATTTTGTAGGGAGCCACAGAGCCATTCCACCATGTAAAGTTGTCAACTAAAGCCCGTAGCTAGCCATGCATCCGTGGCCTGGTTGTTTTCCCGAAAGACATGTGTGATTAAAAAAGTCATCCAAACACCAAAGTAAGACACTGAAGCCACCACCCATGCCGCATCCGCCATGAAACCACTGAACATTTGGTTTTGAACAGATTGACCACATAAGTCGAGTCCACCTTCAACCAAAATCGATGCCACCATCTATCCCAGGCAATTGAGACAGCCCGCACAGCCCCTCTCAACTCGGCAATGAAAACAGAAGCCTTAAGGATCGGGAACGCAAAGGCACTCATCGAAAAGCCTCTGCCATTCCTAAAAACACCGTCAGCTCCAACCATACTACCACGGGAAGAGCCATCAGAATTTACCTTAATCCACCCGAGACTAGGGAGTTGCCACCGAACCTCAATAATCCATGGAGCACGCGGTCTGTTACCGCTGATACCGAGCTTCCTGATAATATACAGATCAGATAAATAATTTTTATGTTAAAATTAGAATTATTATCATCTGCAAACACAAGTCTACCATTTCATATTTTTACATGTCATTCTTAATAATGATAGAAAAATTACACGTGACTTATAAAAATATTATACGAACCTAACATTATATTAACAGACTTTTGGAAGATAGAGTTAACCTACTAATACAAAAATGACATAAAATATTTAAATATCTGTTTGAAGGGATGTGCCCTCAGGGGCCAGTCAGGATAGCAAATCCAATTATAGAAGATTGATTCTTTTAAGAGACCGACTACTCCTAAGTCAAAGATAGTAGAAGATGTTTATTATAACATCATTACTGATAGGGACTTGGGTGTGATCTCCATGTGCTCTCAAATGCAAATTATAACAGACATGATACGTAATCTATGCCTCTGATACCAATATGGGGATTATAGCAATATAACCCGAATATAAATGGATTCTCATATTATTAGCTTTTAAATCACAGAAAACTCGTTGAGACCATTGCAGCGAAAGAACAAAACCACAATTATGTATTACTGGTCATGAATCAACTATGTTGAGATTAATTGGAGAAGACGCGATGATCAACGAACTAAGAACAAATGTTTGAGAGGGAGAGAGAAGAGAGGGGGGCAACTGTGACGACGTCTAGGGAGAGGGAGAGAGAAACTTTTACTCCTCCTTTGACTGTTAGAGTTAAGTGTGTCTTAGGGTTTTAAGGAATATTGTTACAACTATCCTTATATAGTTTGGTTAGTCAAAATTGACCTAATAACTGATTAACTCATTCTAAGTACATCCGGCTCCTTTTGTTACGAGCAGATTATTTGACTCATATCAAATATTCTTATAATATGAAATAAGTCACACATTCTAAACCTATAATTAATTATCTTATTAATTAAGCCCTACCAAAAAAAAATTATCTTATTAATTAAGAGTCGAATAAATATCATATTTTAAATTGAAAAATTGAAACTTCAATTAATAAAAACCGAAAAAATCATGAAAAATTCTACTGTAGTTTGAGACCTGTATTAAACTCGAGAAGATGTTATTACATTAATAGTTAGCAATTGGATTGACGTTGCATCATCTTAGTGGAAGATACATCATTGAAATTTTCAAAAAAAAAAAATCATAAATTTAGAATATGCATTTTTCCAATCTTAAACATTTGTTGGTTTTGTTTTTTTCCTTTCCTTTCTTACTCAAAAAAAAAAATGGTCATATATGCAAGACAAAAAGAAATAAATTACTGCCCCAAGAAAGGTTCCAATAATAAAGTTAAGAGTGGACTTGCTTACTAGATGGCTAAATTAATTTTTTAATACCCATTAATTTAATTTAAAGACCTATTAATTAATCCAAATCATGATAAAGGTTGCACTAAATAACAAGTTTATAGGGGACATAGATGTGGTCCTTTACCCTTAATTTATTTCCCTTTTCTTTTTATCCTTTAATTAGAAGTATCAAACCAATTATTATGTCATGATCATGTTTTGCTCATTATCAATGGGTATGGGTATCTACAAGTACCTATAAATTAAATGGGCTTAATACATTGTTGGTATTTAAAAGCTTGATTAGTCTTTACACTTTTAAAGTATTCTATAAGCCCTCTCAACTTACTTAAAATGTTTCGATAGCTCCCTCAACTTGCTTAAAGAGTAATCAATTAATCATTGGTTGCAAAGAAGTAAGTTGCATACGACAAGTGTGTTGCACGCGCCTTGAAAAAGTCAAACAGTTAAAGTTGGGATGTGAACTATGTAGTGACATTTCAAGACGTGTGCAACACACCTATTGCATGGAGCTTACTTCTATGCAACCAAGTGATTAATTAAAGATATTTTAAGCAAGTTGGGGGACTATGAGGATATGTTAAGTAGGTTGAGGGAGTCTATGAGATATTATAAAAGTTTAGGGACCGATTAAGCTTTTTTTAAGTGACATAGAAATAAGATTTAAAATGTATACCCATTTTTTAAAAAAAAAAAAGTTGTGCGCAATGCACTTACATTAAACAAAGAAAAATTACATTAAAGACAAAGAAAAACCCTCAACTCACCCCACTCCATCCCAATATGATTCGAACACATGACCTAGAATCATAGGTAAGCTCTCAAACTAAGAGCTTCGCCATAAAATATATGCCTGTTAAAATAATGGCAAATGAGAAATTTTTAATAATAAAAAGATAAAGATATGAGAATGACATTACTTATTATCAATTTAGTAATCAGTTCAGTTTAGTAATTTATCATTACTTATTATAATAATTATTATTATTTTCATTATTATTATTAGAACCATTATTATTTTTATAAAATTTGTATTTTCACTATTGCTATTTTTAAAAGATTATATTATTATTTCAGTTTCAGTAAAATTTAGTTCAGTTCAGTTCAATTTTTTTCAGTAATAAAGAACAGAGCCGTACTCTTTTTTTTTTTTTTTGCATGAAAGCTTGGGACGCAATTAAGTGGCTAGACATCCCAACTAGGTTGACACCCCTAACACACCAAATCAACCCGAAATATTATTAATAAAAACAAAAATTACAAAGAGAGGAAAAGGAAAATAAAAGGTTCAAAACAAAAAATTAAGGGAAATGAACATGTGCAACATTACATAAATCGTCAAAAACAGACGATTGACAAAAATGAGGAACCGAGTGCCACCATGTAAGGGCGGAAGCAGATTTGCCAAAACGGGCAAGCTGATCCGCCGCCTGATTGCCCTCTCTGTAGATATGAGTGATTTTGCAATTCATATTCGAAAATCTAGATGAACACTGAAGCTAATCTTGTCTAATTTTTCAAGGTACTGTGGTAGACTTTCCGTTTAGCATATCAACCGCATATGTAGAATCTGATTCAATCCAAAGATTGTGCCACCCTTACTCCCAAACAGATTCTACTGCGAAAACAATGGCGGTCAGCTCGGCATACTCGTTATCATCCTAATCATATTATCATGTAAAAGATTAACAGTTCTATATAGTCATCTGTCCCTTGATCCAAATTTTATATTCCCATCAATTAAGATTAACTTCAGTAATTAAAAAAGAAAACTTTAATTGAAAGAGAAACCACTTAAAAATAGATATAATGTATTATGTTTTTTTGAGCTTGTCTAAAAAGTTTAATTAGCCTCTTAAATTTTTAAAGTGTTCTGATAGCTTCCTCAATTTGCTTAAAATGTCACAATAGTCCTCTCAACTTGCTTAAAATGTAGTCAATTAAACACCTCGATTGAATAAGCGGTATATATGCGGGAAATATGTTGTCGCGTCTTGAAAAAGTCAAACGACCAATATCGGGATATGAGGTCCTAATATCAGAAATGGCGTGTTTTAAAGTTGCGTAAGTAAGAACATTGTTTTTAATATGTTTAAATCTATTCTGTGAATTATGTAATAACATTCTAAGACGCGTGCAACACACATTACACATGTAATTTATTTTTTCTGCAACCAAGTGATTAATTGACTATATTTTAATGAAGTTGAGAGGGCTATCAAAACATTTTAAGCAAGCTGAATGTGCTATTGAGACGCTTTAAAAGTTCAGGAGACCAATCAAGTTTTTTAAACAAATTTAGATAACATATAATATATTAAGCCTAAACAAATATCATATTAGTCTCGAACCGAGTAACCTAGAATTATATATAATCCACAGAAATATGGTCCATTGGTTCCGGCATATTTGTCTAAGCAAAAAGCATACTGAAAGCTCCTTATATTTTATTTGGACATATTAAGTTTCAATCTTTTATTTTCTATTACATTTAACCCTTTAATGATCATAAAAGTTAGTTTTAAATATAAAACACAATTAATAAAGTATTATTCATTTTTAATGCATTAGAAATTTTTATTTTTAACGGTTCGAAACAGTTTCTAATATATGTAATGTGGCTTTAGAAGAACCGTAAAAAAAATTATTTCAAACCGTGAAATATATAATTTCAAACACATAAAATTAATAAAACTTTTTAAACTGTATTAGATACACAACTAACTAATTTAATAAGCAAAACTTATTATGACAGAAAATAAAACATCAGATGCTCAAAATATCCAAATAAAAGATCTGAAATTTAATACAAAAAATAATGAAAGATCAGGGGCCTCGGATGGTTTTTACCATTTTTCTACTGCTGGATTAAAACCAAATGGCCTTAAACTTCCAGAATTATATTCGCAAAAAATATGAACTTTAAATATCAATTTTAACCACAACTTGGCACACGTGTTAACATATGATTGTTAGTTTTTCCGACATGTCTAATTTTTTTAAACTGACAAATCAAATTGACTCTGCAAAGCAAGCTAAAATTGACCATTTATCTGATTAAAATAAACTTTGATTTACAGACTGGATTAGCAATTGTTTAATTTTTGTGAAGCAGTTGTGAGAATGAAGTAGATAATCATGGCATGATTATGACCATAAATCTAAAATATAATATAGTATCATTAGTATTACTTTCCAAATATTCTAACTAGAGGTGGTAATGGTAAGAGTTCACATCGTGTTCGTATCGTGCCAATTTTGAATTAACGTCAAAATGAGTTAATTCCAGTCCAAAAACCTTCGTTTCATAATTATATTAACCTAATCAGATAAATGTCAATTTTGTGTCGTATTTTTTAAATATGTAATTTTACTATATATTTATATTAATGTTGAGTTTAAAATATAGAAAGATATGATACTATTTTTTAAATATTTTGTATTATTTTTGGATTAATATGTTAACACTAACCATTTAAAAGTCAGGTATTTCTATATTGGGGTCATATAGTGTATAACAATATAGGAGGTTTGAGGGTACCTCCTATAGTTATTTTGTTTTTAACAAAGCAATCCTTACTTTGTTTTCTTCACCATTGGATGATGGTGGACTTTAACAAAGTAAGTTCATCCAATAGTGGTAAAAACAAAGTAAGGCTTACTTTGTAAAAAACAAAGTAAGCATAGCCTAACTCGAGGTTTGAGTCATGTTTATAAAGTAATAATTACATTTATTAATAAAGGTGACATGTAAAAATATAAGAAAATATCACGATAATTTAAATATTCATGTCATTTTTGAATTAACATGTCAACTCTAACCCAACTTAAAAAAATTGTGTCAATTTTGTGTTTTAACACATTACCTACTAAGTTAAACTCAAACACTAAAATTATGTATCGTGTTACTGTTACCGCCTCTAGTTCTACCAAGTGTGACAATGTCTCACATTATAACACGATATATAAAGATAATCCTAACTAATACAATACAAGTGACACAATAGTTTGCTTTGTAGGAGTAATTACACCAATACCTCCTCAACTTTACTTTTATTTTTACTTTTTAGTATAACATCTGAACTTCAAAATTGAAACATTATAACTCTTGATACCGTTGTTCAACATGACTACACTAATAGTGTGCAAAACTTTATTGTAGAGTTAATTAAAATTATACTCTAAACAACTTTCATTTTTCAAGTTTTTGATTTTTAATGTCATTTAGTTAGGCATTTGGTTTTTATGTAATTCTTAACCACTTTAATTCTTGATTTTTCCATTTTCATATAATCAAGGAGAGTAAAAATGAGTCATTATAATATAAGGTTTAGAGAGGGCATATCCAATTTTGAAGTTCAAAAGCATGGAAGTACGAGCAAAGTCAAGAGAACCCTTGCTTTATATCCCTATCATACAGAATTATACCTACTCACAAGTTAGACCAGTTCACAAATCCTTATACCCGTTCAACCAACCCAAGCCATGGAACAGCCTGGAAGAAAATGACATTCGGTATCACCTAGTCAATGACTGATCAAATTTGATCCATCGCTGTTAGATTTGAACTTATTAGTCTTAGATTTAAGCTTGTTAGAATTCTGGAAGGGAGATTCAAACCATCATCATAAGACTTAAATCTAATAAACCTAAATCTAACGGTAACAGAAAATCACCAATGTCAAGCATGCCCGGCTTATTAATACTACATATTTTATATAATATAATTTCAAAAAAAAATGTATGAAGAGGTAAACTTGTTTGGATTGGCCTCGAGATTTGATTTTACAACCGAATCCTCCTCGAGCACAGTTAAATTGACAGCATCTAAATTGAACTTGAGCTAAGTATTTTTAGATATAAGTTATAAGCCTGTGAGATCCGACCTAACCTGACCAATGAACAGGTATATAGAATATACAAATGACCTAACCTTACCCACGAACAGGTATATAGAATATACAAATAACATAACACGATTAATAACCCGAATTACCACTTCTAATTCTAAGAAAATAACACAGATCAATTCCAGAATGAATTCTACACAATAATTTAGTTCAAACATTGGTACTTTAGGCCATAAATATAGAAAGATGCATCAGCATCAGTAAGTTGTTCTATCAAAATTTTCATGTCCAGACACTAAAACAAGTGAATTGATAACTTCAATTTCACTCCTAAATCACAGGAATAACACAGTTCAGATTCTTCTCCAAACCTGAGAATAATCAGGTCCCGTGTCGTGATCGGATCTACTTCGTCGTTGAGGTTGCCTGTCTGCCGTCCGGGATAGCATATAGAACAATAGGCTTTGAAGACCTGACAAAAGGAACATCACATCTGAAGTAGCCTTTCCTCTCAAGTTGCAATACCTCTCCACGCTTCAAATTTCGCATGTTTGAATCTCCTACTGCTGCAATCTCCTTCTTGGTGCACGGGTTAAGCACGTCAAGAAAACTCTCTCCTTCTTCCAGCTGCATCCACAACAAGTTACAACATCATCAACAAAACGCGGGAAATGTTGTTTCTAAAATATAACCTTCATAAAATAGCTTTCAAACGAAAAATGGACAATGAAACGAAACACAGAACCGTTAATTAACGCTAATAAAGAGGAGTGCCCGTGTAACATAGATTCCAGCTGAACTATATTTGACAGTTAACCAACCATTCACGGGTAAAATACATGCAGTGTATAGCGCTACTTATAGACGCAAAATTTCATTTCTTGACATGAAAATCCTTGTACTTTACTGTACCATTAAAGTCCTAATGAAAAAAATCAACGAAATGATGATTTGGACTACATCATTGACTCTCTTCTAATCTCTGTCACTATAAATTATTGTTAAATACCTATTTTACACTAATCATTTTGTCAATTTATTAACGAATTTTGTTGATTAGGACTTTTAATGGTACAGAATGTAAAGTTCAAGATTTTTTATGCCAAAAAATGAAATTAAGGGACCATGAATGCAATTTTACCCAATAAACAAGGGAAAAACAATCTTGTCATACATTTTGACAACATTGAAAAAACAATCCAAAGCAAATACGATAGCGGGTGGAATGCAATACCAGATCAATGGCTGCAAAATTAAGACAATTATGATGAGTAAAATACATGCTACTAACATTATGGCTCCGAAGTTCCATTTCTTGAGGTAAAAATCCTTGGACTTCACATTTTGTAACGTTAAAGTCCAAATCAACAAATATCCGTAAGAAAAAACGAAATGTTGACCTGGACAAGTTTGACTACATCACTGACTCTTTTGTATCCATGTTACGAAAAATATATAGTCAAATACCTATTTTACCCTCATCATCTCGTTAATTTTGTAAGAGATTTTGTTGATTTGAATTTCAATGTTATACTAAGGTAAAATTCAAGAATTTTTATGTTAAGAAATGAAGTTTAGGGGTAATGTTCTTAGCGGTATAGTTCAAGGGCCATGAAAGTAATTTACTCCAAAGATTAGGAGTATAATGTTCTTAGAGCTATAGTTCTTAGCGACATAGTTCAGCGCTATAGTTTAGGGGTATAATGTTCTTAGCGCTATGTTCTCGTATTGACTTGAATAACAAAGCAGCATCAAGATTCCAGGATTTCACAAGAAGCAATTTTTATATTAAGAAAACGACTAAACTCATTCACAAGGATGCAAAATGAAAATCATCCATAGGCGAAGATTTACCTTTTTCTTTGAGATTAGATAGTCAAATTCCACCAAAGTGATGTTAACTAATTCAGCTATCTCGGGCAGCCATGTGAGCTTCAACTTTGTTGTCTTAACAGAACCTTCAAGATTCAAAACACCAATCAACTCTCGAACTCTTCCCAACTCGTCCTTAACGATTTCCTTCACGATTGCGTTCCCCCAATCCATGAGAGTAATCTCCCTATTTTCCTCCTTTTGAATGGCCTCCGCATCAGCATACTCTAACCATATCCTCTTTGTGTAGGTTGTGGCCTTCTCTCCAGCACCCTCATACTTCTTGTGCTTTGGTATTATGCGGACAAAAGGTTTCTCAGGACCATCGGTCAAGGTGAGCAATACACGGTTTTCTTCAACAACTGCAGTGTGTCTCGGACAAACAGGATCGACAATTTTTTTGTTAATCGACCAAAGTTTGTCCCACTCCATGAGGTTGAGATTCTTTGATGCGCCCTGCAATAGTACAAACATGAAAATTTCAACAACTAGAGGCCTATCCCACAAATTAAGCTACTGTAAATCTACAAAGATTATAGAATTGATCGGTAATCTTAAGCAAAAACACCCCGACCAGATGTTACCTTCTTTACTATTTTGTAGCCGCATCCTCGATCTAACAAAGGATACAGAAGTGCAACGAGGAATTTCATAACAGAACGTATAAGCCATGGGAAAAAATTAGCTAACCTGTTCAAGAATGAATTGTACTAATGCCTCGATTTTAAGACCTCTACGGACTATTCCTTGAACAGTTGGAAAACGAGCATCATCCCAACCATCAACTTTTCCATTTTCAACAAACCAGCGAAGATTACGTTTGCTGAGAAGTGTATATACCATGTTCATCCGGCTGAACTCGTATATGTGAACCTTCCTTACTCCCAAATCCTCTTGAATCCTGTGATACTGAGCATTTCTATCATGGTACTCCGAGGATCGAAGTGCATGAGTAATCCCTTCGATAGCATCAACATAGGGACAAGCAAAATCATATGTAGGATATATATTATACTTGGACCCGATCCTATGGTGAGGAACAGGATTGCAACGATAATAGACTGGATCTCGGAGAGATTTGTTCGGGTCTTGCATGTCCAGCTTACCACGAAGACAGCACTGCAAACCCCTTTCGGATGCCGCAATCATTTCCTTCCACAATTTCAGATTCTCCTCCACACTGTGGCTCCTACATTTTGATTCGATACCATCCATTCGTTCTTTCTGCATCTGCTCACGAGGTGTGTCATCAATATATGCTTTACCCTGTTTGATCAGCTCTTCAGCTTTTTTCATCAATTCATCGAAGTAATCTGATGTATGTGTAACTCTTCTGTAGTTAATGCCCAGTGTCTCAATATCTTTCAGAAGATTCTCCACAAATTCACTGCTTTCTTTGGCCGGATTTGTATCATCAAAGCGAATAATTAGCTCACCTTGGTATCTCTCAGCAAAATACTTGTTGAGTAATGCTGCTTTAGCGTGTCCTATGTGAAGATAGCCGCTAGGCTCGGGTGCAAACCGCAGGCACACTTTCCCAATTTCGGCATCAGGAAGATTAACTTCAGCTGTTCTGCTGACTACCTTTCCTTTTTCAGATACATCTCCATTGGCAACTTGTTGCTCTTTCGGTTTAGCTGTAACAGGTTTTCCTGCACCTCTTTTCCCAACATACGTTGATGTCACTTCATTCAAGGCATCACTGTATTCTGTGGATATTGAGTTGAACCAACGTGCTAGATTCGGGTACTTCTTCGACTTCCTTAAACTTTCCCATCGTAGCCCAGTTCCTACAAATATAGACGATATGAATGATATGAATGCCTTGAAAGCGTCAATTAAAATAAAAAAACTTGAATGTTATTAAAAAAAAAAACCATAACAACAACGGAAAAGTTCATTCATATTTTCACTATTTTGAATCTACCAGGAAAAACACAAACACATCCAATAACAAAATCAAGCAAGAAATGTAATTCAACAAAAGACCAACTATTGCTCTTTCTACTTCATTCTTTCTAATTGTCGGATATTAATATGAATCGAGCGGTAACTATTAGCTTAAGCTTTTAGTTCAACTGGTTTCATGACATGGTATCACAACCTCTTAGACAAAGTGATCACGGTTTAGAATCTTGACAACCCCATTTGTTGATTTAATTTCAATACATGGTACATGAGCATGTCTTGTACACGCTGCTTCCATGACTAATAAAAAAAAAAAAGAATATGAGTGCTTTGAAAGGGGAAGATGGTGGAAACTTCTGAGGTATGGATATTCACAAAGGATTAAGGTATAAAATTCCCTTAACGTGTTTAGAAATAAGCTACCTAAGCTCTAATGTCTTTATTGGAGAAATGTTATGCTCAACATGAAAACCCGGCTCAATGTTATCCTTATTTCACAGTAATCATTTAAGTTAACCAGTGATGTTCACCAGGTCAATTTGGTCAGTCATCATTACATCTAGACTTATTAGAATCCTATGGTGGAGATTAAACTCATCCTAAGGTGGAATTCTAACAGGCCTAGATCTAACCGTGACTGACCAACTGACCAGGTGAACACCACTTTTAAGTTAACATCGTATCGTCGCAGGTCAATAGCAGCTGAATTAGTCAACTTCAGGAGGTAATGATAAATAAGATTGACATTGAGTTGAGATAGTGTTTTTAGCTTGAGATTAAGCTTGATCCAACAAAACCGTTAGTTAATCAACGTATCCCCTATTTGGATCTTAACACTACTTCCATATACACATCAGACTGATTCTAACCAAATTGAATATTAAATTCAGTTTGAATCTAAACAGCCATTGTTAACTCCAAAGGGTACCTAGTAAAGCACAATAGCTTCCACTGCGTTTTTTTAAGACTCAACAAAATATGGAATGCGAGTATCAGTAATCATAAGCAATAATTGAAACATAAGGTTCATTACACCTATGGTCCTCCAACTATAACAAACGGAATGAAATGCCATAACTCTTTATTTTGTTACGACAAAACCATCGCTGTTTGACATTTGTCACAACTATTATCCTTTTAGCTTGAAACCAAGAAATTTAGTGGCCGGGGATACCACGTGGATGTCATATCAACCATTTTTAACCACTTGGAAATTAAAAATAATAATAAAAAAAAAAGGTTTTTTTTCTTGCCTTCCTAATCCTCGTGTCAATAAGTAGTGACTTAAGAACCATGTGGCATCTCCATAAAATGGTTTAAAGGACAACAGAAGAAATAAAGTCAAACAGCGAGGGATTATTCGTTATGAATTATTAGGGTGGCAATTTCTGACACGATACAATCATCAGTTTTCTTGCATTTGTATCATATATAATTGTATGCAATGTATAGATAACATAACACGATTTTGACACGATGATCAAAAATTGCCACCTCTAAGAATTATGATAATTCTGTTTCATTTCTGATAATTGGAGGACCACAGATATAACTAAACCTTGAAACTGAAACATACTACAAGTGATAATTGAAACAAATACCTGCTAGTCCTGACCAAATTGCTAAGTCTGCAATTGATAAGCAATATCCAACAAGAAAAGTACTCTTTTCTAAGTAAGTATTAATATAGGTACAGGCACTTTCAAACTTGGACCCTGCTGAAAGGATGTGAGAATACTCGAGCCATTCATCAATCTACAAAGACAACACAACATAGAATCTTTCCCCATCAATTATCAATCTTTGAGCGTAAATGCAAGAAGATCATTGGAGTTTTAGGTTTTGTATCACAAAAATCACTAAATTTCATTTTTTTCAATAAAATTATTGAAGTTTACAGGCTTAATACATCTGTTGCCCCTTGTACTTGGCCCAAAACATCAACTGCCCCCCTTAACTTTCAAAAGTTCTGAATGACCCATATTCTTGTCCGATTTCATTCAAGAACCGCCTATTCTTGTCCAATTGCATTCAATAACTCCCTACTATATAGCATTCAATAACTTCCTATTATTGTCCAATTGCTTTCAATAACCCCAAAATTTCAACTGTCCATTGAACTTTCAAAAGTTCCTAATTATTTGTCTATTGTGCATTTTCTTTTTGACACGTAGCAAGCACTTTGACATAAGGCGGAGCTTGTTTCCAATTTTTTGCATCCAACAAATTCTATTTCTATAGGGGCTTATTGACGTGTATTCCACCTGGTGAATCCTAAGCCACCAAAACAAATTTAAAAAGGTTACATAATATAGATCACGAGCCTCCTGAGCTTGGCCAGAAAAATCGATTGTCCCCCTGAACTTTAAGGGTGTCTTGTTAGCGCTTGAACTTGCTTATGATGATCTATTGACACCTAAACTTGCTTAAATTGACGTATTGGCCCGTGAGGTGGTTACAATAATCTATTAGCCCTTGAACTTGCTGCCACCTGGACTTAGGAGCTGGACTTAGGGGCTAATGACACATTTCAAGCAAGTCCAGGGGGTAATGAGACACCCTTAAAGTTTAGAGGCCAATCAGGGAACCTGATGTATTAAGCCATTACGCTTAGTTAACATAACATATATTCAACAGTCTTCTGTCAACATTCAGGTGAGTTTTCATACACAAATTGGTATTGAAATCAAATATGAAATTGGAAGTTGAGTGGCCTTGGATAAACCCCAAATTTCATTGACCATCATTGCAATTTACCCCAAATTTCAAATACATCACAGTGAGCCAAATGAAGAAAAGAGAGAAAAGACCAAACACGAAGAAAATTACCTGACTGGACTCGAAGGCATCCTGCCCATAGAAATTAGGAAGTTTAGCAATCCGACCAATGTAACGAAGAACTACAAGCAAACCTTGCAATTTCGCCCTACAATTCAAAAACAACAGAAACAAAACCCCATAAATTAGAAGCAAGAAAAAGATTAACTACAAAATTAACCTCCAAACATCATAAATTTCAGTGAAGACAAAGGGGAAATGAAATACCCATTGGAGAAAACGAGAGTGGGTGGAGAAGAAGTGTCAGTAACAGTTGAAGTAGGCAAATTGATGGCCGCAACCTTGGCGGCGGCGATAACGGAGAGCGGAGGTGTATCAGCCGGAAAAGAAAGGTGTTTAATCTCCATTCCGGCCACTACCATAAGCAAAGATGAATCAAAGATATCTGATGGAAAATTAAGCAAAACGCACTGGAAAGGGATGCAGAGAGGATTGGAAGTGGAGAACTTCAAAGGGAAAAGTATGATCTTCTCGCAAGGTTGCGTTGGAGAATAAATTGCAGAGCAAATAGTCCAATTTGGAGGGGGGAAGCCCACAATTAGGTTTTACTCTTTAGCCCATAGTTTTGCCAAGAAAAAGAGATGATTCAGCAAGAGGATAAAATTGTAATTTTCCTATTTTTTTTTAATAAAGGGATACCCGACACGCGCAGGCGGATACCCGGCCCCTTCGGCTGCTGGAACCACCATGACCAAGAGTAGTTTCGGTCCCTTGTCTCCACAAAATTTGAGATGGTGGTGGTTCCGACTCCGTTATCTCCAAGAAATTTTGATGGGTGTTAAATTAGCACTCAAAATTGGCGTAGATCCTGTTAGGCGTCATATCTAAATTCAAAACTCTAATTTTTTCTGGTCTAGTAGGTCTCTCTAAATCCAAAATTCTAATTATTTTGGCATATTATGTCCTTCTTAAATTCAAATTTCTAAATTCTTTTGCCTATTAGGCTCTTCTTAAATCTGAATTCTAATTTTTTTGGCTTATTAGGCCCTTCCTAAATCCAATTTTTTCTATTAGACGTAAAAAAAATTACATGTTAAGAATCATAAACACAGTGTAGCTTAAATTTTGAAAAAATTTACATTGGTACTAAAAATGTTTCTTAACCACACAGATTATAACACGTATATATACGAAAAAATTTGAATAAGTTTGATTTAGTAAAAAAAAATTTACACTGTAAAATCGGTTCTTCAACCGATCAATCTTGTATTCGCCATTGTCGATACGGATCGATAGTGGTGTACTAGCTCAATACATTTGATCTGTTAGATCCGAGTTCATTATAATCCTAGCATAGAAATTAAAATCGTCTTAAAATCTCACAATAGATATCAAAATCATCCTAAGATGAGATTCTAATAGGACTCGCCATAATACGGATCAAATAAAATCATTTTAATATGGAATTTTAATAAGTCTAAATCTAATTATAAGTTATTGATGAGGTGGACTACTATATGAATCAAATATATCCATGACTCGGGGCGGAATCATAAGGAATATGTGAATACTACTGTATGGGAAAATATTAGAGTTATTTCTACTGAGGTAAATTCTTTGCTAATTTCTCAAAAGAGTGTTACCGAATTTAGTCTGTTACTAGAATTAATAACAACCCCAGATTATCTAGAATAAGTCCCTCAAAACTTTTTTTAATCCCTTAAAAGTCTATTTTAATGTCTCAAATATTTGTTTTAATCCCTCAATCTAAACTTTTTCATACTATTAGTTTTTAGTCCTTCACTCTATATTTTATTTCATTTCAATATTCTTTTCATATTAATTTTTATTTTAGTCTATCAATTTTTTTTTCATTTCAATTTTCTTTCGTACTAGTATTTCATACTAATTGAAGAAGATATTTAAAAAATTATTTTATTTTTAAATACAAGGATAAAAGGACATTGTTTTTGTCCTTGAATTAAAAAATGGAAAAATTCCAATTTGGAGAGGGAAGCCCACAATTAGGTCTACTTTAGCCCATAGTTTTGCCAAGAAAAAGAAGTTGATTAGCAACAGTATAAAATTGTAATTTTACTATTTTCTATAAAAGGATACCGTATACAGACTATAGTGGTATGCACCTAATTAGTTACGGTCAGTGGCGGAACCAGAGCTCAAAGTCCGGAGGGGCTCCATTGCATGAAGTTTTTTTTCTTAATAATGATTTAAGGCTTTGATTCATAGTAGTCAAATCAAAATTTTTAAATTTTTGATAATATAAGGGTAAATTTGATCATAATTGGAAACATTAAGGTACAAAACAACTGAGATTCAATATAAAGTAAGGATAAGGTGCAAAAATATTATAATGTTTACACCTAAGAACAATTTTACCCCTAACGTCTAAAATGGTGCAATTTTACCCTTAACGTTGGCAGCCAAGAGCAATTTTATCCTTAACGTTGACAAGTTTGGTCAATTGGAGAAATTATTCATCAAATTGTCTTCTCGGTCATGAATTTTTAACTAAAAAAATACAATTAAAAATAATAAAGGAGAATGAGGTTAATAATAATTAAAAATGATACTTAATATTAATATTTTTAAAGGAGAATGAGGTTTAATAGAAAAAATTAAAATGAGATAAAAAGTGAAAAGAGAGAGATTTGAATATAGGACCAATTGGATATAGAGATTCTTTTAATTATCACTACAACCAACTATGCAAACTTAGTTTTATGTCATATAATCACATTCTACATTATAAGTACTAATTTTAACTATTTTGAGGGATGCTCGGGACTGAACCACTGTTCGTCAAGGGTGTTACGGAAGGTCGGAGGGTCAGGAGACCCTCCCCTACCCCTGGCTCCGCCCCTGATTATGGTTAGATTTAACCTTATTCAAATTTCATTTTGATGATTTTAATCTCCCTTCTACTAATATTTTAATAAATCTAGATCTGATCAGATGAACAAAATCATTTTAAACTAAAATTTAATAAAATCGTTCTAAATTAAAATTTAAAATCCAGATCTAACGATTTGGTAAGTCATTGACTAAAGAAATAATAGGGTAAATTTCAAATAAAACCCCTATGATTTCACTAATTTTCAGATAAAGGACTGTGGTTTAGTTTTTGTCAAAACGAGGATTGAGGTTTCACACTTGGGTTAATGTTATTAAAACCATCCTTAACGACCTGAAAATGAAAATTTTCAAGAATTAAAGTTGTTCAATGTCATATTTTCTATGGAACTACATTTTCGATTTTCGAAAATCATCTTTTTTGGAACTTTCTCTCTCTAAACGTTAACTTTCTCTCTCTTTACCAAACTTCATCTAAATAATCTCAAAATAAAAAAGTTGAAGAATTAAAGTTGCTTAGAATATTAGTAGTTCTTAAAATATGTCATTTTTGAAGTCGTCAATGGTGATTTTAATAGTATCAATCGAAAAAATCCTTATTTTGATAAAGTTGAAAACCTCAATTCTCGTTTTGAGAAAAAGTAAATCACAGTCCTTTATCTGAAAATTAGTGAAACCACAAGGATTTTATTTGAAATTTACCTTAAATAATATTATACAAACTAAATATATTCATAACCCGGGGTGGAACCGTAAAGATATGAGGCATCTACTCTTTTTATGGGCCTTCTGTACTTGCAGAGTTGCATGCTAATCGAGATTGAAAGCCTTACGATGATTTTAATCTCTACCATATGATTTTAATAAGTTTCAATTTAACGGTGAGTGACCAAATTCACTTGATCAGTCACTGACCAGGTGAAAATTACTGTGAACAGAATATATGCGTGACAAGTTTTTAAAAGTATGCATATATTTTGTTCTAACAAAAAAAAATTCAATAATGAATATTATCAAAACCAATTTATAAAATCGCATGGGAGACGGATGGATGAACAACAGTTTGGCAGTACACATTGGGGAGAAAAAATTTACAAGAATTGAGAATGAAGTAATTTTGAATCATTTAAAAAAAAATTCATCTTGTAATTGGACCGGATCAAGTGTTCAAAAATAGGCATAATGAAATATTTTTCTCAATTTTAAAATATTTTGTAATGTTTTTTCTGGCGATTTTTTAAGTTGAGATATATTAAAGTACCAAAATAGGTTTAAAGTTTTTGAAAAAGTATCAATATGGGTTTTATGTACAAAATAGCACTAATATAGGTTTAACATTAAAAAAATGGTACCAATTTAGGTATCGATAACGAAATTAAACACATCATTCATATTACTCCATTAAGCTTTTCTCTCCACGTACAATTGACAAAACTTATCAGAGTAATATAAATAACGTATCACGTTCCGTTATCAATGCCTAAATTTGTACTCTTTTTTAAACATTAAACATGCTATCATGGAACCTAAATTGATACATTCCTAAAAAAACATAGACCTATTTTGATAACTTGTCCTACTTCTAATATATAAAAGAGCCCAATATTAACATTTAAACATTTAAATAGAGGCTATGTTTACTTTGTTTTTTTCAAAATAAATCTTACTAGACCCAAACAAAGTAAACCTTATTTTGTAAACCTTATTTTGTGTATTTTCACCATTGGATGGATTTTACATTCCATCAGTCAATGATGAAAAAAACAAAGACTTACTTTATAAAAAACAAAATAATCACAAAAGGCACCTTACGTTTATATCTAAGATTAATTTAAAACTTACTATTAATGATAATAGTTACATATTTCTAAAATTGTCTTATATTATTTCATTCATATCAAAATAATTTTATTCATACATATCAAAATAGCTTCACAAAATAACCATGTAAACTTCCACTTCCATTGTCTATTATCATTTTTTCACCTTTTTATTTAACAATTATTATAGTTCAATTGAAATTTTAATTTTATTTGTCATCAGATGTCAAGCTTTGCCAAGATCAAAATATTTTACATGTTTCTTAATATGGTCCAAAACTTCTTAGCAAAGACAATAGTAATCAAGGTTCACTAAGGTTTCACAGAGTTTCATCTAGGTGAAACTGTGAAACTAAATGAAACTCGGTGAAATTTCGGTGAAACTCTACAAAACCTTAGTTAATACTTAACACGAACGCTCAGGCAGAAGCAAAACTGTGAAATATTAATTAATCTCAAGATCCATAAATTTAGCCTAACCCTGACCAAAAAGAAAAAAAAAACGTTAAAGTCCGAGCATTTAACAGAACAATAGTTACAGAAAGATTATCAACTGATCTTCCTCCATGAAAACTACGAGAAACATGTCCTCGTGTTATAAAAACTGCTAACCTGGTACATATAATAGCAGATGTCAATAAGAATTATGAAAGTGTCTGCAGAATTGCAAGCATCCAGACGCCTCTGATCTTTTCGATTTTCATTAGTTACGCCTTGATCTTTTAAATTTGATTTATTAAGTTATTGCTCAATTATAATCACAATCACACACATTGAGCTGTCGGTTAACGAGATAGCAAGTTGTGAACATCAAAAGCTAATGTCGTTGATAGAAAGCTCGTCAAATTGAAAGATCAAACGCCTTATCAACAAAAATCGAAAAGATGAAGAAGAGCCTTATGATGCACAGAAGGGCAAATATTCATGCACCAAACTGCTCCGAAGAAACTTTATGGCTTAATATATACACAGCCTCTCCAAGTTGTGCCCATAAAAGCCAATCCCCGAACTTTGAGAAAGACTGATTAACTCCTTAAACTTGCTTAAAATAAAGGATTAGTTCTCTAAACTTGCTTAAAGTTAACTATTGACCCTCTGAAATTGCTTAAAGTGAGAATTAACATATGTACTTGCTTAAAGTGACCTATTAATGCCTTACTTGATTATAGAAATGAGCGCTTCAACTTGTCCAGATCTCCACTTGCTCTCTACCAGATATGAATTAGAGGGTTAATCATGTCACTTTAAGAGGCTAATCAGTCGTTTGCAATAGTCTGGGCCAAAATTTATTCACAACATAGAAAAGAAAAAGAAAAAAGAAAGGTCAAACACGGGAGTTACCAGAAATTACTGTTTTTACGGTACCTAATTACCCTCCATGTTTTTTTCAGATTAGCAGGTTAACCCCTAATTTGATCCAAAACCTATTAGTTATCTGAACTAGCTTAAGGTTACCTACTGACCCCTGAACTTGCGAACTTGTTTAAAGTGATACGCGTTTCAACTTGTCCAAATCTCTACTTGCTCTGCCACGTATGAATTAGGGAGTTAATCATGTTGCTTTAAGCAACTTTTAGGGGTTAATCAGTCATTTTCAAGGTTAGATAGGTCATTAGACTTCTCTGGATATGTTTTAAGAGGACTAGAAATGTATTAGCCCAAAATTTATTCACACAAAAAAAAAGTTACCAGAAATAACTCTTTTTACCTGATTACCCTCCATGTTTTGAACGGGTTATAAAGCTAGGTTTACTTCTTCTTTCTACCACCTCCACCTTTGGACTTTTTAGCACTAGTTTCTTTACCAGTGTTTGCAGGAGTTTCCTGTCACATCGTAGGCATAGAATTAAAAATAAGAAATATCTAGCAATTAAACAATAACTCCATGATTCAGACATCATAACCATGGTATGGTTAGAGGTGTCAATTCGTGTAAGTGGATCGAATGGTGTCGATTATAGGGTTAGTGTTCAGTGAGTAAAGCTTAACCCAAACCAAAAAATTTCATGTCATAATTGAATCAACACAATAGAGTTTGTGTTATTTGCATGTTAGTGACTCACATGCAATTCTACTACCTTTGTTAAGAATGACAGAAATATGAGAGGATGATCGATATAGTTATAATTTTAAATATTCATGTCATTTTCATATTAGCATGAACCCCTAATTGATCCAAACCCTATTTAAACCCCTAATTTTACTACCTTTATTAAGAATGAATGACATAAAAATATAGGAGGTTCATACCGTATTCAAGAATTACATATAGTATCTCTATTAAGGGTAACATGTAAAAATATATGGTAGTCATAATTTTAAATATTCGTATCAATTTCAAGTTAGCAAATCCACCCTAACCAAAACAAATTCCCATATCAATTTTGAGTCAACCCAAAAAGACCCATTATCTATTTAATAAAACACTAACCCACTAAATTCGTATTAGGTTCGTGTCATGTCCAATATTGCCACCTCTAGGTATGATATAAATGTTTACTGTTTAGTGGGAAGAATCAAGAAATCCCTACAACAATAGGAAAGCTATGTTGCACGGACACTCCACTTCAGTAGTGTTTCTACATTTTGTGTCTGATTATGTCCGAAGGCTATTTTATGAAGGGAATGTTTTAGAAATCGCGTTTCCCGGTGTACATTCCGTGTCCGTGCCCGTGCAACATAGCATGAAAGTAATACAAGTGACCTATGTGAAGTAGATATAATTTGAATATTGGTTCTGAAGGTTCACCAGAGTTTTCGGCTTCATACGCCGAAGCAGAGTCCTCTGGACAATGGCACAGAAAGCTTGGAACCTAGATCCAGAACTGGCAGGCTTAACCTGCTGCCATTGACCTTGGGCATGGAAAAGTTACACACGTGCACAGAGAGCATTTTATATTTGATTGCTGGTTTAGGATTTTGAAGCACACATTTCGTTTCCTGTCATCCAAGTGTGTACTAAGAAAATTATGGTTGAAATCACAAGTCTTTGATATTTCAATTGTTTAAGTTAAGTTAGGGCTGAACATTGATTGAATTTAAGCATTAAACCCAGCAACTCATGTATACAGAGATGCAAATAACTGATACTTGAAATGTTTAATAAGACCATACCTTTCGTTTAACGGGCGCTGATGAGTTAGTTACTGGCTTAAAAAATGATTCCAATCTGTACAATTATAAAAACAAGGGCTAATCAGATAACGAGATATGCATCAATCAGAAGAGAAATTCAACCCATTTGTAATCAATGAAAAGTTACTTACCGGCCCTGAGATGACTTATTCTTAGCTGCTTTAATTTTTTCTATTGCCTGTATTATGCATATGAAGCAATAAATAGAATGTTCAGAAAGCCCGCATAAAGATTTTTGTAATAATGATATGAGAGCATACCTTCGTTACCCGATCACTATTGAACCCATTTTCATTAACTAAGAAAGTAAGTAATCCCTGAAATAAAAATCAGATAATTCATGTCAATGTGATACTAAAAAGATGGAAAAACATATTCCAGAGAGCTGAACCACCTCCTCATCTGGAGTAGACCACTTCATCTCAGGTTCCTCTTTGTCAGCGAGGACAAGTGGTTCTTTAAAAAGGCGCCGAGCCTCTTCATATGGCCAATCCACGGGTATTGAGTATCTGAATACAAAATAAAATATAATACAAGTGCAGAAACGGAAACATAAATAGTAGAGATTTTTCACAACCCATACAAAATATTATAATCCTTGTTGTGATTATATACAACTGAAATCTAATGATTATTTACGAGACAAAAACACTAACTACGGAATTCAGTCCACGAACAAGACATCCGAGGGTCAAAACAACAATCAGTCGTATCCCACAGCTAATAACAAATGTGGTATAGAGATAATAGGAAAGCTGAAAGATAAATCACCTCTCTTTGTTAATATTCTCCAATATATGCTCTATAGATCCGTGCTGACGGATGAGCTTCAAGGCAGTCAACCCTCCGATTCCTGTAGTATGAATTTTCCACATTATAAAGTATTATCGAAAAAAATGATACCTATAGATTAAGGATATGGTAGAAAAGAAGAAGAAAAATAAATAAATAATATGGATACCTTTTATGCTATCGCAATAATCACATCCAGAAAGAATGCACAGGTCAATGAATTGATCCATGCTGAGATTTAACTCCTCCAAAATCTAATAACAATAATCATCAGCAAAATGGTGGAATAAATATCAGCAAAATATACCGGTTGTCACAATTCTAGGCACCTTGGAGACATCAAATTCCATAACTGGAATTTTTCTTGAGCTGGGATCCATCAAATGGCGAAGAAATTTAGGAGCACCAAAAGTCAAGGAATCCATATCCTCGGACGCCACAGCATAAACCTGAAAGACACAATAAATTTAATAATAACATTAACATGGAGTGGAAATTCGAGAAACTTATGAAAGAACGAGAACCTAATTTGAAGGACAAACTGTAGGGATTAGAAACATAATAAAGTTGAACCAAAATACATGTAGAACAATGAACCTATTAACTAACTCAAACTTGCCAAAGTATCAGTCATGGATATACGCACCTTTCCTGATTTGCAAAGTGCTGCGCACTGTGCCTCTGCCTCAGAAGGAGCCTGTAGAAATACAAAAATTAGTCCAAGGAATCAATGTAGTTGTTCTATCATTGTTGGAAACAGATTGAACGATATGCAAAACTTCACACAAGAATTCAGATGGTAAAAGCTATATCAAATAAAATACCTCAATTACAGGTACTCCCATGAGTCTTAAAAGTCTTTTACAGTCTTCATTGTGCTGCTTCGTCACCTACATAAATAAAAAAGCACAAATGATCTTTTGTAAAAATTTGTCTAATGAAGAATAAACATGCAAGTGCTCATAAAAACCGTAATGACAATCATAGTAACTGACCTTCACTGTCCGCTTACTGAATTTCTCAATATCCTCCTGATTGCCACTCTACAAAAGCAAAGCAATATTTTGTGAAATAAGATATTCAATAGCAAAAAAGCAGAAACAAACACATACCTCGACTGCTGCAGTCAGAAGCTCAGTAGCATCTACCCTCCGAGAGTAACTGTATGGCAAGAGTTGTGTAACTGTCATGTTACTCTTTGAAGCCATAGAGGTACTAAAACATCAAAAGTGAAAAACAAGCAACATAGACGGAGAAATTACCGTTTTGCTAACTCTTGTTTCTTCAAATCTGGAGGCTGTCCATCAAAAACATAGCTGAAACCCAATCCACTATGCGGGTAAGAAGCAACATAAATATAACCAAATAAAATTGACCAACAAGCAGAGACTATTTTCTAAACTAAAATACAAAAACAAAAAAAGAAGGTGCAGTAACACATTACGCAGGCTTTATCCCAGCTTCAAGCAATCTAATTGTCCGGTTGAACATGCCTTGCAAATGACTACAAGCAGAAAATCAAATACATATTAACTTATTATTGAAAAGATAAATTAAGTACAAATAAATATTGAATAGGGTACAAACTTAGCCCTATGGTTACAGGGGTGAACAAATTTAGACTCCACATATAAAATGTGCAATGTGAGTACTACTATTTTTTAGATATAGTTCAAACAGAAGCTCATTTCCCGTTAATTTGGTTCCACTTTTGTGGCACATAACATACAAATTTAGCTCTATGGTTATTAGAGTAGAATGGATTTAGACACCACGGATCAAATTATACAATATTAGCACTAACATTTAGTTGCAGGTGGATGCTTTTGGAGCTTAGATAGCCCATACATTGAACCGAACTAACAAAAGATGAACTCGTGTTAGATCGGTTGATGGAATATGAAATTGCTCCATCTACAAAATGTTTATGCTAACATTTTTTTATAAGTGGAGTCCAAATCTGTTCTCCCTAATAACCTCTTCTAAAAATTCAATCTTAATAGCTAACATTACACAGTTTTTATACTTGGAGTCCAAATCTGTTCTCCCCTAATAACCTCTTCTAAAAATTCAATCTCAATAGCTACCAATTCGATAATTGACTGAGTTAAAAACGAAAAGGGAAAGAAGGGAAATAAACCGAGCAATTACCTAGTGACTTCGCCAGCTTCATTAGTCAGCATTTCAGTCCCGGTTCTTCCCACCACAATCTGCAACCATTCAAGCAGAAAAACCACTCACTGTTACTCCTGCAATAACACATTAGGAAGAAAACATCCAAATTTGAAGAAAAAACGGAGATAACACATACAAGGAACTGGTAAATGCTCATGCTAGCATCAATGGCAATCTTTCGGCCGAAGAAGCTCTCAAACTTCTGCTCTTTCATGGCTGTAGGCGCATTATCAGCCAAAAGTTTCGTTAAACCCTGAATTACAAACAGCAATTTAGATTACATTTAAACAATAAGAAATCACTAAGAAACCCTAATAATGGTGTCAAATTGAGACGATTAAACCATCATTCAAAGAATCAAACTGACCTTTATACCCATTGATGGTTCTGCAACTCCGACCGATGAATCGCTGTGAAAGACGATGGATTTTTAGGTCACAAACAAAGAGGATAGAGTAGAGAAAGACGCACACTTTCCCGCCTACTGAAGAACAGGCGCGCTTTCTCGGGTTATATACCTGTCTGGGGCTCTTGGCCCATCTAACATGGGCTGGGTTGTGTCGGGCCCGATAACTAAGTAAGGTTAATTTAAGCGGTTAAAAAATTTAATTTATGCAATAGATTTTAACTGGAACAAATTTTCTAAGATATATCGAAGTAATTGAATAGTTGTATTCGGCTATGAAAAGCTGGCTTCAAAAAATCTCGAATGATTTAATTCAACTGGGATTTAGATTTGTTAAAACCGATTCAATTGATTTAATAATTCTATCATTATTTGTAAGTTTAAGTGCGGGGTGAAATGGTGCATTAGGATTTATCAACTCTTATTCCATCGATAGTATTTGGAGTTTCCTTTAAAGAAGATATATGATTCGTTTAAGATTGGAAAAGATGAGAGATTAAAGTGACTATTATTATAGCGCTGAAGTATTGTATTGACTTAGAAAATATTGGAAGAAATACGCTTATTATCTTCTTTTAAGTTTATAGCTTTAAATGTTTGATAGCTTTTGAGCACTTCTTAATGTTCTTTCTTCAAGATATATGAAAAATGAAGTATATGTAGACGTGTTCATAAATCGGATTGAACCAGATTTATACTGTATTTAACGGAATTATATCTAAACATGTTTAGCATAAACTCGGTTCAACTCACTATAAATTTAGATGAGCTCGATCTTATACCAAGACTCTACTTGAGAATCAAATTTCAAATCTAGCCCCTTCGTGTTAATAATAAAAAATAAATTTGTACTTAAAGATACGTATAAATATTATAAAGATAATTTTACTTTAAATGTATATATTTTTATTTTATATTATGTTATATATATATATATATATATATATATATAGATCGAGTTGAGCGGCGTCGATTCATCATGTTTACATAAATTTTAAGTCCAGTTAAAAAATAAATAGGTTAAAAGAGTATAGTATTATTTAAGAGACAAACTATTAGCCACTCCAACTTCTTGAAAGTGACATAACACGTCCCTTATTTTTTCTCCAATCAGAGAAGATGTTAACCACTCGCTTTTTTATTGACTTCTCAGATTCGAGCTCCTATCTCCTATTTTCGAGATTCGGTCCCGCCGAGTAGCTTGATTTCCAGATTGATGCGTTCGACTCAATCGCATCGTTGTCATCAATGGTATCATCCCAAAGGTCTTCCGGACGAGGCTTAATATCTACACCTGTTTCCAATCAAAATAGGATACATGAACGCTAAAAGCCCTAAACCCTAATTTTACATGTGTTACGACTCGGGTCGTTTTGGAGTAATTTGATTTCAAATTAAACATTCAAAAGTCTAACCAAATTTCATTTTGGATTTAATTGATCCTACTAGGGGATTGAGTTTAAACGGAGTTTGAAATTGTTTACATAAATGACGTGTCAACTAGGATAGGGGAATAATGTGTTAAAATGTCAAATAGGATAGAGGCTTAATCTTCTAAAGACAATTGATTAATGGCTCAGTGCGTTAAAAAAATTAAAATGAATGGTTCAAATTTATTAATTAGTTCAAACGAAAAATGAATCATAGAAAATTATATTAAAAAGGTATGAAAATAACAAAATCGCCTTTTGAGATCCTAAACGATGGAATTCGACCAAAATATGATGAAGCCCACAGTGTTGATGTGGGTTTTACAGTTGACCTGTTTCTAGTCAAAATAGGATATAAGAACCCTAAACCCTAATTTTACACGTCTTCCTACTCATTTTGGACTATTTTGATCTCGAATTAAACATTCAAAAGCCTAACCAAATTTCATTTTGGATTAAATTGATCCTACTATGGGATTGAATTTAAATGGAGTTTGAAATGGTTTACATAAATGATGCGTGAAATAACATAATGGCTTAATCTTTTAAAAATAATTTATTAATGGCTTAGTATATTACAAAATTAAAATTAATGGTTGAAATTTATTAATTAAGTTAAACGAACAAAAAATTACATTAAAAAGACGTGAAATCACAAAATCGTCTTTTTGAGGCTCTAAAACGGCCAAATTAAACCAAAAGAGGTGGGCCCAAAGCAAAGCTTTGAGTTTTGACCGTTGGCCTATTGTCAATCAAAATAGGGTCTGGAAACCCTAAAAACCCTGCACTCTAATTTGACACGTGTACTCGATGTTGAAACACCTTTCCACATGATTTTGATTTGACAAAATTACTTAAGTAAATCTCTATGATAAAAAAAAATATTCCAACACAATTAAATTTAAGTGCTTTAATTTAATTGTACTAATGTATTTGTTCAATGTTGAGTAAGTTGATTTATAAGAATAGGAACAAAAAATGTATAAGAGAAAGTCAAGACCAAGTCAGCTGATGAAAGTCACACAACCGGAGCTGAGTAAAATGCAACTCAGCCTTGACAAAGAAAAAGTCTTCTTCTAAAAGCTTGAAGGCGAAGCCGCTGAGTCAAGCTGAGTAATCGTCAGGTCAGCATCAATGATCGGTCAACTTGGAAGACAAAGTCTGTCCATTTTCTTAAATATTCAGAAGCCACAGAAATCTGTCTGGAAGACTTTTCGAAAAGGAGCATGGACCATCTAACATCTACAAGAAGACAAACCTGGCGTTTGACGAAGACAGAAGACAGGATTGGCCTGCAGCACTGAGCGCTGACCAATTATGACGAAAGATGATCGTTTCCCCACAACGGCTATGTTGGGATGCAAATAATTGATGCCTCAGACATCACTATAAAAGGGCCACTTCAAACTTGATTTCACACAAGAGACAGAAAGAAAATCTTCAAGTCAATTCATTGAGAAAATACAAAATAGAAGCTTTGTCTTAAAAAGAAAAAGCAAGCCCTTACACCAAACTCCTATCATTGTGTAAAAGTCTAGAGTGACTGGATCATCTAAAGTGTTCTTTGTTTCACTAAGAACAATCGTTGTATCATTTGTAAAAGGTTAGGAAAAGTGAGACTGAGTACTCGGTTATAGTACTCAGTGGTAGAGAAAGGTTGAGTACTCGGTTATAGTACTCAGTGGTAGAGATAGGATTGAGTAGAAGAATAGAGGAAGGTACTCTTGCATACTCAATTGCTATTGTAAACGGTTTGTGCTCTACCTTTAAAGAGCTCGGTAGAGGATTCAAAAAGCTCGGAAGGATTTCCGGGGACTGGACGTAGACAGAGAGGCCGAACGAGGATAAGTCTGTTGAGTAACTTCTAACCATTTATCTTTTGATATATATATTTATTGCTTGTTAAATATTAATCAACAAAACAATAATCGGTATATGCTGTGTTGAGTAAATCTGAATGCTGTGCTGTGTAATCTGAGTGTTGAGTTGGAAACTGACTTAAATGTTACTTCCTAACTCACGATAGAAACAGCTCTAGTCAGCAGCTGACTAAAGCTGTCTCAATTCTACTCAGCGATGCTGACCTAACGACTGAGTTAAAGTCTTAAATATTTAAATAAGTCAGCATTAATTACCAAAAAGTTTACAATAGTTCCTAACCCCCCTGGAACTAATACTATCACATTACACGGGACCAACACTCGGGTCATTTTTGACTAATTAGATCTCGAAGTAAACATTCAAAAGCCTAACCAAATTTAATTTTGGACTAATATGGTCTCAAATTAAACATTTGAAGTAGGATATATTTAATCCAAAATGAAATTTGGTTAGGATTTTGAATGTTTAATTCGAGATCAAATTAGTTCAAAATGACACGGGTAGAAACACGTGTCAAATTAGGGTGTATGGTTTTTAGCGTTTCCAGAACCTATTTTGATTGGAAACGACTAACGGTCAAAAACAACACAAAAAATGTGGGCCCCACCCTTTTTTGGCAGAAAACCAAAAGCCGCTTTTGTGATGTTCACGACTTTTTAATATAATTTGCGATGATTTTTTTTACCTAATTAATAAATTTCGACCATTAATTTTAATTTTGTACTACACTATATTAATCAATTATTTTTAAAAGATTAAACCCCTATCCTATTTGACACGTCATTTATGTAAACAATTTTCAAACTCCGTTTAAATTTAATCTCCCTAGTAGGATCAATTTAACCAAAATAAAATTTGGTTAGGCTTTTGAATGTTTAATTCGAAATTCAATTAGTCCAAAATGACCTAGGTAGGAAAACAAGTCAAATTACGGTTTAAGGTGTTCAGCGTTTTCGAACCCTATTTTGATTGGAAACATGTCAATTGTAGAAGCCCACACTAAAACAATGAGCCTCATCCTCTTTTGACCGAATTCCATCGTTTAGAGTCTCAAAAAGATGATTTTGTTATTTTCACGTATTTTTAATGAAATTGTCTATGATTTTTTTTTCCGTTTGACCTAATTAATAAATTTCAATCAATAATTTAAATTTTTTAATACACTAAACCATTAATTATTTGTTTTTAAAAAATCAATCCCATATCCTATTTGACACTTTAACACCTTATGTCCCTATTCTAGCTGACACGTCATTTATGTAAATAATTTCAAACTCCATTTAAATTCAATCACCTAATATGATTGATTTAATCCAAAATAAAATTTGGTTAGCCTTTTGAATGTTTATTCGGGATCAAATTAGTCCAAAATGATCCAGGTAGAAACACATGTCAAATTATTGGAAATGCGCTAACGGTAAAAACCAACACTAAAATTGTGGGCCTCATCCTCTTTTAGCTGAATTTCGTCGTTTAGTGCCTCAAATCTCAAAAAGATGATATTGTTATTTTCACGCCTTTTTAATGAAATTTTCTATTAGTTTTTTTTCCCGTTTTACCTAATTAATAAGTTTTTTTTTTGTAGATTTCAAAACTGTGTAGTTTTGTGTCAAAGAAATTTCAAATAGATATAATTACTACTCATGAAAAACTTATAAACAAGCTCGCTAGCAACTTACGAACAAGATGTTGACTCGAGCTCGTTAATTTTCTAACAAGCTGAGTATAAGCAGGTCAAAGCCCAATTCGATTACAGTCCTACATTTATTTATTTATATAATCACATAGAATATATATATATATATATATATATATATATATATATATATATATATATATATATATATATACCTATCATTTTTGTGTAAATTTAATCATTACTAGACTTGTTCATGGGTCAGATAGAACCGAGCCCAATAAATTTTGCTTAAAAATGCTCAGACCAAGTCCAAGTCAACCCATGGATAATTTAGAGATGTTCGGACTTAAAAATTAAATTTCAAGGTTAATTTCAATAAACCCACTTAAAAAACGTATATTTTTTAATAATAAAAATTAAAATGTACATTTAATAATCAATATTAATAGATTGAGTGAGCTTTGATAAATTTTAATAATAGACTGAGTGAGCCAGAACAATCTAACTAATCTTATTTTTATAAATTTTAAAATCTGCCTTAGAAATATGTGAGCTTTGATAGGCCTAGGCCAAGCTAGGTTTACTATAAATTTCTTATCCAAGCCTGGCCGGCCAGTTGGACGAGGGTTTGGGATTGAGCGAGTATCCTAGACTGTGAACAAGTCTAACCATTACTGAAGTTTGACATATGTTTGGCCGGCCCGTTGGACGAGGATTTGGGATCGAGCGAGTATCCTAGACTGTGAACAAGTCTAACCATTACTGAAGTTTGACATATGTTTCATTTTGTGTCAATAAAATCACTAAATTTTGATTTCAATAAAGTAATTCTAATCAATTTGTGTACAAACATTCATCAGAATGTTAACGTAACACATATAACAATTAACTATATGCCAACTAAGTGTCATGTCAGACAAGGATGTGAAAGATTTTTGTGTAGGATTTTTTATTTTCAGACCGTCAGTGGTCGTTTTGAGACGTTGAGTGATCACTAGTGTTAAAAAGTGTAAAGGTCAATGACCATACTGTTAAGAATGGAAATTCAATGACCATAATGTTAAATGGATAAAGATCAGTGGCCATGGGTGTAATTTACCCGGGTTTTGATGGATTAATATCATGCTATTCTCCAACTATCCTTTTATATTGGGTAACTTATACCCATGGCCACTGAACATTACTCATTTTAACATTGTGGCCACTGAACTTCAATTTTTAACGGTATGGTCACCGAACTTTATTCTTTTTAACACCGGTGGCCATTGAACTTTAACAAATTCTTCAAAATGATAGGTAACGACCTCAAAATGAAAATATTCAAGAATTAAAGTTGTTCAGAATGACATTTACCATGAAACCATAATTTTTATTTAAAATCACCTTTTTTGGAGCTTTCTCTCTCTACAAATTCTCTCTCTCTCAACAAAAAAACACCTAAATGACCTAAAAACGAAAATTTTCAAGAATTAAAGTTCCTTAGAATATCATTAAGTCTTCGAATTTTTTATTTTGAGACCGTCAACGGTCGTTTTGAGACAGTGAGTGGCAACCGGTGTTAAAAAGTGTAATGTTCAATAGCCATACTGTTAAGAATTGAAGTTCAGTGACCACAATGTTAAATGGGTAAAGTTCAGTGGCCATGAGTGTAATTTACCCCTTTTTATATTTGTGGGTTCTGATCAATTAATTAATAACATATTCTTGGGATAACAAAAGGAGTTGTTTTAAGAGGTTTTGACATAATGTTAAATTGCTACAGTTGAGTTCTGACATAAGTATAAATTATATCTCGGTTCAGTTTTGTTTAGTTTTAACCCGAACCGAATCGAAGACCGAGCTATCTTAAAAATCAAAACTGAATTGAACTGAGTATATGTGATTCGGTTCGTTTTGGTTTTATCGGTCTAGTTTCATCGGATTTTGGATCCAGTTTCATCAATTTTAACCCGAACCGAAAACAAATTTGGATCATCTTCTTAAAACTAACTTCAAATTTCAACAAACATCAGTGCAATCACCAGTTTCACAAAGGAAAACTTTCGCTTCTAATCATTTTTTTCTAGCTTAAAGAACAGTGTAAATTTCTAATCTCTGAGTACATTCGCTAAAACAACACAAAAACAAGAAATTAAATTTCTCAAATCTTCATATCCATATTGAATAAAATCATTAGACCAGAGATTATTCTGATTCAAACTACACCAGTATCTCATCTCCACCACCGGCAATCGTGCCACCGTCAAACGTGTCTGGCCGCTGCACACTTTCCCTATTCACATCAAATCCTACCATCTCTGGCCGCTCAGCTAGGTGTGTTCAAATTTGGGTTGGGTGGGTTACAATTAGGGGGCGTTTGGTTCACACGGGGTAAGGGAAAAGGAATCAAGAAAGGAAAACTAAAGGAAAGGAAAGGAATAAACATTAATTTACCTATGTGTTTGGATATGTTTAGGAAAGGGAATAAAGTAAAGGGAATCCAATTCTCTAGAGGGCATGGGGTAATGACTTAACCTAAAGTGGGGTAATGGCTTAACCTAAAGTGGGTAAAGGGAATGAGTTTTTTTTTGTAAACAAACAAGAACAAAGGGAATGAAACCCTCTCATTCCCATTCTTATTCCTAAAGACCCCAAACCAAACGCCCCTTTAGATTTTTACCTAACCCATATAAGGATACTATTTCATGAGTTAGATGGGTATATGGGTTGCAATAATTCTTTTTTAGGTCGGTTAGATGGGTTGGGTGGGTCATAGTGGGTTCAATTTTTTTTTTGTTTCTTTACTCTTTTTCTTCTATTTTTTTTTCTCAAATAGTATAGGTTAAACAGTATAAAAGTTAAATTGATACTATGTGGTTTAAAATATTATTTTGTTCTTTTCATTTTATCGAACCACAAATCTCAAATAATAATAAAATATAAGGATATAAAGATTAAAATTTCTGGAATTCCAGAATTTCTGAAATTCTAAAATTTTTCAAATTCCAGAATTTTCAAAAGTTCAGAATTTTCGGAATTTCTAAAATTTCAAAATTTTTAAAATTTTAGAATTTTTTAAAATTTCAAAATTTCTGAATTCTGGAATTCTAGAATTTCTGAAATTCCAGAATTTTTAAATTTCCAAAATTTCTGAAATTTCAGAATACCTAAAATTTCAGCATTTCTGAAATTTCAGAATTTTTGAAATTCCAAAAATTCTAGAAATTCCAGATTCTGGAATTTCAGAATTTCCAAAATTCCAGAATTTCTAGAGTTTGGCATTTTAGAATTTCTAAAATTTTGAAATTCTAGAATTTCAAAATTTTTGAAATTCTAGAATTTTTGGATTCTGGAATTCTAGAATTTCCAGATTCTGGAATTTTAAAATTTCAAAAATTTCAGAATTTCAAAAATTTTAAAATTCAAGTTCCAAAATTTCCAGAATTTAATAATTTTTGAAGTTCCAGAATTTTTTGAAATTCTAGAAATCTTAAAAGTTCAAAAATTCCAGAGGTTTGAAATTCCATAAAAAAAATTGGGTTGGGTTGGATTGGTGGATTGAGTATATTTTGTACAGCCCTACACCGAACCTTCTAAACTATAATTATGTCTAAGATATGTGTGTATATATATATATATATGTGTGTGTGTGTGCGCGCGCGCGCGGATTATTTCTCAATGGGTATTACCTATCCATGGGTACTCTTGAAAAATGTGCAATTTATTAAAGTGGCTTGTAATATCAAATTACAAAACATACCCTCCATTCCAAAATATAAGTCATTCTAGGCTGTTTCACACAAATTAAGAAATGCAATTAATATAAAGTGAAATTAATGAATTTACATTGATTAACTAAAAAAAATTCTCTCTCATGTAATGATTGATGAACAAGTCTTGTAATTTTGAAAAACACATAGACCAAAACAAAAAAATTAATACTTGGACCGAAAAACTATACTAAAAGTTCTTGAAAAAGCTAGAAAGACTATATTTTGAAAAAAAATTCAATTGCTAGAATGACTTATAAAAAGGAACGCAGGAGTACTATAAATACAATATTGGGAATAGGTGTATTAGAGCACCTTTAATGGTGCAAACATCTCTTTAATGCCACCTAAGACAAAGAACAAACAAAAAATACACACCACTAGAAGAGATGTGTTATTTAAAATATTATGGAGTGGAAAGGAAATTATGAAGGGTCAAAGAACAATTTTGATTAATAAAAATGAATCAAAAATGATATTTTGTAAGAAAAAGTAGCACTACCTTTTTTAGAATGGCAGTCGCCAAACTTGCTATTTGTGGCGTGTAACATACACTCGCCCAAATTGAATCATTAAAGAAAGGTGCGTGCATCTACTCTCTACCGTGTCTTTTTAATTGTCTTTTTTTCACTCAGTCTGTCCGTACACTATCAATTTTAGTAGCAAACTAATTTTGAGAACAACCTGTCTAATGGTTATCTACTTTTTTTTTTTTTTTTTTTTTGATGAAAACACATCTAAAGAGTAACCACTAGTGATGCTCTTATACCTTTCTTCCGACACTTAAAAATTAATTACTCTAAAAATTAAAACCACGATGGATTGATTTGATGTTGGTTTTCATTGAAATTTAGTAATTACAACACCTTGGAAAAGTAAAGTTTCATTGAAAGTATTCATTGAACTTTAATTATTTTCAATTTTTTTTGGAAAATAATTACTTGTTTTTTTATGGTGAGAATTGCTTGTTTTCAATTTTAATACAATTCAATATATAGATAATTTAATGGCTTATACATAATTTTTCCTGAACTTGTCCAAAAAACTTGATTAGCTTTATAAACTTTTAAAGTGTTCTGTTAGCTCAATCAACTTGCTTAAGTGTATCTTTAGCTCCCTCAATTTGCTTAAAATGTAATCAATTAATTATTTGGTTGCAAAAAAAATGCTAAGCTCCATGTGAACGTGTCTTGAAAAAGTAAAATGACCAAGGTCGTCGTGGTATAAGGTTCTAATATAAGAGATGAAAAGTTTTACAACTGAGGAAGTAAAAACTTCATTTTCAATATATTTTAATCTATCATGTGAAGGCGCGTGAAACACATCTTTCGCATGTAGCATACTTCTTTACAATCAAATGATTAATTGATTACGTTTTAAGCAAGTTGAGGGAGCTACATTGACACTTTGAAAGTTCAGGGCTAATCAAGCTTTTTGAACAAGTTTAGAGAGAAATTGATATATTAAGCCTAATTTAATATTATATAAACTATAAGCACTAGATGAGGGGTTTGGTGTTCAGTTCGATAAAAGTTCGGTTATCGAGTTTTGGACAAGTTGATGAACAAACTCAATTATAATGTTCATGAACAGGCTCGTGAATAAGCTTGGATTGACTATTTTTTAATGATAATATTTTTATAAAAGGGGAAATTTAAAATTACGTAGTTTTGTATGAAACTTTAGTTTTGTACTACGTAGCTTGTGAACATAATTAATGAATTATTCACGGGCAAAGTCCATGAACATAATTAACGAGGTGCTTGCGAGGAAAACTCGTGAACAAATAAACAAGATGCTCGCGAGCAGGTGATCAAGCTCGAATAGGATGTTCAGCTCAAATGGAGCTCGAGCTCGAACTTGTACATATTCGAGCATAAGTAGGCCAAATCTCGACTTAGCTCGGCCATGGATCTTGGATTCACATGGTCCACTTCTCAGCGGTGAAGATATGGCAGAGGAGCTTCGCCCTGCTTAGTTCTCCCGGTATCTCTAGAGTCTCCGGACTGCTTCCCATTCTCCTCGCGCTTGCAATCTCTTTTAGCTTTGTCTTTTTCAAGGTCCTCATATCCTAACGGTCTGTCATAGTCATCATAGCGGACAAAAGTCTGTGCCATGACCATTAGCTCTTCGAAGGAGTGGGGGAGCTTATGGAAGCACTTCTTTTTTCAACGGCTCACAAGAGGTTCCCTTCACTAGGGCATCATGTGCGACTTCCAAGTTGAGGCATTTGACTTGGGAGGCCAAGTGATGGAATCTTGAGAGAAAAATTCTGAGCGACTCCCTCGACCGCTGCCGCAGGCTGTTGAGGTCTTAACTTATCTTTCTCACCTTGGCTGATGCCGCGAAATAGGATAAGAAGAGGTCTTTTAGCATATCAAAAGAGTCGATTAACTCAAGGGCCATGCCTCTGTACCAATCTTACACGCTTGTGTACAGAGTGGTGAAAAAGACTTTATACATTATGTCTTCATCCTTGGAGTATAGGTTGGTAGTACTCATGAATGAAGCCACATGATTGCTTGGATCTTCGATGCCGGAATAGAAAGTGAGCTTGAGAGTTTTTCAGTCTTTCGGAAAACGGGTGTCGATGATGCGATGCACTAGGGGAATTTAGCTTGACGTTATGTTTCCTCCTATTAATCCACTTAAAGCTCACTTATCGAAGAACCTTTGGATTTTTTACTCTAACAACTCTTCAACCTCTTGTAGAAAATGTTAGGCATTAGTATTAAGGACAGTGTCCTTAGGAATTAATCGGAAATTAGTCGGAGATTAATCGAGGATTAATTAGATTTGTATTTTTATGTTTTGTTATATAAATGCAATTAAAATAGGTATCATAATATCTAAAAATAGTAATATAAAACAGTTTAATATAGAAAAACATAATTATTTGTAACATATATCCTTAAAAACTTGTAAGAAAAACATTTCAACAATAATATTATTGAAACAAGTAAAAAAATATTACCTATAAGTAATATAATTAACTGAAAACTATGAAACATTATCCTTAAAGTGTTAAATGATATCATAAAAACAAGTATAGAACACAATTAAATAGAATATCCAAAAATAGTAAACAAAATTTACTCAAAAATATGCAATAATATTTGAAAGTGAATTATAATAAACAAAAGATCAAAATTTACTCAAAACAGTGTGACAGTGTATCATAATAATAAAAAATCAAAATAATAATAATAAACATATATATATTTTTTTGTTTTGATCACTGTCCAAATGGTTCTCAAGCGGCCTCATAGCAGCCTAAATGAAAGAAAACGCTCAAGGGATTTAGGCGGAAAAAGTCGAAATGTATTTTCGATTTTGAGCGTCTAAACAAAATCTAGAAAACCTACGCAACCTTTTTTTTTTACATTAGATAGCATATTTCTTAAATGTTTTTCAACTTATCTTAACAATATATATACATTTTTATTTTATCTTAACAATGGTTTATAACTATAAGATATAGGATTTTTTTAGAGAAATTTATTACATGTTTTTTTATTTTAATACAATCAAAATTGCAATTATTACCAAAACCTAAAGTCATGCTTTGGGAAGCATGTGATTTATTTCGGCATGTCATTTATTTAGATTTTGGAAAATGCAAAGTATTTTAAACAAAAATCAACTTGACATCAAATAATTTAATTAAATTGTAGACCATTAGATTTTAATTTAATGGCTTATATTGTAGTAACCATACATGGTGATAAATAATAATCACCATTAGAGAGAGAGAGTGCGTTACCAATATTAGTACAAAAAATTTGTTAAAATTTTAATAACTAAGTTTATTACATATAATCAATTAAAGTTGACCTGAGTAGTTAAAAGCCTCGAGTGGAGAAAAAAAAAAGTTAGGAATCGGAAATAATAAAAAATTTAGTGTCTTTATTTAACGTAATAGAAAGAGTCTCATAGTTTTCTTCAAAAATCTTTTTAAGTATAGCCAACGTTTTTTATCCATTTAAAATTTTAAACACATATGTTTTTAATGGAGTACATGAATCGCTATAATCGGTGGACTCGCTCGATTCACCACCGATTCGGGCATCATGTCCGATTCAGGTACGTTTTTTCCGTTTTAGAATTTTTTTTATTGTTTTCTCAATTGTCCGATTTTACAATTCATTTTTTCAATTTAAAAAAATATCAAATGATGAATAACCACATTTTTTAATAATTTAAATGAAATAAATAAAAGTAAAAATGAGAATATGAGAATTATACGGGTTGAATGGATTAGACGGGTTGTTAGATGGGTTATGATAAACCATAAAAAAATAAAATTTATAACACATTCAACCCATCTAACCCATTGTAATGGGTTGGATGGGTCGAAATTTGGTGGGTTATAATAACCCAACCAATTTTGAACACCCCTACGCTCAGCCACCACCATCCTCCCTCCAGCAACCGAAGTTTCCGCCACCGCAACAGAATGATTAACAGCTAAGGTTTCAATTATCTTCTTAAACTTTTGATCAATAAGCAATCCAAGATCAGTCAGATCGAGAAGATTCAGATAGTTCAAGTTTTCTCCGGTGAGGTTATCGAACATCACCTCAGTTATCCCCTTTTCTCTGGTGATGGTATGAAACATCAACTGAGTTATCAGCTTCCTCAGCTTCTCCATGACCTTGTTGATTCTTTTCTTGGAGAAAAGTCTCTCCGTTAACCATTTTCTTGGTTTGCACCCTTGCCGGCATCATATTAAACTGAGAAAGAACTTCTTCAACACCGTCTTCTGACGGCCAAACCTCCGGCTGAGAATCATAGGCACTGTAAATAATTGTACAGGCCGGAATCTCACACTTACTAGTTATTTCTTCCATCTTCTTCAATAAACTATTCTTCCTCTCTATGAAGGATCTTTGTCTGGCTGAATCCTTTTCTAGGAAGGCCAGTTTCACCTTCTTCCCCATTTTCAATGGAACTATGTTTTTTTGGTTTACAATGAAACTGTGTTTTGTTTTTTCTTTAACTGAAATTCACATGATTATTCATTTATAGTAAAAATGAATTCAGATTTTTTTTAATATTTAAATTAATATTACCTATTAGGTAAACCTCACGGCCGCGTTCATTCCGCGTAAACCCGGATTTTATTTATTAATATATAAACTATTAAAATAATATGATTGCTCAATACCGTTTCCATTCTTACTGACATCTGCTATTATATGTACCATGTTAGCAGTTTTTGACATGTTTCTCGTAGTTTTCATGGAGGAAGATTGTTCTGTTAAATGGTCGGAATATAATTCATTCCGCATGAACCCGGATTTTATTTCTTAATTTATAAACTATTAAAATAATATGATTGCTCAATACCGTTTCCATTCTACGTATCACCGCTTCCTCTTGGGAGAGAGGATTTCCAGGGGAAAAAATGTCCAAAAGATGGCCGTGCTAAATTAAAAAAAAAGGGACGATATTTAGCAACTCGGATTTGGATGAAATTCAATTTGTCACTGACCAAGTGAATACCGCATTACGAACCAAATAAAATCATTTTTAGATAAAATTCTAATAGATATAGATCTAATGATAAACCATTGATTAGGTAAATATCACGGTACGAGTCAAATATATCCCTGGCTAAGAGTGGAGCCATAATCGGTACGAGGTATGTACTCCTTTTATCCGCAACAAAAATAAAGTACTCATTCTGTTCCAAGTGAATACCGCATTACGAACCAAATAAAATCATTTTTATATGTTTTTTAACATTTCAAGGTTTATTCATCATATGAAAGATAATTATTTTTAGTTAATCAATATAAATTCGTTAATTGTATTTCTTAAACCTAGAATATAATATAAGCAGTGTTGTCGTCTAAGATATTACCATATTGCCCTTACAAAGTTGCAGTTGCGGATTAGAATTGAAACTATATTTAAAATTTTATTTTATTTTTAAATACAAGGATAAAATGATATTGTTTTTGTCCTTGCATTAAAAAAAATCTCAAATTACTTATTACCACCCTCTCTTAGACATTTTCGCCCTTTTCATTTTTCCATTCAAAAATTTAATATCCTGTCTCTCCCGAGCCAAAAATTGGATTTCTGACAAATGGACCCGAGAACGTCGAGAAAATCGAATAACTACAGTTCCTATTTACATTAATTAAAATTCATCTCCAAAAACTAACCGATCCAATCAGTATATATATAAAAAAAAATTATCCAGATTGGACTGGACGAGTGATTCACACCACCTGGCCTAGGAACTGTGTTTTGTTTTTTTACTGAAATTCACATAATTATGGGATAGTCATTTATAGTAAAAATTAATTTAGATTTTTTTTTAATATAAATCAATATTACCTAATAAACCTAATGGTTATCTTAATAGTGCATATGCCGCGTTCATTCCGCGTCAATCCCGATTCTATTTTTTAATTTATAAACTTATAAAATAATATTAAAATAATATGAGATTGAAAACGATGCTAATTTTTTTTAACAGAAGGGCAAAAGGTTATTATTTTTGTCCTTTGAATTAAAAAAGATCTATTCTAACTAAATAGTGATTGAACGGAATAGATGTGTGACAAATCTTTAAAAGTACGCTTTTATTTTGTTCTAACAAAAAATATATATTTTCAATAATGAATATTATCAAAACCGATTTACAAAATCATATGGGAGACCGATGGATCAACATCAGTTTGGTAGCATACATTGGGGAGAAAATATTTACAAGGATTGAGAATGAAAACTTTTGAATCATTTTTAAAAAATATCATGTCGTAATCAGACTGGATCAAATGTTTAAAAATAGGTATACGACTAGTATATATATTAAAAAATTTGTCTCAATTTTAAAACACTTTGTAATGTTTTTTCTCGTGAATTTTTATTCTACCACCGTCCCTAACATTTTTACGGAAGTTGAAATATACTTCTAATATACTTTAAAATAATATTATAACTCAATAACATCATGCCGCGTTAACTCCACGTCAATCCCAATTCAATTTTTTAATTTATCAGCTTTAAAATAATATTATAAATCAATAACATCAAAATAAAAATAAATAATATAAAAACTTTTTTCATATATATCCACCTAAAAAAATCAAATATAAAAAAATCAAATCAAATCTCAAAATCAACCCATATATATCTACCTAAAAAATATATACCTAATTTTTAATTATAAAAAAATAAAATTTATACTTAAAATTAAATATCCAATATATAAATATATAAATTAATAAATTAATTCTTTCATGGTCTTGAAAATCCGTAGGGTAGTATTTCTACGCTAGCCTGCAAATGTTCTCAATGTTGAATGCATTATAAGAATTTTTAGGAAGCAAAGATGAGCTCAGAGTTAGAAGTTCAATGGCTTCTTCACTAAACCGATCATTTAACTCTAGCACTTGCTTGTCTATTGCCAAGTAAAATATTTCCCACCTATAAAAATGATTCCATGTATTTGTTGCTACATTATCACCATGTGCTTGTGTTTGACGTGTCGTATAAGGAGCACTGAAATCAGGAATAATAATGTGATGATGATCACAAAATAATTTGACTTTGTTAATAAAAGAATCTCAACCGTCATCAACCGTCATCCCTCAATTTCAGACCTTACAAAATTGATAATAATAAAAAAGAATGGAGGTAGAATAATTAGATAAACCTGTTGAGAAGAACCGAAGAAGCAAAACAAGTCTGTCGAACTTCTTGATGCACTCCAATTTCACACAATCGATCTCAATTTTTGCAGTACTCCAAGAAAAACAAAAACAAAAAAGATAAAATAAAGGTGAAATTAATATTTTATTTTATAAATATATATTTAAGTTTTTTGGATGTTTCGGGATGTGTTCGGCGGTTGATAAAAAAAGTGGGATCCTATTTAGTATTAAACTATTACTTGATACAATATATAAAGCGGCTTATAAATTACTAATAGAATATAAATAACTATGTATAAATTATTAATAGATAAATATAAATATATAATATATATAATATAATCTGGTTTTTTTAACATTTTTTTTTCTGGGGAGGGCCATGGTCCTCCCTTGCCTCTCAAATCTTCCGCTTCTACTACCAGGTGTGACAATCTCTCACATCATAACACGATTTATAAAGATAATCCCAATTAATACGATCCAAAATATAAGCGACGTAATAGTTTACTTTGTAGGACAAATTATACCAATACCTCCTTAACCTTATTTGAACTTGAAAATTCAAACATTATAAATATTGATACCATTGATCAACATGGCTAATTTAATATAAATCAATATTATCTAATAAACCTAATGGTTACCTTAATAGTACATGTGGCGTTTACTCCAACGTCAATCCCAATTCAATTTTTTAATTTATGAACTTTAAAGTAATATTATAACTCAATAACATCATGCCGCATTCACTCCGCGTCAATCCCAATTCAATTTTTTTAATTTATGAACTTTAAAATAATACTATAAATCAATAATATCGAAATAAAAATAAATAATATAAAAACTTTTTTCATTCAATGAAATATAATTAACAAATTAAAAAGCGTCATTTTTAAAGGAAAATATAGAGATTTAAAATATATATTTTTTTTTTAAAAAAGAAATACTATCATTGAATTTTAGTAATTTGTACACACTAATTTTTACGAAAATGATATAGTACAATGCGGATTAAATATGATAAATTAATTTACTATTTAAATTTAAACATATACAAACAACAACAACAAAGCCTTAGTCCCGAAATATGACAAATTAGTTTACTATTTAAATTTAAACATATATAAAATAAAAAATTTAAACTCCTAGTAAATTTTATAATTTAAATGATTTTTTTTAATCAAAAGTTGGGACATGATCAAGAACAAGAGCCGGACATCCCAGCCAGGCTGGCACCCCGACGATTGCATCGATCAACCCGATATTATTAAAAAATAAAGAATAGAACAGGGGAAGAGCTAGGAAGAGCGTACGTGCGCCACATTACAAAGGTCATCAAAAATAAAGGAATTATAAAATGCAGGGGCTGAAGGTCACCAAATAAGACTGTCGGAAGATGCACCGTGTCTAGCCAAGGCGTCTGCGGCACGATTACCTTCCCTGTATATATGAGAGATAGTGACAGACAGTAGCGAACAAAGACGCAAACAGTTAAGCCAGGCTTGACGGATTAACCATGGAACTGAAACTGACCTTTGTCGGATTAACTGGACAACGAGTGTTGAATCGGATTCGATCCATAGGTGGTGCCATCCCCTCTCCCATGTCGTTTCAACAGCAAATATCGTTGCTCACAACTCTGCTATATGCGCAAATGTGTTTCCAATCGGGAGGGCGAAACAACCTCGAGCAAAACCTCTCGCGTTGCGGAAGATTCCTCTGGAGCCAGCAGTACCAGGCGAACCAGCTGAAGATCCGTCAGTGTTTACCTTGATCCAACCCGCGGGCGGAGCGATCCAATGAACCGGGATAGAGTTATCCAGTGCAAGTGGCGGCCTGATGCCAGCCGTTATATCAGCAGATCCTTCGCGCAGCTCGCGGATCAGATTCCTAAGCTGAGAGATGGTAAATTGGATTGAAGGGAGTTCATTCTCAAAGATGCTCTGTTTATGGTTTTCCAAATAAGCCATGGACACGATATAATTGCAGCCTTCCATAACTTCGACAATTATCGCGGGAGCCGACACTGCTGCAAGTTAGAGAAAAAAGTCGAGAATGGCACAGTAGGAATAATCGTAGAGCCAAAGAAAATCCCAATTTCTTCCCATAACTTAGCAGCAAATAGACAAGTTATAAATAGGTGATCCGCAGTGTCACGTCCGTATCTAAATTTCTAGAATTTATACCTTAATAGTAATATATATTATAATTATTAGGTGTGTGATTTTTATTTGGTGCAACAGGGAAAGTTTGGAGTTAATTCGATGGTTTTAGGTGTGAATTAAAAGTTTAGAATAATTATTAAAAGATTATATAAAGATTGAGGATCAAAATAGATATTTCCAAATTTTTGATGTAAATCCTAAATCTTTCCAGAGGTACGATTCATCATCATCTTCTTTGTTTCTTTTTCTTTTCTTTGTCTGCCTCTTCATCGTTCCTGAACCGTTTTTCCACCGTTTCTTTGATTTATGAAGATTCGACCGTCCGAATCACTTAAAATTGGAACCATAGCATCCTTATGTATAGATCTAAGTCCTAACCGAAGAGTTTTTTAGTTTCGACAGTATTTGGAGGGAAACGTCTTAGACAGAATTTAAAGAAGAATCGATCGGGTCAATTAGTAGCCAAGGTAAGTATGTATCAACTATATTTTGAGTTTATGTATATAGATATATATATAATCAAAGAAGTTTCAGAAATTGATATTTTAGGATTATGCATGAATTTTGTAAAATTGGGGTTTTTCCTGATTTTGCTTTTTATTGTGAAATTACGGTTCAAATGAAGCTATTGATTATGCTTCTATGTGAATTTCAGATTTTACTTGATTATGTTGATTTAAGGCTTGATTTGGTTGATTTACATATATACATATATGTTTTTGGTTGCAATGTATATCTATATTGAACAAAATGAATTTGATGATTTCTTACGAATTGTTTTTGGATTGAGAAATATGTTGCGGTTATTGTTGTTATTATTTTGGATTGAAATCCAAATGTGATTTTTATGATACAAAATGGCTAATTGAAGCCAAATGATTTTTGGTTATTGAATAGTTTGGAATTTGATTGTGAAAGGATATTTGAGCACGTTATGATTTTATGATTTTATATCCATCGAGGGTTATTCGGATCGGTGGTTTTATATTTGAAGACCATGTTCAGTGAGGGACATGGCATGTGTACACAGTTTGAAGACCTATTGGGTATGGAAGCGAAGTGTTGGGTAAGACCATATGGGATAGGCAATGTTAAGAGACGTCTCGATTATATATGTGGTTATGGATTGATACTTAAGGGGAGAAACTCGAGAATGGATACAATATTTTAAGTTCATTTGGGTTATGTTTTCCGTTATGATTGATTTTGATATAAGGTTTTACGTTTTATTGATTACGATTTGGCTTGATAAAACGCTTATTTGATTATCATATTTTATACGGTTTTGAACTCAAGAATCGATACAAGATTATATATTTTTGGTTTTTGGTTTACTACTTTGACTATATCATGAACTTTAGTTTTGAGTATATTTTATAACGTTTTGATTAAATCCCTTTCTAAAGGTATATATGTAGTTATGTTAAGTAAAGCTGATTTTTATAGCTGATAGTTTTTTACTGAGATTTTTGTCTCACGTTTTTAATTGTTTTAATGTTTTTAGGTGAGAAAGTACAAGATAGAGAGAAGGTTACCGACCAATTAGGCGAGAATCAGAAGTTGTTGCTTATTGTTAGAATTATTATTAGAACTTTACTATTTAATTGATTGTGATCTAAATTTGGAGAGTATTAAGTATTGATTATGATCTTTCTATTTTACGCCCGATGCCGATTGAGGTCGTTTAGGGTCGGGTGTGACACGCAGATTCAGAGGTACACTTACATAACTCACAACGGGAAGCTAACGTGATGCCTTTTGATTTCAGACTGTCCTGAGTCGAGATACGGCAGTTTAGGATCTTCCAGACAGTGACCGGCCGGCTAGGAGGAATGTTGTTGCTCTAAATAAATTTCCCCCATGGTACAGGGGAAGCAGACGGATTGAGGGACTCATAGAACATCTTGACGGTGAGCTGTCCTTTATTCGTTGGGTTCCAAATACAGACGCCCGTTTCGTCAAGACCGCGGGCCACCTGCATAATGCTATTTTGAACCGCAGTTGGCAGCCTGTGAATATTACCCCAAACATTACCACTCAGAAAGTTCTCCACACATTCAAATAGATTAGCTTGTTGGCGAGGCGGAATGCTAAGCTGGTCAGAAACCGTGGCGAGAATCCATGAGTCAGTCCAAAAATTTAAGTTGGAGATTCCCCCGATCCACCAAGTACACTGGTTCCGAATGCAAGAGTATGTGTCTTTGTAGAAGACCCAGGTGGATGAGTTTACGATGTAAGTCCTTAGGATGCCCGAAGCCATTAGGAATCAGTGCCTAACCAAATTAACCACAAAGGAGGCCCCTTGGACCAGCTCCCAGCATAGCTTTCCAAATAAGGAAGTACTGAACCTATCGAAGCTTCTGATCCCTAAACCGCCAAGTTCAGCCTTCATGCAGCAGACAGACCAAGGCACAGTGAGTAATTTACGTGTTTCTCTACTTCTGTCTAAAGGAAGTTTCTAGTTGCTCTGTTCAATATGTTCAACAACGACATTGACCACTTGTAAATTAAAAAAGAGTGCACTAGCGCCCCCATCAAAGAAGATTTGATCAAAGTAAGCCTCCCAGCAAAGGATAAAGACTGGCCTTTCCAGCGACTAAACTTCGATAGAAAGCTATCAGCTAACGGCTTCAAAAAAATGCCTCCACGCGGCTCCCTAAAAAAGAGGCATGCCTAGATATATAAAAGGCAGCTCCGCCTGCTTAATTCTTAGCACCCTACCCAGACACACAGATCTATATCGAGGGACTGCTTTGCCAAAGTATGCCGATGATTTCTCCCAACTGACCGTCTGACCCGATATATGCCCATAGAGGATGAAAAGGTCCCTGGTAGCATGCATGTTGCGTTTCGTGTCTTTACCGAATAGCAACATATCATCCGCGTACAGTAAATGAGAGGGAAAAGTGATTCTACCAGTGTATGCCATAGGAGTGAATCTAACATCCTGCTCCAAATTCAAAAGCCATCTGCTAAAGAAGTCCTCTGCAATGCCAAATAGGATCGGTGATAAAGGGTCCCCCTATCTGACGCCCTTAGAGCATCCAAAGAATCCATTGGGATAACCATTGATCATGATCAAGTAAATTAAGGATCCAGTCCCTGAATTGAAAAGAGAAGCCAAAAGCCTCCATAACCGACAGGAGGAAGTTCCAGTCTAAGGTGTCAAATGCTTTCCTGATATCAAATTTTAAGGCCATTTTGCCCCTATAACAACGTTTGGAAAGAAGATTGACTCCTTCAGAGGCAGCCAATATGCATTGGTGAATGTTGCGCCCATGTATAAAGCCGAACTGGTTGGCGGAAACAATTTGAGCAGCCACGGGGGCCAAGCGATCAGCAAGGATCTTTAAGATAATTTTGTAGCTGAAATTACCCATTACAATTGGCCTGAATTGAGTGATTTGATTTGCCCCGTCTACTTTTGGCAGCAGGACCATATGACTTGAGTTCATACCAGGAAGAACATAGCCACTATCAAAGAAGCTGAAAACCATTCAACAAACATCCTGGCTGATTATATCCCAGAAGTACTGAAAGAAGCAACCTCCGAAACCATCAGGCCCTGGAGCACTGTCTTTGTTCAAGCTAAAAACGGCGTTTTTAATTTCCTCAACCCCAGGCTTCGCTGAGAGCATTGCGTTATCCATTGCAGACACCAGGCTAGGCATCACCGAGTTAATTAGATCCGAGTCAATTCTAACAGCAGTGCCAACGAACAAGTTCTTATACAAATCCACAATGTGCTGTGAAATTTGGGTGCGGTCAGAAGTCATTGCTCCGTCAATAACCAAAGAGGAGATACCAATATGTGTTTTCTGGATTCTAGCCGCTCTATGGAAGAAACTCGAGTTCCTATCCCCAGCCGAAAGCCATTTCTATCTGCTTTTTGTCTCTTAGTTGCAACTCCTATCTGTACAATTGCAAGTCCATCTCCTTTTGAGCTTCAACTTCTTCCAATTGTCTTTCCACCGACTGCCCATCTTTCGATATCTCAATTTGGATCTGTTCCAAATTTGCTTTGGCCACCTCAATGTTCCTCTCGACTCTACCGAAGATATGCTTGTTCCAAGCCCTGATAACAGGTCTTATCGTCCTTAACTTATGGACCAGTAGTTGCGCAGAGGGCAAAGAGAGAGTAACGGAAGCCCAATTCCTAGCCACAACCTCCCTAATGGTAAGGGCGAGTGAGCCATATGGACAAAAAGCAAAACTGAGAATAACGTGGAGGCCCCGAAATACAACTGAGAATAATAGGACAATGGTCTGACCTGTGCCTAGGGAGGGCGTGGCAAGAGACCCGATCTCAAAAGTCTAGATAGGCTTCAGTAACTAGTGCTCTGTCAAGTCTGCATTCCACATGTGTGCTGCCCTGTCGGCCATTTAACCAAGTGTAATGATAACCTGCAGTTTCGACATCAATTAGATCCCCCGAATCGATGAATCTCCTGAAGTCACTACAGCTTCCCACTGTAGGAAAATAGACAAGCCTAGGCATAGCGGAATAATAAAATTTTATCTATTTTATCTATTTCCCTTTTCCAAGATCTGTTAATTGTTATTTCATATAAAGAGGGATAGAAAGTAAAACCTTTACTGATGAACTATCTACCATTGCAAACGAAGTGCCCACAACTTGTTATTATCAACTCGTGAACCACGAACGTTTGATTCAACACAAAACAAAAGATAATCAGTAATCAATCTTCAATGAATAGCAATCGCAATGATTGCCTCTAACAGAAATCGATACGAGATCAAAGAGAGAGTAAGAAATTAAAGTAATTAGATGAGACGATGATGGAACGATTCCTTGCTCTCCTGAATAGGGTTGGCCGAAATCTGGGGTTAGGGGGTCTATTTATAGACTCCTCAAAACCCTAATCTCAGTTGTGTTAGGAATTTAATTAATTGGAATCTTATTCTAAATAGGATTTATAATTAGATAATTAAATAAACACTTTAATATTATCTAAACAATAACTAATTATATTTAGATAATTATTATTAATCAAATTAATAATCAATTAATGTTAGGGATAATTAATTAGAGTTTCAATCACATAAAAACTTCTAATTTAATATTATCAGATAATTTTTCAATTTAATCCATAATTATAATCAAATTATAATTATTAATCAAATTAATTTATCCCCTAATATATATATAAATTTCGGCCCATATAGTGTGTCTTTACTAATTACATTTTCGTCCTCCGATTCCAAGTCCCATATGCGACCCATTAGGTTCTTTATTGCCACTAGCCGTATATAGCCTTTGAAATTATTCATCACGATTAATTCCAACATGTATATAACGGAATACCGTCACGAGCTGTCACTAGCAGAACCTATGATATTCCCCCAGAGCAATTAAGAAGTCAGGTTGATAACTGACATTAACATTTCTGTATTAGGTACAATATAATATGATCCTTCATCAACTATATCCTGTCGGTCAATTCCTTATAACCATGGAATGTGTCAAGGTTACATATAACGAAGAGTCCGGTTTTACTTGTACAGGTTGAATTTACTCTGAAAAGATAAGTTAAGTGAAATGTTCATTTCTACTCTTAACTGTATCACCTTGCAATGATTTCAGTCAATTCACCACAAGCGGCCATTTGGATATATCTCCCACTTGTCGGGAGTGACGAATGCTCAATCTAACATTAACCATTCTGCAATCACTTTGCGTGATACCCAACCTTGCTCTCACACACCCTAGGCTCTCACCTATTGGATCGTGCTCGCACAGAATCAAAGTACCAGACTCCATAATCCAGAATTACTAATTAACGGATGTTTGAGTCTGAGGATTAGTTATACCTACTAACACCAATGAGATGAACAGTTGACACATTAGATAAATCAATCCATTCTGTTATCTCAAGTCGGGTCCCAATCCTAATGAACTCCTTCACCGGATCCATGTAACTGTCTAGATATCCGAATATCTAAAGCTTGTGAGATCAGCTTTCTGTCTCGACAGAAAACACTGTTACATGCAAGTCTCAACAGTAATATGCCAACCCTTATAACATATTACTTGACTTGGGTTTACTTTAAGTTTATTGGTCTATTATAAAGTACAGTCTCACTTCATGCTTGTATGAACACTTTATAACTACTTAAATAAACTTAGGGTTACTTTCTTTATGAAAGATTATTGCCGTTATATATAGTTACATTTTAATGCTATATATCTGATTAAACAAATGGTCAAATAAACAATTTATTCATTAATATTAATATCCCAAAACAATTGTCTTTAGGACACTAAACTCCAACATTCTCCCACTTGGACTAAAGCCAATTGTTCCTGAAACTAATACCAGAAGAACTAAGATGTCTATCATGAGCTCTTTGTGGTAATGGCTTGGTCAACGGATCTGCAACGTTGTCCTCAGTGGGCACCTTTTCTATTCTCACATCTCCTCTAGCTATGATCTCCCTAATGAGATGATATCGCTTGAGATAATGTTTGGATGCATTATGAGACCGTGGTTCATTTTCTTGTGTAATGGCTCCATTGTTATCACAGTACAGAGTAATGGGATTCACAATGTCAGGCACCACTCCTAGTTCTGTTATGAACTTCCTAATCCAAACAGTCTCCTTTGCCGCTTCTGCAGCTGCGATGTACTCTGATTCAGTTGACGAGAAAGCAACGCTTCCTTTCTTGGAACTCTTCCAACTAACTGAACCTCCATTCAGGATGAACTGGTATCCTGTCTGGGATCTATAATCATTTTCATCAGTCAAATGACTAACATCTGAATATACTTCAATTTTCAATTCTCCTTGTCCATATATGAGGAACATGTCTTTAGTTCTTCTAAGATACTTTAGAATGTTCTTGACAGCAATCCAGTGATCGAATCCTAGATTCCCTTGATATCGGCTCGTCATACTCAATGCGAACGCCACATCAGATCTAGTGCAAAGCATAGCATACATGATCGAACCAACCGCGCTGGAGTAAGGAATTACAACCATGCGATTCTTGTCACTGTCCGTTTTAGGACATTGACCATTAGATAACTTGACACCATGGACCATTGGTAAGTTACCTCTTTTCGATTCATGCATGTTGAAACGCTTTAGGACTTTGTCAATATATGTAGACTGGGATAGTCCGAGCAGTCTCTTTGATCTATCCTGATAGATCTTAATCCCAAAGATGTAGGCTGCTTCTCCTAAGTCTTTCATGGAGAAATTACTCGATAACCAAAATTTTACTGTTTGCAACATTGCAACATCGTTTCCCATAAGTAGTATTCATCAACATATAGTACGAAGAAAACCGACTGAGCTCCCACTTGTCTTCTTATAAACACAAGCCTCTTCTGAGTTTTGTTCGAAACCAAATTGTTTTATGGTTTCATCAAAATGTTTGTTCCAACTTCTAGATGCTTGCTTGAGTCCATAAATGGACCTTTGAAGTTTGCAAACCTTGGTTGCATTCTTTGACGTGAAACCTTCAGGTTGCATCATGTATACATCCTCAAGTAGGTTTCCATTTAGGAAAGTTGTTTTCACATCCATTTGCCAAATCTCATAATCAAAATGAGCGGCAATTGCAAGCAATATTCTGATGGATTTGAACATGGCTACTGGAGAGAAAGTCTCGTCATAGTCAACACCTTGCCTTTGACGATATCCTTTCGCTACTAATCTAGCTTTGTAGGTACTAACCTTTCCATCCATGTCTGTCTTCTTCTTGAAGATCCATCTGCACCCGATGGGTTTTATCCCTTCAGGTGGATCAACCAAGGTCCACACTTGGTTAGTATACATGGAGTCCATTTTAGAATTCATGGCTTCAAGCCATGCTTTAGATTCTGGACTAGTAAGAGCTTCTTCGTAGGTTTCGGGTTCATCGTCTAACACGGGAACCAGTTTGTCATCTCCCACTAGAAAACAATATCTAACTGGGAGTTCACGAATTCTTTGAGACCTACGAGTGGGATATGACACTTGTGTTTCATCTAGTGAAACGGGTTCGGGTTCAACTTCTTCCGTGTTTTCAACATATGATTCCTCTTGAACTTCCTCAAGTTCAATCACGCTTCCATTCTGTGTTTCTTCCAGAAACTCTTTCTCTAGAAACACTGCGTATTTGTATAATATTACCTTTTGGTCATCTGGATGATAAAAGTAATATCCCATAGTTTCCTTTGGGTATCCAATGAAGAAACACTTGTCAGATTTGGGATCTAATTTATCGGACACAATACGTTTGACATATGCTGAACATCCCCATATTCTCATGAAAGAGAGGATGGGTTTTCTACCAACGAACAGTTCGAATGGTGTGGAACTGGCGGATTTGCTTGGAACTCGATTTAAGGTAAATAGGGCAGTTTCTAAGGCATATCCCCAGAATGATTTTGGAAGAGAAGTGGTGCTCATCATGGATCGTACCATATCTAGTAAGGTGCGATTTCTCCTTTCTGATACACCATTGTGTTGTGGTGTATAAGGAGGTGTCCATTGTGAGCATATTCCACATTCATTTAGATAACTCATAAATTCTTCAGAAAGATATTCTCCACCTCGATCAGATCGAAGTATTTTGATAGTCTTTCCTGTTTGATTCTCAACTTCATTCTTGAAGCATTTGAATTTCTCAAAAGCTTCTGACTTGTGCTTCATCAAATAGATGTAACCATATCTGGTATGATCATCTATGAAGCTAATGAAGTATCTGAATCCTCCTCTTACTTGGACTGACATAGGACCACATACATCTAAATGTATTAATCCTAGAGTGTCTGATACACGCTGACCTTTATTGCTAAAGGGTGTCTTTGTCATTTTTCCTTTTAAACATGACTCACACATTCCCATCGATTCACAATCAATTGAGTCTATAAGCCCATCTTGATGTAGCTTAAGCATGCGTCTCTAGCTTATATGGCCTAAACGACAATGCCACAAGTAAGTTGAGTTATCTAATCTAAGTCTTAGAAACTTTATCATTCAAAACATACATCCCATTCAATGATATTCCTGAAAAATAGAAAACTTTGTTTCTATAAAATTCGCAATTATTGTTCTTAATTGAAACATAAAAGCCATCTTCTACTAGACAGCTAATAGAAATAATGTTACGAGACATATCTGGAACATACAAACAGTTCCTTAACACTATTACAAGTCCTGATGGTAGATGTAGATCATAGTTTCCAATTGCGAGTGCGGCAACCCTTGCACCATTTCCAACCCGCAAGTTTATGTCTCCTTTCTTCAATTCTCTAGTCTGTTTTAGTTCCTGCATTTCATACAAATATGAGATCCACATCCGGTATCTAATACCCAAGATTCAGACTGTGAAATTGAGTTAATTTCAATATAGAACATACCAGAAGTTGAAGCACCGTCCTTTCCCTTCTTGAGAGAAGCTAGGTACTCCTTGCAATTTCTCCTCCAATGCCCATCTTTACCACAGAAGTAGCATTCCCATTTGGGCTTCTTGACTTGCATCCCCTTTGTTTCGGTGGGCATGGCCCCCTCGCCATTATTGGGATAGTTAGGATTGGGAGGATTCCCTTTCCTCTTCTTTGATCCCTCAGTAGCAAGGGCCATTATTTCCTTGTTTTCTTTTATATTAGGCTCGACCGTCTCGAGCATATTTGAAAGCTCTTCAAGAGAGGTTTGCAAGCCACTCACTTGGTAGTTCATGATGAACTGTGAATAACTCTCGGGGAGGGATTGAAGAAGTAAGTCTACACTTAGTTCATGATCCATCGCATCTCCAATACTAGAAAACTTGGTAATAAGGCCAATCATCCTGACACAATGTGTCATAACAGACTTGCCCTCCTGCATCTTGCATCTATATAGTTGCTTCGTTATTTCGTAACGCTCGCACCGAATTTGATTCCCAAACAATTCTTTTAGGTGCGCGACCATGAAATAGACATCCATATCCTCATGTTGCCTTTTCAATTCCAGTGGCATAGATGCAAGTACAATGTTCTTGCATGATTATCATCAGCCTTATGCTTCAAGTAAGCTTTGATCTTTTCGATGGGTGCATTAAAAGTCGGGATAGAGGGTATCGGTGTATCAAGTACATACCCTACCTTATCGAACTTCAAAACGATTTTGAGGTTGCGATACCAGTCGGTGAAGTTTGAACCATTCAACTTCTTATCGGTAAGGATATTTCTTAGATCGGTTTTCGACATGATTGTTTTTAGAGTAAAATTAACCTGATAGTGAGAAAAGTGATAGATGTTATTCATTTGTTTAATTCATTTACAATTTAAATACGCTGGACTTTTATGTTTTAAATTTCTCCCACTATTTTACCAAATTAATAACCCTCTATATTAATTCGAAGGATATTCACAGTTCCTTTAGTGAGCTAGAATCCTAACTCCTGAAATTTCACCTTGAGTTTACTCAACAAGCTAGTTTCATTCATTAGGTAGATTCATGTAATCAATCACATCAAACATGTGATTTCTAGGTTGTTGGGTTACTAACTACATTAGTAACTGATATGTGTCGTCTATCAATCCCAACCATATTGCCCATTAGGTTAGAACAACATGAGTTTACCCATCCAATTATTCTATCCTAATTTAAGCATTACCCCATATTCGTGAAAAGCGATTTTTCAATAATTCAGGTGTTACCATAAGACCCCGAGCTTGAGTTTACTCAACAACCCAAAGGCTCCCAGTACTGCCGGCTGAATTATAATATTAGGGAGGGGCAACCGATTTTAATAACTTGCTTATTTACTTAACTTTTGATTAGTGAGAGATTTTATTTAAGTCTCATAATCTAACTTAGTCTTGATTTGCTTTAGCACATATCAAACATTCATACATTCAACATTGACAATTACGGACATATCTCTAAGTTTATTCCGTTCAGCCAAAAACGGAATACATGGTCACCCTAGGGAAATACCAACTATTACATATTTCTCTTTGAGTCCTCCGTCTTCTCCTTGGCGCCTTGAATTACAATAATATTCAATTTCAAAGAAACTTCGATTTACTTGAAGGGATTTGGATGAGAAGAGAAATACAATAGAGAGTAAGAGAAGGCAGGACACGCAAGTCCTATTTAAATACCAAAAGACTAAATAACTATTGAAGAGGGTCTAATATGTCCATAATGCCAAACATGCATAAACTCAATTAAATTAAATTTAATTGGTTGATTACACAAACTATTTATGTAATATTTAAGTTAATCAAATTAACAACTTAAATTAATTTTCATCCAATTTCAATTATGCATATCCTAATTAATTCGAATAATTAATTTAATACTTTGAATTACTTATATCAAATATTTAGGTAAAACAAACTTTTAAATAAATTGATTTTGATAATCAAAACAAATTTATTATATTCTGAAACATATATATATATAAAACCCGGGTCTGCTTTTAAAAACAATTTTTAAAACGGTACCCTTCGGATCGGCCCGCCCTTCGTAGCAGCTCCTGCCTCGCGGCAGCATCAAGTCGCAGGGGAACCGCTGCTATTACAGCACCAGCGCCCCCCGCTGTTGGTTGCTGCGCAATGCAGCAACCAACCCCGACAGCCGCTCGGGGTTGCTGCCTCGCGGCAGCGACTCTGAACGGCTGTTCGTATTTTTTTTAAAATATAAATATATATATATAATTGTTCTAAAACAGTTTCAAAACAATTTTCATAATATTAAAATAGTTTTATCTTTTAGATTTAATAAAACAAAACGTTTTAATTATCTAACTATAAAACTGTTAGGTTTTTTTTAAAACGATTATCAACTGAAATAATCAGAAACTATGCATAATCAGTTTTAATTAACAAGTAATCAAAACTTATTTATCGTTAGGTTAATTGAACTAATCGATTAATTAATTTAACCTAACAATAAATCTATTCAATATGATTGAAAAACTCTTTTATTTACATATATGAAATAACAGATTAACATAGGCTCTGATACCAATGTAGGAAAATAGACAAGCCTAGGCATAGCGGAATAATAAAATTTTATCTATTTTATCTATTTTCCTTTTCCAAGATCTGTTAATAGTTATTTCGTATAAAGAGGGATAGAAAGTAATACCTTTACTGATGAACTATCTACTGTTGCAAACGAAGTGCCCACAACTTGTTATTATCAACTCGTGAACCACGAACGTTTGATTCAACACAAAACAAAAGATAATCAGTAATCAACCTTCAATGAATAGCAATTGCAATGATTGCCTCTAACAAAAATCGATACGAGATCAAAGAGAGAGTAAGAAATTAAAGTAATTAGCCGAGACGACGACGGAACGATTCCTTGCTCTCCTGAATAGGGTTGGCCGAAATCTGGGGTTAGGGGGTCTATTTATAGACTCTTCAAAACCCTAATCCCAGTTGTGTTAGGAATTCAATTAATTGGAATCTTATTCTAAATAGGATTCCTAATTAGATAATTAAAGGCCTAATGCATACCCAGCCCCCTAAAGTTGTCTGTTTTGTTCATTTAACCCCCTCACCTTACGGGACAACCCTTTAACCCCCTAAACTCCATAAAAATGGTATTTCTCACCCCCTTAACTTGTCCATTATACCCCTTCTCAACTCATCGAATATCCTATTTACCCCCTTAACTCCATAAATGTGGTATTTCTCACCACTTATGATCCTATTTACCCTCTTAATTTCATAAAAATGGTATTTCTTATCCTTTATAGTAATAAAAAAAGTTGAATGGAGAAAGAACGAATAAAAAATACAAATAACAAGAACATTAATATAAACAAGTTAAATACATTATATGTAGGCATAATGTACCGAAATGGGCCTATGATTTTTGGGGAAGTATCGATTTAGGTTCCACTTTTATGGAAAACATAAATATAGGTTAACGTTTAAAAATGATTATCAATTTAGGCTTCGATAACGGATTGTAAGGGGTGAAAATACCACTTTTATAGAGTTAAGGGGGTAAATAGAACATTCTATGAATTGGGGGATAAATGGACAAGTTAAGGGGTAAGAAATACCATTTTTATGGAGTTTAGGGGGTTAAAGGGTTGTCCCGTAAGGTGAGGGGGTTAAATGAACAAAATGGACAACTTTAGGGGGCTGGGTATGCATTAGGCCATAATTAAATAAACACTTTAATAATATCTAAACAATAACTAATTATATTTGGATAATTATTATTAATCAAATTAATAATCAATTAATGTTAGGGATAATTAATTAGAGTTTCAATCACATAAAAACTTCTAATTTAATATTATCAGATAATCTTTTAATTTAATCCATAATTATAATCAAATTATAAGTATTAATCAAATTAATTTATCCCCTAATATATATATAAATTTCGGCCCATATAGTGTGTCTTTACTAATTACATTTTCGTCCTCCGATTCCAAGTCCCATATGCGACCCATTAGGTTCTTTATTGCCACTAGCCGTATATATCCTTTGAAATTATTCATCACGATTAATTCTAACATGTATATAACGGAATACCGTCGCGAGCTGTCACTAGCAGAACCTATGATATTCCCCCAGAGCAATTAAGAAGTCAGGTTGATAACTAACGTTAACCTTTCTGTATTAGATACAGTATAATACGATCCTTCATCAACTATATCCTGTCGGTCAATTCCTTATAACCATAGAATGTGTAAAGGTTACATATAACGAAGAGTCCGGTTTTACTTGTACAGGTTGAATTTACTCTGAAAAGATAAGTTAAGTGAAATGTTCATTCTACTCTTAACTGTATCACCTTACAAGGATTTCAGTGAATTCACCATAAGCGGCCATTTGGATATATCTCCCACTTATCGGGATTGACGAATGCTCAATCTGACATTAACCATTCTGCAATCACTTTGCGTGATACCCAACATTGCTCTCACACATCCTAGGCTCTCACCTATTGGATCGTGCTCGCACAGAATCAAAGTACCAGACTCCATAATCCAGAATTACTAATTAACGGATGTTTGAGTCTGAGGATTAGTTATGCCTACTAACACCAATGAGATGAATAGTTGACACATTAGATAAATCAATCCATTCTGTTATCTCAAGTCGGGTCCCAATCCTAATGAACTCCTTCACCGAATCCATGTAACTGTTTAGATATCCGAATATCTAAAGCTTGTGAGATCAGCTTTCTGTCTCGATAGAAAACACTGTTACATGCAAGTCTCAACAGTAATATGCCAACCCTTATAACATATTACTTGACTTGAGTTTACTTTAAGTTTATTGGTCTATTATAAAGTACAGTCTCACTTCATGCTTGTATGAACACTTTATAACTACTTAAATAAACTTAGGGTTACTTTCTTTATGAAAGATTATTGCCGTTATATATAGTTACATTTTAATGCTATATATCTGATTAAACAAATGATCAAATAAACAATTTATTCATTAATATTAATATCCCAAAACAATTGTCTTTAGGACACTAAACTCCAACACCCACTGCCGGGCTGCTCCCGGTCTTTTCATGAGCCCCAGTAACAGATTTAAAATCACCCATCACAACCCATTTGTCGCCAGAACTAAAATTCAAAGCCAGCAAATCCGACCATAAATTCCGTCTCCCCACAGCCGTGGTACTGTCATAAACAAAAGATATTACCCCCGCATTAGTGATCTGAATAGTAATATGCTGGTTGTGACAAGCCAGAATCGAAATCCGAGAGGCTATGGATTGGCGACTAGAAACCCAGATTGAATTGTTAGAATTGCAAGCAGTAAATTGAAAACCAATAGATGACCAAAACGAGTTTGGGATATTCTCAAGGCTACCATATGCTCAGCCATGCAAAAAATATCAGGACGATTTGTAGTACAGAGAAGCTTCAAGGCTCTCTGCGTTTAGGGGTTACTGATACCCCTACAATTCCAGAATAAACAGATCATAAATACCAATTTGGAGGCCTGCTTTGCCTCTTAGAGTGGGGTTCCGACACCTGAGTCCTTGGGGATTTCTTTTTCTTTTGAACTGTTGTCTATGCTTTCTCAGAATCTGAAATTAAGCATCACGAATCAGTAACAGACTCAGCCGTTGACTGCTGTAGTGCTGATTTAGGGATGCTCCATCCCTCATTCCTAGGTATTATACTGACTGCCCGCGACATAGGAGGTAGCTGGCAATGGAATTTCGCTTCATTATCAGATTGAGATCTACTGTCATCCTCATAATCTCCCCAACGCTTCTCACTGTTAGCAGAACTGTTCAGAACCATTTGGAGGGATGGCTCGACAGCTTGCAGTGGTTGTGAGGAACTCGGATTGTCCGGTGCTGCGTTGGTAGGCTACCGTGAAGATGAGTGAGGCCTCTGAGATTGTTTGTTCTCACGATGTGGAACCCTTGAGTTTCTATGTGTCCCTTATTGCTTTCGACATTGGGCTGCCGAATGTCCAATGGCAGAGCACGCAGTGCAAAGAACTGGGGGATGCTCATATTCAAGCATCACCCATTGCATAAGAGAATATGTATCCACCTGTAGACACCGAGTCGGAGGACCTGTGACGAAAACCTGAAAACAAGACAGTTGAAGCGATTGATTCCGGAAGTTTTTGAAAAAAATATAAAGAATAATAAGCAAAGGAAAATTAGCGGCACGGCGCGGGTGCTTCGCGGCATCCGGCACGCGTACGACAATGGTCGAACGCCCGCTCGGCGGCACGAGACGTGCGCTCGGCGTCCGTCGGACGCACCGCGAGTGGCACGCTCTCGACGTCCGAGCAACGCCCGAGTCTGGTGGCACGGAGCGCGCTCATGGGTCGCTGAGCGCACACGCCCGGTGGCGCGAAGCGCGCGTTCGGCGGCCGTGACGTGTGAACGTCTGACAGCGCGGAACGCGCGCTCGGCGGCCGCGGGGTGCGCACGCCCGACAGCGCGAGGCGCGCCCCGAGGGTCGTCGGGCGGGCGCCCAACCACGTCGGGCGAACGCCCAACGAACGTTGGGCGAACGCCCAACGAACGTTGGGCGAACGCCCGACGCCGTTAGGCGATCGCCCAACAATTGTTGGGCGATCGCCCAACAAGGTTGGGCGGTAGCCCAACACAAGGTTGGGCGGCTGCCCAACCCCAATGGGCGACGCCCAATTTTTTTTGGGCGTCGTCCATTGGTCCGGGGACCCGTTTGCCTATAAAAGGCACGGATCCCCATGCAAAAAAGGAGAAGGAGGGGGGGAGAATTTGGATAGCTTCTCACGCTAGATATTTTTCTAGAGAGAGGAAGTTGATTTTTTTAGGAAAAAAAACATTTTTTTTTCCTAAAAATTGAAAATCTCTAAATTTCCTAAGTTCAATTTTTACTAAATTTTCATAAAAAAAACGGGAGCTCGCGGTTCGTGGAATCAATCGGCTTCGACGGTCAGATACCGAATTCAAGGTATTATCCGAGGACTAGACTCTTTATTTTATTTAATTTATTCTTCTCTTCTATTTATTTTTTTATGCTATAGTTTTTTATTCATCTAGTTTTTTATTTATTTTGTCACATTTTATTTAATTAGCGTATTTATTTAATTTTCGTTTCGTGTTAAATAAAATTTGGTTTTGTTTTAAAATAAAAAACCTCGTTTTGATATCCCAATACGAACCGTGATCCGATAAAAAGGTAGTTCGGGTATCGAAAACGTTGTAATTATAAGTTTTTAATTTAAAAGAACTTTAGGAATAATGTTTTAAAATGAAAACATCGTTTTAGGAATTTCCGTTTTCGACTATGATCCATTTTTGGTAGTTCGGAAATCCAAAACGATTGAATTAGATTTAATTTAAAGCTTTTGAATAAATCTGGAAACATTTAGGAGTGCTGCTGTAATTGACCAATTCTGTCACTAAATGCTGTTTACCGACGGATTTTCCGTCGGTAAATCTGCCAAAATATGAAAAATGCCATTTCGGTCCCTTTTTCTTAACTTTTAAGCTTTTAATCCTTAGTATATATGTGTATAATTATGTAATATATGTTTTTCAAGTTATTTTAGAACTTTAGCATATATATTTATTTTAGAAAATTTGTATATCATTTTTATTCTATTTTACAATATAAGTATAAATATATATACATGTGATAACATCAGGATATTATCACAAGGACCGAAAGAGATAATTGCCTTAAATATGCCACGTAGCAAAGGAAACCGTTCGGCGGATCCCCCTGGATTAGCTCTAAGAGATCCGCTGGCGGATCCCTCCATTCGCCTCGATAAACGGCTGGACGCCGTCTCGGCCATAAATGATCATTAAATGAATCATTAATAGTCTTAACCCGCCAGGTTAAGAATAACTTGTAACCGTCATTAAATGAGCATTAATTGAGACTTTCTAGTTACCTAGAGGTTACAAATTCCTCAAACTATAAATAGCCTACGTCTAGGCTATCAAGGTACATTCATTCTTACACCCCCTAAGCTTTGTCCATACAGTTTATTCTCCATATTCGTTACTGACTTTGGCATCGGAGTGTCCCCGGCCGATCCCAACGGCACCTCACAGGGACGTGATCCAATCAGAAGTTTCTCCAGTGTTATCAATTGGTGCGGTGATCGTGGAATCCTTGATCTAATAAAGGATTTTTCCGTTCACATTGAAACGTCATGACCGATGAAAGGCAAAATCCCTCCTCTGGGATTGAATCACCGGTAATTACACCATCAAGTGCTGGTCGCACAGGAACAACCACTCTTAAAAATTATTGTAAAACGGATCGGTTCATCCAAATGAAAGGAAACGCGGATGATAGACCCAAGGATGACTTGAAGAGGAAGAGAAAAAGCACCATTAACGTCATAGCTGGCGGACCAGGTTATCAGCCAACATTGAAGAAGGCAAGGACAACCACCCTTGAGAAGACGTCATTAAATCGCCCTTTCTCAGATACAGGTCCGGAGATTGCGCCCCATGCAGACGCACTGGTCGTTACCATGATGGTTGAAGGTTGGGAAATGAGGCGGGTAATGATTGACACGGGAAGTTCATGTAACATCATTACCCGAGGAGCATTCGCCAAACTCAAGATTGATCCCGTCCGGGTAGAACCAACCGTGGTTGACATTTTGGGAGTCACTGGTCATACCATTCAGACGAAAGGTGAAGTTACTTTGGATTGCGAGCTTACTGGGGATGATCAAGTTTGGAGAGGAGATTTGGAGTTTTCGATCTTGGATGGACTACTAGCTTACAATATTATCCTTGGACGACCGTTTATCTCCGAGGCCGCAGCTCTTATCTCTATTCGCCATCTAACACTTTACATTCCCGTGGCCAAGGGAGGTGTGATGGTTAAAGGTTGTCAGAAGGTGGCTCAAGAAACATATTCCGCATCCTTAATGATTCGCCCTCAATCTAAGGAAGAAGATGAAGAGGAGCACGTCACAATGGCTTTGGGCGAAACCGAAATGTACCCTATGGCGGAGGGGAAGCAGGTGCGGATAGCTAAAGGGCTACAAGGCGAGATTAGAGATGCGATTACCAAAGTACTCGGCGAAGTTGAAGATGTCTTCGCGTGGAAGGATGAAGTACTCCCCGGAATTAGCCCAGACGTGATCACCCATAAACTCAACATCGATAAAAATGCTGTCCCTGTGGCTCAGAAGCGGAGAAACCATGGTCCTGAAAGACAAAAAGTGATTGAGGAAGAGATCGCCAAGCTCCAAAAGGCGAATGCCATTGAGGAAGTACTTTATACCCAGTGGTTGGCGAACGTCGTACTAGTGAAGAAAGCTGGCGGATCTTACTGTATGTGCATTGATTTCACAGATCTCAATAAAGCTTGCCCCAAAGATAATTATCCCTTGCCGTGCATAGACATGCTTGTAGATGGAACTGCTGGTCACGCAATGTATTCCTTTACTGATGTAAAGTCTAGCTATCATCAAATCCCTATGGAGCCCTCGGATAGAATCAAGACTTCGTTCGTAACGCATCAAGCCACTTATTGTTTCAAAGTTATGCCCTTCGGGCTCAAGAACGCGGGAGCTACCTATCAGAGGATGATGAACAAAATATTTGCGGACAATAAAAGTGGTAACTATTCCGTCTACGTAGATGATATGATCATCAAAAGCACAACTGCAGAAAGGCATGCAGAGGATATAAAGGAGCTACTGGGCGTACTTCGGCGTCACAACATCAAGTTGAACCCCGAAAAATGCACTTTTGGAGCCACATATGGAAAGTTTTTAGGATTCATGATCAGTGAAAAAGGAGTTAGCCCAAATCCTAACAAGGTCAAAGCAGTTCTAGAGATGCAAGCGCCCCGGAATATCAAGGAGGTACAACGCCTTAACGGGCGTATCATAGCCTTGGGCAGGTTTATCTCTTGCTCGGCCCGTAGATGTTAGCCTTTTTTCGAAGTTATCAAGCAACAAAAAGCGTTCGAGTGGAATGAAGATTGTCAGAATGCCTTTGAAGGAATCAAACGGTTCCTCGCAGAACTACCCCTGATGAGTCGACCTTTGAAAGGAGAAGATTTATACATGTATGTATCGGTCACGGACAAAGCCGTATGCACGGTCATGATACGTGAAGAGGATGGCCAACAGTTCCCAATTTATTACGTGAGCAAGGTTTTGAAAGATGCTGAAACCAGATATTCAAAACTAGATAAAATGGCACTGGCTGTTGTAACCACGGCAATTCGCCTTAGGCCATATTTTCAGGCGCATACAGTAATAGTTCGTACCAATATACCAATGAGAAAAGTATTGCAGAAGCCGGACACTTCGGGAAGGTTGATGGAGTGGGCGATTCGCCTAGGCGAATTTGATGTAAGATATGAGAGCAGGTCATCATTGAAAAGTCAAGTCCTGGCGGACTTCGTAAATGAATTTACGGATGAAGGGATATCTCATCCCAAACCTCCGTTAGAAGAATGGTCGATGTACACCGACGGGGCTTCATCGGCGGATGGAGCAGGTGTGGGAGTTGTGATCAAAGGTCCCCAGTACATAAAATTGCGGTACGCAGCGAAATTAAATTTCCATGCCACTAATAATGCTGCTGAGTATGAGGCTCTGATATTGGGTCTACATCTACTTCAAGAGATCACCCCAGAACGGATCGTGATCTACAGCGATTCAAAACTAATGGTCAACCAAGTAATCAAGAATTACGAGGTAAAGGACGAGGTCCTGGCCAAATATGTTACAGAAGTCAAAAAGTTGCTAGATAACCTTGAAGCTAAAGAAGCCAGGTGGGAATTGGTTCACATACCAAGAGAATCCAATACGGAGGCGGATCAATTGGCCAAAATGGCTTCTTGTGAGGCAAATTGGGCAGATCCGGACTGTCCCTTCGAAGTAAAAATGGCTCCGGCATTTGCATCTACAGAAGTATCCCTACTCACAACGGTGGAAGAGGATTGGAGGACAGCCATCCGCCAATATCTGCTAAATGGAACATTACCTGAAGATAAAGAGGAGTCGCGAAGGATAATCAGAAGAGCAGCTTATTTCTCCTTGATCAACGATGGTCTCTATAGGAAATCCTTTAGCCATCCTTGGTTGAAGTGCATTCTACCCGAAGAGGGACAGCGAATCCTTAAGGAGCTACATGAGGGGTCTTATGGGTCTCATGAAGCATCCGCTACGATTTTGAAAAAATCCAGATTAGCAGGTTTCTACTGGCCCACAGCCGAGTTAGATGCCCAAAGTTTGGTAGAATCTTGCCACAGTTGCCAGATTCATGCGAATGAATCACACACTATCAAACACATCCCGAAACCAATCATCGATGGCCGTCCGTTCGCCCTCTGGGGAATAGACATTATTGGCCCGTTTCCTCCAACTCGCCGACAAAAGAGGTATGTAATAGTAGCGGTGGACCATTTCACCAAATGGGTAGAGGCCGAGGCTGTTTCCTCCATTACAGCAGAACAAATAGTAGAGTTTGTCAAGGACAACATCATGGGAAGATACGGCATTCCACATACCATCATCACCGACAATGGAATGCAGTTTAACTGTGGCAAATTCAAAGCTTTTTGTGAAGGATTGGGCATCCTGAACAGATTCGCCTCCATTTATTATCCTCAGTCCAATGGAATGACCGAAGTGACCAATCGAACGATTGTAAAAGGGATAAAAAAGAGGCTGGGAGAACACGACAAAAAATGGGCAGATCAACTTACAAGTGTTTTGTGGGCCTATCGTACCACTCCAAGAACTGCTACGGGAGAAACGCCATTCGCCCTTTCTCATGGAGTAGAGGCCGTAATCCCAGTTGAAATACAAATCCCCAGTGATCGAGTGGCCTTTTATTGCCATGAGGACAATGATAGGCGATTGAGGGACCACCTAGATCAGGTTGAGGACCGCAGGAACCAATCCTATGTACGCATGGCAGCGTATAAACAGCGGATTGCATCCTATCATAATAAAAATGTCAAGCTTGTGGATCTAGAGATAGGGGATCTGGTGCTTCGTAAAGCTGATAAAATCCAATCTCGAGAAGGCAAAGGCAAGTTAGGGATCAACTAGATAGGTCCATACCAGATAGTGGAGAAGGTAGGACCGGCCACATTCAAAATACAAGACATGGAGGGCAATACGCTACCACGCACATGGAATCTCCAAAATCTCCGTAAATACTTCGTCGGAAAATAAAGCATGTTCTCGGTCTTAAGTGTTCTTTTCCCTCTAGCAAGCTTTTTCCCATGTGGTTTTTCTTGTTAGAGATTTCAAAGAAGCTCCTTTATAAAGACCTGTTCGCTGTAATAAGGTGTTTTTCCCATTAATAAATATTGTTGATCATTTTTATGTCCTTTACTGTTGCGATTTCAGTATTCCATAAAGGGAGCATCTCACGCTCTCTACACGCACAATAGGTCCGCCACTTGGCGGATCACGGTCACCAATAGAGTTAAAACGATCCTTGGACGCAAGGTCTCTACACTCTCTTACCCTTCCCAGAGAAGGATCTATAAGTCCTGCGGGCGGATCATTTCACCTCAAAGATAGGTAGCAAATTGAACCCCTGGGCAGCTTTACTTCCTCTAAAAAGGAATAGAACAGCTTCAAAACCTTCACAAAGGTTCATACAATGGAGTATGGCTGGCCACCTACTCCAAACCAAAATCTCTAAACAAAAGCTAAAAGTAATAGGGGCATCCCCTTTCTTCTTTGCCCACGCCGCTTGAGGATCCTCCTCCACAGTCATAGATTCGCCACCAGTAAAGATATCTCCTAAGGAACAGAACCTAGCGAAAAAACAAAATCAAAGGCTGGTAGTATTCCTTTAAAGATTATCCGCCACAACTGTGGTGTCACTACACGTGTCGGCCATAAAAGGACACCGAACAGAATGCTCGCAAAAGCATAAGACGGCGCGCAGAAGTCCAAAAGCCCTGAAGGACTTTAAAAGCATTTTGGGGGGGCTTCTGATAACATCAGGATATTATCATAAGGACCGAAAGAGATAATTGCCTTAAATATGCCACGTAGCAAAGGAAACCGTCCGGCGGATCCCCCTGGATTAGCTCTAAGAGATCCGCTGGCGGATCTCGTAGGCGGATCCCTCCATTCGCCTCGATAAACGGCTGGACGCCGTCTCGGCCATAAATGATCATTAAATGAATCATTAATAGTCTTAACCCGCCAGGTTAAGAATAACTTGTAACCGCCATTAAATGAGCATTAATGGAGACTTTCTAGTTACCTAGAGGTTACAAATTCCTCAAACTATAAATAGCCTACGTCTAGGCTATCAAGGTACATTCATTCTTACACCCCCTAAGCTTTGTCCATACAGTTTATTCTCCATATTCGTTACTGACTTTGGCATCGGAGTGTCCCCGGCCGATCCCAACGGCACCTCACAGGGACGTGATCCAATCAGAAGTTTCTCCAGTGTTATCAACATGTATTTCCTTTTTATTAATTTAGGCTATGTTTAAATATTAGTTACTTGATATTTTGAGAAATAATGGATATATATTAGTATATGTCATTTTTGGTATTTAAAACTATATTAGTTATGTATATATATATATAGTTTTGGGATATTTGGGTTATTTTGATTATTGAATGAAATTATTTTTGGAAAAATGTTATTTTCTTATTCATGAGATTTACTTATTATTTTCACATTTTTTTGTATAAATATATTGTACCTATTATTTTTATATACATATAGTTCCTTTTGTATTAACTTTTATTTTCATATTCTATTTTTGATTCAAATATATATATATATGTTAGAATTACTTCCTTTATTCTTTTGGGCTTAATCATGGGTCCATGTTTCAAATGGGCTTTATTTAAGTATAAATATTAGTTTAAACAAGTTTATTGTTGTAATTATAACAATTAGAGGGTCCATTAAATGAATGGGGAAAATAAATCACAAAAAGAGAGTTTTCAATTGAATTATTTAAACTAATGTTTTTTTTCTTAGATTTCTAATGTAAATAAATAGAGTCATTCTTGTTAATACTTCAAATCGTCTTCAAAACACCACGTTTTAAAACCTTAATCCGTTCCAAAGGCGGATTAAAGGATCATTGTAATTAAAATCGTTTTCTTTGTGAATAATAGAATTTTTGAATCATTTTCTTAAAGGATTTGTACAAAATAAAGTCGACTTGTATGTTTAACCATGTTTTCTCATTAAAAGGTTTTTATCTCAAACGTTTTCAAATACTCGAGTCGTTCCAACGGCGATTCGGGTAAACTTCATCAAACAGGGCTTTAAAACGCACCTAAATCGTTCCAACGGCGATTAAGGTGCGAACCATGTAAATAAACTCGTTTTGGGGGAATAAGTTAGTGTAGAATAAACACACAACATGACATGTAAATAAGTCGTAAATAAATCATTTCTTCCTTTCCCCTCTCTGTGTATGTATAACGTAAATGGGTGATTCTTTACTGATGTGGCTTTTCAATATCATATGCTCAAAACGGTTTCTAAAAAGAGAAAGAAAAGGGTTTCAAATGAATTTTAAACTTAAAGAAGTATACGATTAGTCCGTTATCGCCTAACATGCTGAGTAGGAGGCCGGTGGTTCATAACCGGGCGATGTCGGGGTGCCTAGTAGCCTTTCTCCGGAAAGGAGCTAGCCTTCTCGGCTCGTACCTAAGTTTCCCGAACCCACACCGGTCTCCCGCAAGGGATCGGTGTTCATTTTCCCATTCGTGGGTGGCGACTCTTCCATATCTCCGAGCTCCGGTCCTGCCGAGCAGCTTGATTCCACGATTGGTTGCTTTCGGCGGCAATCACCGCTTACGTCGCCATGAGGTTGTCCACCCCCCGGTCCGCCCGGGAGATTAGGCCGCGGCACCTCGTCTAACAAGTGGCGACTCTGCTGGGGAAGCGAGAAATTTGATTCCGGAAGCCGTGTATTAAGCCCTTAACGGGGACGGATCGTTTTACTTCTTTTCGTATGCATACATGTGCATTATTGCAAACCCTTTGGGTAATTTCCGCGAAACCTCTAGCGAGCGTCCATTCGTCGCTCGAAAGAGGCTAGCGTAAGTTCCCCCTTACAGTAAGGCGCCAGAGAGTCCCCATCCATTCGTTAGGGGCGAATCTGTGCGGTCTTGTGAGGTCCCGCGGTCAACCGTGTCAGCATATAGTAGCCTTAGAAGTTTCCATAGGATTACCCGTTACTATTTTTGATGTGATAAATGAATCAGTTCGTGTTTTCAAACCGCCATGATACGTGTCTAATCCTAAGTTATGTAAAGAAAATGAGACGATGCGTTAATATATACTCATGAATCGACATACTAATTACCCTAAAACCTTGAAACGATTTGAACTAAAGACGACTTAGTCATCTCGCATGAATGAACATGTACGACTCGCCTTGTCCCTTTCGGTGTCCCGACGAAGGCACGTGTTCAGGAAATGCGTTATGACGTAAGCACGTATTAGTATGAATCAGTTCGGTGTTAAGGATAGTTGCATCTCGATACAAAAGACTATATTAACAGAAGCCGTCATTCACATTCTTTAAATAAATTGGGATAAAAAGAAATCATGACGAAACGAAAACAAAGAACATTTCTGTCTTGAATGACCCTGTCGTAACGTGAAAAGTTTCGCACAAGTAGCCCGTCCCTTCCGAATAAAAGACGAGCTTTTACGTTATGCCTCGCGTTGTTCTTAAGAGAAATGGATGTGTCCGCAAAGGTGACTAAGAAAATAAAAGAAAATAAAAATAAACTAAACGACCAAAATTCATTCCGAATCTACGATATATATCAATCCCGAGGGTAGTTAAAGAAAATAAACCAATGCCGTTGAATACGTGTCTCGAGCGAATATACACCCCGTTTAAAATCTCGAAGCCGAATTAAGCCAAACCATACAATTGCGCCATATGGACGAGACTGCGGGTTTTGACTAACGACTCGATCATTTCGACCGTTACCAAAACTGCAAGAAATATGGCCCGATGTACGTGTTTGCTTAAATTCGCGCCTAAAGGAAAGAAAACGGTGATATCTCCGCTTCGAATAAACACGCGATTCAACGAAACGTTGATTTTCTATAACCACACTAAGGTGATATATCCCGTAGATTGGAAAGAATAAAGGATTGTTGCTAGCCGAAGGATTACCGTGCGCTCAAATAAGACTCGCCGTCTTTTCACGTAGCTAAAATGAGCAAACAGAATCTCAACGCTAAAAACAAACACGTTACGCGATGAGTCCGTTCCCTAAATTCAAAAGTGATTCCATCACTAAATAAACGCATGGTTACGTCTCTCGATAGATCCAAAAAGATCCCGTTGTAATCCAAAAATCGAGACACGAATCCATGTGAATAAAAAGGGAACGAATCATAGACGATAACGAACGATTGAACTAAGAAGAGTAACTCGAACCACGTCTAAGAACTGAGATGCGCTCAAAGGGAGTCAAAACCCGAATTAATGCGTCTCGCGAAAGGACGAAAGACGAGTTATTCCGAAAGAACAATCCAACTTGGTCGATTTTTTAGTCACTGAACGTTGATACGTCAAAACGAACTGTATTGTCTGATGGGTGATTTACTTTTCGGCAATAATCGACGGCATCACGCGTCCCCTGGACCGCAATGTGAGCAAAAAACCAAAATCCTAGGAAAGAGACCTGGACCGACGAGTGTGTGGAGGAATAAGGGTGGAAGAGAGATGTTGTGATGCGTGTAAATAGAACTAACGTTTGTTCTTCTTATCTTATAATCGTAAATAAATAAACGCACACACCACGAATCATGCATATAAAATCATGCATACATACTAATGGATACCGTTCGCGCAGACGTCATCATTAAGCGGTTGTGGTTTCGCGAGAGTAATCGGCTTGTCAAACAGTTTGATCAGTTGCGAGTAGATAGCTCCGAATCAGTAGTTGTGGCTTCTGAATCATCTTCATCCGAGTATACTCAGTCTTCCGTCAGTATGTCTGCGACCGACGAGAAAATGGCTGAATTGGAGAATTCTGTGAACAATATCAATGATCAGCTGGCCGCAATCTTGGCCCAGCTAGCTGAGTTAGCACTGAAGGACAACAAGAGTGGTAGTAAGCGTGCTGAGAATGAGGTGAACGATGGCCCTCGCTTTGGGAATAAGGAGGATTATCAGGATTATATCCGAAAATAGTTAGAGAAGGAGAAAGCTAAGGAAGAGGAGTGGAAGCAACATATCACGCAGGAAGTGCAGGACTTGCGCGGAGGAAGCTCCGGAAGTCAGGATTTCTATAACTTGAAGAATTGTTTGTCGGCAACAGCCTTGCCTTTGAAATTTCGGCTCCCTGACATGAAAAAGTTCGATGGAACTGGAGATCCCACCGCTCACATGAATCAGTATGTTGCTGTGATGAAGCACACGATCCTGACTGAGGATCAAGTCCTGGGGCTGTTTAACACCTACCTAGAGGGGGCTGCCCTCACATGGTTTCATGTATTGCCAATGGTGACAAAGAAGGATTGGAAGGAGTTAGCGAAGTCATTCATCGCTCAGTATAGCTTTAACACCATGCTGGAGGTCACGTTGAAAGAGTTAGAGAGCACTAAGCAACAGGCTGGGGAATCCTTTTCCGATTTTGTGAAAAGATGGAGGGCTAAGGCCGCAGTGATGAAACAAAAGCCGCTCGAGCAGGATCAGATCCGAATGGTGGTTGGCAACACGTTGCCATATATTAAGAATGAGTTGCGGTATATGCCGTTCATGGATTTCAATCAGATGTAGAGTTGTGCCTTAACTGTCGAAGGTGATGGGGAGCCGAAGAAAGCTTATACCAAGTGGATGAAGTCTGGATATAGTGCCGGAGGGCCTAGCGCGAGTACAGAACCCGCAGCAGTGAAAGTGGTTGATCTTAATGCTATTGAAAAGAGGCGGTTCGCCAAGTTCGATCAGACCTATGCTAAAGTTTTCAAGCGTCTGCAAAAGAAGGGATTGTTGAAAGCCCTTACCCCGTATAACAAAGCTCAACCTACTCCGCAGATACAGGCTAGAGGGTATTGTGAGTTCCATAGCAGTTATGGACATACGATTGAGAATTGCGAGAGGCTGAAACACGAAATCCAAGATTTGATTGAGGAGAAGAAGATAGCTGATCCTTCGTCAGCAAACCCTTCCGTTAGGCGCAATCCATTGCCTAATCATAGGGTGAGCGTGATCGGAGCTGGTTTGACGGAAACTGTAGTGATGGAATCTTTTGAGGAAGATGTAGAGGAGTTGTTGGACTCCGTCGAAAGAAGCAATGTGGGAAATGGTCTGTATGTGTCCTTCCTGGGTAAGGAACAAGAGGATGAACCGATGAAAGAAGGATCAGATGGTGGAGCACCATATGATGAGGATAGTGCTGAAGAGACCGGAGAAGGGTCGTCTCGGACTATTGTGCCAGATTTGGGTTTGTTTAGTGGAGGAAGGGATCCCGAAGTGCACTTGCGTGAATATATGCACGACATGTTTATTGAATCCTTCGGAGTAGATGAAATTGCTCAGTGGTTCCACCATTCGCTGGTAGGCGAGCCTTTGGAATGGTTCCATTCATTACCCGACTCTTGCAAGCACGATTGGGATCGGTTGTCGGATTTGTTTCTAGAAAAGTATCAAAGAGCTGAAGATAGAACTGCGGAGCGCTTTGCAATGCAGATTGGACCCATCAAACGTCCATTGCCGAGGGTGAGCAAGTATAACGGCAATAAGGACCCTATGGAGCACCTTCACTTCTACTTGTCGGCTATGGCAGCCTTGGGTTTTAAAGAGGAAGAGATCACTAACTTGTTTTGTAATTCATTGATGGGTGAACCGCTGATGTGGTATATGTCGCTGCCGATGTATGTTAAGATCGATTGGGCAGCTATGACGAAGAGATTTATCAAGGAGTATACAGTATAGATGTTAGCAGAGCAAACCCCTGATTCCCCGTCTTACCAAACACCTGATGCGGTGCTAGCGATGCCTAGGTATGGTGGATACCAGGATCCTGTGGAGCATGCGAGGATATTCCGCGATCATATGTATAACGCCGGATTTCCGCAGTGTGAGTTACATGAACATTTTTCGGAAACCTTGATGGGTGAAGCCTTATTGTGGCATCAGGGTCTGTCAGAGGAAGAGATGTGTCATTGGGTACCACTCAGAAGCGCCTTTGTGGCGAGATATGAATTGTACATTCCGTGGATGGGATCCCTGGACGATCTGGACCGGATTAGGCAATTCCCCGAGGAACATTTTGTGGATTATGCTAGAAGGTGGAGGCACCGTTATGAGCAGTGTAATGAGACAATGAGCGATAAGGTGCAGCTTATGTGCATACAACGAGGTGCTATTCCGTTGGCCGCAAGAAGGATGAGTAGGGTGTCCCTCCGTGACTATGATGAGTTGATAGGTTGGGCTCTGTATGGATCGGCGGATCCCTTTTTCCTGAATCCTAGTGTTCCTCACGTCATGGATTTAATGGTCGTGGACATTTGGGAGAGTTCCTCAGACGAGGAAGATGCCAATCGGAAGATTCCTATTAACATTTGGGACGAATCGGATGATGAGCCGGAAATTGCGGTAATGACGAGATCAGGTCGTGTGGCCGAAGGAAAGGCACCAATGGTAGAAACTGAGATTGGAGAAGGGTCGGCTCCTAAGCCCGATGACCAAGTTCTTGAGCAGTTGAAGAAGACGCAAGCTAAGTCCATGGTTTGGGAAGTTTTGTGCCATTCTAAGTACCATCGTGAAAATCTAATGAAGGAATTACAGAATCTAGTTATTTCCACCGATACTGAGCCGGCAGCGCTAGTAGGGGCAATAATGGCCCGAAAGAAGACTGAGATCACATTTACCGATGAGGATCTCCCAGAAGAGGGGAAGGCTCACAATAAGCCATTGTATATTCGAGCGGAAATTAATGGGAAGAAGACTAGATGTGTGATGGTCGATGATGGATCGGCTATTAATGTTTGCCCGTTGAAACTCTTGTCAAAGTTGGGAGTGGAAAGAGGAGACTTGACGGCCTCTGAAACTGTGATTAGAGCATATGACGACAGCCGTAGGCACATTGAAGGAGTCTTCAAGGCCAAGTTGAAAGTGGGGCCGCACGAGGAAGAAACTGAGTTCACGGTGCTGGATATCCCGGTAACTTTTGCCGTGCTGTTGGGACGCCCCTGGTTCCATAAGTTGGGAGGTGTGCCCTCCACGCTCCACCAAATGATTAAGTTCCCCTTCGGGGAGGAGATAGTGACAATTAGAGCTGAGAAATTAAGCTCGGTGGCAGCACTGGGAATTGAACCTCAACTTTTCTCCGGATTCCAAGTCTCCGGGATTTACGAGTCGAGCATGACCACCGATGTGGTAAAGATGATGAAGGGAGGTTTCATCCCGGGAATGGGCTTAGGAGCACGCCATCAAGGATTGCTAGAGTTTCCGGACTTTAAGAGTCAGAAAACCCGGAGGGGTTTGGGATATGAGCAGGGGAATCCGTCCAATGCGAGTGCTGAAGGAAAAGTAGGCTTGAGGAAGTATTTTGTGAGCGAGGGACATGGAAAGGCATATTCAGGAACCCCCGAGTCGTGGACTAGCACGGAAGGAAAGATTCTGCCAGGGTTTGAAATCTTCAATGATGTGGCCGACTGGGGCAAAGGAAAGGCAAGCTGCTTTGTCGAGGAGATCATGATGCTGGATTTAAATGCCGAGGAGCAAGTCATCACCATCGAAGCAACTGCAGGGGTAGGGATTGAGCCTAGTACCTCCGGAGTGTATGAGAAGTCCGAAGGCCCGGATGATGAAAATTGTATTACTGCTTTGTTTGAGTCAGATGATGTAATCACCCACGCTATCAATGAAATGAATTCTGATTTTGCTTACTTGCTTGATGTTGATCATGATCATTCCATGCATTCTCATTCATATAACATGCCTACATTTGAAATCAATGCAATAGAAATGTCAACTTTCAATCTTGGTACGGATGAAAATCCTAAACTTATACAAATTGCTCAAGAATTAACTATTGAAGAGAGAAAAGAATTCGAGAGAATAATTAAAAAATACGAAATTGTGTTTGCTTGGACATACGAAGACATGCCTGGAATTGATCAATCAATCGTAACTCACCGCATTCCAACTTACCCCGAAGCAAAGACCGTAAAGCAGAAGCTCCGACGTATGAGACCCGAATGGGCAGATAAGATCAGAGAAGAAGTGAAGAAGCAGTTAGAAGCAGGATTCATCAAAGTAATCGACTATCCCCCTTGGGTCGCAAATGTGGTGCCAATCGTGAAAAAGGACGGCAAAGTGAGGATGTGTGTGGATTACAGAGATCTTAACAAGGCATGCCCCAAGAATGAGTTCGCATTGCCTCATATCGATGTATTGATCGACAGTGCAGCGTCAAGCGTCTTACACACGAATGTGGATGGTTTCATGGGCTACATGCAAGTTCAGATGGCCGAAAAACACAAAGCAAAAACCTCGTTCACAACTGAGTGGGGGACATACTGTTACAGAGTAATGCCATTTGGTTTGAAAAATGCCGGGGCAACCTACCAGCGAATGGCCACAGCACTGTTCCATGACATGATACACAAGGAGGTAGAAGTCTACGTAGATGACATGATGGTCAAATCAAAGACAAGAGAAGGGCACTTTGCCGCACTCGAGAAGTTTTTGGCCCGAATTGCAGAATTCAAGCTAAGGTTAAACCCGAAGAAGTGCTTTTTCGGCGTTTCGTCAGGGAAAATCTTAGGCTATATAATCGGAAATAAGGGAATTGAGGTGGATCCCGATAAAGTGAAGGCTATAAAGGAAATGCCGGCGCCGAGAAATGAGAAGGAAGTGAGAGGGTTTCTGGGGCAGGTCAAGTATATCAGTCGGTTCATAGTGAGACTCACCATAATTTGCGAGCCAATCTTTAAGTTGTTAAGGAAAGACCAACCCGCCGTTTGGAATGATAAGTGTCAACAAGCGTTGGAGAGTGTCCGGAGCTACTTGTCTAATCCGCCAGTGTTGAGACCGCCTAAACTGGGAAAGCCGCTTCTCCTCTATGTAGCGATTGAAGAGCGATCTATTAGAGCAATGTTGGCTCAAGAGGGAGACACCGGTGTGGAGCACGCGGTGTATTATTTAAGTAAGAAATTCCTAGAGTACGAGCTCAAGTACAACATGATCGAAAAAACATGCGTGGCAGTAGTATGGTTGACAAAGAAACTGCGGCACTATTTCCAATCATATAAAGTGATCATTATCTCTCGGATGGACCCCGTGAAGTATCTGTACCAAACTCCATCCTTGACGGGGAAGTTAGCCAGATGGTTGTTGCTTTTATCCGAGTTTGACATCGAATATGTGACGAAGAAGGTTATCAAAGGAAGAGCCGTGGCAGAATTTTTGGCTAACCAACCCCTGAATACAGAAGAAGAAGAGATAAGCTATGATTTCCCCGATGAACATTTGAACGCAATCGAAGTTATACCATGGAAAATGTTCTTCGACGGAGCGGTTAATTCGAGTGGAGCCGGAGTAGGAGTACTACTTATCTCACCGGAAGGAGAAAGAATCCTGATGGCGAAGAAGTTATCCTTCCCTCTTACCAATAATATGGCCGAATATGAAGCGTGCATTTATGGTTTAGAGTCATTAGCAGCACTGGGAGCGTCATATGTCGAGATTTGGGGTGACTCAAAATTAATCATCGAACAGGCACAAGGAAACTGGGAGGTAAGGGAAGAAAGGCTACGTCCATATCTAGATCAGCTAGAAGGGTTGGCATTGAGATTCAAAGAATGTCGCTTTTATCATATCCCTCGAGCTCAGAATCAAACCGCGGATGCCTTGGCCACTTTGGTGTCAGTTTGGGACAATCCCCGGAATCTTGCCTCGAAACCATTGGTATTGAGAAGATCTCACAAACCGTGCTACGAAGATGTCATGCTGTTAGGGGCAGATGAAAAACCGTGGTACTTCGATATCATGAACTTCATGAAGAACGGAACATATCCGGCAGAGTCAGAACCTAGGGATCAAGCTGTGATTAGAAGGCTAGCTCGTCAGTTTGTCATCCACAACGACTTGCTTTACAAAAGGCACATTGATGGACTACAACTAAGATGCTTGGATGCAGGAGAAGCTCGCGAGGCAATGGAATCGGTACATTCAGGAATTTGCGGAGCCCATATGGGAGGAGCAGTACTAGCTAAGAAAATTATTAGACAAGGCTTCTATTGGCTCACCATGGAAAGGGATTGTAACGAGTATGCGAAGAAATGTCACGATTGTCAAATCCACGGTGATTGCAGTCATCTTCCGGCCATGGAATTACATGTGCTAGCACCTATTTGGCCATTCGCTGCTTGGGGCATTGACATCATTGGCGAAGTAAGGCCTAACGCTTCGAACGGACATAAGTTTATTGCTGTCGCCATCGATTATTTCACCAAGTGGGTAGAAGCAGAGTCGTTCAGCAAACTGGGATCCAAGCAGATGAGAAAGTTCATTGAAAAACACTTAATCACCAGATTCGGTGTGCCTCATCACATGATTACGGACAATGGGGTCCAGTTTCAGGGGGAAGTAAGAAATCTCTTCCGAGAATATGGCATTGAACATCACAGGTCTTCTCCGTACCGTCCACAGGCTAATGGAGCAGTAGAAGCAGTTAATAAGAACCTTAAGAGGATCCTCGTAAAGACGGTGGAATCACATCGGGATTGGCATGAGCACCTCCCACTCGCGTTATGGGCTTATCGCACGATAATTAGAACTTCAACTGGGGCAACACCATTCTCTTTGGTGTATGGCACAGAAGCAGTTTTGCCGGTTGAGATCGAAAAGCGATCGTTGAGAATTGCGGCGAAGGCAGAAATTCCCGAGGCGGAATGGGTGAAGAGGCGATGCGAGCAGTTGGCTCTAGTCGACGAGAAAAGGATGGAAGCCCTTTACCACGTACAGTTATATCAAAGAAGGATGGCTCGGGCTTTCAATAAAAAAGTCAAGACCAGCCCTATCAAATAAGGAGATTTGGTGCTGAAACAGATCCGTGTGACGCACACCGACCCGAGGGGGAAGTTCAGGCCTAACTGGGAAGGACCATTCGTCGTGAAAAAGATACTAAGCAAAGGAACGGTGAAGTTAACCACAATGGACGGCATGGAATTCTCCGAACCTACCAACCTGGATAGGCTTAAGAAATACTTTTCGTAAAAAAAAAAATAAAAATAAAAGAAAAATTCCCGATAGGTTGAAAACCCGCAAAGGGCGACCTATGCAACAACGAGGGAAATCCCAATGGGTGAAAACCCGACAGGGCACTCATTTAAAAATTCCGGGATAGTAAAAGGAGAGGAGAAAAATCGTCGAGATCCGAAAACCGAAAGGCGGGTCCTGGTAACAATAGTTATAACTTGAGCAATTACAAAAACAATGTATAAGAGACTAAGTATTTCTGTTGTTTATAAATAAATAAAGGCATGAATATATTTGACGAGAATGATTGGAATCGTTATAATCTACCGAATGCATGGTAATATGAATCATGAGTTATACATTTCTTATCCTACTTTTCACAAAAAGCCTACCTGCTACTCACCCCACTCCCTATACCTCAGCTATACATCGAAAAAAAAGCTACAAAGAAATAATGAAAGCTACAAAGCAATACATAACGAGCCTAATACGGAGGAATGTCCCAATAATCCTCAAAATCTCTCAAGTGTGAGGCCTGCTCTGCAGATAATGCCTCCTCGGCAGCACGCGCTCTCTCGTCAGAAACTCGCGCTCTCTCATCAGAGGCGCGTGCCCTCTCATCAGCAGCTCGTGCTCTCTCCTCTGCAGCAAGGCATCTGATCGACTCGTCGCGCATCCTCTCCTCAACGGCAAGGCGACCCTCAGTCTCCCGTCGCATCACCCCCGACCAGTGGTCGTTCCTCTCTCGATAGACATGACCAACTCGAGCATCAGCCTCCCGCACTAGCTCACTCTGCCTCCGCTCGTGAGCATGTAGATCGCTCTACAGAAAAAAGAGACAGATAAAAAGCAGCATAGGCAAAAACATAAATCATACATACATGCATACATCCCACTACACTAAAGTAAAGTTATGATACATACCAGGTGATCGGTGCAGCGCAAGCTGAGGCAATCTCGTAGATAGCCGGACAGCTCCACATAGTCTGTACAGATCTCCCTAGTGGTCAGTGAAGCGTCAGAAGGCTCAAATGGGACTCTCGAGGAGAAGGTGGGAGGGGCCGCCTCAAATCCCGCATAAGGTGCCCCAGACTCATCATAGCGGATCGTAGCATAATCCCTCCCGTAGCCTGGTATAGGCACGCCTAGGGACGACCTCTCCGGTCGGGCTGCGCTGGAGGACTCGCCGACGAAGTAGGGCTACTCGCACGCTGGTGTCTGAGTCCGAGTGCCATCGAAAAAATCAGATAAGTGGGCACTCCTCCAGGATCCCTCCTGCAAAAAAAACACACAATAAAACCTCTGAGCATCTCATGAATAAAAGGAAAGGGAAGCGGGATCACTTATCGGAACCTCCTCCTGACCGAAGACTGCCGTGACCGCCTCCCTCGAAAACACGTCCGCCACCGGATCTACCTCCATCGCTGCCGCCTGGGCATCCCTCGCGCTCAGTAAAGTAGACAAGTAAGGCTCACGGCCCCCGGCGTGAATCCACACCGCTCTACCAACATACCTACGGGTCAGGTCCCGTCGAATGACCGATAAAGGTAGGGTCCGCACCGCGAACATAGAGACGGGGATCTCACCCGGCGTCCAGTGAGCGTCTCGAACTCCGGTGATGCCTCGATCCCCTAGATACCACGCCCGCACGCAGGGGCCAGTGAGCACACACTGCTGCTCCTGGATCATCGATACGTATGCATAGTCAGGGCCGAAGTCGAGGTCATCCCACCTGAACTGAATCTAAAGGAAAATACACAAAGAGAAAGTCATAGGGGCTCAAACCAAAATCTAGCACGATTAGGCAAAATTTACCTGACTCAGGGTCAGCGAGTCGATCCGATCCAGAAGCCGCGACACTGTCCGACTCCTCTCGGCGCTCAAGTCAAAATCCCTCCATCGAGTCATGAATGGCGGCCTCGGCACTCTCGGTCGAGATCGAGACCGGCTGGGAAGGATGTGTCTCTCGTATGCCCACACCTGCGGTAAAAACGAGGACTAGGAGTGTGAAAAATGCGAAGAAGATAAGACGGATAAGTCAAGAAGGCGTCGCGTACCAGCAGGGCAAAAGTATAACCACCGAAGTCCTTGCGCTTCCGGCAAGTCAGATCCAAAAATTTGTAAAGGAAGGCTAAGCCTGCCCCCGCCCAATCATACGAAGCCGCTGCATCCAAGTCGCTGAGTGCCTGAATGAGACCCGCATGTACCTTCCCGCCCTTCGTGCGGAAAATCATCTCACTCAGAGCATATACTAAGAAGCTACGAACCGCCAGATCGGTAGCGTCAGTCTCGCAGAAATCTCGTCTACTCAAGAGGCTAGCAGTGGAAACAAACTTCGCCGGGGTAGACTTGGCGCATAGACGAACTTCCGGTCCAATCAAAGCAGCAAGCCTAGAAGGGTCGACCCGCAGTCGCATCATACCAAAATGGAAAGGGACGGGAGTGTTGCTCCCTCGCAATCCGGTCAATAGCGAAAAATCTCGGGGCGAGATGGTCATCTCTCCAAAGGAAAGGTGGAAGGTGTGGGTCGAGTCAACCCACCGCTCACACAAGGCCCGTAGGCCAAAAGGATCGCACACCCCGTTGGTGCGGGGCAGCGCTGCAATAAAGGGCTCAAAGCCCAACTCGCGCACACGGGCTCTCGCCGCGGCACCTAACCTATCATACCATGAGAGAATCTCGGCAGTGGTCCCCGAAATCTCAATGAGCTAAAAAGGAACAAGATGAGAAAATTTAAATACAGCTCCTAAAAGCATGCAATTGATAAGAACGCGTTAAGACTAGGTATTCGTTCATTTTCTAACCTAGAGACATTCGGTCAGTTAGGACCAATTTCCTGTAAAAATTTCTCCTGTAGGATCATTCACGTAAGGTTTAGTCAATTCTTTAATCCACCATCGTCTACGGTGACGATGAGCATAGGTTAGGTTTTACTATTCATGTGCATTAGCTAAGTTTTCACTATTCACATTTTTACTATTCACGTGCATTAGTTAAGTTTTTACTATTCGCGTTTTTACTATTCATGTGCATTAGCTAAGTTTTCACTATTCACATTTTTACTATTCACATGCACTATTCACGTGCATTAGCTACGTTTTTACTATTCACGTACACTATTCTCGTGCATTAGCTAAGTTTTTACTATTCACGTGCACTATTCACGTTTTACTATTCACGTGCATTAGCTAAGTTTTTACTATTCACGTTTTCACTATTCACATGCACTATTCACATCTACACTGTTCACGTCATTTTTACTGTTAGCATGCATAAATTCGTAGTGTCACTATTCACATGCATATAGCGCGCATTCTTGCAAAAATAAACAGGTGTTACTTGTAAATAAGGGAGTTCATGTTTTCTAGCTAAAGTTCTCTAATGCAGTCTAAGGGTTAGCATGTAAATCATGTTCGTATAGGAATGCTAAAGCCTAGAGTTCGAATCAAATAAAAGTGAGAAATTACTTACCTCATTGCAGCGTGTCCTGCTCAAATGTGTCGTGGGGTCGTGAAAGGTATCCACTGTATCCAGGTTTACGTAAACCTCGTCCATGCCTCTAGTGCCATCCCATTCGTCTAAATCCATCCCGAGAATAATCCAAATTGAAGTCTAGTGAGAGAAAGAGGAGAGAGAAGGTGTGGGGTTGAAATGAAACCCCACCACCTTATATAGGAAAAGGGAATGACATTCCCGTAAATAGTGAAAAAAGTACGATTTGACATAAAGGTAAAAAGTAAATAATTAATTACTAGGTGCACAGACCTCCGATTTGCAGTCCGTTTCAGCCTGCATTTCTCCCAGACAGCGACCAACGTTGTCAAGATATGAACTCTAGACAACAGTCAATTTTTACAGAACAGTGACACCAGTCAAAATACAGACGACAGTCAACAGAAAAACAATCATTAGTCTATATCATTTCAGACTAAAACACGTTCCCATTAAACCTTCGAGATGATAGCTCCAGTGAGAAAATACAGACAACAGTGTTGTAAGAAAATCCAGGAACAATCCCCGCTTTTTAGCCATCTGACTCACGGTCGCAGACCGGAGTTGCTTTTTAGCCATCTGATTCACGGTCGCAGACCGGAGTTGCTTTTTAGCCATCTGACTCACGGTCGCAGACCGGAGTTGCTTTTGAGCCATTTGACTCACGGTCGCAGATCGGAGTTGCTTTTTAGCCATCTGACTCACGGTCGCAGACCGGAGTTGCTTTTTAGCCATTTGACTCACGGTCGCAGACCGGAGTTGCTTTTGAGCCATCTGACTCATGGTCGCAGACCGGAGTTGCTTTTGAGCCATTTGACTCACGGTCGCAGACCGGAGTTGCTTTTTAGCCATCTGACCCACGGTCGCTGACCGGAGTTGCTTTTTAGCCATCTGACTCATGGTCGCTGACCAAAGTTGCTTTTGAGCCATATTTACCTAAGATCGTAGACTAGGGTAGCTATTGAGCCATCATCCTCGCGGTCGCAGACTATGGTAGCTTTTGAGCCATCATCCTCGCAGTCGTAGACTAGGGTAGCTATTGAGCCATCATCCCCACAACCATAGACCAAATCGCTTTAGAGCCGTTCTCATCGCAGTCAGCCAACGTGGGCCGGAGTCGAAAAGGGGGACATTCGCCAGCAGCCGATTCAGAGGCAGCACAGTGCCACCCAAAGCGGAGTCTGAAGAAATCAGAGAACAACGCCGGAGCGCGCAGCGCAAAGGACAGGTATGCTCCCTCCTACTCTTTACGTGTCTTTTACTTTTATATGTTTTACATTGCATGTGTTGCGTTAGCAAAAAACGTTTTCGAAACACACACATCACTGTCAAAATAGAAAAGTAGGGGCAACTGTAGACACCGAGTCGGAGGACCTGTGACGAAAACCTGAAAACAAGACAGTTGAAGCAATTGATTTCGGAAGTTTTTGAAAAAAATATAAAGAATAATAAGCAAAGGAAAATTAGCGGCACGGCGCGGGTGCTTCGCGGCATCCGGCACGCGTACGACAATGGTCGAACGCCCGCTCGGCGGCACGGGACGTGCGCTCGGCGTCCGTCGGACGCACCGCGAGTGGCACGCTCTCGACGTCCGAGCAACGCCCGAGTCTGGTGGCACGGAGCGCGCTCATGGGTCACTGAGCGCACACGCCCGGTGGCGCGAAGCGCGCGTTAGGCGGCCGCGACGTGTGAACGTCCGACAGCGCGAAACGCGCGCTCGGCGGCCGCGGGGTGCGCACGCCCGACGGCGCGAGGCGCGCCCCGAGGGTCGTCGGGCGGGCGCCCAACCACGTCGGGCGAACGCCCAACGAACGTTGGGCGAACGCCCGACGAAGGTTGGACGCGGGCGCCCAACCTCGCGTTGGGCGCTCGCCCAACGCCGTTGGGCGATCGCCCAACTCTTGTTGGGCGGCCGCCCAACCCCAATGGGCGACGCCCAATTTTTTTTGGGCGTCGCCCATTGGTCCGGGGACCCGTTTGCCTATAAAAGGCACGGATCCCCATACAAAAAAGGGGAAGGAGGGGGGAGAATTTGGAGAGCTTCTCACACTAGATATTTTTTTAGAGAGATGAATTTGATTTTTTTAGGAAAAAAAACATTTTTTTTTCCTAAAAATTGAAAATCTCTAAATTTCCTAAGTTCAATTTTTACTAAATTTTCATAAAAAAACGGGAGCTCGCGGTTCGTGGAATCAATCGGCTTCGACGGTCAGATACCGAATTCAAGGTATTATCCGAGGACTAGACTATTTATTTTATTTAATTTATTCTTCTCTTCTATTTTTTTTTTATGCTATAGTTTTTTATTCATCTAGTTATTTATTTATTTTGTCACATTTTATTTAATTAGCGTATTTATTTAATTTTCGTTTCGTGTTAAATAAAATTTGGTTTTGTTTTAAAATAAAAAACCTCGTTTTGATATCCCAATACGAACCGTGATCCGATAAAAAGGTAGTTCGGGTATCGAAAACGTTGTAATTATAAGTTTTTAATTTAAAAGAACTTTAGGAATAATGTTTTAAAATGAAAACATCGTTTTAGGAATTTCCGTTTTCGACTATGATCCATTTTTTGTAGTTCGAAATCCAAAACGATTGAATTAGATTTAATTTAAAGCTTTTGAATAAATCTGGAAACATTTAGGAGTGCTGCTGTAATTGACCAATTCTGTCACTAAATGCTGTTTACCGACGGATTTTCCGTCGGTAAATCTGCCAAAATGTGAAAAATGCCATTTCGGTCCTTTTTTCTTAACTTTTAAGCTTTTAATCCTTAGTATATATGTGTATAATTATGTAATATATGTTTTTCAAGTTATTTTAGAACTTTAATATATATATTTATTTTAGAAAATTTGTATATCATTTTTATTCTATTTTACAATATAAGTATAAATATATATACATGTATTTCCTTTTTATTAATTTAGGCTATGTTTAAATATTAGTTATTTGATATTTTGAGAAATAATGGATAGATATTAGTATATGTCATTTTTGGTATTTAAAACTATATTAGTTATGTATATATATATATATATAGTTTTGGGATATTTGGGTTATTTTGATTATTGAATGAAATTATTTTTGGAAAAATGTTATTTTCTTATTCATGAGATTTACTTATTATTTTCACATTTTTTTTTGTATAAATATATTGTACCTATTATTTTTATATACATATAGTTCCTTTTGTATTAACTTTTATTTTCATATTCTATTTTTGATTCAAATATATATATATATATATATATGTTAGAATTACTTCCTTTATTCTTTTGGGCTTAATCATGGGTCCATGTTTCAAATGGGCTTTATTTAAGTATAAATATTAGTTTAAACAAGTTTATTGTTGTAATTATAACAATTAGAGGGTCCATTAAATGAATGTGGAAAATAAATCACAAAAAGAGAGTTTTCAATTGAATTATTTAAACTAATGTTTTTTTTCTTAGATTTCTAATGTAAATAAATAGAGTCATTCTTGTTAATACTTCAAATCGTCTTCAAAACACCACGTTTTAAAACCTTAATCCGTTCCAAAGGCGGATTAAAGGATCATTGTAATTAAAATCGTTTTCTTTGTGAATAATAGAATTTTTGAATCATTTTCTTAAAGGATTTGTACAAAATAAAATCGACTTGTATGTTTAACCACGTTTTCTCATTAAAAGGTTTTTATCTCAAACGTTTTCAAATACTCGAGTCGTTCCAACGGCGATTCGGGTAAACTTCATCAAACAGGGCTTTAAAACGCACCTAAATCGTTCCAACGGCGATTAAGGTGCGAACCATGTAAATAAACTCGTTTTGGGGGAATAAGTTAGTGTAGAATAAACACACAACATGACATGTAAATAAGTCGTAAATAAATCATTTCTTCCTTTCCCCTCTCTGTGTATGTATAACGTAAATGGGTGATTCTTTACTGATATGGCTTTTCAATATCATATGCTCAAAACGGTTTCTAAAAAGAGAAAGAAAAGGATTTCAAATGAATTTTAAACTTAAAGAAGTATACGATTAGTCCGTTATCGCCTAACATGCTGAGTAGGAGGCCGGTGGTTCATAACCGGGCGATGTCGGGGTGCCTAGTAGCCTTTCTCCGGAAAGGAGCTAGCCTTCTCGGCTCGTACCTAAGTTTCCCGAACCCACATCGGTCTCCCGCAAGGGATCGGTGTTCATTTTCCCATTCGTGGGTGGCGACTCTTCCATATCTCCGAGCTCCGGTCCTGCCGAGCAGTTTGATTCCACGATTGGTTGCTTTCGGCACCAATCACCGCTTACGTCGCCATGAGGTTGTCCACCCCCCAGTCAGCCCGGGAGATTAGGCCGCGGCACCTCGTCTAACACCACCATTAGCTTAGATTGGAGTTCCTTGGAGAGATCCACATCCACCAGGACCCTAGCATAGTGGCCGTCTATTAACCGTGTTCTGGTCAAACTTAATCGGGATGCCAACGGCCCGAGCAATACTGGCTAATATTCTTGTATCCTAAAATTCCTATGGAAGATCATATAGCCTCACCCATATCTGGGCTGAAGTTGACTAATGAGAGTCTAGACTGAAACCAGGGGATCATGGGGTAAATCTCATAATTCCAGGTTGTAAATGTATAGCACCCAAACTCCAAATACATTGTAAAGTGGTGGTCGATGGCATAATAATATGAAAAAGCCTTTACCCAATGAAATCAGTTTCTAATCAAAGGTGAGGTTCCTTACCTGGTTAAGCTTGAGCTTGAGATCAGAATGTCGCCAGGGGCGGTCGCCCTTTGCCAGGGTGAGTCTTCCAATCACAGAGCGTTTGTAGGAGGAAAGTATCTCCTCGTAAATGGATTGTTGAATTCTTATCGACTTAAATCCTCCCTCCTCCGAGATCTTGAGCAATTGGTGATGCGGACATCTTTTCAAGAAATTCCAAGTCCGGGTGAGGGAAGTAGCAAGGTAACAAATTTCATCAGGTATGTGGGGAAAGTGATTCAGAAGAGGATGAAGACACACTTAAAGTTCTAGTATATCTTTTTTCTTTTAAGTGTATCTACCTGGGCGGATCTCTTAGACGGATCTCCTTTAACGAGTCCCCTTTGATGGATCTCTTCGGCGGACCTCTTTTGAAGGATCTCTTCGATGGATCTCTCTGATGGATCTACATTGACTGATCTCTCTGATGGATCTCCTTTGACGGATCTCCTTTGATGGATCTCCTTTGATGGATCTCCTTTGATGGATCTCTTCAGCGGGTCTCCTTTGAAGGATCTCTTCGACGGATCTCTCCGATGGATCTCCTTTGACGGATCTCTCCGATGGATCTCCTTTGACGGATCTCCTTTGATGGATCTCCTTTGACGGACCCCCCTCGACGGATCTCATCAACGGATCTCTTCGATGGATCTACTCAACGTATCTACTTCAGTGTATCTACTTTGATGTATCTCCTTTAAGCATCTACCTGAGCTAATCTACTTCGACGTATCCTCCTCAAGTATCTTCATAGGCAGATCTACTTCAACCTATCTCCTTCAGGTATCTACTTGGATGGATCTACTTCGATGTGTCTACGTTGATGTATCTCTTTCAGGTATCTACTTAGACGGATCTACTTCGATGTGTCTACATTGATGTATCTCCTCCAGGTGTCTACTTGGGCGGATCTACTTCGATGTGTCTACGTTGATGTATCTCCTTCAGGTATCTGGTTGAGCGGACCTACTTCGACATATCTACATTGGCGTATCTACTCATCGACGTATCTACTTCCATTATCTACCTGAGTGGATCTACCTTGGCATATCTATTCATTGTATTTCTGTCGATGTATATCTACTTCGACGGATCTACCTATTGTATCTACTTCGACCCAGATTGGCGGATCTCACTCTACATTGAATCCTGGCAGATCATATTCAGATATGGGCAATACGAACAACATGTGCACCTAATGGCGTATACCGGATGAATAACTGCGGCGGGTCCTAGAGATTACTTCCTTTATAAGGAGTGAACTTTCCTTCCTTGTTTAAGGAAGGATAGTTGCAAGCTTTCCTTCCTTAAACAAGGAATGATATACATTCTGCCTATTTAAGTTTTCTTTCCTTCACAAGGAAGAATATACACTTACCTATTTTACCCTTTATTTTCTTTCTTTAGTTGTAACCCTAGTAGGGGTAATTACGTCTTTAGTTTTCTTTAGGGGAGGTATTTAAACCCCATCTTTGTAAGGATATACAACTTTTATCAATCAAATTATATCTTCTCTTTTAGAATGTTTTTAGGGTTCATCCCTCTTAACCATGGGGATTTCTAATTCCTTCAAGTTTAGATTGTCAATATGGGGGTTTCACGGCTCCTTCAAGTTTAGCTTGAGAATATCTTTGGTAGTTTACGATTGAAAACTGTCGCCCGTTACCCGATCTGTATCAATTGGGGACCATCGATGGAAGTGACGACAATAGTTGCCTTGAGCGCAGCCGCTAAGGTGGGGTCAGTGGCCGGAGGCTCGTTATTGCGACTAGATTTCGGCACGGAGGAGGTCGCACGGTGGAACGCATCCCGACAGAACAGATGCGCGATTGCCGAAGAGTCTGTAGCAGGCGTAGAGAATTTCGTGAATGATTCACGATTGAAGAGGTGAGCGATGGCAAAGGGGGCACCGTGGGGGCTCGCCATGATCGGAGTAGCAGCAGAGATGAGGTGACAGAGGCGGCGCTAGGTCATCGCCCGAATCCAAGAGTCCATCCAAGCTTAACATATGATATATATTATTTATGATGTCATCCAATTCGAGTCAATCCGGTTCGACGTCCGGTTCAGTTTTTAAAACATCGTGTTTAGTAGTTTCTTGAGTGTTTTTGTGAAAAATCAACCATTTATTTAGGGAAAGAGAGATAAAATGATGAGAGAGAAGAGAGATGAAGATGGTGATGATGTGTCATTTATAGAATTGATAAGAGTAAAAAATAAAAAATAAAAAAATTGAATGACAAAAAATACTATTTGACTATTAATAACCAAAAATTGCCACATCAATATTTTCTAACGTTGTTAATGGCCTAAACTGTCAATTGTCTTTGCTAACAAAATCAACCCCAAAGTACCAATTTGTCAACTTCTAAACCACAGGAATTGTATTTATAAATTGGTCACACCAAAATGTTTATTTTTATACTTTTCCTTATAATATAACAGGGCACATATTAATTTTGAAATTTTAAATATCACCATAAAAATGAATATTTTGTATTTTGATATGCGATCATTGTGAATGTTTAACATTATAACAATATCAATTTTGGTTCGGAATAAGTAATAACATTAAAAGGAAAATCAACAACTTTGGTACAATTACTTCTTTATATATATATAGAAAAGATCCGGTGTGACAATTTTTTTATAGTGTGACAGAGTTTATAGTGTGAGAATGACCAATTTTGTAATTAAGTATTGCTGATGTCATCGCAGGAGAAAGAAAATTGTTTTATTTCTGTAGAAAATTGTTTTATTTCTGTTCTTTAAAATGCATTTTTCCGACTTTTCCAACCTCATTTTTCGAACATTTTTATGTCGTTGGACTCGTTCTAATTAGACGGTCATTTTAAGATCGCAGAACCCCAGGTAAAAAAAATTCCGATGAACGGAATCCGACGATTAGATGTGTGTAATTAAACCAAAAGAAGGTGGGGCCTAAAGCAAAGCTTTGAGTTTTGACCGTTGGTCTATTTTCAATCAAAATAGGGTCTGGACACCCTAAAAACCCTACACTCTAATTTGACACGTGTACCTGGATCATTTTCGACTAATTAGATCTCAAACTAAACATTCAAAAGTCTAACCAAATTTAATTTTGGACTAATATGGTCACAAATTAAACATTTGAAGTAGGATACAATAAAACCTGCATAAATTAATACTCGATAAATTAATAATCTCTTTAAAATAATAATTTTTTCTGATCCCGACTTAGGCTAATTCAAAAAATGATCAATTTTAATAAATTAATAAGATAATAATTTTTTGAAACAACCCTTCATAAATACATTGTTTTATTATCTCTATAAATTAATAATTTCCCAAATACATATACCAAGTACATATAGATATATACTTAAGATAATTTAGCAAAATATAGCTCTATAGTGCTTTGTTTTTTCTTAAAATTTAAATCTAGTTGAATTTCATCTCTAACTATTCTCAGGATAATTTAACAAAATATGACTCTATAATACCTTATATAGACAAAAACTTTATTTGGTCATTGATTTTAGACAAAAAAAAACTTTATTTAAATTAGTAATTTAAAATTTATTTTTATTTTTTTAAAAATAACTCTATAAATTAATAATTATTAATTTATTGATTAATTAATATCTCTATAAATTAATAAAATTTGATGGTCCCAACATTATTAATTTATAGAGGTTTTACTGTATATGTAAACCAAAATGAAATTTGGTTAGGATTTTGAATGTTTAATTCGAGATCAAATTAGTTCAAAATGACACAGGTAGGAACACGTGTCAAATTAGGTTATATGGTTTTAGGGTTTCAAGAACCTATTTTGATTGGAAACGGCTAACGGTCAAAACCAACACAAAATGTGGGCCCCACCCATTTTTGGCAGAATTTTGTCATATAGAGCCAAAAGCTGATTTTGTGATGTTCACGACTTTTTAATATAATTTGCAAGTATTTATTTATTTATTTTGTTTGACCTAATTAATAAATTTCAACCATTATTTTTAATCGTGTACTACACTATATTAATCAATTGTTTTTAAAAGATTAAGCCCCTATCCTATTTGACACGTCATTTATGTAAATAATTTTCAAACTCCGTTTAAATTTAATCCCCCTAGTAGGATCAATTTAACCAAAATGAAATTTGGTTAGGCTTTTGAATGTTTAATTCGAGATCCAATTAGTCCAAAATGACCTAGGTAGAAAAACGAGTCAAATTACAGTTTAGGGTGTTAGCATTTTCGAATCCTATTTTGATTGGAAGCATACCAATTGTAGAAGCCACACTAAAAAAAGTGCGCATCATCCTCTTTTGGTCGAATTCTATCGTTTAGAGTCTCAAAAAGGCGATTTTGTTATTTTCACGTATTTTTAATGAAATTTTCTATGATTTTTTTTCGTTTGACCTAATTAATAAATTTCAACTAGTAATTTTAATTTTTAATACACTAAACCATTAATTATTTGTTTTTAAAAAATTAATCCCCTATACGTGGTTCCGGGATCGAATGCCGCGCACTAAGGTGGCTTGCCGTTTAGATAGAGTTGCTACAATTTAAAAGTATATTTTGTAGATTTTTTTGGTTCGCAAGCGTATCCATCGCCGGTAGCAGTGGCTATTCCCTTTTTTACATGGTTTGCACCTATATAAGTGGAATTGCTGGCCACATAAATTCTTTCCATTTCCAAAGGTGATGATTGAAGAATATATACCATATCAAGTAATTATTTAACTAAAAAACTTAAGTTGATAAATAAGGTATTCAAGTATATTTATTTACTATTAACTTTTTGTTAGGTAAAATAATCACTACAAAAAAATGGTCTATTACGACGCTAAAATTTAAGGTTTAACGACGCTTTTCAGCGTCTCTAAATACTTACCCACGCTTTTCAAAGCGTCGTCACAAGCGTCATTAAATTGCGTGTCGTTAATTTTAACAACGCATAAAGCATTGTGTGGGTAAATTTAGTCCGACGACATAACATATACAAGCGTCGTAATGGTTCCAACACTTCCATTTTTAGTGTCGTGATTTTTTTTTATATAATTTATTTTCAATTTCAAAAATTTCCACTACACTTTAATAAAGCGTTGTAAGTGAACAACACATAAGATTTGTTATGTCGTTATTTCGCTTCAGAAAATATTAATAGCGTCTTAAATATCAGGACATTTTAATTTAAAAACGTCTCCAAATTGGCAACATTTAATTAAAAAAATGTCTATATTTAGCTACATAAAAATCCATTATGTCCCAAAGTCGACCACATTTTGTAAATGAAATATCATCTAATTGCGACACTAACATAACTGTATAAACATTTAAATGAACAACATTTATTGAAAAAAAAGTCCCTAATTTGCAATGCACAAACATTATTACAACATTAATATAACGATAGTTTTTACAAATAAACATTTTAATATTTAAGGGTCATAACTCCCTATTTCAACAACACTTAACACTGCAAAAATAAAATACTAAAAGAGAGCAGAAAAAACAAAATGGAGCTAGTTCTAATATATTTCAATATTTCTACATGACAAATTTTAATAGGTAAATGCAACAAAAAAAAAAAATATTCACTATCTTCTACTACAAAAAAAGTTACTCGTAAGACATTCAGATACTTGAAAAAAGATGAAATAAAGTAATCATTGTCAGATATAGAATGTTGAAATCCACTTTATATACCACAAAAATACTTAGTTCATCTGCCAACATCGCATGAAAACGTGTGGAATCATATTCTTTTCTTCATAAATGATGCCAGTAGAACAAAAGTGAAATCAATTGTTCATGAAACTTGGCAAACATTGATACAGTAGACAACTAACATCATATCATAACAGAGACATGGAAGCATAGAAAAAAAATCAAATTTTGGGGTAATCATGAATTGATTACTTCTGGTTATATATTTTCTGCAACATTAACAACCCTGGTCCTGAATATGCTAGCGGTCAAGGTCAAGGATATCACCAAATCGAAAACTTAAAATTTGATGAAACCAAACCTAAACGCATTTATGTCACACTAATCAATGTGCTTCAAGTATATTTAGAAACTCCAATTTTGAGACAAATCAGTACCAATATTTGGATTAAACTCTTATTATAAAAAATTACCCCATTAGACATGGTTGGGAAATTTTTCCCAAGAGGGCTGTTTCCCAACCAGGGTTAGTTATTCAATTTTTTTTTTCCTGTCCACAAATGGGGGCAGTGGCTTGCCACTGCCCCCAACCAATATAAAAAAAATTTTATTTTATAATATTAAAAATAAAAATTAAATTTATAAAACAATTAGGAAAAAGGAATTTAATTTATTACTTTATAAAAATAAAATTATATATTATAATAATATTATTAATGCACTAAATATTTTCTTGTGTTAGTATGTACTAAATATTTAATATATACGTTTCAATTGAAGTACAAATTTAGTCATAACGTATGAATTGTGCAAATTCAACACTAACGTTATCAAGGAAGTTAATTTTAACCAAACGCTATCGAAAATTTAATTTATTATTTTATAAAAATCAAATTATATATAAATCATACTAATGTTGATTGAATTTGTACAATTTGCAAGTAATATCAATTTTAACCACACACTACCGAAAATTTAAAAAGACTTCTTTGACTGTTATTTAACTATATCGGACATTCTAAACTAGTTTGTCGATAAATGGAAACACTTTCATACATTTTTTTAACTATATTAATAATACAGTAAAATATTTTAGACAGTTTCAAAAAACTTGTCTAAAATATATTACTGTGTTTATACTTACAAAAAAATATATGAAACTGCTTCAACTTATCGACAAATTGGTTTAGAAGGTCCGATGTGGCTAAATAACAGTCAAACAAGTCTTTTTAAATTTTCGGTAGTGTATAGTTAAAATTGATATTACTGGGAAACATTGGTGTTAAATTTAGACAATTTAAAAAAAATGTGATTAATTTATATATATAGCAGGTTTAGTTTTTTAAACTGACTAAAATATTTTACTATGTTATTAATATAGTTACAAAAAAAATATGTGAAACTGCTTCAGTTTTCCGACAAACTGGTTTAAAATGTCTGATGTGGCTAAATAACAGTCAAAGAAGTCTTTTCAAATTTTTGGTAGCGTATGGTTAAAATTGATCTTGCGTGCAAACGTTAGTATTAAATTTGACAAACTGATTTAGAAGGTCTGATGTGGCTAAATAACAGTTAAACAAATCTTTTCAAATTATCGGTAGCGTATGGCTAAAATTGATCTTACGTAGAAACGTTAATATTAAATTTACGCAATTTCATACGTTAGGGCTAAATCTGCACTTCGCTTGAAATGTTAAGATTAAATATTTTGTAGATTACTAACAATTATGAAATAATAAATGAAAACTTTTTTATATTTATTTTATAAATTTTATTTCATTTTTATTAAATAATAAATTAAAGTTTTTCTTGTAAAAAAAAATAAAGTTTTTTTATATATATTTGTGTGGGTAGTGGCGTGAAGCCACTGCCCACACAAATTGATAGGAATCCGAAGATTCCTATCAGTTGCTCATTACGGGGCCTTTGGCGCTGAGGAATTAATTTAAAAAAAAAAATTATTAGTAACCCTGGTTGGGAAACAGTCCCTTCCAGGGAAAATTTCCCAACCAGGGCCAATGTACCCCAAATAAAGGTTAATCCCCAATATTTTGAGATAGTCTTACCAGTCGTTTCACTCGGTGCGGTTATAGGTTTATCGAATTGAAGCTCGTGATAAGAGACTGGAGGTGCAGGATGATGCTTTCTAGAGCCACTGAGAGAGAGAGAGAGGCGATGGGGAAAGACATAGCTAGAGAGAGGACTGCAATATTATCGCGTTTTTTCGGGGAGGGAGAGGGAGGGGACTATAGGGTATTTTGAGTTTTGACTATTTTTTGGGCGGTAATGTATAGGGCCAAACAAAATTTTAGACCTATAGCTAGGGTAAGTTTTTAATATGGATTTTTTTCTTCATTATAAATTTATAATTAATATAATTGTGTCCTCGTTAGACTTTTCTTTTTCCTTTGTTTTTTTCTCACTGATAAACGAAATTTGTAATACAATTTAAGAAATAAATATTTTAGTAATTAAAAGAGTCGTCAAACGATTATAATTGGCAGACAAATTAAAAAACATGATGAATTTTAAGTACGGGATAAAAAAATAAAAAAAATATTCAAATAAAAAAATACATAGACACATTTTAACGATATAAATTTTAAACCGTCTTTAATTTTTTTAAAAATATCGACGCTCTTTTTAAAAGCGTAGTTACTTTTTTAAAAATGCCAACATATATAAAAAAAATGACGTTAAATGATAATAAAGGCCGACACAAGTATAAAAGTGTTGCTAAATTTTAAGATACGGAGGCACATATAAAAAAGCGTCGTTAAAAAAGTGTCGTAATAGACCCTTTTTTTGTAGTGAATTGGAAATAATAGTTTTTTTCCTTAAATTAAAATTTTAGAGTCAATTAGTACCTTAATCTATATAAAAAAAAAAAGGAAATTTACACAGAAATTCATATTTTACAACTATTTACAACTATGTCAAGGTATAATTTTGAGTTATGTCAAACTAGTAAAATCAGTACTTTTAATATATTTTAAGGATTATAATTTATAAATTATAAGTCTCGAATATATTTTCTAGGGTTTATGATTTTTGAATTGGAGTTTAAAATTTTTAAACTATGGTATAAAATCATAATATATAGAGAATAATGACATATTAAGAATTAAATTTGGTGGTATGATTTAGTTGTAATTTTGTATTTAATTATGATATTCAGTTACATAAGTAAAACCATTTTGTTGAAATTTAATTGGGATAAAATTGATTTCGATTGGAAATATTAGAATAAAATTTTATCATTCCTTATATTAGCGTTAAATCCACAATTTCTGAAAAGCGATAGGGGAATTTAAACCTAATCCCTAAATTATAAAAACATGGGTTAGTTACAAGAATGTCAAAAATGAATAAAATATTATAATTATCTATTACTTGGAAAAAATTTCTCATTTTGTCAAATTTAACAGAGATGAAAGAGAAAACCAGATGGAAAAAAAAGTCTATATGAAAGAGAAAGTCGTATAAGAAAAGTATGGAGAATGAAAAGCTCGACTGCAATTACATTTGATCAATGAAAATTGAGTTTAGAAATGGAACTATGGAAGGAAGGAGAAGAAAGTGGAATTAGAAAAAAAAAATGAAAATGGCAAAACAGCAATGAGATTTAGAGCAGTGATAATGTGAAAGAACAAATATTAGTTATGAAATAATAAATTAGTAATTAATTAATATAAAAGTAATTAAAAACCTTTAACTGTTAGTTTGATAAAATAGAATAAAAGTTAAGAGTTTTATGACAAATTAATTAAAGAAAACAATGAATTGATAAAAGGGTTAAGGTGCAAAAATACTCCTAACGTTTTGGGTCAGGAGCAATTTTACCTCTAACGTCTAAAATGGTGCAATTTTGCCCCTAACGTTTGTAGCCAAGAGCAATTTTACTCCTAACGTTGGTAATTTGGGTCAATTTCAGACACATTATAAAACACATATTTTTGTTCATTATTTTGTACCAATTGCATATCAATTCATTCTAAAAAAAAGATTTCATGTTTTTTATAATTTAATAATAGAATTGGAGATTAATATTTACAAATTCGGTGAATTTTTTTGAATTTTTTGTCTAATTCGTACAAAAGACGGTATATTTTTTATTTTTTTATTTTTTTTTCACATCCCAACATATGTTTATGATTTGTTACTGATAAAATGACGCACATGTGAAGTGTAGATAATAAGATTCATGACCGAGAAGACAGTTTGATGAATTATTTCTGAAATTGACCCAATTTATTAACGTTAGGGGTAAATTTGCTCTTGGCTACAAACGTTAGGGGTAAAATTGCACCATTTTAGACGTTAGGGGTAAAATTACTCCTGACCCAAAACGTTAGGGGTATTTTTGCACCTTAACCCTTGATAAAATACCAAGATAGACGCTATTTAAGTGTAAAATAAATTTAAAATTTGAATTTTAATGTAATTTCCTCTAAAAACATTTTGTTGAATTCTCCAAGCAGGAAATAAAGCCATTAGAAGAAGCCCAAAGAAACAATATACAGTCTTAAGTCCAATACCTGTCTCCACAATCCTCGGCCCAGTTCAGTGCGAACTTCAACCCAACTTCCTTGTTGCTGCACAAATCGTCTCTTGCTTGCTCTCTCTCACGCATGTTATCAAACACTCTTGATTGATGAAAATGGAAAGATCTGCAACAAATTTGAGGCAGAAATTGTTATCCAATTTATCCAAAACTTCGCAATTTCAAAATCGGAATTGAAATCTTTGTTCTGGTGACAACCTTCTGTGATTGATGGATTTCCCCTCTCCTGTTCTAACCCTTGGAAACTTTCCGCAGTTTCTTTGCTCACCTCACTTGTTTTCTAGCCAATTTTCCCTTCTCTCTATCCAAACACCCCGTAATAAGAAAACCAAACTCATTCCGAAAGCTCTTAAAGAATGGCGTGAGTATGAGGATGCTGTGAAGCGCAAGGACCTTGCTAGAGCTCTCAGGTTCTTGAAATCCGTAGAAACCGATAAGTCAGCTGAGAAAGTTAGTGAATCTCTGTCTGATGAGTCGCCGCAGCGTGGAATCTCTGATTTAGGGTTCTAGGATGGGTCGCTAAGGGGTTGGGAGGTGTTAGATACTTGTTTGAATGCTGATGATATGAGGCTTGTAGGCAGTGCTTATGGATTCCTCAAGAACAGAGGTCTATTGCCCAGTTTTGGAAAATTCAGCAGTATTAGTAAGTTCACTGGTTTAGTATGATAATTTATGTGAATTGTTATAAATTTTATGCAAATTTTGTTTTGGTTTCTAGTTTTTTTTTTTTTTTTATTTTTTTTTATTTTTTTTTATGTTCCATTTGATGATATAGTTCTGAATTTGTAACATTCATTGAACTAAGTCTTAATGTTTGATAAAATGCTATGTTGCAAAGAAAAGAAAACTGAAATGGAAACGGACACCTGGACACCGGGAAACCTTATAAAAATATAGCTAGGAAACGAAACAGAAAATGACACGAAATGCAGAAATGCTAATGCAGAAGAGTTTCGGTGCAACATTGATAAAACATTACCCTATATAAATTCATGACTCCTACCAGGTGGAAACATGGAAGTGCTTATGAACTACGTTACATGGAAACGGATATGCAGAAAGGGATACAGAGAAACGATATTTGTAAAAAAACATAGGAAATGGAAATGTGGTAAAACGGGTAAGTAATAAAATACAATGTTATATTTATAAATTTTTCAGATTATAAGGATTCATGCTTAAATTTGTATATATATACACATTAAAAGAAATTATGTACAAGTCACGTAAAAGAGGGAAAAAAAGGAGGTTTTTTCATTTGGAAAGCTTGTAGAAATGATCTTGAATATGTTAGGAATTTGCTAAACATGTGATTAGCATTGATCTACTTCTGAATACGCATTACATCCTAGGAAACGAAAAATGAGTTTCCAATGTTTTGAAACTATGGCCATGTGACCCGAAATGTTTCTTACAAGTTTCGGAAATGGCATGTTTACTGCCTTTATCTCATGGAAATGGCATTACATCTCAGGATCAACCTCTTGCCTTCCTGTCTTTGACCCCATATTTTTTAAATAGAGGAGCACCAAGCCCTTACTTGTTTTTTCCATGTTGTTTTTTCCTTCTGCAGTTATGGAGGGGCCAAGAGATGTTACACCAACTATTTTCAAGTCTTCAACAGGTTTAGAAGGTACGTATATTAAAATACTTTTACCGTGTCTTTCATATTCACGGCTCATGCTTGTCTAATTGTGTCACTTCAAAGCATATTATTTTCTGCTATATAGGGCTGTAAATGAGCCGAGCCGCTCTTAATAATAGCTTGACCGTGTTTGGCCTGATTTATAAACGAGCCGAGTTTGACCACAGCGAAGCTCTGCTCAAAAGCTCATGAGGAGGCTCAATTATAGGTTCATGAACAAGCTCGATTATAATGATCATGAACACGCTCGTGAGCAAGCTTAGTTCGATTATCCTTTTGAGGGATAAGTACCAAAATGACCTCAAGGTTATTGCGGAAGCACCAATTTGACCTCCAAGTACAAAATAACACCAATTTGACCTCCAAGTACGAAATAGCACCAATTTAACCCTAATGTTTATGAAATGGTATCAATTTAAGCCCAACATTTATGAAATGATGTCAATTAGACCCTAACATTCTATCCCTTTCTTCTCCAAGGAAATTAGATGAGGTTATAATAATTTCATAAAGTTGGTGTTAAATTGGTGCTATTTTGTACGTGCTCCCCAATAACCTTGAGGTCATTTTGGTACCTTATTCCTTTTTTATATAATAGTTTTGTGTTAAAGAAATTCAAATGAACGTAATTGATGAACATAATTAACGAGTTGTTCTCGAGCAAAGTTCATGAACAGAATTAACGAGTTGCGAGCTAGCAAAGCTCGTGAACAAGCTCGCGAGCGAGCAGCTCACAAACAGGATGTTGAGCTTGAGCTCGAGCTTGTCTATTTTCTAACGAGCTGAGCATGAGCAGGCCAAATTTCAGCTCGATTACATCCCTATATATAATTCCTTTCATGATTAAGTGTGAATCCGTCTAATATAATAAAAAAATTTATCTGTTTTGTTATCCAGTGTCTAAATTCGCTCCGAAGAAGTGGGGTGTTTCAGGACCTTCAAGTTTTGCAATGGTTGCTTTTTTGGGTGGAGCGTCTTTTCTCCTCTCTCAAGGGATTGATATCAGACCTAACCTTGCAGCCATATTAGGATTGGCCTTTCTAGACTCTATTTTCCTTGGTGGTTCTTGCTTAGCTCAAATCTCAAGTTACTGGCCTCCATACAGACGTAGAATTTTAGTTCACGAGGCTGGTCATCTTCTGGTAGGTATGTAATGAAATGCAATAGCTTCTTACCTGCAACTAGGGAAGCATAATAGAGTCAAATGTAGGAGTTTTTTGAGATTCTTCAACAATCAACATTGTGAAATTCTTTTTGCAGCTTATCTTATGGGTTGCCCGATTCGCGGTGTGATTTTAGACCCAATTGTTGCAATGCAAATGGGCATTCAAGGCCAGGTACTCCTAAAGTTTGTTTTCTATCTTTTTCCTGGAACTAACATCTTTAGTTAGGTAATTCTTAATACTTAGATTTTATGTTGCACGGACACTCTTCTTTACTAGAGTTTCTGCATTTTGTGTCTATGTCTGTGTCGGTGTCCATTTCGTTTGAAGGCTATGTTTTAGAAGTAACGTTTCCCTTGTTTGTTTCCATGTCCATGTCCATGTCCGTATCCCTACAACTTAGTCTAATAGATTTTAAATGCTTATGTCCTCTCTTTATGATAATTCATGTTTATCGCAAATCGCTGGAGTTTAAAGAGCCCTTTCCATTGCAACTCTGCTCCTTTCGTAATCGCCCTCCTCCCGAAAGACAGAATTCCGCCCTCAGCCCTACAGGGAGAGGGGATGTATAGAGGAACAAGTACGGTAGGCGCCCAGAGTTTACCAACCTCAGTGACCGGCTCCTAAGAGTTCCCACCTGAAAACATCACTTTGAATCTGGTTCAATCTAGAAGTGGGATGAAAAGAAGAGCTCTCGTGGAGTAGTCGATGTCCCACTTCCAATTCTTATTTCTACCTATACATTTGTGGAACTTAAATATTTTGAGAACTTAAATTATGAAGTCAATTAGAATTCCTAATCATAAGCTGGAGATAGTTTCTTTTCACTTGACATTTATTTTCTTTTCAGTTGGAATTTGCTTTCCTCGCCGATAAGTTCATCTCACTTTACTCTGCAGTTCCCGTGTAATTATTGAAAGTCACTGAAACCATAAAATTCAACATTCATTTGGCAACAGTACTGCACGATTCAATTTATTTGTTTCTGTCAGCTATTAATATGAAGTGGACCTTTAACTATCAGCTTGAGCTTTTAGCTAAAACGGTTCCATGACATGGTATCAGAGCCGGTGTGACCAAGTGGTCCTGGGTTCGATTCCTGGCAGCCCCATTTGTTGAGTTATTTGCAGGACATGGTAATATGGGCCTGTGTTGCGTGTGGGGGTGTGTCACATTTGCGGATTCCGCCGATGACCATTGCTGCATTCTTATTAGTATCTTACTATCTTATGATAAAAATTCCATTCGGAACTGGCAATAGAAACTCATAATTATCTATTCTTTTAGGCAGGAACTCAGTTTTGGGATGAAAAGATGAGTACCGAGCTTGCTGAAGGACGATTGAGCGGCACTACCTTTGACAGGTAGGCATCTATAATTTCTACTTGCAGCTATTTTTTCCGCCTACCTGCTTTAAATCATTCAAATCAGATGCTTAATGTGACTTTGTTGCAAAAACCGAACATTGCATTTTATGCGCACTTTCCTCAAAACGTTATGCAATAGATAGTTAGCTACTTATTATGAGTAAATCTGCTATTATTCCAGCATCGTGTGATGTCTAGGTACTGTACGGTGCTTTTTGCCGGAATTGCTGCCGAAGCTCTTGTTTATGGTGAGGCAGAGGGTGGAGAAAATGATGAAAATTTGTTTAAAAGCATCTCTGTTCTGTTACAACCTCCATTATCTGTAGCCCAGGTATCTCTTACTTACTATTGTGTTCTTCGATCGGAAATAGCGCTTTGTTAAGCTTTTTAATTGCTATAACTTTACTCTCTTTCTTTTGTCACTATTTTAAGTAGATGTCAAATCAAGCAAGATGGTCAGTTCTGCAATCTTACAACTTACTGAAGTGGCAGAAGCAGGCTCATCGTGCTGCTGTTAAAGCTCTTGAACGTGGTAGCAGTTTAAGCGTCGTAATTAGGGAAATCGAGGAAGCTATGTCTTCTAGATGACAAGGAAAATGATGGTTTCTCTCTCCTTGATTCTTAGAAGGTAAACCCTTTTCTCTTTTATCGGTTTTTTTTAGTGCTGATCCGGAAATTAGAAGGAATTTTCAGGGTTATTGACACATTTGTGGTCATTTTCCAAACAGTTTTCCCATTTATGATGGATTTCAAAGTATTTCTGAATTAGTGGTAATTTTGGCTCGGTGCACCGGTTAGAAAGACGGACATGTTGGATGTAGAATTTTTATATTTAGACCAATATCAGTCCGCCTGTCGCCTGTTGCACACATCCAAGGAATGACAAAAACCTTGGCAAGCTAGAGAAATGCCAAAGAATCAAATTTCACAATTGTTTGGATTAGAATCTAAGCCAAACAATTTGTGAAATATTAGTCTGCCTGTTTGATAGGCGGACACATATTGGTCCATCTGATATAAGAATTCCTTATCCGCCTTACTAATCTGCGGGGCAAGCCAAAATTACCACAAACGCTGAAATAGTTTGAAATCCACCGTAAATGGGAAATTGTATAGAAATTGACCACAAATGTGTCGATAAACCGAAATTTATATTGGTTCAGCTCCAAATTCTGGAAGGACCATTCCGGCATGAATCAACTGTGCAGGACGGATTCAGTTTAGCTTTCACATATTCATTTATTACTTCTTCCATTTTCTGGTTACTTGGTTATCCTTCCTGATTAATAAGACAGCTGATATCAACAATATTTTTCTGATGGCTAGATGATATTTTTTTGTTGCTCCAGTCTCCTCTCCGGTCCGGTCAGTGGCGGAGCCAGGATTTTATAAAACCACATTTTGATGTAAGGAGGAGGTTCGAACCTAGAACCACATGGTTATGAAGGAGTCCTTAACTACCAACTGTGTACACTTAATTTTGTGTTATACAATCACGTCCTATATTATAGGTACTAACTTAATTATCTTGGGGTGCTGTTCGGGACTGAACCACTATTCCTCAAGGATGGTGCGAAGGCTGGGGGGTCTAGCCCCTCCCCTCGAGCTCCGGGCTGTGTCCTCCCCTGGGTCCGGTGTCTCCCCGTAAGGTTGTCCAAGAAAAGCATAACAATTACTTAATAAGCTTGGATGGATACCTCATTAATAAAATAACACGAAGTTCATCTCCGTTTGGTTGTCCTTTTTGTCCTTTTTGTTGTTGTTTTACTCAGTAGATATATAGTCTTTGTTTAGGATTAAGAAACAATGGTTGGTAGCTATTTTAGAAGGAAAAGCAACGGGATAAGATTTAAAAATACCGTCAATTTTACTCATAATATTGGTAAGTAAGTTGAGTCAAATTTAGACATCATTGTAAAACACATGAATTTTATTTCTTATTATGTACCAGTTGTATAGCAGTTGGTTCTAAAAAAATTTACATTTTTTTGTGATTTAAATAATATAATTAGATACATGCTCGTGCACGGGGTTTGTTAATTTATTTGCATTAATTTTGTATGTATGGAAACTATATTCCTATTACATTGTTTTGAATATATAAATTAGAAACAATAATTAAATACCAGTTTTAAAATGAAGTAATGAAATCGACTGTACTAAATTATTAACTCGTTTGTGGAAAACCTTATAATGATATATTTTTTGTTCTTCTAGTTACAATGTACAACTATTTCCTTATTGTTGTGTTGTGAAGAATTATCAAGTAAAATTATTTATTTAAAACCTAGTGTGGTGCTGAGAATTGTCTGAATTCTCGGCTAGCTAATTCCTATCGAAGGATTTTTTTTAAGCGTTCTGTCAATTTGTCTATTGATATTTGTTCCAAAAGGTCTCCCTGTGTATAAATCTTGCATCATAACCAATGTTATCAGAACCGGACCGGACATCAAACCGGATTGATGATTGGGTTACGGGTCACTTGGTCGGATCGGATGGTTCAGATTGGTCGAACCGAATAACATAATAAATAAATAAATAAATAATTTATATACATTTTTTTTGGTAGAAATAATTTATATACATTAAATATATATAATTAATTTAAAATTATTTTTATACATTATATATATCCAAAATAAATTCTAAACAATTTTGGTTTGTTATTTTTTGTTAATTTGAGTCTTAAATATATAACGAATAAATTAAATTCAGAATAAATTGAAATATATCAACGTATTCTATGCCGTAAGATCTTCCTAAAAATATATATTATAAACTCAAAACGGATAAATGATGAGTGAGAAATTGATGCTCAAAGTGAACAATTTGAAATGGTTTGGAAGAAGATAAAATGAAACTAAACATTTACATCCCACATAGGAAAGAAATGAGAAACTTAACTAGTTTATAAGTAAATGAGCTTTACAAGCCTTTAACCAAGTACTAGGAAAAAGGCTCTCTCACGCGTAAGGGGGTGCAATCGATTAACCATCCCACCAAAATTAGGTCCCATGGCTTGACACACCTTTTATTTTTTTAATTTCATTCATTGTGCTTATATCCCGCCCGCCTTTCAGAATTCAAATTCTAAAAATACCCAGCCCGCCTACAAAATTTCAACGCTGATTTTTTTTTTTTGTTTCAAGAGACCCGGGGTCATACCGGGTTCTGGTCTGACTGCCAGACCTCGGGTCACTCTGGTTATTTCAACATTGAAATAACTAGACAGGCTCGGACGGGTTTCCTAGCTGGTTCCTGGTCAGACCGATCGGACCGACCGGTCCAGTCCGAACCTGATAACATTGATCATATCGGACGTGCACTATGGGCTAACTAGTAACTTTGGAGCTCAAAATGTCTATATCTATGTAGACATCTGCCTCCTTTTACGAAGGTTGGATACCCAACTCTCCTAGTCTCTAGTGGACTAAGGTGGATTGTTTAAACCAGTATCGACAACTGGTTTAGGGGTTGGCGAAGATCTAATGTTAGGATATCTTTATCCCCATATAGTGTTTCTTATGTCAGGGTATCCTTGTCCTCCTATAACGTATGTTGATATGTCTCATTCACCACTTGTTCCCTAATTCTCCTTGTAGCCTTACCAAAGCTCTTGTCCATGTTTGGGATGGCTTTGTCCATGTCTAGGGTTGAGTTTGCCTATGGCCAAACTCCCTCATTGACATTGACATGTATGTCATCAAAATTCAATATTTTATTATGCCATATAAGTAAATTCATGTTAACACTCTTATGAGATATATTTTTTAGTTACAATGGAGGGGCTAATCCCGAAGAACACCGAAACAAATCGACCTTTAAAGACGGGTCATTCTGGGAAGCCCAAAATCACAAAAATCAGAAAAAAGAATGTCCTAGATGCCTGTAGGAGGCACATCACACTTCTAAAGACCTAAACTCAAATTCCCTGCGCAGTTTTCCATCTAATCAACCGTCTTATTTCCTTCTCGTAGGACATGAACGAGTTCTACCTCCCAATCTCTGTCATATAGATCACGACACGTCATAATAATATGTGAAATTAATTTGAGTTAATGGGAATTAAATCTCAATTATAAACACACAATACAAAAGCATTTACAATTAATATGTGAAATTAATTCTATCAATTAGAGTCATTCGGCTTGACAATTTTCAAAATTGAAGAGATTTAAGCAATAACAATTTTAATTCACATTTTTTCAACAACTTGTACTATGACCATGTTTCATTTTCTTCTATTAATTCTGCTAGCAATAACAAAGAGGCAAATTAACTTTTACTATAGTATAGAGTTAATAATTAATGAAAATTAGATAATCATTAAGAACTTATCAAATTAACATTGAAGCTTACCTCTCCATAACCAAATGAACATTCACCTATGTAGAAACTGAGGATTGACCTGTGACGTCCTAAAAATCCCGTAATTGAGTTGAGCCATCAAACAACAAAATAAAAGAAAACCCATATATGTATGCAGAGTTAAATGTATCAATTGCAATTTCAATAAAAAAATATATAATGTACGTAAATGAAATAGGATGGAAGAACTTACTTTACTATTGAGAGAAGACGATTTTTGGCATTAATGATGTGATCAGTGAAGGTTGAATGACCTTAACTCAGAAACAGTAAAAAGCGAATGACCTCTAATTCCCAAAGAAAGCAAAATCAAGAAAACAATAGAAATGGAATGACCTCTAACACTAAAAAAGGAATATGGATATTTAGGCAGCTAAACTTCCTAATGGAACCATCAAACATTCAAATTGAAGCAATCGTAAGAAATAAAGGGAAAAAAATATATACGAAGACCACAAGGTATAATAAGCTTATACGCCTTTAATGGTGGTGATGAGCACTGATATTGCATTTTCAAAGTAGAATCACTAATTAAAATGAAGGTTTCAGTTGGTTGCAACAATTAGAAAAGATATAAAACATTAAAATTTATTTTTATTTTTCATCGAATCAAAATATAATAGTAATATTATGAAAAAGATCATGACTTAACCCACTACGATGAGAATTATTTCTTCTTTGCATCTGCAAACTATCAATTCTAATAATGAAAACTTGCCTTTACCATCCCCTTTCTCTTCTACAATCCTTCTTAAATTTATTTAATGAAAAACAAGAATAAAAAAAAACATCTTGCTTTTGTCAGTAACTGAGATTTCCCATGAATTCAATATACCAGTTCTGACTGTTTGAACTTGTAGGGCATCCCGAGACATGTTATCTTGGTAAATTGCCAACATAAGGTCACCAAGAACTTTTTTTTTTGTCATCCATCTACGTTTGTAAAATGAAACAATTAGCAAAAAAAAAAAACTCAAATTCGAAGAAAGGATATGAAGAGCGTAATAAAGAAGGATAAGAGTTTGCGAAAGGTCTCAACAATTGGAACGTGTTGTAGTTGTGAATATTTAGGAGAAGTAATTATAAATCATTGGGGACACAATTTGAAGGGTTTATTAACGGTCTCTATAATGAATATGTGTGGTTAAACCTCTTACTAATTAATAGAGACAGAATGACAGACATCAAATTCTAAAATTTGACAACTAATTAATGGAGAACATTTTTGGATTAATTTTAGAATTTTGACAATTCATATATTGCTGACATGACATGCTCATATAATAGATTTTGAGTATATATATATATATATATATATTTCTCCTTCTATCCAACAAAGTGGTATCAGAGATTGGACGAAAGTGTTAACTACTTTACATTCTTGCTCTATTGATCTAAAACTAAACCATGTTAGCAATTTCAACTTGAATTCTTCAGTAACATGTCATTCACATTCCAACCGTCAGATGGTCTTCACACAATATTCAAAGTTTTCATCCAAGCAACCTGACCCATTTGATTACTGTGTATCCAACGGGTCCGGCTGCTTGGATGAAACCTTTGAAAACTGTGTGAAGATCATCCAGTGGTTGGAAAATGAAGGACACGTTAGTCAAGAATCCATGCTGAAATGGTTTAGTTTGAGATCAACAGAACAAGAACGTAGAGTAATTAACACCTTTATCCAAGATCTATACCACTTTGTTGTAAAGAATGAAGAATACAAAATAAATAGTAGAGAGAAGACCCGAAGGAACTATGTTATTGTTAGTTGAGGTTGTGATATGAAGTTACGAAACAACATAAATATATAGTGTTAGGATTAAGTAACTCTAAAATCCTAATTGTAAATTAACTTAATTACATAAATTAACTAGTAACTTAACAATCTAATAACTCCTAGATAACTCATGTAACTTTAGCTTTTAATCTAAATTGTTATAAGTTTATTCATTAAACTAAAGATTAATTACAAATAACTAGTATGTGGTTTCATCGATTTGTAGACTGGTACATATGATTTTTTTTTTTTTTTGCAAAAGCAACTCTCTAATTTGTAAAATTTTACAAACGCAATTCTGTGGTTTATAAAAGTTTGCATTTGAGTTCATTTTTTGTTAGAATTTGGTCGATAACGACCCCGAAATGAAAATTTTCAAGAGTTAAATGATATTTTAAAATTCGAAGTCATTTAGGTGTTGTTTTTATGAGAGAGAGAAAACTCCAAAAATGATGAGGTTTAAAATTAAAAATATGGTTCCATAGTAAATATGATACTAAACAACTTTAATTCTTCAAAATTTTCATTTTGAGGTCGTTATCGGCCAAATTTGGTAAAGTAAAAAAACATGTGAAATTTTACAACTACAAAGCTGTGTTTGCAAAAAAAAAACTCACAGGTACCGATCTGCAAATCATCCAAAACATAGGGTAGTTATTTGTAATTAATCCTTAAACTAAATTTCTAACAAAAACGGGTGCCTCTCCATCTAATTATGCTTTTAGGCCTAATGCTTCTCCAGCCCCCTTAACTTGTCCAAATTGATCATTTTACTCCATCAACTCATCGAATATCCTATTTACCCTCTTAACTTCATAAAAGTGGTATTTTCTCACCCTCTCAACTTGTCCATTTATCCCCCAACTCATAGAATGTTCTATTTACCCCCTTAACTCCATAAAAATGGTATTTTTCACCCCTTACAATCTGTTATCGAAGTCTAAATTGATAACTTTTTTTAAACGTTAAACCTATATTTATGCTATTTTGTAAGTGGAACCTAAATTGATACTTCCCCAAAAATCATATGCCTATTTTGGTACATTATCCCTACATATAATGTATTTAACTTGTTTATATTAATGTTTTTGTTATTTGTATTTTTTTATTCTTTCTTTTTCTTTTCAACTTTTTTTACTACTATAAAGGGATAAGAATTACCATTTTTATGGAGTTAAGAGGGTAAATATGATCATAAGTGGTAAGAAATACCACTTTTATGGAGTAAGGGGGTAAATACGATATTCGATGAGTTGAGAAGAGGTAAAATGACAAATTTGGACAAGTTAAGGAGGTGAGAAATACCATTTTTATGGAGTTAAGGGGGTAAATAGGACATTCGATGAGTTGGAGGGGTAAAATGACCTATTTGGACAAGTTAAAGGGGCTGGAGAAGCATTAAGTCATGCTTTTAATAAGTTCCTCTTTGTTGTGAGTTATCGATACTTAGGGGTGTTTTCAAGATTGCTATGATGGACGGCCAATTTTACATGTGCGTGTGTAATTTATTATTATTATTATTTTTTTGCTAAATTGAACTAGTTCATTTTTTTTGCGTGTATATATATATATATATATATATATATATATATATATATATATATATATATATATATATATATATATATATATATTATCATCTGAGTGATCCAAAGCCAATTTTTACGTATTACTACAAATCTTTCCAAAATTAAACTAGATTCAGACTAAAAAAGTAAAATTGAGTTATTTTGAATAAACTTAAGGGAAATTTATCGTCTATCATATATTAATTAGGTCTAATGCTCCTCCAGCTCTCTTAACTTGTTCAAATTGGCCATTTTACCCCCAACTCATCGAATGTCCTATTTACCCCTTTAACTCCATAAAAGTGGTATTTATCACCCCTCTCAACTTGTCCATTTACCCCCCAACTCATAGAATGTCCTATTTATCCCCTTAACTTCATAAAAGTGGTATTTTTCACCTCTTACAATCCGCTATCGAGTCTTAAATTGATATCATTTTTTAAATGTTAAACCTAAATTGGTGTTATTTTGTACGTGGAACTTAAGTTGATACTTCCCCAAAAACCATAGGCATATTTTGGTACATTATCCCTACATATAATAATGTCTTTAACTTGTTTATATTAATATTCTTGTTATTTGTATCTTTTATTCATTCCTTCTCTTTTCAATTTTTTGGCTAGTTAAATTTTGATTATCTAATTATTGTAATACAATATTATTAATAATAAACACATGAAGAATCAATATAATTATCAAATTAATACAAATAAAAAAGTTGATATTAAAAAAATATATTTTCAAACTCATTTGAATAAGTCCTATTAATTTTGCACTATAAATGAGTAAGAAATACCACTTTTATAGAGTTAATGGGGTAAATAGGATCATAAAGAGTGAAAAATGCCACTTTTATCTAGTTAAGGGGGTAAATAGGACATTCGATGAGTTGATGATGGGTAAAATGACCAATTTGGACAAGTTAAGGGGGTGAGAAATACCATTTTTATGGAGTTAAGGGAGGTAAATAGGACATTCGATGAGTTGGAGGGGTAAAATGACCAATTTGGACAAGTTAAGGGGGCTAGAGAAGCATTAAGCCTATTAATTAAGTTGGATTTTGTAATTAAATACAAACTCAGTTAATTAACTACTAGAACTTTAATTTGTTATTAGTAGGGTAGTGGTGGTTCCGGGGGGTGTGGGGGTGTGTGGCCCCTCTGTCGTCGCCTCTGGGTATTCTACAATTGGTCCTATGGTCCACAAGGAATAATAAGGTTGAATGCTGATTCAATAGAATCGGAAACCTTCCATTTTTCAATTATTGAAATTCAGTGCATTGTGTTGCATTATCTAACGTTCATCGGATCACTCCTTGTTTATATTGCACGAAAACGAAAACTCGGACATAAATGGAACCAGAAACATAAACGAAAAAGGATATTGGAAAACCGTTGTTTCTGAAAAATGTAACTAGAAAACGGTAATGAAAACTAAAAAGCTTTCTGAAATATCAAGATGATTCGTTGTTTTTTCAGTAAAAGCCATATGTCCAGAGTTCGAAATTCAAACCTTATGGTTCTCATTACAAAGTTCACATATGTTATCTCCATTGAGCAGTACAAGCCATTTGTTTTAAGGAATTTCAATCTCAGGATAATTATTTCTCGGTTAAAATACAAGCTTCTCGGTTAGCTTTCATCTTGAGCATAATTATTTCTCGTAATCGGTTCAACTTTATAAACGCATGAATGGTTTAGACCGTGTCGTTGGGACCTCTAAGGGTGTTATATGAATTGTCTAGGATATATTGTCTAGGGTTTAGGATTTATGAATTGAAATTTAGGAATTTTAAATCATACTTTATTTGTTATATATAGAAAATAATGATATATTCAGAATTAATTTTGATAATCTAATTTAATTGTAATTTTATAGTTAATTATGATATTTAGGTAGAAAGTCCATAATTCCTTGTGTTTTAAGCCTGTAAACTTCGATTCAAAATATACTCTTTTTTTATGAAAATGCTTATACAGATATGAAAAGTACAAGTACAATAAGAAACGGAAAAATTATAAACCTTACAAACTCCATAATGAACGAAAACAACTACAAAAAGCATAAAAAAGTATAAAACACACAGAATAATAATAAAACATATACTTTATGGAAATCCAAATCCGCAGAAAAGAAACTACAATCGAATCTTCGTCAACACAGAGATTAATTAAAATACTATAATGTAAATATATTAAGTGGAGAATTTGATTATTAATTCTGGTTTGATGTCAACTATATTAATATATTTATACATCAAATGTAATAATTCAAAATTCATTATTTAATAGTTAAAAAGGAAATAAAAAAAAAGTTTAAAACGGCTCAATTCATACGTCTATGTTATAGGGGTACGAAAGCGGTCAAAATAAAATGAATTAAAACGAAACGGTTCATTTCATACGTCTATGTCATAGGGGTTTGAAATCGGTCTAAAATAAAGTTACTTTAAATGAAACGACGAAATTCATACGTCTATGTTATAGGGGTATGAAAATCGGCAAAAATATAATTAATAAAATGGATCAATTCATACATCTATGTTATAAAGATATGAAATCGGTCAAAATTAATTAAAATGAAATTACTCAATTTGTACGCCTATGTCATAGGGGTATGAAATCGGTCAAATTAAATGGTCCAAATTTATACAAATTTGTTATAAAAAGTATATAAAATAAAGAGAAATGAATCGAAATAAATCAAATAAGTTTAATACAAAAATCACATCTTTTAGTACCAATTTTGGGCGGGGTAGGGTGATTACTCAAAGTTTTCTTCCCCACACGTAACCGACAAACGAACTTAAAATCTCTATTTCGCAGACCTTCTTATCCATTAAAATATACCCAATTTCGGTGTCCAATCACGCCTTAATTTTGATTGGTGGCGACTCTAACAAATAGTTTAAAAATGGCAAAATAAATTAATTAATTCCAACTTCAACGCCCGGCAACCGCACCCGGAGAAATCCCGGTTGCGACAGACCTAATTAATGATTTTAATAGTTTAGGATCCTAATTTTCTTTGAAATTTTAGTTTGGGGACACAAATGGGTGTAATGCCATCTATGAAAGACGGGCCGAGTGGGTCAATGGATTCATAACAGATCTAATCATTCGGGTCGAATACAGGCTTTGAACATCCGTATTTATTTTAGTTGTGTTAAAAAATTTTAAATCAATATATAATTAATGAACATAATTAATAAGTTGTTGACGAGCGAAGTTAGTTCACGAGCAAAGCTCGTGAACGAGCTCCTTAACAAGCTCGCGAACAGCTCACGAAAAGAATGTTGAACTCGAACTCGTCAATTTTTTGACAAACCGAGTTTGAGCAGGTCAAAGCTCGGCTCGATTACACCCTATCTTTCACCATTAAAATTTAGGAAAATTTACATATAAATTCACTTTTAAAAAACTATCTACAATTATGTCAAGTAATGGTATTGAATTATGTCAAACTAGCAAAATCATTATTTTTAATATATTTTAAGGATCAAAATTTATAAATTAGAAGTCTAAAATATATTTTCTAGGGTTTATGATTTATGCATTGGGGTCTAGAATTTTTAAATTATGGTGCAAAATCATAATATATAAAAAATAATGACATATTAAGTATTAAGTTTGGTAATATGACTTAGTTGTAATTTTGTATTAATTATGATATTCATGTATTTAACCCTAAATTTTAAAATCAATTTTATTTAAAAAAAAGTTTGGACGCTGGATTGGGCCTGAAATTTATGTTTCTCATATGGGCTGAGCCTGGCCCTGGCCCTGGCCCGAGCCCGATCCCGATCCCGAGTTTTGAAAAATACGGGTTGTGTTAGGCTGGATAAAGGTTTTTAGTATTTGACCCAGTTGAGGCTGGCCCGGTCAGCCCATGATATCAATCTCCATTTTAACGTACGGCGGCGACAACCCCTCTCGCGGCAGTGCACGGTGGCCATATAACGGACCGTTGAACGGCCCAATGGGCAAACCCAAAACGGCGGCATCAATTTTGTCTTTTTTTTTTTTTTTTTTTTTGAAACAATTTTGTCTTTTTTTCTCTTCTTTTTTTATTTTTTACAAAATATAAGAATTGCCATTGCTAGAATGCTAAGTTACAGATAAACCTCAAAAACCCCCCAAATTTATGTCAATGGCCTCTTCTTCTTCTTCTTCAACTGTGAGAGACTGAAAAACTCTGATAACTCTTAGAAACATCACAGATTCTCAAATGTCTTGATAAACAAAAACAAAGTCCGAAAAATGAATTTAATTCCACACAAACAGAATCCGCTTCTCCTCAATCCATCAACATTTCAAATCCAAACCAGTCCAAATCCCATTATTTCCCGGTTTCCCCCTAAGTACAGGCCAAGAATTCCCAGAAACATACCTAATTTTAGAATCTATTCCTCTGTAACACCAAATGAGTCTGATGGATTTTCGTGGCCGCGTCTAAGTAGAGCTGTGCGGCTCGGTTCGGAGCGGTTTTTGCTGAAACTCGGCGAGTCTGTGAAGAGGGAAACTGGGGTGGATTTTGATGAGGCAAATTTGAAAGTGAGTGAGTTTCGGGAGCGTGTTAAGGGTCAGGTGGAGAAGGGTGAGGCAGAGCTGACTCGGTTTAGGACCGAGTTGTTACCCCAATTTGTTGAATGGAATAGATTGGAGCTTTGGAAGGTAATTTTTTCTTCTTCTTCTTTGAATTAGTTTGAATTGCTATATGCTCAATACACTGTTATGCTTGAGATTAGCTGAATTTGGCAAAATGATTACAATTAGGGACAATCCATTTTGGTCACTTTGCCCCGAACTTAGAACAACACATTAGCCACTCCAACTCCATAAAAGTGCTATAAACCGCCCCTTATTTTTCCCTCCATCGGGAAGATGTTGACCCGTGAAAACCAGGCAACTTTCGGTTGACTTTCCATATGCAATTAGGTTTTTCGTTTTATAAAAGTTTGCAACGTGGCCTTTCAGGATAATATGTTAAAGTGTGTATGAGTTTAGAGGAGCTATTGCAAAATATGCAGGACTAAAATTTTTTTGAAGGGAAAACTCACATTACATATGGGAAGGCAACAGAAAGGCGAGTGGTCAAAATAAAAGGCACATTATGTCACTTTTAGGGAGTTAGAGTGGCTAATAGGTTGTCCCTTATGTTCGGGTGGCAAAGTGACCAAAATGTACAACTTTAGGGGCTCCTTATGGTTTAGGCCTTACAATTAACAAGAAACAGCAGTATCTGAATAGAACTGGTCTCATGAATAGGAACTAAAAACTATAGTTTTGGCTATCTAATTTCGTGTTTAGTAAAAAAAAGTTCAACTTCATTGAGGAACTAAACTATGATACAGTAATTTGTTGTGATCAGGACTTCAAGAAGTGGGAGCCTAAACGAGTCGGTGTACTCATTCTCTATATCTTTGTTACATTTTTTGCTTGTCAAAGAACTTATATTGCTATTCGAGCTCCGTTCCAAGTTCGAGCAAGAAGAGAGTTAACAGAGGCTTATATGGAGGCATTGATTCCGGAGCCATCCCCTATTAATATCCGGAAGTATGTGCGTTTTCTCATTTGTTATGTATTCAGCCATCTATTGAGTATAAGACATTTCCCGTTGGTGCTTAATTTACAGGAATCTTATCTAGCTTTTAGTTTATGTTGATTGCATGACGTCTAGGAATAATGAGGTTGCCAGAGTCAATTTATTCATTCATGTCGGAGTAATGAACTTTAATGTATGATTGGTTTGTAATCAATAGTATAATTAACAGAAGCTTATATGAAGGCATTGATTCGGGAGCCTTCCCCTATTAATCTCCGGAAGTATGTGTGTTTTCTCATTTGTCATAAAAAAAATTGTATTCAACCATCTATTGAGTATAAGACATTTCTGTGTTAGCGTTTAATTTACACAGATCTCATCTAGCTTTTAGTTTATGTTGATTGCATGATGTCTAGAAATAATGAGGTTGCCAGAGTCAATTTATTCGTTCGTGAACGGAGTAATGAACTTTATTGTATGATTGGCTTATAATCAATAGTATAATTAACAGAAGCTTATATGAAGGCATTGATTCTGGAGCCATCCCCTATTAATATCCAGAAGTATGTGCGTTTTCTCATTTGTTATAAAAAAAATTGTATTGAGCCATCTAATGAGTATAAGACGTTTTCCGTGTTAGTGCTTAATTTACATGGATCTCGTCTAGCTTTTAGTTTATGCTGATTGCATGATATCTAGGAATAATAAGGTTGCCAGGGTCAATTTATTCATTCGTGAACGGAGTAATGAACTTTATTGTATGATTGGCTTCTAATCAATAGTATAATTACCTATTAATATGATAAATGCAGGTTTAAGAAGGGTATGTGGAAGAAGCTAACACCTAAAGGCTTGAAAATGAAGAAGTTTGTTGAAGGTCCTGATGGAACATTGGTTCGTGATACTTCTTATGTTGGAGAAGATGCATGGGAGGACGACCCGGTGCCTCCTCAGGATAACTTGATTGCTTGTCCCGGTGCCTCCTCAAGATGCATGGGTGGCGTTATCGTCCCCAACTCCCGTATAATTATTTTCTTCAAAAGCTTGATTGCTCTGAGGTAATTGCTCCCATATTTTGAATGATCACACGTTGACATTTTGGATTTTTTAGTTCTTAAAAACTTTTAACACCTTGTAGAGAATTGAGGTCCATTTGAGTTGAACTAAGTTTTCGTGATCACATGGATATATAATTCATTGGGATAAGGTACAAATTTAGCCCTATGGTTGTTGGAGGAAGATTTAGACTCCATGTATAAAACCGCGCAATGTTTGCACTAACATTTTGTAGATAAAGCAATTTTTCGGACTCCATCATTACCGATACATTTAACAAAATCCCATGTTCTTTTAATTTGGTTCCGTGTCTGTGGCACCTAAGCTCCATTTCGCCCACGTGGAACCAAATGTAGTGTTAATATTGCATAATTTTATAAGTGGAGTCTAAATCTCTTCTTCCCCAATGACCATAGGCTAAATTTGTACCTGGTGGTGTAGATGTGTAACTAAATTATGGGAAATAAATTTCTGTTGGATCTGTCGTTAGCTATGTTGCACAAAAACTCTTATTCGTTGGAGTTTCTGCGTTTCGTATCCATTTCCGTTTCACTTTCTTTTCCGTTTCCATTACGGTTTCTTACCTAGCTATATTTTTCTAGAAATAATGTTTCCCGGTTTCCGTTTCTGTTTCAGTTTCCATCCGTTTCCGTTTCCATGCAACATAGGTCGCTAGTGGAATATGAAATTGCTTATCCACAAAGTGCTAGCGTTGCACGGTTTTATACCTGGAGTCTAAATTTGTTATCCCCAATAACCATACGGCTAAATTTGTGCCTTGGCCTAATATATACTTATATAGATAGGAGCACTAGGCGAGTAGTAATTTTGCAGCTGAGTGCAAAATACTAGAAAATTATTGATGATTTTACCGTTGATAGATTGGCTGGTCGATTGTTTGTTTGCACAGGTAGCTGCTGTTGTTTTCACAGAGGACCTGAAAAGACTATACGTAACTATGAAAGAAGGTTTTCCTTTGGAATATATTGTAAGTCTAAATTTGATTTCTGTTAGCTTTAAATTGAACTCCGTGCTGTTTTGGCTTAGAATTCCAGCTTGTTTCTATGTCATAGGTTGATATTCCCCTCGATCCATACTTGTTCGAGGCAATTACAAGCTCGGGAGTTGAAGTAGATCTCCTACAGAAGCAGCAAATCCATTATTTTCTGAAAGTTCTGTTTGCATTGTTGCCTGGATTAGTGATCCTCTGGCTTATAAGGGAGTCCGTGATGTTATTGCACATCACTTCTAATCGTTTTCTTTACAAGAAGTATAATCAACTTTTCGATATGGCGTATGCTGAAAATTTTATCATGGTAAGGCCTTTATCCTTTCCCTTGCATCTCAATTTCATTCTTGTCGGTGCTATTTCCTGATTATCACTATGTACTCTTTTAGCCAGTTGGAGATGTTGGTGAAAAAAAATCGATGTATAAGGATGTCGTACTTGGAGGTGATGTTTGGGATCTTCTTGATGAATTAATGATTTATATGGGCAATCCAATGCAATACTATGAACGAGGAGTCAAGTTCGTTCGGGTAATTGCCACCCCTAGTAGCTTTCTTTTGGCTATAGAGATGTAAGAAAATGTCTAATACTTGATGGGTGTATGAATGTCAGGGTGTTCTTCTTTCTGGACCCCCTGGAACTGGTAAGACACTTTTTGCCCGGACACTTGCGAAGGAAGGCGGGCTGCCTTTTGTTTTTGCTTCTGGTGCAGAGTTTACTGATAGTGAAAAAAGCGGTGCTGCAAGGATCAATGAGATGTTTTCCATTGCTAGAAGAAATGTAAGCCGCTTTTCATTTTTAATTTTCATGTGCTATATGAGTAGTAGTGGTTAGACATGGCAATTGTGTACACGAACCCAACACGACGTTAGTGGGTTAGTGTTTCATTAAACATGTAATGAGTCATTTTTTGGGTCGGCATGAAATTGATACGCAAATTTTTGAAGGTAAAGTGGAAAGCAAGCAAAAAACACGGTAAATTGTAACTTTTACGATTTGGGATTGGGTTAGGGTTGACCTGCTAATTCGAAAATGTTAAGAATATTTAAAATTATTATTATTTCATCCCTATTTTTACATGCCATCTTAATAGATGTAATAAGATTCCAATTGTTACCCGCGAGCACTACTCCAACCTCCCATGTTTTTGCATGTCATCCTTAATAGAGATCGTAAAATTACACGTGATTATGTGAAGACATTATGAACCGAACATAATATAAGCAGTTAGTCAAACTTTTGGACAGTCAGAGTTAACTTGCTAATCTAAAAATGACATAAATATTTAAAAGTGTTAATATATATCCTAACCTGATAATTGCCACTTACACGAATTGCCATCCCCAGTAGCTTTTGTATGCTTACAGTGACCAGGAGATATAATTAGACACTTTCACTATTTGCTAGAATTTTTTTTATAGTGGTATAATTTTTATAAACGTCTTGTTCTTTCGTAAATTCATTCTGTTCTCTTATAGTATTTATTTTCTATGTTTTCCATAGCTACAGACTTTAGTTGCATACTACTCTCTTTTCAGGCTCATTCCTTTGTGTTTGTCGATGAAATTGATACCATTTGACACTAACCCGATAATTGACATGATACGAGCACGACCCACTTTCATGAATAGCCACCCCTAGTAGCTATTATATGCTTACAGTGACCAGGAGATATAGTTAGATACTTTAGCTCCACTATTTGCTAGATTTTTTTTGTTTTTTTATAGTGGTATAAATTTTAGGGATAAGGTACCAAAATAGGCTTAAGGTTTTTGAAAAAGTACCAATTTAGGCTCAACGTTCAAAATAGCACCAATATAGGCTTAACGTTTACAATATAATATCAATTTAGGCTCAACCATAGTTATTAAAGGCGCATGGCGCACTAAGGCGCAAGGGGTCCTGGAGCCTTGGCGCATGGCGCACGGCGATGGCGCGCGCCATAGCGAGACAAGGCGCACTTACAAAAATAAAAATTATAAAACTATAAAACTAGCATAAAAATGCAATGAATACTAAATCATGAAAATATCTTAAGCATAAATAGAATGACTCTGTCTCTCACTCTTCAAATGACTCTGTCTCTTCCTCTTCAAAGAGTCTCTTCGTCTTCTAGTTAGTTAAAACGTATAACCTCTCTCCTTTTTAATACTTTTTGTTAATAGAACACGTGTTTCATTCCAGATATATAAAACTAAATGCCAAAAATTCCAAAAAACTGCCCATAACTGCCTCTCACTGCCAAGGCGCGCCTTGGTGCGCCTTTGGCAACTGCCTCTTGGCGCACCAGGCGCGCGCCATGGCAGTTGCGCCTCGCCATGGGGCTGCCATGGCGCTAAGGCATGCGCCTGGTGCGCCATGCGCCATAGGCGCGCCTTTAATAACTATGGGCTCAACGTTTACAATATAGTATCAATTTAGGCCTCACGTACAAAATAACACCAATATAGGCTTAACGTTTACAAAATAATACGAATTTAAGCTTAACGTTTACAAATAAACGTCACAATTAAATTAATCATATTATATTCTTTTCCTATCAACTTTATATGTTATTTTTTTATTTGGTTCTATTTTCTTATTTATTATAATACAATTAATTAGTATTCTTGCCCATTAAAACCTTATATTTGTTTTTCATCAACCATTCCGTGACTCCTAAATTCCATTGCTCATATAATAATATATGCAAATTAAAAGTAATTGATTATCCACACTATTTCAAACACTATTTTAAGGTTTTAATGGGCAAGAATACTAATTAATTGTATTATAATAAATAAAAAAATAACATATAAAGTTACTAGGAAAAAAATATAATATGGTTAATTTAATTGTGACGTTTATTTGTAAACGTTAAGCTTAAATTCGTATTATTTCGTAAACGTTAAGCCTATATTGGTGCTATTTTGTACGTGAGACCTAAATTGATGCTATATTGTAAACGTTGAGCCTAAATTGATATTATGTTGTAAACGTTAAGCCTATATTGGTGCTATTTTGAACGTTGAGCCTAAATTGATATTTTTCCAAAAACCTTAGGCCTATTTTGGTACCTTATCCCTAAATTTTATAATAGTCTCTTCTTTCGTAAGTTCATTGTTCTCTTATATTATTTTCTGTGTTTTCCGTAGCTACAGACTTAAGTTACATACTACTCTCTTTGCAGGCTCCTTCCTTTGTGTTTGTCGATGAAATCGATGCCATTGCTGGAAGGCATGCAAGGAAGGACCCTCGAAGAAGGGCAACATTTGAGGCTCTGATTGCTCAACTTGACGGGGAGTGAGTAAATCTACAGCTTGATTCTTCTGGCTTAAATTTGACTTGAGGGAAAGAAAATCGAGACTTATGTTGCATGGAAACAGAAACGGATTCTGAAACGGAAACGGACACCGGGAAATGTTACTTCTAAAAAGATATAGCTAGGAAACGGTAATAGAAACGAAAACGAAAATGTGGAAACACCAATGAAGAAGAGTTTCCGTGCAACATAGATCGAGACACTCTTTTCTGCTACTTAGTTGAACTATATGTCTTGGGATGTTTCTTTTTTTTGGTTCCGTTTTTTTTCAGTTAAGCATAGATCAGTGGAAGGTTGTTGACAATGAGCTTTCTAATGCAGGAAGGAAAAAACTGGTGTAGATCGATTTTCACTTAGACAAGCAGTGATATTCATTTGTGCTACCAATAGGCCAGATGAATTGGACCTGGAATTCGTTCGTGCTGGACGTATCGATCGTCGTATGTACATTGGTTTGCCTGATGCTAACCAAAGAGTGCAAATTTTTGGTGTACATAGTGCAGGAAAAAAACTTGCAGAAGACGTAGACTTCGGAAAGGTAAGAAAATTATACTTATGTTACCATATATAGTAACGTAAGAATAATCGTGTTGTCGTGTCAGAAATTGACAGCCCAATTTAATGTCTACAGTGTGATAGCTGAATACTCAACCATTAACATTCGGCTTTTTCAGTTAGGAATATAATTGCATCGATAACGCTCAAATTCAGCTTACTATTTTCTCCTTGTCATGTTACAGCTTGTCTTTCGTACTGTTGGCTTCTCCGGGGCAGATATTCGGAATCTTGTTAATGAATCTGCAATTATGTCTGTAAGTGAATCTTTTCAACAAATCATTACTTATGTACCTTTTTTTTTTTAATCTCAGTTTGAGGTTTGAACTGTAAGTTTGGGGTGTCCCATATTTGGGGTGTCCCATATTTGCTTTTCAAAATTCTAAGGGATAACGGCCAAATTTGACCCTAACGTTTTTGGGGAAGTGCGTACGAAAATGGTACAAATTTTACCTTACCGTCCCAAGCAAGATCAAGTTTAGCCCTACAACGTTAGGGTAAATGTTGTACCATTTCGTACGTTAGGGCCAAATCTGCACTTCCCCTATAACGTGAGGGCCAAATTTGGCCCTTATCCCAAATTCTAATGCCCCAAAATCAGTAAGAATGTGAAGTGTTCTCTAATTCATTGCAATTTATAGACATTTTTGGGTTCTTGATAAATATGAGAATTGAAGTCACTTCCCACCTCCACCCTTTGTAGAGAGTTACACTCAATTGGCAGTTTTTAATTCCTCTTGCAGGTAAGGAAAGGTCATACCAAGATCAACCAGGAAGACATTGTTGATGTTTTAGATAAGCAATTGCTCGAGGGCATGGGTGTTCTTCTTACCGAAGAAGAACAGCAGAAATGCGAAGAAAGTGTAAGTCTATCTGTTGTTCGCAGTTGTTTCTATGATGAAATTTGTTTAGTCATATGGCTAGCTTTTTCACATTTCAGGTGTCATTTGAAAAGAAGAGACTTCTTGCTGTACATGAAGCTGGTCACATTTTATTGGCACACTTGTTTCCGAACTTCGATTGGCATGCATTTTCTCAGCTCTTGCCTGGAGGAAAGGTGGATAGTATAACAAATTTTTTATATTTTATAGGATAGTTATCAGGAGGGCGAGCCTTGGCGCAACGGTAAACGTTGTTGTCGTGTGACCTAGAGGTCACGGGTTCGAGTCTTAGGAGCGGCCTCTTGCCAAAAAAAAAAAGGCAGGGGAAGGCTTGTCCCGAGTACACCCTTGTGGTGGGACCCCTCCCCGGACCCTCGCTTAGCGGGGACGCGTAGTGCACCAGGCCGCCCTTTTTTATAGCATAGTTATCAGGTGAATATGGACTATGGAGAGTTTAGTCTTGATTAAAAGTAGTTATTAAACTATTAGTTAGTTAACTTAAGATTTGATTGAACTTTAGTCTTTAGATTTAGAAGCTATTGTTATGAATTATGATTATGGAAGAGTTAATAGTTAATTTGGAATTTATTTCATGCTAAAATTTCATGATTAAAGCCCTGTTTGTTTGTCGTAAAATATTATACAGGAAAATATTTTCGTGATCTTTCGGTGTTTATTTGTCTAGGAAAATAAAACAGAAAATATTAGGTTAGTCAATAAATTTTTTTTTATGAAGAAAGTTAGGAAAATGTTTTACCCTTTTAAAAACAATAGCCACCCGCCAATTCTTCCCGTTTTCAGGTGTTGTAGCCGAACACCGAAAAACATTTTATTTTCCAACACAAAATTTACCTTTAACCAATATTTTCCAATAAACAAACAGTGCCTAAGATTATGGATAATTGGATGATTTAGTATTCGACTATTTGTTGAATTTTAGAAATATTAATTGTTGTTTATGGTTTTATTATATTATTTTTCTTTAGTGCACCTTGTGTTGCTCAGGCGCACGCGTGCGCCTTGGCTCTAGGATCACTTGGCGCCTTTAATAACGGTGCTTTCCCCTTTATTTCTCTTATTGTCTCTTTGCTTTCTTTATGAGCAGGAAACTGCAATATCAGTGTTCTATCCTAGAGAAGATATGATAGACCAAGGTTATACGACGTTCGGCTATATGAAGATGCAAATGGTGGTAGCTCACGGTGGACGTTGTGCTGAACATCTTATTTTTGGTGATGACATTACTGATGGAGGCACTGACGATCTTGAAAAGATAACAAAGGTCTGTCGTTGCAACACTTTGTATCATGTGTCAAAACAGGCTGTCGTGTTATAATCGTGTTATGTAATCTATATTTTTCCGTGATTGTAAATGATGTAAATACAACCAAAATGATAATCCTGTTAAATGGGTCGTGTCAGGTGGTTTATATCTGTAAATCGTATTGTCGTGTTAGAAATTGGCAGCCATGATCTCACCGTACTGTCTCCTTTCAGATTGCTAGGGAAATGGTGATCAGCCCTCAAAATGCAAGGTTGGGACTTACTGCTTTAACAAGAAGAGTTGGACTGATGGATCAACCAGATAGTTCAGATGGCGGATTGATAAAATATAGGGTATGTTCTTTATTTTCTATTCAAATTTAGTGAGTTAGTGCTTTTTTAGACTAAGTAATGTGTCATTTTCGCACTGTTAAAAAACAAGGCCGTCTCGACTACTTAGGCGTTCGAAATCGAGATTCTGTCCCGATTTTCTCCGATTAGTACCTCTAGGCGATTTTTAGCCGCCTAGACCGCTTGGACGCCACCGCGTTTATTATTATTATTATTATTATTATTATTATTATTATTTTGCTTTATTTTTATTAACTTTTGAATATTGTCACATAGTTCTTCGTGAATTATGTTCATTATTTTCGGGTATTTTGATTTAGTTGCGTTCTCCACTTTAAGGATATTGTTTCATAATGGCAAACCACAGACCTCAATGAGGATTTAAAGTCGAATTTACATATTACCTACTAGATTTTAACGGAGTAGGCAATCGAACCTCAAACCTAACAAGCATAGATTCAACTCCTTACCACTCGTACATTTTTAAAGATATATGTTACAAATATACGTGATTTTCTATATTAAATCATTTTATATTATTAGTTTTAGATGGTATAATACATAGTTTAATTGAATTTATACAACAATTTGTTTATTAACAAATAAAAAATACAAATATGATTAGTCCCCGATTAATCCTTGAGGGTTCTGTCCGCCCGACTAGCGCCTAGCGTTTTTTACAACCTTGCATTTTGGGTTATATGAAATTGTTTTTGGGTTGGGATAAGGTTTGACTTTCTAATTCAAAAATCACACGAATATTTAAAATTATTATTATACTTTGTTATGTTTTTACATATTATTTTCAGGTTGACCCATGAACATAACTTGAACCTTCCATATTCTTATAATGTCATCCCTAATAGAGATATTTTTGTCGTACTTTTAGATGGTTAGAATTAACGTGTTAATCCAAAAATAATATAAATATTTAGAGATATAGTAAAATTACATGTAATATGTGAACACGAGGCAAACTTGATTTGGGGAATTAATTGATTGGCTACCCGAGAACCATAATCTTTCCTAGGAACAGCTTCTACGACGATAGGCGTAAAGGCATGATTCGTTCCACAAATCTCACTGCACTGACCATAGTAAACTCCTTCTCGTTGTACTGAAATAGAGATCTGATTTAAACGACCAGGTACAGCAATTGGAGGCTCACGCCTTTTTTCTGGAGCTGAACACTTGCACAAATTGTCATTCCTACTGCATATCGCTTGAAGTTTATCTGCTTAATGCTTTTCTTAACTTGTTTTTGTTTGTATTTTCCTTTATGATCTTAGTGGGATGACCCGCATGTGATTCCTGCAAACATGTCACTTGAAGTATCAGAACTATTTACTCGAGAATTAGCACGGGTAAGTCTTGCTTTTTTAAGCAAAGATCCTTTCTATTTGATATTTTAATCAATTTAGTCCTTCAACTTTGTATTTTTTTGTCAAATCCGTCTAAAGCAACAAGAAAAACATAAATTGACACGTGCCAACAAAACACAATCACACGTTGACACATATGGATTAGTTTGACTAAAAATGCCGGCTTAATATATCTTTAGTCTCCTGTACTTGTCTAAAAAAAGTCAGTACTTTGAAAAAGTTCCATTAACCCCGAATTACCAATTGACTCTTTAGAAGCTGCCTATTAGCCCAACTTTCTTAAAGCAGTCTATTGGCCCCTTGAACTTGCTTAAAGTGCACACATTTCAACTTTCCAATTTTCTCTTTGCTCCGACATGTGAATTTTAGAGGGTTAATAGGTTACTTTAAACAAGTTCAGAGGCTAAATTATCCTTTAGTCAAATGTGATGCTATACCGGGCTTCAAGAAAGCTCTATCCTCTTTTTGGCTATTCAGGGTGAGTTTGGTGGCTAAGCTTCTTGACCAGCGCGTGACCATCAGAGCAATTACAGTGTATGGGAGGGATATGAGATATTCCCAGGTGTCCGAACCTGGCCTCTTTTCCGAACCTGGTCTTTTTTCCTAAGTAGAAGTGAGGAAGGGGTTCTGCAGAACATTTTAAAAGTATAATGGGGGAATTGACTTTTTTGGACAAGTACACATGGAAACTCTTCATGACATTGCGTTTTCCCGTTTCTGGCAGATGTGGGAAAGGAAAACTCTCGGAAACTGATACAAAACGTTTCCGGGCACGTTCCCGTAATTACTCAAAATATGAGATGTGTCTCTCAAATTTCAAACGATTTTCCCGTTTTAGGCTAATTTCAAACGTTTCCTGTTTGAGAGATAATGTCTTCATTGTATCCTTCAATTTAAAGAACTTACCCATACTTCTTTCTCCATTAATCTTTGTCTCTTGAATCTCGATTGTGCTTGGACTTTCTTCCTCTTGTTCTTCAATCTTGTTTTTTTTTTTAATATTATTATATTTTTGATATTTATAAATATGCCCCTATATTTTTAATATTTACACGTTTCCGTTTCCTATGTTTTTCAGAAATTACGTTTCCTAGTATCCCTTTCCATTTCAGTTCCCGTTTCGGTTTCCATTTCTGTGCAACATAGGCCAAAAATGCCAAATTGTGAACTAAATTGAAAGGTCAAATTAACCAATAATCCTTCATTGGGCTATACTTGCTCTTTATTGACTGAAATCATAAATTATGTTGTTTGTGTCAGTATGTTGAAGACACTGAAGAACTTGCAATGAAAGGACTGAGAGACAATATGAACATACTGGATGTGATTACCAGGGAACTACTGGAGAGGTCAAGGATAACTGGATTGGTAATTCTAGATTTAAAACAAATTTATTCTATGTTAATCTCATTTTGAAGTTTCAATTATCTCTTGAGTTTTATAATGATTTATCTTCTTTGAGATCTTTCCAGGAAGTTGAGGAGGTAATGAAGGGACTTGATCCTAAAATGTTTGAAGATTTTGTCAAGCCATTCCAGATTAACTTGAATGAGGTACTTCTCTATCAATTCCAGTCTTTGTTGCATGGAAACAGAAACGGAAACTGAGACACTTTAACTTTTGTTCTATTCAACAGTAGAGGGACTAAACTGTTTAATAATTCAAATATTTGAGAGACTAAACTGTTGAATAGAACAAAAGTTAAAGACTAAATGATCTATTATTAAAATATGAGGACCAAACAGTGTTTTAGGTAAAAATGTAGGGTCTAATAAATTATTTTCTTTTTCTAAGAAAAATATAGCTTGGAAATGGAAAAGAAATAGACACGAAACACGGAAACGCTAATAAAAAAGAGTGCCCTGCAACATAGGTTTCAGTAGCTATTCTGTTAATCTTTTACTAATGTAAAGTTGTCTTACCTCTCATCATCAAATAACTCCCTTGATTTAAGGGAAAACGCGTATTTCCTAATTAATTCAATTTTACCGATTAAGCTCTTAATTTAATGCATAAAGCCCATGATCTTTTTAATGGATACATTAAGCTCTAGATCCTGAGACGCGCCTCGGCTAAGGCGCCAGCCTTAGCGCCTCTGGATGACAGAGGCGCGCGCGCGCCTTACAGCGCCTCGGCTTGGTTAGGGCTGTTTAGGGGTTTTTTTTAAAATTCTTTTATCATCAGCCATGGATTAAAAATAAGATGAATGGCTGAGATTAGTTTAGAAAATAAAAGAAAAGCGCAGCAAAAAGTATCAATACTTTTCATCGAGCTTAGTAGATTATGCCTTAGTAGTTAACTAGAACTTAACTCATGCATTTTATGGTTTTATTGTTGGTATTTGACTATTTGTGACTAGTATTATGAATTTATGATTTTTTTTTGTGTGCCTCGACCCCCCTTGCGTCTTAGTGCGCCTTGCGCCTTTAGTAACTATGCATTTTTTTTTTTTGTGCACCTTAAGTTGCGCGTTGCGCCAAGGCTCCAGGACCCCTGCGCCTTAGTGTGCCTTGCTCCTTTAATAACTATGCTCTAGATCAATTATCCTTAAACATATTAAGCTTCTATTGAACGGCCTAGTTATATGTGGCATATTAAGCTTCTCTTGGACGGCGTAGTTATGTGTGTTTCAACTTTGTTCAGAGCGCATGTCACTGTTGTCACTGAACACATTGATCGCTACATCATATCATTTGTTTCTAAGATAACCTTACCACATTACTTTACTCTAATACCTAAAGTACACAATCAAACTCATTTAGTTTAACTGTTTTACTTAGGAGAACAATGACATGCTAATAATTCCGCAAATGTTAAACAGAGTTTGGATCACACGAGTAATTGAGCCATCCAAGCGGGGCGGGTTTAATGTGTTAAAAAATATTTCTTTAAAGGGCTTATTGTATCCATTTAATAGATCAAAAGCTTAATGTATCAATTTCAAAAATATCAGAGCTTAGTAAAAATTGATCGGTGGGAGTCTTGTTGGCTCAAAGATACGGTTTGCCTTAATTTAGCCAACCATTAACTCTAATTTGCAATGGTATGCTATATTTCTTCCCTAAATTTTGTAGGAGGGACCATTGCCGCACAATGATAAGTTGAGGTACCGGCCATTGGATATCTATCCCGCTCCACTCCATCGCGGTTGAAAGTTCTGATATCTGCTTATGCACCATTCCATCAATGCTTGAAGGCACCTGTTTGTGGATTCCATGATCTTACTTCACTTTCCGGCATCAAAATTCCGATTTCAAGAGTTACAAAGAAGCTGAAGTTGAATGGCTACACATGAATTGATCTAGTGAAAATGGAGGAAATAGTTGAAAATCTTGTAAAGAAATGGAAGTTAAAGTCACAAGGCGATGTCGACATCGCTTTGATGATCAGATTTGCCCAAAACTATGAAACAAGGCACGTTCGTGCCCTCGAAGATGAGAGCATTTTTTTCTATAAATGTTTCTTTTTGTTACATTAATTATAAATAGAGTTTAAACATCTTTTGTAAGAGATACCGTAATTTGAAATTGAATAATAATTCAAAGAGAATTTCGTTTTTGGTATTCGTAACCTCAACCTAGTGTATACAATCTTGGTTTTTTTGGCATTCAGCCGAATCAACAGAGCTTTTAGTATTCGTAAAATCAACATAGTTTATACAATCTTAGTTTTTTGGCATTCAGCCGAATCAACATAGTAGTAAGTAAAACTCGTATTCAATGTCGCCAATGTATTCCTTTCTAGTATTCGTATAACAACAGAGTTTGTAGTGCTAGCTTTTAAATATTCATAACCATGAAACGAGGCACGAACGTGCTTCGAGGATGAGTTTTTCTGACAATTTTTTTTTTGTTAATTTAGTTATAATTAGAGTTTAAACATCTTTTTGTAAGTGATATTTTGTTGTAATTTGAAATTGAATAATAATTCAAAGATAATTTCCTTTTTGACAATCTAAAATCAACAAAGTTCATAGAATCTGAGCTTTTTGGCATTCAGCCGAATAAACAGAAACTAGTAAAACTCGTATTTGACGTATCCAACATTTTCAGAACTTCGTATATGATTTGCAGAATCAAGTCTAGATTGTACAATCAAACCTACTATGATTTATGGCAAAAAAATATAATTAAACCCCTGATCAATTATTTTAGTTATAGAGTTTAAACATCTTTTGTAACAGATACTTTTGCCGTAATTTGAAATTGAATTATAATTCGAAGAGAATTTCGTTTTTGGTATTCGTAAAATCAACATAGTTTATACAATCTTTGTTTTGTAGCATTCAACCGAATCAACATGGTACTAGTAAAACTCGTATTCAATGTCACCAATGTATTCCTTTCTAGTATTCGTAAAATCAAGGGAGTTTATAGAATCCTAGCTTTTTGGCATTCAGCTAGTAAAACTTGTATTTGACGTCTCCAATGTTTTCAGAATCATTATAAGATCTGCAGAATCGAGTCTAGATTGTACAATCAAACCTACAATGATTTATTTGTATAAGAATAAAAATACAGTTCCTACTGGATTAAGTGACTGTTGACAATAATCCAGGAGGAATTGAGCAACGTCTGGTTGCCAGAAAACACTAAAAATTCTATGAAAACCGTGTATGGAACTTAGACCTTTTGGATCCGTCAAAGTTTGCTAGGTGGAAGTCCAATTGGTGCTTCTCTTGATCTCTTTTCCACAGTTCTTGAAAGCTGCTTTACTGCATCTTTTGGTCCGAAACGAGGACGACTCAGCCAAATTCCACCATCGACAACCATTGTGGTTCCGTTCACAAATTTACCTTCAAAATTTCATATTGAGATTGATAAGTATTCTTCGACATAAATGGGTAAATAATTTATTAGTTCCTATATTTTTAACTAACACAGTTTATATTCAACAGTTTAGACTTTTATATTTGAGAAACTAAAAGTTAAATTGAACAAAAGTGAAAAGATTAAACAATGTATTATTAAAATACGAAAACTAAACAATGTATTATGTACAAATGTAAGGAATGATAAATTATTTACCCTAACATAAATGTTCTCTTTGAGGAGAAATGTGGTTTCATAGTAAATGTCGTTCTGAACAACTTTAATTCTTGAATATTTTCATTTTGAGGTCGTTAACGATTGTTAACGGTCATTTTGAGAAGTTAGTTAAATTTGAGTGGCCATCGGTGTTAAAAAGTGTAAAGTTCAGTGGCCACACCAGGAAGAAATGAAGTTCAGTGGCCATAATGTGAAAATGGGTAAAGTTCAGTGGCCATGAGTGTAATTTACCCTTTATATGGGTTGCTATTATGGTTATTAAACTTCAACACCTAACATAAAAGTCACACAATTTTACACTTTCCAACATTACGATAACTAAGCATCAATTAATGCCTGAAATTACCGTGTACGATCTCAAAACGGAAAAGTACAAGAATTAAAGTTGTTTATAACCACATTTATTTTGGAACCACATCTTTTATTTTCCAAAAATTCACTATTTTCGTGGCCTCTCTAAACATTCACTTTCTCGTGCCTAACCAAACAACGCCTAAATGATCTCAAAACGAAAAAGTTAAAGAATTAAAGTTGTTTATAACCACATTTATTATGGAACCACATTTTTTATTTTCCAAAATATCACTATTTTCGTGGCTTCTAAACATTCACTTTCTCGTGTCTAACCAAATAACATCTGAATAATCTCAAAATGAAAAATTTAAAGAATTAAAGTTGCTTAGAATATCATTTCCATACAGTTTTAGAGTGAAGAGTTGACTACTATTAAAGTGGTTAAAACTGAGTGACTTTTATGTTAGAAATTGTAAAAGTTCAGTGAATGGGTCTAGTTTGAGAGTAAATTAGACTCATACAAAGTTCGAGAGTAAATTACACTTATAATGAGCGTGCTTGTAAGATTTCGAGCAGAGTTGTACCGTGCTCAATCTTAGTTCATTTTTAAATCGAGTTGATCGAGTCGAACTCAGCCGTTCATGAGCGGCTCGACTCATCTTTAGCCCCAGCTATGATCGATTTGGTAATATGCAAAGTAGAAATTTTTGCATTACATGCCAACTAACCTGCATCAGAAGTAAGGTAGAGAGCAGCCATGGCAATGTCCCATTTCTCCCCTAGTTTATATAACGGCTGGAATTGTTTTCTCTGCTTATTGATCTCATCCGGCACGAGTTTACTCATTCCAGGCGTGTCGCCAATCGGACCAGGAGCAATCCCATTTACTCTAATATCATAGTCTGTGCCCCACTCCAGTGCCAGGTTTCTACCAAGTGCGTCAATGGCAGCCTGTTTCAAACATATCATTATGCTCAACTTCATAATGCCACAAAAACTATGGCTAAAACACATCACGGAACTTCATTTTCTTTCAATAAAAAGCTTAATACATCACTCGCCCATGTATTTGTTCAAATAAGTCAACTATCTTCTATATTTTGGAAACGTCTTATTTACCTCCTGAACTTGCTTAAAAATAGCGCATTGGCCCTCTGAAAGTGTTCCGCACTTCAATTTGTCCAAAATCTTACCACGTGGACTTGAGGGGATCAATAGTTCATTTTAAGCAATTTCAGGGGTAAATAGAAATAGAACCTTTCCAAAGTACAGGGGCAATTCACTTTTATAGACGAGACGAACTAAGAATATATTAGGCCTTTAATGAAATCACTAAACTTCTTATTTGATTTTAATAGTCATTTCAGCCAATTTACTTGATGTTAATAAAGTCATGTCAACGAAATGTCTATATGGAAATTAAGTGTCATGTCTTACTTTTATGTTGACGCGTGTGCCACGTGGCAAATCACAAAATTTTCTTTTACAAAAAAAAACATATCTTTGTCCATGGTAAAGGTTAGTTGACATATAGTTAACTGTCTGCTCTGCCGCATCAACATTCTGATGAATTGTTATACATAAATTGGCCGAAATGACTTTATTGAAATCAATGTGAAGTTCGGTGATTTTATTAAAAAAATAATAATTTCGCTAACCTTTCTGAAACAAATCCGAAACTACAATTTACCCAAAAAACTATGCAAGAAATAGAGGCAAACAATTTCACAAACCTTTGCGGCAGATACATGTACTTGATACCAGGCTGCTGTATAGTGCAAAGTAGCACTGATGTTTATGATTGATCCTCCGCCATCTGAGGCGCCTCGGCCGAGCCCTCCTTTCTTGATGTATTTAAGGGCTTCATGGCACATTGTGAAGGTGCCAACAGTATCAATGTCCATAACTGTAAATGACAGTTGAAAAAACAGTAGCATCTGTTAGGCCGTGTTCTTTGTTACTTAATTTCAGTATCAATCAGTTCAGTAATTTATCGTTACTTATTATAATTATAATTATTTTTTTCATTATTATTAGAACCATTATTATTTTTATAAGATTTTTATTTTAATTATTGCTATTTTTAAAGGATTATATTATTATTTCAGTTTAGTTAGTTCAATAGCATTCGATTCAGTTCAGTTTTTTTCAGTGAAAAAGAACAGAGCCTTAGAGAGCTGTTCTTCTTAAGTACTAATATGTGAGTTATTGATTAGCATAATTCAGAGTTCCTTCATTTAAATTAGGGATAAGGTACTAAATAGACCTAACTTTTTTGGGGAAGTATCAATATGGGCTCCCGTACAAAATAGGTCTGATGTAGGCTAACGTTTAAAAAATAGTACCAATTTAGGCCTCCATAACGGAATGTGACATGTTATTCATATTACACCATTAAGTTCTGATTTCTCTACAATTGACAGAATTTAATAACGTGTCACGTTCCGTTATCGACGCCTAAATTGGTACTCTTTTTAAACGTTAAGCATATATTGGTGCTATTTTGTACGTTGAGCCTAAATTAATAATTCCTCAAAAACCATAGTCCTATTTTGGTACCTTATCCCTTTAAATAAGGTATCAAGTTTGAATCTTTGTACACAAAAATATTGTTATAAGAGCTTTTGGTTTCATTATCAGTTCTTCAAGGAGGTTCAGATGAATCAGATCAACATAATAATAGAGTGCAGTCTATGTTGCACGGAAATGGACATCGGAAAATGTTATTTCTAAGAAAATTTAGCTAGGAAACGGTAACGGGAACGGAAATGGACACGTAACGCGGAAACGCTAGTGAAGAAGAGTTTCCATGCAACATAGAGTCCAATTAACTTGACTAATTCCTAACTACAACAATTTTCATGATGTTACTACCTATGTTGCACCAACACGTAAACGGATATGGACACCAACGTTATTTCTAAAACATAACCTTCATAAAATAGCCTTCAAACAAAAACAGGCACAGACACAGACATGAAACGCTACTAAAGAGAAGTGTCCGTGCAACATACGTTGTTACGGTTGTCTTATTTTAGGTTATATTATTTAGGGTTTTTTATTATTTAAGAGTCTTTAAAATTTAGTGTTTTACTCTAAACAATAACTATGAAGTGTTTGATTACGATTTCGAAACAGCTGTTGATAGCTATTTTAGAAGAAAATCTGCTAATATCTACTAAACAGTAGACCTGAAATCAGCTCTTAATCTGGTTTGATTTCCCACTACAGTTGTGTGCACAGATGGTTGATAAACCCGTATTATTGAGATGGGGCAGCAGGCAATGGATACCGTTCTCCCACCCGAGCCTGCAGTTGGTAGGCTGAGTCCCTCTGTCCAAGTGATTGAGCTGAAGCTTTGGGCATAGAGCGGAGCAAGCCCGGGGAGAGGAATAGAGTCCAGCAACAATGATCCAGCCTTTTCTTCGCTTAGGTAGTGAATCACCTACTAAAGAAAGAGGCCGGCCTGTACGCTGAGACTAATAAGGAAGGCAGTGGACTCTTTCATTAGGGTAGGGAAGAAGGGGCCTAAGCATGGCGGATGCCGTACAACTTGGCTAAACTAACATATCAATTTGGTTCACAACTTGGACCTTTTTTTTATATTAGTACAAAAGTAACTTATGAGGGTTTCGGTACCACGAATCATATTTTGACACGTACTTTTGAAGTATTTTTACAAAAAAAAAAAAAAAAAAAAATTCTTACGTCGTGGAGTAAATGGATTTGCAAAGTTTATTATGAACATATAAGCTTAATACATATTTAGCCTCTCCAACTTGCACTCAAATGCACATTGACTCTCTCAACTTTCAAAACGACTTTTTTGCCCCTAAACTTACTTAAACTGTCATAATAACTAGCCACTTATCGTGCAATACCACACACTCTATGACCCACTGGCAGTTCAAGCATGTTGAGAGAGCAGAAATGTTATTTTAAGGAAGTTGAGGCAACGGCAAGGTCGTTTTAAGCACGTTGAGGTGGCAGAAAAATCATTTCAAGCAAGTTGAGGTAGCAGAAAGATCATTTTGAAAACTAGGAGGGTTAGGCGTTTGAGTGTAAGTTGGAGAACTAGTTATGTAATGAGCCTAAATATATTATATGTAAGGACCAAATTCATTATCCATCCATTTTGTTTCAATGGTTCTGAATCTATGTTGCACAGAAACAGATATTGAAATGGAAACGGAAACGGAAAAGGAACGGATATTGAAACGAAAACAGAACGGGAAACTTTATTTCTGAAAAAGATATAGCTAGAAAATGGCAATGGAAACGGACATGAAATGCGGAAACACTAACAAAGAAGAGTTTTCGTGCAACATAGTTCCGAATCAGATTCATAACATAAGGAGCACTTTAACTTGCCTGATTCCTAGCTGAAGTAGTTTTCAGAATGTGTTACCAAGTTAGCTGCATAAAGCAGTCTGATTTCCAAATACAGTTTGGTTTCAATCATCCCAGAGTTTCAATAACAGTAATTTTTTTGGATTTTCCCTTAAGAGCAATGCTATTTCTGAAGAAAATTCCTAAATTCCCTAAAAAGGGCGGCCCGGTGCCAAGTTTTTGGCAAGAGGCCGCTCCTAACGACAACAATGTCTACTGTTGCGCCAAAAATTCCAAACTTAATGCTAAAAAACCTGTGTTCAAAATTTCGGTTTTGAATGCAAAGAACCTAGTGATTGAATCACTAGGTTCATTGAGCATCTGACACATCCTATGTTAAACGGAAACTCTTCTTCAGTAGTGTTTCACTCATTTCATATCAGTTTCCGTTTCCGTTCCAGTTTCTTTTTCATTTCCATTACCGTTTCGTAGCTATATTTTCTTGGTAATACCGGTATCCGTTTCCTTTTCCATTTCAGTGCAACATAGGACACACCTTTTCCAGTTGATTATATTTCACGGACAGGGACACTGGAACCCGAAACGATATTTCTAAAACATAACCTCCATAAAATAGCTTTCAAACGAAAAAGGACACTTCCACGGACAAGAAAGGGATAAACCCTAGTAACTAGAAGTGTCCGTGCAACATAGCAGCATCTGATACTGAACCGTGAGAGTTCTTTGCAATTGAAAACAGCTTTCCAACTTTCAAACGGGCCTTATTCAAAGAATTTTCTTCAAAAAAAGCATTATTTTGAGAAAAAAAAATCCAATTGTTTTGAAAACAAACCTGTTCTAAATCCATTTGGAGATAAATCCTCAGGTGAAACAAGAAAATTTCCAGCTGCAGAATTAACCAGAATGTCAACCCTCCCAAATTGTTGAAAAGTTGACTCCAATACTCTCTTCGCATCTTCCTGTTTCCGTACATCCCCAGCAAAACCAGCAGCCTGCAAGTTCAATAGCAAAATCAATGGCTCAATTAGAATCACAGAACCCTAAAATCAATCCATGAGTTACTAAAAGAGAGCTAATCCAATCCAATCCAATCAAATCCATTAGATTTCATGAAAAATTAAGACCTGGAAATGAACTCAGATGGAGAATCTCATCCAAGACAGGAATTGCATACCGGAATTTGAAGGGATTGGAGCTCGGAGACGGCAGAATCCAGGGCTTGTTTGCGTCTGCCCATGATGGCAACAGAGGCACCATGTTTTCCAAACTCTCAAATCCAATTCCTGATCCACCTCCTGTTATTAGAGCAACCTTTCCTCTCAATATATCTGCTTTAAATGGAGATTCCATAGCTATCTCTCTTTCTCTATCTCTGGAATTCTTCAACAACAAAAACTGTTTCTCTCACTTCTTCTCAACTTCTCTACAAGAAGACGACAGCTAGAGAGGTGACTACTTCAACAGAGTGGCACGTGGTATCCACGTGCTTGTTAACTTTAGGGAATAAAAAATGGGATAAATTTAAAAGAAGGATACCCCATACATTTTAATCTTTTTTGTTCCTTAAAGCATTATTTGCAATTATATCAGTTCCTGGCGGAGCTAAGAGCGAAAGCTTGAGGGAGCTGCACTACATATAGAAAATAGAATTAAATAAGGTACTAAAAACTTAAAACGTACGAGATGATATATTTTAAAAAAATTTAATTCGAAAAAAAGTGTTTTTTTTTAATTGACAAATGTTTTTCACTAAGTCGTCATTAATTCATCTAATATTCTGGATCACCAAAGGCCGAAGATAAAAATTCAAATACAACCCAGCCCATATGAATTGGACAATTTTTTTTTAATACTCCACTAGTTTTTTTTTTCCCGGAAATACAGTAAAACCTCTATATAGGAATACATTTGGAACCGGACTATTTGTATAACAATTGAGAGGTTATTACTAAATAGAGTTTGATATAATAAAATTTCTCAACACATAAAATTTTAAATTTTTATCATAGGCATGCATGGTTTATATATAATGTATAACAATAGACATTAATGGAACAAATTAAATATTTACAATTTCAATTTAGAGTTTAGGTTTTCAATATATAGATATTTGGAAGAGTTTTGTGGGAAAAATGTAAACATCAATGATAATACTAAATATTTATAATTTCAAGTTGTAATTTGTTCCCAACTCATAGATAATTTCAATAGTTTTTTTAAAATATTTTATAATTTAGTTTGAATTCTTAATATATATACATATAAATATATAATTATTACTATATAGAGGCATAGTTTCTAAAGGTGGGACTTGAAAAGTGTATAACAAATAACGTTTGGGAGGTTATTCCTATTTATAACTGGCCCAAGTTGGGACCGTGTTTTTTTATAATAAAATAGAGGTTATTCCTATATAGAGGTTTTACTGTATCACTCCCCTAATTGAAACGAAATCAGTATGACTTGTTTAACAATATCAACTCAATTTATAATACAATAATAGTAATTCAATGTATAGCCTAATATATTAAAGGTATTGCTATATATCGCAATATGTTTTTCCAACCACCGCACTATTTTGACAATTATGCCCTCCTCATAATTTAAACTCAAAAACCAAAACTTTTTTTTCCTCTCTTTCTCTCCCAAGCCTAAAAACTCTAATTGGACGAAAATGGACCCAAGCATTCCCGAAGACCATGATTTCGTACACGATGTAATCCTACGATATAGATGTAAATTAAAATTTCGTTTATTAAATTTTGAAATTTTTTTTTAAATGGATTTGGCCTAAACGGGCAGCGCGCAAGTGGAACGGTTGCGCTGCTCGTTCCACCGGTGGAACGAGCACGCCGTTCGTTCCACCGTACGGTGGAACGGGCAGTTCGTTCGTTCCACCCGTGGTGGAAACGGCACGACCCGTCCGTTTAGGCTAAATTCATACGGGTTCCGCCTTCGATTCGGAGGCAGAACCCGTGATTTCGGAATAATTTTTAAAAAAAAAACCTTACCGGAGCATTCATGAAGCCTTTACCCGGTCCTGCCTTTGGCGGCATGTTGTTTTAGGTCGGGTTTTTTGAAAATCCAAAAAGCTAGAGAGGATTTGAGATTTTTGATTTTTTGAGTTTAAATTATGAGGAAGGCATAATTGTCAAAATAGTGCGGTAGGTGGAAAAAATATTGCGGTAAATAGCAGCCCACTAAATTAATACTATAAATCAATTTAATATACACAATATTCTTAGATTTATATAATCCTAACCTATCCAATTTTTAATAAATCAAAATTATTAACACTAAAATAAATTAAACAATCAAATAATAATATTAACTTGAAAAAAAAAACATTAATCATTTCCTAAGAATTAATATTTTTATTTTCAACCTTATTCTAATAAATTTTCAATTCATCAATTAGGAATAAAAAAAAAGGGAAAATTACAAAACTAGGTCAAATGGGAGGCCCATTTACATATTAAACCCATTTACTCAACCTATTACATATCTAGAATGATTTTGTGTGACTTTTCCATAATACCCCTAACCTTCCCACTTCCTCCCTTACGCGAACGTTCTCTCCCATTTTCTCCTTGGCTGTGCGAAACGGTGACAGCTCCTCCATTAATGATGCCAAGACTTTTAATCTTCCTATCTTCCTTTAAATTCCACGAAATCTGGTTCATTTCTCCAAATCACAATGAATTTCTCTTCTTCCTCTCTTCATCTCTTGATTCTGCAACTTCCTAATCCTAGAAAACGAAGTCATGGTTCTTCATCTTCCAGTTTCTGCTCGTTCGAAAAAATGGTGAATCTACGTTATTTTCATCGTTTTTCCCAGTTTATCATATTGGGTTCATAAAAAAATGTAAGTATATGCTGTTTTTTTTGCGTTTTCCCCCGTAAATCCACTTAGCATATGCGGTTATTGCGAGGTCTTCGGGGAGAAATTTATTGATTTCACTTCGCGAAACGCTGATTACGCGAAGTTTGCGAGGTAATTCGATAAATTTCTCTCGCAGACTCCGCGAATTCTGCGTTTTGCGAAGCCAGAGTGTCACATTTCTCCTCGCAGACTCCGCGAAATCATTGTTTCGCGAAGTCAGAGCGTCACATTCCTTGCACATTTATGTTCGCATACTTAGCGAATCGTCGTTTCGCGAAGCCAAATCTTCCTTTTTTCTGACTAACACGATTAAATTTTTCTGAAGGTGGTTGAATACGTAATATTCATTCCTGGAAGCCGGTGTGTTAGGGTGCCATGAGAGACATCCATTCGAGAACGCCTGGACTTCCATCCCTCTGTGGTGAATAAAAGGCTATGTATAATGAAGTGATTTGTTAGGAGTTTATTGTGGCAATCTTAGTGAATAGTAGCCTATGTATTATGAGATGATTTGTTATGAGTTTATTGTGGCAATCTTATTGTAAATTTTGATAATGTTATGATTTTAATGTTGGAATCCTTTGTTGTTTGCCATTTTTTTGTTATATATCACTTCGCGAATTAGCTACAAAACATATCTAGGCTTCGCATATGCGAATTAAATTCATCAAATAAATCAAACTCTAGCTTCGCAGGCTTCGCATATGCGAACTAAATTCATCTATTATTATGAGCATTAGCTTCGCAAGCTTCGCATAATATGGAATTTGCGAAGTCAGACGGGAGAGGGCGAGACGCGCGTAAATATTGAGGGTATTATGGAAAAGTCACACAAAATCAGTCTAGATATGTAATAGGTTGAGTAAATGAGTTTAATATGTAAATGGGCCTCCCATTTGACCTAGTTTTGTAATTTTCCCTAAAAAAAATTGAAATTAGAAATATTAAGATTTGTTTTTTCTTTAATTAGTTACACACCTTCACCTTATACCTCAAGGTGTGACAATTTAAAAAAATTTGGTAAAAAGGATAATTAAGTTCCTGAATTTTGGTTGTTTTAACGATTAAGATCCTGATCATCTATTTTTCTATATTAAACCCTTGATCATTGATTGTATCATGGATTAAATCCTTATTTAACTTTTTAATCGAGTTTGGACTGCATACATGGTTAGAGCGATTCGACTTGTTGACATGGAAAAATAAAAATAAGAATTCCTTAACTATGAGAGATAAAAAAATTAAAAACTAAAACGAAATTATAGAAATTAATTTCCAGTATATTCTTTCAAACTCGATTTTTTCCTCTCCCATTTTATGATTTTTAATATTAGAATCGTCAAATCGATCTTCTAATCTCCTAAACTTGATGAAAAAGTTAAATAAAGATCAAATATATAACAAAATCAATGATAAATGGCTCAATGTGAAAAAATAACTGATCAGAAGATTGATTCTTAAAACATGTAAAATTCAAACCCTTAATTATATATATATATATATTTTTTTTTTTTTGCAAAAAAAGTTTCAAATTCTTATTAATTTACGGTTTTCTGGCATAACTTTAATAAAAAAATTAAAAAGAAAACCTAAAAGTTTCGGATGAAAAGTAACATAGGTATGAAAAATAAAAAAAAATAATTATTTAGTGGGTGTTATAGGGATTAAACCTTTGTTTGGGGTTAAAAGTATAAATTATTATATAGTTGGTTATAGTTGAAATTTATTTTCATTAAAGGGCTGTTTTTAAACCATAGTTAAATATTGTATATTTTTGATTTTTTTTTACTCAGTAGATTCCTGTTGTGACAGTGGGGAGATATTAAAAAAAATAATTATTATTTTATAAAATAAAATTTATAAAACAAAGAAATTAATTTATCATCTTATAAAAATAAAATTGTATATTATAATAATGTTGTTGAATTTTTATTTTATAAAAATTTAACTAAAATTTAAATTTTGTTTAAAAAAAACTAAAATTTAAATTTAATTTTATTTAGAAACGTTAGATTAAATTTGCATAATTTTCTACATTAGGGTTAAATTTGTACTTTACTTAAAACATTACGGTTAAATATTTAGTGCATTATTAACAAAAAAAAAAAAATTTAGTATATTAATAACAGAGTAAAATATTTTAAACATTTTCAAATAAATTGTAATTAATTTATATCTAACAGATTTAGTTTTTTGAAACTGTCTCAAATATTTTACTATTTTATTAATATAGTTATGAAAAAAACTGTATAAAACTGATTCAATTTATCGACACACTCGTTTAGAAGGTCTGACGTGGCTAAATAAGAGTTAAACACAACTTTTGTTCAAAATTTTGGCAACGTATGGTTAAAATTGATCTTCTTTGGAAACGTTAGTGCTAAATTTGCATAATTTCATATATTAGGGCTAGATCTGCACTTTCTTTGAAACGTTACAGTTAAATATTTAGGGCCTGTTTGGTTCAGATGTTAGCTAATAGTTGTTGCGGTTGCTGTTAGTTGTTTGCAGTTGTAATAAGTTGTTAGGTATTTGTTATTAGTTGTTTAATTACTAGTGTATGGTAAAATTGTATTGAACTGTTGTTGTTCGGATTTAAAATGTCTAAAATTGACATGTTTTTAATTAATCAACAATGAAATTATAAAAGGGAAAATGTGAAAAAATATCCATAACGTTTACAATTAGGAATAATTTTACTCTTAAAGTCTAAAATGATGCAATTTTAGCCATAATGCTGGTAGCGAAAAGGTACCTTGAGGTTCATTCTGTTAGCAAACAAAGACCAAATTAATTAACGGTATTAAAATATTAAAAAATAGAATAAAAAACTAACGACCTAAAGCCTTTAAACTACAAGAGCTGCTGACTGTATTTTACAAAAAGGTTAAACCTCAGTCTTTTTATATTTTACTCTACAATAATATAGTTGCTAACTGTTTCATCTTTTCTGTAAATTATCCTAAAAATTTGATTTTATTTGGTTTTTCTTCGTTCAGTCAAAAATTAATTTTAATTTATAAAAATAAGAGTATTAAAGCGGTTTAAAACTTTTAAAATACTGGAACTATCTCTTAATACAGATATTTGATACCATTATATTTTAGAATTTGAATGGAATGAGTAGTTTAAAAAATAAACTGATAATATTAATTTGACAACTTTACCCATCAAAAGACTGAATAAAACAAAAAATACTATACTCTAAAAATATAAAATTCACAACTTATATATAATATAAAAATAATTTTAATATAAAATAAAAAAAAATTATATATTATCTCCTTCCTTCAAAAAGGAAAGAGAGTTGGCACCTCCCGATTTGTCAGGTATACTACGAAGAATGGCATAGATCGGTAGGAAATGCGAAGATACTTTTACTCCATTACGGCGTGTGCACCGCCGTAATGGAATAAAACAAAACACCTTTTTCTTTATTACGGTGGATAAATCACCATAATGAGAATACTTTTTAACTAAAGTTTAAAAACAGCCCCTCTTAAAAAAAATAAATTTTAACTATACCTAAATAAAAAATTATTTTTAAAATTAAGACCATGTAAGAATTTAACCCGTGTTATAGTGTATTTATCCTATTGATAATAGGAAATAAGAAATAGCAAAAGTTTGTTTCGAGGTCTTCTCAAATAGTGAGACTGGTTATACGGTGGTCTCTTCATCGGATCTCCTGCTCTTTCTTCTCCAATTATTTTTTCTTTTCTTTCTTGTTGTGCTGCCGTGATTGGAGGGGCTCGTAGCTGTGCAAGTGGAGAGACGAAGCTCACCGGACCTATCCTTTCAAAGCTTTTCCGGCGGTCGGAGGGTCTGCCGACCCTACCCGCCCCCCTTGGCTCCAGGTAAATTACCTTTCAATCGTCTGAATATAACAATGGAGCAAGAGGAAGAAACCCTGGTGGACAAAAACTTTCCCCTCTTCTTCAAATCTTCTAGACACCCTAATAAACCCTCTCAAGCTGCTAAAACCCTGAAACCTGTTCAAGCGCCCCTAATTCCCCAAATTGAAAGAGAAAAATCTACCAACTCTAACTCCGATTCAATCACAGCCTCCAAAACTTTGTTTTCCGACCTAGGTCTCGCAGAATGGGCTGTTCAGACATGCAAGGAATTGGGAATGAAGTGCCCCACTCCAGTTCAATCTCACTGCATCCCCAAAATTTTAGCCGGTAAGGACGTGCTGGGTCTAGCCCAGACTGGTAGTGGTAAGACGGCAGCTTTTGCGCTGCCTATCCTCAACCGTCTGGCCGAGGATCCGTATGGGATTTTCGCTTTAGTGATTACGCCGACTAGAGAATTGGCTTACCAATTGGCCGAACAGTTCCGGGCTCTCGGGTCTTGCTTGCATTTGCGGTGTGCAGTGGTTGTTGGGGGTATGGATATGCTGACTCAGGCTAAGACTTTGATGAGCCGACCACATATAGTTATTGCTACGCCGGGGAGGATTAAGGTCTTGTTGGAGGATAATCCTGATATCTCAGGTGTTTTCTCTGGAACCAAGGTAAGTAATTTTGCCTTTTAATCTCTGTTCTTATTTGTGTAATTGTTGAATTTGATCATTATGAAATCTTTTTTTGGGAGGAAATTAGGTGTCCTGTGAGATATTTTAATCTAGTTTTATTGTGCTCCATTAATAATAGAACATAAGAATGATTGAAATTATTTTGATAGGGAACAGGGAGTTCTGGAATTCTCTCCTATAAAGTATATTCAAAAGTATGATCAAACCTAAGCCAATACTTGTTATCCACTTCGAAATCGGACATAAAAGTCCATGAACTTTGCCTTTTTACTAACATAAAAGTCCTGTGTTGCACGGGTGATCAAAATGTCAATTCAGAGGAAATTTGTATGTCCCTTACTCAGGTGAAAAAGTGATAACAAGACCCGTAGGTTGAAGAATGGACTTGAATGACACTTTCCTTATTATATGCCAGAATTTCCTTTATTTCTAAAAAATATAGCTATGGAAAAGAAATGGAACCTGAAACCGATATGAAACACGGAAATTCTACTTTGTGCAACAAAGTAAAAATCTCTTAACCAATTACCAATATTCTAAACTTTAATTTTTTAATGTTTTGGTTTGAGAGGTGATTTAGGGTGTTGTTTGGTTAGGAATTAGAATATAGAAAGTGGACATTTAGAGAGAAGCCTGAAAATTGTGATTTTGGAAAATTGGAAAGGTGATTCCATGGAAAATGTAGTTCTAAACAACGTTAAGAATTTTCAATTTTGAGATCATCAACGGTTGTTTACTTTCATTAGAGACTTCTATGTTAGCAAAGGGCAAAGTTTTCAGGGAGTTTTATGTCCGGTTTTGATGTTCAGGGTCATAAAGAAAATAAGGTTTAAGTTGAGGGGCCATGGGTGTAATTTACCCATCACTTAAGCCAAGTGCATGTTCACTGGTCCAGGGTGCGGAGATCCTAAGCCGAAGTGCGTTGTCCCCTATAGTAGTCCTTATACCAACTTGGTGTGCAGGACGAACAACCCATTCAACATGTCCTGCTAAAGCTTCTTCGGAGTTGTGTCAATGCTTTGGCCGATTGGCCTACGAGCCAACTGTCTCCCCTTTAAATGTCCCCATCTCTCTCTACTTAGTTTTTTAGCCCTTTTTGTTGCTAAATGTTGTATTCACACTTTCACATTTTTCATACACATGTTTTTTGAACATACTATTACATGAGTCAATGCCTCCTTAATCTTCTTTCTTTGTTTCTAAATAGCATTAGAATATATTTTCTATTTATCCCACTTTAATCCTTACATATAACAATATATCTTTTTGTTTTGGAAGGAGGGTGATCGAGAGTGATACGAGTTTATTCGGGATTGAGGAGAATATGGTAGTGGATAGGACAGTGGAGGGAGCGTTGACACGACTTGATTGCACCGTTTCATATGATGGTTCATGTTAGCCGACCCCGAATCATTTCGGGACTAAGGCTTTGTTGTTGTTGTTGTTTTAGAAGGGGTCCTATAGCTTACGTCAATATTACTAGATCAACTTGGGGAAGTATGGATAAATGGCAAATAATCAATTCATTCATTCATGCCAATAAGGGTTGATCCGAGTAGTAAAGACTTGAATATCGGTTTATTAGGTTTGAGGTTCGATTCCCCACCTCGTCAAAATTTAGCCTTTATTGATAGCTAATCTGTAAATTTCACTTTAAATCGATGAGGTCTATAGTTTGCTCGCACCTTAGAATTAGTATAGAGAATAGTCTTCCGAAGGAAACTTTGGAGAGATGCCTTGTAATTTCCAAAGATACCTTTTTGATGTGGTTAAAATGAGAAGTCACTATGGCTGTAGACTTGCAAAGGAAGCCTAAATTTTCGTGTATGGAGATTGTTAAGGCGGATGAGTTTAAGGGTGTCATATGGATGTTCTAGGATGATTTGAGAGTATTGGTTTCTATTTTGGTTAGGAAATGACCAATTTCTTCATTAGCAAGTCAGCCTTGTTGTGGGGATTTTGCATAAGCGTTTGTTTTCTTTTACAACTACTTATGTTCGACATCTGGCTAATTTTAAGAGGTTTTTTCTCCATGAAATCTCAACCTTTGGTTATCGTGAGAGATCTAATCGTTCTGAATCTGCTGAAGAGAAGATGGGTGCGTTCGAAATATGGTTGATCTATTTGCTTCTTTTGCTAATTGGATGAATGAGTTATGCTTAGCGGATCTTGGGTTTATTGGTCCTCTTTTTACTTGGTTTGGAGGCAATTCTCCTTGGATCCAGATTGCTTGTAGGCTTGATATGGGGTCTTTGTAATCTTGACTAGTCGATAATTGTTAGGCACCTTCCCTGTTAGAATTAAGACCATGTCCCCATTATGATTGATTTCAAAGGCGATATCACTTTCACTCTCTTTTTCGTTTTCAGACGGCTTATTCGTAGCATCTAGAGTTCTTGTATTTATTTAATGTTACATGGAATGGCGCTAATGGGCTGATGGAGGGCTTACAAAATTCTTCTGTTAGCTTGGGCAATTGGAATGTTTAAGTTTTTGGTAAAAAAAAGTTACAGAAAGAACCGGTTGATGGCTAGACTGGAGGGGGTCCAACATTTACTTAGTTCTCAAGTGTCGGTGGGCTTATTAAGCTTGAGTGGAAGTTGATGAATGAGTTAAATAATGTGCTTCGACAGGAAGATACTTTTTCTGTCAGAAATCTAGGGAGTGGATTACTTGTGGATGTTAGTGTAGTCTAAAGACAATCTGTTTTAGGATATTTTTGGTTCCGGGTTTTGGGTCTTGTACCAGTTTCGACTTGGGCCTTTTTGGTTGCCTATATATTATGCTTCTAATAAATTTAGACACTTCACAAACATATTAGCAATAAAACATGTTTAATTTAACTCTGAATTTTAATACCTTAAGGATTATGTTTGAACACAGGAGGCCATTAATGTGTGAGTTGATTTCTCTTTTGTTTTTGTGTTTTCAGTTCCTAGTTTTGGATGAAGCTGATAGAGTTCTGGATGTTGGATTCGAAGAGGAATTACGAGTAGTATTCCAATGCTTACCGAAAAACAGGCAGACTTTATTGTTTTCTGCAACAATGACAAGTAATCTAGAGTCGTTACTTGAGGTTTCTGCTAACAACACATACTTCTACAAGGCCTACGAAGGATTCAAGACCGTTGATTCTCTTAAACAACAATATGTTTTCATACCTAAGAATGTGAAGGATGTTTATCTTGTACACATTTTATCTAAAATTGAAGATATGGGTATCCGATCCGCGATAATATTTGTCTCGACCTGCAGGTAAACTTGCCTCTTATCCGAAAACTCTTATCATTGTTTGTCGATGTTTCTCATGATGTAGTCGTAGTTTTTCTTGTGTTAAAATCCCTGCAGAGTTGATTTCTGGTTCCTGTTCGTTAGTTGATTATCCTGTTCCTTTTCTAGTATTTAAATAGTCGTAGCTTCGGGATCTATTCGTTACTAATTCTTTTCTGTAACATGGAAGCAGAACATGCCACCTCTTGAGTTTATTATTAGAAGAGCTTGATCAAAAAGCGACAGCATTGCATTCGTTCAAATCGCAGTCTTTGAGGCTTTCTGCGCTACATCAGTTCAAATCCGGACAAGCTTCTATCTTAATTGCAACTGATGTTGCTGCTCGTGGTTTGGACATTCCTACTGTTGATCTTGTTATTAACTATGATATTCCAAGGTTATAATCGTCAAATATCTCCGTCCTTGTCCTGAAAAGGTTCGTAATTGGGATTTTAACTTTTAAGTTGTTTCTATTGCAGGTTTCCTAGAGATTACGTTCATCGTGTTGGGCGTACTGCTCGAGCAGGCAGAGGAGGCCTGGCTGTAAGTTTTGTCACAGAGGTATATAAATGAAGCTTGCAACTTTTTCGTTTTGGGTTTTATATTACAATTTTGTTCTAATTCAAACAAGTGAAGGATCTTTGTGCTGCTTGCATTTCACTTGCTTATAACTTAACTTTACGACGTAAATTTTGCAGAATGACGTAGATCTCATCCACGAGATAGAAGCTGAGGTCGGAAAAAAAATGGAGTTATTCGAATGTAAAGAGAAGGAAGTTCTTTCAGAAATTACAAAGGTAAGATCTGGTACACGAACTACATACAGACATAGAAACATGTCCTATGCGCGCTAAATGGTTAATTCCACAGAGTCTAGCGGAAGTGGATTCATTTTTTTAGATAATCGATATATCACTGAAGTGTAAGAGATAAAGTGGATCATTCTTTGATTATATATTTTCGCAGATTTATAAAGCCAAACGTGTGGCAACAATGAAGATGATGGACGATGGCTTCGAGGAGAAAGAGAAGGAACGAAAAAAGCAAAAGATGAAAACTCTAGCAGATAAGGGATTGCTGAAGAAGAAAGGTAGAAAGAGAAAGAGACTCAATTCCGCGAAACAGTAGATGAATGCTCGTAAACTGCTCGTGTGTAAGTGCGATCTTTACTTTAATCCTGCATTCCCACAGCCTAAGCAGCCTTTTCTCCATCGGAGCCAATGAGTAAACTTTGTCTTAGGTAAGAAATTTTCTTCGGATAATGCAGTTATGAGAAATGATGATATACCGGCTGAATATAGGCCTCGGAAGAACTGTATAATATGCTTCAGGTTTAATTTATCAATTGCAAAGGATTCAAGCGTGCGATTTTGATCTTTAAAAGGGTATATTTCAATGAAAATTCAAGTTGAGAGCTCAAATTTCGTGTTCGTTTAATTTATCAATTGCAATGGATTCAAGTGTGACGATTTTGATCTTTAAATGGTATATTTCGATGAAAATTCAAGTTGAGAGCTGGAATTTCGTGTTCATTGTGTGACAAAATCGACGAATATGTCTAAATTAGTAAAATCAAGTCTTTTATCCAGTTTTTCTTTCTCAAATCTAATTAGGTTTGATAGGTGCAATTGGTAATCTTGGTGTCATTATTCTTAATCAAAGTCGGAATTTGTTTTCCGGCATACAGAGAGGGAGGGGTGAACGGGTCCGATGCATCTCTGCCTGTCGAAATCCTATTAGACAATAGTTCGGCCTATTGAATGGGAGTGCTATGTGCATCCCCAAATTTGACGAACTAGATCTCCTAATTTGATATACAACCGTGACTGAGTGGATTTGTTAAATTCCGACATGATGGCATGATAACACGATTTACAATGATGTAATTTAGTTGACATGATTATCAATTTGTGTCTTTTACTCATAGTTGTCAGATTCGAATCGGACTGATATAAGTGTCAATTTAGTCTTAATGTATGGAATGTTGTAAATTTAATCTAAATGTTTTCAACAAGATAAATTTCAATTGGTTTAACCGTTATTTAGATTATACCATATTTCATATTCCAAAAATTTAAAATAACAAAAAAAAAAAAAACATATATATAAAAGGCCTAAACCATATGCCGTCTCTTGAACTTGTCAATTTTGGTCATTTTGTCGTTTGAACTTATAAAACAATATATTTGCTCCCTCAACTATTTAAAAGTGGTATTAGCAATCTCTTCTTTTCATTATAATGGAAACAAGATTCGATTACAATATTAATACACGTGTTCATCATGGAAGTACTGGAACCAGTCTGCATATACGAAGACGATTTAGGAGTTAAAATTATATGCAATTTTTACAAGATAACTTGTGTATTATATATACAAACTTCATTTGCAGTTTGGTTTCATAGTGTACAACCCTTTTTTTTATTATGACATTGATGCTTGCAATGGGAAAATGTCATGATTGTTTTCGTTATAATGAAAAGAGAGGTTGCTAATACCACTTGTATAGAGTTGAAGGGACAAATGGATTGTCTCGTAAATTTAGAGGTAAAATGACAAGTTCGAAGGACTACGTATAGTTTAAATTGATAAATAATATAAAAATTTAAACTGATAAATAATATAAAAATTATTATGAAACGGATATATAGAGTATATTGGCCCTGTTTGGGAATTAGCTGTTAGCTGATTACATTAGCTGCTTTGACTAGCTGATTGTGTAGACCTGTTTGGTAAAAATTAGCTAATTGATATTAGCGGTTTGTGCAAAAAGACGAATAAGGGCATTAATTTTGGCGGAGGAGAAGAGAGAGTCTATCTATTAGGCTCCATTAATTTTAATATGGCAAAACGCTAATTGAAAAAACTCCTTCTAAGAGTTTTTTCTAAATTAGCGTTTTCATCCCAAAACTCTCTTCCAAACCTCTTTCCACCAAACACTCCAATTAGCGGTTTCAGTAGTCAAACCTCTAAAGTTGGTCAAAACCGCTCTTTTTATCTCAAAACGCGCTTTACCAAACAGGGCCATTATATATGGATTACACGATAAACTCTTTAGTTTTTTCCGAGTCGAAGAAATTTCACATTAAAATCTCTTTTTTTTTCTTATAATTGGAATTAAAATTCGTTGAGTAAATTAAAATCATAACTATAATGTTGAGTAAATTAAAATCATATATTCAAAAAAAAAAAAAAAGTAAATTAAAATCATAACTATAATTATAATAGGGTTGTTTATAAAAATTTATTCGCATTAAGTTTATTGGTTATCTAAATTATAGAGTAAAAATCAATTAGGCTTTGTTCTTTATTACTGAAAAAAACTGAACTGAACTGAATGCTACTGAACTTAACTGAATGATACCGAACTTAACCGAATTTAATCGAACGTAACAATAATGATGATATTAGACTCTAAAATAATTTAATGATAATATTGGACATTAATAAGCTTATAATAATAATAATAATAATAATATTTCTACCAAAAAAAAATATCAATAATAAATAAACATATTATTAAAGATTAAACTAAATTAAATATCAAATAAAATCTAGACTCGATAAAATCCTATGACATTAATTAAAAATAAGTCTAATTTAAATTAAAAATATAAATTAGATACAAACACAAATTTATATATAATTTAAAGCCTATGAAATTAAATACAAATTTTTATATGAATACACACTCTTAACTTTTTATTACAATTAAGTATTAAGGTACAAAAATACCTTTAACGTTTTGGGTCCGGGGTTATTTTACTCCTAACGTCTAAATATGAATTTTCATATGAATACAAAATCTTGACTCAATTTATCAATGTTAAGGGTAAAATTGCTATTGGCTTCTAATATTAGAGATAAAATTGCACTATTTGAGATATTAAGGTAGTTGAGCCAGTTAATTTTTTAGAGCATTGTAATGTAAACGTATTAATATAATATTTATTTACTTTTCGCAAAATTTGCAAATAAGTTGCACCAAATAATTATAATTATAATAAATAATGATAACATATGTAATGACAAAGCATAAATTATATATAAATATAATTATAATGAAAATAGATAAATTAATATATAATAAATTATAATAATTATAATAAATTGCTGAAATTATAAATAAATAATGATAAATTATTGAATACTGAAACTGAATACTGAACTGATTACTATTGAACTGATTGTTACTGAAATTAAGTAATAAAGAATGAAATTAAGTAATAAAGAACAGGACAATCATTCATCTCAAATTAGCAATGACATCCCTAAAAGGAAATGTACAAAAATAAACTCTATGGTTATATCCATTTTCGAACGACATCCATGTGGTTTAAAAGTTTGCAAAGTGGTACTATGTACTTCATTCCGTTAGCAAACACATATCAAATTAACTAACGGTGTTAAAAGTCAAAGGAAAAAGAGTTAATTTGGTCATTATATTTATTTATTTTTATAAATTAGCCCCATATATTTAATAGGTCGTTAAAGTGCCAAACGTCTCGAGTATCATGATTGGAATTCAATTGATTTTAGAGAGAGAAATTAACAAAGAGGAGAGAGAGAAGATAGAGAAATGAGAAATTAAAGAGAGATAGAGAAGATGGTATATTAGATTTTAAATTTTTATTTTGAGGTTTGTTTGTGATAATTAGATAATAGGAGATTAATTTATAAAAATAAATAAATATAAGGATCAAATTAACTTTTTTCTTTTTGACTTTTAACACCGAACTTATCCTCTCAAAGCTTTTCCGGCGATCGGAGGGTCGGCCGACCCTACCCACCCCCTTGGCTCCAGGTAATTTTTTTTAAAATTTAACATCTAATCACATGTTTATGATCTGTTACTAACAATTGATAGATGGCAATATTCATGAACGAGAAGACAATTTGTTAAATTATTTCTCAAATTGACTCAGCTCGACAATATTATGAGTAAAATTACTATTGGTTGTCAACGTTAGAGGAAAAACTGCATCATTTTAAATATTAAATGTGCGTTTGGTATGACGTAATGCAATGTAATGTAATCAAACTTGTAATATAATGGAATAGTGATTCCATTACCATGTTTAGTTGATAAAAAAAATGTAATTACCATTACAATACTTACATGTTAAGTTAAATGTAATTATAAAATTTTATTTACACAATTAAAATCAACAAAAGCATAAAAACGTGAAATATGAGAAATATGAATTGCAATTTTTTTCTTGTTATTCCTGTTTTTTTTTAATTTTCATGTTTTTTTTTCCATTTTTTGTGTTTTTTCTAGTTTTTTGTTTTATAATTTAATAAGAATTCCGATCGGCCGACCCTACCCACCCCCTTGGCTCCAGGTAATTTTTTTTAAAATTTAACATCTAATCACATGTTTATGATCTGTTACTAACAATTGATAGATGGCAAGATTCATGAACGAGAAGACAATTTGTTAAATTATTTCTCAAATTGACTCAGCTCGACAATATTATGAGTAAAATTACTATTGGTTGTCAACGTTAGAGGAAAAACTGCATCATTTTAAATATTAAATGTGCGTTTGGTATGACGTAATGCAATGTAATGTAATCAAACTTGTAATATAATGGAATAGTGATTCCATTACCATGTTTAGTTGATAAAAAAAATGTAATTACCATTACAATACTTACATGTTTAGTTAAATGTAATTATAAAATTTTATTTACACAATTAAAATCAACAAAAGCATAAAAACGTGAAATATGAGAAATATGAATTGCAATTTTTTTCTCGTTATTCCTGTTTTTTTTTTAATTTTCATGTTTTTTTTTCCATTTTTTGTGTTTTTTCTAGTTTTTTGTTTTATAATTTAATAAGAATTGTACATAATAAGTGGTGAAGCTCTTAGCCTAGTGGTTGAGAGCTTACCTATGTCTTGGGAGGTTATGGGTTCGAATCACATCCGGGTTTGGTGGGGATTTTTCCTTCTTCTTTAATGTAAGCGCATTGTGCAAATTTTTTTTTTTAAAAAAAAAAAGAAAAGAAAGAATTGTACATAATAAATATCAATATTAAAAATACAAGGGTAGTCATAATGGAGATTCATGTCTAATTTTTCGTGTTTTTTCTATTTTTTGTTTTATCATTTAATAAAAATTATACATGATAAATATCAATATTAAAAATACAAGAGTAGTCGTAATGGAGATTCATGTCTATTCTTTATGTAATGGTCATTACATCAATTTGTAAAGAAAAATTGAAAGAAAAATTGAATGATGTATTTGTGATTCCATCACAACAAAAATAATATGGTAATCTAAACATGGTAATGAGCCTCCATTGTAACGGACATTCCATTACAACATTCATTACGGTGTACCAAACGGGGCGTAAGGGTAATGGCTATAAACATTAAATCCTAGACCTGATCACGGACCCGATGGCCAGCCCAGGTCCATAGATAATGGGACGGGCTTGGTCCGACTAAATTTCTATTCAGCCCGGCCTGGCCCGGAATTTATTCACATATATTTATATTATATTATTACAATTTATACTATATTTTCTTAATAAAACTCAAAAAAATGATGCACCTAATTGAGTTATAAAACTTATTTCATATTTAATTATAAAATTTATATGATTCAGTTCTATTAATAGTGTAATAAAACAATAACCCTACTGTTTTCTCTGTTAGTGTGAGTTTAATATTTGTATAAGTCCCTCTATTACTATTTTATTTATATTTGTAATTTATTTTTAATAAAAATAAAATTAAAATTTATAAATATATAAAAAATAGTATGGGCGGGTTTGGACTGGGTCTGGGATTAAGGATCTCTAATTCAGCCCAGCTCGGGCTGAGTCCGAAGCATATTTAAGAGTCAATTACAGGAATATCATAATTAAGTACAAAATTACAACTAAGTCCTATCACTAAACTTAATTCTTAATATATTATTATTCTCTATATATTATGATTTTACACCATAATTTAAAAATTATAAACTCCAATTCATAAATCATAAACCCTAGGAAATATATTGTAGACTTCTAATTTATAAATTCCAATCCTTAAAATATATTAAAAGTACTGATTTTACTAGTTTGACATAATTTAAAATTATGATTTGACATAGTTGTAAATAGTTTTTGAAATATGAATTTCTGTGTAATTTTCCCTATATTTATTTAAGACGAGTTGGGTTGGACCTGGCTAAGACTTTTTATTCATAAGTCTGATGCAGCCCGACCCGAGCCCAATCCGGCCCAACCCATGAACAAGTCTACGTTAGGGTATTTATGCACCTTATCTTTAATTTCCATAGAAAAAAAAATTAATGAAAACTAATTACTCTATGGTGAATAAATAAATTCTACATGCTAATTAAGGTGCATGTGATCAAGACTATAGATAAATATATGAATCTATTAGTACTATATTTGTAATTTTTTTTGAAACCAGTACTATATTTGTAATTAGTCACTCCAATTTATAATTTTTAAACCAAAAAAACTGATCATATAACTAAAAGCAGAACATTAAAGTAATCAATTAATTAAAAAGAGCGCCGATTCATCACAAACATGAGTAATAGAAATTTAACCCGTAACCTCTGGCCGGTACCCCTCCCACCAGAACACACAAAGATAGCGAAAAACCACACAAATTCAAAGCAAGAAATCACACACAATACCAAGAATCGCAGCAAAAAAAACCCAGAAACACAGCCAAAAAACCAAAAATAGTATATCAGCAAAGAGAAACGACTAACCAGTGAGAAATCAAGCCGACAAGCATACGTCGTCGTCCAATGAAAGAAGAAACGGTCGCCGGAAAGTTACCCTCTCACACCGTCGTCGTGAACAGAGGATCGATCGCTAGGCAGGTGGTGGTGGTGGTGGTGGCGGCGGCTGGCTGCTTTAAATTAAAAAAAAATAACAAATATTTAGCTTTAGGTTTATGTTTTGCAAAAGAATAAGTATAATAATTTTAATTTACCATCTCAAAAAAAAATATATATATATATATAATTTATATATAATTGTCCATTTACTTTGAGTAGGAAAAAGGAATGAAATTTGTGTTCCTTCTTCCTATATTACCGAGTTAGATTTTATGTGTTTTACTTTATTATTTTTTCTTTTTAGTCAGTTTTTCTATATTTTATCGGATCTCTTCATCCGTTTGAATTGTATCTGTTCTCTGTTATTCTTTCATTTATATCGTTTTCGAATTTAGCAAATAGGGAAACGGTTTATCTTGTACGTTGATCAATATATCTACATGATTGCATAAAAAAAATGTCTCAGATCCGAATGTTCGAAATTGTCTAAATGCTAAAGATTGGATTTCATCTACTTTTCTGCAAATTTCGATTTACTATAAATATATGTTTTATTATTGTTTTGTGTTTTTTTTTTTGCCTTTATGACTTTTTTTTGCTCTCTGTAGCCGCTTTAGTCTCTTTGTAGATCTTGTAAGAATTGATTTCTTAATGTTAATGTTATTTTCTTGTTGGACTTATTGTGTTTTAATCTAACAAAGTTATAAGCATTTTCATAAAATAAAAAAAAAAATATATATATTCTTTTAAATAAATATATATAGGAAAAAGTACAAAAATAAACTTTGTGGTTACAACTGTTTTCGAAGACACCAATGTGGTTTAAAGTTTACAAAATGGTATATTGAGGTTCATTCCGTTAGCAAACACATACCAAATTGACTAACGGTGTTAAAAGTCAAAGAAAAAAAAAAGTTAAGTTGGTCCTTATATTTATTTATTTTATAAATGAACTTTTTTTATTATCTAATTATTACAAACTAACCCCAAAATAAAAAAAATAAATATCAAATACCTCACTTTTCTCCAGCGGATTTGGTTCGGGAAGCCTTGTCCGGATCTCGGATTCAGCCGCATTATACTGTCATCCTCAACGGAGCGATTTCCAGAACCGCAAAACCACCCACCGTCTTTCTCACTCATCACTGACCATCAGCCATGGAAGATCCGGATCTAAACGAAAAACCAAAGAAAGGATCTTGAATCAAGATCTGAGAAGAAAATAATCAGAATAGTAAAGAAGATCAGAGAAGGGAGGGGAGAATGCTCACCTAGGAGTCGTCGCCGTCGTTATTGACAAGCCAACGCTCCTACCACAGCTCCCATCGGTAAGCCTGCCTCCTTACCGTCACTGTCATTCGCAAGCCGGCATCGAAGGAAGGGAGAATGTCGACCGGAGCTTTGAAGTTCTAGAAAAGAGAAGGCAAGATGGAGTGAGAGGAGGGAGCTTTCGTGGTTGCTGCCTCAACTTCAAGGTAAGAGATTTAATTTAGGCTTTAGGTCTAATATGTACTTATACTAGGGTTAAATAGAATTCCTTTTTCTTACTTTGGGCTCTTCATGATTTAATGGGTATCTTTGGGCCTAATATCAATTCCTAACCCGATTTCCATTTGTGTCCTCACTAAATCCATATTTTGATGTCTAAAATAGTTAATGGTGGATGTTTTACAATTTAATACCTATTTCTATATTTCATGTAATCATTAGCTTAGTTTGTTCATGGTTTTAATTAATTTAAGGGGATTCAATTAGTCTTTAGGTTTAGATTAATTTATTAATGTTTTTTTTAGATTAGTCAGTTCACTTTTTTTTAGAATGTATAACCACAAAACATCTATTAACAAGCTCACTAAACATTATGATCACTAAACATCAGAATGTATAACCACAAAACATCTATTAACGCCTCAAAATAATATTTACAAGCTCAAAATCCAACAATTACAATTGTTTAAAACCACATTTACCACCACGCCTTTTATTTTCCAAAATCATCATTTTTGCAGCTTTCTCTCTCTACCTATTCATTTTTTCTTTTCTAACCAAAGAACACATAAATATAAATGATCTCAAAACGAAAAAGTTAAATAATTAAAGTGGTTTAAAATATCATTTCCATCAATTTTAGAGTAAAAGTTAACTAAAAATCGAGTGACTATTATGTTACAAATTGTAAAAGTTGATTGACTTTTAAGTTAGGCCTAATACATCACCAACTCCCTGAATTTGTCCATAAAAATATATTTATTGGCTCCCAGAACTTTGTTAGTGTCTCACCAGCTCCCTAAACCTGCTTATTTCGTATCGGCAATTCCCTAAACTTGTCCATAAAAATAAATTAGTGAACTTTACAAGTGTCTCACCAGCTCTCTAAACTTGCTTATTTTGTAACAACTAAATACAAAAACCATAACACTAACTTCCGATCCTCATCCATTTGATCTCTCAAACATGCAACACTAACTCTTATAATGTGTTGAAAGGCAGGAGAAGAGAAAAAATTACCTCACGAATAGATGAAGATGTATTTTTAGAATTTAGGTTTAATAAGTTTTTGTATTTAGTTGTTACGGAATAAGCAAGTTTAGGGAGCTGGTGAGACACTTGCAAAGTTCAGAAAGCTAATATACTTTTATGGACAAATTTAGGGAACTGATGATACGAAATAAGCAAGTTTAGGGAGTTGGTGAGACAATAACAAAGTTCAGCTTTAATGGACAAGTTCAGGGAGCTAGGGATGTATTAGGCCTTTAAGTTAAGTTTTGAAGTATAGTGGTCATAATTTCAGCCGAGATAAAGTTCACTGACCATGAGTGTAATTTACTCTCAAACTCATACAAATTACGCAGTTTGAAGGTAAATTATGCTCCAATGAGCCTGCTCGTGAGCTTTCGAGCCGAGTTTCACCGTGCTCAAGTTCAGCTCATATATAAATCGAGTCGAACGCTGAACCGCTCATGAGTGGCTCGACTCATTTACAGCCATAACTACGATTAATTTGGTAATATGCAAAGTAGAAATTTTTGCATTACAAGTCACTAACCTGCATCAGAAGTAAGGTAGAGAGCAGCCATGGCAATGTCCCATTTCTCCCCTAGTTTATATAACGGCTGGACTTGTTTTCTCCGGATATCGATCTCATCCGGCACGAGTTTACTAATTCCAGGAGTGTCGCCGATTGGACCAGGAGCAATCCCATTTACTCTAATATCATAGTCTGTGCCCCATTCCAGTGCCAGGTTTCTACCAAGTGCATCAATGGCAGCCTATTTCAAACATATCATTATGCTCAACTTCATAATGCCACAAAAACTATGGCTAAAACACATCACGGAACTTCATTTTCTTTCAATAAAAAGCTTAATACATCACTCGCCCCTGTATTTGTTCAATTAAGTCAACTATTTTCTATATTTTGGAAACGTCTTATTTACCTCCTGAACTTGCTTAAAATAGCGTATTGTCCTTCTGAACTTGCTTAAAGTGTTACGCACTTTAACTTGTCCAAAATCTTACCACGTGTATTTGAGGGGATCAATAGTTCATTTTAAGCAATTTCGGGATGAATAGAACCTTTCCGAAGTATAGGGGGCAATTCACTTTTATAGACAAGACCGACTAAGAATGTATTAGGCCTTTAATGAAATCACTGAACTTTTTATTTGATTTTAATAGTCATTTCAGCCAATTTACTTGATTTTAATAAACTCATGTCAATGAAAAAATTTCACAAACCTTTGCTGCAGATACATGTACTTGATACCAGGCTGCTGTGTAATGCAAAGTAGCACTGATGTTTATGATTGATCCTCCGCCATCCGAGGCGCCTCGGCCGAGCCCTCCTTTCTTGATGTATTTAAGGGCTTCATGGCACATTGTGAAGGTGCCAACAGTATCAATATCCATAACTGTGAAGGGCAGTTGAAAAAACACTAGCATCTGTTAAAGAGCTAATCTTAATTAAGTACTAATTTGTGAGTAGTTGATTAGCATAATCAAGAGTTCCTTCCTTGTAAATAAGGTATCGAGTTTGAATCTTTGTGCACAAAAATAAGAGCTTTTGGTTCCATAATCAGTTCTTCAAGGAGGTTCAGATGAATCAGATGTTGCACGAAAACGGAAAACAGAAAACGTTATTTCTAAGAAAATTTAGCTAGGAAGCGGTGACGGAAAAGAAATGGAAACGGACAAGAAACGTGGAAACGCTAGTGAAGAAGAGTTCCCATGCAACATAGAGTGACTTGACTAATTCCTAACTTCAGCAATTTTCATGACGTTACTACCTACGTTGCACGGACACAGAAAAAGATATGGACACAGACATGGAAACGGACATCGGAAAAATTATTCTAAAACATAACTTTCATAAAATAGCATTAAAAAAAACAGACACAAGCACGAAATGCTACAAAACAAAAGTGTTCGTGCAACATACGTTACTACTAAATGTCTGCTTGGTTCTCCTTTTTGTAGCATTTTTTTTTTTTTTTTGCTGTTGTTGTTTTACTCTAAACAATAACTATGAAGTGTTTGATTACGATTTCGAAACAGCTGTTGATATATTTTAGAAGAAAATCTGCTAATATCTACTAAACAGTTGAACTAAACGGACCCGAAATCAGCTCTTGATCTGGTTTGATTTCCCACTACAGTTGCATGCACCGATGGTTGATAAACGCGTATTATTGAGATGGGGCAGCAGGCAATGGATACCGTTCTCCCACCCGAGCCTGCAGTTGGTAGGATGAATCCCTCTGTCCAAGGGATTGAGTTGAAGCTTTGGGCATAGAGCCGAGAGAGCCGGGGGAGAGGGTAGAGTCCAGCAACAATGATCCAGCCCTCTCTTCGCTTCGGTAGTGAATCACCTACTAAAGAAAGAGGCAGGCCTGAACCCTGAGGCTACTAAGGAAGAGGTGGACTCTTTCATTAGGGTAGGGAAGAAGGGGCCTAAGCACGGCGGATGCCGTACACTTGAGTGGCAAAGGGAAGCTGGATCATACCTTTTTGTTTTTGATAAACAAGAAATTTGATTCTTAAACTTAAACTTGGCTAAAATAACTATCAATTTGGTTCGCAACTTAGACCTTTTTCTTTTGTCAAATTAGTATGAAAGTAACGTATGAGTGTTTGGGAACCACTTATCATATGTTGACACGTACTTTTGAAATATTTTTACAAAAAAGAAAAATCTTATGTCGTGGAGTAAATGGATTTGCAAAGTTTATTATAAACATAATACATATTTAACCTCTCCAACTTGCACTCGAATGTCTATTGACTCTCTAAACTTTCAAACAACTTGTTTGCCACCAAACTTACTTAAACTGTCATATCTAGCCACTTATCGTGGCAGTACCACACACTTTATGAACCCACTGGCAGTTCAAGCATGTTGGGGGGGCGGAAATACTATTTTAAGGAAGTTGGGGCAACAGTAAGGTGGAAGAAAAATCATTTCAAGCAAGTTGAGGCAGCGGAAAGATCGTTTTGAAAGTTAGGAGGGTTATTAGGCCTTTAGTGTAAGTTTGAAACCTAATAATTTAATGAGCCTAATTATATCTATATGTAAGGACCAAATTCATCATCCATCCATTTTGTTTCAATGGCTCTGAATCTATGTTGCACGGGAACGGAAACGGAAATGGGAAACAGGAACGTTATTTCTTAAAAAAAATATAGCTATGAAACGGCAATGGAAATGGAAACGGCCATGAAAGTAGTTCTGAATTAGATTCTTAACATAGGAGCACTGATTCCTAACTGAAGTAGTTTTCATAATTTGTTACCAAGTTAGCTGCACAAGGAAGTCTGATTTCCAAATACAGTTTGGTTTCAATGGTCCCAAAAAATTCCGGACTTAATGCCCATAAACGGGTATTCAAAATATTGGTTTTGAATGCAAAGAACCTAGTGATTCAGTGAGCATCTGACACACCTTTATGGTTATATTGCACGGAAAGGGGCACAGGAACGTTATTTCTAAAACATAACCTTCATACAATACACTTCAAACGAAAATGGACACTGACACAAAATGGACAGGAACATGGACACGAAAAGCAGAGACGCTACTAACTAGAAGTGTCTGTGCAACATAAGCAGCATCTGATATTGAACCCGTGAGAGTTCTTTGCAATTGAAAACAGGTTTATAATTTTCAAATGGGCCTTATTTAAAGAATTTTCTTCAAGAAAACAAACCTGTTCGAAATCCATTTGGAGATAAATCCTCAGGTGATACAAGAAAATTTCCAGCAGCAGAATTAACCAGAATGTCAACCCTCCCAAATTGTTGAAAAGTTGATTCCAATACTCTCTTCGCATCTTCCTGTTTCCGTACATCCCCAGCAAAACCAGCAGCCTGCAAGTTCAGAAGCAAAATCAATGGCCGAATTATAATCACAGAACCCTAAATTCAATCCATGAATTACTAAAAGAGAGCTAATCCAATCAAATCAAAACCATTAGATTTCGTGAAAAAATAAGACCTGGAAATGAACTCAGATGGAGAATCTCATCCAAGACAGGAATTGCATACCGGAATTTGAAGAGCGGTTCATGTATTTGCCTAATTTCGACTTAGGTCGAATGAATTGCATTGATGGAGCTCTTTCTTGCATTTTTTGTAGTTCTTTAATTTGCGATGATTTTAACAGAGTTGAACAATTTGGATTTACCTCTTCTCGAGGTTGTATTCTTTTTGCATTTTTTTTAATTTTTTTTAATATAAATTTGGTCCTAGTTCTTCGTTGTTCCCTGAAAGTGCTAACCTTCATTGTTCAATATGCTTCTAAATGCTAGCTTCCAATCTTCACTAAAAAAAACATACACACTTCTTACTATTTCTTTTAAAAGCATATTGAATATATTGCGTGGTGTGATTCTAATACTTATATAAATCATGTTATTATGTAAGAAATGGTTACCTTTATATAGAATAACAATGAGTTTTATCTTGAGGCTTCGTCCTGCCTTCGATTCTCTTACCTTCTCCCATATTTATAGGGAGCAAAACCGCGTGGCGGATCGCTTGGCAGCTGCTGGGCATGGGGGATGTTAGGTGTTTCTACCCTTTCCGTTCCTCCTTCTTTTCTGTTACCTTCTCTTCTTGAGGATAGGATTGGGGTCAGTCTTCCTAGACTGATCCCGGGTTAGGTTTTTGTTTGTTTGTTTTTTTTTCTTCCCTTCTTACCAAAAAAAAAGAATAACAATGAGTTTCACGTGATTAGTCACCATTGGATTTAAATTTATTAAATTTTTAAGTAGAATTAAAATCATTCTAAGATTTATATTTAATAAATTTAAATTTAACGATGAAATCCATTTAGTAAGTCATCGATAATGTTTCAATCAAATACAACAATACAAGTTAAGATTCAAAATCATTATAATAATAAAGAGTGGGCTTAAAGGAGGATATGCCCGGCCCATGAATTATTGGATACTCTACTTTTTATTTTTTTTATTTTTTTTTTTGAGAAAAACAGTTTTTCTGGGCCTCCAAATCCATTTAATAAAAGTATAAACCCATTTAATATATCATCTTGTAATATTTTATATGTTAGTAATAATTTTCTTTTTCTAAAAGAACATATTTTGTAATAATTTTCATTAATTAAAAAAGGCTTAATACAACATTTGCCTGCTGAACTTCTTCAAAATGGTTGATTGCCCCTTGAACTTTCAAAGTGTCTCGATAACCCCCTGAACTTGCATAAAATGTTCAGTTAGCCTCTTGAACTTGTATAAAATGTAATCAATTAATCACTCGGTGGTAAAAAAAAAAAGTAAGTTAAATACGGAAGATATGTTGCATGCATCTTAAAAAAGTAAAACGACAAAGATCGGGGTATGCGGTTATAATATTAGAGAATAAAATGTTTTATAGTTGAATAAGTAAGAAATTCTTTTTTAACATGTTTTAATATATTTTGTGAAGTATCGTGTAACATATCTTCCGTATTTGATTTACTTTTTTACAACCGAATGATTAATGGATTACATTTTATACAAGTTTAGGAGGCTAACTGAACATTTTATGCAAGTTCAGGGGACTATCGAGACACTTTGAAAGTTTAGGGGGTCAATCAACCATTTTGGACAAGTTCAGAGGCAAATGATGTATTAAGCCATTAAAAAACAAAAGCATAACACTCATTTGGTTCGGAAATTAAAACTTCAAAGCCAATTAGAATCTTAAATTATCAAAAACATCAGTTATGTCCTTGAACTAAGCAAATAACATTAATTGAGTCATCATTCTAAGCAAAAATCATCAATTTAGTCCTTATCGAATATCATTCGGTTGAACAGTTTCAGACACTCGTTCCCATTCATATTTTAAGCCAACACAGGGATTATTATAATGCATGTCAAATCAATTTCTGATTTTAGGATAAGATGAAGAGTCAATTGATGACTTTTTATTAATTCAGGGACTTGATTGATTATTTTAATAGTTAAAAGATCTAATTAACTTTGAAGCTCTATTTTGTGGAGCTAAATGTATGTTATGGTTTTTTTTTTTTGGGTCAAATAATTACATTCTCTATATTATAAGGGCAGAATGACTTGAATAGTAGATAGACGCTGAAGAATAGAAAGCCAATCAATCACCCATGAGATTGAAGTTGTTTGAGTCTTAAAAAGAGTAACCATGTAAGAAGAAACATACTCTAACTAAATTCGAGTCCAGCTGTTGTCCCAGGTTATGTGAACAACAAAGATTGTAGCACGAACCTTAGGTAAAAAATCAAAACCTTCTCCACTAATAGACGATGGTTAGAAATAGACAATTACCGCGGGCTTTCTCCTTCATATCAGCAACCTGCCGGTGGTACCGACGTTCTCCAGGAAACTAACGGCTCGGTTTAAGGCACAAAAAAGAGGATTGAATCCAAAACAATAGAGGAAGCACGGTTTTGAATGAGAGAAAGAAGCGAGGAATCCTCTTTTCGACTCTGACTCTCCCACTCTAGTCGTTGCTTTTCTTTTTAGTCGGTGTTCATATATTTTATCGGATCTCTATTATTCTTTCATTTTTACATTTTTCGGATTTAGCAAGAGTGGAAACAATTTATCTTGTCAGTTAGATCTATATGGATATAACAAAAGAAAAGACTCAAATCATAATATTCGAAAAGATCTAAATGATGAAGATTGGATTGCAACTGTTTTTATGCAGATTTTGAAGATTGGATTGCAGGTGTTTTTATGCGGATATTGATTTACGAGAAGTATATGTTTTATTGTTCTTCTATGTTTTATTTATACTTTTATAACGTTTTGTATTCTTTATACTCATTTTATTCCCTTCGTGAACCTTATGTGTTAGGTTGTATTCTTATCATTTTGTTATTGTACTTATACTTCATCTAATGATGATAAATATATAAGCATTTTTATAAAATATAAAAAAAGAAGAATTTTATACCATAACAAGTAATTACTTAACTAAATGATTTAAGTTGATAAATGGGTGTTTTTTTATCTACTTTTTACCTCTTGTTTGTCTTTTCACTTTAAAAGCCAGAGCTTGAGGTGTTTGGTTAGACACCTCCTGTTTGCCTTTTACAGCTGAAAAATAGCTTTTTACAAAAGCATGAAATCCTTGTTTTTTGGAAAAGCAGCATTTTCCAAAGGCAAACAGCAAACAAGAGCAGGAATCAGCAAACAGAAACAACAAACAACAAGTAACCAAACGGAACCAAAGGGACCGCTCATTCATCATTTTTTATGCTGCTTCTCTTCTCTTCCTAAATCAAAGTCTAATCATCAGTTTCAAACTGTTCTTTCTGGTGGATCTACTTGAAGGAGAAAGAACCTCCTCCATCCGGGTTAGGTTTTATGCGTTTTTTTGTTATTTTTTTTTTAACTAGTGTTTATATTTTTTTTTTTTCGGATCTCTCTGTTTGTTTAAATTGTATATGCTCCTAATTATTCTTTTATTTATACCATTTTCAGATTTAGTAAAAGCGGAAACAATTTATTTTATACATGGATCAATATATCTATGTGGTTGCAACAAACGAAATGAATCCGATCTGAATGTTGGAAAGGACCTGAATGATGAAGATTGGATTGCAGTTGCTCTTCTGCAAATTTGGATTTTCAAGAAGTATATGCTTTATTGCCTTTTGTGTTTTTTTTATACTTTTTATGAGTTTTTGTTGCTCTTTGTAGTCGTTTTTGTCCCTCTGTAAACTTTATAAGTTTTATTCCATATTTTTTTTTTTGTATTTGTACTCTTTTTATCTAATAAACATATAATCATTTTCATAATATATAAAATAATCGGGAATTAGTAGTTTTTTTCAAGCAAAATTAGTAGTTTTTTAATTAATGAAAATTATTACAACATATATTCTTTAAAAAAAATATATTACAACATATAGAATATCATAACATGATATATTGTTAAATGGGCTTGTACTTTTATTAAATGGATTTGGTGGCCCATCAGAAATTGACCTTAGAACTGTTTTTTCAAATTTCTTAAAAAAGTATCCAATAATTCATGGGCCGGGCATATCCTTCTTTAAGCCCACTCTTTATCTTGGTGACTTTCAGTTTAGCTTGCCGGTCTTGATCACATGCATCTTAATGAGCATGTAGAATTTGCTCATTCACCGTTAGATCTAGACTTATTAGAATCCTAAGGTGGAGATTCAAAGCATTCTGAGGCTTAGATTTAATAAACATATATCTAACGGTGAATGAGCAAATTCACTTGCTCATTAAGGTGCATGTGAAAATTCCTATTAACCTGTATTGTCCTATTAGTGGTTTTCACCATGTCAGTCATTGTTAAATTCAGGTTTATTAAATATAAATTTTAGAATAATTTAAATCTCTACTTTAAAATTTAAATAAGTCTAAATATAACAGTTTCATTTATGTAAAAACTATTATTATTCTATATAGAGGTAACAACTTCTGAGATGACAATACAATTTACATAAACACCAGCCTGACATGACACAGTCGTTCAATTTTAATGGAATGGAAAATGAAATCTCAATCCTGATAAATAGAGATTCAACTCCTTACCACTCGAGCAACCCTCACTGGCTGACATGAGAAAGTGATAACACCATATGAGAGGGTGGTCATTGAACTTACATGATTGTCTCAAAATGGTCATTCAACTTCAATTTGTCCCAATAATCATTCAACTTTGAATTTTGTCTCAATTAGGTCACTCTGATAATTTCAGTGGTTAAAAGGCATCAGAATAATATCATGACTGACACGACATCATGAATCAACTCAGATTTCTGACCGAAATGACACGGGTTAGCCACATGTCAGTTATTTTTATGAAAAAAATTAAGTTTTATTTTGTTTATCATAAAATTAACCGACATGTGGTTACCATGTGACATATATGTGGATTCCATCTATCATTTTCGGCAAGAGATCTAAGTTGACTTATATTGATGTATCACTCATGTCATCATTCTGATTCTTTTTAATAATCGAAATCACCGGAGTAACCTAATTGAGACAAAACTCAAAATTGAATGATTTTATTGAGACAAATTGAAGTTGAATGACCATTTTAAAACAACTATATATGTTTAGTGATCAATGATGCATTTAACCCCGTATGAGATAAGCCTAAATGACAATTAAACGAATTTAACCTTAGAATTTGGAAGCAAATGTGTTTATTGATAAATCTTATAAAAAAAGGACAAAGAGGAATCACACAATTAAAAAATGGCAAAAGGTATTGTGTGAGGTTGTTGATATTTTCTATTTTTGTTAACTAATCTTCAATTTAATATATTAATTATTTATTATAATTGCATATAATCGATTACCTAAAATATAACACTCAATCAAAATAGGCATAACACTCATTTTGATCTCTAAACTAAAAATTTAAAGTTAATTAAAATTTTAAACTATCAAAATTATTAATTAAATCCTTAAACTTAGCAAAATCATCAATTGAGTCTTTTTGCTATTCTAAAAACATAAAATGTGATACATGGATCGTAATGATCTCTATGTTGGCTTAAGATGGATTTGAGAAAAAGAGTTTGGAACTATTCAACCGAATGATTTCCGATGAGGACTCAATTGATGTTTTTGCTTAGAATGATGACTCAATTGATGATTTTTACTTAGTTCAGGGACCTTATTGATGATTTTAATAGTTTAAGGTTTTAATTGACTTTGAAGCTTTAATTTGGGGACTCAAATGGGTATTATGCATTAAAATAACACTAATAATTTCATTTATATTCTTTGAAAGAGATTTCATTTATATTTTTAATAATTAAAAAACATTTGTTTTTATGTCTAATTTTTCTATAATTTTTTTTTTTTTTGGTAACAAATAGTAATAATCACGGGCGGATATAGGGAAGGTCTCAGCCCCTCCCGCCATCGGAATCACCATGATCAGGGGTAGTTTTGGCCTCTATCTCCACAAAATTTGAGATTGTGGCCGTTCTAGTCCTCTGTCTCCAAGAAATTTTGATGAGTACTGAATTAGCACCCCAAAACTGGTCCAGATCCTGTTTGGTCATCTATAAATCTAAAATTCTATTTTTTTTATATGGTTCATTCAAAAAAAAATTCTAATTTTTTTGGCCTGTTAAGCCATCTCTAAATTCAAAATTCTATTTTTTTTTGCCTGTTAGACTCTTTCTAAATCTAATTTTTTTTCCTGCTAGGCTCTCGTTAAATCCAAATTTCTAAATTTTTTGGCTTATTAGGTGCTTCCTAAACCCGATTTTTTTCTATATGTTAAAAATCTTAAACACAACGTAGCTTAATTTTTAGAAGTTTTACACCGGTACTTAAAAATTGGTTCTTGACCACTTAGATTTGATAACAACCCAAATTATTATGAATAAAAAGAAAATTAATAGAAATAATGACAAACCATTATTTCCTATAAAAATGGGATTTATGCATGATTAATATGGAATTAATGATAATTAATGCAGGATTAATCTAGGGGTTTCTAAACCGTTATCAAAGAAAAACCTCCAACATTGATGATACTAACAACTCTATTAATACTGAAACCATCGAGTATAACTAAGGTTACATTAAAACCACATTCAAGGATAATAAATGGGATTAATGCGATTATTACATAATAGCATATAAATATCCCCGCTACCTAGGATCAAAGGTACACATTATTCTAACTCTACTTTGTGATTACAGATTATTCTCTCAAGAATATTACTGATTTAGGCATTGGAGTGTCCCTGGCCGATCCCAATGACGCCTCACAGGGAAGGGCTCCGATCAACGATTTTTTCACAAGTTATCAAGATTATAACACGTATATCTATGGAAAAAAATTTACATACACATGTAAAATCGACCCCCAACCGATCAATCATGTATTCGTGCTACTGGTACTAATTATTAATTAAAATGTAATTTATTGTAAACAAATAGTGCTATTTAAAAGCATATATCAAGTGAACATTGCTTAGTCCGCCGATTGATTTAAAACAAATTAAACAATAATTCTATATATTTAATGGCAATTATCAAGTGAAAGATTAATTAGTTGTGAACCTAATTAATTGAACTATAATGTCTTCATTAAAAGGGACAAAAATGCTAATTATAATTTATAATTATAAGAAAACAAAAAAAAAAAAAAAAAACCTTCTTGTCCCTGACTTGTGATACTGTAAATGAAGCAGAAAAAAGAATATTACATCTGAAATTCCAATTGTCTACAATATTATTAGCAATAGTGAATCCCACATGTAACATTCTAATTTTATTTAGGCAAAAAGTATTATTAGTCCGTGATCTTTTATTTTATTTTATTTTTTTCTTTATTTTTTTTACTTTTTGGTTCATCATGCCTTTGATTTTTTAGGTTTGAGAAAAAAAAAACCTTTGATTTGTTATTTGGATAGATCTTTTATTTTTTGGTCTCACTGAGCCACTGATGATCAAAAAAGTAATTTTGAACATAAAATTCGGTTAATAGTTTGTTATTAATTTTATTTGCATTCGAAATTTGTATTTTTGCACTGTTTGAAAGAAGTTTTGGATGTGTAATATGATTATAAAAATTTTTAATTTTTTTTAATTCAAACTGTAAAAAATATATTTTTAATTTCAAATATATATGAAGTTAATAACGTCTTTTTAACATAATTACATATTCACAGCTTACTAATTTCATCATCAATGATTTAATGAGATAAAAAAATAAAAGATCAGGGGTTTAATATATTGATGATGCGCGAAGCTAACTGGGCCGGGCCGAATCTAAAGCACGGGCCCAATCTAAGATGACTTAAGCCCACACCTCAAGTTAAACGGGCTCCTGATAAAGGAAAAGGCTAACCGCCCGCCTGGAAAAACACTAACTGCACACTCAGGGAAACAGTTATAAGGGACCATGCACATGGCCACGTTGGAGACGTGGGATAGGAGGAGTAACCGCCGAAGGCGGTTACCTAGAGATGCCTATAAAAGAAATAGGGAAGCCTAGAAGAGGGGTAACGTCACTTTTTTAAACCTAATGTGTTCATCAATCTACTAAATTTCCTCAAAAAACTGACTTGATCGTCGGAGAGTTTTCCCGGAGATCCTGTCTCCGGTTTTGTTTTGCAGGTAATTACAACGAGGATTATTCGTCGAGTTATCAATTGGTGCGGTGAACGTGGAACCTTTTTTACCAACATCTGGTTAAAGGTACACCAAGAACATGTCAGAACCGTCACGAACAACTGGAGTTACAACCAAATCAACCAGTACGAACTCAAGGGGTCCGCGGACTGTGAGTTCGCAGCCTGCGAGTACACAGCCTGTGGTACCCAGCTCATCGAATCCTTCGGAACGGTTGAGTCCATTATTGGAGGTCCAGGTGCAAACTGAGATGGAGATGTCGAATAGTGAGTTCGTACAAATGACAGGACAAGTCTTGGCTGCGAATATGAGCCAAGCGGCTGGAGATCGAATGATTAGTTTATTAACTGAAGTCGCTGATCGCAATACAGCCGTAGCGGATGCTCCTCAAGAACCCGTTGTCACCACAACACAACCATCAACGATTCCTACCATATCCATGCTTCCGCAGTCATCTCGAGAGACAAATCGGGTGGGTCAGAGTAGTCGCATGACACCACATAGCCATCCAGGCAACTACTCATACCAAGATCCTAATATGGCGACCCATTCGACCTGGCAAGCATCCCAACCAATGTCAGGAATGCAAGGATTTTTTCTGCTACAACAAACGGAGCCCTTTGTTCACAGACATTCAGAGTTGATGACATCCAGAGCGAATACGTCTGGGCGGGAGCACACTTGGAATTTTGATCCTATAACTGGACAAAGGTTAGAACCACAACAAGAACAAGGGTCAACACAGTACGGGAGGTGGATATCGCCCAGAATTCACCAGCAGCGAATGGAAGAAACTCAGCGGGAATCCCATACTGAATTAGAAGATCAAATGCGAAACATGATAGAACGAATGGGGTATACCCCTAGGGCGAGAGCAGTTGTGCAGAGTGATTCGCCTTTTGCCCCATCGTTGCGGGAATTTATTCCAGATCACAGAATAAAGGCACCGGCGATACCTAAATATTATGGGGATCCGAACTCTGACCCTGAGGCGCATGTCAGGAACTATAGAGAGTTAATGGATGTTGCAGGAGCAAGCGAAAGTATAATTTGTCGACTGTTCTCGACCACTTTGGGCGGAGCAGCATCCGATTGGTTCCGATCTCTACCTACCGAATCTATTCACAACTGGACTCAGTACAGTCGTGATTTCTGTGCAAAGTTCGTGGGCTGTAAGGCAGCGGATGTGACGGACAGACAGCTAAAAGAGATCAAACAGAGAAATTATACTTCGCTAAGGGAATTTTTCGTGGCATTTAATGATATTCTGGTGCGGTTGCAGAATCCAGATATCGTGAGCATTCGGAACATAATGGCAGATGGAACCACAGACTGGAGCATGCGGGAGGAAATCATTCGCAATAAGCCACGCACGGTGGCCGAACTGATGAAAATAGCAAAAGAATTCATGGAGGTGGATGATGTTAACAGAGAACATAGAGCTCAGACCAGGCGAGAGAGAGATGCTGCTAGATCCACTTCAGACAATCGGCGCCATCAAAATCAAACCCAATCCAAGGGTAATTTTGTCCGAAAAGGCGATCGCTCCTTTCAAGGAGGGGGACATCAAACACCATTGAACACCACTCGCCATGAGGTGTTACTTTGGATTGAAAAGAACCCCTTAAAGAAAGATGTGCAGTTTCCCGAGGCAAATGGTCGAACCAGTTTGGGGCGGTATCCTAGTAAATACTGCAGATTCCACAGGTTGAATGGCCATGACACGAATGATTGCTACGAATTGAAAAGGGAGATTGAAAAGTTGATTGAGAGGGGAAAGCTAAGTCAATTTGTTAGAAAGGAAGCGATTGATGACAAAGCAATAGTCCCACGTGAGACAGAAGCGACTCGGTGTTAAGAAAACGGGTTGGGCGGATGAGATACCGCATATGTTATGGGCGTACAGAACTTCAGTAAAGGCGGCAACAGGTGAAACACCCTTCTCGCTGGTCTATGGGGCCGAAGCAGTTCTTCATGTTGAAATTAAGTCACCTACAGACAGGGTGATTTATTACTGCGACACCCAGAATCCTATCAATGTTAAAGATGCATTGGATTATGTGGAAGAGTGAAGAGAAAAAGCTTACATGCGAATGGCAGTATACCGCAACAGAATTAAAAAGTATCATGACAGAAGGGTGCGAAAGGTGATAATCAACGAGAAAGACTTGGTCTTGAAAAAAGCGGATAAAATACAATCCAGAGAAGGCAAATGCAAATTAGGTGTCAATTGGGTCGGGCCTTACAGGGTGTCAAAGAAGTTGGGACCCGCAACCTTTGAAATAGAAGAAATGAGCGGCAAAAAGCTCCCGCGCACCTGGAATCTGGAGAACTTTACGCCTATATAAGCAGGCTGGGTAGTTAAGGGAAATGAAGAGTGCTCTTTTTCCTTTTATAAGTTTTATCCCACTGGGTTTTCTAATAAAAGGTTTTAATGAGGCTTTGATCCCACACAGTTTATGTATCCATGTAACGTGAAGTCTTTTTTAATAGCAAAATAAAGATATTCAAAGGTTACAATTATCTAATATGCAACAGTTGAGTGCATGTCCTTTTCAAATGATAATAAAAACACATAAATGTGTTGCCTACAAAAAGAAAGGCGGATGCATGATTACACATCATTCGCAAAACCTTATGATTAACCTTATGATTGTTTAAAAATTGCAAGGCATAAAATTAAGCGAATAAACGAGTACTCTAAAAAATTACGAAAAGGGTCTGGCCACCCAAACAAAAACAAAACTAACTGCGAAAAAGTTACAAGTATGAAGTCGGCAAAAGGCAAGGGTCGCATACGAAAGTAACCGACATTAAGGCGACAGGGAATAGAAATCCCACAGAAATTGCACATATAAGCAAAACGACAAGCGAAAAAAGTAAAGTCGTTCGGTTAAAATATACTTAAAGTTTGTTACATACAAAAGTTAAGATGTGAATGAAATTATTCTACAGTTCCTTCCTCTTCGCCTCTGTTGCCCCCTTCGCCTCCAGCGGCTCCCTCATCTTCTTCAACGGGGTGATTTGTTTCAAGCGAATCCCCAACAATAAGATCAGTAATCGCATCAGGGTGAGGTACCTCTGGCTCAACATGAGAAACATTTTGCGGCGCACCTTCTTCCACATTCTGGTCTGGGGTTTCGCGGCCGATTGGAGAGTCATGAAAACTCTGCCAGTCAAGGAAAAGTACCTCATCCATGTCAGCATCTTCTGCCTCCAACTTGTCCCATTTTTCAGCTAAATCCTTATCAGGAATGGGAACTTTAGGACGATTGAGTATACGCTTTGGATGCCCACGCTCATAGGCTGCATGGATCCGCTCCCCGTAACAGTAGATGCGAGAACTATCTTCTGCTACGATCTCCTCTGCCTTCCTCTTTTGCATCTCCAAAGCTTCATTGGACGAATTCAGATCATCAATTGCCTTCTGAAGCTCATTGGATTTAGCCTGAAGTGATTTAAGAGCTTCCTCCTTTTCGCTGGCAGCTTTTTGACAGGCATCCTCGAGGGCCTTTACTTTGCCTTGGGCATCATCAAGAAGCGACTTCTGAGTCGCCAATTCAGTACCAAGGTTTTCCAGCTCTCTCGCCCTTTCAGCATCCCTACAGAGGGCACCCTCAGCGAAATTGATAATCTGCACATAAGACGATACATGAATGAAAGAGCGAAAGGAGACGTGTATTTGAAAGATGGAACATGAGTGAAAAGCAGTATACCTTTATGGCACGCTTCTCAATCCCCTCCATAGCAGTTGGAAGCGGCACCTTTTTGCGGATGCGAGAAGCAGATGGAAGTCGTCCAAGGACATTGCCTATGGAAGAAGCAATGTCCTTGCAGGAAAAGCTCACGGCCTTACCGAATGTTCTAGTCCACCATCCGCTCATATCAGGAATCGGCTGCAAACGCATAAGGAAAGGGATCAGGAGAATCACAGGTAGCTGATAAGATGTGGTGGAAAATAAAGAAAACGAAAAGAGAGGGAAAATTATGATACCTCGTGGATGGGAGCACGGTACTTTTCTTTTGATGGGGTGGACGCGGGCGTGCCACCAACAGGCAAGGATACAGAGGTGTTTTTCTTCTTGGGGCGAGAAGACTCCGCATCCGCATTGTTCTTCCATTTTCGATTTAATGGAGGGTCCTCAGAAACGGGGTCCAGTGAAACGGAAGCAACTGTAGTAGAAGCCGCCTCGACAAAAGGGGTCGCCCCCATAGTTGGATTCGCCCATGCGGTAGAAGTTGTTTCCGCCGACCGTTTCTTCCTCCTCGCCAAAGCTTTCGCCTCTCGATCTGCAGCGAGTTGGGATAAAGGGTCACCCCTGCAAAGGGTTAAGAGAATTCATCAAATAGGAAATAAGCTAATAATACCTTGTACGAAAACACGATAAGGGATATAGACAACATGATCCCCCTCGCGATAAGCAATCGCCACTCGGCTCCTTAACATATGGAATGCCTGATCATATGTCCATATGAAAGGGGGAGTGTTCTTCAAGAATTTTATAATGGCGGATTCTTCTTTGCTCGGATAACCAAAATTCAGACTCTTTATATTAGGTCGACCCCAGCGGCGAAGGAAGTTTGGGTTCTCCTCATTGAACTTGATGAAGAAATAAGACCTGTCCCACTCGCGGATTTTATTCGACTTTTCATCAAAGCCGTAGTAACCGCTCTGTCGGATGAAGGTAAAATACTCCCCCGATCCTTTGAAGTGGTGAAGCTTGGAGAAGACCTTGAGCGAGAAGGGGACCTCCAGACAATCTACCAAAAACTTATCTAGAGTCAGGTCCGCCCATCCGTTGGGATGCAGTTGCCCAGGGGCAATTCCATAGCCATCAAGGATGGAAGCAATCTCATCCGCCAACGGGTATGTGAAACCGCAGATGATTTGGGCAACGAATATGGTAAAATACCCCTTGGGGAAGTCGCCGGGACCTCTATTTTCCCCGGGAATGCTTGTCTCCAAGCCTTGAAGCCAGGGATACTGCTCCCGCAAATCGTCAATCGTCTCGCGGCAAACTAAACTTCCTAACCTATCCTTATTCGACAACAAGCGGGGAGTTGGGATAGGTGGTGGAATCAACTTCCTAGGGTCAAAACCTGTGACTTCATCAGTCGTATTCGCCAGGTGGAGAAACTCGATGGGATGAGAATCAGACCTAGGTGAGCTGGTTGAGACTTCATCAATCATCTCATCAACTTCGTTGGACACCTCGCGCAAATAATTCTCGTTGAAGGGTGTGAAATCGAGTTCGGGGTTTGACATATCAACGAAGGAAATATGCAGAAATTAAAGACGGTTGAAGGAGTTACAGAAAAAGAAACTTACATGTGAGAAAGAACGCAGGGGAAGAACGAAGAAGAGAGGGTTGATGCTGGAGAGGAAATGACAGAAAACGAAAATCCACTGGTTAAAACCCCCCGAATTTCAATACCCAGACGAATGTGAGGAGTTGCATAAACGTATGAAAAGACCCTAAAGGGCTCTTATCAAACCAAGGGGGAGGCATCTGATGATGCGCGAAGCTAACTGGACCGGGCCGAATCTAAAGCACGGGCCCAATCTAAGATGACTTAAGCCCACACCTCAAGTTAAACGGGCTCCTGATAAAGGAAAAGGCTAACCGCCCGCCCGGAAAAACACTAACTGCCCACTCAGGGAAACAGTTATAAGGGACCACACACATGGCCACGTTGGAGACGTGGGATAGGAGGAGTAACCGCCGAAGGCGGTTACCTAGAGATGCCTATAAAAGAAATAGGGAAGCCTAGAAGAGGGGTAACGTCACTTTTTTAAACCTAATGTGTTCATCAATCTACTAAATTTCCTCAAAAACTGACTTGATCGTCGGAGAGTTTTCCCGGAGATCCTGTCTCCGGTTTTGTTTTGCAGGTAATTACAACGAAGATTATTCGCCGAGTTATCATATATCTAAATAAAAAATCAGGAATTTAATGATGTTTTTTGCCTTGTATTTAGAGACGGATCCATATGAGCTAGGGAGGTTTAAGGGTCCACTCGCCGGAAAATGATGAAAATTTTATAAAAAATATACCGAGTTTTGATTGGGGAAAACACCTAAAATTTATCAATTTAGTATCCATAAATCACAATAAATTACAACAAGTCTCCTAATTAGTGAATCATGAATCTATCTTTGATAGTATTTACTCTATCTATTTCACAATACATATCTTTTAAAGTTAATATACACTAATTAACAAATGCATCAATTGCCTTCAGCTTCCCCAGCGGCCTAACATTCCTCAATGAGGCTCCAATTGGTATCAAAGTCATTCTCCAGGATGATTATTCGGGGAACGTGCTTCCCTCGGTTGATTGCTATTTAGTGTAGCATTTTCTTTTGTTTTCTACTTTCATTGTAACAAAAAAAATGTAATTAATTTTAAGTAAAAGACTGTATTACCCTTGTATTAATTGCGTCCCCTAGTAATTTTATCTATTCCCAAAGCAAAACGTCAATTTAAATAGGGATATATTTGGTAAAAGTAAATTAATTTGCATAGATTGAAGCAAAATATCATGTATTGTGGAACAAAAAAAAATTCTCCAGAGTATAACATAATCTTTTATTCGTCCAAGTCTAGATCCATGTCTGATAGGTTGATTTTGAATTGAAAAAAATGATATTAGTTATTTTTAGGACGGGTTTAGAATTTATAAATCAAGCATTTTTAACTGTAAATTCAAATCATTAACATGGATAATTAATCGAAGGATAGTGTAACATTCTGGTCCAATATTATATAAATATTGTCTGATTTGACCCAAATTTAACACATTGGATCTCACAGCTTTAAAACGTGTTTGCATGGTATTGGATTCTCATCTTACTAATAAGCCACAATCACTCTCTTTCTATATCCAATGTGAGATTCAGTTTACTTATAAATTATTAATTTAACACTCATAAATCATAATAGATCACCATAATGAATCATGATCTATTTTATAACATAATCTTTTATTTTGCTTGTGAAAAATCATCATGAAAATCCACAACCCACCCCACAGTCATAGGTAAGCTCTCAACCAACAGGCTAAGAACTTCACCACACGGGTTTAGAATTTATAAATCAAGCATTTTTAACTGTAAACTGAAACCATTAACAAAACTATTAACATGGATAATTGATCGTGGGATAATGTAACATTGTGGTCCAATACTATATAGATATTGTTTGATTTGATCCAAATCCAACACCTTGGACTTTACGGTTTTAAAATGCATTTGCATGTATTGGATTCTTACCTTAGTAATAAGCTACAATCTCTCTCTCCATTTCCGATGTGAGATTTAGTTCATTCCTATCACATCTCCATCCCTTAGAGTCATCCCTTGCTCAGACCTTCTACCCCAACGCCTCTCACTCTGGACCGAGTCCCTACAGATAAGTTAATCTATAGTTATTGAGGAAGAGCAGATTTAGCTTCCACATACAAAATAGTACAATTAAATCCTAATGTTTGTGAGACAATGCAATTTCAAGCCTTATATGGATTTTTTTCACGTACAATTTCATTTTCTGGCCACCCAAGCAACCACCGGCTAATTGACCATCCAATAAGGCATGAATTTGTACATCTTTTGTTAGTGAAATACTCATTTTTTTTGTTAATAAGACTTGAAAGTGAACCTTCTTGTAAACGTTAAGCTTGAAATTTCATTGTTTTATATACAAAGATTAAATTCGCTCTCCCTTAATAATCATAAAACTAAATTTGTTTAATGCAAACATCTCCTTCAAGGATCCAAGACAAGGTCACACGCCATGTAACATCAGCCACACGCCGTGTAAGCAAGGTGTTGGATGAACCGAGCATAGAGATTGGCCCACGCGGTGTCTGAGAGGGCAACACAGTGTGTGGACGACTCTCTGAGTCTCTGGAAGTTTTATGAAGATTTGCATGAAATGTGGCTATCCTCACATGTCGTATACCTGTTTGGAGAAGCCACCGAAGATCGCCCCTTTCAACCGTTCGAGTTGTTGGAGTTGTCAGTCACACCAACGCCATGTGAGATTACTTCCTCACCAAGGAGATCAATCTGCCAAAACACTATTTCATTACAATTACTAGTTTTCCACTATGTTATCATTAACCAATTATTTACTGCTTTACCATTTATCCTCCATATCCCACCTTACCCCTACTCAATTAGTTATGAGATGTAACTCTAATGAGGGCCTTATGGGCTTTTATCTTTATTTTAAGGAAAATATTTAAAACATGAGCATTTTTTCATTAATTGAATACAAACTTCTCTTGGAAAGCAAGGTTTAAATTACACCTTTTAGTTAGGATACACTCCTTCTAGTTCAAACTAGTAAAGAACCTTTTTATTGATTTAAGATCAAAATCAGTCCTTTCACCATTAATCCGTATCAGAAGCTTTTTCTCTCTAAAACATTCATTTTCCTTTTCCTTATCAAATAACACCTAAATAATCTTAAAATTAAAGTTGCTTAAAATATTATAAAGTCTTTGAATTTTCTAATTTTGAGATCCTCATGTTCATTTTAATTTTAAGATCCTTTTAGTAAAATCAAAAACCTCTATCATCTTCCTAATAAAACGAAAAAGTGAGCTACCTTTTGGACAAATTTTTCCAAGGTATCAATTTAACAAATACGTTAAATAACATACATTTATTTCTTTTGAACTTTACCCATTTCCTCAAAGTTACAACAGCCCATAGATGTTAATTAATGTTTAATTAAATGCAACTATTTTGGAGCTATAATTATAAGGGAAAAAAAAAAATGTCTTATTGTCCCTCACTTTGTGATAATATATAGTAGTATACTGTAAATGAAGCAGAAAAAGGAATATAACATCTGAAATTCCAACTGTCTACAATATTATTCCGCGAAGCAAAATAAGTATAGGAGAAAATCTAACATATTAATTTATATCAACAAAAATAAATTTTATAATGAATAGTGAATCCCAAATGTCACATTGTAATTGCATTTAATTTAAAGAACGATAGGATAGGAGGACAATAGGGAAATGTATTAAGAGTTTTAAACTTTTTTATATAAAAATATCAATTTAACTTTCATTAATCACGAGAGATCACTATAAATCTTATAAATCTTCATGGATAATTGATCGAGATATAATATAACATCCCAATTCAATATTATGTAAAACTTTGGGGTTCACGACTTTAAAACACATTTGAATATATTGGATTCTCACCTTACTAATAAGATACAGTTATTCTATCTCCATTTCCAATGTAGGATTCAATTCATTTCTACCTCCATCGTCATATTTTAGAGTCGTTCCTTGCTCAGACCTTCTATCCCAGCGCCACCCGATCTGAACTGAGTCGTTACATATATAAGTTAATCTATAGTTATCGAGAAAGAGCGGATTTAGGTTCCACATACAAAACAATATAATTTAAACCCTAATGTTCATCCGACAATGCGATTTCAAGCCTTATATGAGTTTTTTCACATACAATTTCATGTTCTAGCTACCCGTGCAACCTCCAACCTATTGACTATCCAATAAGACATGAAATTGTACATCTTCTATTAATGAGAAAACTCATTATTTGTTAATAGGGAAAAGTATAAAAATAAACCTTATAGTTACCTTATGGTTACATCTGTTTTCGATGGGCACTCTTGTGGTTTAAAAATTTACAAAATGGTACCTTGAGGTTCATTCTGTTAGCAAACACAAGTCAAATTAACTAACGGTGTTAAAAAAAAATCAAAAGTCAAAGGAAAAAGAGTTAATTTTATCTTTACATTTATTTATTTTATAAATTAACCCCCCTTATTATCTAATTATCATAAACAAACCCCAAAATAAAAAATAAAAATCAATTACACCATCTTCTCTATTTCTCTTTAATTTCTTATTTTTCTTCTACTTTCTTTCTCTTCTCTTTATTAAAATTTCTCTCTAGAATCAATTCAACATAAGAGCAATGGATGTATGTGTTCGGGCATACCGAAAACTCAACTTCCTCTTCGTCTAAAATCGGCGGCCCATAATGTTTCAGCTCTGGAAGTTGAGTTTTTGGTATACCCGATCACATACATCCATTGCTCCTATGTTGAATTGATTATATATAGAGAAATTAATAAAGAGAAGAGAGAAAAAGTAGAAGAAAAATAAGAAATAGAGAAAATGGTGTAATTGATTTTATTTTTTATTTTGGAGTTTGTTTGTTATTTTTTTTTTTTTTTTTGGTAGAAAAGGAAAAGAAAAATGAATAACAACAAACTACCCAGGAATTAGCCTAGGGAAGCTAACCCCAATCCTATCTTCTAAGAGAAGATGAGAGATGAAACTAGGGGAAACAGGAAGGGTAGTAACGCCTAACGTCCCTTCATGGCCCGCCGCCGCCAAGCGATCAGCAACACGATTCTGCTCTCTAAAAATGTGTCTGAACTCTACGAACTCAAAGGAGGAGCAAAGCCTTATAATAGCTTTGATGAGGTTGCGACTGTTAAGACCCATAGAATGATTCTCAGAAATCATTTTGATTGCTTCCAAATTATCAGACTCCACAGAGAGCCTCTTAACACCCAGCCTTTTAGCAAGATTGATTCCAGTAAGAATAGCCCAGAGCTCCGCAGAAAAGGAAGAACCCAACCCTAAATTCTGGGAGAACCCAGAAAGCCAGACGCCCCCTACATCTCTAAGCACACCTCCAGCCGCAATCTTACCGTTACTGAGGCAGGAACCATCAGTATTCAGCTTCACAACCCCCTCTCTTGGCCTGCTCCATCCCACGAGATGGACATCACAACACTGAGAGGCTCTGGCAAGGGACTCTCCTTTGAAACTCTCGATAATAGAGAAAAGTTTTTTCGAGAAGAAATCAGCTAAGTTTGTCATAAAAACAGTTTTATCTCCAAAAATCTCCTCGTTTCTCCATTTCCAAACTTGGTGACAGATAATAGCAAAGAAAATGTCACCATGCTCCATGTATGGAAGCAACTTTCCTCTAACACCATCAGAGAACCAGTCGACCTCAGAATGTGCCATGAAGGAAGAGAAAATATGGTGTGGGAGAATTTTCCTCCAAACCTCTTTACTATTAGAGCAATCTCTAAGAGCATGGCACAAAGTCTCAACATGGCCTCTGCATCTACTGCAAGCTCCAGAATCAGCCAAGTGCCTTCTGTGCCTATCCGAATTAGTAAGAAGCCTGTCCTTAACGCCCAGCCACAGGAAACTCCTAATACGGAAAGGAACTTTAAGGGTCCAAATCGACTTCCATACATCCGAGGGAGGATCAGATCTAAAGAGAGAGAAAGCTTCAAAGGCCGATTTGCAAGAATAAACTCCATTGTTAGTCAGCGCCCAACAGTGCCTATCCAAGTCTTCCTCTTGATTACTCACCTTCACTCCCCGCATTCTAAGGAGAGTCTCAAGGCTAAAGAAAGTATCAAACTTTGACCAGATCCAGTCCCCTTCCGAGTCAACCACATCGGCAATCCTCCAGTTGCGTATATCACTAGGCGGGGGGGAAGAACACACCTCAATTAACGGTTTATCCCCAATCCAGTTATCAAACCAGAAACTAATGGACTTACCATTCCCCACCTCCAGGCCAACTCCCGAGCAGAACTCATCAAACACAGCACTAAGTCCTTTCCAGAGGAAGGAACAATTAGCAACTCTCTCTTTCGGGCCCCCGAAGATTTTGTCTTTCCGATACTTACCACAAAAGAGGCGAACCCAAAGAGAGGAGGGGTTTTGCCACATACGCCAAAGGAGTTTCATTAATAAAACTTTATTATTGTCCTTTGCTTTCCTAATACCCAGACCCCCAGAATCTTTAGGCTGGCAAACCTCACTCCAAGGCACAAGATGGATCTTCCTGCCCTCCGCAGCTTCCCCCCACAGGAACCTACGGTTAATCTTGTCAAGATCATTAAGCACAGGATCCGGAAGCTTACAAGCCTGCATGATGTGATTGGGAGCAGCACAATTAACAGATTGAATTAACGTGAGGCGGCCAGCGAGAGACAGAGTCTTGGCTTTCCAAGTGGCACACTTCGAATTAGCTTTATCCAAAGTCTCTTTGAAGGAGCCTTTAGACACACGCTCACTATGGAGGGGAACGCCCAGATACTTCCCAAGAGAATCAGTAAGAGGAATACCTGAGAGATCACTTAATCTCTTACAGACTCTCTGATTCATATTCTTAGAGCACATCATCCTAGATTTCTGGATATTAAGCTTCTGCCCAGAGGCCGAACAAAAACAATCCAGAATATCCATAATGACTCTCAACTGCTCCTCATTACCCTCAAGAAAGATAAGGACATCATCTGCAAAGAATAAGTGAGTCACCTGGGGACAGAAGCTGTTGATCGCCACAGGGTGGAAACTCCCATTATCAATCGCATCCTGAATCAGGTGAGAGAGCCTCTCCATAGCAATAACAAAAAGGAAAGGGCTCATAGGATCCCCCTGATGGATTCCTCTGCCCGGGGAAAATTCCTCCGACATATCCCCATTGACCATAACTTGAAACACAGGAGAAGAAATACATACCTTAATTAAACTTCTCCAGCTGTCCGGGATTCTAGCTCTCTCAAGGCTCTCCATCAAGAAATCCCAATTAATTCGATCATAGGCCTTCTCTAAATCCAGCTTCAGAGCCACAATGCCTTTCCTCCCCTTCCTAATCTTCATCGTGTGGACCATCTCTTGGGCGATCACCACATTATCCATCATTTGTCTACCAGGCACAAAGCTACCCTGATTCTGACAAATGATCGCAGGAAGAATGCCACGGATTCTATTAGTGGATTAATTTATAAAATAAATAAAAGGATAAAATTAATTCTTTTTTCTTTGATTTTTTACTTTTTTTTAACACCTTTAGCCAATTTAGCACTTGTTTGCTAGCAGAATGAATCTCAAAGTACCATTTAGTAAATTTTTAAACCACAAAAGTACCGATCGAAAAAAAAGTATAACCACAAGATTTATTTTTGTACTTTTTCCTTGTTAATAAGGCTTGAAATTTTGTTTTATATATAAAGGTTAAATTCGCTTTTCCTAATAGCTATAAAACTAAATTTCAAGCCTTATTAACCAGGAAAAAGTATAAAAATAAATCTTGTGGTTATACTTTTTTTCGATCGGCACTCTTGAGGTTAAATTTGTTTTTCCCTAATAGCTGTAAAACTAAATTTGTAACTTATCCCGTATTATCAAATTTGTCCATAAACTTCAAATGGAAAAGTCCAACAATTAAAATTGTTCAGAAACATATTTTATATGAAACTATTGTTTTCGATTTTCTAAATCACCATTTCTAAATCTTTCTGTGTCTAAACAACCACTTTCTCCCTTATAACAAAACAACACCTAAACGACCTCAAAGTTAAAAACTTCATAGATCATAACTTTTACGTTTTGAAGTTTTGAAGCTTTGAAGCAATGAATGTAATTTATTCCAATATACTGGGGTCTTTTTTCAGTCTTTTTGGGATATTATTGGTGCTGATGTGTTTGATGTTGTCAAAAGCTTCTTTATGAGTGGCATGATACATCCTGGCTTGTGCTCCAGTATTATGGTCCTTATCCCGAAGGTGGAGGGTGTGATATCTCTTGATCAGTATAGGCCTATTGCAATGAGCAACTTTACTTATAAAATAATTACAAAAATTTTGGCTGATAGACTCGCTTCTATTGCATCTCACATTGTTTTTCAGAATCAATTTGGATTTATTCCTAGATGAAGTATTCACCAATGCATTTCGCTTGCTTCTGAAGGCACTAATATGCTTCGTAAAAAGTGTTTTGGAGGGAATTTAGCCTTGAAGGTTGACATCAGGAAAGCTTTTGACACTTTAAATTGGAATTTTTTACTTGCCGTGATGGACGCTTTTAGTTTCTCTATTCAATTCAGAGACTGGATTCTGAATGTTTTATCTGCATCTCGGATTTCAATTTTGAACAATGGATCCATTAGTGGATATTTCAAATGTTTAAGAGGGGTTCAACAAGGCGATCCGCTGTCTCCTATATTGTTTGGTATTGCCGAGGACTTTCTTAGTCGTTGGTTGCTTCACCTCGTGGATACTGGCCGACTTGCTCCAATGCAATATACTTCTGCAAAGGTGTTTCCGACTCATTTATTTTATGCTGATGACATTATTCTCTTCTGCAGGGCCTCTTCGGGTAATCTAGCTGTTATTATGGGTGTATTTGAGTTGTATGGATCTATCTCGGGCCAGTGTGTTAGTTGGAACAAATCTAAATTATTTTTGGGCTCCTTTGTTTCTTTTGGATGTGGCAATCGTCTTGATGATATTATTGGTATTCGTCAAGGGTCTGTTCCATTTCGCTATCTTGGAGTCCCTTTGTTTTTTGGTTTACCAAAGACACAACATCTGACTAGTTTGATGGATAGGGTGCTTGCTCACTTTGCTAAATGGAAAATGCATTGTTTGTCTATGGCTGGGAGAGTGGCTCTGATAAATTCTGTAATTACTGGTAGCTTCATTCACTCTTTTAGCATTTATAAATGGCCCTCTGCGCTGCTTACACGTATGACTAGGCATATGAGAAATTTTATTTGGTCTGGA